>NC_092745.1:130589612-131789612 GCF_047496795.1 Chiloscyllium punctatum
CCCCTTCCCCCCCTTGCCCCCCCTCTCACCTTCTCCCCCCTTGCCCCCCTTCTCCCCCCTCTCCCCCTTCCCCCCCCTCCCTTTCCCCCCCCTCTCCCCTTCTCCCCCTTCCCCCCCCCTCTCCCCTTCTCCCCCTTCCCCCCCCCTCTCCCCTTCTCCCCCTTCCCCCCCCCTCTCCCCTTCTCCCCCTTCCCCCCCCTCTCCCTTCTCCCCCTTCCCCCCCCCTCTCCCCTTCTCCCCCTTCCCCCCCCTCTCCCCTTCTCCCCTTCCCCCCCCTCTCCCCCTCTCCCCCTTCCCCCCCCTCTCCCCCCCCTCTCCCCTTCTCCCCCTTCCCCCCCCTCTCCCCTTCTCCCCCTTCCCCCCCCCTCCCCCCCTCCCCCTTCCCCCCCCCTCCCCCCCTCTCCCCCCCTCTCCCCCCCCCTCCCCCCCTCTCCCCCCCTCTCCCCCCCTCTCCCCCCCCTCTCCCTTCTCCCCTTCCCCCCCCTCTCCCCCCCCTCTCCCCTTCTCCCCCTTCCCCCCCTTGCCCCCTCCCCTCTCCCCTTCCTCCCCTTCTCCCCCTTGCCCCCCCCTCCCCCTTGCCCCCCCCCTCTCCCCCCTTCCCCCCCTCTCCCCCCTTCCCTCCCCTTCCCCCCCCTTCCCCCCCCTCTCCCCCCTTCCCCCCCTTCCCTCCCCTTCCCCCCCTCCCCCCTTCCCCCCCCTCTCCCCCTTCCCCCCTTCCCTCCCCTTCCCCCCCCTCTCCCCCCTTCCCCCCCCTCTCCCCCCCTTCCCCCCCCTCTCCCCCTTCCCCCCCTTCCCTCCCCTTCCCCCCCCTCTCCCCCCTTCCCCCCCCTTCCCCCCCCTCTCCCCCTTCTCTCCCCTTCCCCCCCCTCTCCCCTTCCCCCCCCTTCCCCCCCCTTCCCCCCCCTCTCCCCTTCCCCCCCCCCTTCCCCCCCCTTCCCCCCCCTCTCCCCTTCCCCCCCCTTCCCCCCCTTCCCCCCCCTTCCCCCCCTCTCCCCTTCCCCCCCCTTCCCCCCCTTCCCCCCCCTTCCCCCCCCTCTCCCCTTCCCCCCCCTTCCCCCCCCTCTCCCCTTCCCCCCCCTTCCCCCCCCTCTCTCCCCTTCCCCCCCTTCCCTCCCCTTCCCCCCCCTCTCCCCCCTTCCCCCCCCTCTCCCCCCTTCCCCCCCCCTCTCCCCCCCCTCTCCCCTTCCCCCCCTTCCCTCCCCTTCCCCCCCCCTCTCCCCCTTCCCCCCCTCTCCCCCCTTCCCCCCTTCCCCCCCCTTCCCCCCCTCCCCCCCTTCCCCCCCCTCTCCCCCTTCCCCCCTTCCCTCCCCTTCCCTCCCCTTCCCCCCCCTTCCCTCCCCTTCCCCCCCCTCTCCCCCTTCCCCCCCTTCCCTCCCCTTCCCCCCCTCTCCCCCTTCTCTCCCCCTTCCCCCCCTTCCCTCCCCTTCCCCCCCTCTCCCCTTCCCCCCCTCTCCCCTTCCCCCCCCCTTCCCTCCCCTTCCCCCCCCTTCCCTCCCCTTCCCCCCCCTCTCCCCCTTCCCCCCCTTCCCTCCCCTTCCCCCCCTCTCCCCCTTCTCTCCCCCTTCCCCCCCCTTCCCTCCCCTTCCCCCCCTCTCCCCTTCCCCCCCTCTCCCCTTCCCCCCCCCTTCCCTCCCCTTCCCCCCCCTCTCCCCCTTCCCCCCCCTCTCCCCTTCCCCCCCCCTTCCCTCCCCTTCCCCCCCCTTCCCCCCCCTCTCCCCCTTCCCCCCCCTCTCCCCCCTTCCCCCCCTTCCCTCCCCTTCCCCCCCTCTCCCCTTCTCTCCCCCTTCCCCCCCTTCCCTCCCCTCCCCTTCCCCCCCCCTTCCCCCCCTCTCCCCCCTTCCCCCCCTTCCCTCCCCTTCCCCCCCCTCTCCCCCCTTCCCCCCCCTCTCCCCCTTCCCCCCCTCTCCCCCCTTCCCCCCCTTCCCTCCCCTTCCCCCCCTCCCCCCCTTCCCCCCCTTCCCTCCCCTTCCCCCCCTCTCCCCCCTTCCCCCCCTCTCCCCCCTTCCCCCCCCTCTCCCCCTTCCCCCCCTTCCCTCCCCTTCCCCCCCCTCTCCCCCCTTCCCCCCCCTTCCCTCCCCTTCCCCCCCCTTCCCCCCCCTCCCCCCCTTCCCCCCCTTCCCTCCCCTTCCCCCCCCTTCCCCCTCCTCTCCCCTTCCCCCCCCTCTCCCCCTCCTCTCCCCTTCCCCCCCCTTCCCCCCCCTTCCCCCCCTTCCCCCCCCTCTCCCCCCTTCCCCCCCCTCTCCCCCCTTCCCTCCCCTTCCCCCCCCTCTCCCCCTTCCCCCCCCTCTCCCCCTTCCCCCCCTTCCCTCCCCTTCCCCCCCTCTCCCCCTTCTCTCCCCCTTCCCCCCCTCTCCCCCTTCCCCCCCCCCTTCCCCCCTCTCTCCCCTTCCCCCCCCTTCCCCCCCCCTTCCCCCCCTTCCCTCCCCTTCTCCCCCTTCCCCCCCCCCTTCCCCCCCTCTCCCCCTCTCCCCCTTCCCCCCCCCTCCCCCTTCCCCCCCCTTCCCCCCCTTCCCCCCCCTTCCCCCCCCTCTCCCCCTTCCCCCCCCTTCCCCCCCTTCCCCCCCTCTCCCCCCCCTTCCCCCCCCTCCCCCCCTTCCCCCCCCTTCCCTCCCCTTCCCCCCCCTCCCCCCCTTCCCCCCCCTCCCTCCCCCTCTCCCCCCCCTCTCCCCCCTTCCCCCCCCTCTCCCCCCCTTCCCCCCCTCTCCCCCCCTCTCCCCCCTTCCCCCCCCTCTCCCCCCTTCCCCCCCCTCTCCCCCTTCCCCCCCTTCCCTCCCCTTCCCCCCCCTCTCCCCCCTTCCCCCCCTTCCCTCCCCTTCCCCCCCCTTCCCCCCCCTCCCCCCCTTCCCCCCCTTCCCTCCCCTTCCCCCCCCTTCCCCCCCCTCACCCCCTCCTCTCCCCTTCCCCCCCCTCTCCCCCTCCTCTCCCCTTCCCCCCCCTTCCCCCCCCTTCCCCCCCCTTCCCCCCCTTCCCCCCCCTCTCCCCCCTTCCCCCCCCTCTCCCCCTTCCCCCCCTTCCCCCCCCTCTCCCCCCTTCCCCCCCCTCTCCCCCCTTCCCTCCCCTTCCCCCCCCTCTCCCCCTTCCCCCCCCTCTCCCCCTTCCCCCCCTTCCCTCCCCTTCCCCCCCCTCTCCCCCTTCTCTCCCCCTTCCCCCCCTCACCCCCTTCTCTCCCCCTTCTCTCCCCCTTCCCCCCCTCTCCCCTTCCCCCCCCCTTCCCCCCTTCTCTCCCCTTCCCCCCCCTTCCCCCCCCTTCCCCCCCTTCCCTCCCCTTCTCCCCCTTCCCCCCCCCCCTTCCCCCCCCCTTCCCCCCCTCTCCCCCTTCCCCCCCCTCTCCCCCTCTCCCCCTTCCCCCCCCCTCCCCTTCCCCCCCCTTCCCCCCCCTCTCCCCCTTCCCCCCCCTTCCCCCCCTCTCCCCCTTCCCCCCCCCCTTCCCCCCCCCTTCCCCCCCTCTCCCCCTTCCCCCCCCTTCCCCCCCTCTCCCCCTTCCCCCCCCCTTCCCCCCCCCTTCCCCCCCTCTCCCCCTTCCCCCCCCCCCTTTCCCCCCCCCTTCCCCCCCTCTCCCCCTTCCCCCCCCCTTCCCCCCCTCTCCCCCTTCCCCCCCCTCCCCCCCCCTTCCCCCCCTCTCCCCCTTCCCCCCCTCCCCCCCCCTTCCCCCCCTCTCCCCCTTCCCCCCCCCTTCCCCCCCTCTCCCCCTTCCCCCCCCTCCCCCCTTCCCCCCCCCTTCCCCCCCTCTCCCCCCTTCCCCCCCCTCCCCCTTCCCCCCCTCTCCCCCTTCCCCCCCCTTCCCCCCCCTTCCCCCCCTCTCCCCCTTCCCCCCCCTCTCCCCCTTCCCCCCCCTTCTCCCCCTTCCCCCCCTCTCCCCCTTCCCCCCCCCCTTCCCCCCCCTTCCCCCCCCCTCCCCCTTCCCCCCCCTCTCCCCCTTCCCCCCCCTTCCCCCCCCCTCCCCCCCTCTCCCCCTTCCCCCCCCTCTCCCCCTTCCCCCCCCTTTCCCCCTTCCCCCCCTCTCCCCCTTCCCCCCCCCCTTCCCCCCCCTTCCCCCCCCCCTCCCCCTTCCCCCCCCTCTCCCCCTTCCCCCCCCTTCCCCCCCCCTCCCCTTCCCCCCCCCCTCCCCCTTCCCCCCCCTTCCCCCCCTCTCCCCCTTCCCCCCCTTCCCCCCCTCTCCCCCTTCCCCCCCCTTCCCCCCCCTCTCCCCCTTCCCCCCCCATCCCCCTTCCCCCCCCCTTCCCCCCCTCTCCCCCTTCCCCCCCCCTTCCCCCCCCTTCCCCCCCCATCCCCCTTCCCCCCCCTTCCCCCCCTCTCCCCCTTCCCCCCCCCCTTCCCCCCCTTCCCCCCCCCTTCCCCCCCCTCTCCCCCTTCCCCCCCCCTTCCCCCCCTCTCCCCCTTCCCCCCCCTTCTCTCCCCTTCCCCCCCCTTCCCCCCCTCTCCCCCTTCCCCCCCTTCCCCCCCCCTCCTCCCATTCCCCCCCCCCCTCCCCTTCCCCCCCCTTCCCCCCTCTCCCCCTTCCCCCTCCCCCTTCCACCCCTCTCCCCCCCCTCCCCCTTCCCCCTCCCCCTTCCACCCCCCTCTCCCCTCTCCCCCTTCCCCCTCCCCCTTCCACCCCCCCCTCTCCCCCTCTCCCCCCACCCCCTCCCCCCACCCCCTCCCCTTCCCCCCCTATCCCCCCTTTCCCCCCCCTCTCCCCCCACCCCCTCCCCCCACCCCCCCACACCCTCCCCCTCCCCCCACCCCCCCACACCCTCCCCCTCCCCCCACCCCCCCACACCCTCCCCCTCCCCCCACCCCCCCACACCCTCCCCCTCCCCCCACCCCCCCACACCCTCCCCCTCCCCCCACCCCCCCACACCCTCCCCCTCCCCCCACCCCCCCACACCCTCCCCCCACCCACTTCACCCCCAACCCACCTCCTCCCCCGCTCCCCCCACTCCCCCCCTCTGAACCTCCCCCCCCACTGAACCTCCCCCCCCCTCTCCACCAGAAGTGAACAGATTAACACGGTTTAATCTGATACGAAATTAAAATATAGCATCCACTTTATTTAATGGGAAACAATCATCCTCCCACTGACAAACTGAACTTCAACAAATTACAATCAAGTCAGTTCTGATTCGTTTTTCCATTTTTATAGCTCCATAGTTTTACAGTTTGAGTGAATGAGATGTTTTCGGTAATGACCAGTAAAAGGCTTGGAAGATAATTTTTATCTTACATTGACGTGACAAAAACAGACAAGAATGTAAAGATGGCAGAAAAATCCCAAGCTTTCAGATATAGAGTTTTTTAAATACAAAAGTAGAGTAAATACAAAGTGAAATACAAGCTCAGGTTGCAATTGGTAAGTACTGAGCCTACCTGCATTACCCAGTTGGAGAGGTATCTGATGTACCTATGCAGCACACATACCCTGCCAAGAGGCTGTATTATAAAATTTTCCAGTGTCCAACCAGTTAGAAAAAATACACACAGTGACTTTCTTCCTTTCCACTTGAATGACACTAATTATGGTCAGTCAGAGGGAGTCTTTGCATCAGTCATTCGTTTTATTAAATGGATGGCCATTTTGGCAGTGCACGCTGGGCTCATTACTCCAATAACTACAACATTCAGAAACACAAGAGTCACTGAAAGCCAGGTTTATATTAGCAGCTGATCATCATCCTCAGAGATGCAGCATCTGTGGAAAGAGGTTTCCTGTTAAAGGTGATACATTTTTGCAAGTCATGTCCATAGCAAGGCAGTTAAAAACAATGTCCCTTCCCCTGCTGGTCAGTTTCACCAACACAGCAGTTTTGAGTTACAGGTCATTCTGCTATAACAAGGGTTTTGTCAATGCAAATTCACTAGAATGCAATTGATGAACTAGGGACACTGCTTCTAAAGTGCAAACTTTTAAAGCGCGTATTGGTTATAATGCAACTCCAGCTCTTTTAGTTTAAATGCTGCTGCTGCTATGACGCGATTTTCTTATAACATGGGATCGCACAAGAATGGAACTACCATATTACAGTAGAACCGACTGTACGAAGGGATCTCGGTGCAAGATCATAGGAAATAGGAACAGGATGAGGCCATTTAGCCCCTCAAGCCTGCTCCACCAATCAAAAGGAACAAGGCTGCTCTGACATTCCTCACATCCATGTTCCTGCTCTTTCCCTGTAACTCTTGATTCCCTGACTGATCTATTTTAGCCTTAAATATACACAAGGAGTTTGCACTACAGCAAGGAGTTCCAAAGACTTGTAACATTCTGACAGAAGAAATTCCTTCTCATCTCAAGTCTTAAATTAGCACTCCTTAATTCTGAGACTATGCCCTCTAGAAGAAACATCCTCTCAGCATTGACCATGTCAAGCCCCTTAAGAATCTGATATGTTACAGTGAGGTCACCTCTCATTCTTCTAAACTCCAGTGAGTACAGTCCTAACCTGTTTTACCTTTGCCCATAAGACAATCCTTCCATCCCAGGGATCATCCCAATGAACCTTCCCTGAACTACCACCAATGAAATGATATTTTTCCTTAAATAAGAGACCAAAACTGCTCATAATGCTCCAGGTGTGATCTCACCAGCATCTTGTACAATCGCAATTAGACTTCCCTACTATTATGGCCAACATTCCATTAACCTTCCTAATTACCTGCTGTCCCTGTGTGCTGGCTTTCTGTGTTTCTGTGCATAATTTCCCCTCAAGTCCCTTTGTGTTGCAGCTTTCTGCAGTTTTTCTCTGTTTAAATAAAATTCTGTTTGATTAGAGTAGATTACTTACAGTGTGGAAACAGGCCCTTCGGCCCAACAAGTCCACACCGACCCGCCGAAGAGCAACTCACCCAGACCCATTCCCCTATATTTACTCCTTTACCTAACACTACGGGCAATTTAGCATGGCCAATTCACCTAACCTGCACCTCTTTGGACCATGGGAGGAAACCGCAGCACCCGGAGGAAACCCACGCAGACACGGGGAGAATGTGCAAACTCCACACAGTCAGTTGTCCGAGGCTGGAATCGAACCCGGGTCTCTGTTGCTGTGAGGCAGCAGTGCTAACCACTGGGCCACCGTGTTCTTTTGTTATCCTTTCCAAATTGAACAACTTCACTTTTTCCCACATTGTACTCCATTTTCCAAATATTGGCCCACTTACTGAACCTATCAGTATCTGTCTGTAAACTGTTTGTATCCCTCTCACAACCTGCCTTGCCACCTGTTTTAGTATTATCTGTAAATGTGACTACAGTACATTCGCTTCCATCCTCCAACTCATTAACATATTACAAACAATTCCAGTCCTAGCACTCATCCCTACAGAACTCCACTGGTTACAGTTCACAAGGTATCCTTGTGCATGAATCAGAAATATTATGCAGGTACAGCACGTAATTCAGAAGGATAATAGAATGTTATTTTTCATTGCAAGTAGAATTGAATACAGAAACATTTTTTAAGAGAAGTTATGGTTCAATTATGCTGGACAACAGATAAGTTTGAATCTGGAACACTGAACAATTTATATAATAAAATTTGCCTTTCCCACATTGTCAGACAGTACATTCCAAACACTGACCACTTGAGTGAATTAACTAGTTCTGTTAACTAATTCATAATTAACTAGGTCTGTCTTTTTGGACCAATTATTTTAAACTGGTTCTGCCAGACAGCAGATGAGTAAAGACCTCCCAAAGTGTTAACGGGATGTTTATGCTGAGGGATATTATGACAGGAGAGAGAAAAACCATTGAAATCAATACCTCACTTTTGGGTTTAGAGTCATAGAGATGTACAGCATGGAAACAACTTTGGTCCAACCCGTCCATGTCGACCAGATATCCTACTCAATATAATCCCACCTGCCAGCACCCAGCCCATATCCCTTCAAACCCTTCCTATTCATATACCCATCCAATGCCTTTTTAATGTTGCAATTGTACCAGCCTCCACCACTTCCTCTGGCAGCTCATTCCATACACATACCACCCTCTGCGTGAAATATTTGCCCCTTCGGTCTTTTTTACATCTTTCCCCTCTCACCCTAAACCTATGCCCTCTAGTTCTGGACTCCCCAATCCCAGGGAAAAGACTTTGTCTATTTATCCTATCCATGCCCCTCATGATTTTATAAACCTCTATAAGGTCACTCCTCAGCCTCCGATGTTCCAGGGAAAACAGCCCCAGCCTGTTCAACCTCTCCCTATAACTCAAATCCTCCAATCCTGGCAACAGCCTTGTAAATCTTTCTGAACCCTTTCAAGTTTCACAACATCTTTCCGATAGGAAGGAAACCAGAATTGCACGCAGCATTCCAACAGTGGCCTAACCAATGTCCACAGCATGACCTCCCAACTCTTGTACTCAATACTCTGACCAATAAAGGAAAGTATACCAAACGCCGCCTTCACTATCCTATCTACCTGCGACTCCACTTTCAAGGAGCTATGAACCTGCATTCCAAGGTCTCTGTTCAGCAACACTCCCTAGGACCTTACCATTAAATGTATAAGTCCTGCTAAGATTTGCTTTCCCAAGATGCAGCACCTCACAGTTATCTAAATTAAACTCCATCTGCCACTTCTCAGCCCATTGGGGATTGTTTATTTCTAAGCTAAAATCAGAGGTGAGAAAGCTTTCATCCAGGTTGAAAATGACCTGACCAAGATTAGAACTGAGAAGAAATGGTTAAATCAACCCTACAGATTTGATAGGGAAGATACATTTCTCTGGATTTAAATAAACTGGCAAGTGATGGTGCTGGTGAGTGAAGGGATATTGTTTTACCAGGTGCTTGAAATCTTTTAAAGTGCATGGTATGTAAAGACCTTGGGTTGTTTTATTTTACTTACCATTCTTTGGAATGACAAACTTCTTTCTATTGTTGAAACCAGTTCTGCAGCTTGGCGTGCTTATGTTTCACTGAAAGACCACAGTGTTAGATTGGAAAACAAAATCAGATCCATCCAGCCAGGTTTAACTTTGGAATCTGATTTGTCCAGTGACAAATCAGTTGGGAACATAACGGGCGACCTTCCAATGCTGTCCTGAGGCCATGCTGCATTGTCAGAGGTTTGCTCTTGTGGACGAGACTTCAAATGAAGACACTCTCCATCTCAGGTGAACATGAAAGATGTGAGAACCACTATCCCAAGAAGATGCTCTCGTGCTCTGGTCAATATTTATTTCTCAATCAACATCATTGGAACAGAATACAAGCTCATTCCCACAATATTGCTTGTGGGAGCTGGTGATACATAAACCGGCTGCTCTATTTCCTACATTACAACCATGACTTTTTTGATTAATTCATAGGAGGTGGATGTTCCTGATTCCGTCATTCATCGAGGTCATAGCTGATCGGATTGAGGCCTCAGTCCAGTTCCATACTTTATCTTTTCACTCCCTTTGATTCCTTGTATGTCAGTGCATCCCTGGAATGTTGCAAGTTTAAAAGTAACTCTGTATGTGAATAATGTTTCAGCAAGGTTTAATGGGTCGTGTTTGTCAATTGATCTAACATCTTCCCTGCTACTGCACCCACTTTATGATAGTATTGGGTCTTCCATATGGACTAATGCAAGAGAACAGGCCATTCGGCCCAATGGGCCTGGGCTGGTGAGTCCACCCAGGCCTCCTCTCACCCATCTTTCTCTAACCAATCAGCAAATCCTCCTTACTCCTATCTCCTGATTGTGTTATCTGCCTTCCTTTTTAATGCACCTTATGGTCGTGAACTACATGATCTCACCAGATAAGAGGTTTTGTTTCCTGAATTCACTGATAAAATAGCAACAAAGAAATCCAAGAAACAGTTATAGAAATGTACAGCTCCAAACAGGCCATTCCACCCTGTCCTAACTCTTTGCTTAGGCTATCAAAGAGATTTCCTTGACCCTTTCCCATCAGTTCCAAATGTCCTTCGGTTCAGTATACAAAGAATTCTATTTTGAAATTTATAGTTGAATCGGTTTCCATGGTCACGAGCTTTCAATACCAGATCTCTCCAGTGAGTTTGAATTCCACCAGCACTTGGGGTGGGATTTGAACCCCAGTCCCAGCAGCAATGATATGGTCTGCTGGATTCCGAGCCCAGTGAGTGACATTAGCTCTACACGACCACCAACAGCCTGAGTGTGGAACAGGAACAGACCAGGTTGTTCACTGCCTGCCCAACTGTTCTGAGATAAAGCATCACGAAGGCCAGGCCAACTCAACAACAACCATAATACCATCTGGGGAGACAACAACCAACCTGACTAAATAAAGAGAGAGGAAAATCTTGCAAATTCCTCTCATTAGGGGCTTCTTCATTAGTGTAGAAGTAAATTCCAGCCAGTGTATGCAAGTCAAAACTAAAACCCATCTGATTGCCCAATGTCCGGAACTCTGCCATCCTTATCTGGTCTGATCTACATATGGCTCCAGACTCATAGCAATGTGGTTAGCTCTTAACTGCTCTCCAAAACAGCCCTGGTATAGGCATTCAGTTCAAGGCTAATTAGGAACGGGCAACAAATGCTGACTCTAACAGTGATGCTCTAACTGAGAAACAAACTTGAGTTTTAAATTCTAAGAAAGGAAAATCTGGAATTTGAGTTTTAATCAGCTTTAGTCAATTTACAGTGTGTAAGACGTCTCAAAGAACAAAGAAAAATATAGCACAGGAACAGGCCCTTCGGCCCTCCAAGCCTGTGCCGATCCAGATCCTCTATCTAAACCTGTCGCCTATTTTCTAAGGATCTGTATCCCTCTGCTCCCTGCTCATTCATGTATCTGTCTAGATACATCTTAAATGATGCTATTGTGCCCGCCTCTACTACCTCCCCTGGCAATGCGTTCCAGGCACCCACCACCCTCTGCGTAAAGAACTTTCCACGCATATCTCCCCTAATCTTTTCCCCTCTCAGCTTGAACTCATGACCCCTAGTAATAGACTCCCCCACTCTGGGGAAAAAAGCTTCTTGCTATCCACCCTTTCTATACCTCTTATGATTTTTATAAATGCAGGCACAGGTGGATGGGTTGCTAAGTTTGCAAATGATAGTAAAGTTGGTGGAGAATTGGACAGTGTGGAAGAAAGTTGCAGGTTGCAGGGGGACCTGGATAAACTGCAGAATTGGGCTGAGAGGTGGCAAATGGAGTTCAATGCAGCTAAATGTGAGGTGATTCACTTTGGGAAGAATAACAGGAAGGCAGAGTACTGGGTCAATGGAAAGATTCTTGATAGTGTGGATGTGCAGAGAGATCTTGGAGTACATAGATCCCTGAAAGTTGCCATCCAGGTGGATAGTGCTGTTAACAAGGCACATGGTGTGTTAGGTTTCATTGGTAGAGGGATTGAGTTCCGGAGCCGCAATGTCATGCTGCAACTGCACAAAATGCTAGGGCGGCCACACTCGGAATATTGTGTACGGTTCTGGTCCCCATATTTCGGGAAGGATGTGGAAGTATTGGAAAAGGTGCAGAGGAGATTTACCAGGATGTTGCCTGGTCTGGAGGGAAGGTCTTATGAGGAAAGGCTGAGAGACTTAGGTCTGTTCTCGTTGGAAAGAGCAAGGCTAAGAGGGGATTTGATAGAGACAAACAAGATGATCAGAGGATTAGATAGGGTAGACTGTGAAAGCCTTTTTCCTAGGATGATGATGATGTCAGTGTATATGAGGGGGCATAACTACAAATTGAGGGTGATAGATTTAAAACAGATTAGATTAGATTAGATTACTTACAGTGTGGAAACAGGCCCTTCAGCCCAACAAGTCCACACCGCCCCGACGAAGCGCAACCCACCCATACCCCTACATCTACATTTACCCCTTACCTAACACTACGGGCAATTTAGCATGGCCAATTCACCTGACCTGCACATCTTTGGACTGTGGGAGGAAACCGGAGCATCCGGAGGAAACCCACGCAGACATGGGGAGAACGTGCAAACTCCACACAGTCAGTCGCCTGAGGCGGGAATTGAACCCGGGTCTCAGGCGCTGTGAGGCAGCAGTGCTAACCACTGTGCCACCGTGCCGCCCACAGTGTCAGAGGCAGGTTCTTTACTCAGAGAGTGGTAAGCGTGTGGAATGCTCTACCTGCTAATGTAATTAACTCAGCCACATTAGGGAGATTTAAACATATGGATAAGCACATGGATGATGATGGAATAGTGTAGGGGGATGAGCTTACATTAGTTCACAGGTCAGCACAACATCAAGGGCCTGTTCGCACTGTGTTGTTTATGTTCTGTTATATTTTGTAGACTTCAATCAGGTCCTCCCTCAACCTCTGTCTTTCTGATGAAAATAATCTTAATCTACTCAACCTCGCTTCATAGCTAGTGCCGTCCACACCAGGCAACATCCCGGTGAACCTCCTCTGCACCCTCTCCAAAGCATCCACATCCTTTTGGTAATGTGGCAACCAGAACCGTACCCAGTATTCCAAAGGTGGCCAAACCAAAGTCCGATACAACTACACTCAATCTAACGACTGGACAAAGCACTCCCACTGATCATCCCTCCTGACCGTTGTTAAAATGTTCTATTCTACAAAGCGCCTGAAAATAGCTCACATAACACTCAAGTAATGAGACAACCAACAAGACCTGCCAATTATAATCACCAGGTATGCAGCTGATCAACGTCAAGACCAGCATTAAAATGATTAATTCAATCAAAACGTCAATGAGGATAATCAAGGAGACCAGTATCTCTTCAACTCAGAATTAGACTCAGTTTGTGGAAAGCCAGTAGCCAGGGCTGAATTCGCGGAGACTGGATTTTCAAAGCTGGTTCTGGAATCCAAACTGGACCAACTCTGATCATTCCCACCTCCTTTCTGTTACTCCTCCTTTCCCAATCCATCTGGAATTGACATTTGTGTATAACAGGCCAATCACATTCACACACTTCCTTTCACTTTCAAATCTGTTGCCTCAAGCTGATACCCTAGTGGTATTATCGTGAGATTGTTAACCCACGGGTTATGGGCTTGAATACCACCACGGCAGACGGGAGAATTTGAATCCACTAAAAATCTGGAATGGAGTTAAAGCTGGCCGTGAATGTATTGTCATTCTTGGGAACATGATGGTGAGCTGAAATGGCAGGTAACCAGAAACTCGGGCTCACCTTTGCCGTCATAACATAGGTATTCTGCAAAGTGTTCACCCAGTCTGAGCTTTGTCTCCTCAATGTAGAGAAGACCACAAGAGATTGTTTACTCCTTTTCCCCTTCCACCCCACCCATCATCAACCTTATACACCAACCTTTTCCCCAGATTTTCCTTTCTTGGAATTTAACCTTTAGTTTGTTTCTCTCAATCTTTTATGGGATGTGGGCATCACGGTTAGGACCAGCATCTGTTGACTATCCCGAGTTACCTTTGAACTGAGTGCCTTGCCAGGGCTGTTTCACAGAGCACTTAAGAGTCATTTCCGAAGAAGGGTCACTGGACCCAAAACGTTAACTCTGTTTTCTCTCCACAAATACTATCAGACCTGCTGAGTTTTTCCAGCAATATCTGGTAGCATATATAAATTAGGTCCAGGAGTAGGCCATTCTACTCCTCAAAGCCTACCTCCCCACTCAACAAGATCATGTTTGATCTGATTGTGGCATCAGTGCGCACATTCCCATAGATTCTTAACCAATGAGGGAGTCAATCTACCGCCACCTTAAAAACACCCTATCACCCTGCCCCCTCACGTTCTCCCCAAAATCAAGAGAGTTCCTCAGATTCACAACTCTCTGAGAGAAATCAACTCACAGCTCCATCTCCATGGAGATGGCCTTTGTTTTTGAGCCTAAGACTGAATGTTAAAACAGGCAGAAAAGGAAACTTGAAAAGCCATGGAGTGTTAGGTATTGGTCTGATGGTTTTTCCCCTCCTGGTAATCACAAGCTGCCAAAACAATGCACTGGAACAGAATACAAACTGACTGCCACAATATTGCTTGTGGGAGCTGGTAATACATAAACTGGCTGCTCTATTGCCTACATTACAACCATGACTTTTCTGATTAATTCATAGGAAGTGGATCTTCCTGGTTCCACCAGTCATTGAGTGGATCGGATTCAAACAAATCTGTAAATCACTGTCTTGTCTAACTGTTACCTGCTCAGTTCAGGTGTCATTGAGCAGACTCTCATGAAAATGTGAAGGTCTGTCTGTGGAAATCCATTCAGCTGAAATTTCTGTAACATGAAATCCAATAGGGAAGAGTTAATAAACATGACCCCTGTCTCTTGTATTTATGTAGAAAAAAACAATTGTACAGGACTGCAGTGGATTGTTAATATCCTCTAGAGAAGGATTCATTACCCTCTCGGCTCTGAGTGACTCAAGATCCACAACAGTGCAGTTGACACGTACATGCCCTTATTAATGGCCCAACAAGTCACTCATATGACCATAATAAATATGAGCCGAAAAAGAACCTTCAACCTCGAGACTGTTTTGCTATTCAATAAGATCATTGTTGGTGTGTTTATGTGATGAATTCTACATTCCCATCTCACCCTATCACCCCATAATTCCCAACTAACCCCCTCAACCCTTAATTCCCATCTAACCCCACAGATCCTTGATTCCCTGCCACAAAAGAATCTCTGTCTTAAATATATCCAGCGAGTACACATCTCCCTCCTTCTGAAGCAGAGAGTTCCAAAGTCTCATAACTTGCTGAGAGAAATTTCACCTTATTTCAGTCCGAAAGAGTGACCTCTAACCTTTTCTAGTGCTGGACTCACTCTGAAGAACATCTTTCCCACATCCACCTGTCGAGGTCATTCAGGAGCTTATTCAGTTCAATCAGGCCACCCCTCACTCTTCCAAACACCAGTGGGTACAAGCCCAGAAGTCTAAACAAAACAACTGAACTGGAAGGACCACCAACAGCACAA
Source organism: Chiloscyllium punctatum (assembly GCF_047496795.1). Classification (NCBI taxonomy): domain Eukaryota; kingdom Metazoa; phylum Chordata; class Chondrichthyes; order Orectolobiformes; family Hemiscylliidae; genus Chiloscyllium; species Chiloscyllium punctatum. The sequence goes on from NC_092745.1 coordinate 130,604,489, forward strand.
ACAGCAATGACAAATACAGTCCTGTCGTCATCTAGAAGGACAAGGGCAGCAGATACATGGGAAAACCACCAAGTTCCCCTCTGAGCCACTCACCACCTTGACTTGGAAATATATTGTCGTTACTTTACTGTCTCTGGGTCAAAATCCTGGAATTCCTTCCTTAAGGGCATTCTGGGTCAACCTACAGCACACGAACTACAGCGGTTCCAGAAGGCAGCTCAAGGGGCAATAAATGCTGCTTTCATTGACCAATGTCCATGCCCCATAAATAAAAATAAAGGGACAGACCAATAAAATGTGGAAATAATGAATTTGACAAATTCCCGCAAAATGAAATTCCAGTTCAGACCAGTGTAGACTTTTCCAAATTTGACTGCTCTCTGTTACTGGTTTCAATGATCAGGAGAGGCTAAGATTATTGATCAGGGCGGCACGATGGCACAGTGGTTAGCACTGCTGCCTCACAGCGCCAGAGACCTGGGTTCAATTCCCGCCTCAGGCGACTGACTGTGTGGAGTTTGCACATTCTCCCCGTGTCTGCGTGGGTTTCCTCCGGGTGCTCCGGTTTCCTCCCACAGTCCAAAGACGTGCAGATCAGGTGAATTGGCCATGCTAAATTGCCCGTAGTGTTAGGTAAGGGGTAGATGTAGGGGTATGGGTGGGTTGCGCTTCGGCGGGGCGGTGTGGACTTGTTGGGCCGAAGGGCCTGTTTCCACTCTGTAAGTAATCTAATCTAATTGTCTCTACAGCAGAAAAGGTTAAGAGGAGGACTAAATGGAAATGTTTAAGATCACAAAAACTTGTGACTGACTGTATAAGGAGAAAATGCTTTTGGTCACAGGAGGTGCAGTGACAGACAGACACTGATTTTAGATAATGTGCAAAAGATGCAGGGATGACATGAAGGAAGAGCTGTATGAGAGGTGTTCTGAGACAGTGTCCTCAGTTTTAATAATGGAGCATAGCCTACAAGAATACTGGGTGAAAGGCAGAATTCTTGGCAGTGTGGAGAAACAATACCCATAGATAAGACCATAAGACATAGGAGTGGAAGTAAGGCCATTCGGCCCATCGAGTCCACTCCGCCATTCAATCATGGCTGATGCGCATTTCAGCTCCACTTACCAGCGTTCTCCCCGTAGCCCTTAATTCCTCTAGACAACAAGAATCTATCAATCTCAGCCTTGAAGACATTTAGCGTCCCGGCTTCCACTGCACTCCGTGGCAATGAATTCCACAGGCCCACCACTCTCTGGCTGAAGAAATGTCTCCGCATTTCTGTTCTGAAATGACCCCCTCTAATTCTAAGGCTGTGTCCACGGGTCCTAGTCTCCTCGTCTAACGGAAACAATTTCCTAGCATCCACCTTTTCCAAGCCATGTATTATTTTGTACGTCTCTATTAAGTCTCCCCTTAATCTTCTAAACTCCAACGAATACAATCCCAGTATCCTCAGCCGTTCCTCATATGCTAGTCCTGTCATTCCAGGGATCATCCGTGTGAATCTCCGCTGGACACGTTCCAGTGCCAGTATGTCCTTCCTGAGGTGTGGGGACCAAAACTGGACACAGTACTCCAAATGGGGCCTAACCAGAGCTTTATAAAGTCTTAGTAGTACATCTCTGCTTTTATATTCCAACCCTCTTGAGATAAGAGACAACATTGCATTCGCTTTCTTAATCACGGACTCAACCTGCATGTTTACCTTTAGAGAATCCTCGACTAGCACTCCCAGATCCCTTTGTACTTTGGCTTTATTAACTTTCTCACCATTTAGAAAGTAGTCCATGCTTTTATTCTTTTTGCCAAGTGCAAGACCTCGCACTTGCTCACGTTAAATTCCATCAGCCATTTCCTGGACCACTCTCCCAACCTGTCTAGATCCTTCTGTAGCCTCCCCACTTCCTCAGTACTACCTGCCTGTCCACCTAACTTCGTATCATCGGCAAACTTCACTAGAATGCCCCCGGTTCCCTCATCCAAATCATTAATATATAATGCGAACAGCTGTGGCCCCAGCACCGAACCCTGCGGGACACCGCTCGTCACTGGCTGCCATTCCGAAAAAGAACCTTTTATCCCAACTCTCTGCCTTCTGTTAGACAGCCAATCCTCAATCCATCCCAGCAGCTCACCTCGAACACCATGGGCCCTCACCTTGCTCAGCAGCCTCCCTTGTGGCACCTTATCAAAGGCCTTTTGAAAGTCTAGATAGACCACATCCACTGGGTTTCCCTGGTCTAACCTACTTGTTACCTCTTCAAAAAATTCCAACTGGTTTGTCAGGCATGACCTCCCCTTACTAAATCCATGTTGACTTGTACTAATCAGACTCTGCTCTTCCAAGAATTTAGAAACCTCATCCTTAATGATGGATTCTAGAATTTTACCAACAACCGAGGTTAAGCTGATTGGCCTATAATTTTCCATCTTTTGCCTTGATCCTTTCTTGAACAAGGGGGTTACAACAGCCATCTTCCAATCATCCGGGACCTTTCCTGACTCCAGTGACTCTTGAAAGATCTCAACCAATGCCTCCGCTATTTTCTCAGCCACCTCTCTCAGAACTCTAGGGTGTATCCCATCGGGGCCAGGAGATTTATCAATTTTAAGACTTTTTAACTTTTATAGCACTATCTCTTTCGTAATGGCAACCATACTCAACTCAGCCCCGTGACACCCTTTAATTTTTGGGATATTACTCATGTCTTCCACTGTGAAAACTGACGCAAAGTACTTGTTAAGTTCTCCTGCTATTTCCTTATCTCCCATCATTAGGCTTCCTGCATCAGTTTGAAGTGGCCCAATGTCTACTTTTGCCTGTCATTTGTTTCTTATGTACTGAAAGAAACTTTTACTATTATTTCTAATATTACTGGCTAGCCTACCTTCATATTTGATCCTCTCATTTCTTATTACACTCTTTGTTATCCTCTGTTTGTTTTTGTATCCTTCCCAATCTTCTGATTTCCCACTGTTCTTAGCCACTTTATAGGATCTCTCTTTTTCTTTAATACATTTCCCGACTTCCTTTGTCAGCCAAGGTTGTCTAATCCCTCCCCGGTTAATCTTTCTTTTCTTGGGAATGAACCTCTGTACAGTGTCCTCAATTATACCTACAAACTCCTGCCATTTTTGATCTACTGTCTTCCCGGTTAGCCTCTGCTTCCAGTCTATTTTAGTCAGTTCCTCTCTCATGCCCTCATAATTACCTTTATTCAACTGTAACACCATTACATCCGATTTTGCCTTCTCCCTTTCAAACTCCAGACTGAACTCTACCATATTATGGTTGCTACTTCCTAAGGGTTCCCTTACTTTAAGATCTTTTATAGAGTCTGGTTCATTGCAAAGCACTAGGTCCAGAATAGCCTGCTCTCTTGTGGGCTCCATGACAAGCTGTTCCAAAAAGCCATCCTGTAAGCATTCCATGAATTCCCTTTCTTTAGATCCACTGGCAACATTATTTACCCAGTCCACCTGCATATTGAAGTCACCCATGATCAATGTAACCTTGCCTTTCTGACATGCCTTTTCTATTTCCCGGTACATGTTGCGTCCCTGGTCCTGACCACTGTTAGGAGGTCTATACACAACTCCAATTATGGGTTTTTTTGCCTTTGTGGTTCCTCAATTCCACCCACACAGACTCCACATCATCCGACGCTATGTCATTCAATACCATAGATTTAATTTTGTTCTTAACTAACAAGGCAACCCCACCCCCTCTGCCCACCTCTCTACCTTTTCGATAAGTTGAAAAACCATGGAGGTTTAACTGCCAGTCCTGACCCCCCTGTAACCCCCTGATCCCTCAAAGTTGCCACCCGATTTGATAGAGTTGTTAAGAAGGTATATGGTGTGTTGGCTTTCATTAGCAGGGGGATTGAGCTTAAGAGCTGTGAGATTATGCTGCAGCTCTATAGAACCCTGATTAGATCACTCTTGGAATATTGTGTCCAGTTCTAGTCACCTCATTATAGGAAGGATGTGGAAGCTTTAGAAAGGGTGTAGAGGAGATTTACCAGGATGCTGAAGAAAGATTGAAGGAGCTAGGGCTTTTCTCATTGCAGCAAAGAAGGATGAGAGGTGACTTGATAGAGATGTACAAGATGATGAGGGGCATAGATAGAGTGGATAACCAGAGACTTTTCCCCAGGGCAGAAATGGCTATCATGAGGGGGTATCATTTTAAGGTGATTGGAGGAAGGTTCTTTACACAGAGAGTGGTGGGTGTGTGGAATGCACTGTCAGTGGTGGTAGGAGAGTCAGAGACATTAGGGACACTTAAGTGACTCTTAGATAGGCACATGGAAGTTAGTACAATGGGTATGTAGGTTAGTCTGATCTTAGAGTATGATAGAAGGTCGGCACAACATCGAGGGCTAAAGGGCCTGTATTGTACTGTACTGTACTTTGTTCGAAGAGCAGGAAGGTGATGTTGAACTTGTTTAAAACACTTTGTTAGACCTCAGCTGAAGTATTCCGTACAGATTATTAGAAAACATCCGAAATGAATTGGATAGAGAGTGCAGAAGCAATTTCCAAAAATGTTTCCAGGGATGAGAAACATCAGGGATGAGGATAGACTGAAGAAGTTGGAACTGTTCTCTTTGAAGAGAAGGCGGCTGACAGGAGATCTGATGGAGGCTTTTAAAATCATGAGTGGGATGAATAGAGTAAGTAGGGAGAAACCTAATCAAGTAAATCAGGAGAAACTGTTCCCACTCATAAAAGGAACAAGAATAAGATGGCATGGATTTAAAGTGATGTACAAACAGAGCAAGGGTGATTGGAGAGAAGACCTTTTCATTCAGTGGGTCATTAGGGTGCGGAATGCACTGCTGGGAATTTTTTTTTAATTCACGCAAGGGATGATAGTGTCATTGGCTGGGCCCAGCATTTATTGCCCATCCCTAGTTACCCCTCGAGAAGGTGGTGGTGAGCTGCCTCCTTGAACAGCTGCAGTCCACCTGCTGTAGGTAGACCCACAATGCCTCCTGACTCCTCAAAGCCTGTCCACCAGCTACAAGGTACAAGTCAGGTGTGTAATGGAATATCCCCACTCACCTGGATTGGTGCAGCTCCAACAACACAAGAAACTTGACACCATCGAGGACAAAGCAGCCCACTTGATTGGTACCACATCCACCACCGACGCTCAGTAGCAGCAGTGTGTACCATCTACAAGATGCACTGCAGAAATTCACCAAAGATCCTCAGACAGCACCTTCCAAACCCACAACTACTTCCACCTAGAAGGACAAGGGCAGCAGATACATGGGAATACCACCCTCTGCAAGTTCCCTTTGAAGCCAGAAACCATCCTGACTTAATTGAAACAATATCACTGTTCCCAGGTCAAAATTGTAGAACTCCCTCCCCAGTAGTAAAGTAGGTGCAGGTTACCTAATGTAGCAGTATAAAGGAATTCTTCATCATCAATGTTTCAACAGTGATTTGGGACAAAAAATAAATTCTGGAATTTGCAACTATGCAGACATTACATGAAAAAAAAACGTTTACACAAAAAAACTATGCAACTGTCTATTTGTTTAATTTTTAATCCTTACCTTAATAGTTTCATAAGTATCAGTGATGAGGGCAATGAAGAGACTGAGGACCATGTAGATGAACAGGCTGATGAAGGAATACAAGTAGACTCTGCTGAACAGCCAGAGCAAGTTACTTTTCTCCTGAATTTCAGCAAATGTTGCAAACATGTCATCACCATTGATGAGAGAAAAAAGACACTCAGCAACAGTGCTTAGCTTTTCAAACTGGAAGGAGAGAGGAAAGAACAAAAAAGGCCATTTGAACATGACATGTGCAGATCACAAATATTTGATTTGATGGATGGCTGGTCATGGAGCTTGCATACATTAGCTGCCCTGCATCCTGATTGGTACACACCAGTCAAAGTATACAATTGGTCACATGGTGAACTGAAACCAATCAGACTCGGAGAAAGTGAGGACTCCAGTTACGAGAGATCAGAGTCAAAGAGTGTGTTGCTGGGAAAGCACAACAGGTCAGGCAGCATCCGAGGAGCAGGAGAATCAATGTTTCAGGCATAAGCTCTTCATCAGGAAACTTATGCTCGAAACGTAGACTCTCCTGCTTCTCGGATGTTGCCTGACCTGCTGTGCTTTTCCAGCACCACACTCTTTGACTCTGAAACCAATTAGATTAGAGTATTCACAAAGATAGACAGGCAGGGTTTGTATGAGTGAGTTTACAAGGATGTTGTTGGGTACAGAAGGTTTCCATTATAAAGAAAGGCTGGATAGGCTGAGACTGTTCTTCAATGGAGTGTAGAAGGTTAAGAGGTGACCTGCCAAGTTTATAATAATGAGGGGTATACATAGAGTTTATGGGAATTGTCTTTTCCCCCTAAGATGGGGAATTTCAAGACTAGGGAGCACATTTTTAAGGGGAGAGGTAAATCTTTTACAAAGAGAGTGGTTAGTGTGTGGAATGTACTTCCTGGTGAGGTGGTGGATGTGGGTACAATTACAATGTTTAAAAGACATTTGGATAGACATGTGAACAGGAAAGGTTTGGAGGGATATGGGCCAGGAGTAGGCAGGTGGGATTAGTTTAGTTTGGGATTATGTTGGGCATGGACTGGTTGGACCGAGGGTCTGTTTCCGTGCTGCATGATTCTATGGCTCTCAGTTGGAAGCAATTCAAATTAAACATAGAAGATCTTGAGGGGTCCTCAAATGTATTTGCCTTTCCATACCATTGGGTACATGCCTTTATTAACCGAAACATTGAGTTCAAGAGCAGGAGGGTGATGCTATAAAATATTGGTTAGGCTACAGCTAGAGTGTGCAGTTCTAGAACCAACATTGTCAGAGAGATGTGATTATACTGGAGAGGAAGCAGAGGTGTTTTACCAGGACATTGCCTGGGCTGGAGAGTTTCAATGATGGAGAGAGATTGGACAGACTGGGGTTGCTTACTTTAGACAGAGGAGACTGAGAGGGGACATGATTGAGCTGGAGAAAGTGATGAGGGCACTGATAGGGTAAACAGGAAGAAAGGTCTCCCTTGTTGGAGGAATCAATGGCTGGAGGTGAGGCATACAATTAAGGCAAGGGGCAGAAGTTTCAAGGGGGCATGTGAGGAAAAGCTTTTGCACCCCGAGGTGGGTGGGTAATCTGGAACTCCCTGCCTGTAAGGGTGGGAGAGGCTGAAACCCTCAGCACATCGAAGAAGGATTTAGATGGGCACTTGTGATGCCAAGGCTATGGACCAAGTGCTGAAGAATGAGAATGAGAAGGAGAAGTCAGGTGGCTGTTTTTGGCCAGTGTAAACACAATGGGTTGAAGAGGTAAAAACAATGACTGCAGATGCTGAAAACCAAATTCTGGATTAGTGGTGCTGGAAGAGCACAGCAGTTCAGGCAGCATCCAATGAGCAGCGAAATCGACGTTTCGGGCAAAAGCCCTTCATCAGGAATAAAGGCAGTGAGCCTGAAGCGTGGAGAGATAAACTAGAGGAGGGTGGGGGGTGGGGAGAAAGTAGCATAGATTACAATGGGTGAGTGGGGGAGGGGATGAAGGTGATAGGTCAGGGAGGGGGGGTGGAGTGGATAGGTGGAAAAGAAGATAGGCAGGTCGGACAAGTCCGGACAGGTCAAGGAGACAGTTACTGAGCTGGAAGTTTGAAACTAGGATGAGGTGGGGGAAGGAGAAATAAGGAAGCTGTTGAAGTCCACATTGATGCCCTGGGGTTGAAGTGTTCCGAGGCAGATGATGAGGCGTTTTTCCTCCAGGCGTCTGGTGGTGAGGGAGCGGCGGTGAAGGAGGCCCACGACCTCCATGTCCTCGGCAGAGTGGGAGGGGGGAGTTGAAATGTTGGGCCACGGGGCGGTTTGGTTGATTGGTGCGGGTGTCTCGGAGATGTTCCCTAAAGCGCTCTGCTAGGAGGCGCCCAGTCTCCCCAATGTAGAGGAGACCACATCGGGAGCAACGGATACAATAAATGATATTAGTGGATGTGCAGGTGAAACTTTGATGGATGTGGAAGGCTCCTTTAGGGCCTTGGATAGAGGTGAGGGAGGAGGTGTGGGCACAGGTTTTACAGTTCCTGCGGTGGCAGGGGAAAGTGCCAGAATGGGAGGGTGGGTCGTAGGGGGGTGTGGACCTGACCAGGTAGTCACGGAGGGAACGGTCTTTGCGGAAGGCGGAAAGGGGTGGGGAGGGAAATATATTCCTGGTGGTGGGGTCTTTTTGGAGGTGGCGGAAATGTCAGCGGATGATTTGGTTGATGCGAAGGTTGGTAGGGTGGAAGGTGAGCACCAGGGGCGTTCTGTCCTTGTTACGGTTGGAGGGGTGGGGTCTGAGGGCGGAGGTGCAGGATGTGGACGAGATGCATTGGAGGGCATCTTTAACCACGTGGGAAGGGAAATTGCGGTCTCTAAAGAAGGAGGCCATTTGGTGTATTCTATGGTGGAACTGGTCCTCCTGGGAGCAGATACGGCGGAGGCGGAGAAATTGGGAATACGGGATGGCATTCTTGCAAGAGATAGGGTGGGAAGAGGTGTAATCCAGGTAGCTTATCTCTCCACGCTTCAGGCTCACTGCCTTTATTCCTGATGAAGGGCTTTTGCCCGAAACGTCGATTTCGCTGCTCGTTGGATGCTGCCTGAACTGCTGTGCTCTTCCAGCACCACTAATCCAGTACAATGGGTCGAAGGGCTATTTCAGTGCTATAAATCTCTCTGCCACATGGAATATTGCAAAGATGTTTCATATTATGAGAGAATCCAGAACTATGGGTGACTGTTTCATGATAAGGTATCACCTGATAAGACTTCTGAAGGATCTCTTTTCTCGGGGGGTCACATATCTCTTCTTTAAAAGGCAGCGCTTGGAATATTTTGAAGGATTTTTGGTGAAACGTTACTGGGGTGGCTGGGAATGAGAATTGGTCAGATCAACCAGAATTGCATTAAATTGTGGAGCAGGGTCGAGGGGCCGAGACAGCTATTAATTCCAATGATTGTATCACAGTCCCCATACACCCAGCCTGACTGATAACTCAATTTAAATTACCTCTATTTATTTATCTAACCCGTCAGTGTCGGTCAACACATCTGTAAATGGCAAACTGAAATCTGAGCAAAAGCCATGCTGGGAAATGACTCTGGGTGAAACCCATTTGGGGGAGTCAGCTCTCTGTCAGCCAGATTCCACCCCCACTGTAACTTTATATATTCCCATGGGAAGAAAAAGGAGGCTATAAACTCCTTCCAAATAAGAGTTTAATTGCACAAGCTGGGTGGGAAGAGAAACAGAAGGGGAGTAAAGAAAAGCCGGGGAGCGGAGACAGGTGAGCGTTCAGTCAGTGGTGGGCAAGTTGTTGGAGGGAATCCTGAGGGACACAATTCACATGCATTTGGAAAGGCAAGGATTTATTAGGGAGAGTCAACATGGCTTTGTGCGTGGGAAATCATATCTCATGAACTCGATTAAGTTTCTTGAAGAAGTGACAAAGAGGATTGATGAAGGCAGAGTGGCAAACCTTGTCTATATAGATTTCAGCAAGGCATTTGACAAGTTTCTGCATGGTAGATTGGTTAGCAAGATTAGATCACATGGGATCCAGGGAGTTAACCAACTGGAAACAAATTTGCTTGAAGGTAGGAGACAGAGTATGGTGGTGGAGGCTCTCTTTTCAGACTGGAGACCTGTGACCAGTGGAGTGCCTCAAGGATCGAAGGTGGGTCCATTGCTTTTCATCATTAATATAAACGATTTAAATGTGAATATAGGAAGGGTGGTTAGTACGTTTGCAGATGACACCAAAATTGGTGAAGTAGTGGACAGCAAAGAAGGTTACTTCAGAGTAAAATGGGATTTGATCAGATGGGCCAATGGGCTGAGGAGTGAGAGATGAGATTAACTTAGTTAAATGTGAGATGCTGCATTTTGGAAAGGCAAATCAGAACAGGAGTTAATGGTAGGGCCCTAGGGAGCGTTACTCAACAAAGAGATTGTTGGTGCAGGTGCATAGTTCCCTGAAAGTGATGTCACAGGTAGACAGGGTGGTGGAGAAGGTATTTGGCATGCTTGCTTTTATTGGTCAATGCACTGAGTAAAGGAGTCGGGAGGTCACGTTGTGGCTGCACAGGACATTGGCTTGACCACTTTTGGAATACCGCATTCAATTCTGGTCTCCCTGCTATTGGAAGGATGTTGTGAAGCTTGAAAGGGTTCAGAAAAGATTTACAAGGATGTTGCCAAGGTTGGAGGATTTGAGCTATAGGGAGAGGCTGAATAGACTGGGGTTGAATTAATAGTCTAGTGATAATAGCACAAGGCCATTGTCTTCCCTCCCCTCCTCTATGGGAAAAGCTGAAACCAGAACATCCTGGAAATAAGCAGCAGTCCTCTCAGTCTATAGAAGAGATTTTATATCCATTGTGTTGTTACTTCAGCAACGATTACCTTCGAATGATATGGTCCCAATACGATCCACCCACAGAACATATAGCCCAGGTAGATCATGCCAGCACAGCAACAGAACCGCAGTACTTTGGGCAAAGCTCCTTGCATTGTTAAAATGAGCACCTGTGAACAGGTAAAGCAGCATTAAACCAAGCATATACCCCATACCTGGCTGGAACTTTTCAGAAAGTCATTGGGGTCAAGTTTTTGCATTTCTGGCTGGAACAGCATAACAATTTGGATCATTTTAAGAGTGAGTGAGTTTTGGCCAGAAGTGTTAGCCACAATGTTTGGTTCAATGCTCAACTCCTCAGATTGTCACAAATCTTCCCAACATCGAAACGTTCTGATTCTGTGAATGAGCTCACTTGGGAAGCCTCTTCAAATCATGCTCAGCATCTGAGGTGTGCACTTATTAAGTGATTTTTCAAGTTAAAACTATTGAAGTAATTAAGGAATTATTTATTTTTATTCATGGTATGGGGATGTGCATGTTGCTGGCTAGGACAACATTTGTTAGGGCAATTAGAGTCAACCACGTTGCTGAGAGTCTGGAGTCACATGTAGGCCAGACCAGATAAGGATAGCACTTTCCTTCCCTGAAGGACATTAGTGAACCATTTGGGGGTTTTATTTGACAATGGGTTCATGGCTGCCATCACTGAGTCTATATTCCAAATTTATTAATTAATAAAATTCATCAGGGACTATGGGGAGATTTGAACCCCTGTCCCTCAGCATTAAACTGGGCCTCTGGATTACTCAGCCAGTGACATAACCACTACACCGGTACATTTTTGTATTCGGAATCAGATTTATATGCACCAGTAAAACTGTTAGGAGTCGTAAACAAACAGTTCTGACAAAGGGTCACCATACCCAAAAGGTTAACTCTGATTTCTCTCTACAGACGCTGCCAGATCTGCTGAGCTTTTCCAGCAATTTCAGTTTTTCTCTGGTTTATAGCATCTGCAGTTCTTTTAGTGTTTATTTGTTACTGGTTGGAGTTTGATTTACTTAGTGATTTTCAGGGATTTTAAATCAGCTCAATAGCATGGTTGAGGAGTGCACATTATCTTTGGTGATATTTCCACTGATTTCCTGAAAGTGCACCAAATCCCAACCACTAAATAAACCGAGAAATATCAACTAATGGAGAAAGAGAAGCCATGCCATTCGGTTATGGTGCATGGTTTGTGGAGATTTTCAGCTTTGTGATAACACAGATTAATTTCAGTGCAAATGTTGCCAAACCATCACAATTTCCAGCATCTTCCCAACCAGGGAGTCCAGTCCATAATTCCATGGTGACACTTACGTTATATTTCTGGAAGTAGCCCAGGTATCTGATGACTCCGACCCAAGAGAACAAAGTAGAGGTGCCCAAGAAAATGCTACAGATGTCGTATGTTGTAAGGTTCTGAAATCAAAAACAGTGCGTGATAATACACCTCAAGAATATGCAACCTCATTTGGGCAGTTGAGAAAGATAGTTAACATCCGTGGAGAAGGAGAATCGATGTTTCGGGCATAAGCCTCTCATCAGGATTCCCGAAACATCGATTCTCCTGCTTCTCGGATGCTGCCTGCCCTGCTATGCTTTTCCAGCACCACACACTCGACTCTGCTCTCCCCGGCACAGTGGTTAGCACTGCTGCCTCACAGCGCCAGAGACCTGGGTTCAATGCCCGCCTCAGGCGACTCTCTGTGTGGAGTTTGCACATTCTCCCAGTGTCTGCGTGGGTTTCCTCCGGGTGCTCCAGTTTCCTCTCAATCCAAAAATGTGCAGGTTGGGTGAATTGGCCATGCTAAATTGCCCGTAGTGTTAGGTGAAGGCGTAAACGTAGGGGAATGGGTCTGGGTGGGTTGCGCTTCGGCGGGTCGGTGTGGACTTGTTGGGCCGAAAGGCCTGTTTCCACACTGTAACTAAATCTAATCTAAACGTATCTTCAGTCCTCACTTTCTCCCTAGTTGAGAAAGATATCCAGGGATACAGGAGAATAAATCATTAAAGGAATCTTAAAAAATGCAAAGTAATTAAAAGTGCTGTAAATCACTGAGGTGTATTTCTAGAAGTATAGAACTGGATGTTTGTTAAATTTGTGTTGGACTTAGGGAGAAGTTGGAATATTCATTTATGTGCTGTCCTTACAATGAGAAACCCAGAAGTAGAAGTATACTTAAGAGGGAAATCAGGAGGGCAAAAAGGGGACATGCGATAGCTTTGGCAAATAGGGTTAAGGAGAGTCCAAAGGTAACTAGGGAGAGAATAGGGCCCTTCAAAGATCAGCAAGGCAGCCTTTGTGTGGAGCCACAGGAGATGGGGGAGATACTAAATGCATTAGTGATTACTGGAGAAGCACATGGAAGATATAGAATGTGGGAAAATAGATGGTGACATCTTGAAAAATGTCCATACTACAGAGTAGGAAGTGCTGGATGCCTTGAAATACATAAAAGTGGATAAATCCCCAAGACCTGATCAGGTGTACCCGAGAACTCTGTGGGGGGCCTCTTGTGGAGATATTTGTATCATCGATAGTCACAGGTGAGGTGCCGGAAGACTGGAGGTTGGCTAACGTGGTGCCCCTCTTTAAGAAGGGTAGTAAGGACAAGCCAGGAACTATAGACCAGTGAGCCTGACATCGGTGGTGGGCAAGTTGTTGGAGGGAATCCTGAGGGACAGGATGTACATGTATTTGGAAAGGCAAGGACTGATTCGGGATAGTCAACATGGCTTTGAGCATGGGATATCATATCTCACAAACTTAAAATTGAGTTTTTGAAGAAGTAACAAAGAGGATCGATCAGGGCAGAACAGTAGACATGATCTATAAGGTGAGTAGACATGAACTATAACGCTATGGGCAATTTAATATGGCCAACTGATCTGACCTACACAGATTTGTATTGTGGGAGCAAATCTACACAGATATAGGTAAGGCATTGGACAAGATTCCCCATGGGAGATTAGTTAGCAAGGTCAGATCTCATGGAATATAGAACTGGCTCAAAGATAGAAGACAGAGGGTGGTTTTGGAGAGTTCTTTTTCAGACTGGAGGCCTGTGACCAGTGGAGTGCCACAAGGATCGATGCTGGGTCCTCTACTTCTTGTCATTTATATAAATGAATTGGATGCGAACATCAGAGGTACACTTAGTATGTTTGCAGATGATACCAAAATGGGAGGTATAGTCGACAGGAAAGAAGATTACCTCAGATTACAAAGGGATCTTGATCAGATGGGCCAATGGGCTGAGCAGTGGCAGATGAGTTTAATTTAGATAAATGTGCAGTGCTGCATTTTGGGAAAGCAAATCTTAGCAGGACTTAATGATAAGATCCTAAGGAGTGCTGCTGAACAGAGAGACCTTGGAGTGCAGGTTCATAGTTCCTTGAAAGTGGAGTCGCAGGTAGATAGGATAGTGAAGAAGGTGTTTAGTATGCTTTCCTTTATTGGTCAGAGTATTGAGTCCAGGAGTTGGGAGGTCATGTTGCGGCTGTACAGGACATTGGTTCGGCCACTTTTGGAATATTGCGTGCAATTCTGGTCTCCTTCCTATTGGAAGGATGTTGTCAAACTTGAAAGGGTTCAGAAAAGATTGACAAGGATGTTGTCAGGGTTGGAGGATTTGAGCTATTGGGAGAGGCTGAACAGGCTGGGGCTGTTTTCCCTGGAGTGTCGGAGGCTGAGGGGTGACCTTATAGAGGTTTACAAAATTATGAGGGGCATGGATAGGATAAATAGACAAAGTCATTTCCCTGGGGTGGGGGAATCCAGATCTAGAGGGCATAGGTTTAGGGTGAGAGGGGAAAGATATAAAAGAGACCTAAGGGGCAACTTTTTCACACAGAGGGCGGTACGTGTATGGAATGAGCTGCCAGAGGAAGTGGTGGAGGCTGGTATAATTACAGCATTTAAAAGGCATCTGGATGGGTATATGAATAGGAAGGGTTTGGAGGGATATGGGCTGGGTACTGGCAAGTGGGACTAGATTAGGTTTGGGTATCTGATCAGCATGGATGAAGTGGACCGAAGGGTGTGTTTCCGTGCTGTATATCTCTATGACTTGATGACTCTATGACTCTACTGCAAAGCCATTGCTCAGTCAGCTAGTGCTCCGATTTCTGAAGCACAGAGTCCTGGCTTCAAGCCCCAGCCCAGGGTTCCAACACACATTCTATGGTAGAGTAGGAGGAGCTGCTATCTGATCGGGGTTTGAGGGAGTTTGCCATGTGAAATCAGCTGCTGTATTCACTGTGAGTGCTGCTCATCCCAATCAGCCCGTGGCTGTCAAACCCAAATCAAATGACCATTGTTAGATGTGAATTTAGCAATTGGATACCACTCACTGAACAACCCCAAATGTGCTCTTGGCTATACCAACAACCAACTGAAAATAATAAAAACAGGATCTGCTGGGAATCCCAGCAGCTCGTGCAGCATCTCTGGTGATAAAACAGGGTTAGCATCTCAAGTCCAATGAGGTATCTTCAGAACTCAAGTTCTGAACCCTATGAATATCGTCCTGTCCATGGGAGGCAATGTCCTAGTGGTATTATCGCTGGATTGTTAGTCCAGGGACCAGGTAATGTTGGGGTCCTGGGTTTCAATTATGCCGTGCTGGATGGTAGAATTTGAATTCAATACAAGTCTGGAATTAAAAATCTAATAATGACCACAAGTGGATTGTTGGAAAAGCCCATCTGGGTCACTAATGTCTTTTAGGGAAGGAAGCTGCCATCCTTACCTGGTCTGGTCTACATGTGACAACAGGCCCACAGCAACGTGGTTGATCTTAACCCCCCTCTGAGGCAATTAGGGATGGGCAATAAATACTAGCCAAGTCAGCAACGCCCACATCCATTGAACGAATGAATTGAAAAGGAAAACAATCCAAACACCACTGCTAGCAGGGCAGGAATCAGGCTGGTAAAATGTTGTTACTCTCCCTCCATTGCTTTGTCAGCTAAGGAGACTGAAACCATACAATGTTTAAGGTGTTGTCTGACCAAAGTCCTGTATAATCGTAGCAAGACATCCCTGTCCCATACTCAAATCCTATCAATATGAAGGCCAACATACCATTTGCCTTTTCCACTGCCCATTCCACCTGCACACTTACTTTCATTGACTGGTGTACAGGGACACCCAGGTGCTGTAGCACAGTCCCCCCTCAATTTATAGCCATTCAGGTATTAAGCTACCTTCCTGTTTTTGCTGCCAAAGTGAATAATCTCACACTTATCCGCATTATACCTCATCTGCCATGGGATGTGCCCACTCACTCAACTAGTCCAATTCCCACTGAACCATCGCTGCAGCCTCCTCGTCCCACTCCAGCTTTGGATTGCCTGCAAAAGATTATGCAGTGGGGACACAGGCAGGTTCGGTGAATGGGCAAAAACTTGATAGATGCAATATAACGTGGGAAAACGTGAGGCTATGTAATGTGGCAGACAGAATAGAGTAGATTAGATTCACCACTGTATGGAAACAGGCCCTTCAGCCCAACAAGTCCATACTGACCCTCCAAAGAGTAACCCACCCAGACCCATTTCTCCCGACTAATGCACCTTATGCTATGGGGCGATTTAGCATGGCCAACTCACCTGACCTGCACAGATTTGGATTGTGGGAGGAAACCGGAGCACCCGGAGGAAACCCGCATAGACATAGAGAGAACGTGCAAACTCCACACAGACAGTCACCCGAGGTGGGAATTGAACCCGAGTCCCTGATGCTGTGAGGCAGCAGTACTAACCACTGAGACACCATGCCGCCCTGAGGAGAAGCTAAGTATTATTTAAATTGAGGAAGTTTGCAGAAAGGTATCAAACACAGGGATTTGGGAATCCTCGTCCGTGAATCACAAAAGGTTAACATCCAAGTTCAGTGAGTAACAGGAAAAGCAAATGGAATGTTGGCCTTTATTTCAATGGGAATGTATAATAACAATAGGGAAGTCTTGTTAAAACAATACAAAACCAACTAACCCAACCAACCCAACCACCCCGTAGCCCAACACTTGGTCATAGGTCCTTGGACTCCTCCATCGCCAGACCATAGCAACACGACGATTGGAGGATGAGCGCCTCATCTTCTGCCTAGGAACCCTCCAACCACAAGGGATGAACTCAGATTTCTCCAGTTTCCTCATTTTCCCTCCCCCCACCTTGTCTCAGTCAAATCCCTCGAACTCAGCACCGCCTTCCTAACCTGAAATCTTCTTCCTGACCTCTCCGCCCCCACCCCACCCTCACCTTTACCTCCTTCCACCTATCGCATTTCCAATGCCCTTCCTCCAAGTCCTTCCTCCCTATCTTTTATCTTAGCCTACTTGGCACACTTTCCTCATTCCTGAAGAAGGGCTCATGCCCGAAACGTTGATTCTCCTGCTCCTTGGATGCTGCCTGACCTGCTGCGCTTTTCCAGCAACACATTTTTCAGCTCTGATCTCCAGCATCTGCAGTCCTCACTTTCTCCCAATAGAAAGCACTAGTCAGACAACAGCTGGAATATTGTGAACAGTTTTGAGCCGCTTATCTAAGGAAAGATATACTGGCATCGGAGGCAGTCCAGAGAAGGTTCACTCAGCTGACCCCAGGTATGGAGGAGCTGCCTTATGAGGAGAGGGTGAGTAGATTTGACCCATGGTCACTGCAGTGGAGAAGAATAAGAAGTGACCTCATTGAAATATGCGAGATTCTACCAGGGACCTGACAACGGAGATGCGGAAAGATTGTTTCCCCTTGTGGGAGTGTTTCGGATCAGAAGGAATAATCTCGGAGTAAGAGGGCACCCATTTAAGACAGGGGTGAGGAACATAGAAGATAGAACGTTACAGCGCAGTACAGGCCCTTCAGCCCTCGATGTTGCGCTAACCAGTGAAATTAATCTGATGCCCACCTAATTTACACCATTCTATTTTTATCCATATGCATAACCAATGCCCATTTAAGTATCCTTAATATCGGCGAGTCTCCTACTGTTCCAGGCAGGCCGTTCCATGCCCCTACTATTCTCTGTGTAAAGAAACTCCCCCCTGATATCTGTCCTAAATCTATCACCCCTCAATTTAAAGCTATGACCCCTCGTGTTGGCCTTCGCCATCAGAGGAAGAAAGCTCTCACTCTCCACCGTATCTAACCCTCTCATATGTCTCGATTAAATCACCTCCCAACCTTCTTCTCTCTAATGAAAACAGCCTCGGTTCCCTCAGCCTTTCCACATTAGGCTTCCCCTCCATACCAGGCAACATCCTGGTAAATCTCCTCTGAACCCTTTCCAAAGCTCCCACATCCTTCCTGTAACGCGGTGACCAGAACGGTATGCAGTATTTCAGGTGTGGCCACGACGGTGTCTTGTACAGCTGAAGCATGACGTCGGAAGGATGTCTTCTCTCAGAGGGGAGTGAATCTGGGGAATTCTTTACCACAGAAGGCTGTCGATGCTGGGTCGTTCAGTATATTCAAAGCCGACAGATTTCAATGTAAAAGGGGAATCAGTGATTATGGTAAAAAGTCAGGCAAGTGGAGTTTTGGACTATCAGATCAACCATGATCTCATTAAATGGCAGAGCAGGCTCGATGGGCCGAACGGGCTCCTCTATGTTCTGGTCTCACAGTATTCAGTTACCACATTAGAAAATAGCTATTGTTAATAACCTCTTTAAACTGTTGATTAATATTTAAACTCACTATTCTCCTCCATTGAGATAAGGCCTTTTACAGCATTGAACATTCAGCCAATAATTTACAATAACCTCCTTTATCATCACAAACGTTGGGAAATGCCAACAAACATCTCCATGGAACTGCAGCAATGACTGGGATTTTCAAGGCCATGTCTGATGGCCTCTCAGTCAAAGCAATCCAGGACAGAGAGCTGTTTCCAACTCAAATTGACAATAACTTTTCATGTTTAAAGGACTGGGGATTTAAAAGAACCTTTAGGTCATAATATTAAAACAGATATGTCAAGTGTGAGTGAGGACTGAGGTGAATGGGAGTCAGTGAGGGAGGGGGAGAGAGTGAGGGGTGAGGGAGGGGGAGAGAGTGAGGGATGAGTGAGGTGAGTCGGGGTGAGTGAGGGAGGGGGAGAGAGTGAGGGGTGAGGGAGGGGGAGAGAGTGAGGGATGAGTGAGGTGAGTCGGGGTGAGTGAGGGAGAGTGCAATTGTTCACTGGACTGGTTTACTAAATTTTACAACACAATAAAGGATGTGGAGAGGTGCAGGTTCAGTCTCAGGATTGACAGCACATTTGTAAAAGTGACTCCCTCCCATGTAATGTCTGACATTCTTCAAGTCATACCTTGGCCGTGATCTCCATCTTCATGATAGAGCCTGTGACAGTGAAAAGGTCACTGATAATGATCAGGATATACCAACCATTCAGGAACTCCAACTGATCTGATAAACACACCCTCTGGTTGTATCTCCTCTGAAAGAATGTGACAAATCTCTGCAATAACAACAATGATAACAGTCACTGTCAATCTGACATGGTTGATTTTTTTTAACATCACATCTGGAATTTACAAAGTGATGTCTTTTCAGTCCTGTGTCCCAGTCAGAATTAATCCCTCAATCAAATGGGCCATAGAATCATACAACACAGAAACAGACCCTTCAGCCTAACCCATCCATGCTGACCAAGTTTCCCAAACTAAAACTAGACCCATTTTTCGGTGTTTGGCACCGTTTCCTTCTAAACACTTCCTATTCATGTACCTGTCCAGGTGTTTTTTTTTAAAGTTGTTATTGTACCAAAGTCGATTATTTCTTGATTAGATTAGATGATTAGATTCCCTACAGTGTGGAAACAAGCCCTTCGGCCCAACCAGTCCATACCGACCCTCCAAAGAGTAACCCACCCAGACCCATTTCCCTCTGACTAATGCACCTAACACTATAGGCAATTTAGCATGGCCGATTCACCTGACCTGCACATCTTTGGACTGTGGGAAGAAACTGGAGCACCCGGAGGAAGCCCACGCAGACATGGGAAGAATGTGCAAACTCCACACAGTCACCCGAGGCTGGAATCGAACCTGGGACCCTGGTGCTGTGAGGCAGCAGTGCTAACCACTGAGCCACTATGCCACCTTCTGGTAGGTCATTCCATATATGCACCACCCTCTGCATGAAAACATTACCCCTCAGGTCCCTTTTACATCTCTCCCCTCTCACCTTAAACCTATGCTCTCTAGTTTTGGAATCCCCCTATCCTTGGTTTAAGATCTTGACTATTCACCCTATCTATGCCCCTAATGATTTTATAAAGGTCACCCCTCAGCCTCCTAATTTCCAGTAAAAAAAGTCCCAGCCCATCCAGCCTCTCCTTATAATTCAGATCCCCCCCCCCACCCCAGTAACATCCTCAGAAAGATTTTTGAACCCCATCCAGTTTCACAACATCCTTCTGATAATAGGGCAACCTGAAGTATACACAAATGTGTCCTTACCAGTATCCGGTACAGCTGTAACACAACTTCCCAACTCTTGGACTCAATGCTCTGACTGACGAAGGCCACTGTGCCAAATGCCTTCTTCACCGCCCTATCTCCCTGTGACACTACTTCCCAAAGAACCATCCAGCTGCACTCCCAGGCGTCTCTGTTCAACAACACTTTCCAGGGCCAACCCAATGGCTGCTTGTCAGCACGTTTGGTCAGTAAAATGGGGGGAGGCAATGGTCCAGTGGCATTATCACTGGAATGTTAATCCAGAGACCCAGGGAATCTGGGTCCAAATCCTGCCATGGCAGATCGTGGAACTTGAATTCAATAAAATTCAATAAAAACAAAACATTATCTAAATGGGCCACAACACACTGCAGCACCCAGGAATTATGAGCAGCAGAAGAAAAATACTTATACAGCGTATTCAAGAACAACGGGTACCCAATAAACACAGTCCATCAATTCTTAAACAACAAAGTCAAACAAGAAGTCACAACATGCCCAGAGACTCTAGCCACTCTCCCTTACATCAAAGACATCTCGGAGATGACTCCCAGACTACTCCGACCCCTTGGCACCATGGTAGCCCACAAACCAACCAACACACTAAAACAGTTAGTGATAAATCTAAAGGACTCTATACCAACAATCAGGAAAACTAATACCCTGCAAGGACTGTAACAAGCACTACACTGGACAAACAGGCAGAAAACTAGCTTGTTTCAGGACACACAAACACCAACTAGCCACCAAAAGACATAACCTAGCTATCACTAGTATCCCTTACATACAGGAGATGAAGGACATCACTTTGACTGGGACAACACATCCATCCTGGGACAGGCTAAACAGACACACGCACAGGAATTCCTAGTGGCCTGACAGTCAAACTGGAACTCCATCAATAAACACATCGATTTGGACCCCATTTACCAACCTCTGAGAAAAGGAACCAGAAATGACATCACCCACTGAAACAGACCATAAATAGAAAGTGGGACAGAACAGCCACGCTTCACCGGAGGCTCACTGATGATGTTACCTAGTATGGTGACGAAACATCTGAGAACAAACGTACCGGCTCAGTCACCAAACTTACAACCTGAGCTACAAATCTTCTCAGAAAATTCCAAAAAATCTGGAATTAAGAGTCTCTTGATGACCATGAATCCATTCCCAATTGCTGGGAAAATCTATCAAATTCTCTGATGCCCGTCAGGGAAGGAAGCTGCCATCCTTATCTGGTCTGGCCTACATGTGACTCCAGACCCACAGCAATGTGGTTGACTCTTAACAGCCCTCTGGGCAAGAAGGAATGGGGACTAAATGCTGGCCTTGCCAGTAACACCCTCATCCCATGAATGAATAAAAAAATAAACTGGCTGCTACATTTCATACAGTAGCAGTAAATTTCAACAACATATTTTTTTTAGATTTCCTACAGTGTGGAAACAGGCCCTTTGGCCCAACCAACACCGACCCTCTGAAGAGTAACCCACCCAGACCCATTTCTCTCTGACTAATGCAGCTAGCACTATGGGTAATGTAGCATGGCCAATTCACCTAACCTGCACATCTTTGGACTGTGGGAGGAAACCGGAGCACCCAGAGGAAACCCACGCAGACACTGGGAGAATGTGCAAACTCCACACAGACAGCCGCCCGAGGCTGGAATCAAACCTGGGACCCTGGTGCTGTGAGGCAGCAGTGCTAACCACTGTGCCACTGTGCCGCCCTATTGCTGTGAAATGTTGTGGGTTGTCTGGGAGCCATTAGATGCCATGGTGAAGGTGTTAGCAAAGTCTCTGAGGGCTGAATGGCCTGATCTGCTGTTACACTCAGTGTTCTCTCATTGACTGGGCACAGACCTAGTGGCATTGCCCAGGGATTGCTGCTGCCAACTGTTGACTCTTAGTTTTTCAGACTGGCAGATTAAACCATGGAGTTGAAGCTCATTCCCAGTCAGCCGGGTCTTTGTGTCAACACTTGGTCCATGGCTGTCACAAACTGCAACAACCACTTCATTCCACAGTAAGGGATGTTTGAGATTGAAACCATGGTACACATTGAAAAACAATGAGAAGGTATTGAATAATGAATATTGTTTCAGAAAGGAATACAGGAATGCTTATCCACATATCCTTTAAGGTGACAGGTCAGGATTACAGGGTGGCATTTGGGACTTACCTTGTCCAGTTGTGGATTGATTATAGAAGCAGGGAGGTTGTGCTGGAGCTGTACAGGACTTTGAGGCCACAGCTGGATTACTGTGTGCAGCTCTGGTCCCCACACAACAGGAAGGATGGGGTTACAGTGGAGGGGGTGCAGAGGATGACATTCACCAGGATGTGGTATGGGATGCAGCAGTCTATCCATGGAGAGAGGCTGAATAAGCTCGGGGAGTTTACATTGGAGCAGAGATGGCTGAGGGGCAAGGACAGGGTGAATCGAAAGCTGTTGTCCCCTTTAGTCAAAGGGTGGATTACAAAAGGGGAATAATTTTCAAGTGAAAGGCAGGAGGTTCAGAGGGGACTTGAGGAGAAAGGGTGTTGGGAATCTGGAATGCACTGCCTGGTGCATAGCTGAGGCAGGAACCTTCACAACTTCTAAAAAGTACTTGTTTGAACATTTGAAACGTCAGAACATTCAAGGCTATGTACGGACAAGTGGACTAATGTAGATTCAACATAGCGAGTTTTGAGAAGATTTGTAGCTCAGGTTGAGGTTCTGGATGTAGGTTTGCTCATTGAGCTGGAAGGTTCATTTCCAGATGTTTCCTCACCCTACTGGGTAACATCTTCAGTGGGCCTCTGGGCGAAGCACTGCTAATAATATCTGCTTTCTATTTATATGTTTGGGCTTCTTTGGGTTGGTGATGTCATTTCCTGTGGTGACGTCATTTCCTGTTCTTTTTCTCAGGGGTGGTAGATGGAGTCTAACTTGATGTGTTTGTTAATAGATTTAACGTAGCTTTGGCAGTACGGGGTCAAACGACCTCTTCTGTACTGTATGATTCTATAATTCTGTGTTACCGATCAGATTGGTCAGACCACTGAACCTTTAAACCAGGTTTGGAGCTTAATACTCCAGACTGACATTCCCAACGCAGACAGGGTAACCTGTACACATTCAAAGATGCAGTTGTATAAATACCTTGTGTAACTGAAGACCGAGGATAATAGATCGGGTACACAGGACAAGTGACATCAGGCAACTCAACATGACACAGGCATCAAAGATCAGGATATAGCGTGTGTTCTTTGAGACTGAAAGAATAAAGCAACATAAGTATGTGCTGAGATTTTTTCAAACGGGGATTATTGTGCTCATTTCACTCTCCCTGGGCATAGTTCATTGGTCGAAGCAATGCTGTGGAGGTGGGGCAAGATTTGCTGGGCAGAAACTGAGAGTTCAAAGCCCACCAGAGAGTCCCCACTTCGGACTAACAGCCAACATTCTCACTCCTTCCCCTTGAGCATAGGAACCCATCCCTCTGCTTCCTCCTGCCCCTGTACTTCCTCCTGCTTGACCAGAATCACAGGTAGATAGGATAGTGAAGGCAGCTTTTGGTATGCTTTCCCTTATTAGCCAGAGCATTGAGTATAGGAGTTGGGAGGTCATTTTGTAGCTGTACAGGACATTGGTTAGGCCATTTCTGGAATACTGTGTGCAGTTCTGGTCTCCCTGCTATAGGAAGGATGGTGTGAAACCTGAAAGGGTTCAGAAAAGATTTACAAGGACGTTGCCAGGATTGGAGGGTCTCAGCTACACGGAGAGGCTGAACAGGCTGGGGCTGTTTTCCCTGGAGCATCAGAGGCTGAGGGGTGACCTTATAGAGGTTTATAGAATCATGAGGGGCATGGATAGGATAAATAGACAAAGTCGCTTCCCCAGAGTAGCACAGTGCAAAACTAAAGGGAGGATAAAGGGGCAACATTTTCACACAGAGGGTGGTGCGTGTATGGAATGAGCTGCCAGAGGAAGTGGTGGAGGCTGGTACAATTACAGCATTTAAAAAGGCATCTAGATGGGTATGTGAATAGGAAGGGTTTGGGGGGATATGGGCCAAGTGTTGGCTAGATATGGCTAGTCTATCTGGTCAGCATTGACAAGTTGGATTGAAGAGTTTGTTTCTATGCTGTTTCTAATTCTCCCTTTCTGCCCTCTGAAAGGATACCAGTCCATGGACCACTGCCACGCTCTCTTGCTTCTTAAAACCATAAGATTGCAAGGAATGAAAAACCTGCACCTACACCTCCCCCTTCACCTCCATCCAAGGCCCCAAAAGGATCCTTCCACATCCAGCAGAGATTTACCTGCACTTCCACACACCTCATCTACTGTGTTTGTTGCTCTCCATGTGGTCTCTTCTACATTGGGAAAACAGGACGCCAAATTGTGCAATGTTTCAGAGAACATGTCTGAGACACCCGCACTAACCAACCCCACTACCCTGTGGCCGAACACTTTAACTCCCCCTCCCACTCCACCAAGGCCATGCAAGTCCTGGAACTCCTCCATCGCCAAACCCTTACCACCCGACACCTGGAGGAAGAACACCTCATCTTCCACCTTGGGACCCTCCAACTACACAGGATCAATGTGGATTTCACCAGATTCCACATTTCCCCTCCCCCCACCTTATCCCAGATCCAACCTTCCAACATAGCACCGCCCTCATGACCTGTCCTACCTGTCCATCTTCCTTCCCACATATCCACTCCACCCTCCCCTCCGACCTATCACCGTCGCCCCCCCACCTTCATCTACCTAATCATACCTTTGCCCCCCAGCCCCACTCCCCTCCCATTTCTCTCTCAGACCCTCTGAGAGGGCCACCCCCTTACTCCTGATGAAGAGCTATGGCCTGAAACATTGACTCTCCTGCTCCTCTGATGCTGCCTGACCGGCTGTGCTTTTCCAGCACCACACTCTTCAACTCTAGACAGAGTAAAGGTAGGAAGGATGTTTCCAATGGTGGAGCAGTCCAGAATCAGGGGTCATGGTTTCAGGATAAGGGGTAGGCCATTTTGGGCTGCGATGAAGAGAAATGTCTTCACCCAGAGGGTGGGGAGCCTGGGAATTCACTACCACAGCAAGAGGGTGAGGCCGGAACACTTTTTTTAAGATGGAGGTTGATATAGCGCTAGTGGCTAAAGGAATTATGGGACGTGGTGAAAGATGGGATTGGTGTATTGAGCTCAAACATCAGTCACGATCATACTGAATGGCGGGGCAGGCTTGAGGGACCGAATGGCCTACTCCTGCTCCTATCTTCTCTTTCATAATTTCAGTGCCATTTGAGAGCAAGAGCGAGCGCGAGCGACAGACTTTACTCTAACCACTAACTTATGATCTTATTGAGGACCTTTTTACTTGGTTATGGGAGAGCAGGAACAGGAGTCGGCCATTCAGCCCATTGAGCCTGTCCTATTTTGACCCAGCAAGGAAGGAATGGCAATGTTGGGATGGTGTTAACAAATAATCTGCATCTTCATGACCATTTATCTGTTTTGGTTTAGAAGCACAGCGTCATTCCCAGTTTTGACATTTTCAAGCCTCAACCTCAACTGCGTTTTGATCAAAAGTGTTTGAGAATTACCACTCCCTTAAAAATAATATGGAGACCATATACGGCGCCACATCCACTCCCTCCATCACCGACACTCAGTACACCCTGCTACAACAACTATCTACAAGATGCACAGCAGAAATTCACCAAAGATCCTGAAACAGCATCTTCCAAACCCACTACCACTTCCATTCAGAAGGACAAGGGCAGCAGATACATGGGAACATCATATGCAAACCACTCCAAGCCACTCACCATCCCAATATTGTTGTTCCTTCCTTGCTGGGTCAAAATTCCAAGGGCATTGTGGGTCTACCTACAGCACATGGACTGCAGTGGTTCAAGAAGGCAGTTCACCCCCACCTTCTCAAGGGGCAACTAGGGACAGGCAATAAATGCTGGGCCCAGCCACTGATGCCCACATCCTACTAATAGAAGCATCGTGGTTGATCTTTCTAAATTCTTAGAAGAGCAGGGTTGGATTAGAACAAGTCAACATGGATTTAGTAAGGGGAGGTCGTGCCTGACAAACCTGTTGGAATTCTTTGAAGAGGTGACAAGTAGGTTAGACCAGGGAAATCCAGTGGATGTGGTCTACCCAGACTTCCAAAAGGCCTTTGATAAGGTGCCACATGAGAGGCTGCTGAGCAAGGTGAGGGCCCATGGTGTTTGAGGTGAGCTACTGGTATGGATTGAGGATTGGCTGTCTGACAGAAGGCAGAGAGTTGGGATAAAAGGTTCTTTTTCGGAATGGCAGCCGGTGACGAGCAGTGTCCCACAGGGTTCAGTGTTGGGGCCACAGCTGTTCGCATTATATATTAATGATCTGGATGAAGGGACTGGGGGCATTCTTCTTCAGCCAGAGAGTGGTGGGCCTATGGAATCCATTGCCGCGGTGTGCAGTGGAGGCCGGGACGCTAAATGTCTTCAAGGCAGAGATTGATAAATTCTTGATGTCACAAGGAATTAAGGGCTACGGGGAGAGTGCAGGTAAGTGGAGTTGAAATGCCCATCAGCCATGATTAAATGGCGGAGTGGACCTGATGGGCCGAATGGCCTTACTTCCACTCCTATGTCTTATGGTCTTATGGTCTGAGGAACTCTACATTTCACATTCAT
This sequence comes from Chiloscyllium punctatum, assembly GCF_047496795.1. Taxonomy (NCBI): domain Eukaryota; kingdom Metazoa; phylum Chordata; class Chondrichthyes; order Orectolobiformes; family Hemiscylliidae; genus Chiloscyllium; species Chiloscyllium punctatum. The sequence goes on from NC_092745.1 coordinate 130,631,105, forward strand.
GATATCTTGTCCTAGCTATCAATTTAGATTGACCTTTGATCAATGGAATGGAAATAGATCTTTCTCTATCTACCTTTCGACTCACAGGATCACCTTAAACACCCTAATGAAATCACCTTCAATTCTCTACGCTGAAAGAAATACAAACCTCCCTCCTGTAACCCACCCTGACAATTTCATCATTTTATCGCCGGGATCAGTCTGGTGAAGGTGCCAAGGCAACAGCACCCTCTGGCTGAGGAGTTTGTAAAGGTGTTCCAATCAGAGCATTGCACAGCTGCAGTATAACTCAGAACCCAACAGAGACCTAACCAATCCATGTCGCTATCTCAGGGTAAACAGAATGGCAATAATTGGGCATCTTGTGGAGGGCTGGGACATACATATCATTCAGTAAAACCATGGCAGGAAACAACATTGTGAGATGCAGAGGGAACTGGGTATGTTAGTGCATGCATCTGGAGAAGTTAGTGCAGGAACAACTAAGATTGGTCATGGAATACTGTGCTTTATTTCAACAGGAATAAAATGTCAAAGTAAGGATGTTTTGCTTCATTTACACAGGTCATCGGTGAGCTCATATCTTAAAGACTGTGTGCAGTTTTGGTCTCTTTATGTAAATGTATTGAAGGTTGCTCAGATGAGATTTACCAGATTGATTCCAGGAATGAGTGGGTTGTCTAAGGACGAAAGGCTGGACAGACTGGGGCTTGCTTTCACTGGAGAATGAGATTGAAGTGTATCAGATCCTGAAGGATCTCCACCAAATGGATGTGGTAAGGCTGTTTCCTCTCTGAGTCAGTCCAGAACCAGGAAATGCTGTTTTAATAAGTCGAGTGTGTGTTACTGGAAAAGCACAGCAGGTCAGGCAGCATCCAAGGACCAGGAAAATCGACGTTTCGGGCCGGAGCGCTTCATCAGGAATCCTGCTCCTCGGATGCTGCCTGACCGGCTGTGCTTTTCCAGCAACATACTCTCAACTCTGATCTCCAGCATCTGCAGACCTCACTGTCTCCCTGATGCTGTTTTATTACCAGGGATCACCCTTTCAGATCAGGGGTGAGAAGAAACATCTTTTCTCTCAGTAGATTGAGACACTTTGGAACTCTACGCCTCAGAAGCTGATAGACGTTGGAGTCACTGAATATTTTAATGACAGAAGGATTGAGGGGGACAAATGGGAATGTGGGATTCAGAACACAAACAGATCAACCACAGTCAGACTGAACGGGACTCAAAGGGCCAAATGGTCTGCCGTTGCTCCAATTCATATGTTTGCAAAATTTCCCCTGTCAGCTTCACCTTCCCATATCCCCCAATTCCTTTTTGTGAGCAAAGATCCATCAACCTGTTTTCCCTGGAGCGTGGGAGGCTGAGGGGTGACCTTATAGAGGTTTATAAAACCATAAGGGGCATGGATAGGGTAAATAGACAAAGTCTTTTCCCTGGGGTCGGGGAGTTCAGAACTAGAGGGCATAGGTTTAGGGTGAGAGGGGAAAGATATAAAAGAGACCCAAGGGGCAACATTTTCATGCAGACGGTGGTACGTGTATGGAATGAGCTGCCAGAGGAAGAGGTGGAGGCTGGTACAATTGCAACATTTAAAAGGATGGGTATATGAATAGGAAGGGTTTAGAGGGATATGGGCCAGGTGCTGGTAGGTGGGACTAGATTGATTTAGGATATCTGGTCAGCATTGAGGGATTGGACTGAAGGGGCTGTTACTGTGCTGTACATCTCTTTGAGTCTATGACTGTGTCTTGAACACACCCAATGACTGAGTTTGTGAGCGAGAGGAAATTGCTCCCCATCTCGGTCCAAAATTCTGAAATTGAGACCCCACATTCTAGAATACCCAGCTTGGAGGAATTATTTTCTCATCAGTAGTGAAATAGTGTTTAGCTAATGGTCCCCTGGGCTGGAGAGTTTGCGTGATGGAGAGAGATTGGACAGACTGGGCTTAGTCTCCTCTGCTCGAAGGAAAATGAGAGGGGACGTGATCAAGATGGAGAATATGATGAGGGGTGTAGACAGGAAGAAACCTTTCCCCTTGACAGAGGAATCAATGAACAGTGGGAATAGATTTAAGGAAAAGGATGAAGGTTAGAGAGGGATGTGAGGAAAAGCTTTTTCACCCAGAGGATAGTGGGGATCTGGAATTCCCTGTAAGGGTGGGAGGGGCAGAAAGCTTCAGTACATTGAAGAAGGATTTAGGTGGGCACTTGTGATGCCAAGAGAAATAGTGGCACAGAAGAAACATTACTGGACCAGGAGCCTAGAGCTCCAGGTAAATGTTCTGGGGACATGGGTTCGAACCCCAGCATGGCAGCCCATGGAATTTAAATTCAATTAACTAATTCTGGAATACAAAGCAAGTCTCAGTGATGGTAAACTATCATTGATTGACATCAAAACCCATGTCAAGGGAGCCCACTCTACTGTCCTGGTTTGCCCCCACGTGACTCCTGACTCACATTAAACTAAAACAGAGGCAGAATGTCAGAGGTTCAATGTGGAACAATGTTGCCACCAGGTGGATCTCTCTAGAGTTGCAGTTATAAACATCAGTCTGGGACACAAAGAGTTCATTCAATGTTAAGCAAATAAAGACCAAAAGGACTGCGGACGCTGGAAATCAGAAACAAAACCCAGAAATTGCTGGAACAATTCAGCAGGTCTGGCAACATCTGTGAAGAGAAACTACAGTTTTCTTTTGCAGAAGATGGGTTGGGAGAGTGGGTAAAGAGTAAACAATAGGAGGAGGTAGAGAGGGATGAACTACAAGCAAAATTGCTGTAAAAGCTCACCAGGTCTGGCAGCACCTGTGGAGAGAAATCAGAGTTAACACTCTGAGAAAGAACTGAAAGAAAGAAGACCATTTGGTCAGACAAACGATTGTGTAAAGGTCAGTCTGGGGGAATGAAAAGCTGCTAATGGGAACTATTAGCTAAACTGAAAATGTGTTGCTGGAAAAGCGCAGCAGGTCAGGCAGCATTCAAGGAACAGGAGAATCAACGAGAAGGGCATATTATGCCTTGGATGCTGCCTGACCTGCTGCGCTTTTCCAGCAACACATTTTCAGCTCTGATCTCCAGCATCTGCAGTCCTCACTTTCTCCTCGAAGATTTTAACCTACTATTAGCTAGACACCAGGAATTCAGCAAAACGAATGACAGTGAACGAGATAAAAAGATTGGAATGGAAATGCTATTGGAGAGAGGAGCAGGATATCTTCAAGGTGGTCATGCCTGGAAGAGATGTGGCAGTCAGTTTAACACCAAAAGAATCGCGGATGCTGGAAACAGAACATACGACAAAACAGAAACAAAAACAGAAATTGTTGGAAAAGCTCAGCATCTGTGGAGAGATCTCTTGGCATCACAAGTGCCCACCTAAATCCTTCTTCAATGTACTGAAGCTTTCTGCCCCTCCCACCCTTACAGGGAATTCCAGATCCCCACCACCCTCTGGGTGAAAAAGCATTTCCTCACATCCCTCTCTAACCTTCATCCTTTTCCTTAAATCTATTCCCACTGTTCATCGATTCCTCTGTCAAGGGGAAAAGTTTCTTCCTGTCTACACCCCTCATCATGTTCTCCATCTCGATCACGTCGCCTCTCATTTTCCTTAGAGCAGAGGAGACTAAGCCCAGTCTGTCCAATCTCTCTCCATCACTCAAACCCTCCAGCCCAGGCAACGTCCTGGGAAATCTCCTCTGCCTCCTCCCCAGTGCTATCACATCCCTCTGACAATGTGGATTTCAGAACTGCACACAATACTCTCGCTGTGGCCTAACCAATGTTTTTATACAGTTCCATCACCACCTCCTTGCTCATAAACCTCAGGCCTCAGCAAATAACAGCAAGTTACCCCTTATTTGCCACCTTAACTATTTCATCCACCTGTGCCGGGAACAGTGTACATACACACCAAGGTCCCTCTGATCCCTGGTACTTCCTGGGGTCTGACTGTTCATCGTGTATTCCCTTGATGGGTTTGTCCTGTCCAACTGCGCCATCTTTAGATTTGGATCATTCTGAGTCGAGAGTGTGGTGCTGGAAAAGCACAGCCGTTCAGGCAGCGTCTGAGGAGCAGGAGAATAGATGTTTTGGGCGTAAGCCCTTCATCAGGAATGATGTTCATTAGGAAAGGGAACCATCTGCCTGCAGCTACAGACAGAGGACAATCTCTCTCACACAACAGGCTGATCATGTGGATAGAAAGATAATGAAAAACAGCCTCTAACCTCAAGGGTCTGTTTGAGTCAAGGTTTAATATGACGGCTCATTGAGGACAGTCCCAACTCCTGAAAAGATCAGTGTTGAGAGAGAGGGTTCCCACTGCCAGATCCTTCGAGAATCCATCAGAATTAAAGACCCAGAGAGGTCAACATGGACCCTGATACAGTGGGGTTGGATGAGAATGGCAGGAGGGACTAAGGGATCACTGGATCCCAGTAAATCAGATATGGATTCCTAACCCTGACAGGATCTAGAGACCCGACAGTGGAGAGTTGAGGCGTCTGAGCCACGTGTCTCCTGTTGGAGTTGCTCAGTGTCCAGGGACCTGCTCCTGTATGAAGCTGGGTCTGTTTCTCAGTGGGTTAGATCTCCAGTAACTGCCCTCCCAATGCTGCAGGATGTCCCCTGCAGGTGGAAGATGGGGGGGGGGGGCTGCCTTGACTGTGGTCAGGAGCTGGGGTTTATACACGTTCTATGACCAGGTATCTGCAGCCACTGCGCAGCACTGAAGATGGGTTTACACCTGAAACGATAATTTCTTCACCTCCTGATGCTACCTGGCTTGCTGTGTTCTTCCAGTCTCCTGTTTGTTTATTGTGTTACCTTCAGCAGATCCAGACCAGTCCAGTCCCACCACCCAGGGACACTCAGCAGAAACAACAGGAACACAGAGCCCTGGGTCAGGAATTTCAGAACGTGCCCTGTAATTGATTCTCTCAGTTACTCCTTCACTGTTTGCTTGGGCTGACAAGTGGCAAGTAACATTCACAGCACACAAATGCTGGACAATGATCATCTCCAAAGACCATCACCCCTTCACATCCAATGGCATTACCATCACTGAATCCCCCACTGTCAACATCCTGGGGGTTACCATTCACCAGAAACTCAATTCGATTTAGCACGTAAACACAGCGGCTACAAGAGCATGTCAAAAACTAGGAATACTGTGGTGAGTAACTCCTGTCTTGACTCCCCAAAGCCTTTCCACCAGCTACAAGGCACAAGTCAGGAGTGGGATGGAATACTCCCCACTTGCCTGGATGGGGGCAGCTCCAACAACACTCAAGATGCTCAAGGTTTCCAAAGATTACAAAGGGATCTTGATCAAATGAGTCAATGGGCTGAAAAATGGCAGATGGGGTTCAATCTGGATAAAGGCAAAGTATTGCATAAACAAGGGTAGATCTTATACAATTAATGGATAATACTGTCGAACTGAGAGACCTTGGGGTGGAGGTACATAATTCTGTGAAGTCTGCATCACATGTAGACAGGATGGTTGAAAAGTCGTTTGGCACGCTTCCTTTCATTGCTTAGTCCTTTGAGTATAGGAGTTGGGACGTCATATTGAGGTTGTACAGGAGGCTTCTTTTGGAATACTGTGTCTGGTTCTGGCTGCCCTGTTATACGAAGGATATTATCGAGCTGGAGATAGGTTTAGAAGAGATTTACCAGGATGTTTCCAGGTATGGAAGGTTTGACTTATAAAGAAAGGCTGGAGCGAGGAGATTGAGAGGTGACCTGATAGAGGTTTATAAAATAATGAAGGGTGTAGATGGACTTAATGGTACAGTGTCTTTTCCCTAAGATGGGGGATCATTTTTAAGGTGAAAGGAGAAATATTTAAAGAAGGCAGGAGGTAATTTCTTTTACACAGAAGGTGGTTTGCATACAGAATGAACTTCCAGAGAAAGTGGTGGATGCGGTTACAATTACAATGTTTAAAAGACATTTGGATAGATACGTGAATAGGAAAGGTTTGGAGGGATATGGGCCAGGAGTAGGCAGGTGGGACTAGTTTAGTTTGGGATTATATTCGGCATGGACTACAACTATTCAGGACAAAGCAGCCCACTTGATTGGTACTATATCCATAAACTTGGAGAAAGTGAGGACTGTAGATGCTGGAGATCAGAGTCAGGAGTGTGGTGCTGGAAAAGCACAGCAGGTCAGGCAGCATCCGAGAAGCAGGAGAGTCGACATTTCGGGCATAAGTCTTTCATTAGAGCCTATGCCCAAAACGTCGACTCTCCTGCTCCTCGGATGCTGCCTGACCTGCTGTGCTTTTCCAACACCACACCTTTTGACTATATCCACAAGCGTCCACTCCCACCACCACCGATACCCAGTAGCAGCAGTGTGTACTATCTACAAGATGCACTGCAGAAATTCACCAAAGATCCTCAGCCAGCAACTTCCAAACCCAGAGATGTAACTAGTTTGTCAAAAAAAAAGAGGATTCAAAGAAAAATCAGGAATCTCCATGTAATAAAAGCTAAAAAAAAAAGTGGATGCTGGAAATCTAAATAAAAACAGAATGTTCTGGAGAAACTCAGCAGGTCTGGCAGCATCTGTGCAGAGAAAAACAGATTTAAGGTTTTGAGTCCAATGAGAGACTTCCTCAGATTGAAAGGTATTGGAAAACGATGGGGTTTTTAAACTATTTTGAATGGAGTGGGGAAGAGTGAGGGGTACAGATGGTGCTGGAGCCCAGGGTTTGCTAATTTTGGGTGTAACAGAAACAGAGATCCCACATGGGTGGGACTGAAGGCATGGAAGGTAAAAATGGGGGCTGTCTACTGAGGGTACAGTAAACAATACACAAACTAGACCATCCCATGGGGCAGAGGGGGGATGCAGGAATACCAGAACGTTTTATCATATGTTATATTTCTGAACACTTTGATTGTTCCTGGACTTGGTCTGAGTGATAGCAGATAGTGACTTTGCCCTGAGCAAACTCTGGAGAATCTGACCATTCACGTTAAATATAATCTTTAGCATCCGTAAAAATGTAAATTACATACGGGATCCGGAAATCTTCCACTCTTTACACTCTGTAACTGTGGTCTCACTCTCCAACTTTACTTTAATGATCCCACTGTGGGCTGTGTTGTCAAAGGTAATCTGTAATCAGGAGAGCCAAAGTTCCTCGTTATTGACAACGAACATTCCAGAAGCTTCCTCAACACCAACCTGGCGCCAAACCTCACCCACTTCCACTCAGTCCAAAGCGATTCAGCAAATAATTATCCAGCCATCACCGCCCCCCCCCTCTCTCTCCCCTCTCTCTCCCCCCCCCCACAACCTTCACTGCCTGGGAAACGGGGGCAGGATTAGGGTGGGGAGGAGGAAGAAATCATGGGAGGAATGAAGAGGTAGTGGGATGGGCAGGGAGTGAGAGGGTGGAGAGAGGGATCAGGGGTGTGAAGGATAAGTGGGGGGGGGGGGAAGAGGGATCAAGGGAAGAGGAATGAGGAGGGGATAGAGGGAGAAGAGATGTAGAAGGACGGGGCGGAGAAATACAAGGGGGGGGGGAAGACAGACGGGGGAGTAAAAGGGACTCGGGAATGGAGAGTGACGTGGGGGAAGAGGGACGGGGAGGGGATAGAGGGGTAGGAGATGATGGGAAGAGGGATGGGAAGGGCAGGGAGAGATGAAGAAAGGGGATACACATTTGGCCCGATCACTGCCCCGTTTGGTTTCTCCTCCTGTGTATGGTTTTTTTTTATGTTTAATCTGCCCACTCCCTTTCAAATTTGCATCTCACTTCATCCTCTGCTTCTTCTGAAATCATTATTCTCCTGGCTTCAGGAGGTTGCCAGAGGGTGTCCCATCACTCCGTACTGTATCCATGTCTACTCACTGCTTCTCTCCCCCAACCCCAATGTCCCCCTCCCCCCCACCCCCCAACCCCAATGTCCCCCTCCCCCCCACCCCCCAACCCCAATGTCCCCCTCCCCCCCACCCCCCAACCCCAATGTCCCCCTCCCACCCACCCCACCCCACCCCCCAACCCCAATGTCCCCCTCCCCCCCACCCCCCAACCCCAATGTCCCCCTCCCCCCCCACCCCCAATGTCCCCCTCCCCCCCACCGCACTGTGCTGGCACCAGCTGCAGAGTTTCGTCAGGAAGCATTTTTAACCTCGAAACGTGGGGAGGGTTGTGAGGGGCTTCACTCCAATCAGGCCTGTGTTCATCCATTGAACTAACAACAAGCTACACTCTTCACCCAGCAACACTTTATTTTTGAATATTCACCAGCTCAAAGTTACATCCCAGTTGTCACTCACTCACCATCCTGATTTGGGAAAATATCGCTGTTCCTTCAGTGTCACTGGGTCAAAATCCTGGAATTCCCTCTCTAAGGGCATTGTGGGTCTACCTACAGCACATGGACTGCAGTGAGTTACGAAGGCAGTTCACCCCCATCTTCTGAGGGGGCAACTAGGGACGAGCAATAAATACTGGACCCAGCCAGTGATGCCCATGTGCCATGAGTGAATAAGTACAAACACAACAGGTGAAATAATGACAAGAGGTGAATTACTCACAGTGATTGTAAACTGATAGCAGTCCGGTAATTCATTGTTGCGAATAGTTTGTAGGTCTATCCCCTTCAGTTTAAAGTTGATTTCTATAAGTATCAACCTTAATAAAACCAAAGAAATAATAACTCAGGACACAAACATAACTGAAAGGTTTATAGTTACAAACGCAGGCATCATACATACACCCCAAAGATAGAATTCAACATTACATACACTGTACTGTAGCCTGCCATAAACCTAACTGTATGATCTACAAACATGACTGAGTACATTGCTGACAAAGTTACCTGTAAAATTCAATGTCAAAAAATGATGTATTGGTCATTTTCCATTCTTTAAAGGAGTCCCCTATTGCAGAAGCTGATTCTATATTTACACATTCTGGAAAGAAACAAACAATTAATTTCATAAGTACTGAAGAGTACGAGTAGGCCATTCAGCCCTTTGAGTCTGTTCCTCTCTTTATTACAATCAGCTCAATTTTCCCGCCTGCTCTCCATAGCCCCCATCAAAGTGTTCCCAATTAAAAATCTGCCTACCTTCTCCTCAAATTCACATAATGTCCCAGCATCCACTGTGCTCTGGGGGAGTGAATTCCACAGATTCATAACCATTTGAGAGGAGTTATTTCTCCTCATCTCCATTTTAAGTCTGCACCATACCTCACACAAATCTAAAACAATGACCTCTCACTCTCGAACATTTCACTTCACAATTGCATGGAAACAAGATCACAATATTCCTAATGGACAGACAAGATCCACTAACTGAACAATGAACCTTTCCAAAATCCTGGAAAAGTTGACTTGACTCCTTTCTTCAATGCAAGTGGTCGAATTAACCAGTAAAATTCAATCCATTTATTAACCACAGCTTTCGAGTGAATAACTGAATATTTTGGTCTACACATAGGCAGAAACATATCCAACTTCATCTTAAATTATTTCCTAACTCCCCAAATGATTAGGAGCTACAGTTTCAGAGATAGTGTGTGTGTTTGTGTGTGCAAGTGTACGAGAGAGTGTGTGTGTGTGTTTGTGTGTGCAAGTGTACGAGAGAGTGTATGTGTGTGTGTGTGTGTGTGCGGCAGTCACTCCCCATTGTGGAGTAGATTGTAAGCAAGCTGTGAAGATTAGCTTCATACATTCACACACCCTCAGTCTGACCCAGGCTCACTCAATAAAGATTCAGTGCAGCTACAGAGACCGATTTCCCACTCGCTGGTTCTCATCACCAAACTGTTGTGGTGCTATTGGGAATGGCATTAAACAGGGAATCAGAGATGCATGTGGTAAAGAACATCTGGAATTATGGGTGACTTTAATCTACATTTAGATTGGGCAAATCAAATTAGTCAGGATACAGTAGGGGAGGAATTCCTTACGTGTATATGGGCTGGTTTTCTGGATCAATACATTAAGGAACCGAGCAGACAACAGGCCATCTTAGGCTGGGTATCGTACTATGATAAAGGAACAATCGGTGATGTATTTGAGAGGGATCCCTTGGGGATGGAATTCTTCATCAAGATAGAGTGAGGTTGTTGATCCTGAGACCAGACTCCTGAATCTTAATAAGAGAAACTGAAATGGTATGAGGCAGGAGTTGGCTATGGTAGATTGGAAGGACTGACAGTGTTGGCAATAGCAACATTCAAAGAGCGAATGGTTGAACAACAAAAATTGTTTATTCCTGTTTGACCAGGACTGCAAGGAGAACACTGGCTTACAAGGAAAGTTAGAGACAGTAATAGATGCAAAATAGAGGCATACAAATTGAATAGGATGGAATATCCTTTTATTGTCACATGTACTCCATATGTATGGCAGCATCTTAGGTACAAATCTTACAGAGTAAACGTTTCAGTCTGTGCCCTCCGGCCCCAGAGCAGAGGCTACACTGACTCCCCATGCCAGCCTCCATTCAGAACTCGCTCCACCGCCCCACTCTGAGAATCAGCTGCTCACTCAGCTCCACCGTGGGGCTCGGCCCAAACTCGCTCAGCTCCGCCGTGGGACCGGGCCCTGTGCTCGCTCCGCCGTGGGACCGGGCCCTGTGCTCGCTCCGCCGTGGGGCTCAGTCTGTGCTCGCTCCACCGTGGGGCTCAGTCTGTGCTCGCCCCACTGTGGAGCTCGGCCCATACTCACACCACTACGGGGCTCAGCCCACGCTTACTCTGCCGTGGGGCTCAGTCTGCATTTGCTCCACTGTGGGGCCCAGTCCATGTTTGCTCCACTCCTTGACTCCATTCTCAAGGTAGGGCAGGGGCCGGGGAGTCAAGAAAAGCTACAAAGAGGCAATAAAAAGAGGGAATAGGTAAAGGATCTGGTAAGCAGAGGAGCTCTGACTGGAACGTCCTATCCTGTTGCCATCTTGACAATTGGCCAAAAAAGGTAACAGAGCGAAGGACAGGGAACAATCAGAAATCAGCGAAGGGGAACCAAGGGATTGATTGAGAAGGAGAAAATAGAGTAGGAGAGTAAACCTGTGGCAAACATAAGAACTGGCTGTGAAAGCTTCTATAAGTATTAAAGAGAAAAAGATTGGTGATGACTAATGTTAGTGCCTTACAGTCAGAAATGGGGGAATTTATAAAGAGAAACAAAAAATGGCTAACAAACTAAATTCAGACTTCACTTCCCAAAGGAAGACACATGTACCAGAACTGATGGAGCACAGGGTTTAGTGAGAGGGAGGAACTGAAGGAAATCTGTGTTAATAGGGAAATGATGTTGGTATAAGTAAAGATTCCCTACAGTGTGGAAACAGGCCCTTCGGCCCAACAAGTCCACACCGACCCTCCAAAGAGTAATCCACCCAGACCCATTTCCCTCTGACTAATGCACCTAACACTATGGGCAATTTACCATCGCCAATTCACCTGACCTGCACACCTTTGGACAGTGGGAGGAAACCAGAGCACCCAGAGGAAACCTACGCAGACACGGGGAGAATGTGCAAACTCCATACAAAGTTACCCGAGGCTGGAATCGAACCTGGGACCTTGGTGCTGCAAGGCAGCAGTGCTAACCACTGAGCTACCATGTCGCCAATGACATAAAGACCAATTAATGTGCATATGGCCTGAGAATCTACATTCCAGAGTACAAAAGGAAATGGCGCCAAATATAGAGGATGCATTGGTTAGTCATCTTAAGGAGATGCTTTACCCTCTGGAACTATTTGTAAAGATTAGAGGGTTGCAAATGTAACCCTGTTAATTAAAAAGGGAGATGGAGAGAAAACAGGGAATTGTAGATCTCATTGCGATAGTGGAGAAGAGGCTAGAGTGTGGAAAAGCACAGCAGGTCAGGCAGCATCCGAGAAGCAGGTCTTTTCAGGCATAAGCCCTTCATCAGGAATGAGGCAAGAGGATAGAGTCCATTATCAAGGATGTTATTGCAGAGAACTTAGAAAATAGCAGTAGAAATCAGACACAGCCAGCAGGAGTTTATAAAAGGGAAACCACGTTTGACAAATCTACCCAAATTCTTCAAGGATGGAACTAGTAGAGTTGAAGATGGAGGGGAACCAGTGGACGTGGTTTACTTGGACTTTCAGAAGGCTTTCAACAAAGTCCCCACAAAATTCAATTGTGTAAAATTCAAACACATGGGATTGGGGGCCAGTGTTTGGACATTGCTTGACAGACAGGAAACAAAGAGTGGGTATAAATGGCCATTTTTCTGAATGGCAGGCATTGACTGGTTGGCTACTGCAGGGATCTGTACCAGAACCCCGGCTATTCACAGTATCTGTGAATGATTTATATGAGGGAACAAAATGTGATATATCAAACTTTGCAGATGACACAAAGTTGATTGGAGTGAGCTGGGAGAAGGATGCAGGGATGTTGCACAGTGATTTGTACAGGTTGAGGGAGTGGCAGATGCAGTATAATGTGGATACGTGTTGAGGTCATCCATTTTGGAAGCAAAAACAGGAAGGCAGTTTATTATTTGATTGGCTGAGAGGGGGGAATGTTCAACAAGACCTGGGTGTCCGTATGCACCAGTCACTGAAGGTAAGTGTGTCGGTGCAGCAGGTGGTGAAGAAGATAAACTGTATGTTGATCTCCTTAGTGAGAGGGTTCGAGTACAGGAGCAGGGGTGTCTTGCTGCAATTGTACCGGCTCTTGGTGAGGGCACTCCTGGAGGTTTGTGTGCTGTTTTGGTCTCCGTATCTGAGGAAGGATGTTCTGGGATGGAGGGAGTACAGTGAAGGTTTCCCAAATTGATTCCTGGGATGACAGGACAGGACTAAGGAGAGATTATAAAAACAATGACTGCAGATGCTGAAAACCAAATTCTGGATTAGTGGTGCTGGAAGAGCACAGCAGTTCAGGCAGCATCCAACGAGCAGCGAACTCAATGTTGAGTTCGCTGCTCATTGGATGCTGCCTGAACTGCTGTGCTCTTCCAGCACCACTAATCCAGTATAAGGAGAGATTGTGTCAGTTAGGATTGTACTCACTGGAATTTAGAAGAATGAGAGGAATCTCATAGAAACCTGTAACATTCTAACAGGAATAGACAGGGTAAAGACAGGAAGGATGTTCCCGATGGTGGGGGAGTGCAGAACCAGGATTAACAGTTTAAGGATAAGGACAGAGATGAGGAGAAATGTCTTCACCCAGAGAGTGGGGGAGACTGGGGAATTCACTACCACAGACAGTGGTTGACACCAAAACACTTTTTAAGAAGGAGGTAGATATAGCTCTATTGGCTAAAGGGATCAAGGGATATGGGGGAGTGGGCTGGCGAATTAGGATTTTGAGCTCGATGATCAGCCACTATTATATCAACTGGTAGAGCACACTTGAGGGGCCGAATGGTCTACTCCTATCTTCTAAGTTTTTATATTCCTCTGGCAAAATATTCAGACTATACCACCCCCAGCATCCCAGACCAATTCTCACTTCCCCCTCCATCCACCCCAAGTCCCCCAGCTACCATTGAGCCAGGCATCTGTTAAGCCAACACAGAGTAGGGTAGAAACCAAGTCAAATGTTCTCTCACACACTGAAGTAATATCGTTCACCAAGTCAGAATGATCACAAATAAGTGATCCACAGTGATGACAGAATACAGGTTTGTCAAGCAGCTAGCAAACAGCAGCTGCCACTTATACATACATTACTGAGTAACACAGCAATTCCCAAACAACTTCTAACACCATGTACACACAAGGCTCCTTATCAAAAAACTAGGTTTTCAATGGAGAGAGACACAGAGAGAGAGAGAGACGCAGAGGCAGATGCAGGGAGAGAGAGACGCAGACGCAGGGAGAGAGGGAGGCAGGGAGGGTGGGAGGGAGAGCGAGTGAGAGAGGGAGAGGGGGAGAGGAAGAGTGAGGAAGAGAGAGAGTGGAAGAGAGAGTGTGATCCTCACTAGTTATTCAATGGTCGAACTAATTTCATTCACACTATAAAAAGCGTCAAAGGGAAAGGGAGGGAGATGGGTTTGGGTAAGATGTAGCTGGGTGAGGACGGGGTTAACAGCACTCATTAGTGTTTCCATAGACATTGGAAGGTGCTGCACTGTTGGGAGTGCTGCCTGTCAGACCAAACACCAAACCAAAATCCCATCAGCCCTCCCAGGTGAACACAGACCAAGTGTATACCATTCGGTCCTTCAAATCTGCTGTTCCACTCAGTAAGATCATGGTTGATCTGATTTTAACTTCAATTCTACAATAAGTCCACAATGACCCTCTGAAGAGTAGCCCACCCAGACACATTCCCCTACCCTTTTACTCTTCATTCACCCCTGACTTAACGCACCTAACCTACACATCCATGAACACTATGGGCAATTCCCCTAACCTGCACATCTTTGGACTGTGGGAGGAAACCAGAGCACCCAGAAGAAACCCATACAGACACGGGGAGAATGTGCAAACTCCACACAGTCAGTCGCCTGAGGCTGGAGTCGAACCTGGGACCCTGGTGTTGTAAGGAAGCAGTGCTAACCACTGTGCCACCATGCCGCCCAACTGTTTTGGGACGCCTTCAGATCATGAGAGTTTCTGGAAAAGTTGCCTGTCTTTCTTTTTAATTCTGCTCGGAACATTCCAATACATCTCCCTTACCTGTTACAATGCTTGGGTTGATTCCCAGTTTGTCCCTGGAGGATATCGGCACATCTTTCATAAACAGCTGCTTACAAATCCGCAAGGTGGACCCATTCTCTTTATCTGCATCATAGGCGTAATTCCCCACAGTCATATTCTGCAGCTGCAAATACTTGGTCGGAAAATGCACTTAATTGAACATTTGTAATGTACATTGCGGTATGAAACATTAAGAAAAAATAAAATAAAATTTAACATTCCCCGACCTTTCCTAAAGGCAACTTACCATCTGACAGAATGACCACTCCAACATGTTCCCAACTATAATGCTGGCATTGTCAGTGAAGGTTTCCTTAGACAGTATTTCTATCCTGCCTCATGTTTTGTTACAGTGCTCCAGTGAAGCTCAGTACGAGCTGGGAGAGTACCACGCCATTTTCCACTTGGGAACCCTGCAGCCCTCCAGACTCAATATCCAGTTCAGTAATTTTTGAGCATGACCACCACCTTTCCCCACCCCCACAGCCCAGGTCCTATCATCACCCAGGCTGCTTTCAGCACAGCCAAGCCATTTTCACCCACTCATTCTCCCCTTTATTAGTTTTTCTCCATCCTTGGCTTCCTATCAATTTCTCTCTCTCTCTCTCTCTCCCATTCCTCCTCTCCATCTCTATTCCATCCCCCACCCCCACCCACCCCACCCACATCCCCCGTCTCTCTGGGCTTTCCCTCCAGGTTAGATAAAGATAAACCAGGCCAGAGTGTTCAGGAGAGACGTTAGGAATCACTTCTACACACAAAGGCTGGTAGAGGTTTGGAACTCTCTTCCACAAACAGCAGTGGATGCTGGATCAGTTGTTAGTTTTAAATCTGAGAGAGATATGTTTTTGTTAAACTAAGACATTGAGGGGTATGGGCCAAAGGCAGGTATAGAGTTAGGCCACAGACCAGCCAGGCACCTATCCAATCACTCTGCTCTGCCCACATTAGGATGTAAATACTGATGTATTCCTCACTACTATCCATTCTGAAGAAGAGTCACTGGACTCTAAATGTTAACTCTGTTTCTCTTTCCACAGATGCTGCCAGACCTGCTGGGTTTCTCCATGGGGGAATGGGGGATGGGGTTTAGGATTTCAAGAATCTTCCATAATTTCTACCAAGGCAGAGAGGGTCTGCCCATGGCAAAAAACCACAGCCATTCTCTATTTATTGACAAATCCCTTTCTTAATGCCCTCGTGCCTTAAAATGACCTGTGCAGTTTTACTCCCAGGTCAGGTTGCTCCTACATTCCCCCTTAGAATTGGACGTTTTCTTTAATATAGCCTCTCCTTCTTTCTGCCAATATATATCACTTCACATTTCTCCACATGAAATCACTTCCTGCTGCACCCTGACCCCATCCGGCCCTGACCCCATGCTGATCTTGTGTCTTAACTCAAGATCAAGGAAGCGCAGTAGGCCATTCAGCCCATTAAGCCTGCTCCAATAAGATCACGGATGATTTGATTTCCACTTCAATTCTACACTCCTGCACTCGTGCAATCCATCACTATTCTTTTCCCCTTAATGGAGAATCAATGAGCAGGATGTATAGATTTAAGGTAAGGGGCATGAGATTTAGAGAAGATAGAGCCTTGGAATTATACAGCTAGGAAACAGACATATAACATAAAAAATAGAACATTACAGCGCAGTACAGGCCCTTTGGCCCTCGATGTTGTACCGACCTGTGGAACCAATCTGAAGCCTGCCTAACTTACACTATTTCATTATCATCCATATGTTTATCCAATGACCATTTAAATTTCCTTAATGTTGGCGAGGCTACTACAGTTGCAGGTAGGGTGTTCCACACTCTACTACTCTCTGAGGAAAGAAATTCCCTCTGACATCTGTCCTTTATCTATCGCCCCTCAGTTTAAAGCTATGTCCCCTGTTCTAGTCATCACCAACTGAGGAAAAAGGTTCTCTCTGTCCACCCTATCTAAACCTCTGATTATCTTGTATGTCTCAATTAAGTCATCTCTCAACCTTCTTCTCTCTGACAAAAACAGCCTCAAGTCCCTCAGCCTTTCCTCATAAGACCGATCCTCCATACCAGGTAACATCCTAGTAAATCCTTTCCAAAGCTTCCACATCTTCCTATAGTGCAGTGAGCAGAACTGTTCGCAATACTCCAAATGTGGCCACACCAGAGTTTTGTACAGCTGCAGCATGATCTCATGGCTCCAAAACTCAAAACCTCCACCAATAAAAGCTAGCACATAGTATACCTTCTTAACAACCTGTCAACCTGGGTGGCAACTTTCAGGGATCTATGTACATGGACACAGAGATCTCTCTGCTCATCTACACTATCAAGAATCTTATCATTAGCCCAGTACTCTGAATTCCTATTACTCCGTCCAAAGTGAATTACCTCACACTTTTCCACATTCAACTCCATTTGCCACCTCTCAGCACAACTCTGCAGCCAATCTATGTCCCTCTGTAACCTGCAACATCCTTCAGCACTGTCCACAACTCCAGCAACCTTAGTGTCATCAGCAAATTTATGAACCCATCCTTCTAAGCCCTCAGCCAGGTCATTTATAAAAATGATAAACAGCAGTGGCCCCAAAACAGATCCTTGCGGTACACCCTTCTGTACAACTCGTCCACGCCAACCAGATATCCTAAACTAATCTAGTCCCATTTGCCAGCACTTGGCCCATATCCCTCTCAGTAGAAAGTGAGGACTGCAGATGCTGGAGATCAGAGTCGAGAGTGTGGTGCTGGAAAAGCACAGCAGGTCAGGCAGCATCCGAGGAGCAGGAAAATTGATGTTTCAGGCATTCCTGATGAAGGGCTTCTGCCCAAAATGTCTATTCTCCTGCTGCTTGGATGCTGTCTGATCTGCTGTGCTTTTCCAGCACCGCACTCTTGACCCCTATATCCCTCTAACCCTTTCCTATTCATATACCCATCCAGATGCCTGTTAAATGTTAAGTCACACAACACCAGGTTATAGTCCATCTGGCAGCATCCGAGGAGCAGGAAAATCGACATTTCAGGCAAAAGCAGTCATCAGGAATGAGAGGAGGAGAACTTCTTCAAGGGAGACATCCTTGGAAGAGGATTTGCAGTAAGATTAAAATCAACTAGGAGAAAGTGAGGGCTGCAGATGCTGGAGATTAGAGTCAAGAGTGTGGTACTGGAAAAGATCCTTTTGACCGAAAAGTTGATGTTCCTGCTCCTGGGATGCTGCCTGACCTGCTGTAGTTTACCAGCACCAGATTCTTGACTCTAATCTTCAGCATCTGCAGTACTCACTTTCACCAAGTTACAGGTTTATTTGAAATCACACGCTTTCAGAGTGGTGCTCCTTCACCTGACCAAGTCACTTCACCTGACCAATGAGCAGCACTCCAAAAGGTTATGATTTCATATAAACCTGGTGGACTCTAACCTGGTGTGGTGAGATTTCTGACTCAGTCCAATACCAGCACCTCCACAGCATGGCCTTTTAAATATTGTAATTGTATCAGCCTCCACCACATCCTCTGGCATCTCATTCCATATACGGACCACCCTCTGCGTGAAAAGGTTGCCCCTCAGGTCCCTTTAGTGAGGCAAGACGTATTCCACCCAGATGGTGTTGAGAGTCTGGAACTCCCTGCCAGTAAGGGTGGGAGAGGCAGAAACCTTCATCACATTGAACAAGTATCGCAGTGCCAAGGCAAGCACAGCTATGGGCCAAGTGCTGGAGACTGGGTTTAGAATCGTTAGGGGGTTGTTTTTGACCAGCACAGACTTGATGAGCCAAAGGGCCTTTTACTGTGCTGTTGACCTCTGTAAGGTAAAAACAATGACTGCAGATGCTGAAAACCAAATACTGGATTAGTGGTGCTGGAAGAGCACAACAGTTCAGGCAGCATCCAACAAGCAGCGAAATCGACGTTTCGGGCAAAAGATGAAGGGCTCGTTGGATGCTGCCTGAACTGCTGTGCTCTTCCAGCACCACTAATCCAGTGTTGACCTCTGTAGCTGTAACCTCCTCACAAGTCACAATACTGCCCAAAGTTTGCATCTGAAATTGTGCTTTTTATGTCATAGTCATGATCATTAATATGGATCTAGAAAAGCAGTGATCCCAACTCCAACTCCTGGGAACCTAGCCTTTTGTCCAAGGTGGGTATTGATGTTCCAACTCTCTCTGTCACTCAAAGTTTCCTTTCCCTGCTGCCACTTCCTCTTTTATTCCAGAGGTATCAGCTGAGCTGACAAGTCCATTACATGAGAATCTATTGAAGACCTTTTGGAAGTTCGTGTACATCACATCAACAATGTGACCCTCATCAACTCTCTCAGTTACCTCATCAGAAAACTCACTCAAGGTACTAAACACACTTTGGCCCCTACAACTCACCAAAGACAGCTCCTTCCAAACCCACAGCCACTTCCAGCTGGAAGGACAAGGGCAGCAGATACATGTGGATGAGGGTAGAGCAGTGGATGTAGTGTACATGGATTTTAGTAAGGCATTTGATAAGGTTCCCCATGGTAGGCTTATGCGGAAAGTCAGGAGGCATGGGATAGAGGGAAATTTGGCCAATTGGATAGAAAACTGGCTAACCGGTCGAAGTCAGAGAGTGGTGGTAGATGGTAAATATTCAGCATGGAGTCCAGTTACAAGTGGAGTTCCGCAGGGATCAGTTCTGGGTCCTCTGCTGTTTGTAATTTTTATTAATGACTTAGATGAGGGAGTCGAAGGGTGGGTCAGTAAATTTGCAGATGATACAAAGATAGGTGGAGTTGTGGACAGTGAGGAGGGCTGTTGTCGGCTGCAGAGGGACTTAGATATGATGCAGAGCTGGGCTGAGGAGTGGCAGATGGAGTTCAACCCTGCCAAGTGTGAAGTTGTCCATTTTGGAAGAACAAATAAGAATGCGGAATACAGGGTTAATGGTAGGGTTCTTGGTCAGGTGGAGGAACAGAGGGATCTTGGGGTCTATGTACATAGATCTTTGAAGGTTGCCACTCAGGTGGATAGAGTTTGTAAGCAGAGGGATTAGCAGAGGGATTGAATTCAAGAGTCGTGAGGTGATGTTGCAGCTGTACAGGACTTTGGTTAGGCCACATTTGGAGTACTGTGTGCAGTTCTGGTCGCCTCACTTTAGGAAAGATGTGGAAGCTTTGGAGAGGGTGCAGAGAAGATTTACCAGGATGTTGCCTGGAATGGAGAGTAGGTCGTACGAGGATAGGTTGAGAGTTCTCGGCCTTTTCTCGTTGGAACGGCGAAGGATGAGGGGTGACTTGATAGAGGTTTATAAGATGATCAGAGGAATAGATAGAGTAGACAGTCAGAAACTTTTTCCCCGGGTACAACAGAGTGTTACAAGGGGACATAAATTTAAGGTGAAGGGTGGAAGGTATAGGGGAGATGTCAGGGGTGGGTTCTTTACCCAGAGAGTGGTGGGGGCATGGAATGCGCTGCCCGAGGGAGTGGTAGAGTCAGATTCATTGGCGACCTTTAAGCGGCATTTGGATAGGTACATGGATGGGTGCTTAATCTAGGATAGAAGTTCGGCACAACATCGTGGGCCGAAGGGCCTGTTCTGTGCTGTATTGTTCTATGTTCTATGTTCTATGTTCTATGTTCTATGGGTACACCACCCCCTGCAAGTTCCCTTCCAAAACACTCACCATCCTGACTTGAAAATATATAACCATTCCTTTAGTGTTGCTGGGTCAAAATCCTGGAATTCCTTCCCGAATGCATTGTGGGTCCAGCTCCAGCACACAGACTGCAGCGGTTCAAGAAAGCAGCTTGGCCCCTCCTTCTCAAGGGCAACCAAGGATGATACTGCTACCCTCCACCTTGCTTTCCTTTTCTTAGCACCCAGTTCTGCCTTTTTAAAGCCAAGTTTTTGTTACTGCTTAAACATCATATTCCCATGTGACCAGCCGCACCTGCTACTCATTGCTGATATTTATAGGCCTCCCCGTGCTCTCAGTCACACACAGTAAACCTTCTTCCTTGCTATTTACACGTCACCTGACACTCTACTAATTATTACTCTCGTGCTATCTATCTATCTCTCTCTCCACACTTCTCCTCTTTAACGCTCTCTCCTAGCTCCCTTGCTCCTGTCACATTGGTTTGAACACCATCTGACTGTGCTATAACCGTGGGAGCTAATTGAGACCAGCCCTGCACTGACCTGTCCCATAACAGATGACCAGCCCCTAGCCACACTATCCGCTGCACTAGAGTGGGGTGGGGGGGATGCAGTCACTGGGTCTGAACCTTAACTCCTACATCACAACATTGACCACACACCCCACGTGTATACATACACACATACACACACACTTACCTGCACTCCCCCACCACACACACCACCTCTCCACTCCCCCACCACACACACACACACACACCACCTCTCCACGCCCCCCATATACACACACACAAACATTTTTCTGTAGCTTTGAGAGGGTGAGGGTGTAAAGGCCTTTTTGTGTGTGTGTGTGTGTGTGTGTGTGTGTGTGTGTGTGTGTGTGTGTGCGTGCGGATGTGTGTCGGTGCGTGGGGGGGGTTTGACTGTGAGAGTGTGGCTGTCTGTATGTGTAAGGGAGTGTGTGTGTGGGTGTGTCTGTCCATGGGGTTTGTTTGTATGTGTGTATAAGTAAGGTAAAAACAATGACTGCAGATGCTGAAAATCAAATACTGGATTAGTGGTGCTGGAAGAGCACAGCAGTTCAGGCAGCATCCAACGAGCAGCGAAATCAACGTTTCGGGCAAAAGCCCTTCATCAGGAATAAAGCTTTATTCCTGATG
The DNA here is from genome assembly GCF_047496795.1 of Chiloscyllium punctatum. NCBI lineage: Eukaryota > Metazoa > Chordata > Chondrichthyes > Orectolobiformes > Hemiscylliidae > Chiloscyllium > Chiloscyllium punctatum. The sequence continues at coordinate 130,652,577 of NC_092745.1, forward strand.
AAGGGCTTTTGCCCGAAACATTGATTTCGCTGCTCGTTGGATGCTGCCTGAACTGCTGTGCTCTTCCAGCACCACTAATCCAGTATGTGTGTATAAGTATGTCTGTATGTGCTGGGGGGGGGTGTCTGTGTGGGTGGGTGCGTGTATGTGTGTCTGTGCGTGTGGGGAGTTGTGGGGAGTGTGTCTGCGTGGGTGTGTATGTCTGTGTCTGAGAGAGTGTGGCTATCTATACATGTGAGGGTGTGTGTGTCTGCTGGGTTTGTCTGTACGTGTGTGTGTGTGTTTGTGTAGGGGAGGTGTCTGTGTGGGTGTGCTTGTATGTGTGCGCATGTGTGTGTCCGTGTGTGTGGAGTGGTCTGTGTGTGGGGGGGGGGGCTGTGTGGGCGTGTGTGAGGGGTGTGGTGGTGTGTGGCGGGTGTGGGCATGTGTCTGTGAGTGTGTGTGGGGTTTGTCTGTGTGAGTGTGTGAGAGGAGTGTGGGGGTGTATCTTTGTGGGTATGTTGGGGTGTATCTGTGTAGGGGTGTGTAGGGATGTGGGTGTGTGTCTGTGTGGGTGTTTGTGAGGGGTGTGGGGTGTCTCTGTGTATGGGGAGTGGTCTGTGTAGGGGTGTGTAGGGATGTGGTGTATGTCTGTGTGAGGGGTGTGGGGGTGTCTCTGTGTGGGTGTGTGTGGGGTGTGTCTGTGTAGGGGTGTGTAAGGATGTGGGTGTGTGTCTCTGTGTGGGTGTTTGTGAGGGGTGTGGGGGTGTCTCTGTGTGGGTATGTGTGGGGTGTGTCTGTGTAGGGGTGTGTAAGGATGTGGGTGTGTGTCTCTGTGTGGGTGTGTGGGGGATGTGTCTGTGTGAGGGGTGTGGGGGTGTCTCTGTGTGGGTGTGTGCCTGAGTGTAAATTATCAATCAATCTTTTAATCTCTTATCCCATTGATATCATTTGGGCACCTTATTATGTACTTTAAACAACATCCGGACAGTTCCAACTTGAATCAGACATGTCCGGATAGTTTTATAGTTTCTGCATTACATACTCGTCAAAAAAAAACACAAATCAAAAATAATTGAAATGCATCAGGTTCTAAACACTGTTTCATTGTCCCCTCCAAATAATTTCAAATTCACGTTTAACACAAATCAAGGAGTTAGTTTAGCTAAATACCTGGTTAATAGTGTAAAACATGCTACCATAAACGTCTTGCTGGGTGTAGATGATAAAAGTGCCATCAGTCTCATCTGGCCCTTGGTATCCTTTCAGGAAGAGGTGCTTAAAGGTGATGGCATTTTCCTCTTTAAAAGACGCAACGAGTTGGTTACTCAACCCAAACAGAATCAGCTGAAAGACAGAGAACAAAATTTGTCACTGAAAGTGACAAGAATCACATGGATTTAAAACATAGAACATTATAGTGCAATACAGGCCCTTCGGCCCTCGACTTTGTGCCAACCTGTGGAATCAATCTGAAGCCCATCTAACCTACACTATTCCATTCTTGTCCATACGTTTATCCAATGACCATTTAAATGCCCTTAAAGTTGGCGAGTCTACAACTGATGCAGGCAGTGCGTTCCATACATCAACTAATCTCCAAGTAAAGAAACTACCTCTGACATCTGTCACCCCTCAATTTAAAGCTATGCCCCCTCATGCTAGCCATCAACATCTGAGGAAAAAGGCTCTCCCTATCCACCCCTCTGATTATCTTATATGTCTCTATTAAGTCACCTCTCAACCTTCTTCTCTTGAATGAAAACAGTCTCAGGTCCCTCAGCCTTCCCTCATAAGACCTTCTCTCCATAACAGGCAACATCCTGGTAAACCACCTCTGAACCCTTTCCAATGCTTCCACATCCTTCCGACAAGAGGCGACCAGAACTGTAGGCAATACTGCAAGTGCGGCCGCACCAGAGTTCTGTACAGCTGCAGCATGACCTCGTGGCTCTGAAACTCAATCCCTCTACCAATAAAAGCTAACACACCGTATGCCTTCTCAACATACCTATCAATTTGGGTGGCAACTTTCAGGGATCTGTGTACATGGACACTGGGATATTTCTGCTCATCTACACTACCAAGAATCTTACCATTTGCCCAGTACTCTGCATTCCTGTTACTCCTTCCAAAGTGAATCACCTCACACTTTTCTGCACTAAACTCCATTTGCCACCTCTCAGTCCAGCTCTGCAGCTTACCTATGTCCCCCTATAACCTGCAACATCCTTCAGCATTATCCACCAACCTTGGTTAGTACATCTGCAAATGTACTGACCCATCCTTCCACGCCCTCATCCAGGTCATTTGTAAAAAAGACCAACAGCAGTTGCCCCAAAACCAATCCTTGCAGTATATCAATAGTAATTGAACTCCAGGATGAATGCTTCCCATCAACCACCATCTTGTCTTCCTACAACTGCCAATTCTGATCCAAACCACTAAATCACCCTCAATCCCAGGCCTCCATATTTTGCACAATAGCCTACCGTGGGGAACCTTATCAAACGCTTTACTGAAATCCATATACACCACATCAACTGCTTTACCCTCATCCATCTGTTTGGTCACCTTCTCAAAGAACTCACTAAGCTTTGTGAGGCACAACCTACCCTTCACAAAACCGTGTTGACTATCCTTAATTAACTTATTCCTCTCTCTCTGATTATAAATCCTATCTCTTATAACCCTTTCCAACACTTTACTCACAACCGAAGTAAGGCTCACTAGTCTATAATTATCAGGGTTGTCTCTACTCCCCTTCTTGAACAAGGGAACACCATTTGTTATCCTCCAGTCTTCTGGCACTATTCTTGTAGACAATGACGACATAAAGATCAAAGCCAAAGGTGCTGTAATCTCCTCCCCAGCTTCCGAGAATCCGAGGATAAATCCCATCCAGCCCTGGGGACTTATCAATTTTCACATTTTCCAGAATTGCTAACACCTCCCCCTTGTGAACCTCAGTCCTGTATGGTCTAGTAGCCTGTATCTCAGTATTCTCCTCAACAACATTGTCTTTTTCCAGTGTGAATACTGACAAAAAATATTCATTTAGTGCTTTGCCCATCTCCCCGGACTCTACCTACAACTTCCTACAGCTGTCCTTGATCAGCCCTAATCGTACTCTAGTCATTCTTTTATTTCTGATATACCGATAGAAAGCTTTAGGGTTTTCCTTCATCCTATCTGCCAACGACTTCTCATGTCCTCTCCTGCCTCTTCTTGGTTCTCTCTTTAGGTCTTTCCTGGCTAAGTTGTAACTCTCAAGTGCCCTAACTGAGCCATCACGTCTTATCCTAACACAAGCCACCTTCTTCCTCTTGACAAGAGATTCAACTTCTTTAGTAAACCACAGCTCCCTCACTTGACCACTTCCTCCCTCCCTGCCTGATAGGTACATACTCATCAAGGACCCGCAGTAGCTGTTCCTTGAATAAGCTCCATATTTCAATTATGCCCATCCCCTGCACATTCCTACCCCATCTTATGCATCTTAAATCTCACTTATTCGCATCATAATTGCCTTTCCCCCAGCGATAACTCTTGCCCTGCGGTATATATCCCTTTCCATCGCTAAAGTAAATATAACTGAATTGTGGTCACTATCACCAAAATGCTCACCTACCTCCAAGTCTAACACTTGGCTGGGTTCATTACCCAGTATAAAATCTGATGTGGCCTCACCCCTTGTTGGCCTGTCTAAATACTGTGTCAGGAAACCATCTTGCACATATTGAACAAAAACTGACCCATCTAAAGTACTCAAACTATAGTATTTCCAGTCAATATTTGGAAAGTTCAAGACTCCATAACAACTACCCTGTTACTCTCACTCCTATCCAAAATTATCTTCGGTATGTTTTCCTCTACATCTCCAAAATATTCAGAGGCCGATAGAAAACTCCCAACAGGGTGACCTCTCCTTTCTTGTTTCTCACCTCAGCCCAAACTACCTCAGTGGACGAGTCCTCAAACGTCCTTTCTGCCCTTGTAACACTGTCCTTGACGAACAATGCCACACCTCCCCCTCTTTTACCAACTTCTCTGTTCTTACTGAAATATCTAAATCCTGGTACCTGCAACAACTATTCCTGTCCCTGCTCTACCCAAGTGCACAAAATGGCCACAACATCAAAGTCCCAGGTACCAACCCATGCTGCAAGTTCACCCACTTTATTCCTCAGATGGTGATGGCACACAAGAGGGGACCATAGTTTTAAATTGAGGGGTGGTAGATATAGAACAGATGTCAGACGTAGTTTTTTTACTCAGAGTAGTAAGGGCATGGAACACCTTTCCTGCAACATTAGTAGACTTGCCAACTTTAAAGGCTTTTAAATGGTCATTGGATAAACATATGGATGATAATGGTTTAGTATAGGTTAGATGGGCTTCAGATTGGTTTCACAGGTCGACACAACATCAAGGGCTATAGGGCCTGTAATGCGTTGCAATGTTCTATTTTTTATGTTCTATAATCAAGATATCACCCATCAGGGAGCCAATGTAAATCAGTGAGGCTGGGTTGGCAGCATCAGATTGGAGCAACCTTCCCTGTATCTATGATTCCCTCCACATGTGCTCCACCCCTACACACACACGCGCAGACACGTTTTGAGGCATGTGAAGCGACACAGACATACGTACACACACATGCACATATACGAACACACACACGCGGATGCATGCGGAGAGACACAGACACATGCACGCACGCACACACACACACACATATACACGTACACACAGTCCCAGCAGGAACCACTGACATCAAAACTCAGATGCAACTATTTCCTGGGACAAACTGTTTCCTCCTTCACCCTGACCAATCCTACAGCTTCCTCTCCAAGCCACAGCAGCTTTGGTAAATTCTCCTCTCTCACTCTGAGCATCAGGAGGCTACTCAGCCTTCCAGCAAGTTACAGCATTCGATTCAAACATTGCAATTCTCTGCTTCACCTCCAGTCAACCACTTGACATGGACAGCAAATACTGAAGGCCCAGGCTTCATCAAACACCACAAACTGTTGGAAGAGAAAGGCGAGGAGTGTACATCTCATTGTCCCTGACACCTTTACAATATGGGCGGCACGGTGGCACAGTGGTTAGCACTGCTGCCTCACAGCGCCTGAGACCTGGGTTCAATTCCCACCTCAAGCGACTGACTGTGTGAAGTTTGCACATTCTCCCCGTGTCTGCGTGGGTTTCCTCCAGGTGCTTTGGTTTCCTTCCATAACCCAAAGATGTGCAGGTCAGGTGAATTGTCCATGCTAAATTGCCCGTAGTGTTACGTAATGGGTAAATATAGGGGTATGGGTGGGTTGCGCTTTGGCGGGTCAGTGTGGACTTGTTGGGCCGAAGGGCCTGTTTCCGCACTGTAATGTAATCTAATCTAATATCAAATTTGGAACTTCTGATGATCGCAGCATCCACACACAACCTTTTGACAAGGTGTTCTTTCTGATTTTATCCCTCAAAAAGGCACAGCAATATTTTAAAAATAACACCTCACTTTTGGAATTCCTCTGCCAAAGACCATGCAATTAGCCCTTGTACATAAACCCCTTTTGGTCCACTATCATTCTGGTGAATGTCCTTGCAGATATATCCTTCCTGAAGCTTACTAACCAAAACTGAACTCCGACTGAGGATTGAGAGAGCAGCAGATCCCTGGACCTAAGGACTTGGCTACAGTCCTCAAAGTAGAGAATTGTTTTGAAAACGATCCTGCATTTATTGTCCATCCCTAATTAAGAAAGTGGTGATGAAACAACAGCTTGACAACAACAGGAAAACCTGCTGGGTCATTTCACATATCAATATGTCTGGAGTCACATGTGGAGTGGACAATGGGAGAGGGCAGATTACAGACCATACTGGGGTAAAGAGGGCAGATTACAGACCATACTGGGGTAAAGGGGGTAGATTATAAATCAGTCTGGGGTAAAGGGGGCAGATTATAGATCAGTCTGGGGTAAATGGGACCGATTACAGACCATACTGGGGTAAAGGGGGCAGATTATAGATCAGTCTGGGGTAAATGGGACCGATTATAGACCATACTGGGGTAAAGGGGGCAGATTATAGATCAGTCTGGGGTAAATGGGACCGATTACAGACCATACTGGGGTAAAGGGGGCAGATTATAGATCAGTCGGGGGTAAAGGGGGCAGATTATAGACCAGACTGGGGTAAAGGGGGCAGATTATAGATCAGTCTGGGGTAAAGGGGGCAGATTATAGACCATACTGGAGTAAAGGGGGCAAATTATAGATCAAACTGGTATAAAGGGGGCAAATTATAGACCATACTGGGATAAATGGGGCAGAGTATAGACCAGACTGGGGTAAAGGGGGCAGATCATAGATCAATCTGGGGTAAAGGGGGCAGATTATAGATCAATCTGGGGTAAAGGGGGCAGATTATAGGCCATACTGGAGTAAAGGGGGCAGATTGTAGATCAGTCTGGGGTAAATGGGACAGATTATAGATCAATCTGGGGTAAAGGGGGCAGATTATACTCTAGACTGGGGTAAAGGGGGCAGATTATACTCTAGACTGGGGTAGATTATAGACCAGACTAGAGTAATGGGGACTGACGATGTCAGGTAGAGAATAGTGAAGCAGGTGGCTCTTTTTTATAAAAAGAATGATTCAATAATTTTATCGTGACCATGGCTCTTTGCAGCTTCTCTTAGCACTTGAGAATTATTTGAGAATTGTTGGATTATTTGGATTTAAATTTCTCAGGATATACCTCCCCCAGAGAGACTTCAGTGACTGGAATACCGGTGCAGGGAGACTGCAGCCAGCCCACGTTAGCACTGGGATTGTACAAACAGGTCAGAACCGTTAGGGAAGGGATCGTGTGAGCAAAGTGATGACTAAGAGCTGCTTACCTCTAACTCTGCCTCAGTTACCAGATTTTATTAAACGCCTACTAGGACTTGGTGGAAAAGCCACAAGAAGTGATAAGGAAGGAATAATGGCAATTCTGATCAAAATGGCCAAAGTTCTGCCTCGTTGCTGCGGTAATGCTCTCCCAGAAACTCTTCTGTCAGGCAGAAGATACAGAAGCTTGAACACAGGCACCAGCAAATTCAGGAATAGCTTCTTCCTGGCAAGTATTAGACTGATGAATGGACTCTCTAGCCTCAACTAACAATGTGACCTAAATGCCTCTAATCTGTATGTCCTTGCTTCCTGTGATCTGCCTGCACTGCTCACAAACAAAACTTTTCACTGTATTCCCGTAGAGGAGGACCAGTTCCACCACAGAACACACCAGATGGCCTCCTTCTTTAGAGACCGCAATTTCCCTTCCCACGTGGTTAAAGTTGCCCTCCAACGCATCTCGTCCACATCCCGCACCTCCGCCCTCAGACCCCACCCCTCCAACCGTAACAAGGAGAGAACGCCCCTGGTGCTCACCTTCCACCCAACCAACCTTCGCATAAACCAAATCATCCGCCGACATTTCCGCCACCTCCAAACAGACCCCACCCCCAGGGATATATTTCCCTCCCCACCCCTTTCCACCTTCCGCAAAGACCATTCCCTCCATGACTACCTGGTCAGGTCCACGCCCCCTACAACCCACCCTCCCCTGCCACCGCAGGACTGTAAAACCTGCACCCACACCTCCTCCCTCACCTCCATCCAAGGCCCTAAAGGAGCCTTCCACATCCAAAGTTTTACCTGCACATCCACCAATATCATTTATTGTATCCGTTGCTCCCGATGCGGTCTCCTCTACATTGGGGAGACTGGGCGCCTTCTAGCAGAGTGCTTTAGGGAACATCTCCGGGACACCCGCACCAATCAACCACACCGCCCCGTGGCCCAACATTTCAACTCCCCCTCCCACTCTGTCGAGGACATGGAGGTCCTGGGCCTCCTTCACCGCTGCTCCCTCACCACCAGACGCCTGGAGGAAGAACGCCTCATCTTCTGCCTCAGAACACTTCAACCCCAGGGCATCAATGTGGACTTCAACAGCTTCCTCATTTCCCCTTCCCCCCACCTCACCCTAGTTCCAAACTTCCAGCTCAGCACTGTCCCCATGATTTGTCCTACCTGCCTATCTCCTTTTCCATCTATCCACTCCACCCTACCCCTGACCTTCATCCCCTCCCCCACTCCCTATTGTACACTTTGCTACTTTCTCCCCATCCCCACCCTCCCCTCATTTATCTCTCCACCCTTCAGGCTCTCTGCCTGCATTCCTAATGAAGGGCTTTTGCCCCAAATGTTGATTTTACTGCTCCTCAAACTGCTGTGCTTTTCCAGCACCACTCTAATCCAAAATCTGGTTTCCAGCATCTGCAGTCATTGTTTTTACCTAGTCAGGTATTACCCAACTGGGTAATCAGTTCAAGAACCGAAAGAACTACTGATGCTGGAAATCATAAACAAAAACAGAAATTGCTGGAAAAGCTCAGCAGGTCTGGCAACATCTGTGAAGAGAAATCAGAGTTTGGGGTCCAGTGACCAGAGTCCACTTCTGAGGAAGGGTGATTGAATCTGAAACATTAACTCGGATTTCTCTCCACAGGTGCCGCCAGACCAGCTGAGAGTTTCCAGCAATTTCTGTTTCTGTTGAGGGTAATGAGTGTTTTTGCTTTCTGATTGGTGTAGGAAGTCAGCATGCCATAAGACATTGGCTGACCAATGTTTGCAGCTGGGGTAAGTCATGTGACAAAACCTCCATCAATAGATTCCGTCGCAGCTGCCAAGACTAATTCTGTTTTGGAGAACAGTTTCTACCTCCAGCACAGAGCAGGAAATGACAAACAAAGATGTTAAAAATCAGTTAATCTGTTGTTGATAAAGCACTGGGTTAGGATTTTCCACAGCATCACGACCTATTTCATGTTGTTTCAAACAATAGAACCGAAACATTAACTCTGCTTTCTCTCCACAGATGCTGCCAGACCTGCTGAGTTTCTCCAGCAATTTCTGTTTTTGTTTCACGTTATTTCAAGTTTGGCACAATCCGTCAATGCACCTCTCTTGGTTATAATGTGGTGTTGGACTGGGGTGGACAGAGTTAAAAGTCACACAACACCAGATTATAGTCGAGAGCGTGGTGCAGGAAAAGCACAGCAGGTCAGGCAGCATCCGAAGAGCAGGAGAATTCCTGATGAAGGGTTTATGCCCGAAAGGTTGATTCTCCTGCTCCTCAGATGTTACCAGTGGCTGCGCTTTTCCAGCACCACATTCACAACTCTGATCTCCAGCACCTGCAGTCCTCACTTTCTCCCAACACCAGGTTATAGTCCAACAGGTTTATTTGAAGTGCAAGCCTTCAGAGTGCTGCTCCTTCATCAGGTAGCTCGTGGGGCTGTCCTATGATCCTGCTCCACTAGCCATCTGACAAAGGGGCAGCACTCCAAAAGCTTGTACTTGCAAATAAACCCGTTGGACTATAACCTTCTCCTGGCTGGCACTGCCCCTGCTTTTCCAGCGGCTGAATGATCAAATCCCGAGATTGGCGAGAGTCGAGAACCAGCAAGGACTTGACGAGGCAAATGACAGCAGCATGGCCCAAAGAACTGTTCTCTCATTAGACAGGGACAACTGGCTGGGGTTTAACCTGAGGGTCACCATGCCTCAGGCGAGCAGAGAGATTGAGAAAGGACAGTCTCGTATGGTAACCTCTGCTAGTGTGGGGAATGAACCCATGCTGTAGGCATCACTCTGCATCACAAACCGACCATCCAACCAACTGAGCTAAACCAACCCCAATGAGGCAAATAATACGGATGCTAGAAATAGGAAGTTAATTAAAGGCAGGGAAGAGAAGGACACGGTGTTAGATTGAGGTGGGATTGGGTGAGAAACATGGGCTACATGGTCTTTTTATGTTCAAGGCAGACTGAGACAGATTCTTCATCAGCAAGGGTTACAAGGCAGGGGCGTGAAGGTTACTGTCAATGAGGAATGGGCAATAAATGTTGGCCCAGTCAGTAACACCCACATCCCATGGGAATGAATAAAACATCAATCAAACCAGCCGTGATCCTATCGCATGGCTGTTCTTTGTATGTTAATTCAATTTAAACCAAGACAACTTATAATAATAATAATAATAATTGATAATACAGTTTGTTCTATTATAATGCACGTTTTGTTAATGCCGATTCCTGTTCCGTGATTGACAAACTGGGGACACTATCTAAAGTGCAAACTTTTAAAACCTGTGGTGGCTATAACGCGATTACATCGCCAACACTTTAAGCACGTTTTCTAAAGCACAATTTTTCTATAACGCAGGGTTGCACAAGAATACAACCATCACATTATAGAAGAAATGTCTGTATGTGTCTACATAATGACAGAAACAGTAGCTGATGCCTATCATATCAGAATTGAAGAACAAAGAGGTTAGTAGATAGTACAGCCTTATTTTTTTTGCTAAAGGCAGGTGCTGGCCACAAGATGGATTTTAATATTATTAAAGGGTAACTTTAGACAAAGTATTGCCACTTCTGGATGAAAGAGGAACAAACTACCATCAAGTTAAAACCACAGGAATTCAGAAAAATACTATCTTTACTCGGAGAGTGGGGAGAATGTGGAACTCACAACCACAGCAGGCAGTTAAAGTAAATAACAGAAATGTATTTAAGTTACACACAAGGTAGAGAGAAATAGAAAGCTCTGAAAGCAGGGTGAGGTGATAACAGTTGGTTTTTGGCCTATAAATTCTCTCTGAAAGATAACGGCATAATCTGTGCATTGTTCATTCTGCCTGTTTTTCTCAGTGGGCTCAGTCCCAGTTTCAGCGATCTTTTCATTCTGTTGCTTCCTGTGATGTGTCAAAGGTCATCTCCAGATTAAGGAGTTGGTGAAGGAATCAGGTGGCAGTGAAAAAGAGAATGGTGGAGGGAGTGAGTAGGGTAGGGACAGGGATGAGGGTGCAGAGAGAGAGACAGACAGAGAGAGAAACAGAAAGTGAAAGACAAAGAGAGAAACAGAGAGACACAGGGTCAGGGAGAGACTGGGGGAGGGGACAAGGCTGAGACAAATGGTTGATGGAGAAAATATAACTGAGACATTTTCAAATAAAGGCAACATCCTGCAGATGCAAGGAATCTGAAACAAACACAGAGAATGCTGGAGAAACTCAGCATGTCTGGCAGCAACAGTGGAGAGAGAAACAGAATTAATGTTTCTCGCCAGTATGCCCCATATTCAGAATTGAAAGAGGCTGGCAAATAGTCAGGTTAATAGTGTAGACAGAGGGGGAGCAGAGTAGATCTATTCCAATAGTGCTCCCTACCACATGACTGTCTCAAACGTGACCTCCTTTTTCCCCACCCCACCCCCAATGAGATTGGTAGAGTCTTCAGCCGTGTCTGACCAACAACACCCCCCCCCCCCCCAATCTACTCCCATCCTTTCCCCTCCTTCCCAGGACATTGGGGCACTACCACCCCCACCCCCACTAGCCTCTGCATTCAAAGCATCATCCTCCACTCTTTTCATCACCTCCAGCATCTTCCCCTCCCCTCTGCTGTTAGCCTTCTGCAGGGATCAGTCCCTCTGTGACACACTGGTCCACTCCTCCATCAGTCCTAACACTTCCTCACCTTCCCCCAGATTCGCAGAAGGTATAAAACCTGCCTGTACATCGGCTCCCTCCTTCACAGCCCAAACACCCCGTTTCCAGGTGAGGCAGTGTTTCAGCAGAGGGGGAAGCTGGTAAACTGTTGAGCCACTTTCTCAGGATAGACGTCTACAGTCCTACCCTGGCCTGAACTAGCCCTGACTCCAATCCCACAGCATCACAGTCCACTCCTTAATGAAACAAAAGAACATCCTAAACAGGCCGTTCAGCCCTTCAAGGCTGTTCTGCCATCCAATAAGTTCACAATTCACCTTCCACCTCAAGTCCACCTATCGGCATCATTCCCACATCCCTTGGTTCCCTTTTGCCCTTTAAGCCATCTCCTTCTCTAATTTCTCTTCACTTCCTCCCTAGGTGTCTGATTATTCTCAAACAGTGACCCTATGCTCTTGATTCCCCAGTTGGTGAAAATGTCCTCTCTCTATTGCACTCTGATCATCCTGTCAACCGCTTCTAAGAATTATGGGATTCAATTGCATTATCCCGCATTCTTCTAACTTCCAGGAAATACAGACCACACAATCCCTCCTCAGGGCATTTCCCTTACTGCTGAACTTACGGTTCATGCCTTTAGGAATATTCTCCTCGTTAAGGTAAGGAGACCAGAACCGTATACACTCAGCTACATAGCCCTCACTTCTGGATAAGGGAATGGCTGTGAAAGAGTTAATATTGAACTAATCTCAACCAATCTGACAATGTTACACAGTCTTTGGATGGACAAAGCTAGAGGCCACAAGATACCAGGCTACAACCCAACAGGTTTATTTGAAATCACATGCGTTTGGAGCACTGCTCCTTTGTCAGGCAAAGTGTCGCTTCAGCTTGTGGTTTCAAATAAACCTGTTGGACTGTAGCCTGGTGTTATGTAGCCTCTGACTTTGTCTGTCCCAGTCCAACACTGGCACCTCCACATCTTTGGATGGCGACAGTTCAGTCGAGAGTACACAAAAGGAGCAGATATCATCTGTCCAACCTCAATCATCCACAGTGAATATGTCTGAGCAGAAATGTGAACTGTAACTGTTGCTTTAATACAACAAGCCACCTTGTTAACTGAGATAAGTGATGAAGGAGGATTGATGGTAGTGCCCCTTGCCTGGTACCACCAATGGGCAGTGGTGGCAAAAACAATGACTGCAGATGCTGGAAAACAGATTCTGGATTAGTGGTGCTGGAAGAGCACAGCAGTTCAGGCAGCATCTGAGGAGCAGTAAAATCGACGTTTCGGGCAAAAGCCCTTCATCAGGAATAATCCCACTCCCACCACTGTCCTGTACAATTGGAGTTAACATTTCTCACTCTTGCACTCCAATTCCTTCGCATCAAAAATTAAAACACCATAACTTCCCTCAGAAGGGGCAAAGTAAGACTCAGTTCCATCAAACCACTTTAATTTAGTTGCTCAAGGTGGCAAGTGACCACCACCGCCTCCAGGGGTAACTAGAGAGGGGCAAGAAATGCCAGTCTTGCTAACAATGCCACTTTTATTAAAATAGAAATTGGCATCCTCTTTGTCTTTGGCATTGGGTCTCCAAGTCATCTAATTCCCTCACTCCTCTTTCGCCTCTATCAAAATAATAAAACTCCTTTCAATTCTGAAGAAGTCATATCAGACTCAAAACATTAACTCTGCTTCTCTGTCCACAGATGCTACCAGACCTGCTGAGTTTCTCCAGCACATCCGGTTTTATTAATTCCCCACTTGCCTGGATGGGGGCAGCTCCAACAACACTCAAGAAGCTTGACACCATCCAGAACAAAGCAGCCTGTTTGGTTGAGACATTATCCACAATCACTTCCACCACTAAAGCTCAGTTGCAATAGTGTGTACTATCTACAAGATGCACAGCGGAAATTCACCAACAATTAGATTAGATCAGATTACTTACAGTGTGGAAACAGGCCCTTCGGCCCAACAAGTCCACACCAACCCACCGAAGCGCGACCCACCCAGACCCATTCCCCTACATTTACCCCTTCACCCAACACTACGGGCAATTTAGCATGGCCAATTCACCTAACCTGCACATCTTTGGACTGTGGGAGGAAACCGGAGCACCCGGAGGAAACCCACGCAGACACAGGGAGAATGTGCAAACTCCACACAGACAGCCGCCAGAGGTGGGAATTGAACCCGGGTCTCGGGCGCTGTGAGGCAGCAGTGCTAACCACTGTGCCACCGTGATGCCCACCAAAAGCACCTTCCAAAGCTACGACCACTTCCATCTATAAGGACAAGGGCAACAGATATGGGGACACCACCCCCTGCAAGTTCCCCTCCAAGCCACTGGCATCACTGGCATTTATTGCCCGTCCGCAGTTGCCCCTTGAGAAGGTGGGGGTGAACTACTTTCTTGAACCACTGCAGTCCATCTGCTGTAGGTAGACCCAAATTGCCGTTGGGGGAAGAGGGGTTGGAATTCTAGGATATTGACCCAGTGACACTGAAGGAACAGCGATATGTTCCCAAGTCAAGATAATGAGTATTCCAATACACTCCTGACTTGTGCCTCACAGATAGTGGACAGGCTTTGGGGAGGTCAGGAGAGGAGTTCCCAGCCTCTGACCTGCTCTTGTAGCCACTTTATTTCTCTGCTTCTGCTAACGGTAATCCCAAAGCTGTTCATAATGACAGAATTCAGAGATGGTGACATCATTGGATGTCAAGGGGCAGTGGTTTGATTGTCTCTTATTGGAAATGGTTTAAATGTGGCGCAAACGGTATTCGCCATTTGTCAGCCCACGCTTGGGTACTGTCCGAGTCTTGCCGTGTTTAAGCATGGACTGCTTCCCTGCTGCTCATTCCACTCTGGAGGGGGCTTCGTATGAGGACAGATACAAAATGGCTGCAATACTGACGTCCAACAGTGAGAATCACTCCCTCAACACTGCCTCCTAAAGCCAGGCATCTGAAATACAACTTGGAGGAGTTCCAAATTGATGAGGAAAGGGGACTCTTGAAGGTGGGGAGGGGGAGGGGAAGTAGTCGAATAGGCAGGTGACTCCCATAGATAAACGGTCAACACTATCTCAACAACTGAAAATACAATCCTTCAGTTCAAAAAATCTGGTTTTCTCAACATCATGGGTGCTTATATGACAGCATGCTCACCTTTAAAGAGCATACTGTTGTATTTAAGTGTCATACGAGGGACCTCAGTTAAATGGTCTAAGCTGAAAGAGTGCCACAGTGTTGTATTAAGTGTGCATAAAATATTACCTGGCAACACTTTTGAAGAAAATCAGGAGAATTATCTTGGGTGCCCCAGACAATGCAAGTTCTAACCAGGATCACGAAAACCGCTTATTAGCATAGGCCAGTTTGTGGGATCTTGCTGTGCATAAAGCAGCTGCTCTGTTTCCTATACTACGTCATTGATTGTATAGCACTCTCCGGCACAGCCCAAGACGAAGGGAGGTGCTACAGAAATGCAGTGGTCTTCCTTTCTACTTTGTACCCAGGTAGGCGTTTGTTATTTATGTCACCTGCAGTATTTGTTACCTGTGTCGTCACCATGACAATTTTCAAAATCTGCAAGCACAGCTTCCAAGGAAGTTGCCGCCTGGCTCTGTATTTTTCACACGGGCTCATGAAGAAATATTTGAGATCCTCCCTCAGCTGGCTCTCTTCATCTGCCACATCCACCCCGGGGAATCGGGTGAATAAATCCGATGCTTGGTTCAGGTGGAAGTTATTCGCTGACATACCTGATGGGTCTCCTGCGAAGAACGTTAACTCTTTAGCTCACAGCAACACAGGAACAAAAGAAGGCCAATCGACCCTTCGAGCTTGACCCAAACAGACCATAAGACATTGGAGCAGCAGTAGGCCAATCAGCCCATCAAGTCTGCACTGCCATTCAATGAGATCATGACCGGCCTGACAATTCTCAACTCCACTTTCCTGCCTTTACCCCATACCCAACGAGTTGGGAGGCAACGGCCTAGTGGTATCATCACTGGACTGTTAATCCGGAGTCCCAGATAATGTTCCGGGAACCTAGGTTCGATCCCTGCCATGGTGGAATTGGAATTCAATTAAACTCCGGAATTAGAAGACTGATGATGACCAGTAAAACCCTGTCTGATTCACTAATGCCCTTTAGGGGAGGAAACTGCCATCGTTGTGTGGTCTGGCCTACACGTGACTCCAAACCCACAGAGATGTGGTTGACTATTGCCCACTGGGCAATAAAAATTGGCCTAGCCAGCAACACCTACAGCCCACAAGTGAAAGAAACTTCCCTCGCTGATTAGACATTTGCCTGATATTCAATGATTGCCTGAGTCCAAACCCCTCCAACCCACCTGGGTTCCTTAGCCTTGGGTAGTACAGCGCAGAAGGAGTCTATCAATCACAGGTTTTATCACCAGCTTTTTGTGGTTGAGAATTCCACTCTTCTACCAACCTTTGTGAACAGACTTTTTTTTTCCCAGACGTTTCTCCTGAATGTTAAAATCAGAACCAGTCCACTCTGTTCACCTACTCCATACTCCTCCCATCTCAGTTTCAAAGTGTTTGAAAATAAGGAAGAAATACTTATGACTCCCTCCCGTGCTGTCCAGGACTAGCCTTCTCAATGGTCACGCGATTTTATTCTCTGGAACATTGCAAAATATTGACTGCAATAATCTACAGGATGTCATGACTCATCAACTTGCATCTCCTAAACATCAGTGCAAAAAGCACAGCCTGCATCAGAAATAAGACTGATCCTTATAAGGATCCCTCTCAAGTGTGGATTTTCACTTCTGCTTTCCACCAAAAGTCTCCAAAGCCCATTGGTTTCTCTTGGAGTTTTATGTCATCCCCTAATGGGATGAGAAATGAAATATATTCACCCCTCCAAAGCAAAGGAACATAGGAGGAAGAGTAGGCCATTCAGCCCCTCAAGCCTGTTCACCATTCAATGAGACCACAGCTGATCTGTGAACTAACTCCATATACCTGACTTAGCCCATATCCCTTCATAGCATTCCTTAACAAAAATTGTCTCTCTCAGATTTAAAACTGACAACTGATCCAGCATCCACTGCTGTTTGTGGAATAGCATTCGAAACAACCCCCACAGTGTGTGAAGAAGTGCTTCCTAATATCTCTCCTGAACACTCTGGCCGTAATTCTCAGACTATGCCCCTAATTCTAGAATCCCCAACCAGTGGGAATAGTTTATCTTTATCAACCTTTTTTCTCCCGATTAATGTCTTAAAGACTTTGATCAAATCACCCTTTAACCATCTAAATTTGATAGAAAACAGCCTAATTTGTGTAAACTCTCCCCATAACCCAACCCCTGAAGTCCAGGTAAGCAAGATCCTGCTAAAACACAAACTCCAGCCATTACTTCATTCGAGGGCAGAACAGACTCAGTGGTTGTTTTCCTACATAATTCAGAACTAAACAAAAATTAACAAGCATCTGGATGAGTACTTAAAATAACAGGCCCTAGCAGACAATAGAGCAGGGGCAGGAAAATAAGATTAATTTACAGTCACACAGAACAGAAACGGATGTTTTGGTCCAACCAGTTCATGCCGAACATAATCACATTGAAAGTAATCCCATCTGCCTTCCTGGCCCATATCCTGGGTGGTCAGCAGAGACATGATGGGCCGAAGGGCCTGTTTCTATGCTGTATGACTTTCTATGACTCTTTTATAATTACAATGTTTGTAATTTCTAGATATTCCAAACACAACATACACATGCCATCTGAAATGGTGACTTGCTACAGCTCCACAATTTTGCTTTGTGAAGGAAAACCTGTATTTCAGACATTGCTTTTCCCAGGTTTCTAGATACTGTTGCCATCAACTAATGTGGGGATGATAATAAAGACTGCTGAGATCCAACATCGGTCATGATCCTCCCAATAACCAACCCACCTCAACTCATTAAAAAACTTCTCTCTCAATGTGGCAAAGCCTATACAAGACCTAGCAAAGCTGATCCAGGGATTGGACCTAAAGACTGCTATCGTTCTATACCATGCTCAAGGTGTCTGAGAAACTGAGGTAAAAACAATGACTGCAGATGCTGGAAAGCAAATACTGGATTAGTGGTGCTGGAAGAGCACAGCAGTTCAGGCAGCATCCAACGAGCAGCGATTTCGCTGCTCGTTGGATGCTGCCTGAACTGCTGTGCTCTTCCAGCACCGCTAATCCAGCATCTGAGAAACTGAGCCAACTGCAGACTTTGTTATCATGCAAGTATCACTGATAAGGACAATGGTTATTGTCCATATCTCATTGCCTTTACTCCTGACGAAGGGCTTTTGCCCGAAACGTCGATTTCAAAGCTCCTTGGATGCTGCCTGAACTGCTGTGCTCTTCCAGCACCACTAATCCAGAATTGTCCATCTCTAGCTCACCTTGAATGGAGTGTCTGATTCCAGGCATTTCAGAGAGCAGCTACATTTCCTGCGGGTCTGAGTCACATGGCAGCCAGACCAAGTAAAGATGACAGATTTCCTTCCCTAAAGGGGACCTGATGACGGAGATTTGATTTGTATTTCATTTTGTTTGTTGATAAACTAATTGGCTTATTTATTCACTGAATTTAAATTCCCCAGCTGGGGTTTGAGAACACACACCCAGAGATTTAACCTCTGGATTACCAGTCCTGTGATGTTGCAAACAATCCACCTGACCCCCCCCCCCTCTAAATGTTGTTATCAAACAAATCCCAAAATCCACAAACTAAAAAAAAATTAAATCTTAGGGGGAAGCTGTTGGGCAGAGACCAGGTAACAGCCGCACCAATGACAGTAGAGTTAACCCTTTAACAACTATCAGGAGGATCTGAGCTCACTTACCTGTACTCCCTGGGTCATTTGGTCTCATTTAAGTGGCTCTTCAGCCTGGATTCCGGGAGCAAGCGTCACCCAGACTCTAACTAACAGAACATACTGCGAAAAGACCTGAGCAGCATCTGTGGAGAGACAGTCAGAGAGAGAGAGAGAGAGGGGGGAGACTCACGGTTCAGGACGGGAATATTGACCCTGGTGCGGGGAGAGGTCTGGATTGTTCTCTCTTGCACAGAGTTACATCAAAGCGGTTCTGAGCGAAGGTGCTCCATTTTCTCCCCTTGGGGGAGGGTGCAGTTTCTCAAGGGCAATCTCTCCCGGTGTCTCAGGGAAGGTGGAAGACGGAGAATTAGCTCACTCTCTCTCTCTCTCTGGACAGTAGAGGAAGCCGGTCCCGAGACTGGGCGGGGGCCAAGCTAGAATACTCCTGTGTGTTCGCTGATAGTAATCAGTCCCTCCCTCCCCCTCGGGCTGGCTGCAGAACTCTGCAGGGAACCTTCCAAAAATAATGTGCGATCCATCCGTGTAAATAACCTGCCTCCAATACCTGGGACTAGACCTGTTCAGGTCCTGAGAACACCTTTTAATGTCACGGTCTGTCTGTAGGTCAGTGTCAGAATCTATGTGTGTTTAATTTTATTCATTCACGGGATGTGGGTCTAACTGGCTGGGCCAGCATTTATTACCCATCCCTAATTGCCCAGGGGGCAGTTAAGAGTCAACCCCATTGCTGTGGGTCTGGAGTCACATGTAGACCAGACTGGGTAAGGATGGCAGATTCCTTCCCTAAAGGACCTTAGTGACCCAGATGGGATTTTCCAACAATTGACATTGGATTCATGGTCATCAGCATTAATCCCATACTTCCCGATCTTTTTAAAAATTGAATTTGAATTCCACCATCTGTGGATTTGAACCCAGACCCCCAGAACATCAGCTGAGTTTCTGGATTAATGTTCCAGTGATAATACCTCCAGGCCATTCTCTCCCCAATATGTCAGTGTCTGTATCATAATCTTCGAGGAGAAAGTGAGGACTGCAGATGCTGGAGGTCAGAGCTGAAAATGTGTTGCTGGAAAAGCGCAGCAGGTCAGGCAGCATCCAAGGAGCAGGAGAATCGACGTTTCGGGCATCAGCCCTTCTTCAGGAATGAGGAAAGTGTGTCCAGCAGGCTACGATAAAAGGTAGGGAGGAGGGACTTGGGGGAGGGGCATTGGAAATGCGATAGGTGGAGGGAAGTCAAGGTGAGGATGATAGGTGCTAGCAACACGACGGCTGGAGGAAGAGCGCCTCATCTTCCGCCTAGGAACCCTCCAACCACAAGGCATGAACTCAGATTTCTCCAGTTTCCTCATTTCCCCTCCCCCACCTTGTCTCATTCCCAACCCTCAGACTCAGCACCGCCTTCCTAACCTGCAATCTTCTTCCTGACCTCTCCACCCCCACCCCTACTCCGGCCTATCACCCTCACCTTATCAGTGTCTGTGTGCGTGTGTGTGTGTGCATGTCGGCACACGTGCGTGCATGTCTGCGCGCGTGTGCGTTTGTGTGCATGTCTGCGCACGCATGTGTGTGTCTGTGTGCATCTGCGTGTCTGCACGTGTGTGTGTCTGCGTGTCTGCGCGCGCACGCGTGTGTGTCTGGGCCTGTGTGCGCATGCATGTGTGTCTGCGCGCGTGCGTGTGTCTGCGCGCGTGCGTGTGTCTGCATGCGTGTGTGTGTCTGCGCACATGTGTGTCTGCGCGCGTGTGCGTGTCTGCGCGCATCTGCGTGTCTACGGGCGCACGCATGTGTGGCTGCGCGCGCGTGTGTGTATGCCTGCGCGTGTGTCTGGGTGTGTGTGTGTGTCTGGGTGTGTGTGTGTGTCTGTGTGATTGTGTGTGTGTGTGACTACGTGCGCGTGTGTGTGTGTCTGCGCACGTGTGTTTGTCTGCCCGCGCGTGAGTGTGACTGTGCGCGTGCGTGAGTGTGTGTCCGCGTGTGTGTCTGCGTCTGCGCGTGTCTGCGTCTGCGCGTGTGATTGTGTCTGCGCGCGTGCATATGTCTGTCTGGGTGTGCATGTGTATGTCTGTGCGCGCGTGTGTGTCTGCGTGTGTGTTTGTGTCTGCATGTGTTTGTGTCTGCGTGTGAGTCTGCGTGCACGTGTGTGTGTCTGTGTCTGCGTTTGTGTGTGTGTCTGCGCGCGTGTGATTGTGTCTGTGTCTGCGCGCGTGTGTGTGTGTGTCTGCGCGCGTGTGATTGTGTCTGTGTCTGCGCAGTTGAGTGTGTGTGTGTGCGTGCGCGTGTGTCTCCGCACGTGTGTGTGTCTGCATGCGTGTATGTCTGTGTGTGTGTGTCTGCGCATGTGTGTGTGTGTCTGCGTGTGTGTCTGTGTCTGCATGTGTGTGTGTCTGCGCGTGTGAGATTGTGTCTGCGCGCGTGAGTGTGTGTGTGTCTGCGTGCGTGTGATTGTGTCTGTGTCTGCGCGGTTGAGTGTGTGTGTGTGTGCGCGTGTGTGTGTCTGCCCGCGCGTGTGTCTGCATGCGTGTATGTCTGCGTGTGTGTGCCTGCGCGCGTGTGTGTGTCTGCACGTGTGTGTGTGTGCGTCTGCACGCGTGTGATTGTGTCTGTGTCTGCGCGCGTATGTGTCTGCATGCGTGTATGTCTGCGCACGTGTGTGTCTGCGTGCGTGTGTGCCTGCGCGCGCGCGTGAGTGTGTCTGCGTCTGCGTGTGTCTGTATGTGCGTGTGTGTCTGCCTGTGTGTGATTGTATCTGCACGCATGTGTGTGTCTGCGGGTGTGTGTGTGTCTGTGTGCGTGTGTGTTTGTGTCTGCCTGCGCGCGTGTGTGCGTGTCTGCGCGTGTGTGTCTGCACACGTGGGTGTGTCTGTGCGCGTGTCTGTCTGTGTCTGCACGTGTGTGTGTCTGTGTGTGCGTGTGTCTGTGTCTGCGCGCGTGAGTGTGTGTCTGTGTCTGCGCGCGTGAGCGTGTGTGTGTCTGCGCACGCGTGTGTGTGTCAGGGTGTGTGTGTGTCTGTGCGTGTGTGTGTCTGTGCACGTGTCTGTGTGTCTGCGCCTGTGTGTGTGTGTCTGTGCACGTGTGTGTGTCTGGGTGTGCACGCGTGTGTTTGTGCCTGCGTGTGTGTGCCAGCGCGCGTGGGTGTGTCTGCGCATGCGTGTGTGTCTACCCGCGCGTGTGTCTGTGCGCGTGTGTGTATCTGTGTCTGCGCGTGTGTGTGTCTGTCTGCGCGCGTGTGATTGTGTCTGTGTGCGTGTGTGTGTCTGCGCGCGTGAGTGTGTGTATGTCTGCGCGCGTGTGATTGTGTCTGTGCGCGCGTGTGTCTGCGCACGTGAGTGTGTGTGTGTCTGCGCACGCGTCTGTGTGTGTCTGCGCCTGCGTCTGTGTGTGTCTGCGCGTTTGTGTGTCTGCGCCGCGTGTCTGTGCGTGTGTGTGTATGCGCGCTCGTGTGTGTGTCTGCGTGTGTGTGTGTCTGGGTATGTGTGTGTGTTTGCGCGTGTGTGTGTCTGCACATGTGTGTGCATGTGTGTCTGCGCGCACGTGTGTGTCAGTGAGTGTGTGTGTGTCTGTGTGTGTTTGCGCGCGTGCATGTGTGTGTGTCTGCGTGTGTGTCAGCGAGTGTGTGTGTCTGCATGCGCATGTGTGTCTGCGCGTGTGTGACTGCGCGTGTGTGTGTGTCTGCACGCCCATGCGTGTATGTCTGCGTGTGTGTGCCTGCGCGCGTGTGTGTGTCTGCACGTGTGTGTGTGTGCGTCTGCACGCGTGTGATTGTGTCTGTGTCTGCGCGCGTATGTGTCTGCATGCGTGTATGTCTGCGTGCGTGTGTGCCTGCGCGCGCGCATGAGTGTGTCTGCGTCTGCGTGTGTCTGTATGTGCGTGTGTGTCTGCCTGTGTGTGATTGTATCTGCACGCGTGTGTGTGTGTCTGCGGGTGTGTGTGTGTCTGTGCGCGTGTGTGTTTGTGTCTGCGTGTGTGTGCCTGCGCGCGTGTGTGCGTGTCTGCGCGTGTGTGTGTCTGCACACGTGGGTGTGTCTGTGCGCGTGTCTGTCTGTGTCTGCACGTGTGTGTGTCTGTGTGCACGTGTGTGTGTCTGTGTGCGCGTTTGTGTGTCTGTGTCTGCGTGTGTGTCTGTGTCTGCGTTTGTGTGTGTGTCTGCGCGCATGTGATTGTGTCTGTGTCTGCGCGCGTGTGTGTGTGTGTCTGCGCGCGTGTGATTGTGTCTGTGTGTGCGTGCGCGTGTGTCTGCGCACGTGTGTGTGTCTGCATGCGTGTATGTCTGTGTGTGTGTGTCTGCGCATGTGTGTGTGTCTGCCCACGCATGTGTCTGCGCGTGTGTGTCTGTGTCTGCATGTGTGTGTGTCTGCGCGTGTGAGATTGTGTCTGCGCGCGAGTGTGTGTGTGTCTGCGTGCGTGTGATTGTGTCTGTGTCTGCGCGGTTGAGTGTGTGTGTGTGTCTGCCCGCGCGTGTGTCTGCGTGTGTGTCTGCATGCGTGTATGTCTGCGTGTGTGTGCCTGCGCGCGTGTGTGTGTCTGCACGTGTGTGTGTGTGCGTCTGCACGCGTGTGATTGTGTCTGTGTCTGCGCGCGTATGTGTCTGCATGCGTGTATGTCTGCGCACGTGTGTGTCTGCGTGCGTGTGTGCCTGCGCGCGCGCGTGAGTGTGTCTGCGTCTGCGTGTGTCTGTATGTGCGTGTGTGTCTGCCTGTGTGTGATTGTATCTGCACGCGTGTGTGTGTGTCTGCGGGTGTGTTTGTGTCTGCCTGCGCGCGTGTGTGCGTGTCTGCGCGTGTGTGTGTCTGCACACATGGGTGTGTCTGTGCGCGTGTGTGTCTGTGTGTGCGTGTGTCTGTGTCTGCGCGCGTGAGTGTGTGTCTGTGTCTGCGCGCGTGAGTGTGTGTATGTCTGCGCGCGTGTGATTGTGTCTGTGCGCGCGTGTGTCTGTGAGCGTGTGTGTGTCTGCGCACGCGTGTGTGTGTGTGTGTGTCTGTGCGTGTGTGATTGTGTCTGTGCGCGCGTGTGTCTGTGAGCGTGTGTGTGTCTGCGCACGCGTGTGTGTGTGTGTGTGTGTCTGTGCGTGTGTGTGTCTGTGCACGTGTCTGTGTGTCTGCGCCTGTGTGTCTGTGCACGTGTGTGTGTCTGGGTGTGCACGCGTGTGTTTGTGCCTGCGTGTGTGTGCCTGCGCGCGTGGGTGTCTGCACGCGTGGGTGTGTCTGCGCATGCGTGTGTGTCTACCCGCGTGTGTGTCTGTGCGCGTGTGTGTATCTGTGTCTGCGCGTGTGTGTGTCTGTCTGCGCGCGTGTGATTGTGTCTGTGCGTGTGTGTGTGTCTGCGCGCGTGAGTGTGTGTATGTCTGCGCGCGTGTGATTGTGTCTGTGCGCGCGTGTGTCTGCGCACGTGAGTGTGTGTGTGTCTGCGCACGCGTCTGTGTGTGTCTGCGCGCGCGCGTGTGTGTCTGCGCGTTTGTGTGTCTGCGCCGCGTGTCTGCACGTGCGTGTGTGTGTGTGTGTCTGCGTGTGTGTGTGTCTGGGTATGTGTGTGTGTTTGCGCGCGTGTGTGTCTGCCCATGTGTGTGCATGTGTGTCTGCGCGCACGTGTGTGTCAGTGAGTGTGTGTGTGTCTGTGTGTGTTTGCGCGCGTGCATGTGTGTGTGTCTGCGTGTGTGTCAGCGAGTGTGTGTGTCTGCATGCGCATGTGTGTCTGCGTGTGTGTGACTGCGCGTGTGTGTGTCTGCACACCCATGCGTGTATGTCTGCGTGTGTGTGCCTGCGCGCGTGTGTGTCTGTACGTGTGTGTGTGTGCGTCTGCACGCGTGTGATTGTGTCTGTGTCTGCGCGCGTATGTGTCTGCGCGCGTATGTGTCTGCATGCGTGTATGTCTGCGTGCGTGTGTGCCTGCGCGCGCGCATGAGTGTGTCTGCGTCTGCGTGTGTCTGTATGTGCGTGTGTGTCTGCCTGTGTGTGATTGTATCTGCACGCGTGTGTGTGTGTCTGTGCGCGTGTGTGTTTGTGTCTGCGTGTGTGTGTCTGCGCGTGTGTGTGTCTGCACACGTGGGTGTGTCTGTGCGCGTGTCTGTCTGTGTCTGCACGTGTGTGTGTCTGTGTGTGCGTGTGTCTGTGTCTGCGCGCGTGAGTGTGTGTCTGTGTCTGCGCGCGTGAGTGTGTGTATGTCTGCGCGCGTGTGATTGTGTCTGTGCGCGCGTGTGTCTGCGCACGTGAGTGTGTGTGTGTCTGCGCACGCGTCTGTGTGTGTCTGCGCGCGCGTGTGTGTGTCTGCGCTTTTGTGTGTCTGCGCCGCGTGTCTGCACGTGCGTGTGTGTGTGTCTGCGCGCTCGTGTGTGTGTCTGCGTGTGTGTGTGTCTGGGTATGTGTGTGTGTTTGCGCGTGTGTGTGTCTGCACATGTGTGTGCATGTGTGTCTGCGCGCACGTGTGTGTCAGTGAGTGTGTGTGTGTCTGTGTGTGTTTGCGCGCATGCATGTGTGTGTGTCTGCGTGTGTGTCAGCGAGTGTGTGTGTCTGCATGCGCATGTGTGTCTGCGCGTGTGTGACTGCGCGTGTGTGTGTGTCTGCACGCCCATGTGTGTCTGCGTGTGTGTGTGTGTCTGCGCGCGTGTGTCTGCACATGTGTGTGCATGTGTGTGTGTTTGCGCATATGTGTGTGTCTGCGTGCGTGTGTGTATGTGTCTGCGCACGCATGTGTGTCTGCACATGTGTATGTCTGTGCATGTGTGTGTCTGCACATGTGTGTGTCAGCACGTGTGTGTGTATCTGGGTGTGTGTGTGTCTGCGCGTGTGTGTCTCTGCGCATGTGTGTGTGTGTGTCTGCACATGTGCGTATTACTGCGCACGCGTGTGTGTGTGTCTGTCTGCGCGCGTATGTCTACGTGTGTGTGCATGTGTGTGTGTCTGCGCGTGTGTGTCTGTGTGTAAGCAAGTATGTCTATGTGTCTGTGTGCGTGTGTGTGTTTCTGCACGTGTGTGTGTCTACACGTGTGCGTGCGTGTGTGTCTGCGCATGTGCGTATGTCTGCGCGTGTGTGTGTCGGTGTGTGTGTCTGCGCGAGTGTGTGTGTGTCTGCGCATGTGTGTGCCTGCACGTGTGTCTGCATGTGTGTGTGTCTGTGTGTGTGTGAGTCTATGAGTCTGCTGGTGTATGTGAGAGTGAATCTGCTTGTGTGTGTGTGTATGTGTGTGTGTGAGTCTACGTGTGTATGTCTGTGTGTGTGAGTCTGCGTGTGTGTGTTTGTGTGTGTGAGTCTGCTTTGTGTATGTGTGTGTGTGTCTGTGTGTGTGTCTATGTGTCTGCATGTGTCTGCTTGTGTTTGTGTGTGTGTGTGTACGTGTGTGTCTGCGTGTATTTGTGTCTGTGTATGTGTGTGTCTGCGTGAGTGAGACTGTTTGAGTGAGTCTGCTTGTGTATGTGTGAATGAGTCTGCTTGTGTGTGTGAGTCTGCATGTGTGTGAGAGTCTGTGTGAGTCTGCGTGTGTGTATGTGTGAGTCTGCATGTGTATGTGTGTGTGTGAGTCTGCGTGTGTATGTGTGAGTTTGCATGTGTATGCGTGGGTGTGAGTCTGCGTGTGTGTGAGAGTTTGCGTGTGTATGTGTATGTGTGTGTGAGTCTGCTTGTGTGTGTGTGAGTCTGCTTGCATGTGTGTATGTGTGTGTGTGAGAGAGTCAGTGTGAGTCTGCGTGTGTCTCTGCTTGTGTGTGTGTGTGTGTGTGTGTCTGTGCGCGTGTGTGTGTCTGTGCACGCGTGTGTGTGTGTCTGCGCGTATGTCTGGGTGTGTGTGTGTCTGCGCCTGTGTGTGTGTGTGTCGGTGTGTGTGTGTCTGCATGCGCGTGGATGTCTGTGTGTGTGTCTGCGCGCGTGTGTGTCTGTGCATGTGTGTGTCTGCGTGCACGTGTGTGTTTGCACGTGTGTGTGTCTGTGTGTGTGTCAGCGAGTGTGTGTGTGTGTGTCTGTGTGTGTCTGTGTGTGTGTATCTGTGCGCACGTGTGTGTGTCAGCGAGTTTGTGTGTGTCTGCGTGTGTGTGTGTGTCTGTGTGTCAGCGAGTGTGTGTGTGTCTGGGGGTGTGTGTATGTCTGGGGGTGTGAGTGTGTTTGTGTGTGTGCGTGCGTGTGCATGTCTGCGCGCCCGTGTGTGTCTGTGTGTGTGTTAGCATGCGTGTGCGTCTGTGTGTGTCTGCGTGTATGTCTGTGTGTCTGTGCGCGTGCATGTGTGTGTCTGCGTATGTGTGTGTCAGCGAGTGTGTGTCTGTGTGTGTCTGCGCGCGTGCATGTGTGTGTCTGCGTGTGTGTTTGCGCATATGTGTGTGTCTGCGTGTGTGTGTCTGTGTGTGTCAGCGAGTGTGTGTGTGTCTGCGCACGCGTGTGTGTCTGCGCATGTGTATGTCTGCGCGTGTGTGTGTATCTGGGTGTGTGTGTGTCTGCACGTGTGCGTCTCTGCGAATGTGTGTGTGTGTCTGCACATGTGCGTATTACTGCGCGCGCGCGTGTGTGTGTGTCTGTCTGCGCGCGTGTGTCTACGTGTGTGTGCATATGTGTGTGTCTGCGTGTCAGCGAGTGTGTCTATGTGTCTGTGTACGTGTGTGTGTCTACACGTGTGTGTGTCTGGGTGTGTGTGTCTGCGCGCGCGTGTGTGTCAGCATGTGTGTGTGTCTGTGTGTGTGTCTGCGCGCGTGAGTGTGTCAGCATGTGTGTGTGTGTCTGGGTGTGTGTGTGTCTGCGCGCGTGTGTGTGTCTGCGCATGTGTGTGCCTGCACGTGTGTCTGCATGTGTGTGTGTGTCTGCGCGTCTGTGTGTGTGTCTGCGCGCGTGTGTGTGTGTGTGTGAGTCTGTGAGTCTGCTTGTGTATGTGAGAGTGAATCTGCTTGTGTGTGTGTGTCTGCTTGTGTATGTCTGTGTGTGTGAGTCTACGTGTGTATGTCTGTGTGTGTGAGTCTACGTGTGTATGTCTGTGTGTGTGAGTCTGCGTGTGTGTGTTTGTGTGTGTGAGTCTACGTGTGTATGTCTGTGTGTGTGAGTCTGCGTGTGTGTGTTTGTGTGTGTGAGTCTGCTTTGTGTATGTGTGTGTGTCTGTGTGTGTGTCTATGTGTCTGTGTGTCTGCTTGTGTTTGTATGTGTGTGTGTACGTGTGTGTGTCTGCGTGTATTTGTGTCTGTGTATGTGTGTGTGTCTGCGTGAGTGAGACTGTTTTGAGTGAGTCTGCTTGTGTGTGTGAGTCTGCGCGTGTGTGTGTCTGTGTGAGTCTGCGCGTGTGTGTGTCTGTGTGAGTCTGCGTGTGTGTGTGTGTATGTGTGAGTCTGTGTGTGTATGTGTGAGTCTGCATGTGTATGTGTGTGTGAGTCTGCATGTGTGTGTGTGTGTGAGAGTTTGCGTGTGTGTGTGTGTGTCTGCTTGCGTGTGTGTGTGTGAGAGAGTCTGTGTGAGTCTGCGTGTGTGTGTGTCTGCTTGTGTGTCTGCGTGTGTGTGTGTGTCTGCTTGTGTGTGTGTGTCTATGTGTGTGTCTGTGTGTGTGTGTCTGCGTGAGTGAGTCTGCTTGTGTATGTGTGAGTGAGTCTGTGTGTAAATGTGTGAGCCTGTGTTTGAGTGAGTCTGCGTGTGTATGTGTGAGTGAGTCTGCGTGTGTATGTGTGAGTGAGTCTGCTTGTATATATGTGTGTGTGTCTGTGTTTTTGAGTGAGTCTGTGTGTGAGTGAGTCTGCTTGTGTATGTGTGAGTGAGTCTGCGTGTGTATGTGTGAGTCTGCTTGAGTGTGTGTGAGTGAGTCTGCTTGAGTGTGTGTGAGTGAGTCTGCTTGAGTATGTGTGAGTGAGTCTGTGTTTAAGTGTGAGTGAGTCTGCTTGAGTGTGTGAGTGAGTCTGCTTGTGTGTGTGAGAGTGAGTCTGTGTCTGTGAGTGAGTCTGTGTATGTGTGTGAGAGTCTGTGTATGTATGTGTGTGTGAGTGAGTCTGTTTGTGTGTGAGTGAGTCTGCATGTGTCTGCCTGTGAATGAGTCTGTTTGTATGTGAGTCTGCATGTGCGTGAGTCCGAGTGAGTCTGCTTGTGTATGTGTGAGTCTATGTTTGTGAGTGAGTCTGCTTGTGTATGTGTGTGAGTCTGCGTGTGAGTGAGTGAGTCTGCGTGTAAGTGAGTCTGCGTTTATGTGTGAGTGTGTCTGCGTGTGTGTGAGCGAGTCTGCATGTATATGTATGAGTGAGTCTATGTGTGAGTGAGTGAGTCTGCTTGTGTATGTGTGTGAGTCTGTGTTTGTGAGTGAGTCTGTGTTTATGTGTGAGTGAGTCTGCTTGTGTATGTGTGAGGTGAGTCTGCTTGTGTATGTGTGAGTGAGTCTGTGTGTGAGTAAGTCTGCGTGTGTGAGTCTGCATGTGTATGTGTGAGAGAGTCTGCTTGTGTTTGAGTGAGAGAGTCTGTGTTTGTGAGTGAGTCTGTTTGAGTGAGTCTGTTTGAGTGAGTCTGCTTGTGTATGTGTGAGTGAGTCTGTGTTTATGAGTGAGTCTGCTTGCGTATGTGAGTGTGTATGTATGTGAGTCTGTGTATGTGTGAGTGAGTCTGCTTGTGTGTTTGAGTGAGTCTGTGTTTGAGTGAGTCTGCATGTGTATGTGTGAGTGAGTCTGCGTGTGAGTGAGTCTGTGTTTATGTGTTTGTGAGTGAGTCTGCTTGTGTATGTGTGAGTGAGTCTGTGTTTGAGTGAGTCTGTGTTTATGTATGAGTGAGTCTGCTTGTGTATGTGTGAGTGAGTCTGTGTTTATGAGTGAGTCAGCTTGTGTGTGTGTGTGAGTGAGTCTGCGTTTATGAGTGAGTGAGGCAGTGTTTATGAGTGAGTCTGCGTGTGTATATGTGAGTGAGTCTGCGTCTGTGTTTGTGAGTGAGTCTGTGTGTGTGTGAGTGAGTGTGTGTGTGTGAGTGAGTTTGCTTGTGTATGTGTGTGAGTGAGTCTGCTTGTGTATGTGTGAGTGTCTCTGTGAGTAAGTCTGCTTGTGCGTGTGTGAGTCTGTGTTTGTGAGTGAGTCTGCTTGTGTGTGTGTGAGATGGAATGTGAGAGTGAGTCTGTGAGTGTATGTGAGAGTGAGTCTATGTTTATGTGTGTGTGAGTCTGTGTTTATCTGTGTGTGAGTCTGCTTGTGTATGTGTGAGTGAGTCTGCTTGTGTGAGTGAGTCTGTGTTTGTGTGAGTCTGCTTGTGTATGTGTGAGTGAGTGAGTCTGCGTTTGCATGTGAATCTGCTTGTGTATGTGAGAGTGAGTCTGTGTTTGAGTGATTCTGTGTTTATGTGCGAGTGAGTCTGCTTGTGTATGTGTGAGTGAGTCTGCTTGTGCGAGTGAGTCTGCGTCTGTGTGTGTGTGTGAGTCTGCTTGTGTATGTGTGAGTGAGTCTGTTTATGAGTGAGTCTGCATTTGTCTCTGTGTGAGTGTGTGTCTGTTTGTGTCTTTTGAGACTTGCCTCATAAAGTCCTGTTGTGAACTTGTGAAACAGAGTGACCAATAGCTGTTTTGAAGGTAAACGCTTGAGGAGGAAGTCGAAACCAGAGAAACTTCTGTTAAATTCTTGAATCTTCTCCCCCTGGGGGTTGTGGATGTTTGAATTTAAACCTGGGGCTGATAGATTTCTGGCCCTTCATCCCATGAGGTACAGGAGGTATTTGTGGGCCAGGTGGAGTTGCAGCCTGTCATCAGCCATGATCATACTGGACTCCGGGTGGGGGAAACTAAAATAAACACAGTATCGCTTTGAAATGAAGGTACCGGTCATATTGAAGTCCTGTTTTGGGCTACGGAGAAAGTGAGGACTGCAGTTGCATGATATCAGAGTCAAAAAGTGTGGAAAAGCAACAGTCATCAGGCAGCATCCGAGGAACATGAGAGTCAACATTTCGAGATTCCTGATGAAGAGCTTATGCCCACAATGTCATCTCTCCTGCTTCTCGGATGCTGTCTGATCGTCTGTGCTTTTCCAGCAACACGTTTTTCAATTCTGTTCTGAGGTATACAATTAAACAGATAAGGTCCTGAGGGTACTTGACCGGGTGGATGTGGAAAGGATGTTACCTGTTGTGGGACAATCTAGTACGAGGAGTCAGGGTTTGAAAATAAGGGGCTGTCTGTTTAAGACAGATGAGGAAACTTTTCTTTCTCTCAGGATTGTGAGTCTTTGGACAATTCCTTTTCTGAAAAGGCAGTGAACGCAAAATCTTTAAATATTTTTAAGGCAGAAGGAGATAGATTCTTGATTTGATATATTCTTGTCACATGTACCTAGGTACAGTGAAAAGGTTTGTGTGCAGTTCAGGCAGGTCATACTGTACAAAAATCATAGGGTGACTAAACAGAGCGAGGGATACAATGTTACAGCTACAAAGAAGGTGCACAAAAAGTAACATCGACATTAGATTTGAAACTTGAGCGGTCCATTCGGAAATCTAATAAGAGGTGGGGAAGCCATTCTTGAATCTGTTGGTACGTGTGTGTAAGATTTTGTACGTTCTGCCTGAAGGAAGGGGTTGGAAGAGATTATAACTGGGGTGGGAGGCATCCTTGATGTTGGCTGATGGAGGCAGTGAGAAGTTCAGAAGGTGTCCATGGGTGGGAGGTTGACTTGCATGGTGGACTGGACTGCATTCACAACTCTCTATAATTTCATATGGTCCCGGGCAGAACAGTTGCCATACCAACCTGTGATGCATCCAGGTATTATGCTTTCTATGGTGCATCTGTAAAAGTTGGTGAAGGGCCTTACAGACATGCCGAATTTCCTGAGCTGCCTGAGGAAGAAGAAGCGTTGTGCCTTCTTGACCGTTGCATCAGCATGGGTGGCCAGGACAGATCATTGGTGATCGTCACTCCTAGGATATTGACACTGTCGACCATCTCCACCTCACTGATGTAGATAAAGGCATGTCCTCCACCTTGCTTCCTGAGGTGAATGACTAGCTCTTTCATTTTGTCGATGTTCAGGGAGAGATTGTTACCTTTACACCAAGCACTCTGTTTCCTATATACTGTTGCATCGTTGTTTGATGTCTGACCTACAATGGGGTGTTTAGTCAGCAAACTTGTGGATAACATTCAGATCAAATTAGGCTACACAGTTGTGAGTGTACAGGGAGTACACTAAGGGTCTGAGTGCGCAGCCTAGTGGGCGCTGGTGTTGAGGGTTATCATGTAGGAGGTGCTGTTGTCCATCTTCACGATTACGGTCTGTGGGTCAGGAAGTTGCAGAGGGCAGTGCAGAGACAGGTCACAGTGTTTGGAGATTAGCTTGGCTGGGATTATAGTTTCAAAGATGGCGCTGTAGTCAATAAATAGAAGATTCTTGATGACCAAGGAGATTAAAGATTATCAAGAATATGCAGCAATGTAAGTTTGAGATTAAATTCAGATCAGCCATGATTGTATTGAATGGCAGAACAGGCTAGAAGGGCCGAGTGGTCTACTCTTGTTCCATGTTTATATGGAGCAATGACAATGACCCTTGGTTACATAAATAACATTGGAAGTGCTTCTTTTAAGAGATCACCAGAATATGATGGTCCAAACAAACCAGAGAGATACCAACATTGAAAGCAAAGAATGCATTCCCAACTAAATCATTACAAGCATGTGACTGAAGAGCAGAGATACGTCATTCTGGATAGCACTTTGGCTCAGTGGTTAGCACTGTTGCCTCACAGCGCCAAGGACCTGGGTTTGATTCCAGTCTCAGGCAACTGTATGAAATTTGTACATTCTCCTGTGTCTGTATGAATTTCCTGTGTGCTGCAGATCCCCCCCAACCCCCACGCAGTCCGCACAAAAGAGATGTACCGCACAAAAGCAGTCGCTTTGGTCCAACTTGTCCATACTGA
Organism: Chiloscyllium punctatum; assembly: GCF_047496795.1. NCBI lineage: Eukaryota > Metazoa > Chordata > Chondrichthyes > Orectolobiformes > Hemiscylliidae > Chiloscyllium > Chiloscyllium punctatum. The sequence goes on from NC_092745.1 coordinate 130,684,839, forward strand.
CCAGATATCCCAAATTAACCTCGTCCCATTTGTCAGCATTTGGCCCAAATCCACCTAATTCATATACTCATGTCTTTGAAATGTTGGAGTTGTACTAGCCTTCATGTGCAGGCTGGGTGGATTAGCCATGGTACTTTGCCCCATAGTTTCCAGCGATGAGCAAGTTGGGTGGATTAGCTATAATAAATTGACCCATGGAGTCCAAGGATGTGCAGGCTGGGTGGATTAACCACGGGGAAATGCAGGGTTATGAGGATAAGGCAGGGGGCTGGGTTTAGGTGGTATGCACTACAGAGTGTCAATACAGATCTGAAAGGCCAAGTGGCCTCCTTCTGCACTGGAGAGATTCTAAGCCCTCAAGATGGCCCCTCAATTCATTAAGACTGAGATTGATCTGGTTGTGACTTTAACTCCCCATTCCTGGCCACCCCATCATTTTTGACTCTCTCATTGGCCATGAGTCTGTCCACCTGTGCCTTCAAAATATTCAGCAACTCCTGCTTCCACTTGGAAGTCATAGAGATGTACAGCACAGAAACAGACCCTTCAGGCCAACTCATCCATGCTGACCAGATATCGTAACCTAATCTCATCCCATTTGCCAGCACTTGGCCCATACCCCTTTAAAGCCTTCCTATCCATGTACCCATTCCGCTGCCTTTTAAAATGCTGTAATTGTACAAGTCTCCACCACCTCCTCTGGCAGCTCATTCCATACACGTACCACCCTCTGCGTGAAAAGATTACCCCTTAGCTCCCTTATATGTCTTTCCCCTCAGACCCTAAACCGATGCCCTCTAGTTCTGGACTCCCCCACCCCAGGGAAGAGACCTTGTCTATATACCCTAGCCATGCCCCTCATGATTTTATAAATCTCTCCAGTCATTTTGTTTAAGAGAAAATCAAGTCAATACAGACTTTTGGAGTCTTCAACATTCCGTTATTTTAATGGGTGTCAAATTGGAAGTTGTCATCTCTTGTTTACTATGGGGCAGGATTTGTACTTTGGTATAGTGCTCACTATTTACAGGAGCCCCACTAACTATATATCCACATGGGCAAAGGATGGTAACCACTTGACATCAGAGATAACCACAACATGTGTTGGCCAGTTGGGTCTAGAAAAAAGCTGAATGTGCAGTCACATAAATTAGAGTCATAGAGATGTACAGCACGGAAACAGACCCTTCAGTCCAAATCATCCATGCCAACCAGATATCCTAAATTAATCTAGTTGCATTTGCCAGCACTTGGCCCGTATCTCTCTAATACTTCCTATTCATATAGATGCCTTTTGAATATTATAATTGTACCAGCCTCCTCCACTTCCTCTGGCAGCTCATTCCATACACGTACCACCCTCTGCATGAAAAAGTTGCCCCTTAGGTCTCTTTTATATCTTTCCCCTCTCACCCTAAACCCATGCCCTCTCGTTTCTGCTCCCCCACCCCAGAGAAAAGACCTTGTCTATTTATCCTAAACATGCCCCTCATTACTTTATAAATCTCTATAAGGTCACCCCTCAGTCTCCAACACTCCAGGGAAAACAGCCCCAGCCTGTTCAACCTCTCCCTCTAGCTCAAACTCTCTAACCCTGGAAAGCGTCCTTGTAAATCTTTCTGAACTCTTTCAAGTTTCACAATATCCTTCTGATAGGAAGGAGATCGGAATTGCACGCAATATTCCAAAAGTCCTCCGGAGGGGAGAGTTCCCCAGACTCACTCTGTTAGACAAATGAAAGTCTGCCCTCTCTTTGTTCCTTTATTTTTAACCAAAGTGTCTACTCGGTCAGCAACATTAGGGCCCCACGATAAGATCCATCATGAGCTTAGTTCTTGTCAGCTTCTGGTTTGAACCAAAGGAAAAACTATGGCACAGAAAGACACCGTTTAGCACAGCATGCCTGCAGCAGCTGAGTAATCTGGAAGGCCATTCTCGACCCACATTCCAAAACCTGGTCCATTCCCTCGCCAATTTGAATAATTTTCACAATACTATTTCCCTGGAGATTTTAATTGTTTTGAAAGTATCTCACTCTTTCAACTCGGGATTCACAATTTCACAGAACAATCCAACATTTTCCTTCTGATGTCTGCCAACGTACAGACAGGTGCGTTGAATCCTTCAGACACCTTTGTATTTGCAAAGTTTCCGAATAAACACAGCAAGGAAAGGTCGATTCCAGTAGGAGGGGAGTTAGAAAAGTGGGAATTCCTCTGTTTTTACACAACCATTGACACACAGAAGGACTAGGTTGGACAAGCACAGCAGGTCAGGCAGTATCCAAGGAGCAGGCCGGATGAAGGGCTCCGACCTGAAACACCAATTTTCCTGTTCCTCGGATGCTGTCTGACCTGCTGTGCTTTTCCAGCAACAAACTCTCAATTCTGATCTCCAGCAACCGCAGACCTCACTTTCTCTGACTGGATTGGACACTCGAGCTTGCCAATCCTTCAGGATCAAACTGCAGTCTCCAGGAATTGAAAATTAATTCCCTCTCACTGCTTCACACAAACCCAGGAGAAAAATCAAACAAGAACAGAAATTGCTGGAGAATCCCAGTGAGTCTGACCACTCTTTCTCTCCACAGAGACTAACGTTCTGAGTCTTGTGACCCCTCTTCAGAACTGGTTGTAGTGAGGAAAAGGTTAGAATGTATGCTAAAGGAGGAGTGGGAGAGGGGACAGGAGTGAACAAAAGGTGGAGATGGAGCCCAGAGAGAGAGAGAGAAACATTTGGGCAGACAGAGGAATGGGTAAAGGTCAGCCTGGGAGAATGAGTAGCTGCTGGTGGGAACCATTAATGTTTAACAATGGGTTATTTATGGTAGCAGTCCATTTGATGACAGGGCCTGACCTGATATGTGGGGACATGGGAAAAGGTGTTCAGGCCCTAAAATTATTGAATCCGATATGGAGTCCAGAAGGATAGAGGGGCATTAAGCAACTGCATGGTAAGGTGGCAGGGGTGATGTGGGGAGATATTTGGAGTGGACCAGGGTGTCCTGGAGGGAATGGTCTCTGCAGAAGGGTGACAAGGGAGGGGAGGGGAATGTGTGTCTGGTGGTGGCATCTCACTGGAGGTGACAGAAATGGCAGCTGATGATCCTTTACATGGGGATGGTAGGTGAGGACAAGGGAGACCCTATCGCTCCTGTGGGAGGGAAGGGAGGGGGTGAGGGCTGAAGTGTGTGGGATGGGATGAAGGCTGAAGTTTGGGAGCTGGGTTGTACATGGCTGAGGAGATAGTGAGGACTGCAGATGCTGGCAAGTCAGAGTCGATAAAGCACAGTAGGGCAGGCAGCATCAGAGGAGCCGGAGAGTCGATGTTTCAGGCAGGACCCTTCACCAAAACTGGCAGAGAGCCTGTCAACCCACGGTCCTGGGGAACCCTCGGTTGAGGAAGAAGGTGGACATTTCCAAGGCTCCCTTATCAAAGTTGGCATCATCGCAACAAATGCAAAGGAGATGGAAAACCTGTCAGAATGGAATGGCACCTTTACAGGAAGCAGGGTGTGAGGATGTATAGTCCAGGTCACTGTGGGAGTCGGTGGGTTTATAGTCGATATTGGTGGCCAGCCTATCCTCAGAAATAGAAAAAAATATTATTTCTCAGACCTTTAAGTAAAGGAGTTGCGACGTCATGTTGAGATTCTACAGGACATTGGTGCAGCCTCTTCTGGAGAGCTAAGAGCAGCAAGGAGGGGACATGAAAGGTCCTTAGTTGGTAGGATTAGGGAAAACCCTAAGGCTTTCTATAGGTATGTTAGGAATAAAAGAATGACTAGGGAAGGAATAGGTCCAATCAAGGATAGTAATGGGAAGTTGCGTGTGGAGGCTGAAGAGATTGGGGAGGCGCTGAATGAATACTTTTCGTCAGTATTCACTCAGGAACAGGACATTGTTGTCGATATAAATACTGAGGCACGAATAAGTAGAATGGATGGCTTTGAGATATGTAGAGAAGAGGTGTTGGAAATTCTGGCAAGGGTGAAAATAGATAAGTCCCCTGGGCCTGATGGTATTTATCCTAGGATTCTCTGGGAAGCAAGGGAGGAGATTGCAGAGCCATTGGCCTTGATTTTTGTGTCCTCTTTGTCGACAGGAGTAGTGCCAGAGGACTGGAGGCTAGCAAACGTGGTTCCCTTGTTCAAGAAGGGGAGTAGGGATAATCCTAGTAACTATAGGCCAGTGAGTCTCACTTCTGTTGTGGGCAAAGTCTTAGAGAGAATTGTAAGGGATAGGATTTATGCACATCTGGATAAGAGTGATGTGATCAAGGATAGTCAGCATGGTTTTGTGAAGGGCAGGTCGTGCCTCACAAACCTTATTGAATTCTTTGAGAAGGTGACTAAGGAGGTAGATGAGGGGAAAGCGGTAGATGTGGTATATATGGATTTTAGTAAGGCGTTTGATAAGGTCCCCCATGGTAGGCTACTGCAGAAAATACAGAGATATGGCATTGAAGGTGAGTTGGAGGTTTGGATTAGGAATTGGCTCTCTGGAAGAAGACAGAGGGTGGTAGTTGATGGCAAAGGTTCATCTTGGAGTGCCGTCACTAGCGGTGTTCCGCAAGGATCTGTTTTGGGACCATTGCTGTTTGTCATTTTTATAAATGACCTGGAGGAAGGGTTAGAAGGTTGGGTGAGCAAGTTTGCGGATGATACGAAAGTCGGAGGAGTTGTAGACAGTGAGGAAGGATATGGCAGGTTACAGCGGGATATAGAGAAGCTGCAGAGCTGGGCAGAAAGGTGGCAAATGGAGTTCAATGTAGCTAAGTGTGAAGTGATTCACTTTGGTAAGAGTAATAAAAAGATGGATTACTGGGCTAATGGTAGACTACTTGGTAGTGTGGAAGAGCAGAGGGATCTTGGTGTCCATGTACACAGATCTCTGAAAGTTGCCACCCAGGTAAATAGTGCAGTGAAGAAGGCATATGGCGTACTGGCTTTTATTGGTAGAGGAATTGAGTTCCGGAGTCCTGAGGTCATGCTGCAGTTGTATAAGACTCTGGTGCGGCCGCATCTGGAATATTGTTTGCAGTTTTGGTCGCCATACTATAGGAAGGATGTGGAGGCACTGGAATGGGTGCAGAGGAAGTTTACCAGGATGTTGCCTGGTATGGTAGGAAAATCCTATGAGGAAAGGCTGAGGCACTTGGGGTTGTTTTCATTGGAGAAAAGAAGGTTTAGGGGTGATTTGATAGAGGTGTACAAGATGATTAGGGGGTTAGATCGGGTTGACAGTGAGAACCTTTTTCCACGTATGGAGTCAGCTATTACAAGGGGGCATAGCTTTAAATTAAGGGGGGGTAAATATAGGACTGATGTTAGGGGTAGGTTCTTCACTCAGCGAGTCGTAAGTTCATGGAATGCCCTGCCAGTAGCAGTAGTGGACTCTCCCTCTTTATGGGTATTTAAGCGGGCATTGGATAGGTATATGCAGGATAGTGGCTTAGTGTAGGTTAGGGGTGCTTTGATCGGCGCAACATCGAGGGCCGAAGGGCCTGTACTGCGCTGTAATGTTCTATGTTCTATGTTCTATGGAGTAGTGTCTAGTTCTGACCACCTGTTATAGGAAGGATATTATTAAGCTGGAGAGATTTACCAGGACATTGCTGGGTATGGAAGGCTTGAGTTATTAGGAAACGCTGGATAGGCTGGGACTTTTTTCACTGGAGCGTAGGAGGTTGAGAGGTGACCTTAGATTAGATTACTTAGAGTGTGGAAATAGGCCCTTCAGCCCAACAAATCCACACTGACCGTCTGAAGAGCAACCCACCCAGACCCAACCCCCTACATTTACCCCTTCACCTAACGCTACAGGCAATTTAGCATGGCCAATTCACCCGACCGACACATCTTTGGACTGTGGGAGGAAACCAGAGAAAACCCACACAGACACAGGGAGGATTGCAAACTCCACACAGACAGTTGCCCAAGGCGAGAATTGAACCTGGGGCGCTGTGAGGCAGCGGTGCTAACCACTGAGCCACCGTACCACCCATGGAAGCTTAAACCAGGGGCTCATGTTTAAGGTGAGAGGAGAAATTTAAAAAAGACATTGGGGCAACTGTTTTACTCAGAGAGTGGTTTGCATGTGGAATCAACTTCCTGAGGGAGTGATAGATGCGGACACAGTTACAACATTGAAAAGACATTTAGATAAATACATGAAAAGGAAAGGTTTGGAGGGATATGGGCCAGGAGCAGGCAGGTGGGGCTAATTTAGTTTGGGAACATGGTCAGCATAGACTGGTCGGACTGAAGGGTCTGTTTCTGTGCTGTACGACTCTATGGGGCCGTGTGCTGGAAATCTGAAACAATCTTGGAGAAACTCAGCAGATCTGGCGACTTCTTCGGAGAGGGAAACAGTGTTTCAAGTGGGACATGACTCTTGTTCAGAAATGAAAATTTTTGGAGGAGGAGAAAGAGGAACAGACGGTATTGAGGCCAAGAGCAAAGGACAGAGAGGATGTTAAGATTAGATTAGATTAGATTACTTACAGTGTGGAAACAGGCCCTTTCGGCCCAACAAGTCCACACCGCCCCGCCGAAGCGTAACCCACCCATACCCCTACAAGTACATCTACCCCTTACCTAACACTACGGGCAATTTAGCATGGCCAATTCACCTGACCCTGCACATCTTTGGAGTGTGGGAGGAAACCGGAGCACCCGGAGGAAACCCACGCAGACACGGGGAGAACGTGCAAACTCCACACAGTCAGTCGCCTGAGGCGGGTGGTGGTGAAAGAAAAATAGAGCTACAACAGTGTATAAATTACAGTGTGAATGGAGGCAATGGCCCTCTACTAAGGGCAAAGTAAACAAGACACAACAAAGACAAGGTTGTGGGGTGGGGCAGGGGTAGGGAGAGAATGTGAGAAAAATGGATAGTAGCCAAAATTCAATCTGTTTCTGAAATTGTGGAATTCAGTGTTGATTCCTGGAGGATGTAAAGTGCCTAAACAGAAAATGAAGTGTTGTTTCTCAGCTTGCATTGTTCTTCATTGGAAGGTTGTAGCAGACCCAGGACAGAAATGTTAACACAATACTAAGGTGGGTTTACTGAAATGGCCACCAACTGGAAGGTCATTCCTACAGACACGGCCGAAGTTTTCGGCAAAGCAGTTACTCAGCCTGTGTTTGGTCTCAGCAGTGTACAGGAAACCATAAACCGTAATAAAAAACTGAAAGAATTGTCAATGCTGGAAATCAGAAACAAAAACAGAAATTGCTGGAAAAACTCAGTGGTCCTGGCAGCATCCGTGAAGAGAAATCAAAGTTAACATTTCAATCCAGCTCTTTCACCACTATTAACAAGTTCTGAAGAAGGATCTCTGGACCTGAAACATTAACTCTGATTTCTCTCCACAGATGCTGCCAATTCTGCTGAGCTTTTCCAGCAATTTCTGCTTTTGTTTCTGATTTCCAGCATCCATAGTTCTTTTGTTTTTTTAATTTATGGTTTCCTATACGCTGGTGAGACCAAGAAATCCCAGCAATTTCTGATTTGATATGGGAAACCTTGTTTTGAGCAGGAGAAAAACATGTTAAATGCTGCTTCACCTGGTAGGTGTGTTTGGGTCATTAGTCAGTGAGGAAGGACGAGGTGAATGGATAAGTGTTACACCTTGATTTATTAACCAACCTATAAATTAATACATTTATTAATTTGATTTAAAAGCAACCATCTGCCTTAATAGGATTCGAACGTATGCCAACTCAGCCACTTGCCTGAGCATCTGCTGGTAATCTCTAGTACCAGGCAACTTTCATCCCCAGTCAGTGGTGGTTTTATGGAATGATGGAGCCAGTTGAATGGTTGACTCCTGCTCCTACTTCTTATGTTCCTATGACATTACAATACCTACAGTATACAACACAAATACAGGTCATACTAATATCTGCCTGTGTTTACTTTTTACTCATTCACAGTATGTAAGCATTACTGGCTGGGCCAACATTTATTGCTCATCCCTATTTGGTGAGAGGGTTAACTATATTGCCATTGGTTTGGAGTCACATGTAGGTCAGACTGGGTAAGGACAGCCTAAAGGACATCACTGAATCTGATGGGCTTATAGTCACCAATACTCTAGTGTTTTATTCCAGATTTTATTGAAGTCAAATTTCACCCCTGTCATGGTGGGATTTGAACACATGCCGCAGAACATTAACCTAGGGTTCTGGATTACAAGACCAGAGGCATTACCACTACAGCACCACCTCCCATAAGTAATGCTTCACACAAGACTCCTCTTACTTCTTCACCTCATCCTATTAGCTTGTCCTGTTAATCTTTTCTCCCTCCTATTTATCCAGCTTCTTCTTTAATAGATCTGTGCTTTCATTATGATCGTGGTAAAAAGAACTATCAATTTTTGACTTCTGTCATCTGGTTTTTACCCAGGACCTTTCTGGATGAAGATGGTTTTACAAAAGGAAAAACATTGACATCAGCCAGCAACAGTGGTCACCTGAGCAGATCGAGCTAACTCATGGAAGCGATGAATGAACAAGAATCCATCTGACCACAAATTAACATCAGGATAAAGAGATTTTGAAACTCAGATCTGCATCTGTTTGATTTACTCTTTTCTGAAAGTTTCACAAGTTGCCTGCAGATAATTCACGTTGAGAAACAAATGAAGTCAGACACAGAAATACACAAGAGGACTATATTTCAGGGGAAAGCATTTGGCAGAGGAAGAGGAAAATGGATTGGTAACAACAGGACTGGAAGACTCTCTTGCTCTCTCTCACTATCTCTATGTGGAATGGTAGGTACATTAATGGACTAACATTGACAGAAACCAATTCAAGTGCCACCACAACAGATGGGGAATATAAATCTTGTTAAATAAATTGGCAATAAAAAGCCTCACCATCTGTTCCACTCACTACTCCACCCAATTTGTCAACAGCTTGAGAACCAACATTTTTAAGTTCCGAGGAAGTGCCATAATCAGACAGGAATCATTGACTGTTTCTCTGACCACTGTTGCTGAGTTTCTCCAGCACTTTCTGATTTTATTTCAGATCTCCAGCATCCACAGTATTTTGCTTTTAATCTCTCAGTAACAGTAACCATGACAACTATGGGATTTCCTTCTAGAAGAGTCCATCTGCTTTAGTTATGTTCTGAAGGAAATCTGCTGTCCCTGGTCCTGGCCTGGCCTGACCTGACCTGTGTATAATCTGACACATTAACCATATCATCAGCCAACATTTCTACCACCTCCAAACGGACTCCACCACCAGAGATATATTTCCCTCCCCAATCTTTTCCACCTTCTGCAAAGACCGTTCCCTCTGTGACTACCTGGTCAGGTCCATGCCCCCCAACAACCCACCCTCCCTTCCTGGCACCCTCCCCTGCCACCGCAGGAATTGCAAAACCTGCACCCTCACCTCAATCCAAGGCCACAAAGGAGCCTTCCACATCCATCAAAGTTTCACCTGCACTTCCACCAATATCATTTATTGTATCCGTTGCTCCCGATGCGGTTTCCTCTACATTGGGAAGACTGGACACCTCCTAGTAGAGCGCTTTAGGGAACATCTCCAGGACACCCGCACCAATCAACCATACCACCCTGTGGTCCAACATTTCAGCTCCTTCCCCCCCCCCCCCCCCCGCACTCAGCCGAGGACATGCAGGTCCTGGGCCTCCTTCACTGCCGCTCCCTCACCACCCGATGCCTGGAGGAAGAACGCCTCATCTTCCACCTCGGAACACTTCAACCCCAGGGCATCAATGTGGACTTCAACAGTTTCCTCATTTCCCCTCCCCCCACCTTACCCCAGTTCCAACCTTCCAGCTCAGCACTGTCCCCATGACCTGTCCTACCTGCCAATCTCCCTTCCCACCTATCCACTCCACCCTCCCCCCTGACCAATCACCTCCATCCCCACCCCCATTCACCTATTGTACTCTTTGCTACCTTCTCCCCAGCCGTGCCCCCCCCCCCCCCCATTTTATCTCTCCACGCTGGAGGCTTCTTGTCTCTATTCCTGATGAAGGGCTGTTGCCTGAAACATCATTTTTTCTGCTCCTCGGATGCTGCCTGACTGGCTGTGCTTTTCCAGCACCACTCTGATCTAAACTATAATCTGACAGCCAGAGCAATGTGATTGAATCCTGAAATAGCCAACCAAGCCACTAAATCATATTAAGATGGCTCCCAACCCACTTTCCCAGGGCAATTAGGGATGGACAATGAGTGGTGGCCTAGTGATGAAAAGTATGGTGCTGGAAAAGCACAGCAGGTCAGACAGCATCCAAGAAGCACACGAATCAACGTTTTGGGCATAAGTCCTTCATCGAGAAGGGGTTATATTCAAAATGTCAATTCTTCTGCTCCTCAGACGCTGCCTGACTTGCTGTGGCTTTTCCAGTGTCACACTTTTCGACTCTGATCTCCAGTCCGCACTTTCTCCTGGTGGCCTTGCGCTGCCTAAATTCTGCAAAGGAATCTTAATCAGTGTTAGAAATACAAAATCTGGTTACTGATCTGGACTGGGCAACAGGAATTTGACTCAAACACTACCTGACATTTTTAGGTAGTTTAGTTTAGGAATATGGAAACTTGTCCTTGCAAAATGTTGCTCCAGCCATAATGCTCAGTCTCATTGATACACATCCATTCACTATGGAGATCTAGCAGCAGTATAGGGCCTGTATTTATTACCTTTCAGAAGTTGATGAGCTACCTTCTTGATCCATGTGTTTATGTGATGCTGCTACATTGGAACAGTTGATTATTAGTTAAACAAAATATTTTAAGTATTGCAATATAGTTAAAATGATGCCAATGATTTGTTTTTTTTTGTTTCTTTTTAAACTATGGTATAAGAATAAAGTGTGTTTTGCTTAAAGCCTAGTAGTTGACCAGTTGAACCACTTCTGGACTCAGCAGCTTACACTTGCCTTTAAATAAGATATGAGATGAACTCCCCTTACAACATAGGCTGGTCAACAATGTCCTTCAGGAGGGAATTCCAGGATTTTTTGACCCAACGACACTGAAGGAACAGCATTATATTTCCAAGTCAGGCTGGGAGGGGAAATTGCAGGGGATGGTGTTCCAGTCTATCTGTTGCCCTTGTCCTTCTAGGTGGAAGTGGTTAAGGGTTTGGAAGGTGCTGTCTAAAGAGTCTTGGAAGATTTCTGCAGTGTATCTTGTAAATAGTACATTACATCTATATCGTGTAGCTCCTAAAAATGATTCAATATTGAGAGACTGGGGGATAGCACCTTATGTAACTTCCTAATGCCCAATTTCATTCCCTATCCATTGTTTCAAACTGTTTGCAATGAGGATTGGTCCAATTTGAAATATTTTACTGTTCATTAGTATATTTTACACGACATTTCAAAGCTTTTACAGCAAATGAAAGTTTCAAAGTAGTTGCTGCTGTAACACAGGAAGCTTTTCTCGATTCTTTCACAGAACGTGTTCATCCCTGGCCATCCTTTATTGTCCTGGAGGAGGTGAGCTACTTTCTTGAACCACTGCAACCCCTGTGGTGTAGGGACACACACAGCACTGTTAAGGAGAGACAGCCAAAATAATCTTGAACAAGCTCCCACAAAAAGCAATGCGATAATGACCAGGCTCTTTGATAAGTTGAGAGGGGAGTTTGGTCTGGTCCAGTCCATAACAACATAAATAAAGGAATAACCTAGACCCCCAACTTTTATTGAAAGGCAAGTGTAAGGTGCTGCATTCCACATGCAATTCAATTGGTCAAATTACTAGGCGTTAAGCAATGCACACTTTATTCTTACACCACAATTAAATTACAAACAAAAAAAAGTTGGCATAAATTTAACTCTTTTGAAATACATAACAAAGCAACATATAATGGAACAAGGAACTGTACAGCACAGGAACAGGCCCTTTGGCCCACAATGTTGTGCCAAACAAAAAACTCATTTAATTACACCTCATCAACTATTCCAACATAGCATCATTCCGTAAACACTCTTGGCAAAGGCAAATTCAACAAAACAGATTTCCCTCACTATCTTCTCCAGCCCAGGAGGGGGTTCACCACAGAACGAATCTAACAGTAGAGAGCACTCAAGACCTTTTGCAGCAGAGAGAGATAGCTATATCGAGTAACTTCAACTCCAAAAACCCCAACCTCAACAACTCTCAAAAACAAAAAGAACATAAGAACTGAGCAGGATTAGACAATCTGGCCCTTCGAGCCGGGTTCTATCCACTCATGGTTCTTTGGTCTAATTGTTAAACACTGCAAAGCTATTTACTTGGCTTTCCAATGGAGCAGACCCTATCGACACAAGGTTTACAAGGTATCAAGAGAAAGAAGACAGAACAAATCCCTCAAAGGCAAACCTGGTCACAATATGATGTCGATTGAGCGATACATATTGGCAGACATCAGGGAGAACAGTCTTATTCTTCTTGAAATAACGCCACGCATTCTCTCTCATCTACACAAGGGGGCAAATATCGCCTCATTTCAACATCTCATCCAATGGATGGCTTTCACCTCTCCACTTTTCTGCTGGTTCCCAAACGTTAATGCTTTTTGTGTGTTGGCTCACGTGAAAAAGTTTTGTCAAGGCTCTCAAAAGCAATAAGTACAGAACATAAAAACTACGAGCAGGAATAGACAATCTGGCCCTTCAAGCCTCTTTTGCCATTCAATAAGATCTTTTCTAACCTCTACCAATCCATCTCTCACTGTAACCCTTAATTCCTTTATTGTTCAAAAAAAAATCTTTGTTTTTACAACAGTTACTGAAGTAACATCAACCACTTCCCTGGGCAGGGAATTCCACAGATTCACAACCCTCTGGGTGAAGACATTGCTCCATAATTCAGTCCGAAATCTGTTCCCCCTAATTTTGAGGCTATGTTGGTGTTTCACTTCTGCAACATTGCATTGTTTAATCATTAAATGACTTAACCACATTCAAACAAGTTGGTCAGATGTCAGTTATTTACTTTGCTGATTAACTAGTTGAAGTAGATCAGATGATAATGCTCAATGATGGTGACAGCTATACGGGACTCCAAATTATAGAATCATACAGGGCAGAAGAGGCCTTTCAGCCAATCAAATCTGTACAACCAAACAGACACTACTACCATGACTAACCCCACTTTCCTGCATCAAGTCCAGAGCCGTGAACGATATGACATTTCAGGTACGCATCCAAGTTATTTTTAAAGGTTACAATTTCCCAGGCAGCACACTCCAGTCCCCCATCAGCCTCTGTGTAAAAACAAAGATTTTATCCTCAAATCCCTTCAAAACATCATGCTTTTCATTTAAAATTCCCAGGCCTTCTCCCCACCCTCACCTTTCATTGACCCTTCAACTATGGGGAACTGCTGCTTTCTACTCAACCCCTCCATGCCCATCATAACCTTACACACCTCTACTAGGTTGTCCACCCCACCCCCCACCCCCACCCCACCACAACCCCCCACCCCATCACCACAATCCCCCACCCCATCACCACAACCCCCCACCCCATCACCACAACCCCCCACCCCCCCAACCTTCTCTGCTTCAGAAAACAACCCGAGCTTATCCAACCTCTTCAGGAAAAGCGCAGCAGGTCAGGCAGCATCCAAGGAACAGGAGAATCGATGTTTCGGGCATCAGCCCTTCTTCAGGAATCCAGAAGGGGTGATGCCCGAAACGTTGATTCTCCTGTTCCTTGGATGCTGCCTGACCTGCTGCGCTTTTCCAGAAACACATTTTCAGCTCTGATCTCCAGCATCTGCAGTCCTCACTTTCTCCCCCAACCTCTTCAGGAGTTTGCATATCCTTCCTGTGTCTGCCTGGGTTTCCTCCCAGTGCTCTGGCTTTCTCCCACGGTCCAAAATGTGCAGGTTAGGTGAACTGGACCTGCTAAATACAGGGGATTTGATGGGGATAGGGTGTGGCACTGGGTCTGAGCAGGATGTTCTTCAGGGGCACGTTACATACTTGTTAGGATGAATGGCCTCTTTCCACACTGAGATTTCTATGATTCACTTCATAGTTGAAATGTTTCATCCCAGGGAACATCCTGGTGAATCCCCTCTGCACCCGCTCCAATGCAATCACATCCTTCCTACAGTATGGTGCCCAGAACTGTACACAGTACTCCAGCTGTGGCCCAACCAAAGTTCAGTACACCTCCAACATGATCTCCCTGCTCATATAAATGTATGCAATGACTGATGAAAGTAAGCATCCCATATACCTCCTTAACTTATCCTATTAACCTGCCCTTCCACCTTCAGGGATCTGTAGACATGCACCCCAAGATTGATTGATTGTTGTCACATACAGAGATATATTGAAAAGTTGTTGCTTTGTGTCCTATACAGGCAGATTATACCATATAGAGTGCACCATGGCAGCACAACAGAGTGCAGCTTACAGTGTTACAGCCACAGAGAAAGGGCAGAGGGAGATACCACAATCACAGTCTGTTCAAAAGAAACTGTTCTTTAATCTGTTCGTACGTGTATTCAAACGTTTATATCTTTTGCCCAGTGGGAGAGTATGGGGTGGGAAGGCTATGCTGCATTTCCTTAGCCTCCTGAGAAGTAGAGGTGTTGTTGTGTTTTCTGACTCTCACATTGACGTGGATGTACCAGGACAGATTGTTGGTAATCACCACTCCCAGGAACATGATGCTCTCAACCTTCACCACCTCAGCACTATTGATGCAGACAGGGCTGTCCCCTCCACTCTGCTTCCTGTAGACAATGACCAGCTCTTTGGTTTTGCCTATGTTAGAGAGATTGCTGTCTTAACACCATGCTGCTAAACACTCAGTCTCTTGCCTGTATTCTGTCTCATTGTTGTTTGAGATCCAAGTTACAGCAATGGTGGGGGAGTCAGTTTAGCTCAGTTGGCTGGATTGTTGGTTTACAAAGCAGTGTCATGCCATCAGTGTTGCCTCAATTCCCAGCAACAGTTTGAGGTTACCATAAAGGACTCCTTCTCAACATCTTCCCTTGCCTGAGGTCCAGTGGCCCGTAGAGAGAAGCAACTGGTGGTGATTTAACCCAAGAAGAAAGCAGCCCATATGGTCTGGTAAGATTATGGCAACAATGGTGGTGTCATCAACAAACTGGTGAATGGAGTTGGGGTGGAATTTGGCCACACAGTGGTGAGTGTATAAGAAGCTTAGTTAGGGCTGGAGTATGCTCACAAGGCTGCATGGGTGTTGAGGATGGGTCATCACCCATTCTTACTGATTACCATCTATGGGTCAGGAAGTTGTGGATCCAGTTACAGAGGGGTTAGTCATGACCCAGGACTGGGAGTTTAGAGATGATTTTGTTTGGAATTATGCTGTTGAAGGCAGAGCTGTAGACAATAAATAGTAGCCTGACGCAGGGATCCTGGTTTTCCAGATGTTGCAGGGATGGGTGTAGGGCCAGGGAGATGCTGTCTGTTGTGGACCTGACGGGTAGGTGAATTGAAATGGATCGTGGCTGGAGTTGATGTGAGCCACGACTAACCTCGTGAAGCACTTCATAATGGTGGAGGTCAGAGCCACCAGGCAGTAGTTATTGAGACAGGCTGCAGGATTTAATTTTGGAACTGGGATGATGGTGGTCTTCTTGAAGCAGCTGAAAACTTCAGATTGTAGTAAGGAGAAGTTAAAGAGGTCTGCGAATACACCCACCAACTTATCCACACACGGTCAGAGTGCACGGACAGAGTCTCCATCCAGGCCAGTCGTTTTCTGTGGGTTCTTGAGAAGACTGATCTCATGTCTGTGGTGGTGGTGACTGTGGGTACAGGTGCATCGGGGGCTGTTAGAATAGGTGATATTGTTTCACTGACCTCCTTCAAAGGGAGGGTAGAGTGCATTGAGCCGGTCAGGTAGGGGTGCACTGTTACCTGTGATCCTGTTCAACTTTGCTTTGTCGTCATGTAAACCTTACCACAAACAATGGGGTTCTGGATTAGTGGTGCTTGAAGAGCACAGCAGTTCAGGCAGCATCCAAGTAGCTTCGAAATCGACGTTTCGGGCAAAAGCCCTTCATCAGGGCTTTTGCCCGAAACGTCTATTTCGAAGCTACTTGGATGCTGCCTGAACTGCTGTGCTCTTCCAGCACCACTAATCCAGAATCTGGTTTCCAGCATCTGCAGTCATTGTTTTTACCACAAACAATGGGGGTCCATGTGGTTGGTCTGGGTCTCAAGCTTAGTTTGGTATTACCTCTCTGTGTCTCTGATGGCCTTACAAAGATCATAACCCTCTGTCCCTCTGAGCTTCCTAGTGTCCTGCCATCCATTGAGTACTCCCTTGTCTTGTTCCTTCTTCCAAAGTACATCCACTCATATTTCTCAGGATTAAACTCCATCTGCCATTGATCTGCCCAATCTACTTACATCCTTCTATAACAACAAAAACTTCTACCTCACTGTCAACAATTTCAGCCCAGCTTCAGGTTCTTTGAAAGGGGTCAGTTTAGTTTGGGATGATGCTGAAATTTTACCAGAATAGTTTATTTTGAAAAACAGTTAAAATGATCACACCAAGGATAATATGACAAGAAAGGAAGATGAGGCTCAGCCAGTAAAACCCACATTCCCTGACTGAAGGTTTTTAAAAAAACCATAATTTATATTCATCAGAACTTATCAGCTTAAAGAAAATAATTCAATAAGTTTATGAGAATTGGAGACAGTGTGTGAGAGACAGGAACACTAGGGCATTCAGCCCACTGAGTCTTCTCTGTCATTCAATGAGATCATGGCTAATCTGATAATCTTCAACTTCACTTTTCAGCCTTTTCCCCATAACTTCAATTCCCCTTACTGATTAAAAATCTCTCGCTAAACCTTGAATATACACTGACATGCCTCAACAGCTGTCTGTGGTAAAGATGTCCAAAGATTCATTCCCCTCAGAGAAGAAATTCCTCCTCATCTCAGTCTTAGATGGGTGACCCATTATTTTGAGATGAGGCTTTCTGGTC
Source organism: Chiloscyllium punctatum (assembly GCF_047496795.1). NCBI lineage: Eukaryota > Metazoa > Chordata > Chondrichthyes > Orectolobiformes > Hemiscylliidae > Chiloscyllium > Chiloscyllium punctatum. The sequence continues at coordinate 130,701,819 of NC_092745.1, forward strand.
CTAGACTCTCCCTCACAGAAAAAACATCTTTTTGCATCAACCCTGTCAAGCCCCGAATGTTCTTGTATTTTTCAATAAAGGTCACCTCTCATTCTATTAAACTCCAACAAAAGTACAGGTCCAACATCCTCAACTGCTTCACCCAGAAGAGGAGAATGACAAAACGGTTTGAGAAGAATCAATGACACCCAGTTATCAGTTGTGAACTCAAAATGAAAAGCTTAAGGACAGAACTTCAAATTCTGGACCGGGATATATTTTTTAATTTATTTATTTGATGAGGGTGTCACTGGCTGGGTAAGCCAGTCACTAATTGCCCAGAGGCCAGTTACGAGTTGTCCACATTGCTCTGGGTCAGGAGGAGTCACATGTCGGCCAGACTGGGTGAGGGAGGGCAGTTTCCTTCCCTAAAGGACATTAGTGACCCAGATGGGTTTTTCCTGACAATCAACAATGGTCTCATGGTCAACTTTTAGATTCTTTATTCCAAATGTTTACTGAATTCAAATTCCACCATCTGCCATGGCAGGATTTGAACTCAAGTCCCCAGAACATTACTTGTGTCTCTGGATTAACAGTCCAGCGATAACAACATTCAGCTCTTGTCACCCCTCATTGTCCATCTCCATTTGCCTCGAGGGCAATTAAAAGTTAACACAGCTGTGGGTCTGGAGTTACATGTAGGCCAGACTGGGTAAGGAGAGCAGATTTCCTTCCCTAAAGGGCATTAGTGACTCAGATGGATTTTTACAACATTTGACAATATGGTTAGTTCTGAAGTTAGCTTTTTATTTGAATTAAAATTCACCATCTACCATGGTGGGATTCAAACCTGTGTCGGCTCCTTGGTGCTACCTTTTTACAGCACCACTCTAAACTCAAACCCATGGCCCCAAAGCATTACCCAGGTTTTCTGGATTCCTAGTCCTGTGCTATGATCACTAAAGAAAGGATGTACTGGCACTGGAGAGGGCACAGAGGAGCTTCATTAAGTTAATTCTGGAGTTGAGAGGGAGGTTGGCTTATGAGAAGAGTCTGAGGAGACTGGGATTATATTCATTGGAATTTAGAAGAAGGAGGAGGATCTTACAGAAACATACAAAATTATGGAGGGAATAGATAAGATGACTGCCAGGCTACTCAGACCCCTTGGCATCATGGTAGCCCACAAACCCACCAACACACTAAAACAGCAGCTAATGAACTCAAAAGACCCTATACAGACGAGCAAGACTAATGTCATTTACAAAATACCATGCAAGAACTGTAACAAACACTACATTGGACAAACAGGCAGGAAGCTAGCCACCAAGATATATGAATATTAACTAGTCACAAAATGACATGACCCTCTCCCACTAGTATCCTCACATACAGATAAGGATGGACACCACTTTGACTGGAACAACTCATCCATCTTAGGACAAGCCAAACAGAAACACACATGAGAATTCCTAGAAGCATAGCATTCCAACAAACTATCAAACACAGTTAGACCTCATCTACCAGCCCCTGAAAAAAAGAACAGGAAATTACATCACCAAGGAAATGACATCACCAACCAAAGAAACCTAAACATATAAATAGAAAGCAGGAATTCTTGCCGAATACTGAACATGTTACCTAGTAGGGTGATGAAACGTCTGGAAATGAACCTTGCAGCTCAGTGAGCAAACCTACATCCAAAACCTCAACCTGAGCTACAAATCTTCTCAAAGCTTGCAAAGAGGATGTTTCCACTGATGGGTGAAACTAGGTCAAGAGGACATAGCCTCAAAATTAGGGGGAGCAGATTTAGGACTAAATTGAGAAGGAACTTCTTCACCCAGAGGGTTGTGAATCTGTGGAATTCCCTGCCCAGTGAAATAGTTGAGGCTTTCTCAGTGAATGTTTTTAAAGCTAAGGAAGATTTTTGAACAATAAAAGAATTAAGGAGTATAGTGAGTGGTGGGTAAGTGGAGTTGCATTGGGAGGAGCGACAGTGAGCACCGGAGGCCAGACTGGAAGGTAAACTGAAAATATAAAGCCTTACCTTGTATACAGGTGGAGCGCACACTGAGCAGGAGCAGACACAGGACTGTGGGGAAGTGTGGTTTTATATTATGGTGGTAGCTTTACCTGAAACACTACCCGGGTAGTGTCTCCCAGCTGTCATCCTCCTCTAACCAAACAAAAGGTTTTTTGCACTGGATTGGTGACTAGTTTTGTTTGTTTTCAGTAGTCTTGCTGGGAATTTAGAACAGCAGAAATGGCAGTTAGGGCGGTTAAATGTTCCTCTTGGAGAATGTGGGAGATAAGGGTCACCTCTAGTGTCCCCGCTGACTGCATCTGCAGGAAGTACACCCAATTGCAGCTCCTTGAAAACCACATTGGAGCTGGATGAATTTCAGATCATTTGGGAGTCAGAGGGTGGTTATTGAGAGGAGTTACAGGGAGGTAGTCACACCTCAGGTGCAAGAAAGAGGCAGATGGGTTACAGTCAGGGGACAGAAAGGGAACCGGAACCGGCAGGCAGTGCAGGATCCCCTTCAGCCATTCCCTAAAAACAACAAGTATACCGTTTTGGATACTGTTTGGGGCCGGCAGAGGGGTTGGGGGGGGGGGGGGGGGGTGGCGGGAGGTGTAGTTAGGGGAGGGATAACTACTTTCTTGGGGTCAGCAATGGGGAACAGCTCTCTAGCACAGAGTCTGTCCCTGTTGCTCAGAAGGAAATTGGGGAGGGGGAGAGGGAGTGGATTGGGGGGGTGGGGGGGGGGGAGGACAGGGTTGCGAAGAGGAGCAGAGCATTAGTTATTGGGGACTCCATAATTACTGGGACAGGTAGGAGGTTCTGTGGGAACTAGAGACACTCTCAGTTGGTGTTGCCTCCCAGGTGCCAGGGTTCATGATGTCTCTGATCATATTTCAGGGATTCCTGGGAGGATCCTAGCCAGAGAAGAGATTGCAGAGCCTTTGGCTTTGATCTTTATGTCGTCATTGTCAACAGGAATAGTACAAGGCTGGAGGATAGCAAATGTTGTTCCCTTGTTCAAAAGGGGGAGTAGAGACAACCCCAGTATTTATAGATCAGTGAAACTTTCTTCAGTTGTGGGTAAAGTGATGGAAAAAGTTATAAGAGATAGGATTTATAATCATCCACAAAGGAATAAGTTGATTAGGGATAGTCAACACGGTTTTATGAAGGGTAGGTCATGCCTCACAAACCTTATTGAGTTCTTTGAGAAGGTAACGAAACAGGTAGAGGAGGCTAAAGCAGTTGATGTGGTGTATGTGGATTTCAGTAAGGCATTTGATAAGGTTCCCTACGGTAGGCTATTGCACAAAATACAGAGGCATGGGATTGAGGGGGATTTAGTGGTTTGGATCAGAAATTGGCGAACTGAAAGAAGACAGAGAATGGTGGTTGATGGGAAATGTTCATCCTGGAGTTCAGTTACTAGTGGTGCACCCCAAGGATCTGTTTTGTGTCCACTGCTGTTTGTCATTTTTATAAATGACCTGGATGAGAGCATAGAAGGATGACTTAGTAAATTTGCAAATGATACTAAGGTTGATGGAGTTGTGGATAGTGTGGAAGGATGTTGTAGGTTACAGAGGGACATAGATAAGCTGCAGAGCTGGCTGAGAGGTGGCAAATGGTGTTTAATGTGGGAAAGTGTGAGGTGGTTAACTTTGGAAGGAGCAACAGGAATGCAGAGTACTGGGCTAATGGTAAGATTCTTGGTAGTGTAGATGAGCAGAGAGATCTCAGTGTCCATGTAAATAGATCTCTGAAAGTGTCACCCAGTTTTATAGAGTTGTTAAGGAGGCATATGATGTGTTAGCTTTTATTGGTAGAGGGATTGAGTTTTAGAGCCACGAGGTCATGCTGCAGCTGTACAAAACTCTGGTGTGGCCTCACTTGGAGTATTGTGTACAGTCCTGGTCACCGCATTATAGGAAGGATGTGGAAGCTTTGGAAAGGGTTCGAAGGAGGTTCACTAGCGTATTGCCTGGTACAGAGGGAAGGTCTTATGAGAACGGCTGAGGGACTTGAGGCTGTTTTTGTTAAAGAGAGAGTTGAGAGGTGTCTTAATTGAGACAAGATAATCAGGGGGTTAGATAGAGTGGACAGTGAGAGCTTTTTCCTCAGATAGTAATGGCTAGCACGAAAGGACATAGCTTTAAACTGAGGGATGATAGATATAGAACAGATGTCAGAGGTAGTTTCTTTACTCCAGTAGTAGGGGCATGGAACGCACTGCCTGCAACAATAGTAGACAAGTCAACTTTAAGGGCATTTAAATGGTCATCAGATAGATATACAAATGAGAATGGAATAGTGCAGGTTAGATTAGATTAGAGAAGATTACTTAGTGTGGAAACAGGCCCTTCGGCCCAACAAGTCCACACTGACCCACCAAAACGCAACCCACCCAGACCCATTCCCCTACATTTACCCCTTCACTTAACACTACGGGCAATTTAGCATGGCCAATTCACTTAACCTGCACATCTTTGGATTGTGGGAGGACAGCGGAGCACCCGGAGGAAACCCACACAGACACAGGGAGAATGTACAAACTCCACACAGACAGTCGCCTGAGGCGGGAATTGAACCCAGGTCTCTGGCGCTGTGAGGCAGCAGTGCTAACCACTGTGCCACCCACAACAGGCTTCAGATTGGTTCCACATGTTGGTGCAACAGAAGGGCTGAAGGGTCTGTACTGTGCTACAATGTTCTATGCAGCTAAGGCAACAAAAAGATCAGCCATGATGTTACTGATTGGGAGAGCAGGCTTGAGGGGCCAGAAGGCCTATTCCTGCTCCTTCCTCTTATATTCTTAAGTCTGCAGCACAGGAACTAGCTGTTCAGGGACATACACTCTCCATAAATCTCCTGCTGTCATCATCTTTCTCCCCATCACACTCACCTATTCAACTTTTCACCACAACCCTCCCCAGTAGTGAAAAAGTAAGTTTAAACAACATACAAGGACTCAAGAATTTAAATTTGTGGCAACGCACTGGAAAACATTTTGATAAATAATGTACGATATGCTGAGGAGCGCTGAACATAATGCAGGAGATCAAAAATATTTCAGATATCACTAGTTAAGCATTGAGTAACGATCGGCCTGCAGCTGGTCTGATATAAGATTATGCATCATCAAACCACTATTGTGGTACTCAGACAATTAAGAAACTTCTGCTGTGGAAAACATGGTGTATCTTCCACAAACAAAAAGGAGATTCAGTTATAGAATTAGAATTAGAATTAGCTTTATTGTCACATGGACTCAAAGTACAGTGAAACGTTTACAAGTTGCCACATGACAGTGTCATCCTCGGTACAAAGTTACCTAGGTACAGATTAAGTAGAAATTCTTAGGGGATAAAGAAATTAGAAAAATAAATGAAATAAATAGTCGAGCATTACAGCTCACAGAATTAGAAAAATAAAAGAAATAAAATGTTCAGAATAACAGTCCTTCCAAACCAGTCCACAAGCCTCGAGTCTGCTTCTGGCCTAGACTCCAGACAGTGCCAGGCTTCACCTTGAGGTGGGAGGCCAGGAGACCACTCTAGAATCAAGACCAGGAGACCATACCAAGGCCACGCTGGGCTATATAGGGCACTAGTGCAACTATATACAGTACTGGTCTCCTTCAGAAGGGATGTAATTGTGTTAGAAGCAGCCCACCTTGTACCTGGAATGGGGGGGAGTGGGAAAATTGTCTAATGACAAACAGTTGGGTAGGCTGTGCCTGTGCAATTGCTTTGGAACTTCAGAGCATTTGCACTGTGACCACTAGGTATGAGCCTGAACAATTTCTCTCATTTATGGAAACCGTTCAACTGACATTCATTAGTAAAAGCTTCAATTTGTGTGACTGATAGTTTAAAACTTTGGCCCAGCAATTAACCTTCAAAGTAATTCTAACATGCAGCAGATTTTAAAATTGCTCTCTCAACATCCTTTCATGTTTCAACTCTGCTTTTCAGAGCAACTTTCACTCTCTTTCATTACCACTCTGGATGCTGGGCTTTTCCTTGTAAGCATGATAAAACAGAGCCACAAGTTTGGGTTTAATGGCTGTGAGGTTAATGATTCTCTCAGTGTCCTTTGGACCTTTTCTACAAATGAAACGCTCATATTCATCTTCTGTCTGACTAATGTGTTACAGGCTATCTAGTAAGTCTGTGGTTGATGGGACAAAGTTGCTTCACCAGACATCTCTCTCCAAATTAACACAAAACTTCAGAAAGTTTACACAACTCAAACACCAGTAAAAAGAATTCATGCTGGCCGAGGAAACTTGAATTCCCTATGCACTTTAGATTAGTGAAACATGGCAACAATTACAATTTTAAAAGTCAAAAACTTATTAGTTGAATTTTAACGCCTCTTAGAAACAAACAGTGAAACAAATAATATTTATGACAAAAATACACTGCGCAAGAATGAAAAGTAGCCATTTCAAAACCTGAAATCTTGGTACAATTCATCACTTGGGATTCCATAAACGCTGCGGTTTGTGGTTGAGAAAGTTTATTTTAAAAAAATGCAAATCAGTATGGTGTTCTTAACCACCCAAACTTCATTGGACAAGGTCAAAGATTAACAGAAGAACTTTCAGTTCAATGCAAGTCTTGCAAAACAATCAATAAAATTGAACCGTAAAACACAGGAAGTGACTTCGGCAAGAACCGATGAGAGATTTGATCAGCTCAGTGACAATGTGTAACTGACAGAAACACAAATAGTTTGAATCATCGTGTTGTAACCGATGGTTATCATGATAACAAAAGCTCATGCAGAGAAAGGCCTGCAATGTGCAAACGCTTTAGAGGTTTATCTATGGTTTAATAACCCTTGTATTTCCTGGACTCTGGCAATTAACCATTCTCTAAAACATTGCCAAGGACAACCAAATTAAAAACCTTTTTATTGTCATTGAGTTAAAGACTGATTAGCAAGGTTAGATCTCACGGAATACAGGGAGAACTAGCCATTTGGATACAAAACTGGCTCAAAGGTAGAAGACAGAGGGTGGTGGTGGAGGGTTGTTTTTCAGACTGGAGGCCTGTGACCAGTGGAGTGCCACAAGGATCAGTGCTTGGTCCACTACTTTTGGTCATTTACATAAATGATTTGGATGGGAGCATGAGAGGTACAGTTAGTAAGTTTGCAGATGACACCAAAATTGGAGGTGTAGTGGACAGCAAAGGAGGTTACCTCAGATTACAACAGGATCTTGATCAGATGGGTCAATGGGCTGAGGAGTGGCAGATGGAGTTTAATTCAGATAAATGCGAGGTGCTGTATTTTGGGAAAGCAAATCTTAGCAGGACTTATACACTTAATGGTAAGGTCCTAGGGGGTGTTGCTGAACAAAGAGACGTTGGAGTGCAGGTTCACAGCTCCTTGAAAGTGGAGTCACAGATAGGTAGGATAGTGAAGGCGGCATTTGGTATGCTTTCCTTTATTGGTCAGAGTATTGAGTACAGGAGTTGGGAGGTCATGTTGCGGCTGTACAGGACATTGGTTAGGCTACTTTTGGAATATTGCGTGCAATTCTGGTCTCCTTCCTATCGGAAAGATGTTGTGAAACTTGAAAGGGCTCAGAAAAGATTTACAAGGATGTTGCCAGGGTTGGAGGATCTGAGCTATCGGGAGAGGCTGAACAGGCTGGGGCTGTTTTCTGTGGAGTGTCGGAGGCTGAGGGGTGACCTTGTAGAGGTTTACAAAATTATGAGGGGCATGGATAGGATAAATAGGCAAAGTCGTTTCCCTGGGGTCAGGGAGTCCAGAACTAGAGGGCACAGGTTTAGGGTGAGAGGGGAAAGATATAAAAGAGACCTAAGGGGCAACTTTTTCACACTGAGGGTGGTACATGTATGGAATGAGCTGCCAGAGGAAGTGGTGGAAGCTGGTACAATTGAACATTTAAGAAGCATTTGGATGGGTAGATGAATACGAAGGGTTTGGAGGGATATGGGCCGGGTGCTAGCAGGCGGGACTAGATTGGTTTGGGATATCTGGTTGGCATGGATGGGTTGGACCGAAGGATCTGTTTCCATGCTGTACGTCTCTATGACTCTAAGAAACAAATTCATAAAGTAAATTGAGAATGGGAATAATCACAGAATCTCTACAGTATGGAAGCAGCCAGTTGGTCCATCAAGTCCTCACAGATCTTCAAAAAACACCTGACCTAGATCCACCTCTCTAACCCTGACCCACCCACCTCCCAATCCCTGTAACCCTGCATTTCCCATCACTAACCCAGTCAGCCTGTATATCCTTGGATACTGTGGGCAACCTAGCATGGCCAATCCACCCAGCTGCACATCTTTGGATGGTGGGAGGAAACTAGAGCACAGTGATGAAACCATAAAGAAATGGGGAGAGTTTGCAAACTCCACACAGACCATCACCCAAGGCTGGGACTGAACTTGGGTCTCTGGTGCTGTGAGGCAGCAATGCTAACCGCTGAGCCAACATGCCATCCAAACAAGCAGCAAATAAAATCCAACTGAATAATGAACATAGCTTTGGAGGATGTATTGGATTATGTGAAGTTTGTTGGTCAGAGAATTAGAACTTTGAGAATTAGAACAGTATGAGCTTTTAAACATGGCTTCTTCACTGTCAGTTCACAGTAGACTCCCTCTGCTGGTATTTGTCTATGGTAGATTCAAGTGCAAAAAAAATTGCACAATGCAATTTTCAATGGACTGCAAATGCATGAAGCATAACAGGAACCAGTGGAAGATTTTTGGGATGGGACATTTGTAGATATGAAGTAATGAAATAATACTTCCAGGGACATGTCCAAGTAGAATTGGAAACATTACATCAAGAATTGGCACATTGAAAATTAGGGCTCATTCACTCAGTGAAGCCAAAATAATTCACTCTGAATAGCAAAATGGACAAAGGGACTTGCTGCAAAAGTATAAACTCTGACTAACAATTCTTTTGATGATAGAAAGTAAATACAATTCCCGATGTGAATTGTAGTGTGCACATGCAAGGCAAGTGAATTTTTGGAAAAAATTAGAATGTGGGTGTCACTGGCTAGGCCAGCGTTTACTGTCCCTCCCTAATTGCTCAGGGGGCAGTAAAGAGTCAACCAGATTGCTGTGGGTCTGGAGTCACATGTAGGCCAGGTCAGGTAAGGATGGCAGTTTCCTTCCCTAAAGGACATTAGTGAATCAGATGGGCTTTGTCCAACAATTAATTCATGGTCAGCATTAGACTCTTCATTCCAGATTTTTTTTTAAAAAATGGTGGAATTTGAATTCAATTTCAACATCTGCTGTAAGAGGATTCGAACCAGGGTCCCCCAAACCATTGTCTAGGCCTCTGAATTAACAGGCTAAAGATAACACCACTAGGCCATTGCTTCCTTGAGCTCCCTAGTTCATTTGATATAAGGACACCCATAATGTGATTAGATAGGGAGCTCCAGGAAATTAACTCAGCATATTTTGCAACACAGGAAACCAAAAAGAGTGCTATTTGTGTTCAAAGTAGCTATTTGGATACAAAAGTTAGTTAAGTAGAAGAATCAGCATAGCAGCTGAATGATCAAAGGGTTTGCTATATAACAAGCAAAGGGTTAAAAGGGCACTGAGAACATAGTCACTGTTCTAAAGTACACTACAAAATCCCAGTGATAAATAACGGAGATTACTTGAAGGATAAATATTGGCCAACACATCATAATCTTGGAACATGCTTCCTAATGGCACTGTGTCCCCATACAGCACATGGACTCCAGCGGATCAAGAAGGCACCTGACCACCACCTTCAAGGGCAATTAAGAATGGCCACAAATACTGGCCCAGTCAGCAACACCCACATCCTGAGAATGAAAAAGATGGTCATCACTCCCACAAGATATTTGAATGAACCTCTTTGAAATAACTTTTCAGATGTTCCCAAGGAAGCAAAGAACAGCATGTAGATCAGAAGTGTAAACAATTTATTTCACATCCATAGACAAAATCCTATTTATTTGCAATATTCCTCATTCTGATTAAGATTTCCCAAACATATTACAATTCACAGAATCCAACTGATTAATATATAAAATGGTTGAATATTGGCTCCAAATTAGCTCATGATTATCAGAATCACATTTTGGTTTGTAACATGACCTGGAGTCAATACTTATTCACACTTTCCGAAATCTCTCCATCACCCCCATCATTTGGGGACCACACAACAACCCACTAGAAAACCCAGGAATTCTGTGCATGAATAAAAAAACAAAGATGACAGCAGAAAACAGAAATAAAGACACAATGTGTATAACAACAGGTCTGCAACTAGCATCAAAGCGATTCTACTTCACTTGTACTTGGACGAATCCCAATTTTCTCCAGTACTTTGATTTTCATTCTAATATTTGCTGGATTTTTCCTCTTCACTGCTAACAGATGATTGAATCCATTTGAGATTTGGGTTTAGGTGGAAAGCTGTTGAACTAAAAGACAGTTCCCCCAACCCCCAAGCCCCAAGCCAATAGCTAACAATTGCTTTGAGTCCCTTGCAGCAATACTTATTGAGAATCGTACAGAGTTACCATCATAAGAGCTCCAGGATAATTGCACTGAGCAAAATTCTTTTTATTAAAGTAAAGGACTCTAGCTAACAGAGTTCACCCTAAAATTAGAGACATTAACAATGACAAGGTCTTAACATTATAGTAGACTCACAGATCAAACAAGCAGGAGAAGAGTATTAAGACAATATGACAATCACAACTTGTGTAGGGCTAAACCTGTACTGTTAGACAACCCATCTGCAGTCACAGAGCCCTCGTGTTAAACATCATTTCAAAGTGCAGCAGTTGATATTGGTCTTGGGAAGATGATCATTTATTCAAAGCTGAAAATCCAGTCACAAATCCAGTTGGGTGTCCCCTTGCTGTTTAAGAGCAGGTCAGCTCAACATGAACTGAAAGAATGAGCACCAGGTTTTCCCTTTCTCACCAACATCCCAAACTCGTTAACAGTCTCCACTTGTCAGACCAGATTTGGAAAGGCTGAAAGGCCTCCTTTGCACATCTATGTTGCAGTGTCAGACCTACAATGTTCAAGAAAAGAAAACTCAAAGAAAACCACACACAAAACAATTCTTACATCTCAAACATTGCATTGCCATAGTCTTAACGTCCCAGAAGGTGGCCAGTCAGCCCATGGTTGCTCTTTCTGTACAGTCAGTCCCATTCCTCCTATTCTACCCCATTGCCCTGAGTTTATTTACCTGAATTTCCCATCCAGTTGCCTTTTGAAATTAATCATTGTCTCCATGGCTACCAGCTTCATAAAGAAACAAGCACCAGGTTAGTGCCGCTCACTGTGGAAAACAAGTTCCCAAAACCTTAAATCTGTGTCCACAGTCTTGGAACTGGAGCTAATGAGACTCAATATTGTGAAACATTCTCCATTGATTTACAACATGCAGTCACAAATTACTTAGCATAAAGTAAATCTTTTAACAGAGGCATTCAAACAATCACCTGCACACAATCAGCATAACAAAGCCATACCCTTCCAACAATTTTGCAAGATGACTCAGAGTTCTCAGTGCATCAAGACCCATGTCTAACGCTAACTCTTTCTCTCCCAGGAACCTCCCATACCATCTTCGTTTTATCAAAACTTGCCAATTGCATTTACAGAACAACCCACACCGCAGAAAGCCCCAATGACACCAACACTCAACACAAAAGCATCAAAAGGTGGTGTAACCTCTCTCATGTTGAGCAGTGCCAGAAAAGGTATTCAAAGGGTAATTCTAACAGAGCAGGAGACAGAGACAGCAAGAGATCTCAGTGAAACGTAATAGGTTAATTTTCATCTGTTCCTCATGTTCAAGATGGTGCAGGAACTTCTGAAAAGGTCAATAAATCATAAAAAGGAAAATAAGTATTTGAAAAAGTATATAGTCATTTAAACCCAAGTTAAAAGACAACAGAGTCTAGATTAGAGTGGTGCTGGAAAAGCACAGCAGGTCAGGCAGCATCAGAGGAGCAGGGAAATCAACACTTCAGGCAAAAGCCCTTCATCAGGAATCGAGGCAGGGTACCGATAGAGTGGAGAGATAAATGAGAGGGGGGTGGGGGTGGGGAGAAAGTCGCATAGAGTCCTTATTTTTACCTAAAAGATGACAGGACAGGTATTGTTATAGTCATAGAGATATACAGCATGAAAACAGACCCTTCGGTCCAATGTGTCCATGCGGACCAGATATCCTAACCTAGTCTAATCCCTCCAACCAGCGCTTGGCCCATACCCCTTTAAATCCTTACTAATCTTATACCCATCCAGATGCCTTTTAAATGCTGAAATAGTACCAGCCTCCACCACTTCCTCTGGCAGCTCATTCCATACACACACCAACCTCCGAAAAAGTTGTCCCTTATATCTTTCCCCGCTCACCTTAAACTTACGCCTTTAGTTTTGGACTCCCCGACCCCAGGGAAGAGACTTTGTCTATTTATCATATCCATACCCCTCATGATTTTAAACCTCTAAGGTCACCCCTCAGCCACCGATGGTCCAGGGAAAACAGCCCCAGCCTGTTCAGCCTCTCCCAATAGCTCAAATCCTCCAACCCTGGCAACATCCTTGTAAATCTTTTCTGAACCCTTTCATGTTTCACAACATCCTTTCGATAAGTAGACCAGAATTGCACGCAATATTCCAACAGTGGCCTAACCAATGTCTTGTACAGCCACAACACGACCTCCCAACTCCTGTACTCAATACTCTGACCAATAAAGGAAAGTATACCAAACGCCGCCTTCACTATCCTATCTATCTGTGACTCCACTTTCAAGGAGCTAGGAACCTGCACTCCAAGGTCTCTGTTCAGCAACACTCCCTAGGTCCTTACTATGAAGTGTCAAAGCCCTGCTCTGATTTGCTTTTCCAAAATGCAGCCTCACACATTTATCTGAATTAAACTCCATCTGCCACTTCTTAGCCCATTGGCCAATCTGGTCCAGATCCCATTGTAATCTGAGGTAACCCTCTTCACTGTCCACTACACCTCCAATTTTGGTGTTGTCTGAAAACTTACTAACTATACCTCTTATGCTCATATCCAAAAAATTTTTATAAATGATGAAAAGTAGTGGCTTGCTGGCAGAAACCTAATTAATTTCAGCCACACTAGATGAGCGATAAGCTTTAGTGTGAAGGTTCAAGTCTCTGGAAAGTTATTGCCAAGGTACAAGCAGATGAATCTTCCTTTCAGGACAGGAGATCACGACAAGATGACGACACCAACCTGACAAACAGATTTTTGAAACAAACTCACCTGCGACAGCAGCAAGTGAGAGAGAGGGGCATCTCTGTTTCCACACGATACCTGCCAGAATCTGGCAGATCTTTACACTCTGCTATAAATACACGCAGGTCAGTCTGAGGAAAGCCGTTCCGCTGGTAAAGCTGAAGGAAATAGGAAAGTAGCAAATGCTGATCGAAATCGCAAACTTATTTGACATGTTATTGAATTTTGTTCAACAATCTCATCAATCCTTTTGCATTTAGGAAAGGGAAACACATAATGGTAAGGTCCTAGGGAGTGTTGCTGAGCAGAGAGACCTTGGAGTGCAGGTTCATAGCTTCTTGAAAGTGGAGTCGCAGGTAGTGAAGGTGGTGTTTGGTATGCTTTTCTGTATTGGTCAGAGTATTGAGTACAGGAGTTGGGAGGTCATGTCACAGCTGTACAGGGCATTGGTTAAGCCATTTTTGGAATACTGTGTGCAATGCTGCTCTCCCTGCTATAGGAAGGATGTTGTGAAATGTGAAAAAGGTGCAAAAAAGATTTACAAGAATGTGGTCAGAATTGGAGGGATTGAGCTATAGGGAGAGGTTGAATAGGATGGGGTTGTTTTCCCTGCAGCATTGGAGGCTGAGAGGTGACCTTATAGAGGTTTATAAAACCATGAGGGGCATGGATAGAGTGATTGGCAAGGTCTTTTCCCTGGGGTGGGGAAGTCCAGAACTAGAGGGCATAGGTTTAAGGGAAAAACTTAAAAGGGATCTAAGGAGTAACCTTTTCACACAGAGATTGGTACGTGTGTGGAATGAGCTGCCAGAGGAAGTGGTGGAGGCTGGTACAATTACAGCATTTAAGAGGCATCTGGATGTGTATATGAATAGGAAGGGTTGAGGGGGATATGGGCCAAGTGCTGGCAAATGGGTTAGGATATCTGGTCAGCATGGACGTGTTGGACCAAAGGGACTGTTTCTGTGCTACATAACACTGACTCTACAACTCAGAAGATGTGCTTTCTCTCAGTACATCTTGCCTGGAAATTGAATCAGACGACTCGAGACACCATGGTTTGCTGCAATTACAGACAGACACTCTGATCAAATGTAAAATCAAAAACCAACCTGAATGGCTCCCCAATAATATTCAGAACCAAAAAAAGGTCACAGCTTCAAACAGCTCCTTCAGCTCATTGTCCAAAATATCCAAGATGTAAGGTTGGAGGGACAAGAAAAGTTGAGAACAGCTTTTGCAAACACTCACCTCCCCTGCCACATAAGCAGTGCACAGGCCACAAGTCACCATTAGTTTAAAAAATACAAATAGATAAAATTTCATTAAATATATTTCATCTATAAATCACTCAGGCACTTAACAGCCAATGAGGTCCAGTCAATATCATTTCACATTTGAATCAATAATTGGGTTCCAGTCTGAACGACTTAGATAAAGGAAGCAGTATTTCATTACTACAGCAGGGAACACAACAATGGGTCAGGAGTAAATGGAGTTAAAGGAGGAATAATAGATACAAGAAATAACAGCACATGACCATCCAGGCCATCAAGCCTGCTCCACCATCCAGTAAAATCACAGCTGATCTTCACCTCCACTTTCTCACCTACTTCCCATTCCTGCCATTTCCCAAAAAATTCTGTGTCTCTCCCAGCCTTAAATATATTTAAAGAGAGAGAATTCACAAACCTCGGAGGAAAAGATACCAAAGATTCACAACCCTTTGAGAGAGGAATTTTCTCCTCATCTTGATCCTAAACATTCCTAAGGGTTATCCCAGCTTCTGCCTTCTTCATTCCACAGCCAGTCCAGGGGAGAGCAACTTCTGTGTAAATGGGGAATTTCTTTCAAACCATTCAGCTCCAGAATTGGCTGAACCGATTACTCAACCCCTAGATATCAAGGGCTCAGGTCATGCCACAATATACTTCGCTCATACTCAGACCACAGAAACAAATAGAAATGGTAGAATATCAATTGTCAAAGGACATCCGTACCCTGAAAAAGGGGAGCAGTCAGTACAAAGCATTCTTCATTCTCGGGATGTGGGCACCATGGGAAAAGCCAGTATTTATTGCTCATTCTGATTTGTTTGGACAGAGACAAAACAGGAGCAGGTGGCCATTCGGCCCTTTGGGCTTGCTGCACCATTCAACACGATCATGGCTGATCTAACTCAGTCCCCTGTTCCTGCTTTCCTCCTCACTCCCCCCATACCCTTTGATCACTTCAGGTCTAAGAACTGTATTGAACACCTTCTTGAAAGTATTTAATATGTTTTGGCCTGAACTCCTGATGAAGGGCTTTTGCCCGAAACGTCGATTTCGCTGCTCCTTGGATGCTGCCTGAACTGCTGTGCTCTTCCAGCACCACTAATCCAGAATCATTTTCTGCAGCAGCTCTCCCCACTCTTTGGAGGAAAACATTTCTCCTCACCCCAGTCCTAAATGGCCTGTCTTCTATCCTTCGACTGTGACCCTTAGTACTGGGCTTCACAGTCATTGGGAATATCATTCCTGTGGGGTCTATCCTGTCTAGCCCTGTGAGAATGTTACAGGTTTCTAAGAGATTCTTCCCCCCCCATTCTTCTAAACTCCAGTGAACACAATCCTAACTGATCCGGTTTTATTTCATAGGTCAGTCCTGTTACCCCAGGAGTCAATCTGTTAGCAAAGGAGTGGGTTTTAAGTTACATATCCTTCAGAACAAGGAAATGATTTGGCTAATTAGGAAACCTACTGAACAGACAGCTTTACAGATATCAGATGGGATATTGGTGGTGCATGGTAGTATCCCTACATCTGAGCCAGGAGGCTCAGATTCAAGCCCCACCTGCTCCAAACGTGTGACATAACATCTGACTGATTAGAACATTTCTTACAGATACCAGCAATATTTTAAATTTCTAGATTTTAAGTGAATTCGACATGATGTGCTGCTCCTTTAACAAAGTTATGCTTGGCTTGTTTCTTTCCAGAGAGGTTGCAAAAGGGCTTTAGGGTCAGTTTGATTATAGCTAAAAGATAATGCCTCAGGAAAAAGGCTTTCAAGTGTAAAAAAAAATTGCACAATGAAAGTGGAGCAGTCAGTCTCCCAGCTCAGCTTTTCTCTGGTTTGGTTGTAACAGGCTGGCTGTTCACTGAAAGCGGTTAGTTTTGAGGCGGTTAGTCCAAGAAACAGCTTCACAGAAGGTGTTCCACACTGAATCTCCCCACCATCTCGCTCTCCTGGAAGAGCCAGTTTTTGATTTTACCTTTTTTGCCAAGGGGTGTTTCTGGGGATTGTTGCAGGAATTTGGAGGATCTGTTGGGTGTGCAGATAGGTTATGTTAATCCTTTGTTAGTGTTTCATTCAGTAATCTTGTAAATAAATTATTTTCATTTAAGACTAAGTGGTTTGACTAGCTGCATCCCTCCTGGAATATCCACCACACAACTGTTTAAAACAGTCAGTAAAGTTAGGGCCCGGGCTACTTTATTGAAATGTTTTGAGGGGGGTCTGGCCTGGCCCATAACATCAACACCTAAAACTGTAGTAATGGAACCTGAAGACATTATTAATTCAGTCACTGTAGTGATGGATTTCAGAATTCAACAACTCAGCATCATATAGTCTCCAAATACAGTTTATAAATTCTACTGAATCATTTACAATCAACCAATCAGACTCAGTGAGTAGTAAATGACCAATGAGGCAGATGGTGTCATTAGGAGGGGTTGGACAGACCAGGCTGGTATTCACTGCTGTGTGGAAGAGTTAGAAACAGCTTGGCTGAAACAGAGAAGATACTAAAGGGACTTGACAGGATCAATATGGTGAAAGGGTTCCTCTTGGACAATAGGCAAGAACCAAGGGGAATGGGAGAAGAGGGGGGTCACTTTAAAATTAAAGAAAGGTTGCCCTTTAAGAGAGGGATAAGGAGATTTCTCTTCCCTCAGAGGGTCAAAAGGCTTTGGAACTCTCTTCCTCAAAGAGAGGGTAGAAGAGGAGTCATAGAGACGTCCAGCATGGAAACCGACCCTTCAGTCAAACTCAGCCATGCTGACCAGATATCTGAAATTAGTCCAGCTCCATTTATCACCACTTGGCCCATATTCCTCTAATCCCTTCCTATTCATATAACCATCCAGATGCCTTTTAAATGTTGTAATTGGACCTCTAGCAGCTCATTCCATACATGCACCACCCTCTGCATGAAAAAGTTGCCCCTTTAGGTCTCTTTCATATCTTTCCCCTCTCATCTTAAACCTATGCCCCCTAATTTTGGAGCCCCCACCCCAGGGAAAAAACTTTGTCTGTTTACCCTATCCATGCCCCTCATGATTTTGTAAATCTCTATAAGGTCACCCCTCAGCCTCCGACACTTCAAGGGAAACAGTCCCAGCGTATTCAGCCTCTCCCTACAGCTCCTTGAATATTTTTAAAGGCAGAGGTGGCTAACTTTCTGATAAAAACAATGTACTACTGGGGACATGGAAACGGGGAGCAGTCAGATCAGCCTTGATCTTGTTGAACAGGAGAGTTCAAGGTGCCAAGTGGCCTCTTTCATGTTCCAATGACACCCATGGTAACGAATGGCTGATTTAGACACTGACACTACTTAATGGTAGCAAGATTGCTTACCTTGATAGTTTCATAAGTGTCAGTAATCAGGGCTATGAAGAGACTTAGAACCATGTAGATGAAGAGGGTGATGAAGGTGGACAGATAGATGCGACTGAACACCCAGACCACATAGCTCTTGTCCTGCATTGCTGCAAAAGTGGCAAACATGTCATCCCCATTGATCAACGAGAAGAGGCACTCGGAAACCACATTCAGGGATCGAAACTGCAGAGGGAGAAACCAGAGACACACAATAACTCAGTTTGTCAGGGCAGGATCATAGTTATCCACACAACACTGTCAGAACATGCCAGCTCCAGGTCAGCAAGTGTGGTAACGGTGAGACATGCCTTGGCTTTTTACATGCATAAATCCTGAAACAATCTATTAGGCTGGACAAGATGGAGGTTCATAAGGAGCTGGGTTTAGAAATTCCGGCAAGTATGAAAATAGAACAGCCCCCAGGGCCAGATGGGATTTATCCTGGTGTTCTCTGGGAAGCCAGGGAGGAGATTGCTGAGACGTTAGTTGTGATCTTTATGTTATCATTGTCTACAGGAACAGTGCCAGAAGACTGGAGGATAGCAAATGTTGTTCTCTTGTTCAAGAAGGAGAACAGAGACTACCCTGATAATTATAAACCAGTGAGCCTTACTTTGGTTGTGGGTAAAGTGTTGGAAAGGATTAAATGAGAAAGGATTGATAATCATCTCGAAAGGAATAAGTTGATTAGGGATAGTCAATATAGTTTTGTAAAGAGTAGGTTGTGCCTCACAAACTTTGAGTTCTTTGAGAAGGTGACCAAACAGATGGATGAGGGTAAAGTGGTTGATGTGGTGTACGTAGATTGCAGTAACATGTTTGACAAGGTTCCTCACAGTAGGCTATTGCACAAAATATGGAGACATGGGATTGAAGGTGATTTAGTGGTTTGGATCAGAAATTGGCTCATTGAAAGAAGACAGAGGGTAGTGGTTGATGGGAAATGTTCATCCTGGAGTTCAGTTACCAATGGGGTACCACAAGGATCGGTTTTGGGGCCACTGCTGTTTGTCATTTTTATAAATGACCTGGATGAGGGCGTAGAAGGTTGGGTTAGTAAACTTGCAGATGATACAGAGGTCAGTGGAGTTGTGGATAGTGTTGAAGGATGTTGCAGGTTGCAGGGGGACCTGGATAAGCTGCAGGTCTGGGCTGAGAAGTGGCAAATGGAGGTTAATACAGAAAATTGAGAGGTGATTCACTTTGGAAGTAGTAACAGGAATACGGAGTACAGGACAAAGAAGATTTATGGTAGTGTGGATGAGCAGAGGGATCTCAGTGGCAAAAGTGAGGACTGCAGATGCTGGAGATCAGAGTTTAGAGTGGTGCTGGAAAAGCACAGGAGGAGCAGGAAAATGAACATTCCTGATGAAGGGATTTTGCCCGAAACGTCGCTTTTCCTGTTCCTCGGATGCTGCCTGACCTGCTGTGCTTTTCCAGCACCACGCTAATCTAGAGAGATCTCGGTGTCCATGTATATAAATCCCTGAAATTAGCCACCCAGATTGTTAGGGTTATTAGGAAGGCATACAGTGTGTTAATTTTTATTGGTGGAGAGATTGAGTTTCAGAGCCACGAGGTCATGCTGCAGCTGCACAAAACTTTGGTGCAGCCGCACTTGGAGTACTGCGTACAGTTCTGGTCACTACGTTATAGGAAGGATGTGGAAGCTTCGGAAAGGGTTCAGAGGAGATTTACCAGGATGTTGCCTGGTGTGGAGGGAAGGTCTTATGAGGAAACACTGAGGGACTTGAGGCTGGTTTTGTTAGATGGTTGAGAGGTGACTTTATACAGACATGCAAGATGATCAGAGAACTAAATAGGGTGGGCAGTGGCAACCTTTGCCTGGAATGATGAAAACCAACATGAGGAGACATAGTTTTAAATTGAGGGGTGATAGATTTTGGACAGATGGCAGAGGTAGATTCTTTACTCAGTAGTTGGGGCATGGAATTCCCTGCCTGTAGACTCACCAACTTTAAGGGCATTTGAATGGTTTTTGGATAAACATATGGATGAAAATGAGATCGTGTAGGATAGATGGGCTTCAGACTATTTTTACTCACTTTTTGATGGTAGGGTCCAAGTACAATCCAGCCACAGAAGCAGTAACCCAGATAAATCATAGAGGCACAGCAACAAAACCGAATAACATTGGGGAAGGCTGCTCGCAGCGTTAAAATAAGGACCTGCAATAAGAACACAAACAGCCATCAAAATGGGAGGATGGGAGAGAACGAGAGAGAGAGAGAGAGTCAGGCGAAAGCAAGAGTGAGGAACTTTACCAGCTCTTACATTATACTTTTCAAAAAAGCCCAAATATCGGATGACTCCAACCCAAACCAGCAATGTAGCTGTTCCCAATAAGATGCTGCATACGTCATAGGATGCAAAGCTCTGTAAAAGGAAATAAAACACTAAAGTTGCAGTGTTGCATACAGTAACCCACGATCCAGTTCAACATTGAAGATGACCCTTCAGCTCCATGAACGAATTCCACATTTCAACAGGTTCATGTCTGTACTGCAATCGTGGTCCCGTATTCCTCATTACCTTTGATTATCAAAAATACATCCCTCTCGGTTTAAAATTAACAATTGCTCCCCCATCAATTGCCATTGATGGGAGATTTCCAAAATGTTGAAGATTCCACAGAATAGTTGATGTGGGAAATGCAACAACATCCCATATAGAGAACCCTAGGTGTGAGAATCTGAGGTGAGGGGCTGGGTGGGGGGTGGTGGGGGGCAGGGTGAACAAGATTTGGTAGGGGTGTACAAAAATTATAGAAAGGATTTGTAGAACGAAAATAAATGGTTAGCAACAATGTAAAAGAGGAGATCTTTAATCAAAGGACACAAATTTTAAATAAATTTGCAAAAGATTTACGGTTCTGGGGGAAAGAGAAGGAAAATGCAATTAACTCAACTAGCTCAGCTGTGAAAATGGCTGAAGGGGCCAAATAGCCTAAAACTGCTCCTGTTTTATATGTTTGTAAATGCAGTAAATGAAGACCTAGAAATTAACACCTGGAAGGACAGTAGGAGGAGATTAAATTCTGACTTTCCAAAAGGAATTGGTCGAAAATAAAAGAAATTTCTAAGCTGAAAGAGAGACAGAACGCTTGCCCAGGGAGCAAGGGGAAAGAAGATTTAATTGCAAAGGACTTTCAAAGAACCAGCAGAGCAACAATGGGTCACATGGCAGTGCAAACTTCATCTGGGGAGGTAGCAGCCCTCTGTCAAGTTACATTTTCAATGACAGCAAGACACAGGATCTCATACAAGTGATAGTTCCTCAACAGGAGATTAACCTTCTCACCTGGGACTGCTGTTAACAACACATCTACTGCAATGACCTTGCCTATCTGAGTTGAAAATCCAACTTAGCAAAGCCTGAACAATAACTCCTGGTGTGGGGTCAGTTAGCTCAGTTGGTTGGACAGCTAGTCTACAGGGAACGGGATACTAGAGTGGGTTTGATTTTATATTTCCTCCCGGGCTGAGGTTACAATGAAGAACTCTCTTTCTCGAGCTCGCCTGAGGCATAGTAACCCTCAGGTCAAACAACCAGCAGCTGTCCCCCCCTCTCTCTCTCCCTCTAAAGAGCACAGCCCTGGTAAGACTATGACAATGTGTGTGTTTGATGCACGTGTGTGTGCATGCGTGCAGGTTTAAAATGATATTTTGAGGTCACTCCTCAAAATGACTTTACAGCAATTTATAAAGAAACAAGTCAGACTAAAAAAGGCCAAAATTCATTTTTCCTCCACTTTAGGAACCAAACTGTCAAACAATAACAGGGAGTGTGTGAGCACTGCAGATGCTGGAGATCAAAAGTAGAGAATGTGGTGCTAGAAAAGCACAGGTCAGGCAGCATCTGAGGAGCAGGAGAATCATGTTTCAGGCAGAAGCCTAACCTCATTCCTCATGAGGGGAATATGCCCAAAACATTGATTCTCCTGCTCCTTGGATGCTGCCTGACCTGCTGGGCTTTTCTAGCACCACACTCTCGACTTTCAAACAATAACAGCAAAGTATTCAAAGACTTTACCACTGCATTTACAAGTAAGGCTCCTCAAAACACCATTTATTCAACATAGCTACAGGAGCATCAGTAACACACATCTTTCACCGTGTAGACTTTTTTTTTTAAAAAGGACCTTTACGGGAGGTAGGTGCTGTGTGAAAGGCTAGCAGTTACTGTCCAGCCCAGATTGGCCTGAGGTGCTATTGAAAGTCAGAGTCAGATGTACAACACGGAAACAGACCCTTCGGTCCAACCTGTCCATGCTGACCAGATATTCCAACCCAATCTAGTCCCACCTGCCAGCACCCAGCCCATATCCCTCCAAACCCTTCCTATTCATATACCCATCCAAATGCCTTTTAAATGTTGCAATTGTACCAGCCTCACCACATCCTCTGGCAGCTCATTCCATACACGTACCACCCTCTGGGTGAAAAGGTTGCCTCTTAGGTCCCTTTTATATCTTTCCCCTCTCACCCTAATCCTCTGCCCTCTAGTTCTGGACTCCCCCACCCCAGGGAAGAGATTTTGTCTATTTATCCTATCTATGCCTCTCATGATCTCCTCAGCCTCTGACGCTCCAGGGAAAATAGCCCTAGCCTATTCAACCTCTCCCTGTAGCTCAAATCCTCCAACCATGGCAACATCTTTGTAAATCTTTTCAGAACCTTTCAAGTTTCATAACATCTTTCCAATAGGAAGGAGACCAGAATTGCACGCAATAGACAATAGGTGCAGGAGTAGGCCATTTGGCCCTTCGAGCCAGCACCACCATTCATTATGATCATGGCTGATCATCCTCAATCAGTATCCTGTTCCTGCCTTATCCCCATAACCCTTGATCCCACTATCCTGAAGAGCTCTATCCAAGTCTTTCTTGAAAGTATCCAGAGACTTGGCCTCCACAGCCTTACGTACACCCACCACTCTCTGGGTGAAGAAGTTTCTCCTCAACTCTGTTCTAAATATCCTACCCCTTATTTTTAAATTGTGTCCTCTGGTTCTGGACTCACCCATCAGCGGATACATGCTTCCTGCCTCCAGAGTGTCCTATCCATTAATAATTTTATACGCCTCAATCAGATCCTCTCTCACCCTTCTTAACTCAGGTGTATACAAGCCCAGTCGCTCCAATCTTTCAACATAAAATAGTCCCGCTATTCTGGGAATTGACCTCATGAACCTACACTGCACTCCCTCAATAGTCAGAATAGCCTCAAATGTGGAGACCAAAACTGCACACAATATTCCAGGTGCGGTCTCACCAGGGCCCTGTACAGCTGCAGAAGAACCTCTTTGCTTCTATACTCAATCCCTCTTGTTATGAAGGCCAGCATGCTATTAGCCTTCTTCACTACCTGCTGTACCTGCATGCTTGCCTTCATTGACTGGTGTACAAGAACACCCAGATCTCTTTGTACTGCCCCTTTACCTAACTTGACTCCATTTAGGTAGTAATCTGCCTTCCTGTTCTTGCCACCAAAGTGGATAACCACACATTTATCCACATTAAACTGCATCTGCCATGCATCCGTCCACTCACCTAACCTGTCCAGATCACTCTGTAATCTCCTAACATCCTCCTCACAGTTCACCCTGCCACCCAGCTTTGTGTCATCAACAAATTTGCTGATATTACTTTTCATACCTTCATCTATATCATTAACGTATATTGTAAAAAGCTGCGGTCCCAGCACTGATCCCTGCAGTACCCCACTGGTCACCGCCTGCCATTCCAAAAGGGATCTGTTTATCACTACTCTTTGTTTCCTGTCAGCCAGCCAATTTTCAATCCAAGTCAGTAACTTGCCCCCAATGCCATGTGCCTTAATTCTGCGCACTAACCTTCTATGTGGGACCTTATCAAAGGCTTTCTGAAAGTCCAGGTACACTACATCTACTGGCTGTCCATTGTCCATCTTCAGAGTTACATCCTCAAAGAATTCCATAAGATTAGTCAAGCATGATTTCCCCTTCATAAATCCATGTTGACTCTGACCTATCCTGTTACTGGTATAAAAATGAGTCGTAATTTCATCCTTTATAATTGACTCCAGCATCTTTTCCCACACTGATGTCAGACAAACCGGTATTTTATTCCCTGTTTTCTCTTTCCCTCCCTTCTTGAAAAGTGGGACAACATTAGCCACCCTCCAATCTGCAGGAACCGATCCTGAATCGATAGAACATTGGAATACCAATACGTCCATGATTTCTAGAGCCACCTCCTTCAGTACCCTGGGATGTAGACCATCAGGTCCCTGGGACTTATCAGCCATCAGATCTAACAGTCTCTCCAACACCAATGTCCTGCCTAATATAAATTCCCTTCAGCCCAGGTCCTTCAGCCACAATTACATCTGCGGGATTGCTTGTGTCTTCCCCAGTGAAGACAGATCCAATGTACCTATTCAACTCTTCTGTCATTTCCTTGTTCCCCATAATAATTTCACCCGTTTCGGTCTTCAAGGGCCCAATTTTAGTCTTAACCATTTTGTTTCTTTTCACGTACCTGAAAAAGTGCTTACTATCCTCCTTTAGATTTTTGGCCAGTTCACCTTCATACCTCATTTTTTTCTCCGTATATTGCCTTTTTAGTTTTCCTCTGTCGCTCTTTAAAAGTTTCCCAGTCCGCCGGCTTCCCGTTCATCTTTGCTATGTTATACCACTTCCCCCTTTTACCTTTATACAGTCCTTAACTTCCCTCATCAGCTACGGCCGCCCCCTGCCTCCCCTTAGGATCTATCTTCCTCTTTGGAACGAACTGACCCTGCACCTTCTGCATTATATCCAGAAATACCTACCATTGTGGTTCCACTGCCATCCCTGCTAGGGTACTGAACTTTGGCCAGCTCCTCTCTCATAGCTCCATAGTTCCCTCTGTTCAACTGCAATATTCCAAAAATGTCCTGTACAGCCACAACATGACCTCCCAACTCCTGTACTCAGTACTCTGACCAATAAAGGAAAGCATACCAAACGCCTTCTTCACTATCCTATCTACCTGCGACTCCACTTTCAAGGAGCTATGAACCTGCACTCCAAGGTCTCTTTGTACAGCAACACACCCTAGGACCTTACCATTAAGTGTGAAATCCTGCTAAGATTTGCTTTCCCAAAATGCAGCACCTCACATTTATCTAAATTAAACTCCATCTGACACTTCTCAGCCCATTGCCCCATCTGATCAAGAGCCTGTTGTAATCTGACGTAACCTTCATTGCTGTACACTACACCTCCAATTTTGGTGTCATCTGCAAACTTACTTATACCTCTTATGATTGCATCCAAATCGTTTATGTAAATGACAAAAAGTAATGGACCCAGCACCGATCCTTGTGGCACTCCACTGGTCACAGGCCTCCAGTCTGAAAAACAACCCTCCACCACCACCCTCTGTCTTCTACCTTTGAGCCAGTTCTGTATCCAAATGGCTAGTTCTCCCTGTATTCCATGAGATCTAACCTTGCTAATCGGTCTCCCATGGGGAACCCTGTCAAACACCTTGCTGAAGTCCATATAGATCACATCTACTGCTCTGCCCTCAACAATCCTTTTTGTTACTTCTTCAAAAGACTCAATCAAGTTTGTGAGACATGATTTCCCACGCACAAAGCCATGGTGACTAACCCTAATCAGTCCTTGCCTTTCCAAATAAGTGTACATGTCCCTTAGGATTTCCTCCAACACCTTTCCCACCACCGATGTCAGACTCACCGGTCTATAGCTCCCTGGCTTGTCCTTACCGCCCTTCTTAAACAGTAGCACCACGTTTGCCAATCTCCAGTCTTCCAGCACCTCACCTGTGACTATCGATGATACAAATATCTCAGTAAGAGGCCCAATCACTTCCCTAGCTTCCCACAGAGTTCTAGGGTACACCTGATCAGGTCCAGGGGATTTATTCACTTTTATGTGTTTCAAGATATCCAGCACTTCCTCCTCTGTAATATGGACATTTTTCAAGTCTATATCTTCCATATCCTTTTCCACAGTAAACACCGATGCAAAATACTCAATTAGTATCTCCCCCATCTCCTGCGGCTCCACACAAAGGCCGCCTTGCTGATCTTTGAGGGGCCCTATTCTCTCCCTAGTTACCCGTCTGTCCTTAAAGTATTTGTAAAAACACTTTGGATTTTCCTTCACTATTTGTCAAAGCTATCTCATGTCCCCTTTTTGCCCTCCTGACTTCTCTCAAGTATACTCCTACTGCCTTTATACTGTAAGGATTCATTCAATCTATCTTCTCTATACCTGACATATGCTTCCTTCTTTTCCTTAACCAAACCCTCAATTTCTTAGTCATCCAGCATTCCCTATACCTACCAGCCTTCCCTTTCACCCTGACAGGAATATACTTCCTCTGGATTCTCGTTATCTCCTTTTTGAAGGCTTCCCATTTTCCAGCTGTCCCTTTACCTGTGAACATCTGCACCCAATCAGCTTTTGAAAGTTCTTGCCTAATACTGTCAAAATTGGCCTTTCTCCAATTTAGAACTTCAACTTTGAGATCTGGTCTATCCTTTTCCATCACTATTTTAAAACAAAGAGAATTATGGTCGCTGGCCCTAAAGTGCTCCCACATTGACACCTCAGTCACCTGCCCTGCCTTATTTCCCAAGAGTAGATCAAGTTTTGTACCTTCTCTAGTAGGTACATCCACATACTGAATCAGAAAATTGTCTTGTACACACAAATTCCTCTCCATCTAAACCCTTAACACTATGGCAGTCCCAGTCTATGTTTGGAAAGTTAAAATCCCCTACCATAACCACCCTATTATTCTTACAGATAACTGAGATCTCCTTCCAAGTTTGTTTCTCAATTTCCCTCTGACCCATTGGGGGGTGTATAATACAATCCCAATAAGGTGATTATCCCTTTCTTATTTCTCAGTTCCACCCAAATAACTTCCCTGGATGTATTTCCGGGAATATCCTCCCTCAGCACAGCTGTAATGCTATCCCTTATCAAAAATGCCACTCCCCCCTCCTCTCTTGCATCCCTTCCTGTAGCATTTGTATCCTGGAACATTAAGCTGCCAGTCCTGTCCATCCCTGAGCCATGTTTCTGTAATTGCTATGATATCCCAGTCCCATGTTCCTAACCATGCCCTGAGTTCATCTGCCTTCCCTGTTAGGCTCTTGCATTGAAATAAATGCAGTTTAATTTATCAATCCTACCTTGTTCTCTGCTTTGTCCCTGCCTGCCCTGACTGTTTGACTGGTTTCTTTTCTCAACTGTACCAGCCTCCGATTGACCTCTTCCCTCACTATCTCCCTGGGTCCCATCCCCCTCACCTTACTAGTTTAAATCCTGAGCAGCTCTAGCAAATTTCCCTGCCAGTATATTAGTCCCCTTCCAATTCAGGTGCAATCCATCCTTCTTGTACAGGTCACTTCTGTCCTAAAACAACTTCCAATGATCCAAAAATGTGAATCCTTCTCCCATACACCAGCTCCTCAGCCATGCATTCATCTGCTCTCTCCTCCTATTCCTACCCTCACTCGCTCGCAGCACCGGGAGTAATCCAGATATTACTACTCTCAAGGATCTTTTTAAATTCCTGCCTAACTCTATATTCTCCCTTCAGAATCTCTACCTTTCCCCTTCCTGTGTCATTGATTCCAATGTGGACAATGACTTCTTGCTGATCCCTCTCCCCCTTGAGCATTCTGCACAGTCTCTGAGACATCCTAGATCCTGGCACCAGGGAGACAACACACCATTCTGATTTTTTTGCGACCGGCCAGAGAAACATCTGTCTGTGCCTCAGACTAGAGTGTCAAAAATGTGTTGCTGGAAAAGCGCAGGTCAGGCAGCATCCAAGGAACAGGAGAATCGACATTTCGGGCATCAGCCCTTCTTCAGGAATCCAGAAGGGCTGATGCCCGAAACGTTGATTCTCCTGTTCCTTGAATGCTGCCTGACCTGCTGCGCTTTTCCAGCAACACATTTTCAGCTCTGATCTCCAGCATCTGCAGTCCTCACTTTCTCCTCAGACTAGAGAGTCCCCTAACACAATCGGTCTTTTGGAACCCGATGTACCCCTCAAGAAAGTCAACTCCATTGCTATGGGTCAGACCAGGTCAGGACAGCAGATTAGATTCCATAAAAGGGTCAGAGTGAATAAGCAGTTGCCAATGAAAGAGATGAGGAGGAATTTGTCCTGAGACTGCTGAATTTGTGGAATTCTTTAGCACAGAAGGCTGTTGAGGCTGGGAGATTATGTTCAAGGCTGAAGGACAGATGTTTAATCAGGAAGAGAATGAAGGGTTATGGGGGAAAAGGCAGGAAAGTGGAGTTGAGGATTATCAGGTCAACAATGATCTCATTGAAAGGGCAGGGCAGACTCAATGGGGCCGAATGGTCTACTTCTGCTCCTACATGTTCTAGTCTTAATAGAGAAGCCTGGCTGGATACGTGGCTGATCATTTAGGACCAGAGCAAGGTTAAAATTTCTGCATCCAAAGGGACAGTGAATGTCTGTGATTGTCTGCACCCCATTGTTCTCTCGGTCTGGAAACAGGATAGTCTTCAATCTTCAAAGGAATTATAGGAAGTGGGTGGTCTGATGTCACACTGATCAAGTCCAAAGACAGAATTGTGGAGGAAGAGACAAAAGTCAAGAATTGTTTTCAGGTTTAGATTGCAAAGTCTCATTATTTAATGAGCATTAAAGCTAAATACTACAATATTCATCATTTGTGTACCAGGCTGTGATTTTCAATTACATTCGTCAAGGACTGATCTATTTCCAGATGTTCACAGCCATGTGCTCTTAAAACAAAGCTAACTCCACTCACATTGTGTTATTTATACTCAATGATGCGCAGCTCTATGACATTATCACAAAGCTGCTCCAGGGTCCTGCAGCCCACGCACAATAGGCAGGAAAGTGGACGTAGGTTTGATCAGCATCAAGGACTATATTGATTGGTAAAGCAGGCTCAAGGAACAATATGACCCAAAGTCATTTCTCAGGTTCAAACATCAGGCTGGATCCTTGTCCCTTACCTTAGCCTCAATTTCCATTTTTAGGACAGATCCAACGATGGTCAGCAAATCACTAATGATGATCAGGATGTACCAGCCATTAACAAACTCCATGCGATCAGACCACGTCACGTTTTTATTGTAGTGGAGCAAGAAGTAGTCAACAAACTCCTGAAGGGTAAAGAGCAGCCGTAGTTATTGAGGAGCACGTTTTCCAGCAGAATTACAAGAAAATAAAATAAAAATCTCCCATACGTACATTCTGCAGCTTTATCCCATTGATAACAGATCGAGTGCAGAGAATTAACGAGCTCAAACAAATCACAACAATAAGGGCATCAAAGACCATCATGTAGTGAGTGTTCCTTTGTACTTGGAAAAAGAGAGAAATGCAAATTTAAATTTAAAAATTACCAAAGCAAATCACAGCCAGCCATCGATTCAAAGACATTTTATACCAACAACTGTTGATAGATAGCAGGTCTGACACTCCATCTAGTGGACAGGTGTGCATCTTACAATGAGCACATTTGATGGCAAAATGGTTAAGTTAGGAGAGATTGGAACATTGTAGAGTGTGCCCCATTCCCCCCATCTTTTGTTTATTTAGTTTTGTTTCTCTCCTCACCCTCTCCCCCACCCCACAAAGAGTAATAGGGTTACTCTGTCCCATCCTTTATAGTTCCGTGATTCTACAATGCCCCAGTCAGAATCGGAATCTCAACAAGTACCAGGCATTATATTCTGGCTGAAACAAAACACAGCCAGTATTTTTGTGGCCAGTGAAAGTAGTTGTTTTTGAAGAGCAGAGGGATTTGGGAGATTGAGGTTTGAGATGCATCACAGAGCTGTCACAATCCATTGGCCAAATACAATCTTCCCATTCTGCACATGAATGGGGTAGACTAGTGCCCACTTCTGCCTAGACTAGTATTATGGTCACCTTACTGATTTACTAGACTAATAAACCAGACAACAAGTTCAAAACCCACCACGGCAGTTTGATTTCAACAGTTTTTCCGTAAAAGTGACCTTAAAAGTACAGATTAGATTGGCAGGACTGTCCAAGTACCAATGATTTATCCACCAGATTCACAAATACTTCATTTACAAGTATTTTGGTGAAAACCCAAATAACATGCTTCAAGGAAAGAAACCTGCCTTCCTTACCCGGTCTGGAACATTCCGTCCCATGCCACTCACTCCTTACCTTGAGACATGACTGTTCTAACATATTCCTGGCTGCTCTCCCACTTGAACCATCCACAAAGTTTCAGATTATCCAAAACTCTACTGTCAGCATCACAAGTCACTCCAGTGCCCATTCCCCTATCGTCCCTATGCCAAATTTCATAAGACCCTCAAACCCAGCCTTCGCTGGAATCTCCTTCAGCCACACAACCCTCCCAGCTATCTGCACTTGTTTACTTTGGGCTTCTTGTCATCACGGTCCAAGCTATTGTTATTACTGGACACGTCAGATCCCAGATGGAAATCTGGCCCAATAGATTGCATTTTGCTTCGGTTTAACAGTGGTCTTCCATTGGGACAGAAGCAAGCATTATTGCAGATTTTGTTTTCACAATAAAACTAAATTTATCAAAGTAAATAATAGATAATTGATTAGCTTATTCATTTTATGAATGCAAATTCAGTGTATTTTAAATATAAAGCAATAGTATCATCCCACCAATCCAAAAATATTCCTTCACAAGTTTAATAAGACTATATTCCCAGTAGAGTACTCACACCAGAATCCTTTTCCCTAAATGTCTTGATAGGTTTGGGGTAACTGTAACTATAAGCCAGTTAGCTTAATGTCTGTTATTGAGAAAATGAGCCTATTATAAAGGATGTCAGAGTCATAGAGATGTACAGCATGGAAACAGACCCTTCGGTCCACCCTGTCCATGCCGACCAGATATCCCAACCCAATCTAGTCCCACCTGCCAGCACCCGGCCCATATCCCTCCAAACCCTTCCTATTCATATACCCATCTAGGTGCCTTTTAAATGTTGCAATTGTACCAGCCTCCACCACATCCTCTGGCAGCTCATTCCATAAACGTACCACCCTCTGCTTGAAAAAGTTGCCCCTTAGGTCTCTTTTATATCTTTCCCCTCACCCTAAACCTATGCCCTCTAGTTCTGGACTCCCACCCCAGGGAAAAGACTTTGTCTATTTATCCTATCCATGCCCCTCAATTTTGTTGGGATAATAGCGAGGTTGGTAACCTGTAGTTAGCAGAGTGCCACAGGAATCAGTGCTGGGGCCACAATTATTTAAGGGGCAGTGCGGTGGCTCAGTGGTTAGCACTGCTGCCTCACAGCACCAGGGACCTGGGTTCGATTCCAGCTTTGGGCAACTGCCTGTGTGGAGTTTGCACATTTTTCCCCATGTCTGCGTGGGTTTCCTCCTGGTGTTCCAGTTTCCTCCCATAATCCAAAGAAGTGCAGGTCAGGTGAATTGGCCATGCTAAATTGCCCATATGTGAGGTGCATTAGTAGAGGGAAATGGGTCTGGGTGGGTTACTCTTCGGAGGGTCGGTGTGGACTTGTTGGGCCGAAGGGTCTGTTTCCACACTGTACGGAATCTAACCATTTCAATTACAAACTAAATGAATGATTCATATGACAAAAGTAAATGCATTGTAGCCAAGTTTGAGGATGATATGAAAATAAATGGGAAGGCAAGTGGTGGCGATGACAAAGTCTGTAGAGGGATGTAGTCACATGAAATGAATAGGCAAATCTTGGCAGGAGGAATATAATGCAGGAAAATATGTTGTGCATTTCAGAAGGATAAGTAGAGGAGCTGAATATTATTTAAATGGAGAAAGACTGCAGGAAGCTACAGCACAGGATTTGGGATTCTTTATGAATAAATCAAAAAGCTAGCATCTACCGTGTCTTCAGAATCCTTAAGGGGGAGGGTGTGCAGCCAGAGGTCGTGGTACACATTGGCACCAACGACATAGGTAGGAAGAGGGGTGGGGAGGTCATTCAGGAGCTCAGGGAGTTAGGCTGGAAGCTAAAAGCTAGGACGGACAGTGTCGTCATCTCTGGGTTGTTGCCGGTGCCACGTGACAGTGAGGCAAAGAATAGGGAGAGAGTGCAGTTGAACACGTGGCTGCAAGGATGGTGTAGGAGGGAGGGCTTCAGGGATTTGGACAATTGGACTGCATTCTGGGGAAGGTGGGACCTGTACAAGCAGGACGGGTCGCACCTGAACCAGAAGGGCACCAATATCCTGGGAGGTAGGTTTGCTAGCACTCTTCGGGGGGGGTTTAAACTAATTTGGCAGGGGGATGGGATCCGGACTTGTAGCCCAGCAAGTAGGTTAGCTGTTTTTCAGGATGTCCAAGAATGTAGGGAGGCTGTGGAGAAGGTAGCGCTGACAGGGAATACTTGCGGACACAGATGTTGTCGGCTGCAAAGGGACTTAGATATGATGCAGAGCTGGGCTGAGGAGTGGCAGATGGAGTTCAACCCTGTCAAGTGTGAGGTTATCCATTTTGGAAGGACAAATAAGAATGCGGAATACAGGGTTAATGGTAGGGTTCTTAGTAAGGTGGAGGAGCAGAGGGATCTTGGGGTCTATGTTCATAGATCTCTGAAAGTTGCCACTCAGGTGGATAGAGCTTGTAAGAAGGCCTATGGTGTATTAGCGTTCATTAGCAGAGGGATTGAATTCAAGAATCGTGAAGTGATGTTGCAGCTGTATAGGACCTTGGTAAGGCCACATTTGGAGTTCTGTGTGCAGTTCTGGTTGCCTCATTTTAGGAAAGATGTGGAAGCTTTGGAGAGGGTGCAGAGGAGATTTACCAGGATGTTGCCTGGAATGGAGAATAGGTCGTACGGGGATAGGTTGAGAGTGCTAGGCCTTTTCTCATTGAAACCGCAAAGGATGAGGGGTGACTTGATAGAGGTTTATAAGATGATTGGGGGAATAGATAGAGTAGACAGTCAGAGACTTTTTCCCCGGGTACAACAGAGTGTCACAAGGGGACATAAATTTAAGGTGAAGGGTGGAAGGTATAGGGGGGGATGTCAGGGGTAGGTTCTTTACCCAGAGAGTGGTGGGGGCATGGAATGCGCTGCCTGTGGGAGTGGCAGAGTTAGAATCATTGGCGACCTTTAAGCGGCAATTGGATAGGTATATGGATAGGTGCTTAAGCTAGGACAAATGTTCGGCACAACATCGTGGGCTGAAGGGCCTGTTCTGTGCTGTATTGTTCTATGTTCTATGTACATTCAGCTGGGAATAGGGAAGGCAAATGAAATGCCTTTATTTCAGAATGAATGCAGCCTAAAAACAGGGAAGTCTCATCAAGACTATAACAAGTATAACTATAACAAACCAGACCACAGCTGGATACAGTGGCTATTCTGGGAGCTTTTGTCTAGGGTATGACACTCTGACATTGGAGGCAGTCCAGAGAGGGTTCACACACCTGATCCGGAGTATGGATGGATTCGCTTATGGGTTGGGCCTAAATGGAGCTTTGAAGGAAAGGTGACCTTATTGAAACATACAAAATTCTGAGAGGGCTTGACAGGTTGGATGTGGAGAGATAGCTTCCCCTTGTGGAAGAGTCTAGGAGGGCATCATCTCAGAATAAGGGACCACATTTCAAACAGAGAAGAAGAAGAAAAGCAAATTATTGCAGAAACTGGAATCTGTACTAAAAACAGCAAAAAAAAGCTACAAATCACAACAGGTTAAGCTCGGATGTGGAGTCATCTAGATTCGAAAGCTGAGCTTGCTCACTCTCCATGGATGCTGCCTGGACCCATTGATCTCCAGCATATTTGTGTTTGCGGAGAGGAAGAAGAATTCTCTTCGAGGGTAGTGAATCTGGGAGATTTTTTTTACTTCAGAGGCTGTAGCAGCAAAACTGTTAAGTATATTCAAAGCTGAGTCAGATTTTTAATGAATAGAAGTACTCATGAGCAAGAAAGTGGAGTTGAGGATTATCAGATCAGCCATAATCTCATCGAATGTTGACCAGATTTGACAGACTGAATGGCCTACAGCTGCTTCAACAGTCTAACCCATTAGACTATCAAAGTAGCTCTCAAACTGTTGAGAATGAAATCACCATGGCCACAGAAGCATTTACAAGCTAATTAACTTAGTAACCCATGTTTTTGTGTTTTTAAACTCAAAACCCAAACATTTCAAATATGCATAAAACAACAGTTATATTACATTGTATCCTTGATTTGAATTACTCTGCCACAATTTATGTCCTTTCAGTTGTCTGGGCCCCATGCTCTGGAATGTGCACCATAACCTCTCAAGTCTCACCTCCCTTTAAAGTGAAGCCTTGACAAAACTTACATTTCTGACCAAGTTTTTGATGAATCAACCTTAATATCTAGTTTGGTGGCTCAGGACCATATTTTATAATATGGCTGTGAAGCACTTTAGCACTGATCATTTTAAAAGGTGCAATACAAATACAGCATTGTTGTTATGAATTCTGTAAATTTACAAGCACGTTGCCAGGGTTAGAAGGTTTGAGCTATAAGGAGAGGCTGTTTTCCCTGGAGTGCTGGAGGCTGTGGGGTGACCTTATAGAGCTTTATAAAATCATGTGGAGTGTGGATAAGGGGAAATAGACAAGGTCTTTTCCCTGGGGTGGGGGAGTACAGAACTCGAGGGCATAGGTTTAGGGTGAGAGGGGAAAGATATAAAAGAGATCTAAGGGGCAACTTTTTCACGCAGAGGGTGGTGCATGTGTGGAATGAGCTGCCAGAGGAAGTGGTGGAGGCTGGTACATTTGCAACATTTAAAAGGCAACTGGATGGGTATATGAATAGGAAGGGTTTGGAGGGATATGGGCTGGGTGCTGGCAGGTGGGACTAGATTGAGTTGGAATATCTGTTCAGCATGGACGAGTTGGACCAAAGGGTCTGTTTCGGTACTGTACATCTCTATGACTCTATGACATTCCATTGCACAAAAGTCACTGCAGAAGATCTCAAACAGCACTCCGGATGCACTTTGACCCACAAGAACATAGAACATAGAAAAATACAGCGCAGTACAGGCCCTTCGGCCCTCGATGTTGCACCGACCGAAGCCTACCTAACCTACACTAGTCCAATAACCTCCATATGCTTATCCAATGCCCGCTTGAATGACTATAAAGAGGGAGAGTCCACTACTGCTACTGGCAGGGCATTCCATGAACTCACAACCCACTGAGTAAAGAATCTACCCCTAACATCTGTCCTATACCAACCTCCCCTTAATTTAAAGCGGTGTCCCCTAGTAACAGCTGACTCCATATGCGGAAAAAGGTTCTCACTGTCAACCCTATCTAAACCCCACAATGAGAGCTTCACCACAATGACAATTAGGGATGGAGAATAAATACCAGACATGATTAAACATTAAAAGAAATACCCATTGGTCACAGGGAGGAACTAAATGATCAGCAGTGACCTTACACAAAGAACGAGGAGTAGACCATTCAGCCCCTCTGGTCTGTTCCACCATTTAAAACCATCATGGCTGATTTCATCTCAGCCTCAGTCACACTTTCCTGCCCACCCCTTACAACTCTATAGAGGGATCTGGAGCAACTGGTTTCAACACAAACTCATTAAACTAAATTAAACAAATTCTTTGTCAACAGAGAGTAAATTAAAACACACATACTGCCCCCAGTTACATGCCAGCGTTTACACTCCCGAATGGAAACATCGTTGTCCAAGTTAATTTGGATTCTTCCACTGTGTGCTTTATTGTCAAAAGTAATCTACAAGACAAAAATAACAAAGTTTGAATGATTAGGCCAGTGCTCCTCTAGATAGATTAATTAATGGTCCCTGTATTGCTTTGCTATTGTGTAGATCATTAAATTATAGGCTCCCTCCATACAATGTCCCTCACGCCATGCACTCCCACATACGTTGCCAAATCTGACAAAAGTCACGTGTCTTACAATGAAATTGAAGCTTTTCAGACAATGAAGGCTTTTTGACACCCGAAGGCTTTATGCGTGGTCTGCCTGGTATTGTGGAGATGGAGTCTGTAATATTAGGAATGGTAAAGTCACCGTACAGATCTACTTGAGCACAGGGCTACTCCTTCATCAGAGACACATGACTGGTGGAGGTTTAACCCAAGGATCAGGACTTGGAAATACATCACCATTTCTTCAGTGTTACTGGGACAAAATCCTGTATCCCTCTCCCAAGGACATGGTCAACCTGTTCAAGGTGGCAATAAAATGTTTACTCAGCCAATGATGCGTATATCAGAATACAAGAGCAGAGATGTACTGCTGCGGCTGTATAAATCGCTAGTCAGATTGCATTTGGAATACTGAGGGCATTTTAGGCCCCGTATCTAAGGAAGGATGTGCTGACCTTGGGGGGGGGTCCAAAGAAGGTTAACAAGAATGATCCCAGGGATGAAGGGCTTGTCACATGAAGAGCAGTTGAGGACTCTGGGACTGTCCTCAATGGAGTTTAGAATCTCATTGAAACTTACAGAATACTGAAAGGCCTGGATACAGTGGATGTGGAGAAGATTTACACTACTAGGAGAGACCAGGACCGAAGGGCACAACCTCAGTGAAGGGAGGACCCTTTAGAATGGAGATGAAGAGGAATTCCTTCAGCTGGAGGGTGGTTAATCGGTGGATGTCATTGCTGCAGAGGGCTGTGGGGGCCAAGTCATTGAGCGTAATTAAGACAAAGATTGATAGGCTTCTGATTAGTAAGGGGATCGAGGGTTACAGAGAAAGGCAAGAGAATGGGGGATGAGAAACATGTCAGTTATGATGGACTGGTGGAGGAGACCTGAAGGGCCGAATATCCTAATTCTGCTTCTAGATCATGTGATGTATTGTTAACATTAAAAGTATCATCTTATTCAGAGCTGGGCTGGGGAAATCACCCTGCCAAAGACATTCACTAGTGTAATCATTTCTGCGGAAACAAGCCTTCACATTAAACTGACTTGCATTCTCTCGATGGGAGTTCAAATCTAGATTTACAGGTTGAGAGAGACATGTAATATGACTTTGACCTCAGCAAATGGTCAAATTCTTGACTCAAACCCAAGAAAATAACTGCCCTAGACCCATCAGTAAAGTTAAGGGGGAAAACTCAGTTCAGTTTTGTATTGTTTAAACTCAACATGACTCCTGGCTTTTAAAGGACAACTTCCATTTCACTCAAGAATACAGATAAATTAGGAGATGAACAGGAGTCACTGGACTCGAAACATTAACAGTTTGTCTCTCCACAGATGCCACCAGACCTGCTGAGTTTCTCCAGCAGTTTCTGCTTTTGTTTCAGATTTCCAGCAGTTGTAGTGCTTTGTTTTAGTTTATAAACCAGAGTAAAAGGACAGGCCACTTACTGTAACTGAAAAATCATAACAGTCTGGCAACTCGTGATGACGGATTGTTTGTAGATTAATCGCCTTCAGTGTGAACTGAACCTGAACCATCACCAGCCTATCACACAAAGTAAAATTTAAAAAGATAAGTTCCTCCAGAGTTTAAAAAATTACAGAGACACATGTTCATTCGAAAAGTCAGAGAAGTAAAGTGGTTCACCTGTGAAAATGCAACGTCATGTTCAGCTTATTGTCTGTTGTGTGTCCACTGGACATAGGTAACACTGGCTCCATGTCAAAGCATTCTATGGGATAGAGGGGGGTTACTGCAGCCTTCATAGTCAGTCAGGCTTTGACATTAAAATGAACATTTGAAAACCAACTGATGAAGGATTGACTTCATTACATCTCACAACCCAAAGCAGTGATATTTTACTCCCTTACAAGTTACGTCTTACTTAGTTTATGCTGGTTGACAAAGAAATAGTTGGCCAGAAATAAAAACAAATTGCTGGAAAAGCTCAGCAGGTCTGGCAGCATCTGTGGAGAGAAAGCAGAGTCCCTGGACATGAAACTTTAACTCTGATTTCTCTCCACAGATGCTGGCAGACCTGTTGAGCTTTTCCAGCAATTGCTGTTTTTGTTTCTGATTTACAGCATCTGCAGTTGTTTCCATTTTTAAGTAATGGACCAGGACAGGAGATGGTAACCGATGGAAGGAAAACATTCCCTGATTTTTGACAAGTGGATAAAAAGCCTGTAGGCAGATTGGACTTCAATTGTAACAGCCATGAGAATGTCACATCATACACATCTCAAATGGAGTGAACAGCTTTATTCTCCACAACTTAAGGGTGTAAATGCAATGGAGTGATTCAGAGAAGGTTAATCAATTGATATAAAGACAAATTGCTGGAGAAACTCAGCAGGTCTGGCAGCGTCTATGGACAGAGAAAGAGAATTAATGTTGAGTCAATAGGATTCTTCTGGACTTGAAATGCAACTCTTTCCACAGATGCTGCTGACCTGCTGAGTTTCTCCAGCACCCTCTGCTTTTGTTTCAGATTTCCAGAATCTTTTTTTTTTTGTTTTACTTTACGATAGAGTCACCAGGAGTGAGTG
The DNA here is from genome assembly GCF_047496795.1 of Chiloscyllium punctatum. Taxonomy (NCBI): domain Eukaryota; kingdom Metazoa; phylum Chordata; class Chondrichthyes; order Orectolobiformes; family Hemiscylliidae; genus Chiloscyllium; species Chiloscyllium punctatum. The sequence continues at coordinate 130,740,275 of NC_092745.1, forward strand.
AGTTGTCTGATGAGGAAAGGTTGGACAGACCGAGTATGTTTCCACTGGGCTTTAGGAGAGTGAGGGGGAACCTGACTGAAGTGTTTCAGATCCTTAACAACCTTGACCAGGGGGATGTGGGAAAGCCAGTTCCTCTTGTGGGTCAGTCCAAGACAAGGGGGTACTGTTTAAACTTTATGAGCCATCTTTTAAGCACAGATGAGGAGAAATGTTTTCTCTCAGCGGGTTGCATGACTTTGGAACTCTCTGCCTCAGGACAGTGTATCACAAAATATTTTTTGAAGGTGGACACCAATAGATTCTTGTTAGACAAAGGAATCAAATGTCATCAGTGAAAGATGAATATATGGAACTCCAGACATAAACAGATCAGCCATGATCTTATCGAATGATGAAGCAGGCTTGAGGGGGCCAAATGGCCTACATTTGCTCCTTATTGCGGAGGGGGATAAACTATAGACTGGGAACTGAACCTAGATTTGACCAAGAAATAAAAGTTTAACAGCTCTAATTAACAATTCTTCCACTTAAATATGCCAAGAAGCCATTTCCCCCAATCTGCAGCCTCTAGCCCTATTACTGAGGGCGACATGGTGACTCAGTGGTTAGCACTGCTGCCTCACAGCTCCAGGGACCTGGGTCCGATTCCAACCTCGGGTGAATGTCGGTGTGGAGTCTGCACATTCTCCGTGTCTGTGTGCGTTTCCTCTCACAGTCCCACGATATGCAGGTTAGGTAGATCGGCCCATTGCATCCAGGGATGTGCAGGCTAAGGGGATTAGGTTTGGCAATCATGGGGCCAGGGTAAGGGGCTGGGTCTGGGTGGGATGTTCTTCAGAGGCTTGTTGCAGACCAAACGTGCTGAATAGCCTCTTTCCGCACTGTTGGGATTCTGAGATTTTTATGGCACCAGAATAAGGGTACGTCACCGAGGACTGAGATAAGGAGGAATTCCTTCATCTAAAAAAAATAAAAACTTTTCAGAATTCTGGACTATAGAGAACGGGGAACACACAGTCATTCTATAAATTAGTGACGGAGATGGATGGGTTCCGAAGCACCATCTTACTGAATGGGGAGTAGGCAGGAAGATGGAGATATTCTTACCCTGCTCTTAGCAAGAGCAATCTTCCAATTTAACTAACTCACGTGGAGTTCCATTTCAGAAAAGGAGTAGACCACAGAATAAAGACAGGCTATCGACAAGGCTCGAGTTTGGGGTCAAAGTACAGGTGAAGAATATCAATTCCGATACTGGTGTTGCTAAGAGCAGGATTGCAAGGGTCATATTGCTGGTTGGAGTCTATTCCCCTAATTTCCACCTTACCTTAAAAGTTAAAAATCACAACACCAGGTTATAGTTCAACAGGTTTATTTGTAAGCACTAGCTTTCAGAGCACTGTTCCTTCATCAGGTGGCTGTGGAGTAGGACTATTAGACAGAATTTATAGTAAAAGCCCCTTTTGAAAGATGGAAGACTTAATAACAGTCTAGGTTTGTTCAATATATCATATCATTTCAGTTGCACGCCACTAATCTCGTGCTATAAATTCTGGTGTCTTATGATCCTGCTCCAGTTACCAGAGTGTTTCTAAATAAACCTGTTGGACTATAACCTGATGTGGTGCGATTTTAACCTGTTGGACTATAGCCTGGTGTTGTGATTTTAACTTTGTCCACCCCAGCCCAACACCAGCTGCTCCACACCATGGATGCTTTAGATAGATGACGTGTAATTATGGCATGACATTGACTAAAAGAACAAGTTCAGAAGCAGGTCCCGTGGACTGGGTATGATTTTGCAACTCTCAAGTCCCCATTCCTCATCTTGAAATGAACCTATGAGCCACTTCTAACAAGACATTTATGGTTTCAATATGGGCAAGTTGCCTGTGGAGACAGTCTTCCTTAAACTGAATCAATCAGGCCCGAAGCCTAATTTCAGTGATAAAAACAAAGTAGATATTGCTGGACAAACTCTGTCTGTGGGGAGAGAAAAGAGTTAATGTCTCAAGTTCCTCGACAGAAGGTCACGAGACTCAAAGTGTTAACTCAGTTTTCTCTCCACTGCCAGACCTGCTGAGTTTCTCAAATAATTGCTGTTTGTTTGTTTCAGAATCACCAGCATCCACTGTTCTTTGTTATATCCTAAAGGAATTTCCACATTTTTGTTTAAAATTACCCTTTTGGACCAGTCTCCGTGGGAATGCATGTATTATTATAACTGTGTTTTTAAAAAAAAAATCTCTTCTTGACACCCCACATTGTAAAGACAGGGGAGACAGGAGTAATGTCACTGGACTTGTCCCCAGAATGAGAGTTCTTGGTTATAAGGGCTTGAAAGTATTCCCAACCATCACACATATCAAACACATTGGCAGCATCTGAATGAAACTCTGACACACCTACCTGTCTCAATCTTTGGGTCAATGTTGAAGGACTCATTGCCAGAACTGACACTGCCCCACTTATAAAAATACTGACAGACAGTCAGTGGTGTTAAATCTGTCCCTCTCCTCTCATAGGCATGATTGCCAACTGAGATCTTATGTAGTTGCACATACTAGAAAAGAAAAGATACCATTTGTTTGAGACAGAAACTAATGTTTACAGCCAGAGGAAATACTGATGCTAAATGCTAGCGATGCAAATTCTCACTACGTGACAATAGAATCCCAAATAATGTGGAAGCAAGCCCATCCAGTCCACACTGACCGTCCAAAAAGAGCATCCCAACCCAGACCCCCACCTACCCTATCCCTGCATTTCCCAATGCTAATCCACCTAATTTGCACATCACTAAATACTATGGGAAACTTAGAACGGCCAATCCACCCTAACCCGCACATCTTTTGACTGAAATAGGAAGCCTGAGCACCTGGAGGAAATCCACACAGACACTGGGAGAATTGAACCTGGGTCTCTGGTGCTGTGAGGCAGCAATGCTAACCACTGAGCCTCCGTGCCAACCTGAATGAGCTGTGAGGAGAAATCAAGTTCAAATTGTCTCAAGGAATGGGATGTCACTGAGTTTTTCCCCCAAAATATAACAAACCTCCACTTCCTTTGACCAAGGTTTAAGTTTCTCTTTAATGTTCAGAAAGCCTTTTTGGAGAATTGTGCTGGTGCTACACTTGGCATAGTGTTAGAGTTCGGATCTGCAGACATTAGAGATAGGGCAAAAACATTGCATTGTTTTTATGTATATATAATGACAACAAACTGCCTGTGGTGGGTAGTTACTCTAATGGAAAGGCTGAAACAGCCAGGACACACACCCCCTCAAATGTAGGCTGACGGAGTGACTAAGAGAGGATGGAGTAATGGTTTGATTGTTAGATAATAATTCAGAGTCTCAGGCTAATATTCTGGAAGCATAAGTTTGAATCCTACCACAGCAGATATGAAATTTGAATTCAATTTTTAAAAATCTAGAATTAAAAGCTGGTCCAATCCAACAAAAGTTGATGGACATGAAAACCTCACCTTGTAAACCTAATGTCCTTCCAGCAAAGAAGTCAGCCATCCCAGCTGGTTCTGGCCTACACGTGACTCCAGACCTACAGCCATGTGGTTAACTCTGAGTTGCCCCCTGAAACTGCCCCAGCGAGCCATTGAAAATGAAGGATGAGCATCAAGTGCTGCCTTTTCCAGTGATACCCACATGGCAAACAAAAATGGAAAGGAAGATGGTAACAAAGTCAATCTCAGCTGATGGTACTACCAAACCAGTCAGACATGGCAGACACTAAATCATTGTATTTTTGAACTGTGGTTTGAAAAATGACAAAAACACTCCTGTCAAAAAAGGGAGAATGTGCAAAGAGTTGTTTCCAACTTAGAGAAACAAGTGAAACTAAATGATGCATTTACTAAAATGTTACTTTTTGAGGAACTGGATGGTCAGCAAATTGGCACCATTTATCCTTGGTTCAGATGGGCTCAGACCGTCTGATTGGTCTGACTGCAGTTTAACTCTGATCCTGTGAGGGAAACGCAAACAGAGAAGGACAGTCACAGAAGTTGGCTGCATCAATATTGCTCTCTACCACCACCCTCCCCCCCCCCCCCCCACCTCCACAACTTCTCTTTAAAAGTTGCTCTTGCAAATTCTCTGTCAGAGAAGCAGGAAAACGACACACGACAATGAAATTTAAGGAGCTTTTACACAAGTACATGCAAGGAATTAAGGGATATTGACAGGCAGAAGGGATTAATTGAACTTGGTATCATGTTTGGCACATCATCATGGGCCAAAGGGCCTCTTCCTGAGGTGTACTGTTCTATGAAATAAATCGCTCTAAAGTCCAAAGGACAAAGACAGACCCCAGGTCCAAAGAATCAACCAAACTAAAGACTGATTGTTGATGTGCAGACAAAGTGGCATCAAAGAACATAGGAACAGCTGTAGGCCATTCAGCCCAACAATGCAATCATGGCTGATCAAACTCTACAATGTGGTTTACCCATTCCATCCATATTACCTCTGTACACTATGGGTAATCAGAAACCCATCAATCTCTACCTTCAGCATACTCAGAGGTACTCCCTTATCCTCTGGGGTAGAATTCCAAAGACTCTCAACCCTAGGGGTTAAACAATTCCTCCTCATCCCTGACCTAGAGATATCCCCTTAAATGGCAACCAGTGGCTCGACACTCCTCAACCAGGGGAAACATTTTCCTAGCACCCATCTCTCTATCCTTTTAGGTAGTTTGGAAGCTTCAGTGAGATCATCTCTCACTGTCTGAGATTCTGGAGAATACAGGTCCAGTTTGCCTGATGTCTCTCCATAGGACAGTCCTGTCATCTGGAAGCCAGTCTGATGAACCATCATTGCAGCAATAATATCTTCCCTGAGATAAGGAGACCAAACCTGCAACAGTCCTCTTGGTGTAGTCTAACCAAGCCCTGATACAAATGAAGCAAGACTTCACTACCCCTGTACTCAGCCTCTTCATTAGAGAAAGAGAAAAGAAAATCAAGGTTGTGAACACCGCTCTCGTATACCAAATTGGACAACACCTTCTGAGTAAGTAGACAGGAGGTCAGACATGAAACGTTGTACTGCTCCATTAGGAGCTTTCAAAAATGCTGAAGAACAGCACAGTGGCTCAGTGGTTAGCACTGCTGCCTCACAGCACCAGGGACCCCGGTTCAATTCCAGCCTCGGGTGACTCTATATGGAGTTTGCACATTCTCCCCTTGTCTGCATGGGTTTCCTCCAACAATCCAAAGAAACTAGAGTTGCCCTATAATGTCCAGGGATGTGCAGGCCAAGTGGATTCGCCATGGGAAATGAAGGGTTACAGGGATTGGGTGGAATGCTCTTAGGAGGGTCAGTGCAGACTCAATGGGTCAGATTAGATTAGATTAGATTAGATTACTTTCAGTGTGGAAACAGGCCCTTCGGCCCAACAACACTGCCCTGCCGAAGCGTAACCCACCCATACCCCTACATCTACATTTACCCCTTACCTAACACTATGGGCAATTTAGCATGGCCAATTCACCTGACCTGCACATCTTTAGACTGTGGGAGGAAACCGGAGCACCCGGAGGAAACCCACGCAGACACGGGGAGAACGTGCAAACTCAGTCAGTCGCCTGAGGCGGGAATTGAACCCGGGTCTCAGGCGCTGTGAGGCAGCAGTGCTAACCACTGTGCCACCGTGCCACCCACTAATATGGCCTTTTTCCACATAGTAAGGATTCCATGATTCTAATATCAAACTCGCTTCAGAATGTTAGGGATTACCTATTTCAGCCTAAAATGGTTATAACTCACAAATAAACTCTGCCTCATTGAAAACTACTATTACTGTGGAATGTAATTCCATAGAGCTTAACTGGTGGATTATCATCTAAAAATGACTTTTTCTTTTTTTTCTTTCTGAACCTAAATGTTTCATTTCCTCTTTATTTCATTTTCTGTATTAGACTGGAATTACATATTCTGGGTAAAATCCTGGACCTCCCTCCCTGGCAGCACTGTGGGTGCTCCTACATACCAGGGATTGATCAGGCAGCTCAACGCCAGGATATTAGGGATTGGCCTTTCAGTCAAAACTCACTCCCTTTTTGGAACCATCTCAAAAATCCAAGGTGATCAACAACTTCAAAAATTCTTTTGATTGGTCTCCTGTAGGAGGGGAAATATTACTCAGAAATACAGGTCATTCTCTGAAAATCACAATTCAGAAAACAACTGCTATTATGCAATATTAGAACTTAAGCCCAGTGGTTAGTACTGCTGCCTCACAGCACCAGGGTCCCAGGTTCAATTCCAGCCTCGTGTGACTCTATATGGAGTTTGCACATTCTCCCTGTGTCTGTGTGGAGTTTGTATGCTCTCCCTGTGTCTGCGTGAATTTCCTCCAGGTGCTCAGGTTTCCTCCCACAGTCCGAAGATGTGCAGATCAGGTGAATTGACCATGCTAAATTCCCCATAGTACGAGATGCATTAGTCAGAGGGAAATGGGTCTGGGTGGGTTACTCTTCGGAGGATTGGTGTGGACTTGTTGGGCCAAAGGGCCTGTTTCCACACTGTAGGGAATCTAATCTAATTAAAAATTACTCAGCGGCTCAATACTACTTTGCAACAGTTGAGAAGGACAAAAACGCGTGTTGTAGGTCACTCAGAAACAGTGAGTTTCTCCAGTAGCAGCTATTATTACAAGGTCATGTTAGCAAAGTCCAATGTTCCACTCTGTTATACACCTGGAAAGTGCATCCTCAAGCGAGCATGTATTGAATTAGGGAGATCTTTAAGGAAAAGGAATTTTAAAACTTCTAAACAGAAACTTTTAAAATACAAAAGGTGTTTTTTTTAAATGAGAAACAGACCTATAAAGAAAGACAGATTTGTCACTATGAAAGGTGACAGCCCACACAAATCAGACAGCAGCAAGACAGATAAAGAATTGCTTTTTTGTCATTCCTTGCTTGAGCTCAGGGAGTGCCAAGGTCTGCAAACACAATGGACCTTTGTCGTGGTTATCATCAAAGGGAAAATGGCTTGTGAACTCCACACAGCAAGTTCTCAAACAGCAAGGAGCTCAATGCTCAAATCACTGTTGCTGGCGACGTTTGCAGAGGGGTACTTCTTGGCCAAGGCCCGAGAGAACTTCTTTGCACATCTTCACCAAGAGTCATGAGATCTCTTCTCCAACCAAATGTAGCAGCACAGAGACAGACCCCTCTCATCCATGCTGTCCAGATTTCCTAACCTAATCTAGTCCCATTTGCCAGCATTTGGCCCATATCCCTCTAAACCCTTTCCATTCATGTACCCATTCAGATGCCTTTTAAATGCTGTAATTGTACCAGCCTCCACCACCTCCTCTAGCAGCTCATTCCATACACACACCACCCTCTATGTGAAAACATTGCCCCTTAGGTTCCTTTAATATATTTCCCCTTTCACCCTAAAACTATACCCTTTAGTTCTGAACTCTGCTTCCCTGGGAAAGAAAGACCTTGACTATTTATCCTACCCTTGCTCCTCATGATTTGATAAACCTCTATAAGGTCACCCCTCTGTCGCTCTGCTGTCTATTCAGCCTCTCCCTTTAGCTCAAATCCTCCAACCCTGGCAACATCCTTTTAAATCTTTTGTGAAACCTGAAAAGGTTTCAGAGCATCCTTCCGATAGTAGGGAGACTGGAATTGAACGCATTGAGAGAGAGAGTTGGGGGAATACCACAACCTACTAAAATGCACGCTCCATAGAAAGCTACAGTGCTGTTTCTGACAGTATCTACCTCCCTCTTGAACCCTTGCTTCTGTTAATCAACCCATTGGGTCAGTCTCGATGGGTTTGAAAAGGCATATGTGATAACTTACCTTTTCCAGAAAGGTCTTTTAGAAATAACATCTGATGAAAGTAATCCATTGTCTTGAAATGCAAACTGAATCGTGTAGTATAGAATTGCATTCATTCATATTAAAACCGCTTGCCATGTACACTATGAAATAGAGTGAAGGACCATTTGATCTAATGCAATGATTCGCTTACCTGACTGAATATAAACGAGAGATACTCATAGACTTCACTCTGTGTGTAGATTGCAAAGTCATTGTCATTATCAGTTGCATCTGCGTAGTTTTTAATAAAGAGATATTTAAAAGCGATGGTGTTCTCCTCCTTGAAGAGCACAACCATTTGATTGCTCAGTCCAAACAGAACCAACTATAAACAAAAAAAAACAAAAGGTAGCAATCGCATTACTATCAATAAGCTCAAAGATTATTAATTTTCCCCCTAAAAAGAAATTCCTGATCCCATATCAATGTCCATAGGTCTGGACCATTTTTAATCTACATTATTACACGACTGTCCAATAGCAAGGCCAGGATTTGTGGTGAAACAACAGGCAGATCCTTTGACAATTCACTGCTCACACTGACTGCCCTTGAGGTGACCTGTTGTTTCCTTCACAATCACTGGAGTCCTTCACTCAGAGGGGATGGGGTGATCCAGTAGTATACAGGTAAGATCACTGGGCTAGTAATCCAGGATCCCAGGCTAATGTTCTGGGGACACGAGACTCAAATCCCACCACAGCAGATGGTGAAATTTGAATGAAATAAAAATCTGGAGTTTGATGGCTAACGGTTGTGAAAATCCATCTGATTCCACCAATGTCCTTTAGGAGGAGGAGGAGCAGGAACTCTGCAGTTTGACTTCAGACCCACCAATATCAGTGACTTTCAACTGGCCTCTGGGCAGTTAGGGACAAAATGAATGCTGGCTTCGACAGTGACACCCACATGCTGTGAAATGGGATAAAAAGCCACCACCACAGGAGTTTGATAGCTGTAGAATCACAAGGACAGGGTGGGAACAGCACGGTGGCTCAGTGGTTAGCACTAATGCCTCAGTTCCAGGGACCTGGGTTCGATTCCTGCCTCGGGTGACTGTGTGTTGAGTTTGTACATTTTCCCCATGTCTGTTTAGGCTTCCTCCAGGTGCTCCGGTTTCCTCCCACAGTTGCAAAGATGTGCAAGGTTAGGGTGGATTGGCCATGCTAAATTGCCCCATAGTGCTAGGTGCATTAATCAGAGGGAAACGGGTCTGGGTAAGTTACTCTTTGGAGTGTCGATGTGGACTTGTTGGGCCAAAATGACCTGTTTCCACACTGTGGGGAATCTAATCCATAAAAAACTCCCGCTGAGGATGAAGTGTTGATTTGCTCACGCTGTTGTATGCTCACCCTGCCTTGCAGATTTTCAATTCTCCTCCAAGACCATATCCCCCTCCATTTAAGTCAACCCTGAGAGTCACTTAATTTTCCGTAAATCAAGAAAACCTGACTTTTTAAAATGTCTAGTGTTGACAAGTTGAGAAAATTCTTACAAAGATGGGCAATAATGCACAGAACAAAGTTCAGAGCAATGCTGAAAAACTGGAACAACTTCAGACAAAGTTGGGCAGGCACATTGAGACGGCTCAGAGAGGAAAGTCAACTCTGGTCATCTGTTATTACCTTAACTGAGCAAACCATTTTACTGCTAGCAGGAATTAATTAGGATCCACAAGCATTAGTATAACGTGTCTGTTGGGTTTGGAAGTAATTATTTGCAGTGCTCCTGCCTGAATATTTGTGAAGATTAGACTCCAGCTATATCTTTCATTACCTGGATAGAATTGTTCTTTTAGAAATCAAGTCTAGGGTTGTGAACTTTGCTGACTAGCTAAGTATTTATTGCCCAATCTCGAGTTGCCCCTCGAGAAGGTGGTGGCATCTGCCCTGTTACGACACCCTTCTGCTAATTAAACCAAACACCCAGAAAAGCTCACCTCGCCTCGAAACCTATTAAAGAATGAGTGAGAGAGAACTACCCAAATTCCACCATTTAAAGAAAATAATATCAATTTATTCTTTAACTCTAAAAGTGAACATTAAACAACAATCATTTACAACTCTAAGCCCCCTTTCTTTTAACTACTTGTTATCTGCCTCCCACTCTAACAGTATACTGCTCCCATAAAACCCCTATTAAAATTACATCAACTTAATTTCAAAACCACACAGTGGCTGTCATCATCGATGTGTCTCTCCCTCTGACTGTAGCTCTCCCAGGGTCAGTTTCAGTCTTTTGCTGTAAAGATGTAAAGATGTTTCATATAAAAAAGATACTTTTGACAGAGAGTATTTTGAATGTCATTCACTTTCACTCTCGATGATAGGTGGTCTCTGACTTTCAAACTGCCTGCCTCCTTTATCCCCCCCGACATCAGATCATCTCATTGGTTCAATGTTGGCAAAACAATAAACTCAAACTCGATTGGGTTTTAGTATGCTGGGGCACAATTTAAACTGACTGATTGGCTAAATTCAAATTCTTGTCAAAACAGCAACCAACTCAGGTATCTATTTCACAGCCAAATGTTAACATATTTTCTACTTTCCAGTACTCCCTGGGACTGCTGGTCAGTCATATGACAGGTACTTGTAAGCTCTCAGTGCAAAACAGCATTCACTCTCTCAAAGGCACAGTACACACCTTCAATGTCATGACAAGGTCCAACAAGTCAGGCTTGATGCCAAAGGGCAGCAGATACATGGGAACACTATCCCCTGCAAGCCTCCCTCCAAGCAACTCACCATCCTGACTTGGAAATGTATCCTTCACTGTTACTAGATCAAAACCCTGAAGATCCCTCTAAGGACATTGTGGGTCAACCTACAGCAAGTGGACTGCACTCAGTCAAAGAGTGTGGTGCTGGAAAAGCACAGCCGGTCAGACGGCATCCATGGAGCAGGAGAGTCAACATTTCGAGCATAAGCCTTTTATCAGGATTGTTGATGACGAACTTATGCTCAAAACATCGATTCTCCTGCTCCTTGAATGTTGCCTACTCAGCTGTGCTTTTCCAGCACCACAGCCTTTGAATGATCTTTAGCATCTGCAGTCCTCACTCTCTCCTCGTGAACAATAATCCAACACACGCCTGAATAGAGATGTTCAGGCCTTGGGGATGGAATGGGAGTTAGTCACCACAGAATTCCAAGCCTTTGGCCTGTTCTTGAAGCTACTGTATTTATATGGCTGATCCAGTTCAGTTTCTGGTCAATGGCAGCACCCAAGACATTCATGGTTGAGAGTTTAGCTGTTAGGGAAAGAAGTTCAGAATTTTAACCCAACAACTGAGGGAATGGAAATACACTTCCAAGTCAGGATGGTATGTGATTCAAAGGAGCACTTGCAAGTCCTGAAGTTACCCATGTATCTGCTGCCCTGGTGCTTCTGTAGTACAAGTCATGAGTTGGGAGGGTGCTGTCAAAGAAGAATTGACAGCATATCTTGTAGATGGTGTACACTGCTGCTGAGCATCTCTGGTGGAGGGAGTGGATGCTTGTGGATGTGGTGCCAGTCAAATGTGGAGCTGCCCCCATCCAGGCAAGTGAGGAGTATTCCATCACAGTCCTGGCCTGTGTCCCTGTAGATGGTGGACAGGTTTCAGGGCACGAAGGTTACTTGCTAGCTCAAAACCGTTTGTGTCAAATTTTTTAAAAAATTGAAGTTCAAAGCTTTTGTCCCCACACTGAGATTTTCACATCTTTCAGTGAGCTGGATTCCTGAAAGTTGTTCATTCAGTTTGGCGACTTATTCATTTGCAAGCACAAATTAACATTTTACAAAAAAAACACAAACACAGACTTTACCTGGAGAGTAACCATTGCTATTTTTAGGAGCTGCACTCCCAGTTTCCATGGCTTACGACCACGAGCTTGAAATTTTTCGCATGGATTCATGAAGAAGAACTTCAGCTTTCTTCGGAGTTGATCAGGATCAGCAGGGTCACACGTTTGCTCACTATTCCTCACGCAACATTGAATATCGGCAGATGCTCCACAACCATTGTTGATAATCAGTTCTGGACTCTCCATACCAGGTGCTTGGCAAAAAGAAGAAAAAAAAAGTGATGACTCAACCAAACTCACCTTTTGCTTCCCATCTCATTAGCATTTTTCCATCGTCCCCTTCCATTCCCCCAAATTGAAGTATTGCCATCATCGCCCACGTTACAGACCACTCCCCCCTCGCCACCTCCCCCGCACATTCAAAAGGAAGGGCAAAAAAAGAAACTCGTCAGTTCTCTAACTTGTCTGAGCTCCAATGGATCAACAACCCAAAACATTGACCATCTCTTTCTCTCCACAGGTACTGCCAACCAAATCCAGTATTTTCTGCTATCCTTTCAGGTGTCCAAAATTTGTTAAAGTAATATTTCCTTTGGGAAGTCAGAACATCATGAACAACAAACCACTGACAGAACACGTGCTGAAGTTGCACAAATTATCGAGGGAAGAAGGAAGTAGGACAAGAGAAAAATAGAAAATAAGAGGAGTAGGCTATTCGGCCCTTCGAGCCTACTCCGCCATTCGACATGATCATGGCTGATCATCCACCATACACTGTAGAACACAGCCCAGTCCATCACACAAACCAGCTTCCCATCCGCGGAATTCCTGCTGCATTGGAAAAGCAACCTCCCTCCCACCCGTTATATCTTCTGTCCAATGGAAGAGAGTATAAAAGTTTGAATACATTTGTGAACAGACTCAAGAACAGCTTCTCCCTCACTGTTATAGACTTTTGAATGGACCTCTCAAACGTTAATTCGGAACTCTCTCTGTACATTGAACCCTGCGGAACGCCACTAGTCACCGGTTGCCATCCTGAAAAAGACCCCTTTACCCCAGCTCTGTCTTCTGCCACTCAGTCAATCCTCTATCAATGCCAGGACCTTGCCTCTAACCCCTAACTCTCAAAGTTCTGGACTGCTGCTGGTGTCATTCATTCTGAAAACTGATACAAAGTACCTATTCAGTTTCCCTGCCATTTCTTTGCTCCCCATTATTACTTCCCCAGCCTCATTTTCTAGTGTCTAATGTCCAATCTGGTCACTCTCTTACCTCTTGCTAGCTGGCTTACTCAATTTTTATTCTCCCCCATTTTTGGTTCTTTAGTTATCCTATGCTGGGTTTTTTTTTAGAAAGGCCTCTCAATCCTCTGGTTTCCCACTAATCTTCACCACAGCAAATGCTTTTGCTTTTGTTTTTATGTTCTCTGACTTCCCTTGTTAGCTGTGGTTGCCTCTTCATCCCCATCGTTTCTGGTTCGCCTCCCAGATTACCCTAGGGAGAGGGGGGCGGTGGCGGGGGAAGGTTTGGTGATGCGCGGCCCTGGCCATTGTAATACAGTTATATCTGATTCCAGTTTCTTCCTCTCGTACTGCGGGGTGAATTCTATCGTATTGCAGTCACTTCCCCCTAGGAATTCTTCCATCTTAAGCTCTCTAATCAAGTCTCCTTTCTCCCAAAACCCTTCGATCCCTTTAGGTGTAAGAACTATATTGGACACTTTCTTAATGACCAGGGAGTCAAGAGCAAGAGGTCACATTTTAAGGATCTAGGATAGGCCGTTTGAGATTGAGATGACGAAAAATTTCTTCAGCCAGAGAGTGGGGAGCCTGTGGAATTCTCTGCCAAAGAAAGTGGTTAGAATATGGAACATTCCAGTGCAGCACAGGTGCGTTGGACCTCAATATTGCGCCGATCTGTGAAACCAATCTGAAGCCCATCTAACCTACACTATTCTATTATCATCCATATGTCTATCCAATGGCCATTTAAATGCCCTTAAAGTTGACGAATCTACTACTGTTACAGGCAGGGCATTCCATGTCCCTACTACTCTCTGACTAAAGAAACTCCCTCTGACATCTGTGCAACATTCACCACCCCATACATTTAAAGCTACCTCCCCTTGTGCGAGCCATCACCCTCCGAGGAAAAAGGCTCTCACTGTCCATCCTATCTAACCCTCTGATTATCTTACATGTCACAACCTTCTTCTCTTCAATAAAAACAGCCACAAGCCCCTAAGCCTTTCATCATAAGACCTTCCTTCCATACCAGGCAGCATCCTGGTAAATCTCTTCTGAATCCTCTCCAAAGCTTCCACATCATTTCGATAATGTAGTGACCAGAACTGTACACAATATTCCAAGTGCGACTACACCAGAGTTTTGTACAGCTGCAGCATGACCTCATGGTTCTGATACTCAATCTCTCTACCAATAGAAGCTAACACACCTTATGCCTTCTTATCCACCCTAACAACCTGGGTGGCAACTTTCAAGGATCTATGTACATGGACACCAAGATCTCTCTGCTCATCTACACTACGAAGAACCTTACCATTAGCCCAGTACCCTTCATTCCTGTTACTTCTTCCAAAGTGAATCACCTCACACATTTCCACACTAATCTCCATTTTCCACCTCCCAGCCCAGCCCTGCAGCTTATCTATGTCTCTATGTAACCTGTAACATCCTTCGTCATTATCCACAACTCCACCAACCTTAATATCATCTGCAAATTTACTAACCCATCCTTCTATGTCTTCATCCAGGTCATTTATAAATGTGACAAACAACTGTGGGCCCAAAACAATCCTTGGGGTGCACCACGAGTAAGTGAACTCCAGGATGAACATTTCTCATCAACCACCACCCTCTGTCTTCTTTCAGCTAGCCAGTTTCTGATCCAAACCACTAGATCACCCTAAATGCCATGTCTCCGTATTGTGTACAATAGTCTACCGTGCGGAACCTTATCAAGCACCTTACTGAAATCCATATACACCACATCAACCGCTTTACCCTCATCTGTTTGGTCACCTTCTCAAAGAATTCAAGGCTTGAGAGACATGATCTACCCTTCTCAAAATTGTGTTTACTATCCCTAATCAACTTATTCCTCTCTAATTATTATAAATCCTCTCTCTTATAACCCCTTATAACATTTTACCCTCAACTGAAGTAAGGCTCACTAGTCTGTTATTTCCAAGGTTGTCTCTACTCCCCCTCTTGAACAAGGGAACAACATTGGTTACCCTCCAGTCTCTGGCATTATTCCTGTCAACAATGATGACAAAGATCAATCTCCTCCCTGGCTTCCCAGAGAATTCTAGGATAAATCCCATCCAGCCCAGGGGATTTATCTATTTTCAAGCTTTCCAGGATTGGTAACACCTCCCTACCGTGAACCTCAATCCCATCTAATCTCGTAGACTGTATCTCAGTATTCTCATCGACAACATTGTCTTTTTCTAGTGTGAATACTGATGAAAAGCATTAATTTAGCCCTCTTCCCCCATCTCCTCTGACTCCACACACAACTTACCACTACTATCCTTGATTAACCCTAATCTTACTCGAGTCATTCTTTTATTTATGATATACCCAGAGAAAGCTGTAGGGTTTTCCTTGATCCTATCCACCAATAACTTCTCATGTCCTCTCCTGGCTCCTCTTAGTCCTAGGTCTTTCCTGGCTAGATTGTAATTCTCAATTGAGCCATCACATCTCATCCTAACACAAACCTTCTTCTTCTTGACAAGAGATTCAACTTCTTCCATTAACCATGGCTCCCTCCCTCAACCACTTTCTTCCTGACTGACTGGTACATACTTATCAAGGACACACAGTAGCTGGTCCTTGAATAAGCTCCAGATTTCAATTGTGCCCATCCCCTACAGTTTCCTTCCCCATCCAATGAATCCTAAATCTTGCCTAAACACATCACAATTGCCTTTCCCCCAGCTATAACTCTTACCCTTCAGTATATACCTATCCCTTTCCATTGCAAAAGTAAACATAACTGAATTGTGGTCACTATCACCAAAGTGCTCACCTACCTCCAAATCTAACACCTGGCTTGGTTCATTACCCAGTACTCAATCCAATGTGGCCTCACCCCTTGTTGGCCTATCTACATACTGTGTCAGGAAACCCTCCTGCACACGTTGGACAAAAACTGACACATCTGAAGTAATTGAGCTGTAGTATTCCCAGTCAATATTTGGAAAGTTAAAGACCTCATAACAACTTGTGGGCAGCACGGTGGCAGAGTGGTTAGCACTGCTACCTCACAGCGCCAGAGACCCGGGTTTAATTCCCGCCTCAGACAACCGACTGTGTGGAGTTTGCACATTCTACCTGTGTCTGCGTGGGTTTCCTCCGGGTGCTCTGGTTTCTCCCACAGTCCAAAGATGTGCAGGTTAGGTGAATTGGCCATGCAAATATTGCCCGTAGTGTTAGGTGAAGGGGTAAAATGTAGGGGAATGGGTCTGGGTGGTATGCACTTCGGCGGGTCGGTGTGGACTTGTTGGGCTGAAGGGCCTGTTTCCACACTAAGTAATCTTAAAAAAAAACTACTCTGTCACACCCACCCCCATTGAGAATCATCTTTGCTCTGCTTTCCTCTACACCTCTAGAACTATTCGGAGGTCTATAGAAAACTCCCAACAGGGTGACCTCTCCTTTCCTATTTCTAACCCCAGCCCATACTACCTTATTAGATGAGTCCTCAAACGTCCTTCTTGCCACCATAATACTGTCCTTGACTAACAATGCCACACCTCCCCCTCTTTTACCATCTTCTCTGTTCTTACTGAAACATCCATTCCTGTCCCTGCTCTATCCATGTCTCCAAAATGGCCACAATATCCAAGTCCCAGGTACCAAACCATGCTGCAAATTCACCCCACCTTATTCCAGATGCTCCTGGCACTCTCCAAACCAACCTCTTGCTTGCCAGGGCCCTCTTGCAACCTTGAACTCTTAGTTCTGACCTCACTACTCTCAACCCCCTGTAAACTCAAACTATAATATCGGCTCCCTTTCCCCTGCTGTATTAGTTTAAACCCACCAGAAGAGCGTTAGCAAATTTTGCCCTCAGGATATTGGTAACCCCCCGTTCCGGTGAAGACTATCCTGTGTGTAGAGGAGAGACTGAAGCATTGAATGTTTTCAAGGAGGACATTAGGTCTTAAAGCTAAAAGGGGTCAAAGGGTATGGGGGAGAAAGGGGGAATGGAGTTGGATGATCAGCCATGATGCTACTGAATGGCAAAGCAGGCTAGAAGGGCCAAATAGCCTACTCCTGCTCCCATTTTTGAAATTTCTGAATGTCCTTATGTCTGGACTACAAGTGACTCCATACCCACAGGCGAGTCTTAACTGCCCTCTGAAATGGCTGAGCATGCCACCAATCAGGGATGACAATAAATTGCTGATGCCCACGTCCCATGAATGAAGTTAAAAATATTAAGCCCAGCAACAAGCTCCTTGCTGCCAAGGCAAACAGATACATTTGCCACCCAGGATAGGATTGCCTCACACCAATGAGCAATCGTCACAACAAAGAGACATTCCCACGGTAACAATCTCACAAACACTGGCAAGGTCGCTCTCAGACTTTGTAAAGTGATGGAACAGGAAGGCAAGTTCTAACGAACTACAACATTAATTAGAATAACCTGAACTTTATAAAGCTGCTTGTCAATGCATGACTCGATTCAGGATCATTAATCCGACTAACGTCCAATCAACCAGAAGATTATTTTGATCATGAGAGAGATAAAACATGAGAATATTGCCCAGGAATACTAAACCCAGCTGGAGTGTTTAAAGAGACCCCTTTCTGTAAACAGGAATTAAACTTTCTTCATTCATTCACAGGATGAGGGACATCACTGACCAGGCTGCATTTATTGTCCATCTTAATGGCCCAAAGAGTCAATTGTATAACTTAGGTCTGGAGTCATGTGTAGGTCAGACCAGGTAAAGATGGCAGTTTCCTTCCCTGAAGGGCATTAGTGAACCAGATGGGTTTTTCCAACAATTGACATGAATTCATGGTCATCACTAAACTCTTAATTCCAGATATTTACGGAATCAAGTTCCACCATGTGCCATAGCAGGATTTGAACCAGGGTGTCCAGAACATTATCTGGGTCTCTGATTCAACAGTCCAGTGATAATACAACTAGGCATTGCCTCTCCTCACTTGGGAGTGTTCCATGTCCAGAACCTAAATCACACCACACCACTTCAGCTTTCCCAGGAGCTCTGTCTATTCCATCTAACAGCCCTCATTGTGGCAGGCTGTTGGATTCAGTCTAACTCCAGGAAACTGCTTTCGGAGACGAGTTTTTTTTTAAAAAAACCTAACAGCTGCAGAAATTATTTTGACAGAACAGTCAAACATCATTTCCATGGCTCATTTTAGGCAAATATAGTTAATGTTGGGGGCAACTTTGGCGGAATCCTACAACTCCAATCTATAGGAACGATGTAACTGTATCTTTTAATGACTCCTAGCTTCCAGGAAGGACAGAGGGGGTGTCTGTTTGACTCAATACCAGAATATTACAAGGTCAAATAAAAACCCCACATTATTGTGATTTAAGAAAAACAACTAACCTTGTATTTTATCAGGGAGTGAGACGTGCATAGGTAGAAACTGCATTTCACACTCCGAGAGTCCCCTTACTGCGTTTTCCATATCATTGATATTACACAGAAATAAAACCATCCCATCGACTTCCCCGTGACCAACCCCTACTTTTGAAATTTTGCAATGACACCATCACCCTGAGATTAACGAGGAGCACTTCATTTACCTAATTAAAGGCAAGAACTCTAACGTTCGGCACCGAGTGGACTCACCTCTTGGGTTAATTGCACCTGGTTAATTGGCCGCTACATCTATCTATCTATCTATCTATCTCCTTGAGCTCAGGATGTGTTCCCCAGGCCGGCTACTAAATTACAGGAGCTGGAACCTCCCTGTCAATCCCGAGGGTGTTGGGGTTTTGAGGTGGGGCTCCCTCTATATAAAGTCAAAGTGAACAAGGCAAGGAAATGTCAAAATCTAAGGAACCCTGAAAGCAGACAAGAAAAATGTGTCTCTTTCTCATACATATACACACCAGGTCTGAGTGCTGCTGGGGAAGATGATTCTTATTATTGTGCTCTTGCATTCTGTCGCCCCCTGATCTGGGCGTAACATTCCCTTAGCTATCAGTTAGGATGGGATTGTACACAAGTCTAACCCCCGCCCCCTCCTAAGCTGCAGGACCGACCTATCAGAGGGTCTACCTTCTGTGGTTTCAGACAGATGGACAGAAAGGGTTAACTGGGAAGCTATGCACAGCTGCTGCCTCTGGGACTAGTTGGTCAGCGTGGTGTTGGTTCTATAGCCAGGCAACATAGGTGCTTAACCAGCGTGAAACTAATGGAACTTGGTATTAACTGATTCCTGTTAATAAAGTATATGAGAAGGTCGCTTGTGGAGCAATGGTAGAGTCCCTACTCCATCAAGACCTACCTGCTCCAGAGATATGTAATAACATCCCTGAACAGGTTCAATAGAAAACAGGTTAATTTAAAAAATACTAAACTATGTGAGGCCCATTTGTGGTGCAGTATTAATGTCCCAACTTCTGGAATGGGAGAACCAGGTTCAAGTCCCACCTACTCCTGAGGTGTGTAATAACATCTCTGAACAGGTTGATTAAAAATAATTAAAGTATGTGCTTTTTCTGCTGAAGACTAATTAGTGGTTAAGCCTTAACCACCTTGTAATAATAAGCTTGTATTAGACATATATACCCAGAGAAAATCTGAGCAGAACTGAGTGCCTTCTGCAGGCATTTCTTCGAGCATCTTTTGACCTTGATATTCTTGGGTAAAAGATGTGTCTGTGTGTCTGAGTCAGAGACTATTTTTTTTTGTCTGATTTCGGGAGTCTTTAGATCTGATGGTAAACTGTTAAGGAGAGTATTGGAGTTCTCTGTGGTGTCCTGGCCAATAGTTATCCCTCCAACAACATCACAAGAACAGATGATCTGGTTACTATTACACTGTTTCTGGGAGTTTGTTGAGTTTCATTACAACATTCCAACAGTGACTACAATTCAATAATACTTCATTGACTGTGTGTCAGAATGTCCAGTGGTTATGGAAGGTACTGTAGGGCTGATAAATTAAGACATACAGAAACAATTAGGATTTCTTTATTGGAGTTTAGGGAAAATAAGAGGTGGGAGTCTCACTGAAATGTATAAATTCCTAACAGGACTAGACAGGGTAAATGCAGGAATGATGTTCCTGAGGGGAGGCTGGTACAATTACAACATTTAACAAGTATCTAGATGAGTATGTGAATAGGAAGGGTTTAGAGGGACATGGGCTAAGTACTGGCAAATGTGACTAGGATAGCTGGTCAGCATGGACCAAAGGGTCTGTTTTCCCCTTCTATTACTATGACTGACTGAGGAGCCCAGGAAGATGTCTACAAATCTGGAGTAGACCGTTTAAGACTGATATGAGGAGACGTTTCTTCACCCAGAGAATGGAGAGACAGTGGAATTCTCTGCTATAAAGAGTAGTTGAGGCCAAAGCAAATACTGTTTTCACAAAGGAGGTAGATAGAATTCTTGGGGTTAAAGAAACCAAGATGTGAAGAGAAAGCAGGAACAGGATGCAGACTTGGATAATCAGCCATAGTCATATTGAATGGCCTACTCCATTTTGCCTACTCTTTTCCTTTTCAATTGATAGTGTTGCTGCCTACTGTTAGTTTTGGGTTCACTCTCCTGGCTTCATTCCACCATGAAGTAAGTGAGATCTATTGGAACTGGATAATGGCTGATTCACAGGAGGACAGAAAATGGGCAGTTAACTTCCAATGGTTTGATCAATATATTTTTATTATGTTCCTGTTTTTAGTGAGTACTCGCAGAGCTTTGAGACCATTGAGCACCAGGCACGGGCTAGACTGTATTACTTCCCTGACAAAAGAGTTTTAAATTTGATCCTCTGGCTTTTTTAATGAGTTTTTTTGAGTTATGTTTAATTTGGCTGATTTTGCCTAAAGTGTATTTTGTTTCCAACAACCTGAACATACTGGAATCATTATGAAAATAAAACTGAACTCCAGATGCTGGAAATCTGCAATGAAAACAAAGTGCAGGAGAGGTCTGGCAGCATGTGTAGAGAGAAAATCACGGACAGAGTTAATTTCTGTTTTTCTCTTTACAGATTTGCTGAGTTTCTCCAGCATTCTGCTTTTGTGCCAAGTTCTATGCAGACTGGTGACATTTGCTGAGGATATTAAAACTGACAAAAGTAAAATCTGAATGCAGCAAAAAATTAGGATCAAATGTGCAATTGACCAGAAAATTGTAATCTTGTTGTAACTGATTAAAAGAGTGTGTTGTACTGAGGACTTCTTTGTGGGTCTGCTCCTGGGCCTGGCCAAACTGGCCATAAACAGGTCCAGGCCGTGAAGGGGGTTGTTAGGGCCGACTGCCTGCCCCTCTTTCGCGGTTATGTCAGAGCCTGGGTGTCCCTGGAGAAGGAGCACGTGGTGTCCACTAACACCCTTGAGTTGTTCAGGGAGAGGTGGACGCCGCAGGGATTGGAGTGCATTATTTCCCCCTCCAACTCTATTTTGATTTAATCCCTGCCTCCCCCCCTTCACTGTTTGATCACACAGCATTGCCCTTTGATGAGAAGGACACTGCTTGTCACTGGACACTTGGGTGTTTCCTCTCTTCCTGGTGGTGGAAATTGAATAAAGATTCGTACATCTGTTGTGTTTCACTGTGTCTCAGTGAAGCAACATGGGAAGCAAAAAAAAATAACAGGAGATGAGAATCTCCTCAGGAAAGAAAAGGAAAAGGAAGAGTGTGAGAGGGAATAGTTCTGATAAACTGTCAATTTAAGTCAGGAAACAATGGAGCCTTAAGATGATAAGTGTCATTTATTTTCCTAGCAGGGCTCCTTGCAGTCCTAATAACTGAACATCAGAATAGATGGAAATTGAATAAAGATTCATATACCTTGTGTTTCTCACTGTGTCTCACACCTGCACACACACACCAGGGGTGCTGGGGAAAAATAAGCACTACCGCAGTTTGGTGGTAGTGTGGGGGTTAAATTTAAGAGAAAAAAAACAGGAGTCTTTCACTGGCCACTTGGGTGTAAAAAAAGAAAAAAAGAAAGAAAAAAAAATTTAAAAAAAGAAAAAAAAATAGATCATTTTAATCAACCTGTTTGGACATGTAATGACACACTTAGAACATTAATGTGCAGTACAGGCCCTTCGGCCCTTGATGTTGCACTAATCTATGAAACCAATCTGAAGCCTGTCTAACCTACACTATTCCCCTGGGGGTCTACCTCAGCCCGGCTGAGGAATCCTGGCCGGCCAACTGGCAGGAGCTGGAGGCCAAAGTCTCGGCTCGCCTAGGCTGCTGGACAGGACTGCTCCGAGTGCTATCTTACAGGAGTCGAGTGCTGGTCATAAACCAGCTGGTGGCCGCCATGCTGTGGTACCGGCTGGTCACTTTGGT
Organism: Chiloscyllium punctatum; assembly: GCF_047496795.1. Taxonomy (NCBI): domain Eukaryota; kingdom Metazoa; phylum Chordata; class Chondrichthyes; order Orectolobiformes; family Hemiscylliidae; genus Chiloscyllium; species Chiloscyllium punctatum. Next base: position 130,762,495 of record NC_092745.1, read on the forward strand.
CCCTCCTACTGGCTTTGTCGCTGACATCCAGAGAACGTTGGTCGACTTCTTCTGGGACAAAAAGATGCACTGGGTCGCCGCGCAGGTTCTGAGTCTCCCTATCGAGGAGGGCGGTCAGTCGCTGGTGTGCGTCCGCACCCAGGTCGCGACGTTCCGCCTTCAGACCTTGCGGCGATACCTTTACGTCGATCCTCCTCCTAGGTGGTACGCCCTGGCGACGTATTTTTTCCGCCAGGTGCGTAACCTCAACTACGACACGCAGCTCCTGTTCGTCGACCGTGACGGTTTGGAGGTCGCCCTCAAGGCGCTGCCTGTCTTTTACCAGGACCTGATCACTGTCTGGAACATGGTCGAATCGCGTCGCGCCTACCCTCCGGCTGGAGTAGCGGCTGTCGTCAGGGAGCCGTTGCTCAGGAATCCGCACCTCCGTACTCGCGGGTTCGAGTGGCTGTCGGAGGGGAGGGCCGTGGCGGCGAGGGTGACCAGGGTGGGGGATGTGCTGGGTGCCGGGGGCCTGGGCTGGACGCTGCCGCAGGACATAGCGAGCAGGGCAGCGGTAGACGTCCGGTACGTGGCCACCGCCATCCGACGCCTTAAAACGGCGGTGCTCGGACCCGACGTAGTGCACCGATTGGAGGACGCTCAGGTGTGCGGTGGGATCCCGTCCGCGCTCACCCCGGCCCGGACGGAATTTCACATTGGTCCCAAGGTCCCGTACTTCCCGCGGGAGCCTGTGCCCCACAACCTGAGCCGCCTCCGGAATTTTAATTTTGTCCCTTTTTAAGGATGTAAAAAGGAAGGCCCTGTATAGACTGCTGCTGCACACCGTCCACCTCTTCTCCCTCATCCACCGTCCGGACACGCCTTGGCGTGCCCATTTGCCACTGGGCGGTGGAGATCCCCAGTGGAGGGCTCTCTACGTGGGAGTCCTCCCCCTTTCTCTCGGGGATCTGGGGTGGAGGGTGCTGCACGCAGCAGTCCCCTGCAACCACAGGTTGCGGTGGTTCACGGACTCCCAGCCCAACTGCTTGTTCTGTGGCGCTGTGGAGTCCGTGGACCATGTATATATTGGGTATGGGTGTTTGCACTCCCTTTTTGATTTTCTCAAAAACCTTCTCCTCTGTTTCTGGCTGCACTTCAGTCCCACGCTCCTGATCTTCGGGCACCCGGTACGGAGGAGGGAGGGCAGGTCCGAGGACCTCCTCGTGGGTCTGCTCCTGGGCCTGGCCAAACTGGCCATCAACAGGTCCAGGCAGCGGGCCGTGGAGGGGGTCGTTAGGGCCGACTGCCTACCCATCTTCCGGGGTTACGTTAGAGCCCGGGTGTCTCTGGAGAAGGAGCACGCGGTGTCCACCGACACCCTGGAGTCGTTCAGGGAGAGGTGGGCGCCGCAGGGAGTGGAGTGCATTATTTCCCCGTCCAACTCTATTTTGATTTAGTCCCTACCCTTCCCTTCACTGTTTTTGTTCACACAGCATTGCCCTGTGGTTTGAAGGGCAGTGCTTGTCACTGGCCACTCGGGTGTTTTTCCTATCTTCCTGGTGGTGGCAATTGAATAAAGATTCGTGCACTTTGTGTCTTTTCACTGTGTCTCACACCTGCACACACACACCATGGTTTCTGGGGAAAAAATAAGCACTACCGCACTTAGGCGGTAGTGTGGGGGTTAAAAAAAAGGAAGAAAAAAAAAGAAAAAAAATAGAAAAAAAAAGAAAAGAACAAATAAAAATTAACCAGCTGGTGGCCGCCATGCTGTGGTACCGGCTGGTCACTTTGGTCCCTCCTCCTGGCTTTGTCGCTGACATCCAGAGAACGTTGGTCGACTTCTTCTGGGACAAAAAGATGCACTGGGTCGCCGCGCAGGTTCTGAGTCTCCCTATTGAGGAGGGCGGTCAGTCGCTGGGGTGCGTCCGCACCCAGGTCGCGACGTTCCGCCTTCAGACCTTGTGGCGATACCTTTACGTCGAGCCTCCTCCTAGGTGGTGCGCCCTGGCGATGTATTTTTTCCGCCAGGTGCGTAACCTCAACTACAACACGCAGCTCTTGTTCGTCAACCGTGACGGTTTGGTGGTTCACGGACTCCCAGCCCAACTGCTTGTTCTGTGGCGCTGTGGAGTCCGTGGACCATGTATATATTGGGTGTGCGTGTTTGCACTCCCTTTTTGATTTTCTTAAAAACCTCCTCCTCTGCTTTTGGTTGCACTTCAGTCCCACGCTCCTGATCTTCGGGCACCCGGTATGGAGGAGGGAGGGCAGGCTCGAAAACCTCCTCGTGGGTCTGCTCCTGGGCCTGGCCAAACTGGCCATCAACAGGTCCAGGCAGCGGGCCGTGGAGGGGGTCGTTAGGGCCGACTGCCTGCCCCTCTTCCGGGGTTACGTTAGAGCCCGGGTTACGTTAGAGCTCCTTGGAGAAGGAGCACGCGGTGTCCACCAACACCCTGGAGTCGTTCAGGGAGAGGTGGGCTCCACAGGGAGTGGAGTGTATTATTTCCCCCTCCAACTCTATTTTGATTTAGTCCCTACCCTCCCCTTCACTGTTTTGATCACACAGCATTGCCCTTCGATGTGAGGGGCAGTGCTCGTCACTGGCCACTCGGGTGTTTCCTTTCTTCCTGGTGGTGGAAATTGAATAATGATTTGTACACCTTGTGTCTCTCACTGTGTCTCACACCTGTACACCGTGCTGGGGGAAAAAATAAGCACTACCACAGTTAGGTGGTAGTGTGGGGGTTAGAAAAAAGGAAAAAATCCTATGCTATTCCATTTTCATCCATATGTTTATCCAATAACCATTTAAATGCCCTTAAGGTTGGTGAATCTACAACTATTGCGGGCAGTACGTTCCATGCCCCTCCTACCCTATGAGTAAAGACCCTGCCTCTGATATCTTTCCTATATAGATCACCCCTCAATTTAAAGCTATGCCCCCTCATGCTAGCCATCACCATCCGAGGAAAAAAGCTCTCACAGTCCACTCTATCTAACCCTCTGATTATCTTTCTCAATTAAGTCACCTTTTAACCTTCTTCTATCTAAGGAAAACAGCCTCAAGTCCCTCAGCCTTTCCTTGGAAGACCTTACTTTTCCAAACCTTTTCCAAAGCTTCCACATCCTTCCTAGAATGCGGTGGTCAGAACTGTACGCAATTCTCCAGGTGTGGCCACACCAGAGTTTTGTACAGCTGCAGCATGACCTCATGGTTCTGAAATTCAATCCCTCTACCAATAAAAGCTAACACACCATTGGCCTTCTAAACAACCCTATCAAACAGGGTGGCAACTTCCAGGGATCTGTGTACATGGACACCGAGATCTCTCTGCTCATATACACTACCAAGATTCTTACCATTAGCCCAGTACTCTGCATTCCTGTTACTCCTTCCAAAGTGAATCACCTCACACTTTTCTGCATTAAACTCTATTTGCCACCTCTCAGCCCAGCTCTGCAGCTTATCTATGTCCCTCTGTAACCTGCAACATCCTTCCGCACTATCCACAACTCCAGTGACCTTAGCGTCCTCCGCAAATTTACTTACCCATCCTTCTACGCCCTCATCCAGGTCATTTATAAAAATGACAGACAGCAGTGGACCCAAGACAGATCCTTGCTGTACTCCACTAGTAACTGAACTCCAGGATGAATGTTTCCCATCAGCCATCACCCTCTGTCCTTTCAACAAGCCAATTTCTGATCCAAACCATTAAATCACCCTCAATCCCACACCTTTGTATTTTCTGCAATAGCCTACCATGGGGAATCTTACCAAATGCCTTACTGAGATCTATACACACCACATCAACCGCTTTACCCTCATCCACCTGTTTGGTCACCTTCTCAAAGAACTCAATAAGGTGTGTGAGGCACGACCTACCCTTCACAAAACCGTGTTGACTATCCATAATTAACATATTCCTTTCTAGATAATTAGAAATCCTATCTCTTATAATCTTTTTCAACACTTTACCCACAACTGAAGAAATTTTCACTGGTCTATAATTACCAGTTTGCCTCTACTCCCCGGACAAGGGGGCAACATTTGCTATCCTTCGGTCCTCTGGCACTATTCCTGTAGACAATGACAACATAAAGATCAAAGTTAAAGCTAAAGCTCAGCAATCTCTTCTCTGGTTTCCCAGAGAATCCTAGGATAAATCCCATTCGACCAAGAGGACTTATCTATTTTCACACTTTTCAGACTTGCTAATACCTCCTCCTTGTGAACCTAAATCCTGTCTAGTCTAATAGCCTGTATCTCAGTATTCTCCTCAACAACATTGTCTTTATCCAGTGTGAATACTTCCAAAAAATATTCATTTAGTGCTTCCCCCATCTCCTCTGACTCCATGCACAGTTTTCTACTATTGTCCTTGATTGGCCTTATCTTACTCTAGTCATTCTTTTATTGCTTAAATACCTATAGAAAGCCTTAGGGTTTTCCTCAATCCTATCCACCAATGACTTCTCATGTCCCCTCCTGGCTCTTAGTCCTCTCTTTAGGTCTTTCCTGGCTAACTAGTAACTCTCAATTGCTCTGAGCCATCACGTCTCATCCTAACATAAGCCTTCTTCTTCCTCTTGACAAGAGATTCAATTTCCTTAGTAAACCATGTCTCCTATGTTCGACCACTTCCTCCCTGTCTGACATACTTATCAAGGACACAGTAGCTGTTCCTTGAATAAGCTCCACATTTCAACTGTGCCCATCCCTTTCAGTTTCCTTCCCCATCTTATGCATCCTAAATCTTGCCTAATCGCATCATAATTCCCTTTCCCCCAGCAATAGCTCTTTAGGTCTTTCCTAGCTAGGTTGTAACTCTCAATCCCCCTAACCGAGCCATCACATCTCATCCTAACACAAAACTTCTTCTTACATTAAAGCAAATTACTGCGGATGTTGGAATCTGAAACCAAAAGAGACAATGCTGGAAAATCTCAGCAGGTCCGGCAACATCTGTTAGGACAGAAAAGAGCTGACGTTTCGAGTCTGGCTGACCCTTTATCAAACCTTCTTCTTCTTCTTGACAAAAGATTCAACTTCTTTCATTAACCACAGCTCCCGCGCTCGACCACTTGCTTCCTGCCTGACAGGTACATACTTATCAAGGACACGCAGTAGCTGGTCCTTGAATAAGCTCCACATTTCAGTTGTGCCCATCCCCTGTAGTTTCCTTCCCCATGCTATGCATCCTAAGTCTTGCCTAATTGCATTGTAATTTGCCTTTCCCCCAGCTATAACTCTTACCCGTCCGTATATACCTATCCCTTTCAATCGCTAAAGTAAACATAACTGAATTGTCACTATCACCAAAGTGCTCACCTACCTCCAAATCTAACACCTGACTTGGTTCATTATCCAGTACCAAATCCAATGTGGCCCTGCTTCTTGTTGGCCTGTCTACATACAGTCGACACTGTGGCGCTAGAAAAGCACAGCATGTCAGGCAGCATCTGAGGAGCAGGAGAGTCAACGTTTTGGGCAAAAGCTCTTTATCAGGAATGAGGCTGTGAGTCAAGGGGATGGTAAGATAAATGGGAGGGGTATGGGCGGGGTGGGGAAGGTAGGTGATAGTGCAATAGGTGGATGGAGATGGGGATAATACCGATAGATCAGAGGGGAGGTGGAGCGGATAGGTGAGAAGGAAGATAGACAGATACGACAGGTCATGAGGGCGGTGCCGAATTGGAAGGTTGGATCTGGGATAAGGTGGGGGCAGAGAAATGAGGAAATTGGTGAAATCCACATTGATGCCATGGGGGTGGAGGATCCTGAGACAGAAGATGAGGCCTTCTTCCTCCAGGCATTGGGTAGTCAGGGAGTGGCACTGGACCTGCATGTCCTTGGTGGAGTGGGAGGGGAGTTGTAGTGTTCAGCCACGGGGCAGTGGGGTTGGTTGGTACGGGTGTCCTGGAGATGTTCTTTGAAGCACTCTGCGAGTAGGTGTCCTGTCTCCCCAGTGTAAAGGAGACCGCATCGGGCAAAGGGATACAGTAAATGACATGTATGGAAGTGCAGGTGAAACTTTGATGGATGTGGAAGGCTCCTTTGGGGCCTTGGACAGAGGTAAGTGGGGGGCAACTGTTTGTTCCAGCTCCAAGTTTCCACTCTGGCTCCCTGAATTTCTGCTTTACCATCCCATCTCTCTTCCTACCTACATCGTTGGAGAACTCACATTTTATGACCAGAAGATGTCAAAACTGCTTTCGAACCAATGAGTGCTGTAACATTGAAAACAAGGGGGTCAATTTGCACATGGTATGCTCCCACAAACAGCAATGGGATAATAACTAGAGGGGTGCCATTGTGGTTTAGTGGTTAGCACTGCTGCCGCAGCGCAAGGGACCTGGGCTTGATTCCTGCCTTAGGCAACTGTTTGTGTGGAGTTTGCATGTTCTCTCTGTGGGTTTCCTCCCACAATCCAAAGATGTGCAGATTAGGTGAATTGGTCATGCTCTACCCCTGCTGAAGGATTTTTGCCCGAAACCTCGATTTTCCTGTCCTCAGATGTTGCCTGAACTTTTCCAGCACCACCATAATCTAGAATCATGCTAAATTACCCATAGCTTTCAGTGGTGTGTAGGTTAGGTGCATTAGAGAGGAGGAAATGTAGAGTAATAGGGGAACAGTTCTGGGTGGTTACTCTTCAGAGGTTCAGTGTGGACAAGCTGGGCCGAAGGGCCTGTTTCCACACTGTGGGAATTCTAGTTCATTTTGGAGGGTGTTTTAGTGTTTGTTAGAGAACTAAAATTGGTCTTTGACTAATGTCAATGGATCTTTTATATCCATCTGAGAGCTCGAGGGCAGAATCTCAGGTTTCATTTGAAAGATGGCACCTCAGACAGTGCTGCAGCCCCTCAGCCCTGCCCTCTGACCAATGTGAGGGTGCAGCCGAGAGGGCTGCTCCCTCCATGATCCAACCCAGGAATGGCCAGGAATGTGTGCACCAGCATTGGGCATTGCAACCCTCCGAGAGTCCAGCTTCCAGCTCCATACCGCCGCCGAAAACCACGGCGTCTGCAGCACCGCGGAGAGGCTGCAGGGCGCCACCACAATGCAGCGGCTTCCAATGGAGCGCGCGCTGCCGCCCACCGGGTCCGCTATTGGCTGGAGGGTCTGTCAATCAGCGGTTTGTTCCGGTGGTTCCTAGCAACCGCCATGGAGACGAAAGACGCCGGAAGAGTCTGAGAGACAACAAAGGAGGAGCAGCCCGGAGCCAGGTATGAATCGACTCTGACTCTCCAGCATCTGCACTCCTCACTTTCTCCAGGTTTAAGGGGATGTCTTATTTTAAGATTTAAAAAAAAATAAAAACCTATTCTGCTCAGTGGCCAGAGGCTTCTGTCTCCCTCCTGGTCCAAGATGCAACTGATTCCTCAACTTGATACCGGTTTTACAGCATCGCACAGGCCAACTCGATGTGTTTGATGGTGGGGAGGCAGACTCAGTAAAAGACTGTCATTTTCATAAAGGGAGAAAGCGCACAGTTTGAGGGAGAAGGGAACCAGAAGGAGATGCTCATTTGATGAACTGGTGCAGACACGACGGGCCGAGTGGCCTCCTTCCATGCTGCAATAATTCTGTAACGGTGTGACATTCATTGGAGTGTGTGAATGGGCTGCAGTCTCAGCAACTTTGAGTGCACCTAAGACCTAAAGAACTGCGGCTGCTGTAGATCAGAAACAAAAATGAAAATTACTGGAAAAGCTCAGCAGGTCTGACAACATCTGCGGAGAGAAATCAGAGTTAACATTTCTGGTCCAGTCACCTTTCCTCCGAACGGAGGGTTATTTGACCTGAAGCTTTTATTTCTTAATTTCTCTCCACAGATGATGCCACCCTGAGATGGGGGAGTCCAGGTTTAGAGGGCATAGGTTTAGGGTGAGAGGGGAAAAGTTTAAAAGGGACCTAAGGGGCAACTTTTTCACGCAGAGGGTGGTACGTGTATGGAATGAGTTGCCAGAGGATGTGGTGGAGGCTGGTACAATTACAATATTTAAATGACATCTGGATGGGTATATGAATAGGAAGGGTTTAGAGGGATATGGACCAAATGCTGGCAAATGGGACTAGATTAGTTTAAGATACCTGGTCGGCATTGACGAGTTGGACCGAAGGGTCTGTTTCCATGCTGTACATCTCTGTGACTCTATGACCTGTTGCTCTTTTCCAGAAATTTCTGCCAAGTGCATCTAAACTGATGACCTCACACACAGCAAGATCCAGTTTCATTTTTTTTAAAATTCCTTGGTTCTTTGACCAATTTGAGGCAAAATTGATATCCCTCTCCCTATCTCTGTGATGTTCTCCAGCCCCACAACTGTTTGAGATTTCTGTGCTCCTCAAATGCAGAATTTTTGACCTTCCTGATTTCAATCACTTTCTTAGTGGCAGCCATACTTTCAGTATTCAGGTCCTAGACACTGGAAGCCATTCCTAGCACCTCTTATATGGCACATGATATAAGCTTTGCTTTACAAAATATCAATGAAGTGCCTCAGGATGTTCACCGTTGCAATGGAGCATGGTTAACAAGGGTTACATGGGAAAAGCAGACAAGTGAAGTTGAGGATTGTTGGGAGAAAGTGAGGACTGCAGATACTGGAGATCAGAGTCAAAAAATGTGGCACTGGAAAAGTACAGCAGGTCAGGCAGCATCCGAGGAGCAAGAGAGTCAACATTTTGGGCATAAGCTCTTCATACAATAGAGCTTATACAATAGATACAATAAATGATATTAGTGGATGTGCAAGTAAAACTTTGATGGATGTGCAAGGCTCCTTTAGGGCCTTGGATAGAGGTGAGGGAGGAGGTGTGGGCACAGGTTTTATAGTTCCTGCGGTGGCAGGGGAAAGTGCCAGGATGGGAGGGTGGGTTGTAGGGCGGCGTGGACCTGACCAGGTAGTCACAGAGGGAACACCACTAATATCATTTATTGTATCCGTTGCTCCCGATGCGGTCTCCTCTACATTGGGGAGACCGGGTGCCTCCTAGCAGAGCGCCTTAGGGAACATCTCCGGGACACCCGCACCAATCAACCATACTGCCCCATGGCCCAACATTTCAACTCCCCCTCCCACTCTGCCGAGGACATGGAGGTCCTGGGCCTCCTTCACCGCCGCTCCCTCACCACCAGCCTGGAGGAAGAACGCCTCATCTTCCGCCTCGGAACACTTCAACCCCAGGGCATCAATGTGGACTTCAACAGTTTCCTCATTTCCCCTTTCCCCCATCTCACCCTAGTTCTAAACTTCCAGCTCAGTAACTGTCCCCATGACTTGTCCGGACTTGTCCTACCTGCCTATCTCCTTTTCCACCTATCAACTCCACCCTCTCCTCCCTGACCTATCACCTTCATCTCCTCCCCCACTCACCCATTGTACTCCATGCTACTTTCTCCCCACCCCCACCCTCCTCTAGCTTATCTCTCCACGCTTCAGGCTCACTGCCTTTATTCGTGATGAAGGGCTTTTGCCCGAAACGTCGATTTCGCTGCTCCTTGGATGCTGCCAGCACCACTAATCCAGATTCTTCTCCAATGTGTTACAGTCTAATATATTTGCTGTAGGACTTTTAATATATTGCCGCATCATGAGGCATTTTGAACAAAATTTAGGAGGAAAAACATCAGGTATCAAACAGGGACCACAGAGGATTTGAGGAAATCCGCACGGACACAGGGAGAATGTGTAAACCCCACACAGACAGTCACCTGAAGCTGGAATTGAACCCAGGTCCCTGGTGCTGTGAACCAGCAGTGCTGACCACTGAGCCACCCCTGGTGGGAGAGAGGTGCTTTCTTGAACCTCTGCAGTCCATGCACTGTGGGGTGACCCACAATGCCCTGAGAGGGAATTCAGACCCAGCAACAGTGAAGGGACGGTGATATATTTCCAAGTCAGGATGAGGAATGGTTAAGAGGGAAATCTGGAGATGGTGGTATTCTCATGTACGTTGTTATTCTTGATGACTGTGTATGTGGGTTTGGAAGGTGCTGTCTAAGGATCTTTGGTAAATTTCTGCAGTCCATCTTGCAGACAGTAAACGCTTCCAGCATGTGACCCTTCCAGCTCAGTAAGCAAACCTACAACCAGAACCTCAACCTGAGCTACAAATCTTCTCAAAACTCGCTAATACGCAGCTACTACTGAGCTGCATAAATTCACCAAAGATCCTTGGGCAGCACCTTCCAAACCCACAAGCACAGTCATCTAAATGTAGCTCATCACCACCTGCTCAGTGATCCCCAGTTTGAGTGAATTTAGTCCTAAAGCCTCTGTCCTAAAGGCAAAACAGGAGCTGACCCAATGCTTATAAACTTCAATTTCGGTCTGTTATAAATAGAAATGCCTTTCATTGTTACAATAGAAAAATAGAATTCAAACTGAAGAGAAGAAGCAAATTGCTGGAGAAACTCAACAGCATCTGCGGAGAATAACCAGAGTCAACATTACATGTATTTCTTCAGAGCAGTTTTATTTTCAAGTCACAGTTGGATCTGACAGAATAGGGTTAAAGCTTCATTAGTTCAAAGTACATACTAATCAAATGGAAAAGTGTACACAGTTCATTGGGAATGCAGGTCATCTGTTGAGTAGTTTATCCAAAGCATTTTACTGAGATTATGAGCATTTTTTAAATCTACAGTTTTGTTTCTGACTTGTAGCATGTTGATTTCTACAGCTTCCTAACAAGGAGAGTGACATGGCAGTATCTAGACCCGTCACACCTACCGACTTGAAACTAACAACTAAGGTGAAAGACAGAGTTCGGTCCAAAACACGCTTAAAGTCAGCAAAGAGAGTCAAATCTGGAAGTGAGTTTTTTTTTAACTCTTGAATGAGATGTAAACATCACTGGCAAGGCCAATATTTTTTGTCCATTCTTAATATCCCTTTAACTGAACAACCATTTTAGGGGACTGTGTGGAATGCACCACTTTGCTGTAGGTGTGGAGTCACATGTAAGTCAGGCCGGGTAAGGACAGCAGATTTCTTTCACTGTCAGCTATTTGTGAACCAAATGGGTATTAGCAACATCCCAGCAATATCACAGTCATAATCACCGATTTTCACTTGATATTCACTGATGCTATACGTGGAGGACTATAGAATAAGGAGAAGAAGTGAGGCTGCAATTACATAAAATCCTGGTTAGACCTGTCTGGAATACAGTGAACAGGGTACACGACAGGAAACTTGGGGAACTTTGAGTTTTGCGACAAAACCTTTAAGTTTTGCAACCCTGAACAGAATGGGGCTTGAGTATCAGCGCAGCCTCCTAAGTCTGTCGTGAAACAGCAAAACAAAGTCAGACTATAGATAGCTGATACATCTGCTGATGACTGACTGATTGCCAAGTCGAATTCCTAGTTGCTTGCTCTTAGTAGAGTGTCAGTTATTCCCAGCAGAGGCCGGGAGGTCAGTATGTATGTATGTGGGAGAAACAAAATCTCCATTCCGCAATAAAAACCAGAAGAACTGTGGATGCTGTGATTCAGAAATGCTGTAAATCTCCAGTTCTCAAATTGACCTTATTTTTGCAATTTCACACGAAGGGGATTGAGCCAAATAATTACACCCAGGATTGAAACGTGAATTTCAGATAAAACGTGAATATAAAATTGCTTCCTACCTATACCAATGAACTTAGAGAAAATGTTGAAACATAGAAAATAGGAGCAGGAGGAGGCCATTCAGCCCATCAAGCCTGCTTGGAGCTTTTGTATGATCACAACAGATCTTTTATCTCAGTGCCATGCTTTTGTTCTCACACCATGACATGTTTAGCCTCTAGAAATCTGATTATTTCTTTCCTCAACCTTTTCTTCATCCACTTTCTGTCTATTGATTGTTTCCATTTGCTGTTTCAAGTTCCCGTTGCAATCTACTTTGGTTTTGGTTTTTCCAAAATGCTCTTATTCTCACATTTACGGCCAGATGGCAGTGTCCATCAGCAAGCCAAGTCTCTTATTAATTCAGGTTTTATGCAAATATGTGCCTTGTCCGGTATAAGCAAACCTCTTCCTGGAGATTACGTGGACATGGGCATCAGTTTGCATTCGTTGTCCAGCTCCAAATACCCTTCAGAAGGTGGTGAGGTCCACATCCTGTGGAAAAGACAAAACAAGACACCAGAGGCACTTAATATAACCTAAACTGTTCAACAGAGCGAGGAAAGACAAGAATTATGGAAAACATAGCAAACCATGTGCACACAGCACACTCCTTTAAATTAGTTGTCAGTACACCAAAAAAAAGTTGATTATTGTGGTGTCAATTTGTGGCTCATCAGAGAGTCGTGGAGTCCTACAGCACAGAGGAAGGCCCTTTGGCCCAAACTGGTCCATGCCGACCAAAATGTCCATCCACGCTAACCCCATTTCCCTGCACTTGGCCTATTTCCTTCTAAACCTTTCCTATCCACATACTTGTCCAAATGCCTTTAAATATTGTTAATGTACCCGCCTCATTCACTTCTGCTGGCAGCTCATTCCATATGCGTACCACCCTCTGTGTAAAAAAGTTGCCCCTTGGGTTCACTTTTATTCTTTCCCCTCTAACCTTAAACTGATGCCCCTCTAGTCCTCGATTCCCTAAGCCTGGGAAAAAGATTGAGTGCATCCACACTATCCATGCCTCTCATGATCTTATACAATTCTATAAGATACCCCTCAGTCTCCGAAACTCTAAAGAAAATGTCCTATCTTGTCCAACCTCTCCCTATGACTCAGACCCTTTACTCCTGGCAACATCCTTGTAAATTTCTTCTGCACTCTTTCCAGTTTAATAACACCCTTCCTCTAGCAAGGTGACCAAAACTGAACACAATACTCCAAGTGCAGCTTCACCAACGTCCTGTACAACTACAACATAACTTCCCAACTTCTATACTCAAAGCCCTGACTGATGAAGGCCAGTGTGCCAAAAGCCTTCTTCACTGCCCTGTCTACCTGGGACTCCACTTTCAGAGAACCATACACCTGAACTCCAAGGTCCCTCTGTTCCACTACACTCCTTAAGGCCCTACCATTCACCATGAAACTCCTACCTCAATTTGACTTTTCAAAATGCAAGACCTCACACATCTATATTAAACTCCATTTACCATTTCTTAGCTCACTTCCCCAGCTGATCAAGGTCCTGCTGTAATTTCCTCACTGTCCACGATCCCTCCTATTTTAGTGTCATCAGAAAAATTACTAATCATGCCTTGTACATTTTCATCCAAATCATTGATATCGATAACAAACAGGAATGGGCCCAGCACCATCCCCTAAGGCACTCCACTAGTCACAGGCCTCCAGTCCGACAAGCATCCTTCCACTATTACCTTCTGCTTCATACCATCAAGCTAATTGTGGAACCATTTGGCCAGCTCTCCCTGGATTCCATGTGATCTAACATTCCAGAGCAGCCTACCATGTGGAACCTTATTAAAGGCCTTACTGAAATCCATAAAGGCTACATCTACCCCCTGCCATTGTCAACCTTTCTGGTCACTTTATCTGAGAACTCTAACAAATTTATGATACACACACAAAGCCATGCTGACTGCTCCCAGTCAAACCCTGTCTTTCCAAATGCATGCATATCTTAGCTTTCAGAATCTTCTCAAGTAACTTACCAACCACAGATGTAAACTTACTAGTCTGTAGATCCCAGGTTTTTCTTTGCAGTCCTTTCTGAATAAGGGCACAACATTCGCTACCCTCCAGTCTTCCGGAACTCATTCGTGGCTAATGATGATGCAAACATATCAGGTTCAAGGAAGGAAAGGAGGTGGTCCCTGTTCCCACTTACTTCCTGTTTAACAGGTACTTCCCACATTGACTGTGATCATGGCAGAGTGCATAATAGGACCACATCTCTCTGCATAGTCCCCTCCTTCCTGCTGGATTTGAAAGCTGCAGAATTGAATCCTCTTTCCAATCACATTTGATGCTATTTCCTGACAATGCTATGGCTGTAAGAGGTGCGTTTTGTCCTTTTTTACACTGGTCTACACTGAGCCAATAAAGTAAGCAGCTTATCAAGCCTTGGGTTTTTTTTTAAGTTGGAACAATAGAAGCAGCCTGAATGGGTGGGGTCAAACTCCCACAGAACCAGGGATTCTGGTTCTAGTGTTTCAGTCGCAGTTGCTAGGATCATGAAGTTGGGTTTGGAAGCTGCAATACATCTCTCCTGACTACCCTCTCTCTCTCAGAGTTTTTTCTTAATGTTTTTCGTCCTGGACTGGAGAATTGCCTGTGAGACAATCTGTTTTACTGAATTTACCTTTGCCAAGGATTGTGTTTATGAGATGTTACTGCATTGAAACAATTATTGTTTAGTAATTAAATAATCTATTATTCTTTTTTTAGCTTTCCAATAGTGTTGTTATTCCAATTTCTCCTTTCTTTTGTTGAATTTTAACTATAGCTATGAATAAAATGTGTTTTACTTCAAGCCAGGTAGTTTGACCAATTGAAATGCATCCAAAAAGCAACACCTGGTACTTGTCTTTAAAATAAGAAAACGTTATGGTCTAGGCTATCTTCTTCTTATAGCTTGAGGGGGTTTGGTCTAGTCCATAACCATTTAAAATGGATCATCTTGTATGAATTGATCCAAAGCCACAGGGTTTTGCTTTGTAACCTGTTAGAAAACAGAATAACAATTGACCTGCTTTTCATAGTGAGACCCTGTGCTAATACGATTTCTTTGAAATCAAAATGTATTTCAAGTAGAAACCTATGACTTGACTCTAAAGTAAATGAGATTAAATCCTGTTTGCAGCCTTCACTGAGGATGTTATTCCTCTTGTTCTGACCTCGAGGACTCAAGAAATTTTCCAGTGTGTGATCAACCAGGATGTAACTGAGGATCATCCTTACAAGCTTATTAAAAAGGAAGATATTATTAACGACATGAAATCAAGGGGAGGCATCTCCGATTTCTACCCATTCAAACAACTGATCCTGGTTGGTATTACATTTAATTAAAGAATGACTAGGCTACAGGGAAGGTACATCTATAGTTCTTCAATGTCTCTCTCTCTCTCTCTCTCTCTCTCTCTCTCTCAGCATGACATTCAGGACTGAAGATAACTTGCTTCCATTCTGATTTGTTATGAGATGGATAATGAGACAGATCAGAGTTTAAAAATAGGACAAAGATGAGGAAATTTTCTGTTAGTAGAATAGAATATCCCTTATTGTCATTTGTACTCCACTAGGGGGGTACAGTACAATGGCTACCTTTAATGACACCAGCCTAGGTACAAGCACTTTGGTACAAACCTTCGATTCAAAAGAGTAACAAAAAGAAAAGTAGTAGCATTACTCATAGCATCTAAAAAAAGTTTAGAAGTAAGATAGTAATAACTGAGTTGAAAGATTAACATTACAGTCCGGTGAAGAATTTCAGATCAATATTATGTCTGTGCAACTCAGTAAGCAACCGGGATTACCAGCCTGCACCAGGCCCCAGTCCAACAACAGTCCCACTCCACCCTACACCCACAGTCCTCTCTGCACCAGCACCCAGCTGCACCATGGTAAGTTGGACTGCTCCAGGACTCCCTTCCCCTCTCCCTGCTCTGGGAGTCCCTTCCCCTCACTCTGTCCTGGGACTTGGGATTCCCCCTCTCCCTGCTCCAGGACTCCCTTCCCCTCTCCCTGCTCTGGGACTCGGGATTCCCCCTCTCCCTGCTCCAGGACTCGGGATTCCCCCTCTCCCTGCTCTGGGACTTGGGATTCCCCCTCTCCCTGATCCAGGACTTGGGATTCCCTCTCTCCCTGCTCCGGGACTCGGGATTCCTCCTCGCTCTGTTCTGGGACTCCGGATTCCCTCTCTCCCTGCTCCAGGACTCGGGATTCCTCCTCACTCTGCTCCTGGACTTGGGATTCCCTCTCTCCCAGCTCCAGGACTCGGGATTCCTCCTCACTCTGCTCCTGGACTTGGGATTCCCTCTCTCCCTGCTCCGGGACTTGGGATTCCCCCTTGCTCTGCTCCGGGACTCCAGTTTCCCCCTTGCTCTGCTCTGGGACTCAGGATTCCCCCTCGCTTTGCTCCTGGATTTCGGTTTCCCCCTCACTCTGCTCCGGGACTCGGGATTCCCCCTCTCCCTGCTCCGGGACTCGGGATTCCCCCTCACTCTGCTCCGGGACTTGGGATTCCCCCTCTCCCTGCTCCGGGACTCGGTATTCCCCCTCACTCCGCTCCAGGATTGCTAAAGTGAGAGCAAAAAAAGAGAGGAAAGACAAGGAATAGTCTCCGGGTGGAGCGTGCTACTCTGCTGCCATTTTGCCAGATGATACGGTTGAGAGTCTTTGGAATTCCTTTCCTTCAAAGGCAGTGGATATAGAATCTTTAAATTTTACTAAGACAGAGAGAGAAAGAGTCTTGAAAACCAAAGACATGAAAGGTTATCGGGGAAATGCAGGTGTGCAGAGTTGAGTTTAAGATCAGATCAGCTCTGGTCTTATTGGACGGTGGAGCAGGTTTGAAGGGCTGTGTGACCTATTCTTGTTTCTTGTTTGTGTGTTTGAACGTGCGATCTCCAGACTTTTCCACAGGTGAGGAGGGTAAGCTTGAAGGAGCAGGGAGATGGGATCATTGGAGGCCTGATCGTTCCTGGGACCTCTCAACACCAACTCTGTCCATTCCTGACAAAGTCCCTCGGTCTGCTCAGTACTTTCATGAATGAACCTTCTCCATTTTGAACAGTCACAAACCAGGTTCTCTAACAAGTCAGCGGGAATGTTTGACCTCTTTCACAGAGGCTTTGAGGATGTCCCTAAGTCATCTCCACTGTTCTCCTTGGAGTCTGCCATCCAATATGACTGAGTTGAGCAGTTGCTTCAGGGAATCTGGTGTTGGGTAACAGCAGTCATGGGGGAGGCAATGGCTTCATGGTATTAGCTGATGTTCTGGGGATCAGAGTTCAAATCCAACCATGGCAGATGGTGGAATTTGAATTCAATAAAGAATCTAGAATTAAAGGTCTGCTGATGACAGTGAAACTATTGTCAATTGTTGGGAAAGTCCCTTGTTCCTTTATAGAGTCATAGTCATAGAAATGTACTGCACGGAAACAGACCCTTCGGTCCAACCTGGCCATGCTGACCAGATATCCCAACCCAATCTAGTTCCACCTGCCAGCACCCGGCCCATATCCCTCCAAACCCTTCCTATTCATATACCCATCCAGATGCCTTTTAAATGTTGCAATCGTACCAGCCTCCACCACTTCCTCTGGCAGCTCATTCCATACACGTGCCACCCTCTGCGTGAAAAAGTTGCCCCTTAGGTCTCTTTTATATCTTTCCCCTCTCACCCTAAACCTATGCCCTCTAGTTCTGGACTCCCCGACCCCAGGGAAAAGACTTTGCCTATTTACTCTATCCATGCCCCTCATAATTTTGTAAACCTCGATAAGGTCATCCCTCAGCCTCCGACACTCCAGGGAAAACAGCCCCAGCCTGTTCAGCCTCTCCCTATAGCTCAAATCCTCCAGCCCTGGCAACATCCTTGTAAATCTTTTCTGAACCCTTTCAAGTTTCACAACATCTTTCTGATAGGAAGGAGTCCAGAATTGCATGCAATATTCCAACAGTGGCCTAACCAATGTCCTGTACAGCCGCAGCATGACCTCCCAACTTCTGTATTCAATACTCTGACCAATAAAGGAAAGCATACCAAATGACACCTTCACTATCCTATCTACCTGCAACTCCACGTTCAAGGAGTTATGAACCTGCACTCCAAGGTCTCTCTGTTCAGCAACACTCCCTAGGACCTTACCATTAACTGTATATATCCTGCTAAGATTTGCTTTCCCAAAATGCAGCACTGCACATTTATCTAAATTAAACTCATCTGCCACTGCTCAGCCCATTGGCCCGTCTGATCAAGATCCCTTTGTAATCTGAGGTAATCTTCTTTCCTGTCCACTACACCTCCAATTTTGGTATCATCTGCAAACTTACTAAGTGTACCTCTTATGTTCGCATCCAAATCATTTATGTAAATGACAAAAAGTAGAGGACCCAGCACTGATCCTTGTGGCACTCCACTGGTCACAGGCCTCCAGTCTGAAAAACAACCCTCCACCACCATCCTCTGTCTTCTACCTTTGAGCCAGTTCTGTATCCAAATGGCTAGTTCTCCCTGTATTCCATGAGATCTAACCTTGCTAATCAGTCTCCCATGGGGAACCTTGTCGAACGCCTTACTGAAGTCCATATAGATCACATCTACTGCTCTGCCCTCATCAATCCTCTTTGTTACTTCTTCAAAAGACTCAATCAAGTTTGTGAGACATGATTTCCCACGCACAAAGCCATGCTGACTATCCCTAATCAGTCCTTGCCTTTCCAAATACATGTACATCCTGTCCCTCAGGATTCCCTCCAACAACTTGCCCACCACTGAGGTCAGGCTCACCAGTCTATAGTTCCCTGGTTTGTCTTTACCGCCCTTCTTAAACAGTGGCACCACGTTTGCCAACCTCCAGTCTTCCGGCACCTCACCTGTGACTATCGATGATACAAATATCTCAGTAAGAGGCCCAGCAATCACTTCTCTAGCCTTCCACAGAGTTCTCGGGTACACCTGATCAGGTCCTGGGGATTTATCCACCTTTAACCATTTCAAGACATCCAACATTTCCTCCTCTGAAATCTGGACATTAGGGGAAGAAATTTGTCATCCTTACCTGGTCAGGTCTACATGTGACTCCAGGCATATAGCAAAATGGATGACTCTTAACTGCCCTCTGGGCAATTAGGGAGGGAGAATAAATGCTGACCTAGCCAGCAACACTCACACCTGGATACTGGGACAGGAAGCTGCCACTGGACCACCTTTCCTGGGACAGGAAGCTGCTGTTGTACCACCTTTCTGGGAAGGAAGTTGCCGCTGGACCACCTTTCCTGGGACAGGAAGCTGCTGTTGGACCACCTTTCCTGGGACAGGAAGCTGCTGTTGGACCACCTTTCTGGGAAGGAAGTTGCCGCTGGACCACCTTTCCTGGGACAGGAAGCTGCTGTTGGACCACCTTTCCTGGGACAGGAAGCTGCTGTTGGACCACCTTTCCTGATTTGAAGGAAGTTGGGAAGGTACCATTGATGGTACCTTTCCAGGATTTGGAGGTGGCTGTTGAACATTGCCTCATTCTCCAAAGTCCATCAAGTGAAGTTGCCATCATCCCTGAGGACCACAAGGTTGCACTCCCATTAGAGAGAGAGAGAGATGATGGGTGGTGATTTTACCTGAGGGTCACCATGCTTCAGGCACAGGGATCACTCTTCACCACGATCTTACTCTCAAACTTGAGATTCTGGAGTTGTTATTTATTCCGTGATGTGGGCATCACTGGCTGGGCCCAGCATTTATTACCCATCCCTAATTTCCCCTTGAGAAGATCTTGATGAGCTTCTTCCTTGAACCAGTGCAGTCCTTCTTCATGATGAAGGACATGTCATGTGACAAGGTGTGGCTGTCTCTGAGTCTGTACTTGATGGAGTTTAGAAGGATGAGGGGGATCTGACTGAAACTTACAGAATACTGGGAGACCTGGATAGAGTGGATATGGAGGAGATGTTTCCATTAGTAAAAGAGACTCAGATCCAAAGGCATGGCCTCAGAGTGAAGGGACGACCCTTTAGAATGGGGATGAGGAGAAATGTCTTCAACCAGAGGGTGGGGAATCTATGGAACTCATTGCCACAGCAGGCTGTAGAGCCAAGGCATTGAGTATATTTAAGACAGACGTAGATAGGCTCTTGATATGGGAATCAAGGATTACAGGGAGAAGGTCGGAGAATTGGCTTTGAGAGAGAGTGTCCCAGTATTTAATGGTGAGGGGGAGTTAGGAGACTGAGGCTGGTATTGGCAGTATGGTTAGGTGTAAGGGAGTAAGTACGGATGCTGAGTATGTGGGGGTTTGGGGTCAGTGTGAGTGATCTGAAAAGCAAGTTACTCAATCAACCAGGAAATGGAACTTGTCCTCAAAGGGTTTAGATCTGTCTGATATCGATGCAACAACTCTCCTGGCTTCACATGGTTTACTGGAACTCTTCCTGACCTCCCCCCACCAACCCCAACTAAAGCTGCTTTGACTCTGTTTCAACACAGGAGCATGCAACAGAAGAGTTTTTAATTGCCTTGGACAAAGATTTCAAGTATGGCCAAAGTTTCTATATGGTTATGAATGAAATGATGAAGGAAGCGATTTTACAGGTAAGCGATTCTCTTTAACACAGAGCCTGGGGCAAGGGATTCCATTCCATTTCCAGTCTGTTCCATCTCTCCATGTGATCATTGCTCATCTGGGTCCACCACATGGTGTCCTTTCTGTTCGGCATGTCTCTGAAATCTGTCAATCTCGGATCACAAAACATTAATCGAGCTGATTTCTGTGGGAGAGTTCCATATTTCTGCAATGCTTTTTGCAAAGAAGTTTAAGCTAATTTCTCAACTGAATGGTTTGTGTGTTAAGGTTATGTCCCACTGCTCTGGACTCCCCCCAGCAGTGGGAATAGTTTCTCTCAATACTTTTTTTATTCACTCATGGGCGGTGGGGCTGGGCCATCCCTAGTTGCCTTTGAGAAGACGTTCAAAGGAGAAAGTGAGGACTGCAGATGTTGGAGATCAGGGTCAAAAGTGTGGCACTGGAAAAACACAGCAGTTCAGGCAGCATCCAAGGAGCAGGGGAGTCGAAATTCAGGGAATGTCCTGATGAAGGGCATATGCTCAAAACGTCGACTCTCCTGCTCCTCGGATACTGCCTGACCAGCTGCCCAAAATCCACAAACCTGACTGCTCCGGCCGACCCATTGTCTCAGCCTGCTCCTGCCCCACCAAACTCATCTCTGCATGCCTCGACACGGTCCTGACCCCCTTAGTCCAAGAACTCCCCACCTACGTTCGGGACACCACTCACGCCCTCCACCTCCTCCATGATTTTCGCTTCCCCAGTCCCCAACGCCTTATCTTCACCATGGACATCCAGTCCCTATACACCTCCATCCCCCATCACGAGGGACTCAAAGCCCTCCGCTTCTTCCTTTCCCGCCGTACCAACCAGTACCCTTCCACTGACACCCTCCTTCGACTGACTGAACTGGTCCTCACCCTGAACAACTTTTCTTTCCAATCCTCCCACTTCCTCCAAACCAAAGGAGTAGCCATGGGCACCTGCATGGGCCCCAGCTATGCCTGCCTCTTCGTAGGATATGTGGAACAGTCCATCTTCCGCAGCTACTGGCACCACCCTCCACCTTTTCCTCCGCTACATGGATGACTGTATCGGCGCTGCCTCGTGCTCCCACGAGGAGGTTGAACAGTCCATCCACTTTACCATCACCTTCCACCCCGACCTCAAATTTACCTGGACCGTCTCAGACTCCTCCCTCCCCTTCCTAGAACTTTCCATTTCTTTCTCGGGCGACCGAATCAACACGGACATTTACTATAAGCCGACCGACTCCCACAGCTACCTAGACTACGCCTCCTCCCACCCTGCCCCCTGTAAAAACGCCATCCCATATTCCCAATTCCTTCGTTTCGTACAACCCAGATGGCCTCCTTCTTCACGGACCGCAATTTCTCCCCAGACGTGGTCGACGATGCCCTCCACCGCATCTTTTCCACTTCCCGCTCCTCTGCCCTTGAGCCCCGCCCTTCCAATTGCCACCAGGACAGAACCCCACTGGTCCTCACCTACCACCCCACCAACCTCCATGTACAGCGTATCATCCGCCGTCATTTCCGCCACCTCCAAACGGACCCCACCACCAGGGATATATTTCCCTTCCCTCCCCTATCAGTGTTCCGAAAAGACCACTCCCTCTGTGACTCCCTCGTCAGGACTATTCTATTCGATTTTTTCTTTATTCATTTTCAATTTAACATCAGCCAAACTTTTACATATTTACCAAACCCTGATTGTGAACCTCAATTTAAAACTGGCCCACAGCAAATTCTTTTGAGTTGAAAAAAAAAAGAAATTTTCGATGTATTCAATATCCAGAGGTGGGGTGGGGAGGGGTGGGTAGGGGTGGGGTGGGGTGGGGAGGGGTGGGGAGGGGTGGGGACGGATGGGGAGGGATGGGGTGGGGTGAGGTTGGGTTGGGTGGGGAGGGGTAGGGTGGGATGTGGAGGGGTGGGGAGGGATGGGGTGGGGTGGGGAAGGGCAGGTGGGCTTGAGGGATTGTGAAACACACAAACATACAAAACTGTCTATAGCTCTCCAGATGTAGTTGGACAATTGTTTGGATAGAAATAATGTGCAAGGATTGGGGGAGGGGGAAAATGGAAGATTAACATTTGGGAATGATATTTAGCTGAACAGCCATTGCAAACATGATGGTCTCCATCCCCACTGTAAAATATCTGTGATTCTGTCTGGCATTCAGGCTCTGTACTAACACTTCCTTACTCCTTTAATTCATTTTCTTTGCAGTAAATGAGATAACATTAAAACTTCTAATCGTTTGCTCTCCCTATACACTACCTTTGTGATTCATTGATCAGGACTTCCACATCCCTCTGCTCTACAGCGTTCTGCAATCTCTCCCCATTTACATTGATTTTTATTCAAGATTGTTCTTAGGTTAAATATTCCTTGGCTTGTTCTAGGTGTAAATTCAGACTGTGTGTTTCACATATATCTGCCTCACGTGGGCAGCACAGTGGCTCAGTGGTTAGCACTGCTGCCTCACAGTGCCAGGGTCCCAGGTTTGATTCCACCTTTGGGTTACTGTCTGTGTGGAGTTTGCACATTCTCCCCATGTCTGCGTGGGTTTTCTCCAGGTGCTCCGGTTTCCTCCCACAGTCCAAAGATGTGCAGATTAGAGTGGATTGGCCAGGCTAAATTGCCCATAGTGTTCAGGGGGGTGGATTAGTCATTAAAATGTCAGCTGGTGGTGTTGGTTTGGTTGGAGTGCTCTTTGGAGGGTTGGTGCAGATTTGATGGGCAGTAGGGCTGCTATCTGCACTATAGGGATTCTAACTACCTGCTTACATCTCTTTATTATGATTTCCAAGAACAAATTAATGAGCTAACTCATTGCACTGATAGTTCTAAAATGATTGCATCCCATTGATTCAAGGTTTTTAAAAGTACTAATGAAGTAGTGATGAGTAAGTGAATGTCTCAAGATTCTTGGAATGTATCCGTTGATATATAAACTAGCATCCAAGTTCCATGAATAATGGGGAAGGCAAATGGGACTATTGGCCTTTATTTCAAAGAGAATGGAGTGTAGGACCGGGGGCCTTTTTACTCAAACTGCACAAGGTACTAATCAGACCACAGCTGGAATACTGTGAACACTTTTGGTCCCGCATCTAAGGAAAGATACTGACATTGGAGGCAGTCTGGAGAAGGTTCATTCATTGATCCCAGGTATGTAGACACTATCTAATGAGGGGAGATTGATCTTTTGCATCCGTAATAATTAAAACATAAAAATATAAGACCTAGGAACAGGAAGAGGCCATTCAGCCCCTCAAGTCTGCTCTGCCATTTAACACCATCGTGCCTGATCTCATGTCAGCCTCAACTCCACTTTCCCGCCCATTCTCTGGCACCTTTCCCTGCCACTGCAAGTGGTGTAAAACCTGCACCCACACCTCCCCCTACAACTCCGTCCAAGACCCTAAAGCATCCTTCCAAATCCGGCAGAGATTTTCCTGCACATCCAAGCAGCAAATCTACCGTGTCCGTTGCTCCCGATGTGGTCTCCTCTACATTGGGGACACAGGACGCAAATTTGCAGAATGTTTCAGGGAACATCTCTAGGACACACAAGCCCAACAACCCCAACGCCCTATGGCTGAACACTTCAACTCCTCCTCCCACTCCACCAGGGACATGCAAGTCTTGGGCCTCCTCCACCGCCAAATCCAAGCCACCTGATGTCTGGAGGAAGAATGCCTCATCTTCTGCCTTGGGACCCTCCAACCACATGGCATCATCGTCAACTTCACCAGTTTCCTCATCTCCCCTCTCCCCACCTCATTCCATATCCAACCCTCCAACTCGGCACCGCCCTCTTGAACTGTCCATCATCCTTCCCATCTATCCGCTCTACCCTCCCCTCCGACCTATCATCATCACTGCCTACCTTCATCTACCTGTCGCTTTCCCAGCTACCTTGCCCCGAGCCCCACTGCAACACCTCTATTTATCTCTCAGTTCCATTACACCCCATACATTCCTGAGGAAGGGCTAATGCCTGAAACATCGACTTTCCTACTCCTCGGATGCTGCCTGACCTGCTGTGCTTTTCCAGCACCACACTCTTTGACCCTGATCTCCAGCATTCCTCACTTTCTCTCACTCTCCGTAACACTTCAACCCATTACTAATTAAAAACATATTTCCTCAAATTTGCTCAATGTCCCAGCATCCGTCACCCTCTGAGATAGTGAACTCCATAGATCCATGACCCTTTGAGAGATAAATGAAAGCTGAACTTATTAAAACAAACAAAATTCTGAGGGAACTTGACGGGGAGATGCATAGACATATAGAGATAGAAAAGTACAGCACAGAACAGGACCTTCGGCCCACAAAGTTGTGCTGAGGATTATTCCTAGTCTAAAATAAAATGACGTAACCTCTGCACCCCTCGATTCACTGCTCTCCATGTGCATGTCCAGCAGTCGCTTAAATGTCCCTAATGACTCTGCTTCCACCACCACCGCTGGCAACGCATTCCATGCATTCACAACTCTCTGCATAAAGAACCTACTTCTGACATCTCCTCTATACCTTCCTCCTAACACTTTAAAACTGTGACCCCTCATGGCAGTCAATCCTGTCCTGGGAAAAAGTCTCTGGCTATTGACTCTATCCATGCCTCTCATTACCTTGTACACCTCAATCAGGTCACCTCTCTTCCTCCTCTCCAGAGAGAAAAGTTCGAGCTTAGTCAACCTCTCTTCATAAAAAAAGCTTTCCAGTCCAGGCAGCATCCTGGTAAACCTTCTTTGCACCCTTTCCAAAGCTTCTGTATCTTTCCTATAATAGGGCGACCAGAACTGGACACACTATTCCAAGTGTGGTCTCACTAGGATTTTATAGAGCTGCAGCAAAACTTCGCGGCTCTTAAATTCGATCCCCCTGTTAATGAAAGCTGAACCACCATATGCTTTCTGAACAACCCTATCTACTGGGTTGGCAACTTTGAGGGATCTATGCACTTGAACACCAAGATTCCTCTGTTCCTCCACACTGCCAAGAATCCTGTCTTTAATCCTATATTCAGCACTCACGTTTGACCTTCCAAAATGCTTCACTTCGCATTTATCCAGGTTGAACGCCGTCTGCTATTTCTCAGCACAGCTCTGCATCCTGTCTATGTCGCGCTGCAGCCTGCAATAGTCCTCTATACTATCGACGACACCTCCAACCTCAGTGTCATCTGCAAATTTACTAACCCAACCCTCAACCTCCTCATCCAAGTCATTTATAAAAACTACAAAGAGCAGAGGCCCAAGAATAGAGCCCTGCGGGACCGCACTCATCACTGTCCTCCAGATAGAATACTTTCCATCTACAACCACTCTCTGCCTTCTGTCAGCCAACCAATTCTGAATCCAAACAGCCAAATCTCCCTGTATCCCATACCTCCTGACTTTATGAATGAGCCTACCATGGGGAACCTTATCAAATGCCTTGCTGAAGTCCATATACACCACATCTACTGCCTGATCTTCATCAGCCTGTCTCATCACCTCCTCAAAGAACTCAATAAGATTTGTGAAGCATAGCCTGTCCCTCACAAAGCCATGCTGACTGCCTTTAATTATGCTATGCTTTTCCAAATATTCATAAATCCTATCCCTTAGAATTCTTTCCAAAACCTTGCTGACCACAGACGTAAGACTGACTGGTCTGTAATTGCCAGGAATTTCCCTATTACCCTTCTTGAAAAGAGGAACAACATTCACCTCCCTCCAATCCTCCGGTACAACTTCCATGGAGAATGAGGAAACAAATATGTTCGCCACTGGCTAAACAACTTATTTTTCCCTTCCCAGAGCAACATCGGATAAATCTGGTCTGGCCCTGGGGCCTTATCAATCTTAATATTTGCCAAAGTTTCTAGCACATCAACTTCATCAATCTTGATCTGTTCAAGCCTGCTTCCCAGTTTGAGTTCTTCAATCTCCCTACTGCTATTGGGGGGTCTGTAGAAAACCCCCAGTGAAGTGGCTGTTCCCTTGCTGTTCCTAACTTCCACCCATACTGATTCGGTAGTCAAACCTTCCTAGACAAACTTCATATCTGCAGCTGTGACACACTCTCTGATTAGCAATGTGACACCTCCCCCCCCCCCACCCTCTACTTCACCCTGTTCTTTTTAAACGTTCTAAATCCTGGTACATCTAGCAACCATTCCTGCCCCTGTGAAACCTATGTCTCCGTTATGGCCACAATATCATAGCCCCAAGTACTGATCCATGCTCTAAGTTCATTACTCTTATTTCTGACACTCCTTGCGTTAAAGCAGACACACTTCAACCGATCCCTTTGTTTCATGACATAAAAGACTTCCCTGATAGATTCACTACATCCTGTCACTGCCCTGTCTATAACTACCCCCCTCTCAGATGTGTAGCTCTGGTTCCCATCCCCTGGCCAAACTAGTTTAAACCCTCCCAGAAGATTGTTTCCCCCTCTGAGAGAGTCCCGGATCAGAGGGCATCAGAACTAGACTCAGGGCACACACAATTAAGACAGGGCGAGGTTGAATTTCTTCTCTCAGAGGGCAGTAAATGTGTGGAATGTTTTACAGCAGAGAGCTGTCAAGGCTAGGTCATTCAGTATATTCAATGCTGAGAGAGATATTTTTAATCAGGAAGGGAATTGAGAGTTATGGGGAAAAGGTGGGAAATTGGAGTTGAGGATTATCGGACATTAAACTTAAAAGGCTAGGTGGGAGTGTTGAAGGCTGAGGGATGACTTTATAGAGATTTATAAAATCATGAGGGACAATGGATAGTGTGAATAATTAATGTTTTTTCCCCCAGGGTGGGGGAGTCCAAAACTAGAGGACATAGGTTCAAGGTGAGAGACGCAAGATTTAAAAGGAACGCAAGGAGCATTTTATTCACCCAGTGGGTGGTGCATGTATGGAGTGAGCTGCCAGATGAAGTGGTGGAAACTGGTACAATTACAATGTTTTAACAGTATCTGGATGGATATTTGAATAGAAAGAGTTTAGAGGGATATGGGCCAAATGCTGGCAAATGGGCCGAGATTAATTTAGGATATCCTGTTGGCATGGACGAACCAGACCTTAAGGGTCTGTTTCCATGCTGTACATCGCAATGACTCTATCAGCCATGATCTTGCGGTCATGGTTTGGAGGTGCCAGTGTTGGATTAGGGTGTAGAAAGTTAAAAATCACGCAATACCACGCTATAGTCCATCAGGTTTATTTGGAAACACTAGCTTTCGGAGCGCTGCCCCTTCACCAGGTGGTTGTGGAGAATAAGATTATAAGACACAGAACTCATAGCAAAAGTTACAGTGTGATGTAACTGAAATTATATATTGAAAAAGACCTGGATTGTTTGTTAAGTCTCTCATCTTTGAGAATGACTATGTTGGTTTCAGTTCTTTCATATGTAAATCGCAGAACATTTAAAAGTTACATTCTCAAGTGCATGAATCCATGTAAGATTCTGTAAATCCATTTTTTAGATTAGAATCAGTCTGACCATTGTGCCACAGACAGTCTCACCCAGGGCAGCTCAATCCTTAAATGCATTATCTGGGCCGATATGACACCAATCGTTAAAGTTCACTTGAGAATGTAACTTTTAAAAAGTTCTGCGATTTACGTATGAAAGAACTGAAACTATGATCTTGTGGAACGGCAGAGCAGATACGGTGGCCTGAAAAGCCTACTTCTTCTATGTCTTATGGTCTTATTTGATCACAAATTTGTATCATCGTTTCTAATTCTATTTCTCCGAGGCCTGTTTTAATATTCTGACGTTGCCTTCTCTTCATTTGAATACCCATGTCTCAGTTTTGTCATTTTAACTTTGACCATCTATCCTCAGCAAGCTCTTGGGAGAGAAAGTTCCGGACTTCCCAGTAATCCTGGGGTTTTGTCATGTCTGCTGCCGTTGCTTAACTCCCTTGCGGTGGTCTCCTAAAAGATGAAAGGTTATGAAAAGGTCACTGAAATCGCCATTTTTTTAACAATTACTTTTTCTTCCTTGCAGTCATTAGAACAAAAAATGGAGGTAAAGCCAAAGGAAGAGGAAGAGGAAGAGGAACTATTTATCAAAGAGTTGCAGTTTAAAGCCTGGATTGATTTGGGCAGTGGCGTTGAAATTGAGCAAGAAAAAGTTGAAGAATCACCAACTAAGGTTAAATATATCTTTCTTTTATTGGGCATCTTAACTGGGGTGAGCAGACTCGAAACAGATGGTGTTTAACACAAGATGTGTGAGTGACACACTTTGATGGGAAGAATGAAGAGAAACAGTACAAGTCAAACATTACAGTTTTAATGAGGTGCAAAGATATCGAGTCAAAACGTGTGGCGCTGGAAAAGCACAGCAGGTCAGGCAGTATCCAAGGAGCAGGAGAGTCAACGTTTTGGGCATAAGCCCTTCATCAGGAATGTCAAAGATATAGAGACTCATATCAGAAAGGGTGTTTTGGGAAGAAGGAGGTCTGTGAAAAGATGTTTCAGTTGGCTGGACAGGTTAACAAAGTTGGAGAAAAGTCGAATTCCCTCCCTGAGGGCATTGTTGATCTGCTCACAGCATGTGAACTGCAGCAGTTCAAAGAGGAAGCTCACCACCACCTTCGCAAGGGCAAATAGGGACGGGCAATAAATGCTGTTCAGCCAGCAATGCCCAAGTCCCACAAGTAAATGAAAAAATGTCCCTGCCCATAACCAAGCTGTTCCAGTACAACTGCAGCACAGACATCTACCTGAAAACATGCAAAATTGCCCAGTACATCCAAACCACAAAATTCTGTGTTATTCAGCCATTGGAGTTTGCACTGCTGTGTGGGGTAGCATTTATTGACATCAGTGAGCAGGTTATTGCTGAGAAGGTGCTGCTAGATAGCTCTGTTGATGACACCTTCCATCGAAATCGTTCCGAATCTAGTATCGCCAATTACCATCAGCCTAACTTGACTCTACATTCAATCATAGCCCTGCTCCAAACATGGGTAAAGGTCAAAGTGATTGGGTGTGGCTTCAAGGAGTGAAATCACTTGGAATCATGGTGGGGTAAGGGTCCCTGGTTCGAGTAATACCAAGATTAAAGGAAGATGATAGTTGTTTTTGGAGGAAAAATCTCTCAATCCTGGGGTATTCCTGCAAGATTTCCTCAACTTAGTGTCATAGACCCAACCCTCCATCAAGAGGTCAGAAGTGGGATAGGTTGCAGATTGTGTTGTGTCAGTACTTTAAGAGCTGAAAATGTGTTGCTGTAAAAGCGCAGCAGGTCAGGCAGCATCCAAGGAGCAGGAGAATCGATTTTTCGGGCATGAGCCCTTCTTCAGGAATCCCGAAACGTCGATTCTCCTGCTCCTTGGATGCTGCCTGACCTGCTGCGCTTTTCCAGCAACACATTTTCAGCTCTGATCTCCAGCATCTGCAGTCCTCACTTTCTCCTCCGAGTATTTTAAGATCCTGGAGCAAACTTGTGATGATGTCACACACAACTCTACATCCCTGAGCATAAAATAGCACAGCATGGGCAGAGTCAGAATAGATTACCTTGGGTTTCATCACACGACAGCATATTAAACGACACAAGATTATTCTACATTCAAGAGTACGCTTTAGTCTTAATGTATAATAAATAGTGTTATTCTAAGCTTGAAGGAAGTTCTTGACAACACCTTCTCATCAATCAGTCTATCTTGAACACAAACACATAGCAAGGTATCAAGCCATAAGCAGTCCATGTCCATGAGATGGAAGATCTGGACAATGTACAGGCGTGGACTGATAAGGGGTGAAACACTTGTGCCACACAAAACCAGTTAATTACCATCTCCAACAAGAAAGAATCTAGTGTGAGGCATGGTGGCTCGGTGGTTAACACTGCTGCCTCACAGCACCAGGGACCCATGTTCCACTCTCAGACAATTGGCTGTGTGAAGTTTGCATGTTCTCCGGATCTCTCTGCGGGGTTCCTCTGGGTGCTTTGGTTTCTTCCTGCAGAACAAAGATGTGCAGCTTCAGTGGATTGGCCATGCTAAATTGCCCATAATGTCCAAGGATGTGTAGGCTGGGTGGATTAGCCTTGATAAATGCAGGGTTTTGAGGCTAGGGTTGGGAGTGGGAGGCTAGGTTTGGGTGGAATGCTGTTCAGAGGATCAGTGCAGACTTGAAGGCCTCTTTCCACACTGCATAGAATCCCTACAGTGTGGAAGCAGGCCATTTGGCCCATCGGGTCCACATTGAACCTCCAAATAGCATTCCACCCAAACCCACCCCCTGCCACTATATCCCCACATTTCCCACAGCCAACCCACCTAACCTGCACATCTTTGGATTCTGGGAGGAAACTGGAGCACCCGTAGGAAACCCATGCCGGCATGAGGAGAACGTGCAAACTCCACACAGTCACCCAAAGCTGGAATCAAACTTGGGTCCCTGGTGCTATGAGCCAGCTGTGCTAACCACTGAGCCACCATGCCACCTGATTCTATAAATATCTCTCCTTGACACTTGCAACATCATCACTGAATCCCTCAATGTCAGCATCTTCAGGTTACATCAACAAATATATATCTGGACCACTCTTATAAGTACTATAGCTGCAGAGCAGGTGAGAGACTGGGCACTTTGCAATGAGTAACTCACCTCCTGATTCTACGAAGCTTTCCATCATCTTCAAGACCCTTGCTTGGATGAGTGCAGCTCTAAAGAATAGAGATGTTTGACACCACGCTGAATAAAACAGCCATGTTGTCCACACCCCAGACAGCACCTTATTCCCTCCCAGCTCTACTGAAATATTGACAACAATATGTCCGACCTGCAAGGTGTGCAGCAGCAACACAACGATGATCCATCAACAGCACCTGGCAACACATGGCTTCTACCCACTTCTTTTTTTATTTATTCATGGGATGTGGGTATTGCAGGTATTGCTCCTTGAGAAGGTGGGGGGTGGATGTGGTGTGGATGTGGTGAGCTATCTTCTTGAACCACTGCAGACCATATGCTGCTGGTAGAGCAACAAAGCCCTTAAGGAGGGAATTTCAAGATTTCACCCAGCAACCCTGAAGGAATGGCGATATATTTCCAAATCTTGTGCATACCAGTGCTGTGGTGTTTACCTGTAACCCTGCTGCTGGGGCTATGAGTCTGCTGGTCAGGAAGTTCTGGACTGTTTATCTCTGTGCCAATTGTTATGAAGGTGTGGGTGTACTGTACCTTTAAGAGAATTAAAGCTAGCAGTGACAGCACCAAGTGTTCTCAATAAGACGCAAGGTAACATGTGCTCCAGCTACTGGGGCAGCTGGTTGCCTGGAAATGACAGAACAGATTCGAACTTGGCCAGTTTAAATCGTACTTCGAAAAATACCAAATTCCAATCAAGTTTGGATTGAGTATATTGACAATCTTAAAAGCCAATGACATAATCTGATGCTTTGGGATATAAGACCAGGGAAAATAGAACAGTTGGAAGGAGAACTGCCACCAGACCAACAGATGTAGATGGCTAGTCAGAACTCTCTGAGAAGTAATTGTCTAGAGAAGGAGTTTGCACAGAGAAAAACCTTAACACTGACCTGGGGAGAAAATCTACCGACGAAGATAAAGAGAAGATTTGACCACTGGCTGGTTTTAAAATTTGAATTTTTCTGTAAATCTTAATTGGGAATCTTATCGGACTATTATTATAGAACAGAAGGTAAAAATAGGTTAGATAAATGAATTGTAAATAGTTGTTAGTTATTTATTCTTTGTTATAATTTAAGAAATAAAGTTGTTAATTTTTACTTTAAATAGTACTTGGCCACTCGGATTTTTACAGATTACTGTATGGGATAAATCTTTTTTGTGTTGCTGATTTTAAATTAAGCAGGAGAATTTACCCCGTGTTATAACAGTTTGGGGGCTCGGGCCTATGATTTGAACTGGTTTAGACAGATTTGAATAGATTTGGGGGTACAAAAAATCCCAGCAGATTTAAACACTTGCAGGTTAGTGTCCAAGATCTTTAAATAAAACATTGGTGAGGCAAACCTTCACACACCTTGCATTGGTGAGGCAATTTGTTTAATTTCAGTGACTTGTGGTTGATTAATTTAAAAGTGAATGAAGTGGCTCTTAAAATTGCTAAGAGGCTCTGGGATTTGAAGATGATCCTCAAGTTTGCCAAGAAAGTTTAGAAGGAAAGAAAAGGTTCATACTTTTAGAATTAACAAAAAAATTAGATTTGGTTTTAACCAAGGACAAAAGCAAAGCTGAAATTGTAAGGGAATTACTCAAACATTTGGGTGTATGCAAGAAACAGGCAAGTTCAGTAGAGGTAGAAAATCATAAATTACAATTGAGGAAAATTGAGTTAGAAGATAAATAAAGAGAGAAAGAGAGAAGGTTATTGTCTGAGCAAAGAGAGAGAGAGAAGAAAGGGAGAAAGAAAGAGAAAGAATTTTGAACTTGAGAAGTTGCGACTTAGTCAGCAAAGTCAAGTTAACAGGATGGAGATTAAAAGAAAAGGTAGTGATATGTATAAATATGTCAAAACTCTGCCATATTTTGTTGAGAAAGATGTTGAAGGTTTCTTTATTTACTTTGAAAAATTGGCTAGGCAGATGGAATGATCCAAGGATTTATGGGTAATGCTAGTTCAGACTAAACTAGTAGGAAGAGCTAGTGAGGTATTTGCTGTGCTGTCAGATGAGGGGTGAAGAGATTATGAAGAGGCTAAACAGGCTATTTTAAGTGATTATGAATTGGTACCAGAAGCATATAAACAGCGGTTCAGAAAAGAAGGAACCAGGTCAGACTTATGTTGAGTTTGAAAGAATTAAACATAGTCATTTTGATCAATGGGTGCATGCTTTGAAAATAGATAGGACCAACGAGGCTCTATGAGAGATTATTCTGCTGGAAGAGTTTAAAAACTCACTTCCAGAGATGATAAGAATTCATGTGGAGGAACAGAAAGTCCAGGAAGTGAGAAGGCCGGCAGAATTCGCAGATGAGTACATGTTGGCGCATAAGACAAGCTTCCGGTCAGAATTTCGTCCTGTGAGGGATAGAAGTTGGGAGAAGGGGAGATCCTACACTACGAAACCAAGTGTAGCAATCACTGGTAAGAATTTACCACAGGATTAAAAAAGAAGCCCAAGAGGGTGGACAGGAGGTGAAAGGTCTCAGGTGTTTCCACTGGGGTAAAGTGGAACACGTAAAGACACATTGCTGGTCATTAAAAAAAAGGCATTGTGGGTAAAGATGTGGTAAAAGAAGCTAAGCCAGTGGCATTAGTGAAGGTAGTAAAGGAGACCCCAAGAAGAGCTGAGGAGCTGCAGGAGAGTGCACAGCCGAGGCAGGGGCTGGGTATGGAGTTAGCACCTGATCTCGACAAAGAATTCACCTCTGTGGGTAAAGTTTACTCGAACAGAACAGGGGGATAAAGACAAGAGGTTATAATTTTGAGAGATACGGGATCTAACCAGTCACTGATAGTAAGAGATGAGCACATATGCACTCTTTCTGATCTGTTAGCAGAGAGTGTGATAAATTTTGGGATAGATGGACAGAAATTTAGCATTCCCCTATGTAAGATCAAGTTGTTGTGCCAACTCAAGACTGGGGAAGTTATAGTGGGAGTGATTGACAGAGTGTCAGTTCCAGGGATTCAGTTTGTTTATGGGAATGATTTGGCAGGATCCAAAGTCGGAGTGACACCCCTTGTTGTGGAGAAGCCCAAGGAAGACCAAGAAACTGAGGAGGTAAAACAGAAATATCCTGGCATCTTCCCTGGATACTGCGTGGTAACCAGATTGTGCTATCATAAGTCACAGCACGATGCAAAAAGTAAAGAGAAAGATGAAGGTTCAGTTAGCAGACACCCTGTTTGATGTAATGGTGCAGGAAAAACCTGAACAGGCAGAGGGTCAGACAGAAGTGTTCAGTCCCAAAAGGATAAAAGATATATATATATAAATATATATATGGTTGCGTACTCTAAAATGGAGGCAGAGAATATTCTGGAGGGTTATTATCTGAAAGGTAGAATCCTAAGGTGGAAATGGAGACCACGGCAGGTTAGTACAGAGGAGAAATAGGCCGAAGTGCACCAGATTGTGTTGCCAGTAGCATACAGACAGGAAGTGTTACAGGTAGCACATGAACTACCTGTAGGAGGTCACCTAGGGGTAGGAGAGACTCAGGCTAAGTTACAAAAACATTTTTATTGGCCTGGAATGCACAACGATGTGGTTAACTTTTGCTGTACGCGTCATACATGCCAAATGGTAGGTTAGCCACAGGCGGTAATAAAACCAGCCCCTTTGTTGCCAATTCCCGCATTTGAAGAACCTTTCATGTGGGTTACAACCTTTCATGTGGGTCCCCTCCCGTGAACTAAAAGTGGGAGCCAGCACTTGTTAACCATAATAGATGTGTCTACCAGATTTCCAGAGGCAACTCCATTACTGAGCATCAAGGCAAAAAGGGTGGTAGAGGAATTAGTAGCTTTCTTCACATGGTATGGGCTACCCAGAGAGATTCAGTTGGACCAAGGGTCAAATTTTACTGCTAGGCTGTTTAAGGAGGTTATGGATAGCTCAGGTATACAGCACTTTAAATCCAGTGTGTATCATCCTGAATCCTAGGGAGATTTAGAAAGGGGGCATCAGACCTCGAAGGTCATGTTGAGAACATACTGTCAGGATTACCCGAATGATTGGGATATACATCTCCCATTCGTATTGTTTGCCATTAGAGATGCCCCAAATGAATCTACTCAGTTCACTCCCTTTGAGTTAATATTCGATCATCAAGTGAGAGGTGCTTTGAAATTAATTAAAGAAAAACTGACGGGACCAAAGTCGGAGATCTCATACTTAGTTTATGTCTCGGAGATGAGGGAGCGATTAAATCGAATAGGTGAGTTAGCTAAACAGCATATAAAGAGGGCACAATGCAGATTGAAGCAGGTGGCAGATAAAAGCTCTGAGACTTGGGCGTTTTCCCAAAGGGATGACATGTTAGTACTGTTACCAGTGATAGGAGATCCCTTCAAAGCCAGGTTTAATGGTCCCTATCAAATTGAGAACAAGTTGAGTCTGGTGAACTACCTAGTAAAGATGCCAGATAGAAAAAAAGGTATCATGTATGTTATGTGAACATGTTGAAACTGTATTACACTAGAGAGAAAGAACTAGAGAAACAGGTGTTAGTTACTGCCCCGTAGAGTGAGGAATCAAATCCAGATGATACGGATTTTGATGTGCCTCAAAATAGACTAAAAAATGAAGAAGTCCTTGAGGAGTGGGATAGGTTAGTAAGGTATCTATCTCAGGAGCATATAATGCAGTTGAAAGATTTGTTACTGCAGAATAAGGACATGTGTAAGAATCAGATGGGAAGGATGAATGCTATTGTACATGAAGTAGACATAGGGAATACTGCTCTGATACAACAACACCCCTCTTGGCTCAATCCTTTCAAAGCCAGACAGGTGTAGATGGAGGTGGAGGCCATGCTCAACAAGGACACCATCGAACCAAGCCAGAGCGAGTGGAGTTCGCTGATCGTCTTAGTTCTCAAACCGAACAGGACTCAATGTTTCTGCATGGATTATCGGAAGGTCAATGTTGTTACAAAATTGGACTCATATCCAATTTTGAGACTGGAGGACTGTATCGAGAAAGTCGGACAAGCCAGTTACATCACCAAGTTGGACTTAATGCTTGGTTACTAGCAGGTAACTTTATCAGAGACGGTGAAAGGAATTTCTGTATTTGTAACCCCAAATGGGCTATATCAGTCTAAAGTGATGCCTTTGGATTGAAGAATGCACCCCCCAACATTCCAAAGACTCATGAACAGAATTGTGGCTGGGTTTACAAACTGTGCAGTCTATTTGGACGATGTCGTGATCTTTAGTAAGTCCTGGAAAGATCACATGGTACAGTTGGCAGGGCTCTTTGAATGACTTCAAGAAACAAAACTGGTGGTACACTTAAATAAAATGGAATTCGTGAAAGCAGAGGTGACGTTCTTGGGACATAATATCGGTCATGGAAAGTTGACCCTGCGGAATGCAAAGACGAAGGCCATTGAGGAATTTCCATGACCAACCTCAGAAAGATGTGCGTCAATTCTTATGACTCAGCAGATTCTATTGGAAGTTTGTTCCAAACTTCAGCAGTGACACCATTAACCAATTTGCTGAAGAAGAATACAAAGTTTCGGTGGACAGAACAATGCCAGGAGGAATTCGGCCATTTGAAAGCCATATTAACCATCAAACCAGTTCTAGCTAGACCAAACTTTTCAAAACCTTTTAAAATCACCATCGATGTTAGTGACATTGGAGTTGGAACTGTACTCCTACATGGACTATAAGACCATAAGAAACTCCATCAAGCCTACTCTACTCAGCCATTCAATAGGATCATGGTTGATCCAATGTTTCTCACATCCACTTTCCTGTCTTTATCTCATAATCCTTATTTCCCCGACCGATCAAGAATCTATCCATCTCAGCCTTAAGACTGTATTCATTCAGGAAAGCAGCTCATCACCACCTTTTCAATTATGGATGCCACGGTGGTTAGCATTACTGCCTCATAGTGTCAGGGACCCAGGTTTGATTCCCCCAGCCTCGGGTGACTGTCTGTGTGGAGTTTGCACATTCTCCCTGTGTCTGCGTGGGTTTCCTCCGGGTGCTCTGGTTTCCTCCCACAATCCAAAGATGTGCAGGTTAGGTGATTTGGCCATGCTAAATTGCCCATGGAATGCAGGCTCGGTGGATTGGACACGGGAACATGCAGATAGGGGAGGTGGGTCTGGGTGGAATGCCTTTTAGGGAGTCAGTGCAGACTCAATGGGCCAAGTGGTTTGCTTCCAAACTAAGGGATTCGGTTACAATTAGGGATGTGATGCTCGTGTCCCTGGAATGAATATGAAAATAACCTTCTGACTTCTTCAATATTAGATCCACTCCTTGTCAGATAGAAAATGATGTGGCACATGTTTATAATCGAGTTGAAGGAAGTGGTGCTGGAAAAGCACAGACAGTCAGGCAGCATCTGAGGAGCAGGAGAGTAACGTTTTGAGCATAAGCTCTTCATCCCGATGAAGTGTTTTTGCCTGAACCATCGATTCTCCTGCTCCTCAGATGCTGCCTGACCGGCCGTGCTTTTCCAGCACCCCACACTCTTCAACTCTGAGCTCCAGCATCTCCAGCATCCCAGATGTTTATCATCACTATTCTCTTCACTGCAGGTAAAAATTATGATTTCACGTGTCCGCAGAGAATTTGGGGCTCCTGTGTCTTTTAGTGATCGGAATGATGCTGAAATAAAGGATAGCTATGTGGAGTGCACATCCTACCAGGACAAGAATTTCAGCATTAAGAAGCTGGAGAGGGATATCGGGATACAGGCTGTCTGCATTCTCCAGGAGAACAGCACACAAACGGAATGGTGAGTTAACTACCCTGACTAACCAGTGAACTTCTAACCAGAATTAACCAATCAATGACATGAAGTTGGAATGGGGTTAGCTAGTGCAAACCGTTTACTTGCACTTCCTACTCACATGAGCTTCAGTGACAAGACAGGGACCCAGAAGAGAGTAGGTGCTTGTTTATGACTGGCACACACTTGATGGGCTGAAGGGCCTTTCTCTGTGCTGCTGACCTTAATGACTCCGTGACAGGCAACATTGTGTATGGTAGCACTGTTGTAATGTTCGTGGACTAGAAATCTGAAATAATAATCCACAGGCAGAGGGTTTAAATGCTTGTCTCAGCAGCTGGGCAATTCTGCTAATTAAATACATTTGGAATGAAAGAAATGCCAGTATCTGTTGAGCATGTGGCAACTGGATTATTGTAAAAACCCATCTGGTTCTTTAATCCCTTTAACATGGCTGTGGAATGCTACGTGACTCCAGATCCACAATATGTTTATCTTGGTGTGGTCAATTCTTAACCACTTTGTGATTATCTTGCTTGTTGTAAACTCAAAATGGTCTAGAAAGCTGTTAAGAGGCTGATTCATAGTGATAGAATCCCGACTGTGTGGAAGCAGGCCATTCAGCCCATCAAATCCACATTGATTCTCTGAAGACCATCCTGCCCAGACCCACCACCATATCCCTGTAACTCTGCATTTCCCATGGCTAATCTACCTCACCTATTCACCCCTGGTCACTTTGGGTAAATTTAACACAGCCAATCTACCTTACCCTCACATCTTTGGATTGTGGGAGGAAACAGGAGCACCGGGCAGAAACCCACGCAGACAGAGAGAGAACGAGGACAGTTGGGATGGGAAATTATTGCTGGTTTACCAGCAAAAGCCACATGGAATAAATAAACTAAAATCCCAGAGATTAAAGGCAATTGGCTCAAAAAGCAGAGAGTGAGACGAGGAGAATTTAATGAATTCTTACACTTTGGAACACACCGGGAAATGGAAGCAGATAGGAGATGTTAGAGACGGTGGAGAGGAAAATGTGTTTCTGGGAAACACTTCAAACAATGTGGAGTGACTGGAAGGAGAGAGTTGTTTTGGTTCGAAAATGTTAAGGGAGATTTAAGAGGAATCACTATTTAATCCAAATCAGAAAAGGTTTGGAAGCAGTGAATGAAGAGAAACAGTTTCTAAGGTCATTGGTAGAGGAACTGGGGGGAAGGAGACATGCGAATTGCTGTTTACGTAGTGACGTGTGATCTGGAATATGCTGCATGAAACAGTGATAGATTGAAGCATATTCAATGATAGCTTTAAAAAGGAAATTTAAGAAAAGTTTATAAAGGAATCATTTTCAGGATTGTGAGAACAGCATGACAGAGGGACAGTAACTGGACAACCCTTTCAAATAGATAGACACAGTGCTACACATCGCCTCAAGTATTGCTAACACAAGATACATTTTGTTATAAGTTTTTGACTTGCACTCATCTGGACAATTTGCAAGAATATCACATCATGGGGAGAGCCAACATTTATACTGCATGGGAGGAAGAGAATGCTGATTAATTGGTTAGTGAGCTCTGATTGGTAGAGATTTAAATAACTCCACAGAGATCTAGTATCCCATCACTAAGTTGCCCTTTATTCACATGGAAGGTCCTTGACACTGATCCAGCTGTCTCAGAGTGACAGCATGTTGGATGCTCCTGTTTATATCTGTCAGCCAAGTCTCCCTGATTGCACTAGATTAACAGCCCCAATCAGGGAACTTGTATTCTGTGAGGTCTACCTGGCTGACCTCATTACAATGACGACAGAGATGTTGCCATGAAAAATGCCCTATTAGTGCTGATTGACAGTTAACTGCCAGGCATTGTTTAAATTTTAAATCAAGCACGGTGACTGTAATTGTGTGGGTCACCCTGAGAAATGAACCAGCGAATGGCTGGCATCTATTTTGTCGAGTTCAACTGAGTGCAGGTGTGAGCACATGTTCTCTCTGTCTGCAAGGACCTCTCAAATTTTAAACTTAATGTTGATCTTGCTCTGGTATGGTATGATCTACACATACTGCACATAGAACAAAACTTTTCATTGTACCTAGGTACATGTGACAATAATAAACCAAATCAAATCAAGGAATCGGGCCCTGTGTAATAATATTATGTAGTTTCCAGTACTTGTAAGTGTGCCACCCAACGACCCCAACCAACAATCATAATTTGTCATCAGCCTTATTCTTCACACACTCAGGATTACCCAGCAAGTGTTGTCCAATTGCAGAATCACAACTAATGTTGGACACTGTGCTGTGAGTTTTATAAATACAGGTTGGCTGGGTCTAGTCAGTATCTTGCTTTTCATGAACAGCTCTGTTATAGAACATAGAATGTAGAACAATAGAGCGCAGAACAGGCCCTTTGGCTTTCAATGTTGCGCTGACCTGTGAACTAATCTAAGCCCATTTCCCTACACTATCCCATCATCATCTATATGCCTATGTTTCAATGACCTATAATGTGGCTGAGTTAACTACATTGGCAGGCAGGGCATTCCACGCCCTTACTACTCTCTGAGTAAAGAACCTGCCTCTGATATCTGTCTTAAATCTATCACTGTTTGATATGATCGACCAGTCTTTGGGACATACAGCCTACATACCTGACGCCACACTGGCACTAAAATTCACATACCACATACCCATTCATCCGACAGGCAGAATGTCTTTTTGGTTTAATGGCAGCATTCTGTTAGTGGTGAGCATCTCTTGTGTGGCTACTGCACAGTTTCAGCTTGAAACAGATAGCTTTACCTGTTAAAATGGTGAGACTTCTTACCCTTTCACAGTAACCTGAAATAAGCTGGGCCATTTTCATGACAAAGAATGACTTTTCACAATATACAGCAAGAAGTAATCTGACCAGGGTGGCTTTCTCATATCACACTTCAGTATTATAATCATAGGTTGAATAAATAGTTAGGGCCAAACTTATGAAGTCGGCTTTAAAATGGCCACATTCTACACCATCTGATTCTAAAAACACTTAAACATTCAACAAACCATCCTGCTTGGAGTTTTATCTTGTTTATACTGTGTTTTAACTGTTGCTGTTTCAGGACCTATCCTCAAAACGCTTGCACCCAGTATACACCCAGTGAGTTCACACAAGAGGAAAAAGATGAAATGTTAAAATCTGAAGCTCTTACCACGTTTATCAACTCGGTCGCTTTGAGGTACAGTTGTATATTGAATTGCCAAATCCGATTGGATAAATTACCAGACTTAAAGCACATGACCAACCTAACTTCATGGCCACACACATTACAAACATAACGGGTAAGGTCGCCATAGTCTTACCTGATCATGGGGCTGATCTTTTTAGAGAGACACACAGAGAGAGAGAGAGAGAGAGAGAGATGGAGGTGGGTTAACCTGAGGGTCACCATACCTAAGATGAGTGGAAAGGTTGAGAAGGAGTGTCCTTCATGGAATATTAATGAAATAATCACTTGTAGTCAATCTACGACCACTTCTATCGAGAAGGACAAGGGCAGCAGATACTTGGGAACACCAGCCCCTGCAAGCTCCCCTCTGAGCCACTCACCATCTTGTTCTGGAAATATATGACTATTCCTTCACTGTTGCCAGGTCAAAGTCCTGAAATTCCCTCCTTAATGTCAGAAGTCAGATGGCACCAGGTTATAGTTCAACAGGTTTGTTTGAAATCACAAGCTTTCGGAGCATTGCCCCATCACCTGACAAAGGGACAATACTCCGATAGCTTGTGATATCAAATAAACCCGTTGGACTATAACCTGGTGTCATATGATTTCTGACCTTGGCCACCCCATTCCAACATAATTTCCTCCCTAAGGGCATTGTGGGTCAACCCACAGCAAATGGACTGCAGCGGTTCAACAAGGCAGCTCACCCCCACCTTCTCAAGGGCAACTAGGGACAGGCAATAAATACTTGCCCAGTCTGTGATGCACATGTCCCACAAATGATTTTTTTTTTAAATGAATGTCTATCGTAAATGGAGAGTATGCAAAATGCCCAAAAGATATTTATCCCAGGCTTGTGCTTCCCTGGGAATTTAATACTTATTCCAGAAACATTCTCGAGGTTGAGAATGCACATTTATAACATACATTAGATACTGGTCTTGGAAATGATTTAATAGTAAGAATAGACAATGAAGTCTAATTTGAAGGGTTCATGACTGAGATTAAATAAATTGCTCTTGCATTCCCATCGGCTTCTCCTACTTCTTATTGCTATACTAGCCCCTTGCTGACAATATTTAAAAACATATCAGTTGGGCGTATGAACTGATGATACTCAGGTCAACATCAAAGTGTCTAATATGGATGCCCTCACTGTCTCTAAACTGTTGATTGTTTATCCAACATCCAGTATTAAGCTGGCAGTAAATTCCTCTGTCTAATTATTGGGAAGAGCAGAGCCAATGTCTTCAATAATAGAAAACAAAGAACTGCGGACGCTGGAGATTGGAAACAAAAACAGAAATTGCTGGAGAAACTCAGCAGGTCTGGCAGCATTTGTGGAGAGAAAGTGGATCAGGTTGTAAGTTTGTTCGCTGAGCTGGTAGGTTTGTTCTCAAAAGTTTCAACACCATGCTAGGTAATATCATCAATGAGCCTCTGGTGAAACGCTGGTGTTCTGTCCCACTTCCTACTTATGTGTCTTGCTCTGTGTGGTGGGTGCTATCCATCCAGATTACTCTGGCCCCTAGGCATCATGGTAACCCACAAACCTTCCACTACACTGAAACAGCTGATGCTGAATCCAATGACCCCTTACCAACAACCAGCAGAAGAACATCATTTACAAAATACCCTGCAAGGACTGCAATAAACATTACATCAGACAGACAGGCAGGAAACTACCCACCACGATACAGGAACACCAATCAGCCACCAAAAGACATGACCAACTATCACAAGTATCCTTACATATAGACGAAGAGGGGCACCAGTTCGACTGGGACAATAAAT
This sequence comes from Chiloscyllium punctatum, assembly GCF_047496795.1. Classification (NCBI taxonomy): domain Eukaryota; kingdom Metazoa; phylum Chordata; class Chondrichthyes; order Orectolobiformes; family Hemiscylliidae; genus Chiloscyllium; species Chiloscyllium punctatum. The sequence goes on from NC_092745.1 coordinate 130,805,168, forward strand.
CCAGTCTGGGACAGGCTAAACAAAGACACACACAGGAATTCCTAGAGGCCTGGCATTCAAACTGGAACTCCAATAACAAACACATTGAATTGGACCCCAATTTACCAACCTCTCCGAAACAGAACCAGAAATGATATCACCCACCAAAACAGACCAAGACACATAAATAGCAAGTGAGACAGAACACCAGTGCTTCATCGGAGGCTTACTGACGATGTTACCGAGCATGGTGATGAAACAGCTGAGAACAAACCTGCCAGCTCAGTGAGCAAACTTACAGCCTGAACCTCAACCTGAGCTACAAATCTTCTCAAAAATCGCAGAGAAAGTGGAGTTAATGTTTTGGGTCGAGTGACTCTTCTTCAGAACTGAGATGATGAAGGGTCTGCTGAAAAGACTCAAAATGTTGACTCTGCTTTCTCCCCACAAATGCTGCCCAGACCTGCTGAGTTCCTCCAGCAGTTTCTGTTTTTGTTTCAGATCTCCAGCATCAGCAGTTCTTTTATTTTTACTTTAGCGAGAGCATCTATTGGCTGCAGACCTCCTCCGAAGGTAAGTGTATTGGAGGAGAGAGGTGAGGAAAGAGAGGTGAAAGGAAAGGCTAAAGTGCAGACAGTAAGATTTATCTCAGAATAATAGATTGTGGATTCTGTAGGCAGTGATTCTGATTAATAGGCAGAACAGGTCAAAGTAAAGACTGCTTGGAGAGGAATTTACGAGAATTCCTATTTGACTTAAACTGGCCTTGATTATTTTCAATGTATTTGACATCTCCCTGGCAGATAGAAGGGAGATTTAGAAACTGCTTTGTTAAATTGCAAAGTGACTGTGTGGGGCAGGGGCCAATTGTTTTTTTTCCTAGTCTGGCCTTTTCATACCTTTGCATGAACAACATACTCTGCTCCACCAGATAGACACAGGGTCATCGGAATAGGAGAATGCCTTTAAGTCCCTCAGTAATGTCCTGCTATTCAACAGAATCATGGATGGTCTGCAACCAAAATCCAAGCTCTGACTTTACCAGGTGTCTCTCAATATCTTTGTCAGACGAAAAGCTATCGCACTTAGTTTTAAAATTGGTAACTGCTTCAGTGATGTTTTCAACAGAGACTATCCAGCATTCTGCTGCTCATTGTGTGAGGAAGTTACAAATGAAGAACTCACTCTTATTTTAGTCAACTCCACAAATTCCAAGAACTCCCGATCCCTATCCCCTGCCACAATCAGAAAATGTTTCCTGCAGTCTACCCAAACTGTTCCTCTTGATGATTTGAAAATTCTTTTGTCATTGTCAACACTCAATTGGTTCACTCCTTGGAGTCTTAGAGATCTGCACCACGGAAAAATGCCCTTCGGCCATTGAGTCAAAAACAACCATCAGACTATTCTAATTCCACTTTCCAGCACTTGGCCCATTTCCTGTAATATTTTGTACATGCACACACTACTTCAATGTAATGAGGGTTTCAGCCTCTCTCACCTTTACACGCAGTGAGCTCCAGATTCCCCATCACCCTCTGGGTGAAAGTATCTTTCCTCATATCCCCTCTATTGGATACCTCCTTGATCTTCTATACCCCTCCAAGTTGTTGTGGTTCTGTTCGCCGAGCTGGGAATTTGTCTTGCAAACGTTTCGTCCCCTGTCTAGGTGACATCGTCAGTGCTTGGGAGCCTCCTGTGAAGCGCTTCTGTGCTGTTTCCTCCCAGCTCAGCGAACAGAACCACAACAACGAGCACCCGAGCTACAAATCTTCTACCAAACTTTGAACCCCTCCAAGGGAATACAAGCCAAGTCTATGTGGCCTGTACCTAGGACTTAAAGCCATGTTATCCCTGATAGCATGCTAGAGCTATGGAGACATACAGCACAGAATCAGACCCTTCGGTCCAACCAGTCCATGCTGACCATGTTCCAAAACTAAACTAGTCCCACCTGCCTGCGTTTGGCCCATATGTCTCCAAACCTTTCATGTAGTTATCCATATATGAACCACTCTATGTAAAAAAGTTGCCCCTCATATCCTTTTTAAATCCTTCTCCTCTTACCTTAAAAATATATCCCCCAGTTTTGAACTCCCCACTGTAGGGTAAAGACCCTTGTCCTTCACCTTATCAATGCTCCTCTTGATTTAGTGAACCTCTGTAAGGTGAATAATCAACAATAAGGTCTAATCAACCTGTGCTATAGTTTTTCCAGGCCCCATTTAACTTGCCTGAGGTATATAGCTCAGGAACTGATGCAGTCTTCACAAAGTTACACTTGCATTCCAGATTTGAGTCAGCCCTACAACAAAATGAGATCATGGATGTCTTTTACGATGACTGGAGAGGACTTTCGGATGAAGATAGTACATTTGGAGGGAAAGCAGACTGCCATCTAAAGGAGTACCAGTCTTTCACAGATCTTCAAAAGAGCCAAGGGAAGAGGATAAGCCACATTGAATGGCACCCGATTATTCTGGGTAAGGTGGATTTTAGCAAGACTGAAGGTCAGCTCTTGTAAACATCAGCCAAGGTTCATACAAACCAGGAGTAGGCCACTCAGCCTCTTGGGCTTACTCTGCCATTCAATAAAATCATGGCTGAGGCAGAAGTGAGTACTGAAGATATTGGAGATTAGAGTCAAGATTAGAGTGGTGCTGGAAAAGGACAGCAGGTCAAGTCGGAAAATCGACATTTTGGGCAAAAGCCCTTCTTCAGGGGTGGAGAGATAAATGGAAGGTGGGGTGGGGTTGGGGAGTAGGTAGCTGAGAGTGCAATAGATGGTTGGAGGTGGGGGCAAAGGTGATAGGTTGGAGAGGAGAGTGGAGCGGATAGGTGGGAAGGAAGATTGACAGGTAGGACAGGTCATGAGAATGGTGCTGAACTGAAAGGTTAGAACTGGTGTAAGGTGGGGGAGGGGAAATTAGGAAACTGGTGAAGTCCACATCCTAGGGATAGGAAGTTCCCGATTTGAGAACATCCGACTTACAAATGCTCTTCCTTACAAGCAAGATCCACATTAATCTCAAAGATCTGACACGCAAACATTTGCTCATAGTATGAGCAGCTGTTTTTATATTGTATTGTGTTCTGTTCCAAGTTGCTTGGAAATCAACTTTTTTAAAAAATTCATTCACAGGATGTGGCATCATTTATGGATGTATTCAAGAATGGAACCTACATGTAATATGCTGCCCATATTAATGTCATAAACCGTCTCTGAACTGCTTCCATTGCATTTATATCCTTCCTTAAATAAGAAAAATGCTGAGTACACTAATCCTGATTTAGAAATGTCCCTCCAGAGACTTCAGTGTAAAACTTGCTCTCCATTCCAGCACTCAGGAAAATCTAAGCTGCCATTCAGATGAGACATGAGTTGAGTTCATGTCTGTTTCCTGCCTAAAAGGGATCCTATTGGCATTATTCAAAGAATCACAGAAAATTTCTCCCCAGTGAACGTTTATCCCTCAACCAATGTCAATAAAACAAATTAAATGGTCATTAAATAAACATAGTTGGAATGAGTGCACTGATAATCATAGCTCATTGTTCTACAAGTCCCTGCAAAATGTATGAAATCTCAATTAAACCACCAAAATGACAAGATTGTCTGACTGACTACTACTCAAGACAAAGCAATTCACACCAAGTTTCACAATGAGCAGATAATAACTCTACTGATAGTGAACAAAGAGAACAAAGAACAAAGAAAGTTTACAGCCCAGAAACAGGCCCTTCGGCCCTCCAAGCCTGAGCCAATCCTAATGTACTGTCTAAACCTGTCGGTCAATTCCTAAGTATCTGTATCCCTCTGCTCCCCATCTACTCATGCAGCTGTCCAAACATCTGTCTTAAATGAATCTACCGTGCTTGCCTCTACCACCTCTGCTGGCAATGTGTTCCAAACGCCCACCACCCTCTGTGTGAAGTATTGCCGTGCGTATCCCCCTTAAACTTTCCACCTCTCATCTTGAAAGCATAACCTCTTGTTATCTCTATCTACCCTGTCTGTACCCTTCACAATTTTGTAAATCTCAATCAGGTCCCCCCTCAATCTCCTTCTTTCTAATGAAAATAAACCTAAACTACTCAACCTCCCTTCATAGCTAGCACCTTCCATACCAGGCAACATCCTCGTAAACCTTCTCTCTGCACCCTCTCCAAAGTGTCCACATTATTTTGGTAATGTGGCGACCAGAACTGTACACAGTATTCTAAATGCGGCCGAACCAATGTCTTGTACAATTTTAATATGACTTGCCAGCTCTTATACACAATACCCTGTCCAGTGAAGGCAAGCATACTATATGCCTTCTTGACCACTCTATCCACCTGTGCAGCAACCTTTAGGGTACAATGAACCTGCTCTCCCAGATCTCTCGTCCCATCAACTTTTCTCAAGGCTTTTCCATTCATTGTATAATCCACTCTAGAATTAGTCTTGCCTAAATGCATCACCTCACATTTGTCTGGATTGAAAGCCATCTGCCACTTTTCTGCCCAACTCTCCAGTCTATCTATATCCTCCTGTATTCTCTGACAGTCCCTTATGCTTTCTGCTACTCCACCAATCTTCATGTCATCTGCAAACTTGCTGATCATACCAACAGTGCCCTCTTCTAGATCATTTATGTATATCACAAACAACAGTGGCCCCAACACTGACCCCTGTGGGTCACCACTGGTCACCTTTCTCCATTTAGAGAAACTCCCTTCAACTACTACTCTCTGTCTCCTGTTGTTCAACCAGTTCTTTGTCCACCTAGCTAGAACACCCTGCACACCATGTGACTTCACTTTCTTCATTAGTCTACCATGGGGAACCTTATCAAATGCCTGACTAAAGTCCATGTACATGACATCTACAGCCCTTCCTTCATCTATCAACTTGGTCACTTCCTCGAAGAACTCTATTAAGTTGGTAAAGCATGATCTCCCCCGCACAAAACTACGTTGCCTATCACTGATAAGCCCATTCTTTTCTAAATATAAATAGAGGGGCTATCTGCCTTTATTCCTGATGAAGGGCTTTTGCCCGAAACGTCGATTTTACTGCTCCTCGGATGCTGCCTGAACTGCTGTGCTCTTGCAGCACCACTAATCCACATAGATATCTGTCAGGGCCCCAGCTATTTCCTCTCTCACCTCCCTCAACAACCTGAGGTAGATCCCATCTGGTCCTCGGGATTTGTCCACCTCTAGCCTACCCAACATATCTTTCCTGCTTATGCCAACGTGATCCAGACTAATCAAACTTCTATCTCTAATCTCAAGATTCATCATGTTCCTCTCCTCAGTGAACACTGATGCAAAGTAATCATTCAGAATCTCACCCATTCTCTCAGGTTCAACACACAGCCTTCCTTCATTATCCTTTCGTGAACCAATCCTTTCTCTAGTTACCTACTTGCTTCTTATATTAGAATAAAATGCTTTGGGATTTTCCTTAGTTCTGCTCGCTAAAGTTATTTAATGACCCCTTTTAGTCCGCTTGATTCCTCATTTAAGACTTGTCCTACTCTTCCGATATTCCTTCAGGGCCCATTCTGTTCTTAGCTGCCTGGACCTTGTGTACACTTCCCTTTTCCTCTTGGCTAGTCGTACAATTTCTCCTGTCATCCACGGTTCATGAATCCTGCCTTTCCTATCCTTTGCCTTCAACGGGACATGCCTATCCTGCAGTATCTTTAACCTATCTTTGAAAGCCTCCCACATCTCAAATGAGGACTTCCCTTCAAATAGCAGTGTCCAATCCAGATTTCCCAGCTCCTGCCTAATTTTGATATAATTGGCCTTGGCCCTGTTTCGTACTCTTCCCTTAGGACCACTCTCATCTTTATCTACGAGTATTCTAAAACTTACAAAATTGTGGTCACTGCTCCCAAAGAAATCCCCCACCACAACTTCTACCACCTGTCCTGGCTCGTTCCCCAGTACGAGGTCCAATACGGCCCCTTCCCTCGTTGGACTATTGACATACTGAAGGAAAGGAATTCTAATCTACTACTTGCAATTTAACTCTGTCCCTTTATAAATAAAACCAAAATAATGCTTGAGGTGAGGAAAAGACAGATGATTTGACACAGATATCGTGGGTCAAAAAAAGAAATGTGTACAGAGATTGATTACAAAACTGACGATTAAAAATTGAGAATACAAGGGTGGATTAAAATTACTCTCATAGTTCCTTTTGAATTTCGCAATGATAACATCTGGAAAGTGATGGTCATCCTTCACGTTGATCTGCTAGCCCTAGGTCTGGGGAACTTTTTCTTTGAGCTTTCTTGTTTCTCATGTTTTTTTGTCTCCCACATGGAGAGGAGGGTGCAAAGGAGATTTTTTAGGTTCATGGCCTCTGGGTGTCTCTGGCTGACCTAAATCTGTATAGTGTATTTGTAGCAAATAGCAGCTCAATGAATCCAAGGGCTGTTATCAAACAAACTTTTCTTAACTCAAAGACTTTTTGTTGCTACTCCATCTCAAAGTAATGATATTGCTACTTTGAAAAGCATCATTGTCTTGCACAGTTCAAAATGCGTACCATTTGATTTTTATACATTGTAAAGCTCTCCTGATATTTGAGCAAAATATCAAAATAACTAGGTTTCCAGTCTAGTTTATAATCCAAAATGTGGTGTCTCACTGGAGAAACTCAGCAGGTCTGAAAGCATCTGTGGCAAGAGTTACAGAATTAAAGTAGCAAGTCCAATTTGATTCTTCTTTGGAAAACATCTGAAGAAGAGTGACATTGGAACGGAAACTGTTGTGTTTATTTCAGATCTCCAGAAGTCAAAGAAATTTGCTTTTATCACCTGCTTATTACCTCACTACAGTTTATTGGAGGTCTGTGTGCATATATTAGCTGCAGTACTCCTTCATTGCAATAATTATAACTTTTCCAAAGTACATCACTGTGTGTAACATGCATTGGAACATCCTGAAATTATGAAGGGCATATCACAACTGAGGTACAGAACAGGAGATATGAAACTTACTAGAATAGATTTTACATAATCTATCAAATCAACACCAGTCTTTCTCTTAGCACAGCACCAATACCTATCAGATAAAATAAATAATATTGGAGCGAACTCAGTTCTCTCAGTGAGACAAAGTGCATATCATTGAGCACCAGAGACACATATATTCTGCCAAATCCATCCAGTCTGAATGAATGGATAACTAGTTGCAGGCTGTCCTGAACTCCCTGTGTATACAGACTTATCCAAGATAATAATAAAACAATTGGAATAAAATAATACACAGATTCTTTGTAGACTGAGTGGGCTAAGGCATATTCTGTGATGTATTGAAGAATTTTATATGGTATCCAATTGAAACATATAAAATTCTGAAGGTGCTTGAGGCAAGTGTGATAATCCCTACAAGGTTTAGGGGGAATCATTAATTAATCTCCCTGTGGAGCTTATTGAGTTTGAGCTACCCACTGGAACTCTTCACCTGAGTTCTTTATAAAGCAGATCCAGAAGTGGGTTTGTCGAACTGTCTGTCCAGTCTGGGACTAGCCTTTGTACACCATGAGTGGTGGCTCTGTTTTGATGTTCAACAATAAATTATGCTCCTTTCCATTTGGGTTTCCTGAGATATTCCAGCAGGCTAGTTTCTGAGAAGCTGTTTCTCCCAGTGGGGCACCATAGAGCAAGATGTCACTGTCTCCAAATAAGGGGTGGGCCATTTAGGACTAAGGTGAGGAGAAATTTCTTCATGCAGAGTATTGTGATTTGGAGGTGCTGGTGTTGGACAGGAGTGTACACAGTTAAAAAATCACACAACACCAGGTTATAGTCCAGCAGGTTTATTTGGAGGCATTAGCTTTTGGAGCGCGGCTGCTCCATCAGATGGTTGTCACAACCACCTGATGAAGGAGCAGGGCTCCAAAAGTTAGTGCTTCCAAACAGACAGAGTATTGTGAATCTTCGAATTTCTCCAGCCTGGTCAGATGCAGATGCTCAGTTGTTGAATAATTTCAAATCAGAAGTGAATAGATTTCTGAATATTAAGGGATATAGGGGAACAGGTGGAAGGGTGGGGTTAAGGTAATAAATCAGCCATGATCCTATTGTGTGGGGTAGCAGGCTTGAAAGGCCAAATGGCCTGTCCTACCTTTGATCGCTTATGGCCTTCATTCTGAAAAGAGTAACTGTTTTTATGAACGCTGGTATTAGTTTTATCCATGTATACATTTATAAATCCATAATTTATCCAAATTAGTCATAATTTTATCCATTACACAAATTAACTGTGACAATTCTTGTGTTTGTAATCAGGGCTCGTGGCTGTGTCAGTTGTCGACCGTATTACTATGGAGGACAGGATTAACCTAACCAACAGATTAGTCCGCAGTCATTCATATATCCTGTTCTGGAATTTCACCGATCCCATCCACCCACAGGTATCCTAAGGACTTTTGCACATTACTAGAGAAGTGGTCAAAGACAAAAATATTCATAAAGCTCTTTGTGTCATTATAACACAGTTTACAATCTCAGTGAGGTACTAGGGCTTGGTACATAGATAAAACGCTGCAGTTCAAGAGAGATATGAATTGATGCTGGAGGAGGAATTAATGTACATAAAAAAATGTACATTAGCTTTGTACATAACACAACCCATACCACCTATAGTATAATCAAGACTGAGATTCACAGGTTTTTAATCAGTAAGGGAATCAAGAGTTATGGATAAAGGCAGGAAAATAGAGAGGAGAATTATTAGATCAGCCATGATCTCATTGATCGGCAGAGCAGAATTATACAACTCGCAAACAGACCCTTCAGTCCAACTCATCCATGCCAACCAAATTTCCCACTTGTCTGTGTTTGATCCATATGTTTGTAGCCCTTTCCTATTTATGTACCTGTCCAAATGTATTTTAAATGTTGTAACTGTACCTGCATCTACCACTTCCTCTGGCAGATTATTCCACAGACGCACCACATTCTGTATGAAAATGTTGCCCATCAGGTCCCTTTTAAATCTTTCTCTCCTCATCGCAAAAATATGCCCTCTAGTTTTGAACACCCCAACCACAGGGAAAAGATCTTTGCTAATTCGCCCTATCCATGCCCCTCATGATTTTATAAACCTCTATTAGGTCACCCCTCAACCTCCTACGTCCCAATGAATAAAGTCTCAGCATATCCAGCCTCTGCTTACAACACAAACACTCCAGTCCCAGTGACATCCTGGTAAATCTTTTCTGCAGTCTCTCCTTTTAAGGATATCCTTCCTACAGCAGGATGACCAGAACTGTTATCAATACTCCAAAAGTGGCCTCACCAACATCCTGTACAACCACAACGTGAGATCCCAACTCCTAGACTTGATTCTCTGAGCAATAAAGACAAGCATGCTAAATGTCTTCTTAACCATCCTGTCTACCTCTGACGCAAATTTCAATGAACTATGGACATGAACCCCCAGGTCTCTCTGTTCTACTACACTCCCCAGGGCTCTACTATTAACTGAGTATGTCCTGCCCTTTGTCGTCTTAGCAAAATGCAATGCCTTTATACTTGATAGGCTAAATGGTCTATTTATGCTTCTAGGTCTTATAGTTTTAACTGAGCGATCAAAGACTGAACAGACTGGGTCATTTCCATCTTCTAGGGTTTCTAAAATCATAGGGAAGGTACCCATTAGATATTGAGGGAATGTTCTGAATATTTTACTCCAGGAGTGGGGAGAATTTTGAAACATTGATACGACTGGGGGAATTGAAAGGAATATTGATGCATTGGACGCTGGATAAACACACGAGAGTGAAGGAAAAGAAGGATATGGGGACAGGGTGAGATGAAGAGGGGGGCGAGGGAGCTCAAACAACCTGTTGGAACAAACTGTCGAATCATCAAATCCCTTCAGTGTGGAAGCAGGCCCTTTGGCCCATCAGGTCTACACCAACCCTCTGAAGAACATCCCACACACCACCCCCAACCTTGTATATCCCATGGCAAATTTACCTAGCCAACATATCCCTGGACATTATGGGCAATTTCCTATGGCCAGTTCACCTGACCTGCACATCTTTGGACTGTGGGAGGAAACCGGAGCACCCGGAGGAAACCCACGCAGACACGGGGAGAATGTGCAAACTCCACACAGACAGTCACCCGAGGGTGGAATTGAACCCGGTTCCCTGCTGCTGTGAGGCAGCAGTGCTAACCACTGAGACATCATGCAACCTAAATGACTTGGACTTTCCATATACCTACAAATGTCTTATGTGTTACAGAGTTTTTTTTTATTTGTGCCCATATCCTTTTGGTTCTGAATCCACGGAATCACAGGATGGTTACAGCACAGAAGGTGGCCACTCAGCCCTTCATGCCTGTTCATCAAAATGAGCATTATTACCCAGTGCCAATCTCCAGCCATTTCCCCATCTCTTGCACATTATTCTTACCTAAATAACCATCCAATTCCCTCTTGAGTACCTCCATTGAACCTGCCTCCACCACATTTCCAAGCAACACATTCTATCCCTAACAGCTCACTGTTTAGAGACATTTTTCCTCACATTACCCTTGCATCATTTGCATATCAGGGTGAAAGTGAGGACTGCAGATACTAGATACAGGAGTCACGATTAGAGTGGTGTGCTGGAAAAGCACAGCAGGTCAGGCAGCATCCAAGGAGCAGGAGAATCGACGTTTCGGGCAGGAGCCCTTCATCAACCCTTCATCTCATTTGCACATCTCTTTCAGTCAATGTCCTCTTTTTGTACCTCCTTTTACGAGTGAGAACAGCTTCTCCCTATCTACCCAGTCCACTCATGATTTTGAATGCTTTATCAGATCTCTTGGATCGGAAAGGGTTAGAGTGTATAGGCAAACACAGACAAATGGGACTGGTTCAATTTGGGAAACCAGGTTAGCACAGACAAGTTGGACTGAAGGGCCTATTTCCGTGCTGTATGACTCTATCGTAGGTATCAAGGAATAATGAGCACAGGCAGAAATGGAGCTCAGTCTCCGATCAGCCATGATCTCATTGACTGCTAAAACAGGCTTAAGGGGCTGAATGGCCTTTTTTTTAGCAATATGGTTGTGGACATTATGGGTTAGACCAGAAGATATAAGATCAGATTAAGCCATTCGGCCTATCAAGTCTGTTCCACCACCTGATCATGACGGATATGTTCCTCAAGCCAGAGGGCAGTAAGGAGTCAACCATGTTGCTGTGGGTTACGTAGGCAAGACCAAGTAAGGATGGCAGATTTCCTTTCCTGAAGGACATCAGTGTACCAGCTATGCTGTCACTCACAATCAGCAACAGCCTCATGGTCACCATTAGATTCTTCATTCCAGATTTTTAATTGGATCCAAATTCCACCAAATCCCATCATGTCGGGATTTATACCCATGTCCCCAGAACATTTTCTGGCTCTCTGGATTAATAGTCTAGCTGGTAATACTGCTAGGCCGTCATCTGTTCTTCTGTTGCACTCAATGTCAGTTTTTTTTGTCCTTTCTTCCGGATGTTGTTATGAAGCACCCTGCTGTGTTAGCAATCTCTCCATTCACAGCATTTCTTTATACTGTGTTCTTCTGTAATGCAGTGGTTACAGTCTTGTGCAACCCCGCATTATAGAAACAATGCCTAAAGTGTTGCCGATGTAACTGCATTACAGCCAATGCATATTATAAAATTTTGCGCTGTAGAAACAGTTTTCCCAATTTGTCAATCATTACAGTGAATTTGCATGACAGAGCGACCTGACTGAAACTATCACACAATGCGAACACTTATTGTGGGATCATGTTAGCTTGTGGATTCACTTGAACAACCGTTCCGACTGGGTGTATAGTTTCAGTTACATCACACTGTAAAGTTTTGCTATAAATTCTGTGTTAGGATTGAGCCCTCCACTATCACCTGATGAAGGACCGTCGCACCAAAAGCTAGTGTGCTTCCAATTAAACCTGTTGGACTATAACCTGGTGTTGTGTGATTTTTAACTTTGAACACCCCAGTCCAACACTGGCATCTCCAAATCTAAACACATAGAATGTGAGTGGACAGAGTTTGGAATTGGTATAAATGTTTGTCTTTCCTGTGTTTGACTTTTGTTTAGATCATGCTGAAGGCACCGGATGATATTTACTGCTTCCAATTTTGTCCAACTGACCCAAATATTTTGGCTGGAGGCTGTAAGAATGGCCAGGTAATGTGTAAATTCTAAAGCGTCAAAGGAACAACTTCATACTTTAACATCTGAGAATAGTTAAAATGTAAAATCAATCACTAAATTAAAGCCAAGTCTCTCGGTGTAACTGAAGAAGCCGTGATTGGTGCAGGTACCTGACTTCCTCTCATCCACACTCAGTTGCCCTGTCTTCAGTTATCTAGCTCTCTCGGCTTTGCAATTCCTTCTTGAAACTCTAATCTTTAATACTGACTCTCTTTAGCTGAGGTTTCAAACCTTTTGCTGGCTCACTGCCAAGTTTCATTTGAGAATAGTATGTGTCATGGAGTTTGGGAACATCTCACTACACTAAAGGTGCTATGTAAATACAAGTGGTTGTTGTAGTTGTTGCTGATAGTTGTTCTTTGTTTTTCCTGGCTCAGGTGGTGCTTTGGGACATCTCTAACTTTGCGAGCAGATTACAGGGCAACCTTCCAGCAATAAAACCTGAGGCCGTCAAGTCCAATCTGTTGGTGAGTGAGATGGGATGGTGATGGTCTGGTCATAGCATGTTGCAGCTGGACTATAGTCATTCATTTCACATGTACCTCAGCACCTATGACCCCCCAACCTCAACTGGCACATAATGACCAAGATCTCATTGGCTAATCCCCTGCCTCTGTTTGACCTATCCCATAGTCCTAGCATTGATTAACAGACAAGTCCACCTCCCCTCCCCAGTAGCCCACTCTTGTATCTCCCTCCAGCCCACTGCACGTCCACTGGATCTCTTTAGATTACTCACCTATGTCCTTTCGGGAAGGAAACTGCCATCCCCACCTGGTTGGCCGTACATGTGACTCCAGACCCACAGCAATGTGACTGACCCTTCACTGCCCTCTGGGCAATTTTTGATGAGCAACAAATGCTGACCTAGCCAGCAACACCCTCATCTTGTCAATGAATAAAAGAAATAAAATCACTAAACAGAAGAAATCTCCCAAAGAACAAATTTACAAGGAAATTACACTAAGGAACAAGAACTAAAGAGTATTCCTAACGGATATAATCTTAATCCTAATATAGACTGGATTAGTGATAGTGTAAATGGTAGACTTTATGAAGTGTGTTCAGGAGAATGTCTCTACAGCAGTATGTTGTGGAACGCTGGATCCAGCTTTGGAGAATGTTGGCATTTGTACCTGGGTCTCTGGATTAATAGTCCAATGATAATACCACAAGGCTATCACCTCCCTCAAGCTCCCTGTTTTTAAGAGACCAGTTATCTGCTCACCCCATGGTCCTGGTTGAAGAATGGCCTGCAATGCATCCACACTAAGCCTTCATCTGGGGTTTCTGTAGTGGAGTCATCAGCCATGGAGGGTAACCCTTCTCCCTCAGTAACCATCCAGTCCTTAAAGGGAAGCAAGAACATGAGAGTCCTCAAGGCACAGACATCATCACAGCTCCCAGCGTTCCTGGGGCAGACTTGTAAGAAGTGGCTTTGATGAAAACAGATTGCTCGTACATTAATGGAATGGAACACTTTCTTGTTGATGAGTCAGTCACGTTAAGATATGGCACTCTCAATGTAAGGTGTGTATGATTTATAGCACTCTGCATCTAGGGGAAGCTGAGCTATGTTGACCAAGCCAGGCCTTAGCCCTTTTACAAGAGAAAAGGGAACAACCAGAACTTGTATCAGTAACAGCCTTGATACGTTTGTGGGTTGTGGTTGGTAAAGACCACATGATTTTCTTTTACTTTTTTTTCATTGTGGATCAAACTGGGAAAAAGACTGTTTTACAACAGCGAATGCAGGAAGGAAGAGCTGGATTTTTATAAAGCAGATTACTGAATCTCATTGTAAGTCGTGTTTACACTGTTGCTTTGCAAGCGATGAGAAAAGGAATAAACCAACAGCTTGGTGCTTATAAAATAAGATTCGGCTTTGTAACAGGTTGCTGATAGGTTTGTGGAATTGTGACCAATTGTGGATGCCAAAGGTTATCAGCCTGACAACAATGCTGTGATTGGTTCCCGGGTAGCTGAGCAGCTGTGGTGTGAACAATACAGTGACTAAGCTTCAGACCTCTGCAAGAGGAGGTGATGCTTTTTCTCTCTTCCTCTCTCTCCAGCAAAACACCTGAAGTTTAGGAAACCCAGTTGTCTCCCACCAATTACTGCTTTTAACCAATAAGTCAGAAACATTATTGTTTGTAAACCAGTCGCTCTGTGCCTCTTGTGGAAATGTGAAAGAACCCCAAGTCATAGAGCCACATAGCACGGAAACAAACCCTTCATTGCAACTCATCTATGCTGACCAAATTTCCCAAGATAAACTAGTCCCATTTGCCTGCATTTATCCCTCTAATCCTTTTCTATTTGTGTACTTATCCAAATGTATCCTAAATGCTATAACTGTACCTGTATCTACCACTTCAGGGGAAACGTTTAAGGGAGATGTGCGAGGGAAACCTTTCACAGAGAGAGTGGTAGATGCCTGGAACCCACTGACAGAAGAGGTGGTGGAAGCAGGTACATTGGTACCATTGAAGAGGCTGCTAGATAGTTACGTAAATAGGGAGAGAAAAGAGGGATATAGACCGAATAAGGGCAACAGGTTTGTGTTTTCGTTTAGTGCATGATGATCGGCACAAGCATGAAGGGCCGAAGGGCCTGCTCCTGTGCTGTACATCTCTTTTATTCTTTTGTTCCGCAGGCATATCGGAACCACCCTCTGTGAGAAAACATTGCTCCTTAGGTCCCTTTTGAATCTTTCTCCTCTCACCTTAAAAATAAGATCTATTAATTTGTAATAAACAGTAGTTTTTGCTAAGTACAGAAACCTGGTCTGTGTGTTTTCTGTGGATCTGTGTCTAACAGTCAGGTAAATTAGGGACTTTGTGTATTTGATAAAATTTTAACTTTGTGATAACTCTGGGGCGTGATTTCCAGTGCACTACTGCAATGACCAGAATCTTTGTCCCACATACCCGGACACTATATGCATTTCACATGCAGATAACTGTGATTAGAGATGTCTTCAACCTATACCAGGTCAGTGTCTGATGAATACAGTTGCCTCTTGGACAGTGTCACACAAGTTGAACTCACCTGCTCTGACAGAAAAAAAATACTTATACAGCCAACTCCAGGTGGGGTCATAGCCATTTCCATGTCTGTCATACACTTGTGATTAAGATTAGTCTTGAAAACAACACAGTAGGGGGAGGTGACACCCTAGTGGTATTATCACTGAAGTGTTAATCCAGAATCCCTGGGGATCCAGGTTCACAATCCCCCACGGCAGATGGTGGAATTTAAATTCAGTGAAAATCTGCAATTAGGAGTCTAATGATGACGTGAATCCATTGTCAATTATCGGGAAAAGCCCATCTGGTTCACTAATGATCTTTAGGGAAGGGAACTGCCGTCTTACCTGGTATGGCTTATATGTAACTCTAGACCCACAGCAATGGGGTTAACTCTTAACTGGCCTCTGGGCAATTAGGGATGGGAAATAAATGCTGGCCTAGCCAGTGATGCTCTCTCTGTGAATGAACAATAAAAACAACAGTTCATGCTTGGCAGAATGAATCACTGGTTCAGCCTGACAATCCAGACCCTCACACCCCTCCCTGACCCAACTGTCCATGTTCCTTCCTTGCACACCCTGTGAATTCAATGTTGTGTTTCCACTGCACATTTCCACCCAACTCTTTAATATAAGTCTTCCTTTCTGAAAACTATCTCCTGACCTTCAGCCCTAAGTTTAACCATTCCAACAATCCAGCTGCACTGTCCCCAGCTGAAGTCTGGGTGTTATGACTGTCAATAACCCAGCCAATCATATATTAACCCATGTCATCCAATCCAATAGTCTCCCATCATGTCTCCCATATATGTCCCCTGCCCCACCTCCCTGAGGTCCTCTCTGCATCCCAGTGTGCTGCCAATCTATACAACTCACTTCCCCACCTTCTTTACCACAGCAAAGGTCCCTGATAACCCACCCACCCTCCATTCCCTCACTCATGACGTACATTGAACAGTCCTCCAGGACTGACCATGTCCTTCTTATTTGCATGAACAGCCCTGTTAGTGATCATAAGATAAACAAACAGAGTTAGGCCATTCAGTCTATCGAGTCTACTCTGCCATTCAATCATGGCTGTTAGGTTTTTCAACCCCATTCTCCTGCCTCCTCCCTGTAACACTTGAACGCCTTACTATTCAAGAACCTATCTATCTCTGAGTTAAATACACTTAATGACTTGGCCTCTACAGCTCTCTGCGGCAATGAGTTCCACACATCGCCACTCTCCTCCTCATCTCGGTTCTAAGGGGTCATCCCTTCATTCTGAGGCTGTACCCTCAGGCCATAGTCTCTCCACATTCACTCTATCCAGGCCTCTCAGTATTCTGTAAGGTTGAGTCAGATTCCCCCTCATCCTTTTAAACTCCATCATGTTTTGACCCAGAGTCCTCAACCACTCCTCATATGACAAGTCCTACACCACTGGGATCATTCTCATAACAACACCCACCTTCCACCACACCCCCCCCCCCCACCCCCACCCCCCAACTCCAGTACATCCTTCCTTAGATACGGGACCCAAAACTGCTCACAATATTCCAAACGGTCTGACCAGAGCCTTATACGACCTCAGCAGTGCCTCCTTGATCTTGTATTCTAGCCCTCTCAATGAATACTAACATTGCATTTCACTTCTTAACTGGCAACTGGACCTGCATCCTAAACTAGGTTCCTAAACCCTTTGTGCTTCAGATTTCCAAAGCTTTCCGCTGTTCAGAAAATAGCCTACATCTCTATTCTGATAGATGATTGACCGTGCCGCTGAGTGATCTCTGTGTGGCCCAACCTACCATGAATCCTTTACAGGGACCTGATGGATCAGTTATGGCTCAACCCATGGACTGCAGTGATACAGAATCCCTGACCCTGACTACCCCAAACAGCCTCGAGAATGTGGTGCTGGAGAATCACAGCAGGTCAGGCAGCATCCAAGGAGCAGGAGAATCGACAATTCGGGCATAAGCTTTTCATCAGGAACAGCCCTAAACAGCTGACTAACCAAGTCCCTGGGTTGAAATCAGAAGCCGCCTGCAGTTTGGAGTCATGGGCAGGTGGATCTCACTGACTAGGAGATCCCTAACTCATGTTGTTAACCCGGACCATTCAGGGAACCCTGGCTGACAGATATAGAGAGATTCCTCAGTCTGGCTCTGAGCTGGCTGGGTGACTTGGTGTCAGGATACCGGCCTCTGTGCAGTTATTTCACTGCCATTGACTGACTGTGGAAACACCTCCCCCCACACCCCCTGCCCCCGACTGTCAGAAGTCCCTCTTAAGCTGACCAAGGACTCCTCTTTGACTGAAGCACGTTTAGAGCATCAGTGACTGTCACATGCTGCAAGGGTGAGATTGACAGGGCTGGATGCTACACAGCAGCACATCCACCCCATCACCTAACCTCTGCCGCCAAAAAGGACAAGCTGCCTGGCTTTGTGTCTGAATGAAACAGCAAGACAACACAGCGGCACTGAGACCCCTCTGGTTCCTCAATGAGGCGGCAAAGCACAGAACGAAGGAGAAGGCAAAACAGAGGCACTGTGACACATGAACGCTGAGAGAGGAAGCAAACATGAAGTAAAAACCATGTTTGTGCCAGCTGCCTCTGAACACAATAGGTTTTCTGAATAAGAAGTACTCTGAAAAGAATGTCCATTAAATTTAAGGGACAGGTCCAACCTTCTTGCAAAAGCACAAGGGAATTCATATGTGTTCCATAGTTATTCTTGGCAATTGTGCAAACCCACTTAAAAAGGAGCCACAGGATTTTAGTGTGGGAGGCCTCAGTGTTTATTGATTTTTACAGGAAATGACAGCAGGGCGCAGTGTGGAAATGGTTACAGATTGTACTTGACTTCGGTCCACAGTTCCCCATCTGTGCAGCACTGTGCTTCACTGAAGCTGGGAATATTCTCCTTTACTGGGGAACAGCTGAGTCTAGCATGGCTAAAAAAATTATATACAGTACAAAGGTCCCAGACCCTCAAGCATTTCTGTCTCTTCACTAAGTGAGCTACCAGCCATCATCTGTCTTTCACTTTTTGATCTGATTTGATTTATTCTTGTCACATGTACTTCGGTACAGTGAAAGGTTTTATTTTGCGTGCAGTACTGGCAGATCATACCATACAAAATATATAAGGGTAATAGAACAGAGTGAGGAATATGATGTTACGGCTGCACAGGAGGTGCACAGAGAGTGAGGTCAACGTTAAACTTGAAACTTAAAGAGGTCCATTCAGAAGTCTAATGATAGTGGGGAAGAAGCTGTTCTTGAATCTGTTAGTACGTATGGTTAAGCTTTTGTATCTTCTGCCTGATAGAAGAGATTGGAAGAGATTATAACCGAGGTGGGAGGGGTCTCTGATGATGTTGGCTGCCTTCCTCAGGCAGTGGGAAATGTGGATGGAGTCAATGGATGGAAGGTTGTCTTGCGTGGTGGACTGGACTGTGGTCACAACTCTCTGTAGTGTCTTACATTCTCTTACTCTGTCTCTCTTGCTTGTGAGCACCATACATACACTCTGGGACTCTGTTCCACATCCCTCCAACTCTTTTCACTCTCCCTTCAACTTCTCTCTTTCCCTTAAAATCACGGTTTTCTTATTCATTTAAAGATTATGAACATTGCTGGCTAACCAATATTTATTGCCTGCTCCTAATTCCCGGGGGAAGCTGGCCATTAGCTTTTTTTTAGCCAATGCAATGGGAATTAAGGGTCTATGAAGCATCTGTGCAGAGGGAAACAGGGTTAACCGTTCAAATTCTGTATCATTGTTTTATCAGTTCTAAAGAACAGTCACTGGACTCCAAACATTAACTCTGATGTCTTCCCATAGATGTTGCCAAACCGACTGAGCTTCTCCAGCAATTTTTATTTTTGGTTCAGATTTCCAGCATCCACAGTTCTTTGTTTTATTATAAGGATTTATGACATTCCTGTGGGTCTGGAATGACATGTAGGCTGTACCAGGTCAAGGCAGCAGATTTCCCTCTCTGAAGAGCATGAGTGAATCACATGGGCTTTTACAACAATCGAGGATAGTTCTCTCAATCATTATTAATGACACCAACTTTTCATGGTTGCAGTGTTTGGAAGTGGTTTTACATAATTTATGAAAATTAGTGACTAATTCTGTGGGCCATTGCTATCTGTCAGTGTGTAAGTTAAGCTAGTCTCGCCTGACTGAATCTGTCGACAATAACCATGTCTGTTCCCCTGAAATTCATTCCTAATAGCAAACAAGTATTGACATTTAATTTTGAATTATTTAATTTGATTTGATTTATTGTCACATGTACCTAAATACAGTGAAAGGCTTTGTTTACGAGCAGTACAGGCAGATCATAGTTAGCAAGGACATAGAGAGCATAGGGTGAATAAAAAACTTAGAGGCATACAGGCTAAATTGGACAGGGCGTGAGCTGGTGAGATCAACACTAGTAAGATCAGCATTATTTGAAGTTACAGAGACCATCCATCAGTCTAATAATGGCTAGGAAGAAACTGTTCCTGAACTTGCCGATGCATGTGTTCAAGCTTCTTTAGATTAGATTACTTACAGTGTGGAAACAGGCCCTTCGGCCCAACAAGTCCACACCGCCCCGCCGAAGCGCAACCCACCCATACCCCTACATCTACCCCTTACCTAACACTACGGGCAATTTAGCATGGCCAATTCACCTAACCTGCACATCTTTGGACTGTGGGAGGAAACCGGAGCACCCGGAGGAAACCCACGCAGACACGGGGAGAATGTGCAAACTCCACACAGTCAGTCGCCTGAGGCGGGAATTGAACCCGGGTCTCTGGCGCTGTGAGGCAGCAGTGCTAACCACTGTGCCACCGTGCCTGTATCTCTGTATCTCTTGCCTGACAGAGGAGGTTGTCAGAGATCATTACCGGGATGGGGGGCTCTTTGATGATGTTGGCAGCCTTTCTGCAGCAACAAATTGTGTAAAGGGATAGAAAGTTGGCTTCAATGATGGTCTGGGCTGTGCACACCACCTTCTATATTATCTTACGGTCCTGGGCAGAGCAGTTGCACCCAGACAGTATGCCTTCAATGGTGCATCTGCCAACATTGTTGAGGGTCCTTATGGACCCGCCAAATTTCCTGAGACACCTGGGGAAGGCGAGGTGTTGTTGTGCCTTCTTGACCGTCACTTCTACATGGGAAATCCAGGACAGGCTATCAGTCTGTGTCACTCCTTGGAACTTGAAACTAGGATGCAGGTACACACAGCAATAAATGCAATCAGTCTGCAGTTAGTTCTTCTGGTGACAGTGAAATGATCTGGTATCTTTAGAGCTGCATTGTAACATTTTCTGACAATTAGTTAGCCACCTATTCATTGGAACTGGGGACTCTATTATCACGGAGATTTACAGATGGATTATCATTGCTGCTGTGTTCTGTCCACATTTTACAATTAGTTTGGAAATTACTGTGATGCTTGTGAGACATCAAAGTGCAAGTATGTGAGTGCAGATGGATCAAAGCAGCTGGTTTTACATGAGGAATTTACTTTTTCTCAGCTGCCATGATGAGATTTGAACTCAAGGCAGATATTGGCAGCTCCCTGTCGGCAAATGGCTTTCCTGCACATCCTCAGCCTATCTATGATCCAATATGAGTGGGTAAAACTGAGTCTTGTCTCTAACATATTAAAGCTCCTCTGAATGATAATTGGCTGTGAGATCCTGACATCACTGGATCTGTGACCAATTGACTCTTCAGATGGTGAGGCCAGAAATTAGATCTTCCAGAGCCTTCCGTGAACCAACACAATCACTGGCAGAATAGTTTATTTTTTGAGACAGCAACCTTTAATGTGGTTAAAGTTGTTTGAGTTTATAAGGCTCTGAAGAGCTTAGTATTTATTTGAGTGTAATAACTTCTTCCCACCATGATAATGTCATGTAGGCTTGTTGAGAGAGTAAAGTAAGATCTCGTGGAAGACTGATTTAAGGCTCAGTGCTTCCACCATTCTTTATAGTAGAGTCTATTCTTATAATCTGTGCATACAAGCAGAAATACAATTAACTACATCTTGTTTACTCCACAAGATTTCCCATTAGACAGGAATGTGGCTACTCTCACAAACACTCAACCACATAAGTCCCTAAAGAAACTCTACACTGATGGAAGCATGCACAACCTATGAGACCTATGTACTGTAAGGCAGGTAGTTTAGATATACTTTTAATGTGTCTTTTTCAGTTTGGATTTTTGAATTTGAACTAGTGGCATATGGGTTTTCTGTGTGTCTGAATGGGTTTAATGATTAACTTACAAGTATTTCTGTAGCCATGGTGATTTTTATTTAAACACAGTGTGAGAGAAACACTTCCTGGAGAGTAATGGGTTTGTTTTATTTGCATTGGGATAATTTTATGAGTGATCAAAGGAAACAGTTGTGTATTAGACTCCTGTTTAGAAGTTCAACGGTTGATTTTTGTTTTGGTTTTGGGGAAACACTTGTGGCTTGGGGATTTTTCTTCTGGTTTGAATTTACACATTTCTTGGCTGAAGCTGGGTGTGTAAATCAGTTGCTATTGAGAAAGGAAGTTAGTTGGAATTGTAACGAATAGATGTCCACAGTAGAAAAAGTTGATTAAAAGTTCTAAACTGGAAATATTTGATTAAAACTCTAAGAGGTTATTTCAAGCTGAGACTATTTAAGCTCAGTTGTATCATGTCCTAGTGACGGGCTATCATAAACCCTGGTGAGACCACACTTGGAATATCGTGTCCAGTTCTGGTTACCCTATTATAGGAAAAATGTGAAGGCTTTGGAGAGGGTGCAAAGAAGGTTTACCAGGAGGCTGCCTGGCCTGGAGGGCTTGTCTTACAAAGAGAGATTGGCTAAGGTCAGACTTCTCTCTCTGGAGAGAAGGAGGAAGACAGGTGACTTGATCAAGGTGTACAAGGTAATGAAAGGCATGGATGGAGTGGATAGCCAGACACATTTCTCCAGGGCAGAATTGACTGGAACGAGGAGTCATAATTTTAAGGTATTAGGAGGAAGGTAAAGAGGGGATGTCAGAGGAAGGTTCTTTACGCAGAGAGTTGTGAATGCATGGAATGCGTTGCCAGTGGTGGTGGTGGAAGCAGAGTCATTAGGGACATTTAAGTGACTGCTGGACATGCACATGGAGAGCAGTGAATTGAGGGGCACATAGGTTAGGTTTTGTTTTGATTAGGAATAATCCTTGGCACAACATCGTGGGCCGACGGGCCTGTCTATGCTGTACTTTTCTATGTTCTATGTTCTATATTCTCAAAAATGTGAATTGAATTCAGTCCTATGGGGTAATAGAGAAGTGAATTATCTCCAGTGGGAGTACTTTTAGGTGCTTTTGGGATTAATGAGGTTATATTTTTACTGTGTATTTTGAAGTTTTAAACATGTGTTTTATGGAAATGGTTTTGCTTGTTCTATTTATCTTCATTTTTTCAGTGTAATAAACTTCTGTTTTATTGCTAAGACCAAACCAGCAATCTTCCCTTGTACTTTTCTTGCCACTTGTACATTTTCCCAGTATTTTGTATTTCTGGTTCCTCAGGTCAATTGCAAGATACATTTTATCTTCATCACTGACTGTCCCCTGTTCCCATTATTAGCAGCATCAATGCAATGATCTATATCCATGTCTGTAACATTGTCTGCTTCAGCTCACTTGCTGCTGGAACCTCATTCATTCCTTTGTTACCTCTCGAGTTGTCTATTTTAATATACTTCTGGCTGATCTCACATTTTCAATCCTCTGTAAAATCGAGGTAATCTAAAACCTTGCTCCTGACGTTCAAATTCATACCGAGTCCATTTTCCTATCACCCCCTCTGCTCGCTGGCCTGCATTGGCTCCACGTCAACCAGTCACTTAATTTTACAATTTCATCCTTGTTTTCAAACCTCCCCTACTCTCCCGCCCCATGGCATTGCTCTGACCCTCCCTCCCTCCCCTAACTCTGCAATCTCCTTCAACCCCTCATGCCTCTGAAATATCGAGTCTCCTTTAATGCTGGTCTTGTATAAGTTCCCTTTGATTGGCCAGCAGTTTTGAGAGCCCCACATTTTCATTGGATGGCAGATGCCCGTCCGACTGTTCATTTGAATGTGGACCTCAATGGCCGGCCAATATTTATAGCCATCCCTAATTGCCCCTGGTGGTGAGCTGCCTTCCTGAACCATTACTGCTGAACTGCACTGAACTTAATCCTCCAGGTAGAGTACGAATCAATGCCCTCTGCAACACTTAGCTTTTTCTATAAATTCACTCTCTTCTGTTCCAGATCTGCTAAATGTAAGGGGTCAGTTTGCTCAGTTGATGAGATCTCTGTGTCAATTCTCACACTAGTTGAGGATTCTCTTTTTCAATCTCTCTCCTTGCCTGAGGCATGGTGACCCTCAGGTTAAGCCACCACCAGTTGTTCCTCTCTCTAATCAGAGAGCAGGATTATGGTATGTTAGGTCAATAGTGACTTTATTTAGTACCAACAATCAGATTGACAATCTCATGCCTCATCTTGTCAGTCTTTTAAATTGTGGATCTGCTTAATTAATGCCACATAGAAGGTCTGTTTGAGAAACCGAGCATATTGAATTTGAATTGAACTGTGATTGTGACTGATTGTCATGGAGAAATTTATCTTGTATGAAATAAAAACATGATTGTGCACCTTTATGTGGTTTACAAAGGCTATTTACAAATATTATCCTTTGAAGTGATTATCCTTTGTCCATGTTCTCATGAGAAATTTCCACATTCATCCAAAGAATTTGACATGCCATGTGGTTTTAACCCCTCAGATGTGACTGACTCAGTGAAGGCATCATAAGCACAGGTGTTACCTTTCCAGGTGTTTCTTGTGCCTTCAGGTCATGGTTAGTTCAACCACATCATTTAATTGATGATTACAGTAACAGCTCGTACAGTGATAGTACAGAGAGAGTTCATGCCAACCAGCTGAAAGACTCCATTATACACCTTCATACAAATAGAACTTTATTTGATCTTCCTTCCAATTCATATGCATTATTCTTGTAACTGTTGGTATGTGAAATAATTCCAGAGGCCAGTAGCCTGTCACCAAGTCACCCTTTATTTACATGTGCACAGTACATGGACTCTGACCTGTCAGCTCAGAGCCAGTCCTAGGAGTGAGGAGACTCTCTGAGACTATTAGATTAGATTAGGTTACATTACAGTGTGGAAACAGGCCCATCAGCCCAACAAGTCCACATCGACCCTCCGAAACGCAACCCACCCATACCCCTACATTTGCCCCTTACCTAACACTACGGGTAATTTAGCCTGGCCAATTCACCTGACCTGCACATCTTTGGACTGTGGGAGGAAACCGGAGCACCCGGAGGAAACCCACGCAGACACGGGGAGAACGTGCAAACTCCACACAGTCAGTCGCCTGAGGCGGGAATTGAACCCGGGTCACTGTGCCACCGTGCTGCCCACCTGGTCCAGAGATAAAATGTAATTGTGCTTCGTGTCCTTGATTCTTTGGCCAGAGTAAAACAACCTCTCAGTGTATATGCTATCAAGTCTCATCACTTAATGATTAATTGGAATGTGGTGTGATCTCTTGATCATTGATCCTGTCGTACAATCAACTGAGGAGTTTAGAAAAAAAGGAGCCAATTCACCAGTCCTTACTGGTCAGGACAGTGAGGATGGGAGTTGGGAACAGCGTGTTGCAGTTGTAGGAGACATCAGTGAGGCCACTTCTAGAATACTGTAAACAAATAGTTAAAAATCACACAACACCAGGTTATAGTCCAACAGGTTTAATTGGAAGCACTAGCTTTCAGAGTGACGCTCCTTCATCAGGTGATTGAACTTTGTACTTTGTAATTTTTAACTTTGTACACCCCAGTCCAACACCGGCATCTCCGAATCGTAAACAAATAGGGTGGCATGGTGCCTCAGTGGTTAGCACCACTGCCTCACAGTGCCAGCACCATGGATTCAATCCAGCCTCGTGTGACTGACTGTGTGGAGTTTGCACATTCTCCCCGTGTCTGTGTGGGTTTCCTCTGGGTGCTCCGGTTTCTTCCCACAATCCAAAAACATGCAGATTAGATGGATTGGCCATGCCAAATTGCAGGTTACGTGGATTAGCCATGGGAAATGTGAGATTACAGGAATAGGGTAGGGGGGTGGACCTGGGTGAGATACTATTCTGAGGATCAGAGTGGACCGAATGGGCTGAATGGCCTGATTACACACTGTAGGGATTCTATGAATTCTGGTCACTGTTCTATAGGAAAGACATTGTTAAATTAGAAAAGATAGTTGGTGGAGGTAGAGGAGGTCCTAAATAAATACTTTGCTTCAGTATTCACTACTGAGAGGAACTTTGTCATTTGTGAGGACAGCATGAAACAGGCTGGGATGCTCAAACAGGTTGATGTTAAGAAGAAGAATATGCTCATAATTTTGAAAAACATGAGCATAGATAAATTGTCTGGACCAGACAGGATATAACCTAGGATGCTACAGGAAGTGAGGGAAGAGTTTGCTGTGCCTTTGGCCCTGACCTCTGTGTCCTCACTGTCCATTGGAGTAGTGCCAGATGATTGGAGGGTGGCAAATGTTATTCCCCTGTTTAAGAAAGGGAATAGGGATAATCCTGATAATCCAGTCAGTTTTACATCGGTGTTGTGCAAATTAATGGAGAGGATGCTGAGAGACAGGATTTATGATTAGCTGGAAAAGTATAGTTTGATTAGAAATAGTCAACATGGCTTTGTGAGGGGCAGATAAGCCTTAATGAATTCTTTAAGAATGTGACAAAACATATTGATGAAGGTAGAGCAGTGGATGTGGTGTATGTGGATTTTAGCAAGGCATTTGATAAGGTTCCCCATGGTAGGCTCATTCAGAAAGTAAGGAGGTATGGGATACCGGGAAATTTGGCTGTCTGCGCCATAGAAGATAGAGGGTGGTAATTTATGTAAAATATTCAAACTGGAGCTCTGTGACCAGTGGTGTTCTGCAAGAATCTGTTCTGGCACCTCTGCCCTTTGTGATTTTTATAAATGACTTGGATGAGGAAGTAGAAGGGTGGGTTAGTACGTTTGTTGATGACACGAAGGTTGGTGGAGTGGTGAATATTGTGGAGTGCTGTTGTAGATTGCAACAAGACAGTGACAGGATGCAGAACTGGGCTGATAAGTGGCAGATGGAGTTCAACCTGAGCAAGTGTGAAGTGATTCAATTTGGAAAGTTGAATTTAAATGCTGAATACAGGGTTAAAGACAGGATCTTGGCAGAAGAACTTGGGAACTTGGAGGGATCCTACAGTCCACGTCCATAGATCCCTCACAGTTGCTATCCAAGTTGACAGGATTGTTAAGAATGCATATGTTTTCCATGGAATCCATAGAATTCCTACAGTATGGAAACAGGCCCTTCAGCCCAACAAGTCCACACTGACCCTCTGAAGAGTATCCCACCCAAGCCTATTCTTCTACCCTATTACCTACATTTACCCCTGACTAATGCACTTACCCTACACATCCCTGAACACAATGGGCAATTTAGAACAGCCAATTCACCTAACTTGCACATCTTTGGATTGTGGGAGGAAACTGGAGCATTTGGAGGAAACCCACACTGACACGGGGAAAATGTGCAAACTCCATACGTACAGTTGCCCAAGGCTGGAATCAAATCTGGATCCCTGGCACTGTAAGGCCGCAGTGCTAACCACTGAGCCACAGTGTGTTGGCTTTCATTAGTGGGGAATTGAGTTTAAGAGCATGAGGTTATGCTGCAGCTCTATAGCGCCCTGGTTAGACCACACTTAGAAATTGTGATCAGTTCTGATCACCTCATTATAGGAAGGATGTGGAAGCTTTAGAGAGAGTGCAGAGAGGATTTACCAGGATGCTGCCTGGACTGGAGGACATGTCTTATGAAGAAAGATTGAGGGAGCTAGGGCTTTTCTCATTGGAGCGAAGAAGGATGAGAGGTGACTTAATAGAGGAGTACAAGGTGATGAAAGGTTTAGATAGAGCGGATAGCCAGAGACTTTTTCCCAGGGTGGAAATAGCTATCAGGAGGGGACATAATTTTAAGATGATTGGAGGAAGGTTTAGGGGAGATATCAGAGGGAGGTTCTTTACACAGAGAGTGGTGGGTGTATGGAATGCACTGCCAGCGGTGGGAGTAAATCAGATACATTAGGGACATTTAAGCAACTATTGGATAGGCACATGGAGGATAGTACAATGAAGGGTTTATCAGTTAGTCTGATCTTAGAGTCGGATAGAAGGTCGGCACAGCATTGAAGGCCGAAGGGCCTGTACTGTTCTATGTTTATAAAGCAGAGTTAATGTTTCAGGTCATGTGACTCTTCAGAACTGATGGCTCAGAAAAAGTTGGGTTTTTTAATGCAGAAGATAGGGTGGGGGAGGAATAAGAATTTAGCAATAGATGGAGGGTGGGGACAAATTGGACAGATAAAGGAGAATGAATGGCTACTGATGGAGACAATTATTGACTAGCAATGGGTTGTGTGCAATAGCAGACCATGTGGTAACAACGCCTGGTGTGTGGGGGTGGGGGTATGAACATGGGAGAAGGTGCCTCAAGCCCTAAAATTGAGTCCAGAAGGCTGTAGAGTTCCTAAGCGGAAAAGGAGATATGGTTCTTCCAGCTTGTACTGAGATTCCCTGGAGCACTGCAGCAAGCCTGAGACAGAGATGTTGGCCAGGGAACCAGGGAGGGGTGTTAAAGTGGCAGGCAACTGGAAGCATTTTGAGTATCTGACATTATCAGATTGATCAAGACATTTGTCAAAGTGTTCCACATTTCATGCTTCTTTTGGAAGTATAGATGCAAGGTGTTGGATAAAGCTTTTTGTGTTTGGTTTCCCCGCAGCCTGAGTTAGACCCTGCACCTCACTGTGAGGTCCCCATTGCTCACTACTGCGCAGTGTCGTCAATTGAACATGGACACCAATCCTTTGTTACCGATTTATGTTGGGTGCCTGACCACTTTGAGGTAAGCGAGTATTTCATACAAGACGTTTTGTTATTCTTTCATGGGATGAGGGTGCGTCACTGACAATTTGTTGCCCATTACCACTTGGCCTTCAAATGAGTTGGTTTGCTGGCCCATTAAAAGGGTGAGGGGGTAGAGGCAGAACCCTGGTAATGTTTAAAAAGTATTTAGAGATGCACTTGGCAATGCCAAGGCACACAACAGCTATGGGCAAAGTGCTGGCAAATGAGATTCGAATCATTAGGTGATTGATTTTGACCAGCATAAATCTGATGAGTCAAAGGATCATTTTCTATGCTACAGACTTCTATGACTCTAAAGCAGTAGAGTCAGCCACATCACTGTGTATCACGTGTAGGTCAGACCAGGTGAGGATGGCAGGTATGTTTTCCCTAAAGTACATTAATGAATCCAATGGAGTTTTTAACCATGCTTCACAATGATTGAAATGCTTTCAGTTCTAGATTTTTAAAATTAAATTCAAATTTCATCATCTGCGATGGAGGAATTGAAAGTGATGAAGAGTCATCTAGACTCGAAGTGTGAGTTTGCTGTCTCTCCGTGAATGCTGCCCGTCCCGCTGTGAACTTCAGCATTTGTTGTTGTCCCCAGAATATTAACCTGCAGCTCTAGATGATTTATGTGAATTTACCACTGGGTGGTGCTGTGCTCATGATCTCGATGGCAAATGATTAGGAAAATGTGAGTTCAAATCCCACCACAATAACTGGGAGTTTGAATTCAGTGAGGAAATAAATCTGAAATGAAAAGGCAAAGCTGTCATCAAGAATGATGCTCCATAGGGCCAGCAGGTGAACTCAGTGATTGCGTTACATTTAATTAGGAAGAGTGTACAATTATCATGTCCCACTTTTCCTCAAACCATCACAAACTGAATAAATATCTAAACTCTCAATGAGACCACCAAAAAAGATCAATTTGCCTGTCTGACTGCTACCCAGGGAAAAGAAAATTCACACCAGGTTTTATCAGGAGCAGCACTTAATCGGATTATAGGTCATCCTTTCACTTGTTATTCATATAGGTATACAACTTGGAAACAGATCCTTTGGTCCAACCCGTCCATGCTGACCAGATATCCCAACCCAATCTAGTCCCACCTGCCAGCACCCGGCCCATATCCCTCCAAACCCTTCCTATTCATAAACCCATCCAGATGCCTTTTAAATGTTGCAATTGTACCATCCTGCGCCACTTCCTCTGGCAGCTCATTCCGTACACGTACCACCCTCTGTGTGAAAAAGTTGCCCCTTAGGTCCATTTTATATCTTTCCCTTATCACCCAAAACCTATGCCCTCTAGTTCTGGACTCACTGACCCCACGGATAAGACTTTGTCTATTTATCCTATCCATGCCTCTCATAATTTTGTAAACCTCTATAAGGTCACCCCTCAGCCTCCGACGCTCAAGGGAAAACAGCCCCAGCCTGTTCAGCCTCTCCCTATAGCTCAAATCCTCCAACCCTGGCAACATCCTTGTAAATCTTTTCTGAACCCTGTCAAGTTTCAGAACATCTTTCTGATAGGAAGGAGACCAGAATTGCACGCAATATTCCAACAGTGGCCTAACCAATGTCCTGTACAGCCGCAACATGACCTTCCAACTCCTGTACTCAATACTCTGACCAATAAAGGAAAGCATACCAAACGCCTTCTTCGCTATCCTATCTACCTTATTCAGCTGTTGACAATTTCCTCACACCGTCTAACACTCTTGGTCACCTGCCTCAGTTTATTATTTACCACTCCACTCACACCAGCTGTATGATCTTGTGATCCCTCTGGGCATAAATTCTGTGTTCTGTGTTCTTCGCTCTCGCTTCACCTGAGGAAGGGACTCTGCTCCATAAACTTGTGATTTCAAATAAAGTCGTTGGACTATAACTGGGTGATCTGACTTTGTCCATCCCAGTCTAACACCAGCATTTCCACATCAACATCTTGCACTATGTGGTTTAAACTTTACCCCTTCAAAAATCCAAAAACACACACCAAAGTAAAATTAAGATGGATAGGAGATCACTTAATGTAGATGCTGTGAGTGGAAAATGAACATAAACAGGGTGATCAAAAATCCAGGCCAGAGAAGATTTTTTTCACAGCCTTTTTGACTTTAGCAAAGATGAGATGCTCTTGTGTCAGTTAACCTCTGATCCAATGGTTGATCAGCTGGACCTAGGTCTGATAATACAAGTAAAGTATTGCAGAAATGCAGATGCTGAAAATCTGAAACAAACACAAAGAATGCAGGAGAAACTCAGCAGGTTTGGCAGCATCTGTGGAGAGAGAAACAGAGTTAGTGTTTCTAGCCCAGTATGACTCTTCTTCAGCTATGAAGACATATGAAAAAATCACCCTCATCTCAGTCCTAAATGGCCTACCCCATATCCTTAGTCTGTGACCTCTGGTTCTGGATTCCCCAGTGATCAGGAACATCCTTCCTGTGTTTAGCCTGTTTAGTTCTGTGACAACTTTATAGGTGTCTATGAGCTCCTTCCTCATTCTTCTGAAGTCCTTTAAGTGCAGTCCTAACTGATCCAGTAAGTCTTCATCTGCCAGTTCTGCCATTCCAGGGATCAGTCTGGTAAACCTTTGTTATACTCCCTCCATTGCCAGAATATCCTTCCTCAGACAAGAAAACCAAACTCCGACACTATACCAGGTGTGGCCTCAACAATGCCCTGTACAATTATAACATACGTCCTTGCCCCTGTATTCAAATCAGGAGGGGCATGGATAGGGTAATTAGACAAGGTCTTTTCCCCAGGGTGGCAAAACACCATCTACTCAAACATTACTATCTATGAGAGGGGCGGACCGGTGGCTCAGTGGTTAGCACTGCTGTCTTACAGCACCAGGGATCTGGGTTCAATTCCCAATGAACCCAGAATGCCAACATCCCACTTGCCTTATTCACTGCCTGCTGCACCTGCAATGCTTACTTTCAGTGACTGGTGAACAAGGGCACCCATTGTTTGTTGCACCTCCCCCTTCCCCAATCTATTGTCATTCAGGATATAATCTGCCTTCCTGATTTTGCTACCAAAGTGGATAACCTCACACTGATCCACATTATACTTCATTAGCTATGCATTTACCCACTCACTCATCTTATCCAGATCACACTGAAACACTTCTGTGTTCTGCTCACAGCTCACTATCCCACTTAACTTTGTGTTGTCTGCAAAGTTGTAGACATTACATTTTAATCATTGACATATATTGTGAATAGCTGGGGTCCTTGCATTTATCCCTCCGGTTCCCCACTGGTCACTGCCGGCCACTCAGAAAATGACCCATTTGTTCCTACTCTTTATTTCCTGTCCAGCAGCTAGTTCTCTGTCTATCTGAATACACTAATTCTCAATTCCCCTGTGCTTTAATTTTACATGCTAATCTCTTATGTGGGTCTTTATCATTGGCTGTCTAAAACTCCAAGTAAGCCACATCCACCGGCTTCCCCTTATCAACCTTGTTCATTATGTCCTCTCAAATTTCTAATGGATTTGTCAAGGATGATTTCCCTTTCATAAATCCACATTGCCTCCGTTCAGTCCTGTCACTGTTTTCCAAGTGCTCTGCTGTTAAAACTTTGATAATCAATGAATGTAGCCATCACATCAGACCCTGGTCTAACTATGATTACCCTGAACATTCACTCCTCACTATACTCGGATTCACTATCTTGGGCTTGTGGGGTTAGTCATGTAGTGGTTGTGACGAGGTCAGCCAGGTGGACCGCATAGAATATGAGTTGCCTGATTGGGGCTGTTAATCTGGACCAATGAGGGAGCCCTGGCTGACAGATATAAACAGGATTGATTAGATTAGATTCTCTACAGTATGGAAACAGTCCCTTCAGCCCAACAAGTCCACACCAACCATCCAAAGAGCAATCCACCCAGACCCATTCCCCTACATTCACCCCTGACTAATGCACCTAACACTATGGGCAATTTAGCATGGCCAATTCACCTGCACATCTTTGGATTGTGGGAGGAAACCGGAGCACCCGGAGGAAACCCACACAGACACTGTCATTGTGATGGCTCTTAAGGTCTGATTCAATGGATATCTGGATCTCCACCATCTCTTGTGGCCCGACCAGCTTTAAAATCTCACTTGGCATCTGAATGAGCCCTGTTAGTCTGGAGCGGCCCCCACACAGACGGTTGCCCAAGGTGGGAATTGAACCCAGATCCCTGGTGCTGTGAGACAGCAGTGCTAACCACTGAGCCACCGTGCCGCCCCTCTCATAGATAGTAATGTTTGAGTAGAGTTTGAGTTTGAGTTTTCCACCCTGGGGAAAAGACCTTGTCTAATTACCCTATCCATGCCCCTCATGATTTGGTAAACTTCTATATGGACACCCCTCAGCCTTCTACACTCCAGAGAAAAAGGTCTCAGTCTATTCAACTCTCCTTATAACTCCAATGCTCCAGTTTCAGTGACATGTTTGTGAACCTTTTTTGCACCCTTTCAGGTTTAATAACAGGGTGACCTGAACTATATGTAGTATTCCAAATGTGGCCTTATCTGTGTCTTGCATAGCTGTAACATGACATCTTAACTCCTCTACTCAATGCTCAATGCTCTGACCAATGAATGCAAGTGTACCAAACACCTTCTTCACCACCCTGTCTATCTATGATGCCACTTTCAAGGAACTATATACATACATAGGTCTCTCTGTTCAACAAAACTCCCCAGGGCCCTATCATTAATAGCCTTTGTCTAAGGAATAGGGAATTGAAATGCTGAGCAAGATCGCTCAAATGGCGGAGTGATAAATGACCAGGTAAATAATGGTAGGGGCAGTGGGTAAAAGATAAATACTGGCAAGAATCCTGGAATCTTAACTTTGTTCTTATTTGAAGCCTTCCATTGTGATCTTTCCCGTCTGAAAGAATTATTGGGCCATTAACAATTCCTCTGACTGGATTGCTCCTTCAGTGTTACACTGGGAAAGCCAGCTTTTATACACCTGTGTGATTTATATTTATTTTTAATTAATTATGTGATGATGACTCATGATATATTATAATTGCTTTTATTTGGAAACTTGAGTTATAAAGTGGACAGAATGGTGTACTGTGTTAAGATTGATTTGTGTCTATAGCATGTTGGTTAAGAAGGGGAGACATTGGGTTGAGCCTTTTCTTGGTTAAGTGTGCATTGTGTGGGTTTCTTGAATGAGTTCTCACTGTGGGCCCCTAGCAAGTTTTTTCACCATATATTACCAATCAACAACCTTCCTCATCATTGTGATGGCTCTTAAGGTCTGATTTAATGGATATCTGGATCTCCACCATCTCTTGTGGCCCAACCAGCTTTAAAATCTCACTTAGCATCTGAATGAGCCCTGTTAGTCTGGAGCGGCCCCACATGGTTCCAGATAATTGTCCCAACATGTCAGACAAGGGTAATCGGCTCCTACAGACAGAGTGGTGCAGACGTGGGATACCCTCATCCCCCTCCAGAACCAGTTGAGGAGAACATGACAACAGGCCATGCCTGGCCTACTCTGAGGTTACCACCTGGATCAGCACAGTATCAGGGTCTGGAGGAATGACCAGCATTGTAGGAAGAAGGTCATTGTCAAAGAGTCATACAGCAAAGAAACAGACCCTTCAGTTCAACTTGTCCACCTTCTCCTCTCCATATGTTGTTGGGACACGGTGGTGAACCCTTCTGTTAATTAAACCAAACACCCATAAACGCTCACCTTGCCTCGTAATCTGTTAAAATAAAAGTGACAGAGAACTCCACAAATTTCACTATTTAATGAAAATAGCATCAAATTATTATTTTAACTCTTAAAGTGAACATTAAACAAAAACTATTCACAAATCAAAGCCCCCCACTTCTCTTAATTGCTCACTATCTGCCTCCAACTCTATAACAATATGCTGTTCCAAAAAGACACTTATTAAAATTACATCAATTTAATTTCAAAACGACACAGTCGTGGTCTTCTTCTGTGTCTTCACTCTTCTGGCTGATGATCTCCCTGGGCTGTCTTCTTTCTTGTTACTGTGAGTATGCTTCACATGAAAAGGTATCTTCTATAGACAGGGTTTTCTAATTCCTTTGAGAGCAAGACATTAGATGGGCAATTAGCTCTCCAGAAATTTCTCTCTCTACGGCAGTTGCTGTCTGACCAATTTTCAAAATGTCTGCAATCTTAAACCCCCAACATCAGTCGTCTCATTGGTTTGATGTTGAAAAAACAATAAATTCAAACTCAATTGGGTTTTAGTATCCTGGGACATAATTTAAACTGATTGATTTAATTTGAATTGTTGTCAAAGCAGCAACCAAAACTCAGGTATCCATTTCACAGCCAAATGTTACATATTTTCAATTTTCTAGGACACTCTGGGACTGCCATTTAGTTATATACACAGATGCTTGGTAACCTCTCAATTCAGAACAGCATTGTCTCTCTCTTAAAGTTACAAGTACATGCCTTAAACTTCATAACAATGTACCAATGTCTTCTCTCCAATACCTCACACTCGCTCACTGTCTCTGATACTGTATCCACTTCCTACCAAGGTTCATCCTCACTACCGCCTGCAACATCCTCCCTCACTCACCATCACCCACCCCAAATCCCTGATACCACTAACCCTGTGTGCCCTCTGTGCTGCCCACTGTCTCTCTTGGGGCACTCCCCCCTGCACCAACAGTAGCAGCTGTGCCACCCACCTTCATCCCCTGTAATACCCACCTCTCTCTCATTCCAGGAGGAAATAATCCCCCCAATGGGGCAGAATGAGGCGAGATGGGCTGATGCCTTCCTGACATTCAGTTCCTCACCCATTATGTGGAGAGGATCCTGACTCTGACCACCCTGTGGGACTGCCTGACAGTGACAGAGCCTCTGGACAGGGCTTGGAGGATGCCCCTGCCTTACTGCTAGGACCCTCTGAGTGAAAGCGAGCTTACTCAACGTGGCTGAGGCCCGTGGACGACAGTAGCTGCTGTACCACTCACTTTCACTCCCTGTAATACCCAGCTTCTCTCATTCCAGCAGGAAAACAGCCTACAAAAGGGCAGACGGACTCAGGACAGGTGGTGGGCTGCCCAATGTTCAGCACCTCACTCTCTATGAGGGGAGGATCCGAGTCCTGACCGCTGAGTGGCCGACTGACCACATCGGAAATCTGGGAGAGATATCAGAAGATGCCCTTGCCTCCCTTACTGTGCTGGGACCTCCTGAATGGAGACCATCTCCCTTGACTTGAGTGAGAACTGCTGATAGCTAAGACAAGCCTTCTGGCCTTATGCCTACCTTAAATAGCAAGGAAAGGCAGTGGAAGGCAGGGGTGCTGTGAGAGTCCAGGCCAGCTCAGAGTGAGTGGGCACTTTAAGAGCGGGTTAAGGAGCTCAAAAAGGGCCACAAAATGCCTTTAAATGTTCTACTATATTGAAGGTGCTCCATAAATACAAGTAATTGTTGTAACACTGTATAAACTATATCACGTTGCTGATAAAAAAATGTTGTTCTTTTTCAAGATCACAAGATTGGGCGTCCCATGTACAAATTCAGAAGGGATGTGTGTCCAACTTATCACGTGCTCTCCTGATTGGTAAATACTTTCATACTTAATCGTTGTACATAGTCTATTGTCCATTTGCAAGTTATCATTGCTACTTTTCTAGAAGGATCAGGGCAGCAGGTATGTGGGAACACCACCCCCTGCAAGTTCCAGGGAAGGGTTTATACTGGACCTGGTTGGGGGAAGTGAGCCCGGCCAGGTGAGTGAAGTTTCAGTGGGGGAGCATTTCGGGAGTAGTGACCATAATACTGTGAGCTTTAAGATACTCATGGATAAGGATAACAGCAAGTCCTCGGGGGTAGGTGTTAAATTGGGGAAGGCGAACTACAACAATATTAGGCAGGAACTGGAGAATTTTGATTGGACGCAGCCGTTTGAGGGTTAATCCACTTTGATCACGTGGGAGTATTTCAAATGGCCGTTGATAAGTGTTCAGTAGCAGCACATTCCTGCCAGAATGAAGGATAGATCTTGCAAGTTACATGAACCTTGGATGACCAGGAATGTTATAACCTTGGTCAGAAAGAAAAGGGAAGCATACTTAAGGTCGAGGAGGATGGGAACTGATGATGCCCTTGAAGTATATAAGAAAAGTAGGAAATAACTTAAACAAGAAATTAAAAGGGTAAAAGGGGTCATGAAAAGTCATTAGCAAACAGGATTAAAGAGAATCCCAAGGCTTTTTATAAATCTATAGAAAGTAATAGGAAAAGTGTTGACCCACTCAAGGACAAAGGAGGGAATCTATGTTGGAGCCAGAGAGGGAGGGTGGGTCTTAAAGGAATATCTTGTGTTGGTATTCACTAAAGAGAAGGAATTGGTGGAGGATGATCTCACGGAAGGGAGTATCACGTTTCTAAGCCAAGTTGCTATTAAAAGAAAGAGGTTTTGGAGAGGGTACAGATAAAGTTTACCAGGACGTTGCCTGGTCTGGGGGATTTTAGCTATGATGGAAGGTTGGATAGAATGGGTTTATTTTCACTGGAATGCAAGAGGTTGAGGGACACCTGATAGAAGTTTATAAGATTGTGAATGATATGGATAGAGTGGAAAGTATGAGGCATTTTGTGTGTCTTAAAAAGTATTAAGGTAGAAAAGTTCCCAAGTCCTGAGGGGATCTATCCCAGAATATTGAGGGAGCAAGAGAATAAATTGCAGGAGCATTGACAGACATCTTTATATCCTCTATGGCCACAAGTGAGGTTTCAGAGAATAGCTAATGTTGTCCTATTGCTTAAGAAGGGTAGCAGGGATAATCCTGGAAGTTACAGGTCTGTGAACCTCATGTCAGTGGTAGGGAAATTATTGGAAAAGATTCTCAGGGACAAGATCTATATGCATTTAGAATAAATGAACTTATTACCAATAGACAACATGGTTTTGTTCCAGGGAGGTCGTGCCTCACTAACTTGGTCGAGTTTTTTGAGGAGGTGATAAAGATGATTGATGAGGGAAAAGTGGTTGATGTTGTCCACATGGACTTCAGTAAAGGCTTTGGCAAGGTCCCTCATGGCAGACCAGTACAAAAGGTGAAGACGCATGGTATCAGGGTGAGCTGGCAAGATGGTTACAGAACTGGCTTAGTCACTGGAGACAGAGGGTAGCAGTGAAAGGATGGAGGGCTGTGACTAGTGGTGTTCCACAGGGATCAGTACTGGGACCTCTGCTGTTCACGACCTATGTTAATGGTTTGGAAGAAAACTTGGCTGGTTTACTTAATAAGTTTGTGGACAA
This sequence comes from Chiloscyllium punctatum, assembly GCF_047496795.1. NCBI lineage: Eukaryota > Metazoa > Chordata > Chondrichthyes > Orectolobiformes > Hemiscylliidae > Chiloscyllium > Chiloscyllium punctatum. Next base: position 130,842,750 of record NC_092745.1, read on the forward strand.
TATAAAGATTGGTGGAGTTGTGGATAGTGAGAAGCATTGTCAGAGGATACAGCAGGATATAGATCAGTTGGAGGCATGGGCAGAAAAATGACAGATGGAGTTTAATCCAGACAAATGTGAGGTGATGAAGTTTGCAAGGTCAAGTACAGGTGGAAATTATACTGTGAATGGCAGAATTGTTATGAGTATTGATATGCAGAGGTGCCCCACGAACCTCCACAGAAATCACATCGCCGACATTTCTGCCACCTACAAACAGACCCCACCACCAGGGATATATTTCCCTTCCCACCCCATCCGCTTTCTGCAAAGACCATTCCCTCCATCACTCCCTTGTCAGGTCCACGCTCCCCAACAACCCACCCTCCCGTCCTGGCACCTTCCCCTGCCATCGCAGGAATTGTAAAACCTGTGCCCACACCTCCACCCTCACGTCCATCCGAGGCCCCAAAGGAGCCTTCCACATCCATCGAAGGTCCACCTGCACTTCCACACATGTCTTTTATTGTATCCATTGCTCCCAATACAGTCTTATCTATATTGGTAGACTGCCCCGTGGCCGAACATTTCAACTCCCCCTCCCGCTCTGCTGACATACAGATCCTGGGCTCCTCCATCGCCACTCCCTCACCACCCGATGCCTGGAGAAAGAACACCTCATTTTCCGCCTCAGGACCTTCAAACCCAGGACGTCAATGTGGACTTCACCAGTTTCCTCACTTCCCCTCTCCCCCCACCTTACCGCAGTTCCAACCTTCCAGCTCAGCACCGCCCTCATGACCTGTCCCATCTGTCAATCTTCCTTCCCACCTATCCGCTCCACCCTCCTCTCCGACCTATCACCTTTACCCCCACCTCCAACCACCTATTGTACTCTTTGCTACCTTCTCCCCGGCCCCACCCACCTCCCATTTATCTCTCCACCCCGGAGACTTCCAGCCTCATTCCTGATGAAGGGCTTTTGCACAAAATGTTGATTTTCCTGCTCCTCGGATGCTGCCTGACCTGCTGTGCTTTTCCAGCACCACTTTAATCTTGACTCTAATCCCCAGCATCTGCAGTACTCGCGCCCATATGAGTGTGCAGGTCCATAGATCACTGAAGGTGGCAGCACAGGTAGATAAGAGAGTAAAAAAGGCTGATGGCATGCTTACCTTCATTGGATGGGGAACTGAGTATGAGGATAGATCAGTTATGCTGTAGCTTTGTAGAACTTTAGTTCGGCCTCATTTGGAATATTGCACACATTTCTGGTTACAACACTACCAGAAGGATGTGGATGATTTGGAGAGGGTACAGAAAAAGTTTACAAGGATGTTGCCTAATATGGGGGATTTTTACTATGAAGGAAAGTTGGATAGATTGGGTTTGTTTTCACTGGAATGCAGAAGGTTGAAGGGCGACCTGATAGAAGTTTATAAGATTGTGAATGATATGGATAGAGTGGAAATTCATCCTGAGGAAGAAGAAACATACTAAGGGGATGATGAGGTAGCCATAGCTGACAAGGGAAGTCAGGGACAGCATAAAAGAACATTAGGGACAAAAGAGTAACAAGGGAGAAAATGGGGCAAGATCAGTAAGGCTGCCTATATGTGGACCCACAGCTGTATAGGACATTGGTTGAGCCTCTATTGGAATACAGCTGCAACATGACCTCCCAACTCCGATACTCAATGCACTGACCAATAAAGGAAAGCATACCAAACACCTTCCTCACTATCCTCTCTACCTGCAATTCCACTTCCAAGGAACTATGAACCTGCACTCCAAGGTCTCTTTTTCAAAAACACTCCCCAAGACCGTATCATTAAGTATATAACTCCTGCCCTGATGTGCCTTTCCAAAATGCAGCACCTCACATTTATCCAAATTAAACTCCATCTGCCACTCCTCGGCCTATTGGCCCATCTGATCTAGGTCCTGTTAGATTCTGAGGTAATCTTCTTTGCTGTCCACTATGCCTCCAATATTGGTGTCATCTGTAAACTTATTAACTATACCTCCTCCATTCACATCCAAATAATTTCTCGAGATTCTATTATTCTACGATATAAATGACAAAACATAGTGGACAAGCACAGATCCCTGTAGCACACAGCTGGTCATAAGCCTTCAGTTGAAAAGCAACTCTCCACCACGATCCTCTGTCATCTACCTTCCAGCCTACCTTCTGTATCCAAATGGCTGGTTCTCTCTATATTTCATGTGATCTAACCTTGCTAACCAGTCTCCCATGAGGAAGCTTGTTGAATGCCTTATTGAACGTAGAACATAGAGCCTTACAGCGCAGTACAGGCCCTTCGGCCCTCGATGTTGTGCCGACCTGTCATACCAACCTGAAGCCCATCTAACCTACACTATTCCATGTTCGTCCATATGCTTGTCCAATGACGACTTAAATGTACTTAAAGTTGGTGAATCTACTACAATTGCAGGCAAAGCATTCCATATCCTTACTACTCTCTGAGTAAAGAAACTACCACCGACATCTGTCCTATATCTATCACCCCTCAATTTAAAGCTATGCCCCCTCATGCTCGCTGTCACCATACTTGGAAAAAGGCTCTCCCTGTCCACCCTATCTAACCCTCTGATTATCTTTTATGTCTCTATTAAGTCACCTCTCAACCTTCTTCTCTCTAACAAAAACTGCCTCAAGTCCCTCAGCCTTTCCTTGTAAGACCTTCCCTACATACCAAGCAACATCCTCTGCACCCTTTCCAAAGCTTCCACATCCTTCTATCCGAGATTGATAGATTCTTGTTGTCTAGAGGAATTAAGGGCTACGGGGAGAACACTGGTAAGTGGAGCTGAAATGCGCATCAGCCATGATTGAATGGCGGAGTGGACTCGATGGGCCGAATGGCCTTACTTCCACTCCTATGTCTTATGGTCTTATAATGTGGTGACCAGAACTGTACACAATACTCCAAGTGCGGCCACACCAGAGTTTGTACAGCTGCAGCATAACCTCATATCCATATAGAGTTGAGAGTGTGTTGCTGGAAAAGCGCAGCAAGTCAGGCAGCATCCGAGGAGCAGGAGAATCGACGTTTCAGGCATAAGCCCTTCATCATTCCAGACGCTGCCTGACTGGCTGTGCTTTTCCAGCACCGCACTCTTGACTGATCTCCAGCATCTGCAGTCCTCATTTTCTCGTCCCTGAAGTCCATATAGATCATATCTACCATTCTGCCCTCATCAAACCTCTTCGTTGTCTCTTCAAATACTCAATCAATTTTGTGAGACATGATTTCCCAGGAACAAAGCCCATATTGCCTATCCTTAATCAGTCCTTGTCTTTCCAAATACAGTACATACAGGATCCCTTGTACTGCATACAATTCTAGTCTCCCTCCTACAGGAAGGACATTGTGAAACTTGAAAGGGTGCAGAAAAGATCTACAAGGCTGTTGCCAGAGTTGGAGGGTTTGAGCTATAGAGAGAGGCTGAATAGGCTGGGGCTGTTTTCCTTGGAGCATTAGAGGCTGAGGGCTGACCTTATAGAGGTTTATAAAATCATGAGGGACACAGATAGGGTAAATAGGCAAGGTCATTTCCCAGAGTAGGGAAGTCCAAAACTAGAGGACATAAGTTTAAGATGAGAAGGGAAAGATTATAAAGGGACCTAAGGGGCAACTTTTTCATGCAGGGGGGTGATGCGTGTATGGAATGAGCTGTCAAAGGAAGTGATGGAGGCTGGTATAATTGCAGCATTTAAGAGGCATCTGGATGCATATATGAATAGGTCAGTTTTAGAGGGATATGGGCCAAAGACAGGGAAATGGGTTTAGATTTTTTTCAGCTATCTTGTCAGCATGGACGAGTTGAACCGAAGGGTCTGATTCTGTGCTGTACATCTCTATGGCTCTTTAAAAGCAAAATAGTCCAAAAATGTGCAGGTTAGGTGAATTGGCCATGCTAAATTGCCCGTAGTGTTAGGGGCAGGAGTAAATGTTGGGGAATGGGTCTGGGTGGGTTGCGCTTCAGTGGGTCGGTGTGGACTTGTTGGGCCGAAGGGCCTGTTTCCACACTGTAAGTAATCTAACCTAAAATAAAAAGCATACGATTTGGTGATGATTAATGGGAAGCCAAAGGATTGGGAAGCCTTTAAAAACCAGCAGAGGATGAAATGTGAGGGTAATCTAGCTAATGATAGAAAAGAAGATTGCAAGTGTTTTTAGAGATATCTAACAAGTAAGAGAGAGGCAAGAGTGAACATTGCAACACCGAAAATGAGGCTGGAGAAATACTAATAAGCAACAAAGAAATGGTAGGTACTGAGTAGGCAATTTGCATCAGTTTTCACAGTGAAAGACACCAGCAGCAAACTAGACCTTCAAGAGAGCCTGGAGGCAGAAGTGACTGCAGTGGCCATCACTAAGGAGAAGGCGCTGGAGAGGCTGAAAGGTCTGAAGATAGATAAATCACCTGGACCAGATGGACTAAACCACAGGGTATGAAGGAGATAGCTAACAAGATTGTAGCACCATTGGTCGTGATCTTTTAGGAACCAATGGAGTCAGGGAGGGTCCCAGAAGACTGAAAAATGGCTAATGTAACATTGTTGTTTAAAAATGGATGGAGGCTAACAACGGATGTTACAGCCTGACCTCGGTCATTGGTAAGATTTTAGAATCCATTACAATTAAGCAGTAAGGTGGGCAAAGAAGTGGCAGTTGGAGTAAAATGTGGGAAAGTGTGAGGTTATACATGTCAGTAAGAAGAATAGAGACATAAATTATTTTCAAAACAGGGAAAGGCTTCAGAATTGTGAAACACACATGGTCTTGGGAGTCTGAGTTCAGGAGCTATGGAGAAGGAGAGGATTAGGCAAAATGGGAGGATATTTAATTGGGGAAGAGGAAACTATGATGCAATTAGATATGAGTTAGGAAGCATGGACTGGGAGCAATTGTTCCATGGTAAAGGCACTATAGACATGTGGAGACTGTTTAAGGAACAGTTGTTGCGAGTGATGAATAAATATGTCCCTCTGAGACATGGAAGAAGGGGTAAGATAAAGGAACCTTGGATGACGAGAGCGGTGGAGCTTCTCGTCAAAAGGAAAAAGGTAGCTTACATAAGGTGGAGGAAGCTAGGGTCAAGCTCAGCTCTAGAGGATTACAGGCAGGCGAGGAAGGAGCTCAAAAATGATCTGAGGAGAGCCAGGAGGGGGCACGAGAAAGGCTTGGCAGAACGGATTAGGGAGAACACAAAGGCATTTTACACTTATGTGAGGAATAAGACAATGGTCAAAGAAAAAGTAGGGCCGATCAGGGATAGCATAGGGAACTTGTGTGTGGAGTCTGGGGAGGTAGGGGAAGCCCTAAATGAGTTTTTTGCTTCTGTCTTTACGAAAGAAATGAACTTTGTAGTGAATGAAACCTTTGAAGAGCAGGTGTGCATGCTGGAATGGATAGAGATAGAGGAAGCTGATGTGCTGAAAATTTTGTCAAACATTAAGATTGACAAGTCGCCAGGCCCGGATCAGATTTGTTCTCGGCTTCTTTGGGAAACGAGAAATGCAATTACTTCACCACTCGCGAAGATCTTTTCATCCTTGCTCTCCACTGGAGTCGTACCTGAGGACTGGAGAGAGGCAAATGTAATTCCTCTCTTCAAGAAAGGAAATAGGGAAATCCCCGGCAATTACAGACCAGTAAGTCTCACGTCTGTCATCTGTAAAGTGTTAGAAAGGATTCTGAGGGATAGGATATATGACCATCTGAAAGAGCATGGCTTGATTAAATGCAGTCAACACGGCTTTGTGAGGGGCAGGTCATGCCTCACAAACCTTATCAAGTTCTTTGAGGATGTGACTAGAAAAGTTGTTGAGGGTCGAGCTGTGGATGTGGTGTATATGGACTTCAGCAAGGCATTTGATAAGGTTCCCCATGGTGGGCTCATTCAGAAGGTCATGAGGAAAGGGATTCAGGGGAACATAGCTGTCTGGATACAGAATTGGCTGGCCAACAGAAGACAGCAAGTGGTAGTAGAAGGAAAATATTCTGCCTGGAAGTCTGTGATGAGTGGTGTTCCACAGGGCTCTGTCCTTGGGCCTCTATTGTTTGTAATTTTTATTAATGACTTGGATGAGGGGATTGAAGGATGGGTCAGCAAGTTTGCAGATGACACAAAGGTTGGAGGTGTCGTTGATAGTATAGAGGACTGTTGTAGGCTGCAGCGAGACATTGACAGGATGCAGAGATGGGCTGAGAAGTGGCAGGTGGAGTTCAACCTGGATAAATGCAAGGTGATGCATTTTGGAAGGTTGAATTTGAAAGCTGAGTACAGGATTAAGGATAGGATTCTTGGCAGTGTGGAGGAACAGAGGGATCTTGGGGTGCAGGTACATGGATCCCTTAAAATGGCCACCCAAGTGGACCCAAGTTAAGAAAGCATATGGTGTTTTGGCTTTCATTAACAGGGGTATTGAGTTTTAAGAGTCGTGAGATCTTGTTGCAGCTCTATAAAACTTTGGTTAGACTGCACTTGGAATACAGCGTCCAGTTCTGGTCGCCCTATTATAGGAAAGATGTGGATGCTTTGGAGAGGGTTCAGAGGAGGTTTACCAGGATGCTGCCTGGACTGGAGGGCTGATCTTATGAGGAGAGGTTGACTGAGCTCGGACTTTTTTCATTGGAGAAAAGGAGGAGAAGAGGGGACCTAATTGAGGTGTACAAGATAATGAGAGGCATAGGTAGAGTCGATAGCTAGAGACTATTTCCCAGGGCAGACATGGCTAACATGAGGGGTCATAGTTTTAAGCTGGTTGGAGGAAAGTATAGAGAGGATGTCAGAGGCGGGTTCTTTACACAGAGAGTTGTGAGAGCATGGAATGCGTTGCCAGCAGCAGTTGTGGAGGCAGGATCATTGGGGACATTTAAGAGACTCCTTGGCCATGCTAAAATGCCTGTAGTGTTAGGTGCATTAGTCAGAGGGACATGTGTCTGGGTGGGTTACTCTTCAGAGGGTTGGTGTGGACTGGTTGGGCTGAAGAGCCTGTTTCCAGACTGTAGGGATTCTAAACTAAGCTTTCTCAGTTCAAGACACAGTTAAGGTAGGCCTTATCAACAATGGCCAAATCCCATGAGTGAATTAAAAGACACTTCCATCTTTTGATTGGTTCTGATGCAAGGTGCTAACATCATTGAAGTCCACAATCTTCAGCACAATAGGGAGCAGACTCCCAGACAGGAGTAAGCACACATGCTTCCTGCTCACCATACTGCAGGGTCCGCAGGATGTTTACAATCTAAACTGAGTGTGCCAACTGAATTTCAAAGCCAATGGGGTTAATTTTAATAATGAAATAATGGATTGGCAAATTCTGCTCTCTTGAGAAATCTAATGAGATAGCTGAATTCTGAGGTGTATAACTTGTATCATCGTTTGAAGGATGTTAATGGTAAAGAAGGATATTCTGTTTCCACAAGTTGATATGTCAGTAACTAGGGATCACTATTTCAAGATTGTCAGCAAGAGAGTTGGCAGTGAGATCAGGAGAAACCTTTTTATTCAGAGAGATGTTGGGATTTGGAATATGCTGCCTGGGAGAGTGGGGGAGGCAGATTCTACAGGACATTTCAAAAAAATGGTGGCTATATATTTGAAAGCAATTCATTTGGATTTTGGAATTGCATCTTGGTAATACAACAAGGGCAGGACTTATGCACGTAATACTCGGGCCCTGGGTAGTGTTGTGGAACAGACAGGACTAGGATTTCAGGTATATAATTCTTAGAAATTTGTCTCATAGGTAGACAGGGTGGTTAAGAAAGTGTTTTGCATGCTTGCCTTTATTGCTCAGACCTTTGAATACAGGAGTTGGGACATCATGTTCAGGTTGTATAGGACATTGGTAAGATGTTTTCTGTGTTCACTTCTGGCCACACTCTTATAGGAAGAATATTATTTAACTGGAGAGGGTTCAGAAAAGATTCACTGGGATGTTGCCAGAAATGGAGGGTTTGAGATACAAAAGTAGACTGGATAGGCTGGGACTTTTTTCACTGGAGTATAGGAGGTTGCAGGGGTGACCTTATTGAGGTTTATACAATCACGAAGGGCATAGATAAAGTGAATGTTCAGGGTCTTTTCTCTAAGGTGGGTGAATTCAAAATTGGGGAGCATATTTTAGGGTGAGAGGAGAAAGATTTAAAAGGAACACAAGGGGTATCGTTTTTACAGAGAGTGTGAAATGAATTGCTCGAGGAAGTGGTGGATGCAGGTACAGTTACAACATTTAAAAGACATTTGTATAAATACATGAATAGGAAAGGTTTGGAGGGGTATGGGCCAAGTGTAGACTGGTGGGACTGGTTTAGTTTGTGAATATGGTTAGCACGGACTAGTTGGACTGAAAGGTCTATTTCCATGTTATATGACTCAATGATTCTATTGAGGGCTCGGGAGACAGGGCTGGAGAGTAGAATTAACTGGGTAGCTCTTTCGGGATCTAGTTACAGAAACAATGGGATGAATGGACTCATTCTGTCCTGTAAAATTATATGATTCTAATTTTCCCCTCCCTTTCCCATTGGAACCCAAAGTTGAATCAGTCTCACTCTTGAAAACAATTGTTGATCGAATTCTGAAAATTCACATTTCTTCAAGTGAATAAATATTTCAGGCGTTCTCACATCTCAGCAGACTCAGACCTGGTTAGTATTTGGATGGGAGGCTGCCTGGGAGTACGAGGTGTTGGGCAGGCCTTTGAACCCTCTTATGGCACAAGTGGTAGTGTCCTTGCACATGGACCAGGAGGTCCAAGTTAAGTCCCACCTGCTCCAAAGGTGTGTAATAACATCTATGAACAGGTTGATGGAAAACTAAACAAAAATATTTTCTCATCTGAGTCCGAAGAAGATAACTCCTTGTCCTGAAAGCACACCTCAATGCTGTAGACTATCCAGTCAGTGGAAACAGCCCAACAAGCCTCGTTGGAATGAGATCACCTCTTAGTCCTCTAAACGTTAGCAATCAGGCTTCTCAATTCATCCTCACAAACCCTGCAGCTTAGGTCAACGTCCCACTGGCCTGACCCAGGAAGACCTTTTCTTTGGCAAGTCTGGCATTTCTTTCCCTCCCCTTGGTCTGAGTGGCTTGCTTATTGGTCACTGTGGATCAGTCATGTTGCTGAGAGTCTGGAGTCACATGTAGGGCATGAAGGCTCGTTTCCTTCCCTGAAAGGGATTGGCGAACCATGTGAGTGTTTACAAACAATTGATGATTTTCGGTCACTATCACTGAAGTTTATTTAGTTAATTCAAATTTCCAGCAACTCCTCATGTTGGGATTTGAACCCAAATTCCCCCACAGCACTAGCTTGGATCTCTGGCACACCAGAGCAGTGACATTACCACTGCACCACTGTCCTCCCTACCATCATCCCTCCCTCCCTCCCTCCCTCCCTCCCTCTGCAGGTCAATGTAACCACGAGGAGCAATGTTGATGCCATCCTATTTCTGCAGTTCAATTCTGTTCTGGGATATTCGAAAACCCAAAGCCACCGTCCTGACCAGACAGGAGAAACAGAAAATGGAGAAGGAACTCCAAAACCCCGAAGGAGTGCCCAACACTTTTAAACATATTGATCTCTATTGGAAACCAATGCACAAGGTAATGTCAATCTTTGTAATTTGAAAATTACGACGTCACTGGGACTGAGTTAGAGATTGGTTGATTTTTAAACAAATTTCATTGGATCTGGACCTTGCTGGGAATGGCCAGTATTTGTTGTCCATCCCTAATTGCCCATGAACTGAGTGGCTGACTTGGCCATTTCAGGAGTGATTATAGAGTTGCTCTGGAGTCACATACCTGCCAGAATTCCCTCCCTGATGGGTATTAGTGAACCAGGTGGGTTTTTACTGACAATTGAAGATGGATGCCTTGGTCACCATAACTAAGACTAACTTTCAAAGCCAGGCAATGGGCTAGTGATATTAACACTGGACTGTTGATCCAGAGACCCAGGTGATGTTCTGGGTTTGAATCCTGCCACAGCAAATGGTGGAATTTGACTTCAATAAATACCTGGAATGAAGGGTGATAATGACTATGAATCGATTGTTGGAAAATCCCATCTGATTCACTAATGCCCTTTAGGGAAGGAAACTGCCATCCTTGTCTGGTGTGACTCCAGACCCACGACAATGTGGTTGACTCTAATCTTAGGGATGGACAATAAACTCTGGCCAAGTCAGTGATACCTCAGCCTGGGAATGAATAATAAAGAGAAATTTACTTATTGAATTTCAGTGCTGGCAGCTGCCGTAATGTGTTTCAAACCCAAGTCCCCAGTATCTGGAGTAATTGTTGAGTGACTTCAGTACTGTGCTATAATTTCCATGTTCCTTACCATCATAGCTGAGGGGGCAGCACTTGCATCTGTAAGTCAGGAGAAAGCAGGTTCAAGACAGCAAAATCTAGGCTTAGCATCAGTGCCAGAGCATGGGCATCAAGCTCCCTCAGAGAGGAGTCCGATCCCAGTTGAAATATCAGACAGTGACACTCTGTGCCCAATCAAGTTGGCATGAAATGTCACATGTTCGTATTTGGAAGAAGCTTGCCCTGATTACTTGGCCATTATTTATCCCCCAATCAATATCACTAGAGCAAACAAGCTAGTCACAAGATGCACTGCAGAAATTCACCGAAATCCTCAGCTAAACCCACAGTCATATTCTTCTAGAAGGACAAAGGGCAGATACATGGGAACATTGCCATCTCAAGTTTTCCTCACCATCCTGACTTGGAAATGTATCACCGTTCCTTCACTGTCGCTGGGTCAAAATCCTGGAAGTCCCTCCCTCAGGGCGTTGCGAGTCAACCTACGGCAGAGGTTCAAGAAGGCAGCTCACCATCACCTTCTCAAGGGGCAATTAGGGATGGGCAATAATTGCCAGCCCAGCCTGCGATGCCCACGTCCAACAAGTGCATGTTTAAAATATGATCACACTACTCTTTGATGTGATCTTGCTGTGTGCCAATTGGCTGTTTCATTTCTGACTTTACAAAAAAAAATCATGTCTGCATTTCAGAGACTACACTGAGGTTGCAGAATGAAAAGTTTTTTTTCGCCTTTTTTGGAGCTGGAGTTTTGATGGAGGCATCATGTTCCTTACCCTTCCAACTGAGAAGCCCACCACTTGTCAGCCACTGTCTAAAAGCCTGTTTTCAGGCAGCCCAAGCACACTCAGAGTGGCCCTGATTATTTCAGAGAGGGACTCCTCACTGTGTCCAACACGCACACTGTCCGGTTGCTCTGTAATCTGGCATCAGCAGGACTGAAACACAGTTACTGCCAGAACGGCCAGCAGCTCCTGAGGTGGAAGGCCAATGGAAACCAGACTTAAAGATAAATCCAGGGATAAAGGAGAGTCCTGACCAGGAGTCCTCAGCGAGGGCAGCAAAGAAGCTGAGGGGTTGGGAGGGAACAGGAGTTAAAGGAGGTGTGTACGGTCTTGGAAATGTGAACAGGGGACTAACCCCTCTCTTCCCAACCCCTCTCTTCCCTTTTGTGACCAAAAGCTGCCCATGCAGGATGCTTGCCTTGCCATGCTCATCCCATCCATGGGTATCTCATTAATCATCCACTACCCTGTGTTATATGGGAGATAGACTGGGGATGGCTGGAGAGGCAATGGGCTATCTTTTACAAGCAGCTCTCCTTGCTCCAGTCCTATCTTCAGACATTTCAGAAACAGAGCTGGGAGGGGCTGTTGTAAACTCCAACCCATGGAAGGTAGATTGGAGTTGAATGTTTTATCAGCCATTAAGTGTGGTTCAGTGTGTAAATGTACCTAGGTCATTTCAGCAGTAAACCTGCAGTCTAGCCACATTTTCTCCATACTTTATGGTCAATTATTCTCACACGTGCTCCACACTTTGATACAGAATAATGCTTCTGTAACTTTATCCAAGGGGCTGTCTTACACCCTACTTGGAAAATAGCAATTCCGAGGTAGCGTGTTCCTACTCACACCTTCCTTTCTCGGAGTGAGAATACCAATTTAATTCAAAATTAGTGTCAGCTTCATCTCTCTCAGATTAAGAGCTTATTAAAATTCCTTTATGGAATGAGAGCATCACTAGCCAGGCCAACATTTACTGCCCAACCCTAATTACCCAGAAGGCAGTTAACCACATGTGGGTCTGGAGTCACATGTAGGCCAGTTTCCTTCCCTAAAGGGCATAAGTGAACCAGATGAGTTTTTCCAGACACTTGGCAGGGGATGGGTTTTCCTCCTGACAATTAGCAATGGATTCCTATTCATTTTATGTCAAATTCCACCATCTGCCATGGCAGGATTTGAACCCAGGTACCCAGAACGTTCCTGGATTAACAGTCCAGCAATAATACCACTCGGCTGTCATCTCCCTTAATTTGCTGCAGACATTACGTTGAGTCAACCTTGAAGTTGGGGCTCTAGGTGAAAATCCAATCAACAAGGATAAATTTACCTGTAACAGCTACAACCTACTGAGTCATGTGACAAAACAGAGGAGACAGATTTAAGACAATTTGCTAAAGAACTGAAGGTAGCAAATGAGATTTTCTTTTCTTTAAAGACAGTGTCTTGTTGTGATCTAGAATGTATTGCCTGAAAGGGAGATGGAACAATAACTTCATGTATGAATAGATTCGAGAACAGCTCCCTCTCTGCTGTTATCAGACTTTTGAATGGACCTCTTTAATGTTGATCTGTCTCTGCAGCTGTGACACTGCAACCTGTGCTCTGTTCTGTTACCCTGATGAACTTGTATAGTGCAATTTGCTTGTAAAGCCAGTAAGACAACACTTAACACTGTACCTCAGTACACGTGACAGTAATAAATCAAATCAAATTAAATCCAAAACAGAATCAGAATCATTTATAGGGAAATGGTGTTAATTTTGGATAGCTGTACCTTTTGAATTGGCGCAGGTATGATGAGTTGATTGGGCTTTTCATTCCATGGTTTAATGAATAAATCTTTATCTTCCAAACCCTGAATAGGTTTCACCATGTTCTGAGAATGGGAATGATAGAATGATAGAATCCTGCTGTGTGGAAACAGGAAGGGTCACTCGACCCGAGATGTTAACTCTGTTTTCTCTTCACAGATGCTGCCAGACCTGCTGAGCTTTTCCAGCAATTTCTGTTTTTGTTCCTGAACAGGTGTTGTTACCTAAGATTTCAACTGCTGGAGATTACAGCCCTATGAAAATTAGCATGAAGGAGAAGTACTCTGAGAGAGTCTATGGTAAATACTGACACTTTGTAATCTCCAAGTGACATTGGTTGTTTCCTCTGAAGGGTGGCCCACCTGAGAATTTTTGAAATGACTAATCTTTCATTGGAGATTCAGCGTTCTGATCCCAGCCCATGTTATTACCAGAAGGTAGCAGCGTTCATGCTCAGTGCAAATGCGTAGATTAATAGAATCCCTACAGTGTGGAAGTAGACCATTCAGTTCACTGAGTCCATATCAACCCTCTGAAGGGCATCCCACCCAGACCTAACCCCCTAACCCTGCTTTTCCCATGGATAACCCTCCAAACTACACATACCTGGTCACCATGGGCAGTTTAACACAGCAGATCCACCTTACTTGCATTGTGGACTGCAGAAAGAAACCTGAGCACCTGGAGGAAACCCACGCAGATGTGAGGAGAATGTGCAAACTGCACACAAACAGTTGCCCCAAGGCTGACATTTAGAATGCATATCTCACGAATGCTGCCATCATCCTGGTCATTCGTCAGGGGTTAGTTTGTTTCAGCTGCAATGCATTTGATTAGATTAGATTCCCTACAGTGTGGAAACAGGCCCTTCAGCCCAACAAGTCCACACCAACCCTCCAAAGAGTAACCCACCCAGACCCATTTCCCTCTGACTAATGCACCTAACACTATGGACGATTTAACATGGTCAATTCACCTGGCATCTTTGGACTGTGGGAGGAAACTGGAGCACCCGGAGGAAGCCCACACAGACATGGGGTGAATGTGCAAACTCCACACAGGCAGTCTGACTTAGGCTGGAATCGAACCAAGCACCCTGGTGCTGGGAGGCAGTAGTGCTAACCACTGAGCCACTATGCCACCCTCTTTATACTTTATAGGGATTTCAGTGTCATTCTTTGAAGTAAAATACCAATAACTGTGTAGGCTTTATAACCTACTCAATCCTGCAAACACCTATTGCATGTGGGTTTAGGTTTTTTGAAAGTTAACAAATTGCTTGGTGTCACAGAGCTTCAACATTGACAAAAGGAGGCAAGACGCTAAAGCTTTTAGTGTTGCATTGATCAGAACGAGGAGGCAAGAAACAGCTATGAGCAAAGAGTGACATAATTTATACAGCATGAGAAGAGGGTGTTGATTGGTTGGGACATCGTTGGCTCAGAGCAAGGCCAGGTAACTCTCAGTCATAATTCCCAGGCCAGGCAGGTAGATGGTGATTGGTCAGGGTGTTGAAAAAGACAGCGCTGTATGGTTCCAAGACCCTATATGTACAAATTCATTTTGCCTACATTAAACAATGTAAAAAATAGAGAAGGAACGAAGTTCAATTACTTAAAGATACATATTGAAGATTGCACACTAGTGTGTGTATTTATACATGGAGCTTCTGGGTCGGCCACATTCTCACTCAATGATCCAACAAGTTCATGGGGCTCATTCCTAAGTCGAGGTTAAATGTGTCAGTAAAGGAATGGGAAAGAGCCCATAGCGTAATCAGGTGACCCACAGACAAACCGGAAAAGGTGAGAATTCATAAAGCTAGTAAAGGAAATCCTGAGCAATCCTGAGACAGAGAGAGTTCCTGAGAAAGAAATCCGAGAGAGATATCCTGAGGGAAAGAGAGCGAGAGAATCTGCAGCACAAACAGACAGATAACTTGGCATAGAGAAAATGCAAAGTGTAAATCAACAGAAATGGTTATATATTGGAGAAAGTATTGGCTGAGAGTTTTGTAAGGGTTTGTACTTTGATACTGCCTTAGGAAGACACCAGCAGCATACCAGGACCCAGGTATAGAGGTGAGTGTAGTGGCCATCACCCCTGTTTAAGAAGGGAGGGGCAGAAGGCAGGAAATTATAGGCCAGTTAGCCTGACCTCAGTTGTTAGTAAGATTGTAGAGTCCATTATTAAGGATGAGATTGCAGAGCGCTTGGAAGTGCATGGTAAAATAAAGCTGAGTCACCAAGGCTTCATCTAGGGAGTTCATGCCTGACAAATCTGTTCGAATTCTTTGAGGAGATAATGAGCAAGTTAGACAAAGGAGAGTCAGTGAACGTGATCTATTTGGATTTTCTTTGACAAGGTGCTGCACAGGAGGCTGCTGAATAAAATAACTGTCCATGGTGTTAAAGGCATCGTACTGGCATGAATAGAGGCTTGGCTGTCTGGCAGGAGGCAAAGAGTGGGGTCAAAGGGATCTTTTTCAGGATGGCAGCTGGTGACTAGTGGAGATCCGCAGGAGTCAGTGTTGGGATCACGTCTATTCAGATCATACATTAATGATCTGGGTGAAGTAACTGAGGATACTGTTGCTATGTTTACAGATGAAACATTGATAAGTGGAGGGGCAGGTAGCGTTCAGGAAGTGGGAGTCTGCAGAAGGACCTGGACAGGCTGGGAGAGTGTGCAAAGAAGTTGCAGATGGAATACGATGTGGGAAAGTGTGAGGTCATGTACTTTGGTAGGAAGAACATAAGTATAGATGGTTTTCTAAATGGGGAAAGGCTTCAGGTATCTGATGGCAAAGGGACTTGGGAGTCTTAGTTCAGGATTCTCCTCAGGTTAACATGTAGGTTCAATTGGCAGTAAGGAAGGCAAAAGCAATGTTAGCATTCATTTCAAGAGGGCTAGAATACAAGAGCAGGGATGTACTGATGAGGCGTATAAAGCTCTGGTCAGACTGCATTTGGAATATTGTGAGTAGCTTTTGGGTCCTGTATCTAAGGAAAGATGTGTTGGTGTTCGAGCGGGTCCAGAGAAGGTTTACAAGAATGATCCCAGGGATGAAGGGTTTTTCATATGAGGAGCAGTTGAGGACTCTGGGTCTGTATTTGATGGAGTTTAGAAGACTGAGAGGCATGGATAGAGTGGACATGGAGAAGATGTTTCCAATAGTGGGAGAGACTAGGGCCCGAAGGCACAGCCTCAGAGTGAAGAAGTGACTCTTTAGAACTGAGAGGAGGAGGAGGGATCTCTTCAGCCAGAGGGTGAACACTCTGAGGAACTCATTGCCAAAAAGGGCTGTGGAGGCCGAGTCATTGAGTATACTTAAGACAGCTACAGATAGGTTGTTGATTAGCAACAGGTTCAAGGGTTACAGGGAGAAGACAAGTGAATTGGGTTGAGAGACACATCAAATGGTAGAGCAGACTCAGTGTACCAAAGGGCCTACTTCTGTTCCTAAATCTTATGGTGTATGGTCTTAACAATTCAAGGCTTCTTATTTTGTTTCATTACCATACTCATAACAATGAATTATGGCATATATGTGATCTACACCATGGAAACAGGCCTATCTGATCTGATGTCTGGTCTCCACAAATGCCTTTTCCCATTCTCTCTTCACCTCAATCCATCACCATATCTTTCTAATCCTTTCTCCCCCTTGGGATTATCCAGTCTCCCCTCAATATATTGACGTTATTCACCTCAACCAGTCCCTATGGGAGTGAGTTCCCCTTTCTCCCCACCATCTGAGTGAAGATATTTCTCCTGACCTTCCTATCAGATTAATTCATGGTCTTCTTCTATTTGTACTCCCCAAACGAATGGAAATGTTCTCTTTGTCTGATCACATGGAACATTTTCATCAAGGGCCATTTCAAGACCTTCTAACCATTCTTGATAGTTGAATATTTTCCCGAACCTCAGTTTAATATTAAAATTAAGTTCAGTGAACTTCACAATGATATACTTTCCTCTTTCTACAGACAAGGCCCAAGCCAATCTGGCAAAGACCAAAGGAGAGACTTCCAAATATACTGCCATGGATGTTCCCTCGAGCAGGGATCTGACGTTTGTGGATGATATCAACACCTTCATGTTCATTGGTACTGAAGTAAGTCAGGCTAACAAGAGTCCTGACATTTATGTGATAGGGAGAAGCAACAAGCCTGTTTATCCTTTCATAAAACACTGGGAAGAATTTTATCCTCCCTGGAGGTGACAGGAAACACAGTGATGAAGGGAATTGAGTGAGTGGGCGGGCTCTGGTGAATCTCATTAAGTCACTAATTGAGGTGAGAAGGTGCTGAGTAAGAACTTCCACAGGGGGCCTTTCTTTTATATTTTCTAAATAAGATGTTCAGATATGTTATTCCACAACGTATGGAACAGGTAGGATTTGGGCCTGGGTCTCCTCACTCAGAGATAGGGACACTATCACTGTGCCATAGGTACCTTCAAATGGGGACTTTCTCAATCCACCACCAGTTAATCATAATATTATAGAATCCTTACAGTGTGGAAGGAGGCCAGTCAGCCCATCTTGTGCACACCAACCCTCTGAAAAGTGTCCCACCCAGACCCAGCCCCCTGCACTATCCCGATAACCCTGCATTTCCCATGGTTAATCCACCTAACCTGCACTAAGGTGTCACCTGGTCAATTAATAGCCATTTTCAATTCATCACTTTTCTGATGACCCGTCCACAGCACGCATGAAAGGTTGCTAGTTTCCCGACTGGGAAAGTAGGATGACTAGATTGTCAGGTTGGGGAGGTCACTCTGGGGCCCAACTGGATTAACTCATGCTAGGCAG
Organism: Chiloscyllium punctatum; assembly: GCF_047496795.1. NCBI lineage: Eukaryota > Metazoa > Chordata > Chondrichthyes > Orectolobiformes > Hemiscylliidae > Chiloscyllium > Chiloscyllium punctatum. Next base: position 130,860,530 of record NC_092745.1, read on the forward strand.
GCCTGTGAAAGCCACTGTCTCACCCTTGCCTCCGGTCCCTCTGAACCCCTCTCTGCATGTCCCACAAAAAATAACTTACTTCCTTGACACTGGATCCCCAAGATGTAAACCTCAACCAATAATCTTTCAGATCCAGAAGCTGCCCACCTTTTATTGGCTAGGAGCCCCTGGCAACCTGAATTGCCAGTGGCCGAGGCCAAGAAATTCACCAAAGCTCTGCCCCACACTTAGACTGAAAAAATGGGAAATCTCCCATTTCTGTTCATTTTAAAGAATATACTTTTTTCTCATTCATTGATTGGATGTTGATCACATTGGCAAGGCCAATATTTATTGCTCATTTCTAATGGCCCTAGAGAGAGTGTGAAATAGCTTTTTATTTAGACCATTGCAGTCCTTGTGGTGTAGGTACACCACGATGCTGTCAAAAAGGGCATGAAGGAACAGCAATGTATCATCAATTCAGGATGACCTATGGCATGGAGTGAACTTGTAGAAGGTAGTGTTTCCATCCTTCTGCTGCCCTTGTCCTTCAAGATGATCCATGGCTCAGCTTTGGAAGATGCTCTAGAAGGAACCTTGGTGTGTTGCTGCTGTGAGTTTTGTAGATGGTACACACCACTATATGTGTTTCGGAGATGAAGGGAGTGAATATCGAAGGTGGCGCTAATCAAATGGCCTACTTTGTCCTGGATGGTGCCAAGCATCGTGAGTGTTGTTGGAGCTGCATCCATCCAGGCAAGTGGGGAGGATTCCATCCCACTCCTGACTTGTGCCACTGTAGATGGTGGACAGGCTTTGGGAGTCAGTTGGTAAGTTAATCACTTCAGAATTCACAGTCAGTCATGATCACATTGAATGGGGAGTTGAGTCAATGAACTGAATGGCCTATGTCAGTCCATACATATTATGATCTAATCTTTGACCTGTTCTTGTAGCCACATTATTTAAGTGGCTGGTCCAGTTGAGTTTTGGTCAATGGTAATTCTAGGATGTTGATTCACTGATGGTAATACCATTGAATGTCAAGGGGCGATAGTGAGATTCTCTCTCCTGTCAGAGATGGGCATTATCTGGCACTTGTGTGGCATGAATATTACTCGTTATTTATCAGCCAAAGCCTATAAAATCAAAGTATTGATAGAACAGAAGCCAGTCAGGGCAAGGGTGATGGTCACACAGAATATGTAAGGTCGACCACTGGTTGTGTAGAAATATTAATGATTCGTGTTGGATCTTTCTGTCTAGGATGGAGAGGTTACTTCTGTCGACTGGCAAGTGGAAAGAGACTATGATACTGGAAAAATGACTAGTAAGTGTGTAACAGTCCAAAATAAGCTCCCGACTCAGGTAAATGTAGGGGAATGGGTGGGTTGCGCTTTGGCGGGTCGGTGTGGACTTGTTGGGCCGAAGGGCCTGTTTCCACACTGTAAGTAATCTAATCTAAGTAATCTAATCTAATCTAATCTAATGTAAAATATTGGTGTCAAATGAGATGGTTCAGATTGAAAGATTTACAAAACATGAGGCAAATATGGAAATATACATCTGAACTAAAACTAAACACTCCTGGGATGTGAAGTGGGATTCTGTGGGTCCATCAGTGTCTGCAAAGAAAAAGGAAAAAGTTAATGGTACAGTTTGGCTGGACTTTTATTCTGGATTGATACAGGAAAGAGGGACAAGGTTTAAAAAAGTTCAGGTAGTCATCAATATATTTCTTAGTGTGAACTCCAGGCTGATTTGGAGAGTGGAGTCCACACCAGTCAGTCTCATAGTGACATCAAGCATGGCAAGAAAAGTCCTAGACAGCGAGAACTTACATTTATATAGTGCCATTAGCATAGTGAAATGCAGGACCATTATAAAACAAATTACAATACTGGATAACAAGAGATATTAAGTCAAGGAACCACCAGCAGCAAAGAAGCTGGTATTAAGGACTGTCTGAAAGGAAGGAAGTGGGTTAGAGAAAACTGAAAGAACTGTGGATGCTGTATAAATCAGAAACAAAATCAGAAATTGCTGGTAAAGCTCAGCAGGTCTGGCAGCATCTGTGGAGAGAAATCTCAATTGAGTTAGAGGGGTGATTTAAGTTCAATGCAGTGACTGAACATTTTCTCTGAATTTATGCTTTTACCAGCTGCAGCCTGGGGGAATTATTTAATGTCACATGTACACTTTAGTATCAGAGAGATTTATGTCCCAGAGAGAAATCATACATCAGCCAATTTCTCACACACATTGAAGGAAAGCCTTACGCAAACAAGTAAATTCAGCTGGTTTACGGTTAAAGGTGGATAAATCCCCAGGACCTGATCAAGTGTACCCGCGAACTCTGTGGGAAGCTAGAGAAGTGATTGCTGGGCCTCTTGCTGAGATATTTGTATCATCAATAGTCACAGGTGAGGTGCCGGAAGACTGGAGGTTGGCAAATGTGGTGCCACTGTTTAAGAAGGGCTGTAAAGACAAGCCAGGGAACTATAGACCAGTGAGCCTGACCTCAGTGGTGGGCAAGTTGTTGGAGGGAATCCTGAGGGACAGGATGTACATGTATTTGGAAAGGCAAGGACTGATTCGGAATAGTCAACATGGCTTTGTGTGTGGGAAATCATGTCTCATAAACTTGATTGAGTTTTTTGATGAAGTAATAAAGAAGATTGATGAGGGCAGAGCAGTAGATGTGATCTATATGGACTTCAGTAAGGCGTTCGACAAGGTTCCCCATGGGAGACTGATTAGCAAGGTTAGATCTCATGGAATACAGGGAGAACTAGCCATTTGGATACAGAACTGGCTCAAAGGTAGAAGACAGAGGGTGGTGGTGGAGGGTTGCTTTTCAGACTGGAGGCCTGTGACCAGTGGAGTGCCATAAGGATCGGTGCTGGGCCCTCTACATTTTGTCATTTACATAAATGATTTGGATGCGAAATTAAGAGGTACAGTTAGTAAGTTTGCAGAGGACACCAAAATTAGAGGTGTAGTGGACAGAGAGGAGGGTTACCTCAGATTACAACAGGATCTTGACCAGATGGGCCAATGCTGAAAATGTGTTGCTGGAAAAGCGCAGCAGGTCAGGCAGCATCCAAGGAACAGGAGAATCGATGTTTCGGGCATGAACCCTTCTTCAGGAATGAGGAAAGTGTGTCGAGCAGGCTAAGATAAAAGGTAGGGAGGAGGGACTTGGGGGAGGGGCGTTGGAAATGCAATAGGTGGAAGGAGGTCAAGGTGAGGGTGATAGGCCGGAGTGGGGTGGGGGCGGAGAGGTCAGGAAGAAGATTGCAGGTTAGGAAGGCAGTGCTGAGTTCGAGGGATTTGACTGAGACAAGGTGGGGGGAGGGGAAATGAGGAAACTGGAGGAATCTGAGTTCATCCCTTGTGGTTGGAGGGTTCCTAGGTGGAAGATGAGGCCCTCTTCCTCCAACCGTTGTGTTGCTATGGTCTGGCGATGGAGGAGTCCAAGGGCCTGCATGTCCTTGGTGGAGTGGGAGGGGGAGTTGAAGTGTTGAGCTACGGGGTGGTTGGGTTGGTTGGTCCGGCTGTCCCGGGTGTTCTCTGAAATGTTCCGCAAGTAGGCGGCCTGTCTCCCCAATATAGAGGAGGCCACATCGGGTGCAGTGGATGCAATAGATGATGTGTGTGGAGGTGCAGGTGAATTTGTGGCAGATATGGAAGTGTCCCTTGGGGCCTTGGAGGGAGGTAAGGGGGGAGGTGTGGGTGCAAGTTTTGCATTTCTTGCGGTTGCAGGGGAAGGTGCCGGGAGTGGAGGTTGGGTTGGTGGGGGGGTGTGGACATAGAACATAGAACATAGAAAAATACAGCGCAGTACAGGCCCTTCGGCCCTCGATGTTGCGCCGACCGAAGCCTACCTAACCTACACTAGCCCAATAGCCTCCATATGCTTGTCCAATGCCCGCTTAAATGACCATAAAGAGGGAGAGTCCACCACTGATACTGGCAGGGCATTCCATGAACTCACAACCCGCTGAGTAAAAAATCTACCCCTAACATCTGTCCTATACCTACCACCCCTTAATTTAAAGCTGTGTCCCCTAGTAACAGCTGACTCCATACGCAGAAAAAAGTTCTCACTGTCAACCCTATTTAAACCCCTAATCATCTTGTACACCTCTATCAAATCTCCCCTAAACCTTTTTTTCTCCAATGAGAAAAGCCCCAAGTGCCTCAGCCTTTCCTCATACAATCTTCCTACCATGCCAGGCAACATCCTGGTAAACCTCCTCTGCACTCGTTCCAATGCCTCCACATCCTTCCTATAGTATGGCAACCAAAACTGCACACAATACTCCAGATGAGGCCGCACTAGAGTCTTATACAACTGCAACATGACCTCAGGATTCCGGAACTCAATTCCTCGACCAATAAAGCCCAGTACGCCATATGCCTTCTTCACCGCACTATTTACCTGGGTGGCAACTTTCAAAGATCTGTGTACATGGACACCAAGATCCCTCTGCTCATCCACACTACCAAGTAGTCTACCATTAGCCCAGTAATCCATCTTCTTCTTATTCCTACCAAGGTGAATGACTTCACACTTAGCTACATTGAATTCCATTTGCCACCTTACTGCCCAGCTCTGCAACTTATCTATATCCCGCTGTAACCTGCCACATCCTTCTTCACTGTCCACAACTCCACCGACTTTCATGTCATCCGCAAATTTGCTCACCCAGCCTTCAAGCCCCTCCTCTAGGTCATTTATAAAAATGACATACAGCAATGGTCCCAAAACAGATCCTTGTGGAACACCGCTAGTAACAGCGCTCCAAGATGAACCTATACCATCAACTACTACCCTCTGTCTCCTTCCAGCCAGCCAATTCCTAATCCAAACCTCTAGTGCACCCTCAATGCCATACCTCCGTAGTTTTTGCATTAGCCTGCCATGGGGTACCTTATCGAACGCCTTGCTAAAATCCATATACACCACATTTACTGCTTTACCCTCGTCCACTTCCTTGGTTACCTTCTCAAAGAATTCAATAAGGTTTGTGAGGCACGACCTGCCCTTTACAAAACCATGCTGACTATCCTTGATCACATTATTCCTATCCAGATGTTCATAAATCCTATCCCTTATAATTCTCTCTAAGACTTTGCCCACAACAGAAGTGAGACTCACTGGCCTATAGTTACTCGGGCTATCCCTGCTCCCCTTCTTGAACAAGGGGACCACATTCGCTATCCTCCAGTCTTCTGGCACTATTCCTGTAGACAACGACGACATAAAATCAAGGCCAATGGCTCCGCTATCTCCTCCCTAGCTTCCCAGAGGATCCTAGGATAAATGCCATCAGGCCCAGGGGACTTATCTATTTTCATCCTTTCCAGTATTCCCCAGACCTCTTCCCTACATACCTCAAGGCCATCCATTCTAATCACTTGTGACTCAATATTCACATCAGCAACAGTGTCCTGTTCCTGAGTGAATACTGACAAAAAGTATTGATTTAGTGTCTCACCAATCTCCTCCGCCTCCACACACAACTTCCCACTACTATCCTTGACTGGACCGATACCTACCCTAGCCATCCTTTTATTCTTGACAAACCTATAGAAAGCCTTTGGGTTTTCCCTAATCCTACTAACTAAGGACTTTTCATGTCCCCTTCTCGCTGCTCTTAGCTCTCTCTTTAGATCCTTCCTGGCTACCTTATAACTCTCAATCGCCCCAACTGAACCTTCACGCCTCATCTTTACATAGGCCGCCCTCTTCCCTTTCACAAGGGATTCCAATTCCTTATTAAACCACGGCTCCCTCACAAGACCCTTTACTCCCTGCCTGACTGGTACATACTTATCAAGGACACCCATTAGCTGTTCCTTGAACAATCTCCACATATCATTTGTGTTCTTCCCTTGAAGCCTATTTTTCCAATCCACGCATCCTAAGTCATGCCTCACCGCATCATAATTTCCCTGCCCCCAGCTATAACTCCTGCCCTGCAGTGCACACTTATCCCTCTCCATCACTAGAGTAAAAGTCACCGAGTTGTGGTCACTGCCCCCGAAGTGCTCACCTACCTCCAAGTCTAACACCTGGCCTGGTTCATTACCTAGAACCAAATCCAGTATAGCCTCACCTCTTGTTGGCCTGTCTACATATTGTGTCAGGAAACCCTCCTGCACACATTGGACAAACACCGACCCATCTAATGAACTCGAGCTATAGCTTTCCCAGTCAATATCAGGAAAGTTAAAGTCCCCCATAACAACCACCCTGCTACCACCCTGAGGCATGACTTAGGATGTGTGGATTGGAAAAGTAGATTCCAAGGCAAGAGCGTAATTGATATGTGGAACTTGTTCAAGGAGCAACTATTGAGTGTCCTTGATAAGTACGTACCTATCAGGCAGGGAGGAAAGGGTCGTGTGAGGGAGCCGTGGTTTAATAAGGAGTTGGAATCCCTTGTTAAATGGAAGAGGGCGGCCTTTGTAAAGATGAGGCGTGAAGGTTCAATAGGGGCAATTGAGAGTTATAAGGTAGCCCGGAAGGACCTGAAGAGAGAGCTAAGAGCAGCAAGGAGGGGACATGAAAGGTCCTTAGTTGGTAGGATTAGGGAAAACCCTAAGGCTTTCTATAGGTATGTTAGGAATAAAAGAATGACTAGGGAAGGAATAGGTCCAATCAAGGATAGTAATGGGAAGTTGCGTGTGGAGGCTGAAGAGATTGGGGAGGCACTGAATGAATTCTTTTCGTCAGTATTCACTCAGGAACAGGACATTGTTGTCGATATGAATACTGAGGCACGAATAAGTAGAATGGATGGCTTTGAGATATGTAGAGAAGAGGTGTTGGAAATTCTGGCAAGGGTGAAAATAGATAAGTCCCCTGGGCCTGATGGCATTTATCATAGGATCCTCTAGGAAGAAAAGGAGGAGATTGCAGAGCCATTGGCCTTGATTTTTGTGTCCTCTTTGTCTATAGGAGTAGTGCCAGAGGACTGGAGGCTAGCAAACGTGGTTCCCTTGTTCAAGAAGGGGAGTAGGGATAATCCTAATAACTATAGGCCAGTGAGTCTCACTTCTGTTGTGGGCAAAGTCTTAGAGAGAATTGTAAGGGATAGGATTTATGCACATCTGGATAAGAATAATGTGATCAAGGATAGTCAGCATGGTTTTGTGAAGGGCAGGTCGTACCTCACAAACCTTATTGAATTCTTTGAGAAGGTGACTAAGGAGGTAGATGAGGGGAAAGCGGTAGATGTGGTATATATGGATTTTAGTAAGGCGTTTGATAAGGTCCCCCATGGTAGGCTACTGCAGAAAATACAGAGATATGGCATTGAGGGTGAGTTGGAGGTTTGGATTAGGAATTGGCTGGCTGGAAGAAGACAGAGGGTAGTAGTTGATGGCAAAGGTTCATCTTGGAGTGCCGTCACTAGCGGTGTTCCGCAAGGATCTGTTTTGGGACCATTGCTGTTTGTCATTTTAATAAATGACCTGGAGGAGGGGCTAGAAGGTTGGGTGAGCAAGTTTGCGGATGATACGAAAGTCGGAGGAGTTGTAGACAATGAGGAAGGATGTGGCAGGTTACAGCGGGATATAGAGAAGCTGCAGAGCTGGGCAGAAAGGTGGCAAATGGAGTTCAATGTAGCTAAGTGTGAGGTGATTCACTTTGGTAAGAGTAACAAAAAGATGGGGTACTGGGCTAATGGTCCGATACTTGGTAGTGTGGAAGAGCAGAGGGATCTTGGTGTCCATGTACACAGATCTCTGAAAGTTGCCACCCAGATAAATAGTGCAGTGAAGAAGGCATATGGCGTACTGGCTTTTATTGGTAGAGGAATTGAGTTCCGGAGTCCTGAGGTCATGCTGCAGTTGTATAAGACTCTGGTGCGGCCGCATCTGGAATATTGTGTGCAGTTTTGGTCGCCATACTATAGGACGGATGTGGAGGCACTGGAACGGGTGCAGAGGAAGTTTACCAGGATGTTGCCTGGTATGGCAGGAAGATCCTATGAGGAAAGGCTGAGGCACTTGGGGTTGTTTTCATTGGAGAAAAGAAGGTTTAGGGGTGACTTGATTGAGGTGTACAAGATGATTAGGGGGTTAGATAGGGTTGACAGTGAGAACCTTTTTCCACGTATGGAGTCAGCTATTACAAGGGGGCATAGCTTTAAATTAAGGGGGGGTAGATATAGGACTGATGTTAGGGGTAGGTTCTTCACTCAGCGAGTCAGGAGTTCATGGAATGCCCTGCCAGTAGCAGTGGTGGACTCTCCCTCTTTATGGGTATTTAAGCGGGCATTGGATAGGTATATGGAGGATAGTGGGTTAGTGTAGGTTAGGTGGGCTTTGATTGGCGCAACATCGAGGGCCGAAGGGCCTGTACTGCGCTGTATTCTTCTATGTTCTATGTTCTATGTTCTACTTTCACTCTTCTCCTGAATCATCCTCGCAATACTTTCCTCTACTTCTCTCGGACTATTAGGAGGCCTGTAGAAAACTCCTAACAGGGTGACCTCACCTTTCCTATTTCTAACCTCCGCCCACACTACCTCAGATGGCAAGTCTTCCTCCATCACCCTTTCTGCTGCTGTAATACTATCCTTGACAAGCAATGCCACACCTCCCCCTCTTTTACCCCCATCTCTGACCCTACTAAAACATTTAAACCCTGGAACCTGCAACAGCCAATCCTGTCCCTGTTCTACCCACGGACCTGACGAGGGAGTCATGGAGGGAGTGGTCTTTTCGGAATGCTGATAGGAAAGGGGAGGGAAATATATCCCTGGTGGTGGGCTCCGTTTGGAGGTGGCGGAAATGACGACGGATGATACGATGTATGTGGAGGTTGGTGGGGTGGTAGGTGAGGACCAGTGGGGTTCTTTCCTGGTGGCAATTGGAGGGGCGGGGCTCAAGGGCGGAGGAGCGGGAAGTGGAGGAGATGCGGTGGAGGGTTTTGTCGATCACATCTGGGGGGAATTGCAGTCTTTGAAGAAGGAGGCCATCTGGTTTGTACGGTATTGGAACTGGTCCTCCTGGGAGTAGATGCGGCGGAGACAAAGGAATTGGGAATATAGGATGGTGTTTTTACAGGGGACAGGGTGGGAGGAGGTGTAGTCTAGGTAGCTGTGGGAGTCGGTCGGTTTATAGTAAATGTCCGTGTTGATTCGGTCGCCCCGAGATAGAAATGGAGAGGTCTAGGAAGGGGAGGGAGGAGTCTGAGACGGTCCAGGTAAATTTGAGGTCGGGGTGGAAGGTGTTGGTAAAGTGGATGAACTGTTCAACCTCCTCGTGGGAGCACGAGACAGTGCCGATACAGTCATCGATGTAGCGGAGGAAAAGGTGGGGGGTGGTGCCAGTGTAGCTGCGGAAGATGGACTGCTCCACATATCCGACGAAGAGGCAGGCATAGCTGGGGCCCATGTGGGTGCCCATGGCAACTCCTTTGGTTTGGAGGAAGTGGGAGGATTGGAAAGAGAAGTTGTTCAGGGTGAGGACCAGTTCAGTCAGTCGAAGGAGGGTGTCAGTGGAAGGGTACTGGTACGGCGGGAAAGGAAGAAGCGGAGGGCTTTGAGTCCTTTGTGATGGGGGATGGAGGTGTACAGGGACTGGATGTCCATGGTGAAGATAAGGCGTTGGGGACTGGGAAAGCGAAAATCATGGAGGAGGTGGAGGGCGTGGGTGGTGTCCCGAACGTAGGTGGGGAGTTCTTGGACTAAGGGGGACAGGACCGTGTCGAGGCATGCAGAGATGAGTTCGGTGGGGCAGGAGCAGGCTGAGACAATGGGTCGGCCGGGGCAGTCATGTTTGTGGATTTTGGGCAGGAGGTAGAAACGGGCGGTGCGGGGTTGTGGGACTATGAGGTTGGAGACGGTGGATGGGAGATCCCCTGAGGTGATGAGGTTATGGATGGTCTGGGAGATGATGGTTTGGTGGTGGGAGGTGGGGTCATGGTCAAGGGAGCAGTAGGAGGAGGTGTCCGCGAGCTGGCGTTTAGCCTCAGTGGTGTAAAGGTCAGTGCGCCAAACTACTACCGCGCCTCCCTTATCTGCCGGTTTGATAGTGAGGTCGGGGTTGGAACAGAGGGAGTGGAGGGCTGCACGTTCCAAGGGTGAGAGGTTGGAATGGGTGAGAGGGTTGGAGAGGTTGAGGCACTTAATGTTGCGACGGCAGTTGGCTATGAAGAGATCGAGGGCGGGTAAGAGGCCAGCACGGGGTGTCCAGGTGGATGGGGTGTGTTGGAGGCAGGAGAAGGGATCGTCAGAGGGTGGGCAAGAGTCCTGGTTGAAGAAGTAGGCGCGGAGGCGAAGGCGGCAGAAGAATTGTTCGATGTCTCGCCGCGTGTTGAACTCGTTAATCCGAGAGTGTAGGGGGATGAAGGTGAGGCCTCTGCTGAGGACTGATCCTTCATCCTCAGAGAGGGGTAGTTCTGGAGGGATGGTGAAAACACAACAGGGCTGGGAGCTAGGACCTGGTGTGGGGCTGGAGCTGGGAGTGGGGTCGGGGACGGAGATCGGCGTGGGGGTGGGGTTAGACGTGGTGACAGAGATCAGCGTGGGGGTGGGGTTAGACATTGTGACGGAGATCAGCGTGGGGGCGGGGTTAGGCATGGTGACGAAGATTGGCATGGAGGCGGAGTTAGGCGTGGTGACAGAGATCGGCGTGGGGGTGGGGTTAGGCGTGGTGACGGAGATCGGCGTGGGGGTGGAGTTAGGCGTGGTGACAGAGATCGGCGTGGGGGCGGGGTTAAGCGTGGTGATGGAGATCGGTGTGGGGGCGGGGTTAAGCGTGGTGATGGAGATCGGTGTGGGGGCGGAGACGCATGCGGCGTGGTGGTTGTGCAGGCTAGTGATGTCACTTGGGCGGAAGTGGCTGCGGCAACAGCAGAAACGATGTTCTTCCCGATAGCCGCGGAGGCCGCGAATCTGTCGGCGATGGTCTTCCTGGCAATCTTGCCTACAGAAGGGCCAATGGGCTGAGAAGTGGCAGATGGAGTTTAATTCAGATAAATGCAAGGTGCTTCATTTTGGGAAAGCAAATCTTAGCAGGATTTATACACTTAATGGTAAGGTCCTAGGGAGTGTTGCTGAACAAAGAGACCTTGGAGTGCAGGTTCATAGCTCCTTGAAAGTGGAGTCGCAGGTAGATAGGATAGTGAAGAAGGTGTTTGGTATGCTTTCCTTTATTGGTCAGAGTATTGAGTACAGGAGTTGGGAGGTCGTGTTGCGGCTGTACAGGACATTGGTTAGGCCACTGTTGGAATATTGCATGCAATTCTGGTCTCCTTCCTATTGGAAAGATGTTGTGAAACTTGAAAGGGTTCAGAAAAGATTTACAAGGATGTTGCCAGGGTTGGAGGATCTGAGCTACAGGGAGAGGCTGAACAGGCTGAGGCTGTTTTCCCTGGAGCGTCGGAGGCTGAAGGGTGACCTTATAGGGGTTTACAAAATTATGAGGGGCATGGATAGGGTAAATAGGCAAGGTCTTTTCCCTGGGGTCAGGGAGTCCAGAACTGGAGGGCATAGGTTTAGGGTGAGAGGGGAAAGATATAAAAGGGACCTAGGGCAATGTTTTCACACAGAGGGTGGTACATGTATGGAATGAGCTGCCAGAGGATGAGGTGGAGGCTGGTACAATTGCAACATTTAAGAAGCATTTGGATGGGTATATGAATAGGAAGGGTTTGGAGGGATATGGACCGGATGCCAGCAGGTGGGACTAGATTGGGTTGGGATATCTGGTCAGCATGGACGGGTTGGACCAAAGGGTTTCCATGCTGTACATCTCTATGACTCTATGACTCTATTTGCGTTTTTGTATCCTTAAAACAAAAGGATAACTTGAGAGAAGGTAGGATAAAGAATAAAGGAGGGATCGTGTGCTTTGAGACACAGGATGTGGGTGAGATCCTAAATGAGTACTTTATATCAGTATTCACCCAGGAGAAGGATATGCAGGATAGTGAGATTAATGTGCAGCATGATAATATGCTGCAGGATTTTGAGATCAAGAAAGAAATGGTTTTGGGTTGCTCGAAGAGCACTAAGATGGATAAGTCCCCAGGGTCTGATGGTATCGACCCCGAATTATTGAGAGGCAAGAGAGGAGATTGCTGGGGCCTTGACCAAGATCTTTGTATTCTCACTAGCCACTGGAGATGTCCTAGAGGACTGGGGATTAGTGAATGTCATTCCTCTGTTCAAGAAGGGAAATAGGGATAATCCAGGCAACTATAAACTGGTGAATCTCACATCAGTGATGAGGAAGCTGTTGGAAAGAATTCTTAGTGATAGGATTTAAGATATTTGGAAAAACATGGTCTAATTAAGGAGAGTCAGCACGGCTTTGTGCAGGGCAGGACATGTCTTACTAACTTGATTAAATTTTACAAGGAGGTGACAAAGGTGATTGGTGTGGGTAGAGCAGTAGATATTCTCTGCATGGATTTTAGTCAGACTTTCCACAAGGTCCCTCATGGTAGGCTCATCCAGAAGATTAAGATGCATGGGATCCACGGTGACTTGGCCGTGTGGATTCAGAATTGGCTTGCTCATAGAAGGCAGAGGATAGAGGTGGAAAAGTGTTTCCCAGGCTGGAGGTGCATGATTAGTGGGATCCACACTGGGACCTCTGTTGTTTGTGATATATATAAATGTTGATGAGTCATAGAGATGTACAGCATGGAAACAGACCCTTCGGTCCAACCCGTCCATGCTGACCAGATATCCCAACCCAATCTAGTCCCACCTGCCAGCACCCGGCCCATATCCCTCCAAACCCTTCCTATTCATATACCCATCCAAATGCCTCTTAAATGTTGCAATTGTACCAGCCTCCACCACTTCCTCTGGCAGCTCATTCCATACACTTACCACTCTCTGCGTGAAAAAGTTGCCCCGTAAGTCTCTTTTATTTCTTTCCCCTCTCACCCTAAACCTATGCCCTCTAGTTCTGGACTCCCTGACCCCAGGGAAAATCCTATTTACCCTATCTATACCCCTCAGCCTCTGTCACTCCAGGGAAAACAGCCCCAGCCTTTTCAGCCTCTCCCTATAGCTCAAATCCTCCAACCCTGGCAAGATCCTTGGAAATCTTTTCTGAACCCTTGGGTTAGTAAGTTTGCAGATGATACAAAGATCGGTGGAGTTTGGATATTGTAGAAGGTTGTCAATGGGACAACAGTGGGACATAAATCAGTCGCATATATGGATGGAGAATGAAGTTTAATCCGGGTAAGTGTGAGGTGCTGCACTTTGAGAGATCAAACGTTAAGGAAAAGCATACAGTTAATGGCAGGACTTTGAACAGCAAGAGGGATTTTGGGGTTCAAGTCCATAGTTTCCTGAAAGTGGTCATGTAAGTAGACAGGTTGGTAAATAAGACATATGGCATGCTTGCCTTTATTGGTCAGGGAATTGAGTACAAGAGTCAGGATGTCATGCTGCAGCTTTATAAGCCTTTGGTTAGGCCACACTGAGAGTATTGTGTTCAATTCTGGTCGCCATATTACAGGAAGAATATGGAGGCTTTGGAGAGAGTACAGAGGAGTTTTACCAGAATGCTGCCTGGATTAGAGCGTATGAGCTATAAGGAGAGGCTAGAGAAACTCGGGTTGTTTTCTCGAGAGCGGCAGGGGCTGAGGGGAGACTTGATGGAAGTTTATAAAATTATGAGATGTGTAGATAGGTCTGATGGTCAGAATGTTTGTCCCAGAGTTGAAATGTCTAAAACTAGGGGACATGCATTTAAGATGAGAGGGCGAAAGTTCAAAGGTGATGTGAGGAGCAGGTTTTTTACACAGAGAGTGGGAGAATGTGGAACACACTACCAGGTGGAGACAGATACAGTATGGGTTTTTAAGGGACTTTCAGATAAGCACATGAATATGCAAAGAATGGAAGTATATGGACCAAGGGATTAGTTTCATTTGGCATCATGTTTAATACAACATCATGGACCGAAGGGCCCGTTCCTATGCTGTACTGTTCTATGTTCTCATGTGATGTGTGGTATCTCTGGCCAAGCCAGCATGTATTACTTGGAGAAGGTTGTGGTGAACTGCCTTCTTGAACTGCAGGAACACCTACAGTGCTGGCATGGATGGAGTTCCAGCTGGTGGGTGCATCATTATTTCATCCACTTTCACATGCTTGCAGACATGCTGAGCTATATAATTATTTGAAGGTCTATGCACAATAGTTTGATTGTACAGATAAACCTCTCCAACAATGGATGGGAAACCCTAGCATTTGGTGGATTGAATAGGTTAACCTATGCTTTGCAACAAAGGCAACCACTTATTTATTTAGTTCCTAGCTTACAGCTGGTTAGGTAATCTCACTTCATTTATTTTCATGGAACTCATACTAACTTACTTCATCAGCATGTGTGCTGTTTCAATGCTATTTAAACTTTATTGACACTTACAGAATACTGAGAGGCCTGGGTAGAGTGGACTTGGAGAAGGTGTTTCCATGAGCAAGAGAGACTAGGACCCGAGGGCACAGCCTCAGAGTGAAGGGGATACCCTTTTGAACTGAAATGAGGATGAATTTCTTCAATCCAGAGGGTGGGGAAGCTGTGGAATGCATCACCACTGAAGACTGTGCGGGCCAAGTCATTGAGTGTATTTAAGCCAGATTGGTAAAGGGATCAAGGTTACAGGGAGAAGGCAGGAGAATGGGGTTGAGAAATATATCAGCCATGATTGAGTAGTGGAGCAGACTTGATGGGTTGAATGGCCTAATTCTGTATTTATGGTCTTAACATAACATTAGTCTCTGCCCTTGGGCTCATCATCAAGAAACCCTAGTTAACGGTCTGGGGCAAGGGTTCAAATCTCACCACAGTAGCTGTTGGTATTTAAATGCCGTTAACAAAATCTGGACTATAGACGTAGTCTCTTTGATGGTGACCAGTCTTCAATTGATGTAAAAACCCATCTGGTTCACTAATTCCTTTTGGGGAAGGAAACTGCCATCCTTTCCTGGTATGGCCTACATGTGACTCCTTCCCTGCAGATAAATGGTCGACTCTCAACTGCCCTCTGAAAACGTTTTGCAAGCCGCTTCATTCCAGGAGCAATAGAATTCGGCAGCAAATGTTGCCCCTGCCATGGAAAAGTAAAGACAAAAATATGAAAATGCACATGTTGTTTCATCACAATTACATCCAACTCTTTTCAGCCACATGTACCCAATCATTAGAAGTGAACTTTTTATTTTAAGATGGAATGAATTTGATTGTGAAGATTTACCAGTAATACTGAAAAAGGTTCATTCAAGACTCAGAATGTTACCCCACTGGTCCTCACCTACCACCCCACCAACCTCCATGTACAGCGTATCATCCGTCATAATTTCCGCCACCTCCAAACGGACCCCACCACCAGGGATATATTTCCCTTCCCTCCCCTATCAGCGTTCCGAAAAGACCGCTCCCTCTGTGACTCCCTCATCAGGTCCACACCCCCCACCAACCCAACCTCCACTCCCGGCACCTTCCCCTGCAACCGCAAGAAATACAAAACTTGCGCCCACACCTTCCCCTTTACTCCCCCCAAGGCCCCAAGGGATCCTTTCATATCCACCACAAATTCACCTGCGCCTCCACACACATCATTTACTGCATCCGCTGCACCCGATGTGGCCTCCTCTATATTGGGGAGACAGGCCGCCTACTTGCGGAACGTTTCAGAGAACACCTCTGGGACACCCGGACAAACCAACCCAACCACCCCGTGGCTCAACACTTCAACTCCCCCTCCCACCCCACCAAGGACATGCAGGTCCTTGGACTCCTCCATCGCCAGACCATAGCAACACAACGGCTGGAGGAAGAACGCCTCATCTTTCACCTAGGAACCCTCCAACCACAAGGGATAAACTCAGATTTCTCCAGTTTCCTCATTTCCCCTCCCCCCACCTTGTCTCAGTCCCAATCCTTGAACTCAGCACCACCTTCCTAACCTACAATCTTCTTCCTGACCTCTCTGCCCCCACCCCCCACTCCGGCCTATCACCCTCACCTTGACTTCCTTCCACCTATCGCATTTCCAACGCCCCTCCCCCAAGTCCCTCCTCCCTACCTTTTATCTTAGCCTGCTGGATACACTTTCCTCATTCCTGACGAAGGGCTTATGCCCGAAACGTCGATTCTCCTGCTCCTTGGATGCTGCCTGACCTGCTGCGCTTTTCCAGCGACACATTTTCAGCTCAGAATGTTAACTCTGTTTCTCTCTCACATACACACAAATGCTGCCAGAGCTGCTGAGTTTCTCCAGCATTGTTTCAGGTTTCCAGCATCCACACTGTATTGAGAAATACTGGACTTGCCAAATTCTGGAGCTAAGTGCACTCAATGTGTTTTTTCTTTGGTGAAAATCTGAATTTGTTATAACATACTTGTATTTAACATGGGATATGTGTCAATATTACAGCCCCAAGACCAACTCATTGCTATCCAGTGCATGATGGTCCTGTAAACACAGTGCAAACATCACCATTCTTCCGAGATATTATTTTGACTGTAGGAGGTTGGACCTTTGCGATTTGGAGAGAAGATGTTACAGTGAGTAATTCCCATTTCAGTTTCTTTGCCCATGAGTTGAAAATTGGCTTCCAGTGTTAAGAATGCACCCAACTTTTATCACTTCCTGTGATAACCTCCACCCATGTAACTCTGCAAGACACAGTCCCACAGCCACCTCTTTTATCAATGATCTTAATGCATGAGCACGGTCAAAGTGTACCTTTGTTCACTGACAGCCCAGTATCCATCCTCCATGTCCGCTCACACCTCCACACTCAAACATTACTCTGACAGCATCTCTCAAACCCATAACTTCTCCAACAGCGAGACATCTCTAGAAGGACAAGGGCAACAAGTACATGGGAACACCACCCATCTTCAACCACTCATCATCCTGACTTGGAAGTATATCACCACTCCTTCAGTGTCGCTGGGTCAAAATCCTGAAATTCCCTCCCTCAGGACATTATGGGTTTCCTCGTAATCCGGAACATTCCAGGAAGACAGCTCATCACCACTTTCTTTTCAAAAACAATGAGGGATGGGCAATAAATGGTATTCCAGCCGGTGATGCACATAAACAAATATTAAAGAACACCATGTACACACCACCCTCCTTTATATAAACCACTTCCCGCAGACCCATAGATATACCCCAATGCACACACACACACACGCATATGTTTACACACACACACAACGCGCATATGTTTACACACACACGCACATTTATAACATCAAAACAACACCTGGTTCTGTGGATAGATTAGAAAATTTGAGGTTATGTTGCTTAGAGACTAGAAGGCAAAGAGGAGGCTTGATCAAGGTGTTCAAAGTCATGAGATCTGGACAGAGTGTTACAGAATCACAGAATTGTTATGGTTAAAATTAAGGCCATTCAGCCCATCATATCTGCACTGACTGTGAGCATCATGCCTAGGTGCCATTTTGCTGCTGTTTCAATGTAATCCTGCAAATTTGCTGACTGCTGTACATCCGCTCCTTATGGCCTTATGGTCTTAGAGAGTGGCAGGGAAAAGGTGATGGAAGGTGGGGCGGTTAAATTGCTCATATGAAAATTGGACATGGATGATGGAGTGACTGGCCTGCTCCTGTGCTGTCAGCTATGATTTGATCTACCAATGTATTATGAAACAGTGCAGCCTTGATAGTTACTATTCTATAAAATATAAAACATATGAGCAGAAATAAGGCCATTCAGCCTCAGTCTGCTCTGCCACTCAATCACAATTTTTTCAACCCCATTCTCCCACTTTCTCCATGTAACCCTTGATCCCCTTGGCACTCGAGAACCTATCTATCTCAGTCTTAAATATACTCAATGACCTGGCCTCCACAGCCTTCTGTGGCAATAAATTCCATAGATTCTCCACTCTCTGTCTGAAGAAATTTCTCCTTATCTCTGTTCTATAGGGTCTTCCCTTTATTCTAAGGCTGTACCCTCAGGTCCTAGTCTCTCCCGCCAATGGGAACATCTTCCCAACATCCACTCTGTCCAAGCTGTTCAGTAAATTTCAATCAGCTCTCCCCTCATCCTTCTAAACTCCACTGATATAAACCCAGGATCCTCAAATGTTTCTAATATGTTAAACCTTTCATAGCTGGGACTACTCTTGTGTACCTCCTCTGGACCCACTCCAGGGCCAGTGTATCCTTCCTGAGATATGGGGCCCAAAATTGCTCACAACACTCAAAATGTGGCCTGTTCCAATATTTTTAAAGTGAGATTGTATTTAAGTGATATTAAAGATGGTTCTTTCCAAGGTGTGGGGGAATTCAACAACCTTTTGGTTTAGGTGAGGTTTCGATACTTGCCTTGTGACTCCCTGTCACCATTTTCCATTGAGAAAGTTCCTAGCCAGAGCAAAGCTTGCCAGAGTGAGTCACCATTTCACAGAGACACAATTGGAACTGTATTGAATTTCAGTGCTTGAGGTGCCCCACGGACTTACAAACCCATCCCTTTGTCACCGGGGTTTGAATCTGAACCAAACAAAACCCTCAGATAGAAATTTCCATTCTCTGCCAATGTGGGACTTGATCAGTGTGGGGTTTAGTCACTAATTAATCTCAAATCATGTCACATGCGATGATGTTTAGACACAGTTGCAAAGTCGACAATGTGGCAAAGAGTGTTAACAAAATAACTCCAAGCAAACATTGGGAAGATGCTATATTCTCCATTCAGTGACATCACTCAACATCTGATGGGCTTGTGTTGTGGGGATGGGGACTGGGGTGTGGGGAATGGGGTGTGGGGTGTAGGGGGTGGGGGTTGGGGTGTTGGGGTGTGGGGTGTGGGGGTTGGGGTGTGGGGTGTGGGGGTTGGGGTGTGGGGTGTGGGGTGTGGGGATGGGGTATGGGGAATGGGGTGTGGGGTGTGGGGGATGGGGTGTGGGGAATGGGGTGTGGGGGATGGGGTGTGGGGGATGGGGTGTGGGGTGTGGGGAATGGGGTGTGGGGTGTGGGGGGTGGGGGTTGGGGTGTGGGGTGTGGGGGTTGGGGTGTGGGGTGTGGGGGTTGGGGTGTGGGGTGTGGGGGTTGGGGTGTGGGGTGTGGGGTATGGGGAATGGGGTGTGGGGTGTGGGGATGGGGTGTGGTGAGTGGGGTGTGGGGATGGGGTAGGAGGTGGGGGCTTTATGGCCAGAACAAGAAAGCACACTCTTCAAATTCATGTCTGAGTCGATATCATTACCATGGTCCACTAGAGGAGAGTGACCCCTCCCCCCAGAGCAAGGTCAGAGAGTGACCCCTCCTCCCCAGAGCAAAGTCAAGAGTGACCCATCCCCCCCCCCAGAGCAAGGTCAGAGAATGACCCCTCCCCCCCAGAGCAAAGTCAGAGAGTGACCCCCCCCAGAGCAAGGTCAGGGTGTGACACCCCCAGAGCAAGGTCAGAGAATGACCCCTCCCCCCCCACCCCCCCAGAGCAAGGTCAGAGAGTGACCCCTCCCCCCCCCCCAGAGCAAGGTCAGAGAGTACCCCTGCATTGGAGGAAAGATGTGGATGTACTGGGGAGTATGCAGAAGTTTACAAGAAGGGCTCTACAGCTGAGAGGCCTCTGTTGTGGTGCTGAATTGGGGAGGTTGGGACTGTTCTCCTGGGAGAGGAGGAGGCTGAGAGGAGATCTGATGGGGCTTTTCAAAAACCCCATGAGTGGGCAGTATAGTGTAGATAGGGAGAAGCTGTTTCTGCTTGTGAAAGGATCAAGAACCAGAGAGGGCAGATTTTAAGTGTTCTTGCAAAAGAAGCAAATGCAAAGTTAGAAAGGTCTTTTTCACACAGCGAGTAGTTCAGATCTGGAAACAGCCAGGTTCAGTTGTGACATTCTGGAGAGCATTGGCTGGTTATTTCAATAGAAACATGCGAGGTCAAAGGGAAAAGGCTCAGAGGGCATTGACATTGAGTTAAAATGTACAGAGAGCTAGTGAATGCATAATAGGCTGAATGGCCTCCATATGCATGGTAACAATTCTGTGATTCTCTGTGGATAGCACTGGGTGAGGGTCCAGGTAACAGTATGTTAGATGTGTTCAAGTGACTGGAGGCTGGGGGATGGGATTCCAACCAGGGCACTATTGAAATCTTTTACCCAAAGGTAACAGATGCACAGCCGAGGGTTAAGAAGCAGGTGAACCTGCGCTTTATGAATAGGAGATTTGAAATGGGTGGGTTACTGTGTATGGGGTGCAGAGTCTGCGCTGTATGTTTGTGCTCGTGGTGGTTGTAAAAGTGATCTGGTTTGCTTCCCTGTTCCTACTCAGCTGGGACCCCTCCTACATTCAGCGTGTGCGACAAAACGCTGCACAACCGGTCACTGGTCACTCACCCGACCAGGCGTGGTCATCATCGGGAAGGAGGATGGCAACATTGATATTTGGGATTTACTTGAAAAAACCCATGAGCCCTCACAGACACAGAATATTTCTTCAGTTGCAATAAGTTGCATCAAGCCCTGGATTATCTCACGTACGTATTGTTTCATCAGAAAGCAGCTAACCAATGTAATGTGTTCAAAGCTTGTGTCTGGATGTTGTATGAACAAAAACAGTTTATATTAGAAGGTGATGGAAGGTGTCATCAACAGAGCTGATCAAACAGCACTTACTCAGCAATAACCTGCTCAGTGATGCTCAGTTTGGGTTCCATCAGGGTCACTCAGCTCCTGACCTCATTACAGCCTTCATTCAACATAGACAAAAGAGTTGAACTCGAGAGGTGAGGTGAGAGTGACAGCCCTTGATATCAAGGCCGCATTTGACTGAGTGTGGCATCAAGGGGCCCGGGCAAAACTGGAATCAATGGGTATTGGGGGCAAACTCTCTGCTGGTTAGAGTCATACCTCACACATAGGAAGGTGGTTGTGGTTGTTGTAGGTCAGTCTCTGTGGATGGGTCCTGGCTATCTGTGGAAGCAGTGGGTGGTCAGACTGCTACAGCTTCTAGTCAATGAAGGTGATGATGCCCCACATCCCGGTCTGCTGCTCCCGGTTCTCCCGGTGTGCGTGGACAGAAACCCTGCAGACATCACAGGGTCCTTCACTCCCTGAAGCTGAGCAGGTGCCTGCTCTCCCTCAGCCAAGTGTGGAGCTGTCATGATGAGGTGTTTCCAGCCTCACTAAGTATGACATTGGCACCAAGGGGATAGTATCTCGGCCGGTAGGGGGTTGCAGGAGGTGGCCTTGCCAATGCTTCCTCTCAGACCTCAGAGCTCTTAGAGAGCAGCTAACTGGCCTGGAGCAGGCATCACATTCCACAACCCCCTGCCTCCTGCCAACCAAACAGGCCCTTTCTGTCTCATTGAGGAAATAGAGTAGGTTTCACAGCTCTCAATGCAACATTTCCCGGGGTTGGGAGCAGTGGGCAGCATGGAGAATATGAGATGTGGGATGATGGGGGTGGTGGGCTGGGTGACAGTGAGTGAGGGAAAATGTTGAAGGTAATAGTGAAAGTGGCAGAGCCCTGGTGGGAACTGCATGCAGTATCAGAGACAAAGTGGTGGTAAGGACTCAGATAGTGAGTGGGTGTGAGCTGGTGAGAGAGAGCACTCAGATAGAGTGGGTGTGAGCTGGTGCGAGAGAGCACTCAGAGCGGGTGTGAGCTGGTGAGAGAGAGAGAGAGAGAGAGAGCACTCAGATAGAGTGGGTGTGAGCTGGTGTGAGAGAGAGAGCACTCAGATAGAGTGGGTGTGAGCTGGTGCGAGAGAGCACTCAGATAGAGTTGGTGTGAGCTGGTGCGAGAGAGCACTCAGAGCGGGTGTGAGCTGGTGAGAGAGAGAAAACTCAGAGTGGGTGTGAGCTGGTGAGAGAGAGAAAACTCAGATAGAGTGGGTGTGAGATGTGACAGAGAGCATTCAAATAGAGTGGGTGTGAGTTGGTGCGAGAGAGCACTCAGAGCGGATATGAGATGGTGAGAGAGAGCACTCAGATAGAGCGGGTGTGAGCTGTTGAGAGAGAGAGAGCACTCAGATAGAGTGGGTGTGAGCTGGTGAGAGAGAGCACTCAGCTAGAGTGGGTGTGAGCTGGTGAGAGAGAGAGAGAGCACTCAGATAGAGAGGTTGTGAGGTGGTGAGAGAGAGAGAGAGCACTTACATAGAGTTGGTATGAGCTGGTGAGAAACAGCACTCAGATAGAGTGGGTGTGAGATGTTGATAGAGAGAACACTCAAGTGGGTGTGAGATGTGAGAGAGAGCATTCAGAGCGGGTTTGAGCTGCTGAGAGAGAGAGAGCGCACTCAGATAGAGTAGAGGTGAGCTGGTGAGAGAGAGCGCACTCAGATAGAGTCGGTGTGAGCTGGTGAGAGAGAGCACTCAGATAGAGTGGGTGTGAGCTGGTGAGAGAGAGAGAGAGAGCACTCAGACTGGGTGTGAGATGGTGAGAGAGAGAGCACTCAGATAGAGTGGGTATGAGCGGTGAGAGACAGCACTCAGAGCGGGTATGAGATGGTGAGAGAGAGAGAGAGAGCACTCAGACTGGGTGTGAGATGGTGAGAGAGAGAGCACTCAGATAGAGAGGGTGTGAGCTGGTGAGAGAGAGAGCACTCAGATAGAGTGGGTATGAGCGGTGAGAGACAGCACTCAGAGCGGGTATGAGATGGTGAGAGAGAGAGCACTCAGAAAGAGTGGGTGTGAGCTGGTGAGAGAGAGAGAGAGAGAGCACTCAGACTGGGTGTGAGCTGGTGAGAGAGAGCATTCAGAGCGGGTATGAGATGGTGAGAGAGAGCACTCAGATAGAGTGGGTGTGAGCTGGTGAGAGAGAGAGAGAGAGCACTCAGATAGAGTGGGTGTGAGATGGTGAGAGAGAGAGAGAGAGCACTCAGACTGGGTGTGAGATGGTGAGAGAGCACTCAGATAGAGTGGGTGTGAGCTGGTGAGAGAGAGAGAGAGCACTCAGATAGAGGTGGGTCTGAGCTGGTGAGAGAGAGTGCACTCAGATAGAGTGGGTGTGAGATGGTGAGAGAGAGAACACTCAGATAGAGTGGGTGTGAGATCGTGAGGGAGAGCACTCAGATAGAGTGGGTGTGAGATGTGAGAGAGAGCATTCAGAGCGGGTGTGAGCTGCTGAGAGAGAGAGAGAGAGTACTCAGATAGAGTGTGTGAGAGATGGTGAGAGAGAGAGCACTCAGATAGAGTGGGTGTGAGAATGTGACAGAGAGAACACTCAGATAGAGTGGGTGTGAGAATGTGACAGAGAGAACACTCAGATAGAGTGGGTGTGAGATGGTGAGAGAGCACTCAGATAGAGTGGGTGCGAGCTGGTGAGAGAGAGAGAGAGAGAGAGCACACAGATAGAGTGGGTGTGAGATGGTGAGAGAGAGAGAGAGAGCACTCAGATAGAGTGGGTGCGAGCTGGTGAGAGAGAGAGAGAGAGAGAGCACACAGATAGAGTGGGTGTGAGATGGTGAGAGAGAGAGAGCACTCAGATAGAGTGGGTAGGAGCTGGTGAGAAAGAGAGAGAGCACTCAGTTAGAGCAGGTGTGAGCTGGTGAGAGAGAGAGAGAGGGAGCACTAAGATAGAGTGGGTGTGAGCTGATGAGAGAGAGCACTCAGTGTATATGAGATGGTGAGAGGGAGCACTCTGATAGAGCGGGTGTGAGCTGGTGAGAGAGAGAAAACTCAGATAGAGTGGGTGTGAGATGTGACAGAGAACATTCAAATAGAGTGGGTGTGAGTTGGTGCGAGAGAGAGAGAGCACTCAGATAGAGTGGGTATGAACTGGTGAGAGAGAGCACTCAGATAGAATGAGTGTGAGCTGATGAGAGAGTTGTGCACTCAGATAGAGTGGGTGTGAGCTGGTGAGAGAGAGCACTCAGAGTGTGTATGAGATGGTGAGAGAGCACTCAGATAGAGCGGGTGTGAGCTGGTGAGAGAGAGAGAAAGAGCATTCAGATAGAGTGGGTGTGAGATCGTGAGAGAGAGCACTCCGATAGAGTGAGTGTGAGCTGGTGAGAGAGAGCGCACTCAGATAGAGTGGGTATGAGCTGGTGAGAGACAGCACTCAGATAGAGTGGGTATGAGCTGGTGAGAGAGAGAGAGCACACTCAGAGTGGGTATGAGCTGGTGAGAGGGAGAGAGAGTGCACTCAGATAGAGCGGGTGTGAGCTGGTGAGAGAGAGCACTCAGGTGGAATGGGTGTGAAATGGTGGGAGAGCACTCAGCCCAGTGGAGTGGAGATGGTCATTGACTTTCTCACAGTGTGCCTGGCCATTCCTCCTCACTGTGGAGATGTCACTGACCTCGACTCAAGTGGCCAGGGCTGTTGGCATGATGTTCCTCCTCTGCACCACCCCCTCAACCCGGAAAATCACGGTGCCATTTGCCCCTTCACCTGGAGATGTTCTTGACTGAGGAGGGCCATTTTGGAATGCCAGTGCCCATCTATTGGCGTAATGGTCTTTTAAAGATGGCACAGACAGGAGAGAGAGTGGTGTGTTTTTCCAGGAACAGGACATGGTACTGAAATCGGAGTTGAGGGATGCTGCAGGGAACAGGGTAGGTAGTTAATGAGGGAAGCTCAGTAAGTTACAGTGAGAAAACTCACTAAGAACCCACAAGAAACCCTCCAAAAAGCTCAACACAACTCAGAAACCAAAAAAAAAGTAATATTCAGCCGGTCGACTGGATGATTGGCTTGGAGCCTGTATCCCTAAGGCATTGTGATCTTGGAACACGTTGGCCCTGTAATTTGATCACTGCTCAAGGTTAGCTAGACCTGCTTCCAGCATGTGCCAGAACTTAAAATGACACAGAGCTCAGTGCTTTAACCTACAAACCAGTGAAATGTAATCTCGATTCTTAAATTACATTGAGGTTATCATTGTGTATAGTCAACAGTTGGAATATTTGCACATTCCCCCCTGTCCAACCTAATCTGTGTTTTTCATTAGTGAGGCAACACTTACTGGCCGTATCTGATGACTTTGGTACATTGCACATTCTGGAGGTGCCCTGGGCTTTACGACATCCACTAACGCAAGAGGTCAGTGAACGGATCTTATTACTATTATCGCATTGCTATATTTTGATTGAAAACAAATACAAGTTTTTGCAAGTAATTGATCTGTCCCCTGAAGCACTCCCCATTGCTCATGTGAACCTGCATTGTCTCAGTGGAGTGAGGCTGTGTTAAGGTCTGGCATTATGCAGTCTGATGCAGTTACCCACACTGGTCGCAACCCAATACCTTCACAATAAAAAACACACAAGGAGTTCACCCTGCTCCACTGAAAACTGATCTGTGAAATGTAGTTACTGTCACCAGTAGCCAAGTTCTAGTCCTACAAAGGAGGATTTATATTTATGGAGAACCATCTGGATTGGAAACGTTAATTCTGTGTCTCTGTCCACAGATACTGCCTGACTCACTGAGTTTCTCCAGTGTTCTCTCTATCTGTCTTGGAATTCCAGCATTCACAGTACCTTGCTATTATTATATTTATATGGAACCTTTTCACGATCCCATTCTATTCCAAACCACTTGACAGAACTATTTTCATTGAGTACCATAAAGGTCCAACTATCTCAACCTCTTCCCTCGCCTGAGGTGTGGTGAGCCTCAGGTTAAAGCCCCACCACTCGTCTGTCTCTCTAATGAGAGAGCTACGCCATGGGACTCTAATGACTTTACCTTAATGCATTATGAAGGTAATGCTTCCTGAGGGGTAATCATTCTTTCAAAACAGGAAATGTGTCAGCCATTATGTGCACAGCAAGGTCTCACAGTAGCAACATGATAATGAAACCGTGATAGTGCTGCCTACCCCTAATTGCCCTTGAACTGAGGGCAGTTAAGAATCAACCACATTGCTGTGGGTCAGGAATCACGTGCACCCAGACTGGGTAAGGATGGCAGATTAAAAACTGAAAGTCGGGTGAGACCAGGTTATAGTCCAACAGATTTATTTGAAATCACAAGCTTTCAGAGAACCGTCCCTTCGTCACTCCACTGGATGAATGGGTGACTTCTGACCTTGTCCACCCCAGTCCAACACCGGCATCTGCACATCATAAAAACTGAAAGAATTGCGGATGCTGAAAATCAGAAACAAAGCAAGTTTTGAGAGGATTTGTAGCTCAGGTTGAGGTTTTGGATGTAGGTTTGCTTGCTGAGCTTGGAAGTTCATTTCCTGACCTTTCGTTACCCTACTTACCCATCTTCAGTGGCCTCATGTGAAGCAAAGAAACCCAAACATATAAATAGAAAGCAGGAATTTTTAGCATTGCTTCCCCTGAGGCCCACTGAAGATGTTACCTAATAAGGTAACAAAACGTCTGGAAATGAATCTTCCAGCTCAGTGAGCAAACTTCCATCCAAAATCAGAAACAAAATCTGAAATTGCTGGAAAAGCTCAGCAGGTCTAGCAGCATCTGTGGAGAGAAATCAGAATCAATGTTTTGGGTCCAATGGCCTTACTTCAGAAATCCCATACAGTTTTTATTAAGGATGACAAATTTCCTTCCCTCTCAAACACACTGAACCAGACGATGATAGTTGTAATGGTTACCATCACTGAGGCTAAAGTTCAATTCTAGATTTTTCCAAGTGAATTCCACAATGTGCAGTGCTGAGATTTGAACCCACCTCTCCAGAGTATTCTCCAGGGCAGCTGTGTCACCAGTGTGGGGTGGTGCCATTAACATTGTGACATAATCTCCCCTGGATCGAACAATGGTACATCCAGCACCCTGGGACGATTAGCTGAGATTCTAGACTGAAAGTGGGGCATGAACTCTCATTCATCACAAACAGCCACTGTTATAGAGTCACAGCTCTAGACCCAGGTAGGAAAGGATGTATTAAGTATGACGACATCATATGGGGACAGACTTGTGACCAACAATGGGACCACTGTATCTATCAGATTACTTCCTGACTCTCACTGGCCTGACTACCATGTGAAATATAATCCCTTCAGTGGTAGAGGGAGGAATATCAATTAATATTGATCTGTGCCCGGGGGAGCAGGAAGGTGGAAGCCAGAAGTGGGTGTGGGTAGGTGGAGGAATGGTGCCCAATGTATGTATTTTCCAGTAACCCAAACATCATCACTTCTAGTTAACAAGTTACCGCATATTGTACTGCTAGGCTACAATGTCAGGAACTGGATTTGACCGATCTGAACTATATTTGGGTGAAAGAATAATAATTACTTGTTATAAAAAAGGATATAGACAGATTTTTAATTAGTAATAGGTTAAAGGGTTATGGGGAGTGGACAGGAAAGTGAAGTTGAGTTTGAAATATGATCAGCCATGATAAAGTAGATTGAGGGGCTGAATGGCCTACCCCTGCCCCTGGTTTTAATGTTCTTATCAAAGTTGTTAAAGCTGGTGAGATTGTTTAGCTCAGTTAACTAGATGGCTGGTTTGTGAATTTTTAACAGCATGGGTTCAGTTCCCACACAGACTGAGGTTACCACAAAGGATTCCCCCCTCACCTGAGGCAGGTTAAACCACCATCAATCATCTCTCTCTCTCTCTATGGTCTGAGGAATTTATCTTAAAACTGTTAAGGATCAGAAGTCCCTCTGTGAAAGAAAAAGATGAAAGAATAATTTTGAGACGGTTTGCCTGGTCTGACAATCTGACGTTGGGTGAAGTGCTGAGCTCAGGGTTATGTTCTCTTTCTGGATTGACCATTATGTGGAGAGCACAACCTCTCAGTTCAGATAAGGACGAACCTGGGGGTGCTACGGGACATCTGACATGAGAACAGCTTACAAAACGTTGGGAGACAATAAGAGTCCTGATGAAGGGTTATGTCCAAAAATGTTGACTCTCTTGCTCCTCAGATGCTGCCTGACCTGCTGTGCTTTTCTAGCGCCACACTTTATCAACATCTGCAGTCCTCACTGTCTCCTAGACAAAAATAGTAAGAAATCGACTCGTTTGGAAAGCTCGTAATGACTCAAACAAATCATCACTTAAAAGAAACATCTTCCTTCTTCTCCAGAAATCTAACATTGAAGCTTACTTTGAAAGAGAAGTTAAACGGCTGGAATATTTTGAAGCCAGAAAAATATTGAGAAGTGAAAAGAAGGAGCAACCAGAGGAAGAGAAAGCGGTGAGCAAAATACGTTGGTCCTTTGAAAGCATTTACAACGCACCTTTGAAAAAAAATGTCCAAAGCTTATTACTTACCACCGCACACAAATACACATCTGTTTTCCTTTAACGTTTAATGCCTGCTATTATTTATTTATATTGCTGGAACTCAGGATCTCAGTGAGTGCAAACACAACTGCAGCCAAATCAATGGGGTAATTATGGCTTTAATTTACTCTGCAAATACAGTATTTTCTCAGTGTAAAACTTTATGAGGTATGTGGAACTCTTTAAACCCCATAGGGATGCTGCCCTTTGCTGGTTGGAGCGGTACAGCAAGTTATTGTAGAGGAAGTTTAGAGGGTGGCACAGTGGCTCAGTGGTTAGCACTGCTGCCTCACAGCGCCAGGGACCTGGGTTCAATTCCAGCCTTGGGCAACTGCTCTGTGTGGAGTTTCCATATTTTCCTCGTGTCTGCATGAGTTTCCTCCTACAATCCCAAAAATGTGTAGGCTAGGTGGATTAATCAAGGGGAATATAGGTTAGGGAGTGAATCTAGTGGCGTGCTCTTCAGAGGGTTGGTGCAGACTTGATGGGCCAAATGGCCTCTTCTGGAATACTGTGCCTGGTTCTGGTCTCCTCCTCCTCCAAGAAAGGACATTTCTGGCCGTGGGGGGAGTGTGACCGATTCCTGGGATGGGAGAACTGATGTACACGTGGGATTGGATCTGTTAGGACTATGTTCACTAGGGTTAGTAAGAATGGGGACAGGGGGTAAATCTCATAGACACCTATAAAATTCTAACATGATTAAACAGGGTAAATGCAGGAATCATCAAATCCATAGAGTATGGAAGCAGGCCATTCAGCCCCCACTGACCCTTCAACAGGCATTCCACTCAGACCAACCCCACACCCTATCCCTGTAATACTGCATTTTCCCATGGTTAACCCACCTAACCTGCACATCTTTGGACTGTGGGAGGAAACCGGAGCACCCGGAGGAAACCCACGCAGACACAGGGAGAATGTGCAAACTCCACACAGTCAGTCGCCTGAGGCTGGAATTGAACCCGGGTCTCTGGGCGCTGTGAGGCAGCATAGAGTCAGAGAGATGTACAGCATAGAAATAGATTAGATTAGATTTTCTACAGTGTGGAAACAGGCCCTTCGGCCCAACAAGTCCACACCGCCCCGCCGAAGAGAAACCCACTCCCTTACCCTATATTCACCCCTGACTAACGCACCTAACACTGTGGGCAATTTAGCATGGCCAATTCACCTGACCTGCACATCTTTGGACTGTGGGAGGAAACCGGAGCACCCGGAGGAAACCCACGCAGACACGGGGAAAATATGCAAACTCCACACAGTCAGGTGGGAATCGAAACCAGGACCCTGGTGCTGTGAGGCAGCAGTGCTAACCACTGAGTCACCGTGCAACTCATCTATGCTGACCAGATTTACCTAAATCAATTTAGTCCCATTTACCAGCACTTGGCCCATATCCCTCTAAACCCTTCCTATTCATATACCCATCCAGATGCCTTTTAAATGCTGTAATTGTACCAGCCTCCACCACTTCCTCTGGCAGCTCATTCCATACACGCACCACTCTCTGTGTGAAAAAGTTATCCCTTAGATCCCTTTTAAATCTTTAAGTGCTAACTACTGAGCCATTGTATTTCCCCTGAACACTATTTCTGATGGTGAGAGTCTAGGACAGGGGTCACAGTCTAAGGTCGGCCATTGAGGACTGAGATGAGGAGAAATTTCCTCACCCAGAGAGTGGGGAGCCTGTGGGATTCTCTGCCTCAGAAAGTGGTTGAGGCCAAAACATTGAATGTCTTCAAGAAGGAGTTAGATCTAGTTCTTAGATGAAAGGGTGTGGGAAGAAAGTGGGAACAGGGGACTGAGCTGGACGATCAGCCATGATTGTATTAATGGGAGGGCCAACTTGAGGGGCCAAATGGCCTACTCTTCCAGTTTTCGATGTTTCTATATTTCATACTGTTGTCGATGGAATTTCCAACAGGCCAGGGAGAAAGTGAGGACTGAAGGTGCTGGAGATCAGAGTCAAAAACTGTGGTGCTGGAAAGACACAGCAAGTCAGGCAGCATTTGAGGAGCAGGAGAGTCAACATTTTGAGCATATGCTCTTCAGGAATGGACATCTCCTCAGATGCTGCCTCACTGGCTGTGCTTTAACTGCACCATATATTCCAACAGGCCATTCATGCCTGAAATGAACATTGAATAAAATTTGTTAACAACAGAGGACCCAAATTAAAAATCAGAGGTAAAAGAGACCAGGGCAAGATTTGAACTCATTTAAAACGCGTTCACCTATGAAGGGTTAACAAAGGAACCCTTCAGGAAATTAGTCAGCATTTTCATCGCAAGGTTTTTGGCCTGTAAAGTGACCGGGTATCAATCGTGTTCAGGGAGAGAATATAAAAAGGAATGTAGATTACAGAATGAATTTCAGAACAGTTGGTGGGTCTGAAGCATGATAAAAGAAATATGTTTTTATTTCACAACGTTTATGTTCTCCTGTTGCAGCCACCCATCGCTGTGGTAAAGACAGTGGAAGAAGTGGAGGAGGAGTTAAAAAAGGAATATGGAGTTTACTTACAGGAAGAGAAGAAAATCATCTTTGCTCAACTTGGGAAAGTGTGAGGGAGGCTGAAGAATCTTTGGTATATTTTTTTATTAAAAAATAATCTGATTAGCGACAGCAGTATCACAACGGTGTCATCAGTGCAAAATAATCTTGCGTTGATTCATGTTTAACTTCTTTTGTTTTCCCATGAGGGTTCATCACTGAACGTATTCACAAGAGGCTGCCAAAAGAACATAAACATTTATTGCACAAACAAAAATGTGAACTATCTTACACTATCCAAGAACTATTTGAAACATTCACATTACAATTATCAAAAATAAGTTTTGACTCTTTCTACCCTGACAACCTTAGGGAGACCCAGCCTCCATGAAGAGTCATTCCTATCTCCACTCCAAAGATTTTTGTTCATCTGGCAAGACTGTAGTCAGTTCCTTTTCAGAGGATCGCTATAGTGACTTGATGTGATTTTCTTGAGTTAACGTCTTTTCCTGAGATGCTTAAATTAGCTGCTAGCTGAGCTCACTTATTGCTTAACATGGGTTTTCTTAACCATATTTTTAACAGCTTTATAAGCTGTCTTTCCCTCTGAGATCACCGTAGACTTCTGTTGCTCACTTTCTTCTAGGTAACACTGGATTTCTCCCCCAGCGCTGACTGCTTAGACTGTTAATAACCACATCTATTCTCAAGGACCTTGTTCTCTGAGTGAACCGGTTTCTGTTGTCATGACACTCTGGGATAGTGTAGTGGAAATCAAACCTGCTATTCCAGAGTCATCACAATATGAAATTTGATTAAACTGTTAAATTGCCCTAAATTTCTAATCCATTCCATCATTAACAAGAAAATCATTGCTTTTAAGAAATTAGATGATATAAACATGAATTGCTAACTTATAAACCTAAACTTAAGCTCTTCCCTTTATTGAATTCACATTCACATGCAAACATAGGTACAAAGATACAAGACATGACCTTGTGTAGTATTATAGATGGAAAAGGAAAATAATAGTCAGATGTGCACAGTTCTGGCACCATTTCAGAATCAATCACAAGAGGACATAGTGCGAGGGTAAGAATATTCAAAGGGATTTGAGACCAAATCTCTTCACTCGGTGGATGGTGGGAATCTGGAATGCACTGCCTGGGAAGGTGGTGGATGTTGGAAACGTTACAGTCCTTAAACAATATTTGGAGGAGCACATCAAACATCATAACATTCAAGAACGTGGGACAAGTGCAGGAAATTGGGATTAAAGTGCCTTTAGTGGTAGTTATGTTAATGCAGCCCCAATGGGCTGAAGGGCCTTTTCTGTGCTGTATGACTCTATGAGTGTATTCCGGATCACAGATATCAACGAGTTCCTTTCTTTCAGTTCCTTTTGATTCCTTTCATCTCGTTAAAGTTGTGAAGACGCCAATTCTTAGTCTTTCATTGACTGGTTGAGGATTTGCCATGGCACTGTCTCGAAAGGTAGTTTCTCCCATTTTCTTTTCAACAAGGGAGTTTGCAGAAAGAGCTGTTTAAAAGAAATGGTGAGTGAGAACAATCACCTGGGCCCCACAGATTAAGCGTGCCCAACCGACAATCTAAAATTGGTTATCAGGAAAATTCTCAACAAATCAGCACTCTCTTCCTGAACAGTGCAATGTTTTGTTCTCCCTTACATTGGAATTACTTTTAAACATCCGAATAAGTTCAAGAGGAAAATCTTCAATAAAATCACCTGATGAAGGAGCGGTGCTCTGAAAGCTAGTGCTTCCAAAAAAATTTGTTGGACTATAACCTAGTGTTATGTGATTTTTAACATTGTCCACCCCAGTCCAACACCGGCACCACCAAATCATGTTCAATAAACTAAATTAACAAATGAACAGACTATTAAAAGGTGAACTAACTTGATGTTATCCATAAAGGAAAGGAGTTAGATATACTTAGAGTCATAGAGATGTACAGCATCGAAACAGACCCCTCCTCCATGCTGACTAGATATCTGAAATTAATCTAGTTCCATTTGCCAGCACTTGGCCCATATCCCTCTAACCCTTCTTATTCATATACCCATCCAGATGCCTTTTAAATGCTGTAATTGTACCAGCCTCTACCACTTCCTCTGGCAGCTCATTCCATACATGCACCACCCTCTGTGTGAAAAAGTTACCCCTTAGGTCCCTTTTAAACCTTTCCCCTCTCACCTTAATACTGTGCCCTCTAGTTCTGGGCTCCCTCACCCCAGGGAAAAGACCTTCTCTATTTATCCTATCCTTGCCCCTCATGATTTTATAAATCTCTATAAGGTCACCCCTCAGCCTCCAACACTCCAGGGTAAACAGCCCCAGCTTATTCAGCCTCACTCTATAGCTCAAACACTGGCAACATGCTTGTAAATCTTTTTTGAACCTTTTCAAATTTCACAATATCCTTCCTATAGGAGGGAGACCACAATTGCACACAATATTCCAAAAGTGGCCTAACCAATGTCCTGTACAGCCACAACATGACCTCTCAAATGCCTATACTCAATATTTTGACCAGTGGCGCAATGGATAACGTGTCTGCCTATGGATTGGAAGATTCCAGGTTTGACTCCTGGCTGGCTTGAAACTTTGGGGCTGCACAGTGGCTCAGTGGTTAGCACTGCTACCTCACAGCACCAGAGACCTGGGTTCAATTCCTGCCTCGGGCAACTGTCTGTGTGAAGTTTGCACATTCTCCCCGTGTCTACATGGGTTTCCTCTGGGTGTTCCGGTTTCCTCCCACAGTCCAAAGATGTGCAGGTCAGGTGAATTGGCCATGCTAAATTGTCCGTAAGGTTAGGTGCATTAGGGGAATGGGTCTGGATGGGTTGCTCTTCGGAGGGTTGGTGTGGACTTGTTGGGCCGAAGGGCCTGTTTCCACGCTGTAGGTAATCTAATCATAAAGGCAAGCATACCAAACGCCTTCTTCACTATCCTGTCTCCCTGCGACTCCACTTTCAATGAACTATTTCTTCGGGCTAACATAATCAAAGGGTCTGGGGAGAAAGCCGGAAAAGGGGCCTGAGTTGGATGATCAGCTGTGATCATATTGAATGGCGGAGCAGGCGGGAAAGGTTTTTGATTTATTTCTGTGCGGAATGTACAAGAGCAACACAAGACACAGACAGGAGGTGCTGACAATCACAGTTCTGAGAACTCAACAATCAAAGGGATGGACCCATTGCCGAGCACATTGCACTATGTGAATGTCACCCCTTCTCCGTTTCCCAGCAGTGTGCCACGCAAACAGCCTGCACATGTCACTGGCAAACGGCTGGGTCTGAGATTCAATGGGGAAGAATCCTTCGTGGGGTGAAGGGGAACAAGAGTCACTGAGGAGGTACCACAATAATCATTCAACAGGTTCAGCTGATTCCAGACCAAGGACCTAGCCACCATCAGTCCTGTAGGTCAGGGCCAGCCAATCCAGGTATTACAGATAGATCCATTGCTGTGAGAAGGAAGGAGAGAATTTTCTTGCAATATTTTCAAAGTGAGTGACCAAATGGAAGAAAAGCAGTTAGTGGACATTTGAAGGATTTTCTGTAAACATCCTGCTATGTTTTCTCCAGGATTTCTACTTGCAGCCATGCCGAAAGGATCCTTAATGACTGAATGGAAGGTTGGATAGACTGGGTTTGTTTTCACTGGAATGCAGGAGGTGGTGGGGTGACCCAATAGCAGTTTATAAGATTGTGAATGGCGTGGATAGTGTGGAAATTATGAGACTATTTCCCAGAGTGGAGGGGTCAATTACTAGTGGACACAGGTTCAAGCTGCGATGGGTGGGGTTTAAAAGAGATGTGCAAGTCAAGCTTTTCACTCAGAGGGTGGTGAGGGACTGGAACGCACTGCCAGAAGAGACGGTGGAAGCAGACGCAATAGCAGCATTCAAGAAGCACCTGGATAAATACATGAATAGGAAGGGAATAGAGGGATATGGATCCTGTAAGTGAAGACAGTTTTAGAATGGAAGGGCAAAATGTGTCGGCACAGCCTTGGAGGGCCAAAGGGCCTGTTCCTGTGCTGTATTGTTCTT
The DNA here is from genome assembly GCF_047496795.1 of Chiloscyllium punctatum. Classification (NCBI taxonomy): domain Eukaryota; kingdom Metazoa; phylum Chordata; class Chondrichthyes; order Orectolobiformes; family Hemiscylliidae; genus Chiloscyllium; species Chiloscyllium punctatum. Next base: position 130,895,273 of record NC_092745.1, read on the forward strand.
TGGATCTCAAATTCCAAGAAATCTGGGGTTTTCGCCAGAGTTGAGTTTTTATTCCACTTAAGCAGTAGTTCCCATATCCCTCGTTATCGTCAGCCCTTGCCAATTGACATTTCCAACAGCATTAAAGGAGTTAAAGGAAAAAAATGGAAGGTATGTGAGGTTCTAACAGTGAGGATAAACACGTTAATGATTCCAGTATGTCTGTGTGCCGAGTTTCCACTCCTCTCTGATACTGTATTACGAGTTCAAGAAGGACTCTTTGGCATTGAGTCAGCAAATGGAAAGGTCTGTTTTACATTAACGTCGAAGAGTTTACCAGCATTCTGAGTTTTATAATGTCTTGTAGATTGCTGCATTACATTCCATCTTCATTATCAATAGTAGCAAATTATGTGTATTAATATTTCATAATAATAAAAAAAAATTGAACTCTGCAGATCTCAACCACATAGCTTGAGAGCTGGGAGCTATGTAAACCCCTCGGGAATTTTGCTGAACTACTAATATCGGGAGACGTGAGCTGAACCTCAGACTCCAAGTAATGAAAACCAGATTGCAGCAAAAAAACAGCTGGGGTTTCCTGTCAGTACAGAGTCGAAACTCGGTCTTTAACAGACCTCCAGCTTCACAAAACTGTGGTGTGTTTTGTACGATGCTGGTCAAATATGAACAGTATGTCTAAACAGAATTTCAAGTTTGATATTGATGTGTTGAAGTGATCTCATTTTGTTTCCCTTTCCCCTCTATTTCCGTCAGGGTGCCTCTCCCTCCAGGGTGAACCCTCTGCTATGTTGGGAAGTCCACAGTTTGGGGTGCACATGATTAAACAGATAGAGCAAGTCCTTCCTGTGGTGATGGGTCATGAACTGTCAATGGGATGAATGACCTATTGACTGCCGTATTGACTCTGAGTCCAAAACAGAGAACAGAAAGTTAAAATCCGAGCCAGCCTGTTCATAGAATGAATGTCAGGAAGCACTTCCTCACAAAGAAAGTAGTGGAAATCTGGAACTCTTCCCGCTGAATTTGGGATTAATTAGAAATAGTTGGGCATCAATTACAGATGACTAAGGATCAATTGGAGATTATAGTCATACAGTTATAGAGGTGTACAGCATGGAAACAGACCCTTCAGTCCAATTCGTCCATGTCAACCAGATATCCTAAATAAATCTATTGCCATTTGCCAGCAGACATTTGTCTGTCTAATTTATGTATCCATCCAGATGTCTTTCAAATGTAATTGTACCAGCCTCCACCACTTCCACTGGCAGCTCATTCCATACACGTACCACCCTCTGCGTGAAAAAGTTGCCCTTTAGGTCCCTTTTAAACCTTTCCCCTCTCACCTATGCCCTCTAATTTTGGACTCCCTTTCACTGGAAAAAAGACCTTGTCTATTTACTCTAGCTATGTCCCTCATGATTTTATAAACCTCTATAAGGTCACCCCTCAGTCTCCGATGCTCCAGGGAAAACAGCCCCAGCCTGTTCAACCTCTCCCTATAGCTCAAATCCTCCAACCCTGGCAACAGCCTTGTAAATCTTTTCTGAACCCTGTCAAGTTTCACACCATCCTTCTGATAGGAAGGAGACCAGAATTGCACACAGAATTCCAAAAGTAGCCTAACCAATGTCCCATACATTTGGAATATGACCTCCCAACTTCTATACTCAATGCATCAATACAAGCAGGAGATAGCTGGGATGAATTGGAGATAGCTGGGTTGATTTTTCTCGTAGTGATTACTGAGCCAAGGCAGATAAAATGAGTCAGGACATAGAGCAGTCATGATTTATTGGTAGAACAGACTTGAGAGCCTAAGTGGTCTCATCCTGTCTCCATGTTTCCACACAAATGACCATTAATCTGGTAGGATGGGGTGGCAGTCTGTGACAATGGGAGGTACCCTCGATGGGAGATCATCAGGGACCTGATCCTGTCCAGATCCACGTCCTTCCCTGAACACTCAAACAAGCAATTGCTGTTCTGATAATTTAATTTGTGATGAGTGTATTTGTAGCTTTCCAACTGTTGCCACACCCCTGATCAGCTGATAGCTCTCAATGTGGACAGTCAGACAAGATCTCACCACTTTGTAAGGTGTCACAGCAATGGAAGACATGAAGGTATTTGACAGGGCAGCTGGGAGAAGGATGTTTCCTTTTGTGAGAGAATCAGATCCGGGGGTGGGGTCACTGTTTATAAGTAAAGATGCCACTGTCAAACCAAACTATAGCTCTCTCACTGGAGAGAGAGAGAGACAGAGAGAGAGAGGGAGAGAGAGAACTGGTGGTGGTTTAACCCAAGGGTCATGACACCTCGGACAAGGGTCCTTCATTGTAACCTCAGCCAGTGTGAGAATTAAACCCATGCTGTTGGTATCATTGCAAACCAGCCATCCAGCCAACTGAGCTAAACGAACGTCCCTCATCTTAGCATGAAGGGGGTTCTCGATTGAAGACTGAGATGAAGCAGAATTTTCTCCTTGTTGGAACTCCCCTCCTAAAAGGCAGTGAAAGCAGAGACTGTGAAGAAGCTGGGGAACCAGTTAGTGAGGGAACTGTGACTATGGAATTAAGGTGACATTCAGCTCAGCCACAAACTAACTGAACAATTCGGAGGGGCTGAGTGGCCTGAACCTGCTCCTAACTGAAGTGCTAACAAGCTGCTGGGAATATGTTACACAATTAATGTTTTCACATCTCAGGTACACATTTCCGCTGAAACAAATGGTCACATGAGAAAAGCCAATTAAGTGCAGATGATGAAAATCAGAAACTAAAACAGAAAATGCTGGAAAAACTCAGCATCAGTGGAAGGAGAAAACAGAGCTAACATTTCGGGTCCAGTGACCCTTCTTCAGAACAGATGACCACCAATGTTTCAACGACATCCTCCTTCAATTCGAGGGCTTTTTATCATCTGAGGTTGAAGCTTTCTCTGTGTCGCAGACATATGGGAACATCACCCCCCTGCAAGTTCCCCTCCAAGCCCCTCACCATCCTGACTTAGGAATATATCTACGTTCCTTCAGTGCCACTGGGTCAGTTTCCAGGAATTCCCACCCAAAGGCATTGTGGGTCTACCGACAGCACAGGGACTGCAGCGGTTTGAAGCAGCAGCTCACTCCCACGGCCAGTGTGGCGATGGACGACACAGGGTCACTGTGGTGATGGACAAGGCAGGATCAGTGTGGCGATGGATAATGTAGGGTCAGTGTGGTGTTGGATGATGTACGGTCAGTGTGGTGATGGATGATGTAGGGTCAGTGTGGTGATGGATGATGTACGGTCAGTGTGGTGATGGATGATGTACGGTCAGTGTGGCAATGGACGATGTAGGGTCAGTGTGGAGATGGACGATGTAGGGTCAGTGTGGTGATGGACAATGCACGGTCAGTGTGGAGATGGATGATGTAGGGTCAGTGTGGAGATGGATGATGTAGGGTCAGTGTGGTGATGGATGATGTAGGGTCAGTGTGGAGATGGACGATGTAGGGTCAGTGTGGAGATGGAAGATGTAGGGTCAGTGTGGAGATGGATGATGTAGGGTCAGTGTGGAGATGGACGATGTAGGGTCAGTGTGGTATTGGATGATGTAGGGTCAGTGTGGAGATGGATGATGTAGGGTCAGTGTGGAGATGGACGATGTAGGGTCAGTGTGGAGATGGAAGATGTAGGGTCAGTGTGGAGATGGATGATGTAGGGTCAGTGTGGAGATGGACGATGTAGGGTCAGTGTGGTATTGGATGATGTAGGGTCAGTGTGGAGATGGACGATGTAGGGTCAGTGTGGAGATGGACGATGCACGGTCAGTGTGGCGATGGACGATGTAGGGTCAGTGTGGAGATGGACGATGTAGGGTCAGTGTGGAGATGGATGATGTAGGGTCAGTGTGGCGATGGACGATGTAGGGTCAGTGTGGAGATGGATGATGTAGGGTCAGTGTGGCGATGGATGATGTAGGGTCAGTGTGGAGATGGACGATGTAGGGTCAGTGTGGAGATGGATGATGTAGGGTCAGTGTGGAGATGGATGATGTAGGGTCAGTGTGGAGATGGACGATGTAGGGTCAGTGTGGCGATGGATGATGTAGGGTCAGTGTGGAGATGGACGATGTAGGGTCAGTGTGGAGATGGATGATGTAGGGTCAGTGTGGCGATGGACGATGTAGGGTCAGTGTGGAGATGGACGATGTAGGGTCAGTGTGGAGATGGACGATGTAGGGTCAGTGTGAAGATGGACGATGTAGGGTCAGTGTGGAGATGGATGATGTAGGGTCAGTGTGGCGATGGACGATGTAGGGTCAGTGTGGAGATGGATGATGTAGGGTCAGTGTGGCGATGGATGATGTAGGGTCAGTGTGGAGATGGACGATGTAGGGTCAGTGTGGAGATGGATGATGTAGGGTCAGTGTGGTGATGGATGATGTAGGGTCAGTGTGGAGATGGACGATGTAGGGTCAGTGTGGCGATGGATGATGTAGGGTCAGTGTGGCGATGGACGATGTAGGGTCAGTGTGGAGATGGATGATGCACGGTCAGTGTGGCGATGGACGATGTAGGGTCAGTGTGGAGATGGATGATGCACGGTCAGTGTGGCGATGGACGATGTAGGGTCAGTGTGGCGATGGACGATGTAGGGTCAGTGTGGAGATGGATGATGTAGGGTCAGTGTGGCGATGGATGATGTAGGGTCAGTGTGGAGATGGATGATGTAGGGTCAGTGTGGAGATGGACGATGTAGGGTCAGTGTGGAGATGGAAGATGTAGGGTCAGTGTGGAGATGGATGATGTAGGGTCAGTGTGGAGATGGACGATGTAGGGTCAGTGTGGTATTGGATGATGTAGGGTCAGTGTGGAGATGGATGATGTAGGGTCAGTGTGGAGATGGACGATGTAGGGTCAGTGTGGAGATGGAAGATGTAGGGTCAGTGTGGAGATGGATGATGTAGGGTCAGTGTGGAGATGGACGATGTAGGGTCAGTGTGGTATTGGATGATGTAGGGTCAGTGTGGAGATGGACGATGTAGGGTCAGTGTGGAGATGGACGATGCACGGTCAGTGTGGCGATGGACGATGTAGGGTCAGTGTGGAGATGGACGATGTAGGGTCAGTGTGGAGATGGATGATGTAGGGTCAGTGTGGCGATGGACGATGTAGGGAAGTGTGGAGATGGATGATGTAGGGTCAGTGTGGCGATGGATGATGTAGGGTCAGTGTGGAGATGGACGATGTAGGGTCAGTGTGGAGATGGATGATGTAGGGTCAGTGTGGAGATGGATGATGTAGGGTCAGTGTGGAGATGGACGATGTAGGGTCAGTGTGGCGATGGATGATGTAGGGTCAGTGTGGAGATGGATGATGTAGGGTCAGTGTGGAGATGGACGATGTAGGGTCAGTGTGGAGATGGACGATGTAGGGTCAGTGTGGAGATGGATGATGTAGGGTCAGTGTGGAGATGGACGATGTAGGGTCAGTGTGGAGATGGATGATGTAGGGTCAGTGTGGCGATGGACGATGTAGGGTCAGTGTGGAGATGGATGATGTAGGGTCAGTGTGGCGATGGATGATGTAGGGTCAGTGTGGAGATGGACGATGTAGGGTCAGTGTGGAGATGGATGATGTAGGGTCAGTGTGGTGATGGATGATGTAGGGTCAGTGTGGAGATGGACGATGTAGGGTCAGTGTGGCGATGGATGATGTAGTGTCAGTGTGGCGATGGACGATGTAGGGTCAGTGTGGAGATGGATGATGCACGGTCAGTGTGGCGATGGACGATGTAGGGTCAGTGTGGAGATGGATGATGCACGGTCAGTGTGGCGATGGACGATGTAGGGTCAGTGTGGCGATGGACGATGTAGGGTCAGTGTGGAGATGGATGATGTAGGGTCAGTGTGGCGATGGATGATGTAGGGTCAGTGTGGAGATGGATGATGTAGGGTCAGTGTGGAGATGGACGATGTAGGGTCAGTGTGGCGATGGATGATGTAGGGTCAGTGTGGAGATGGATGATGTAGGGTCAGTGTGGAGATGGATGATGTAGGGTCAGTGTGGAGATGGACGATGTAGGGTCAGTGTGGAGATGGAAGATGTAGGGTCAGTGTGGAGATGGATGATGTAGGGTCAGTGTGGAGATGGACGATGTAGGGTCAGTGTGGTATTGGATGATGTAGGGTCAGTGTGGAGATGGATGATGTAGGGTCAGTGTGGAGATGGACGATGTAGGGTCAGTGTGGAGATGGAAGATGTAGGGTCAGTGTGGAGATGGATGATGTAGGGTCAGTGTGGAGATGGACGATGTAGGGTCAGTGTGGTATTGGATGATGTAGGGTCAGTGTGGAGATGGACGATGTAGGGTCAGTGTGGAGATGGACGATGCACGGTCAGTGTGGCGATGGACGATGTAGGGTCAGTGTGGAGATGGACGATGTAGGGTCAGTGTGGAGATGGATGATGTAGGGTCAGTGTGGCGATGGACGATGTAGGGTCAGTGTGGAGATGGATGATGTAGGGTCAGTGTGGCGATGGATGATGTAGGGTCAGTGTGGAGATGGACGATGTAGGGTCAGTGTGGAGATGGATGATGTAGGGTCAGTGTGGAGATGGATGATGTAGGGTCAGTGTGGAGATGGACGATGTAGGGTCAGTGTGGCGATGGATGATGTAGGGTCAGTGTGGAGATGGACGATGTAGGGTCAGTGTGGAGATGGACGATGTAGGGTCAGTGTGGAGATGGATGATGTAGGGTCAGTGTGGAGATGGACGATGTAGGGTCAGTGTGGAGATGGATGATGTAGGGTCAGTGTGGCGATGGACGATGTAGGGTCAGTGTGGAGATGGATGATGTAGGGTCAGTGTGGCGATGGATGATGTAGGGTCAGTGTGGAGATGGACGATGTAGGGTCAGTGTGGAGATGGATGATGTCGGGTCAGTGTGGTGATGGATGATGTAGGGTCAGTGTGGAGATGGACGATGTAGGGTCAGTGTGGCGATGGATGATGTAGGGTCAGTGTGGCGATGGACGATGTAGGGTCAGTGTGGAGATGGATGATGCATGGTCAGTGTGGCGATGGACGATGTAGGGTCAGTGTGGAGATGGATGATGCACGGTCAGTGTGGCGATGGACGATGTAGGGTCAGTGTGGCGATGGACGATGTAGGGTCAGTGTGGAGATGGATGATGTAGGGTCAGTGTGGCGATGGATGATGTAGGGTCAGTGTGGAGATGGATGATGTAGGGTCAGTGTGGAGATGGATGATGTAGGGTCAGTGTGGAGATGGACGATGTAGGGTCAGTGTGGCGATGGATGATGTAGGGTCAGTGTGGCGATGGACGATGTAGGGTCAGTGTGGAGATGGATGATGTAGGGTCAGTGTGGAGATGGATGATGCACGGTCAGTGTGGCGATGGACGATGTAGGGTCAGTGTGGCGATGGACGATGCACGGTCAGTGTGGTGATGGACGATGTAGGGTCAGTGTGGAGATGGACGATGTAGGGTCAGTGTGGCGATGGATGATGTAGGGTCAGTGTGGAGATGGACGATGTAGGGTCAGTGTGGAGATGGATGATGTAGGGTTAGTGTGGTGATGGATGATGTAGGGTCAGTGTGGAGATGGACGATGTAGGGTCAGTGTGGCGATGGATGATGTAGGGTCAGTGTGGAGATGGATGATGCACGGTCAGTGTGGCGATGGACGATGTAGGGTCAGTGTGGCGATGGACGATGTCGGGTCAGTGTGGAGATGGATGATGTAGGGTCAGTGTGGTGATGGATGATGTAGGGTCAGTGTGGAGATGGACGATGTAGGGTCAGTGTGGAGATGGACGATGCAGGGTCAGTGTGGTGATGGATGATGTAGGGTCAGTGTGGCGATGGATAATGTAGGGTCAGTGTGGTGATGGATAATGTAGGGTCAGTGTGGTGATGGATGATGTAGGGTCAGTGTGGAGATGGACGATGTAGGGTCAGTGTGGCGATGGACAATGCACGGTCAGTGTGGCGATGGATGATGTAGGGTCAGTGTGGAGATGGACGATGTAGGGCCAGTGTGATGATGGACAATGCACGGTCAGTGTGGAGATGGATGATGTAGGGTCAGTGTGGAGATGGATGATGTAGGGTCAGTGTGGAGATGGACGATGTAGGGTCAGTGTGGAGATGGACGATGTAGGGTCAGTGTGGCGATGGATGATGTAGGGTCAGTGTGGACATGGATGATGTAGGGTCAGTGTGGAGATGGATGATGTAGGGTCAGTGTGGAGATGGATGATGTAGGGTCAGTGTGGCGATGGATGATGTAGGGTCAGTGTGGAGATGGACGATGTAGGGTCAGTGTGGCGATGGATGATGTAGGGTCAGTGTGGCGATGGACAATGCACGGTCAGTGTGGCGATGGATGATGTAGGGTCAGTGTGGAGATGGACGATGTAGGGTCAGTGTGGCGATGGATGATGTAGGGTCAGTGTGGTGATGGACGATGTAGGGTCAGTGTGGCGATGGACGATGTAGGGTCAGTGTGGAGATGGACAATGTAGGGTCAGTGTGGTGATGGACGATGTAGGGTCAGTGTGGCGATGGACGATGTAGGGTCAGTGTGGCGATGGACGATGTAGGGTCAATGTGGCGATAGATGATGTAGGGTCAATGTGGCGATGGACGATGTAGGGTCAGTGTGGCGATGGACGATATAGGGTCAATGTGGCGATAGATGATGTAGGGTCAGTGTCGAGATGGACGATGTAGGGTCAGTGTGGGGATGGATGATACAGGGTCAGTGTGGTGATGGATGATGTAGGGTCAGTGTGGTGATGGATGATGTAGGGTCAGTGTGGTGATGGACGATGTAGGGTCAGTGTGGAGATGGACGATGTAGGGTCAGTGTGGTGATGGATGATGTAGGGTCAGTGTGGCGATGGATGATGTAGGGTCAGTGTGGCAATGGATGATGCAGGGTCAGTGTGGTGATGGACGATGTAGGGTCAGTGTGGCGATGGATGATGTAGGGTCAGTGTGGCGATGGATGATGCAGGGTCAGTGTGGAGATGGACGATGTAGGGTCAGTGTGGCGATGGATGATGTAGGGTCAGTGTGGTGATGGATGATGCAGGGTCAGTGTGGTGATGGACGATGTAGGGTCAGTGTGGCGATGGATGATGTAGGGTCAGTGTGGCGATGGATGATGCAGGGTCAGTGTGGTGATGGATGATGGAGGGTCAGTGTGGCGATGGATGATGTAGGGTCAGTGTGGAGATGGATGATGTAGGGTCAGTGTGGCGATGGATGATGTAGGGTCAGTGTGGAGATGGATGATGCACGGTCAGTGTGGCGATGGACGATGTAGGGTCAGTGTGGCGATGGACGATGTCGGGTCAGTGTGGAGATGGATGATGTAGGGTCAGTGTGGTGATGGAAGATGTAGGGTCAGTGTGGAGATGGACGATGTAGGGTCAGTGTGGAGATGGACGATGCAGGGTCAGTGTGGTGATGGATGATGTAGGGTCAGTGTGGCGATGGATAATGTAGGGTCAGTGTGGTGATGGATAATGTAGGGTCAGTGTGGTGATGGATGATGTAGGGTCAGTGTGGAGATGGACGATGTAGGGTCAGTGTGGCGATGGACAATGCACGGTCAGTGTGGCGATGGATGATGTAGGGTCAGTGTGGAGATGGACGATGTAGGGCCAGTGTGATGATGGACAATGCACGGTCAGTGTGGAGATGGATGATGTAGGGTCAGTGTGGAGATGGATGATGTAGGGTCAGTGTGGAGATGGACGATGTAGGGTCAGTGTGGAGATGGACGATGTAGGGTCAGTGTGGCGATGGATGATGTAGGGTCAGTGTGGACATGGATGATGTAGGGTCAGTGTGGAGATGGATGATGTAGGGTCAGTGTGGAGATGGATGATGTAGGGTCAGTGTGGCGATGGATGATGTAGGGTCAGTGTGGAGATGGACGATGTAGGGTCAGTGTGGCGATGGATGATGTAGGGTCAGTGTGGCGATGGACAATGCACGGTCAGTGTGGCGATGGATGATGTAGGGTCAGTGTGGAGATGGACGATGTAGGGTCAGTGTGGCGATGGATGATGTAGGGTCAGTGTGGTGATGGACGATGTAGGGTCAGTGTGGCGATGGACGATGTAGGGTCAGTGTGGAGATGGACAATGTAGGGTCAGTGTGGTGATGGACGATGTAGGGTCAGTGTGGCGATGGACGATGTAGGGTCAGTGTGGCGATGGACGATGTAGGGTCAATGTGGCGATAGATGATGTAGGGTCAATGTGGCGATGGACGATGTAGGGTCAGTGTGGCGATGGACGATATAGGGTCAATGTGGCGATAGATGATGTAGGGTCAGTGTCGAGATGGACGATGTAGGGTCAGTGTGGGGATGGATGATACAGGGTCAGTGTGGTGATGGATGATGTAGGGTCAGTGTGGTGATGGATGATGTAGGGTCAGTGTGGTGATGGACGATGTAGGGTCAGTGTGGAGATGGACGATGTAGGGTCAGTGTGGTGATGGACGATGTAGGGTCAGTGTGGCGATGGATGATGTAGGGTCAGTGTGGCAATGGATGATGCAGGGTCAGTGTGGTGATGGACGATGTAGGGTCAGTGTGGCGATGGATGATGTAGGGTCAGTGTGGCGATGGATGATGCAGGGTCAGTGTGGAGATGGACGATGTAGGGTCAGTGTGGCGATGGATGATGTAGGGTCAGTGTGGTGATGGATGATGCAGGGTCAGTGTGGTGATGGATAATGTAGGGTCAGTGTGGTGATGGATGATGTAGGGTCAGTGTGGCGATGGATAATGTAGGGTCAGTGTGGTGATGGATGATGTAGGGTCAGTGTGGAGATGGACGATGTAGGGTCAGTGTGGCGATGGACAATGCACGGTCAGTGTGGAGATGGACGATGTAGGGTCAGTGTGGAGATGGATGATGTAGGGTCAGTGTGGACATGGATGATGTAGGGTCAGTGTGGAGATGGATGATGTAGGGTCAGTGTGGAGATGGATGATGTAGGGTCAGTGTGGCGATGGATGATGTAGGGTCAGTGTGGAGATGGACGATGTAGGGTCAGTGTTGCGATGGATGATGTAGGGTCAGTGTGGAGATGGACAATGTAGGGTCAGTGTGGTGATGGACGATGTAGGGTCAGTGTGGCGATGGACGATGTAGGGTCAGTGTGGCGATGGACGATGTAGGGTCAATGTGGCGATAGATGATGTAGGGTCAATGTGGCGATAGATGATGTAGGGTCAGTGTGGAGATGGACGATGTAGGGTCAGTGTGGCGATGGACAATGCACGGTCAGTGTGGTGATGGATGATGTAGGGCCAGTGTGGTGATGGATGATACAGGGTCAGTGTGGCGATGGACGATGTAGGGTCAGTGTGGCGATGGACGATGTAGGGTCAGTGTGGCGATGGACGATGTAGGGTCAGTGTGGAGATGGACAATGTAGGGTCAGTGTGGTGATGGACGATGTAGGGTCAGTGTGGCGATGGACGATGTAGGGTCAGTGTGGCGATGGACGATGTAGGGTCAATGTGGCGATAGATGATGTAGGGTCAATGTGGCGATAGATGATGTAGGGTCAGTGTGGAGATGGACGATGTAGGGTCAGTGTGGCGATGGACAATGCACGGTCAGTGTGGTGATGGATGATGTAGGGCCAGTGTGGTGATGGATGATACAGGGTCAGTGTGGCGATGGACGATGTAGGGTCAGTGTGGCGATGGACGATGTAGGGTCAGTGTGGCGATGGACGATGTAGGGTCAGTGTGGAGATGGACAATGTAGGGTCAGTGTGGTGATGGACGATGTAGGGTCAGTGTGGCGATGGACGATGTAGGGTCAGTGTGGCGATGGACGATGTAGGGTCAATGTGGCGATAGATGATGTAGGGTCAATGTGGCGATAGATGATGTAGGGTCAGTGTGGAGATGGACGATGTAGGGTCAGTGTGGCGATGGACAATGCACGGTCAGTGTGGTGATGGATGATGTAGGGCCAGTGTGGTGATGGATGATACAGGGTCAGTGTGGCGATGGACGATGTAGGGTCAGTGTGGCGATGGACGATATAGGGTCAATGTGGCGATAGATGATGTAGGGTCAGTGTCGAGATGGATGATGCAGGGTCAGTGTGGTGATGGACGATGTAGGGTCAGTGTGGAGATGGATGATGTAGGGTCAGTGTGGTGATGGATGATGTAGGGTCAGTGTGGCGATGGATGATGTAGGGTCAGTGTGGAGATCGATGATGTAGGGTCAGTGTGGCGATGGATGATGCAGGGTCAGTGTGGAGATGGACGATGTAGGGTCAGTGGGGCGATGGATGATGTAGGGTCAGTGTGGAGATGGACGATGTAGGGTCAGTGTGGAGATGGATGATGTAGGGTCAATGTGGTGATGGATGATGTAGGGTCAGTGTGGAGATGGACGATGTAGGGTCAGTGTGGAGATGGACGATGTAGGGTCAGTGTGGAGATGGATGATGTAGGGTCAGTGTGGAGATGGACGATGTAGGGTCAGTGTGGCGATGGACGATGCAGGGTCAGTGTGGAGATGGACGATGTAGGGTCAGTGTGGCGATGCATGATGTAGGGTCAGTGTGGCGATGGATGATGTAGGGTCAGTGTGGCGATGGATGATGTAGAGTCAGTGTGGAGATGGATGATGTAGGGTCAGTGTGGAGATGGACGATGTAGGGTCAGTGTGGAGATGGACGATGTAGGGTCAGTGTGGCGATGGACAATGCACGGTCAGTGTGGAGATGGACGATGTAGGGTCAGTGTGGAGATGGACGATGTAGGGTCAGTGTGGAGATGGATGATGTAGGGTCAGTGTGGACATGGATGATGTAGGGTCAGTGTGGAGATGGATGATGTCGGGTCAGTGTGGAGATGGATGATGTAGGGTCAGTGTGGCGATGGATGATGTAGGGTCAGTGTGGAGATGGACGATGTAGGGTCAGTGTTGCGATGGATGATGTAGGGTCAGTGTGGCGATGGACAATGCACGGTCAGTGTGGCGATGGATGATGTAGGATCAGTGTGGAGATGGACGATGTAGGGTCAGTGTGGCGATGGATGATGTAGGGTCAGTGTGGAGATGGACGATGTAGGGTCAGTGTGGCGATGGACGATGTAGGGTCAGTGTGGAGATGGACAATGTAGGGTCAGTGTGGTGATGGACGATGTAGGCTCAGTGTGGCGATGGACGATGTAGGGTCAGTGTGGCGATGGACGATGTAGGGTCAATGTGGCGATAGATGATGTAGGGTCAATGTGGCGATAGATGATGTAGGGTCAGTGTGGAGATGGACGATGTAGGGTCAGTGTGGCGATGGATGATGTAGGGTCAGTGTGGAGATGGACGATGTAGGGTCAGTGTGGAGATGGATGATGTAGGGTCAATGTGGTGATGGATGATGTAGGGTCAGTGTGGAGATGGACGATGTAGGGTCAGTGTGGAGATGGACGATGTAGGGTCAGTGTGGAGATGGACGATGTAGGGTCAGTGTGGAGATGGACGATGTAGGGTCAGTGTGGCGATGGACGATGCAGGGTCAGTGTGGAGATGGACGATGTAGGGTCAGTGTGGCGATGCATGATGTAGGGTCAGTGTGGCGATGGATGATGTAGGGTCAGTGTGGCGATGGATGATGTAGAGTCAGTGTGGAGATGGATGATGTAGGGTCAGTGTGGAGATGGACGATGTAGGGTCAGTGTGGAGATGGACAATGCAGGGTCAGTGTGGTGATGGATGATGTAGGGTCAGTGTGGAGATGGATGATGTAGGGTCAGTGTGGAGATGGACGATGTAGGGTCAGTGTGGAGATGGACAATGCAGGGCCAGTGTGGAGATGGACGATGTAGGGTCAGTGAGGCGATGGATGATGTAGGGTCAGTGTGGAGATGGACGATGTAGGGTCTGTGTGGAGATGGACAATGCAGGGTCAGTGTGGAGATGGATGATGTAGGGTCAGTGTGGAGATGGATGATGTAGGGTCAGTGTGGTGATGGACGATGTAGGGTCAGTGTGGAGATGGACCATGTAGGGTCAGTGTGGCGATGGACGATGTAGGGTCAGTGTGGAGATGGACAATGCAGGGCCAGTGTGGAGATGGACGATGTAGGGTCAGTGTGGCGATGGATGATGTAGGGTCAGTGTGGAGATGGATGATGTAGGGTCAGTGTGGAGATGGACGATGTAGGGTCAGTGTGGCGATGGATGATGTAGGGTCAGTGTGGAGATGGATGATGTAGGGTCAGTGTGGCGATGGAAGATGTAGGGTCAGTGTGGAAATGGACGATGTAGGGTCAGTGTGGCGATGGATGATGTAGGGTCAGTGTGGAGATGGACGATGTAGGGTCAGTGTGGAGATGGATGATGTAGGGTCAATGTGGTGATGGATGATGTAGGGTCAGTGTGGAGATGGACGATGTAGGGTCAGTGTGGAGATGGACGATGTAGGGTCAGTGTGGAGATGGATGATGTAGGGTCAGTGTGGAGATGGACGATGTAGGGTCAGTGTGGCGATGGACGATGCAGGGTCAGTGTGGAGATGGACGATGTAGGGTCAGTGTGGCGATGCATGATGTAGGGTCAGTGTGGCGATGGACGATGTAGGGTCAGTGTGGCGATGGATGATGTAGGGTCAGTGTGGAGATGGATGATGTAGGGTCACTGTGGCGATGGAAGATGTAGGGTCAGTGTGGAAATGGACGATGTAGGGTCAGTGTGGTGATGGACGATGTAGGGTCAGTGTGGAGATGGATGATGTAGGGTCAGTGTGGCGATGGACGATGTAGGGCCAGTGTGGAGATGGATGATGTAGGGTCAGTGTGGAGATGGGCGATGTAGGGTCAGTGTGGAGATGGACGATGTAGGGTCAGTGTGGCGATGGACGATGTAGGGTCAGTGTGGAGATGGATGATGCAGGGTCAGTGTGGAGATGGATGATGTAGAGTCAGTGTGGAGATGGACGATGTAGGGTCAGTGTGGCGATGGATGATGTAGGGTCAGTGTGGAGATGGATGATGCACGGTCAGTGTGGCGATGGACGATGTAGGGTCAGTGTGGCGATGGACGATGTAGGGTCAGTGTGGAGATGGATGATGTAGGGTCAGTGTGGCGATGGATGATGTAGGGTCAGTGTGGAGATGGATGATGTAGGGTCAGTGTGGAGATGGATGATGTAGGGTCAGTGTGGAGATGGACGATGTAGGGTCAGTGTGGCAATGGATGATGTAGGGTCAGTGTGGAGATGGATGATGTAGGGTCAGTGTGGAGATGGATGATGTAGGGTCAGTGTGGAGGTGGATGATGTAGGGTCAGTGTGGAGATGGACGATGTAGGGTCAGTGTGGAGATGGAAGATGTAGGGTCAGTGTGGAGATGGATGATGTAGGGTCAGTGTGGAGATGGACGATGTAGGGTCAGTGTGGTATTGGATGATGTAGGGTCAGTGTGGAGATGGATGATGTAGGGTCAGTGTGGAGATGGACGATGTAGGGTCAGTGTGGAGATGGAAGATGTAGGGTCAGTGTGGAGATGGATGATGTAGGGTCAGTGTGGAGATGGACGATGTAGGGTCAGTGTGGTATTGGATGATGTAGGGTCAGTGTGGAGATGGACGATGTAGGGTCAGTGTGGAGATGGACGATGCACGGTCAGTGTGGCGATGGACGATGTAGGGTCAGTGTGGAGATGGACGATGTAGGGTCAGTGTGGAGATGGATGATGTAGGGTCAGTGTGGCGATGGACGATGTAGGGTCAGTGTGGAGATGGATGATGCAGGGTCAGTGTGGCGATGGATGATGTAGGGTCAGTGTGGAGATGGACGATGTAGGGTCAGTGTGGAGATGGATGATGTAGGGTCAGTGTGGAGATGGATGATGTAGGGTCAGTGTGGAGATGGACGATGTAGGGTCAGTGTGGCGATGGATGATGTAGGGTCAGTGTGGAGATGGATGATGTAGGGTCAGTGTGGAGATGGACGATGTAGGGTCAGTGTGGAGATGGACGATGTAGGGTCAGTGTGGAGATGGATGATGTAGGGTCAGTGTGGAGATGGACGATGTAGGGTCAGTGTGGAGATGGATGATGTAGGGTCAGTGTGGCGATGGACGATGTAGGGTCAGTGTGGAGATGGATGATGTAGGGTCAGTGTGGCGATGGATGATGTAGGGTCAGTGTGGAGATGGACGATGTAGGGTCAGTGTGGAGATGGATGATGTCGGGTCAGTGTGGTGATGGATGATGTAGGGTCAGTGTGGAGATGGACGATGTAGGGTCAGTGTGGCGATGGATGATGTAGGGTCAGTGTGGCGATGGACGATGTAGGGTCAGTGTGGAGATGGATGATGCATGGTCAGTGTGGCGATGGACGATGTAGGGTCAGTGTGGAGATGGATGATGCACGGTCAGTGTGGCGATGGACGATGTAGGGTCAGTGTGGCGATGGACGATGTAGGGTCAGTGTGGAGATGGATGATGTAGGGTCAGTGTGGCGATGGATGATGTAGGGTCAGTGTGGAGATGGATGATGTAGGGTCAGTGTGGAGATGGATGATGTAGGGTCAGTGTGGAGATGGACGATGTAGGGTCAGTGTGGCGATGGATGATGTAGGGTCAGTGTGGCGATGGACGATGTAGGGTCAGTGTGGAGATGGATGATGTAGGGTCAGTGTGGAGATGGATGATGCACGGTCAGTGTGGCGATGGACGATGTAGGGTCAGTGTGGCGATGGACGATGCACGGTCAGTGTGGTGATGGACGATGTAGGGTCAGTGTGGAGATGGACGATGTAGGGTCAGTGTGGAGATGGATGATGTAGGGTCAGTGTGGCGATGGATGATGTAGGGTCAGTGTGGAGATGGACGATGTAGGGTCAGTGTGGAGATGGATGATGTAGGGTTCGTGTGGTGATGGATGATGTAGGGTCAGTGTGGAGATGGACGATGTAGGGTCAGTGTGGCGATGGATGATGTAGGGTCAGTGTGGAGATGGATGATGCACGGTCAGTGTGGCGATGGACGATGTAGGGTCAGTGTGGCGATGGACGATGTCGGGTCAGTGTGGAGATGGATGATGTAGGGTCAGTGTGGTGATGGATGATGTAGGGTCAGTGTGGAGATGGACGATGTAGGGTCAGTGTGGAGATGGACGATGCAGGGTCAGTGTGGTGATGGATGATGTAGGGTCAGTGTGGCGATGGATAATGTAGGGTCAGTGTGGTGATGGATGATGTAGGGTCAGTGTGGCGATGGATAATGTAGGGTCAGTGTGGTGATGGATGATGTAGGGTCAGTGTGGAGATGGATGATGTAGGGTCAGTGTGGCGATGGACAATGCACGGTCAGTGTGGCGATGGATGATGTAGGGTCAGTGTGGAGATGGACGATGTAGGGCCAGTGTGATGATGGACAATGCACGGTCAGTGTGGAGATGGATGATGTAGGGTCAGTGTGGAGATGGATGATGTAGGGTCAGTGTGGAGATGGACGATGTAGGGTCAGTGTGGAGATGGACGATGTAGGGTCAGTGTGGCGATGGATGATGTAGGGTCAGTGTGGACATGGATGATGTAGGGTCAGTGTGGAGATGGATGATGTAGGGTCAGTGTGGAGATGGATGATGTAGGGTCAGTGTGGCGATGGATGATGTAGGGTCAGTGTGGAGATGGACGATGTAGGGTCAGTGTGGCGATGGATGATGTAGGGTCAGTGTGGCGATGGACAATGCACGGTCAGTGTGGCGATGGATGATGTAGGGTCAGTGTGGAGATGGACGATGTAGGGTCAGTGTGGCGATGGATGATGTAGGGTCAGTGTGGTGATGGACGATGTAGGGTCAGTGTGGCGATGGACGATGTAGGGTCAGTGTGGAGATGGACAATGTAGGGTCAGTGTGGTGATGGACGATGTAGGGTCAGTGTGGCGATGGACGATGTAGGGTCAGTGTGGCGATGGACGATGTAGGGTCAATGTGGCGATAGATGATGTAGGGTCAATGTGGCGATGGACGATGTAGGGTCAGTGTGGCGATGGACGATATAGGGTCAATGTGGCGATAGATGATGTAGGGTCAGTGTCGAGATGGACGATGTAGGGTCAGTGTGGGGATGGATGACACAGGGTCAGTGTGGTGATGGATGATGTAGGGTCAGTGTGGTGATGGATGATGTAGGGTCAGTGTGGTGATGGACGATGTAGGGTCAGTGTGGAGATGGACGATGTAGGGTCAGTGTGGTGATGGATGATGTAGGGTCAGTGTGGCGATGGATGATGTAGGGTCAGTGTGGCAATGGATGATGCAGGGTCAGTGTGGTGATGGACGATGTAGGGTCAGTGTGGCGATGGATGATGTAGGGTCAGTGTGGCGATGGATGATGCAGGGTCAGTGTGGAGATGGACGATGTAGGGTCAGTGTGGCGATGGATGATGTAGGGTCAGTGTGGTGATGGATCATGCAGGGTCAGTGTGGTGATGGACGATGTAGGGTCAGTGTGGCGATGGACGATGTAGGGTCAGTGTGGCGATGGATGATGTAGGGTCAGTGTGGCGATGGATGATGCAGGGTCAGTGTGGTGATGGATGATGGAGGGTCAGTGTGGCGATGGATGATGTAGGGTCAGTGTGGAGATGGATGATGTAGGGTCAGTGTGGTGATGGACGATGTAGGGTCAGTGTGGAGATGGACGATGTAGGGTCAGTGTGGAGATGGATGATGTAGGGTCAGTGTGGTGATGGATGATGTAGGGTCAGTGTGGCGATGGATGATGTAGGGTCAGTGTGGAGATCGATGATGTAGGGTCAGTGTGGTGATGGATGATGTAGGGTCAGTGTGGAGAGGGACGATGTAGGGTCAGTGTGGAGATGGACGATGTAGGGTCAGTGTGGAGATGGACGATGCAGGGTCAGTGTGGTGATGGATGATGTAGGGTCAGTGTGGCGATGGATAATGTAGGGTCAGTGTGGTGATGGATGATGTAGGGTCAGTGTGGCGATGGATAATGTAGGGTCAGTGTGGAGATGGACGATGTAGGGTCAGTGTGGCGATGGACAATGCACGGTCAGTGTGGAGATGGACGATGTAGGGTCAGTGTGGAGATGGACGATGTAGGGTCAGTGTGGAGATGGATGATGTAGGGTCAGTGTGGACATGGATGATGTAGGGTCAGTGTGGAGATGGATGATGTAGGGTCAGTGTGGAGATGGATGATGTAGGGTCAGTGTGGCGATGGATGATGTAGGGTCAGTGTGGAGATGGACGATGTAGGGTCAGTGTTGCGATGGATGATGTAGGGTCAGTGTGGCGATGGACAATGCACGGTCAGTGTGGCGATGGATGATGTAGGGTCAGTGTGGAGATGGACGATGTAGGGTCAGTGTGGCGATGGATGATGTAGGGTCAGTGTGGTGATGGACGATGTAGGGTCAGTGTGGCGATGGACGATGTAGGGTCAGTGTGGAGATGGACAATGTAGGGTCAGTGTGGTGATGGACGATGTAGGGTCAGTGTGGCGATGGACGATGTAGGGTCAGTGTGGCGATGGACGATGTAGGGTCAATGTGGCGATAGATGATGTAGGGTCAATGTGGCGATAGATGATGTAGGGTCAGTGTGGAGATGGACGATGTAGGGTCAGTGTGGCGATGGACAATGCACGGTCAGTGTGGTGATGGATGATGTAGGGCCAGTGTGGTGATGGATGATACAGGGTCAGTGTGGCGATGGACGATGTAGGGTCAGTGTGGCGATGGACGATATAGGGTCAATGTGGCGATAGATGATGTAGGGTCAGTGTCGAGATGGATGATGCAGGGTCAGTGTGGTGATGGACGATGTAGGGTCAGTGTGGAGATGGATGATGTAGGGTCAGTGTGGTGATGGATGATGTAGGGTCAGTGTGGCGATGGATGATGTAGGGTCAGTGTGGAGATCGATGATGTAGGGTCAGTGTGGCGATGGATGATGCAGGGTCAGTGTGGAGATGGACGATGTAGGGTCAGTGTGGCGATGGATGATGTAGGGTCAGTGTGGAGATGGACGATGTAGGGTCAGTGTGGAGATGGATGATGTAGGGTCAATGTGGTGATGGATGATGTAGGGTCAGTGTGGAGATGGACGATGTAGGGTCAGTGTGGAGATGGACGATGTAGGGTCAGTGTGGCGATGGACGATGCAGGGTCAGTGTGGAGATGGACGATGTAGGGTCAGTGTGGCGATGCATGATGTAGGGTCAGTGTGGCGATGGATGATGTAGGGTCAGTGTGGCGATGGATGATGTAGAGTCAGTGTGGAGATGGATGATGTAGGGTCAGTGTGGAGATGGACGATGTAGGGTCAGTGTGGAGATGGACAATGCAGGGTCAGTGTGGTGATGGACGATGTAGGGTCAGTGTGGAGATGGACAATGCAGGGCCAGTGTGGAGATGGACGATGTAGGGTCAGTGTGGCGATGGATGATGTAGGGTCAGTGTGGAGATGGATGATGTAGGGTCAGTGTGGAGATGGACGATGTAGGGTCAGTGTGGAGATGGACGATACAGGGTCAGTGTGGCGATGGATGATGTAGGGTCAGTGTGGCGATGGACGATGTAGGGTCAGTGTGGCGATGGATGATGTAGGGTCAGTGTGGAGATGGATGATGTAGGGTCAGTGTGGCGATGGAAGATGTAGGGTCAGTGTGGAAATGGACGATGTAGGGTCAGTGTGGTGATGGACGATGTAGGGTCAGTGTGGAGATGGATGATGTAGGGTCAGTGTGGCGATGGACGATGTAGGGTCAGTGTGGAGATGGATGATGTAGGGTCAGTGTGGAGATGGGCGATGTAGGGTCAGTGTGGAGATGGACGATGTAGGGTCAGTGTGGCGATGGACGATGTAGGGTCAGTGTGGAGATGGCTGATGCAGGGTCAGTGTGGAGATGGATGATGTAGGGTCAGTGTGGAGATGGACGATGTAGGGTCAGTGTGGAGATGGATGATGTAGGGTCAGTGTGGCGATGGACGATGTAGGGTCAGTGTGGAGATGGATGATGTAGGGTCAGTGTGGAGATGGATGATGTAGGGTCAGTGTGGCGATGGATGATGTAGGGTCAGTGTGGAGATGGATGATGTAGGGTCAGTGTGGTGATGGACGATGTAGGGTCAGTGTGGTGATGGATGATGTAGGGTCAGTGTGGCGATGGATGATGTAGGGTCAGTGTGGAGATGGACGATGTAGGGTCAGTGTGGAGATGGATGATGTAGGGTCAGTGTGGAGATGGATGATGTAGGGTCAGTGTGGTGATGGACGATGTAGGGTCAGTGTGGTGATTGATGATGTAGGGTCAGTGTGGTGATGGACGATGTAGGGTCAGTGTGGAGATGGACGATGTAGGGTCAGTGTGGAGATGGATGATGTAGGGTCAGTGTGGCGATGGATGATGTAGGGTCAGTGTGGAGATGGACGATGTAGGGTCAGTGTGGAGATGGATGATGGAGGGTCAGTGTGGAGATGGACGATGTAGGGTCAGTGTGGCGATGGATGATGTAGGGTCAGTGTGGCGATGGATGAAGTAGGGTCAGTGTGGAGATGGACGATGTAGGGTCAGTGTGGCGATGGATGATGTAGGGTCAGTGTGGCGATGGATGAAGTAGGGTCAGTGTGGAGATGGACGATGTAGGGTCAGTGTGGAGATGGACGATGTAGGGTCAGTGTGGAGATGGACGATGTAGGGTCAGTGTGGAGATGGATGATGTAGGGTCAGTGTGGCGATGGATGATGTAGGGTCAGTGTGGAGATGGACGATGTAGGGTCAGTGTGGAGATGGACGATGTAGGGTCAGTGTGGTGATGGATGATGTAGGGTCAGTGTGGTGATGGATGATGTAGGGTCAGTGTGGAGATGGACGATGTAGGGTCAGTGTGGAGATGGACGATGTAGGGTCAGTGTGGAGATGGACGATGTAGGGTCAGTGTGGAGATGGATGATGTAGGGTCAGTGTGGCGATGGACGATGTAGGGTCAGTGTGGAGATGGATGATGTAGGGTCAGTGTGGCGATGGACGATGCACGGTCAGTGTGGCGATGGACGATGTAGGGTCAGTGTGGCGATGGACGATGTAGCGTCAGTGTGGTGATGGATGATGTAGGGTCAGTGTGGCGATGGATAATGTAGGGTCAGTGTGGCGATGGATGATGTAGGGTCAGTGTGGCGATGGATAATGTAGGGTCAGTGTGGAGATGGATGATGTAGGGTCAGTGTGGAGATGGACAATGCAGGGCCAGTAACGTTCACATCCCATAACCAAACTCCAACAGATCAAAAATTGCTGACATGTGATTGTTGTAATCAAGGTATTCCACAGAAAACAATATGACAAGAGATAAACTCAATGGATGATGCAGCCCATCTCATTCCCCTTTTAAATGTCTCAGGGATAGCAGGATAGTGGGAATGTCACTGAACTCGTACGAATGAGATCCTCCGGGACCCTCGCTGACTCCGGTAACTCCTCAAAGATCATCACTAATACCTCCCCAATCCTCTCAGCTATCCCTTTCAGAACTCTTGGGTATAGTCAGATCTTTCAGCTTCTCCAGCACCTTCACCTTAGTGATGATCATTACACTCACTTCTGACCCCCCTGACTCTCTTGAAGTTCTGGGATGCTACTGGTGTCTTTCCTGTGAAAACTGTTGCCAAGTACCTATTCAGTTCCTCTGCCATTTCGTTGTTCCCCATTCCTACTTCTCCAGCCTCATTTCCAGTGGTTTAATGGCCTCTCTTCTCTGTCTCTTACCTGTTCGTTACCAAAATAAAACTCGTGCAACTTTCATTTATATTACAAGCTAGCTTAGCCTTATATTTCATTTTCGCCACCTTACGCTTTTTTAGGTGTCCTCAGCTGGTTTGTAAAGGCTTCCCACAAATGTCCTTTAGGGAAGGAAACTGCCATCCTTATTTGGTCTGGCCTACATGTAACTCCAAACACATAGCAATGTAGTTAACTCTTAACTATTCTCTGGGCAATTGGGGATGGCCAATAAATTCTGGCCGAGCCAGTGATGTGGTCCTCCCATGAACAAATTAAAATTAAACTCTTCATCATGTTCTAGACCTTTCTTCCTTTTGCTCTAAAGCTGTCCCTGACTGCCTCTGTCAGCCATGGTTGCCTCATCTTCCCCTTAGTATGTTTCTTCTTTCTTGGGATGAATTTCATTGGGTTCACTAATGTCCTTTAGTGAAGCAAATCTGCCACCTTTACCTGGTCTGGTCTCTATGTGACTCCCGACCCCCAGCGACGTGGTTGACTCTTAACTGCCCTCTGACATTGCCCAAGTGAGACCCCTATTTGAGAGTAAGGACATGCAAGGACACTTGGTTCAGATAGTTATATCTTTCTTGCTAACTCAAGGGAGCTTGCAATGGAGTCTGGCACCTCAGTCCCCCTGCAACCTGCAACATTCTTCCACACTGCCCACCACTCCACTGACTTTAGAGTCATCTGCACACTCACTAACCCATCCACCTATGCCTGCGTCTAAGTCATTTATCAAAATGAAAAGCAGCAGTGGTCCCAAAACAGATCCTTGTGACACACCACTAGTAACCGGACTCCAGGCTGAATACTTTCCACCAACTCCCACTTGCTGCCTTCTCTCAAACTGCTAAATCACCCTTAATGAGATGTATAAGATTATTAAAGGATTAGACACTCTGGAGGCAGGAAGCATGTTTCCACTGATGGGTGAGTCCCAAACCAGAGGACAGTTTCAAAATAAGGGATAGGACACTTAGAACAGAGTTGAGGAGAAACTTCTTCACCCAGAGAGTGGTGGGTATGTGGAATGCTCTGTGTGTGGAGGCCAAGTCTCTGGATACTTTCAAGAAAGACTTGGATAGAGCTCTTAAGGATAGTGGGATCAAGGGTTATGGGGATAAGGCAGGAACAGGATACTGATTTAGGATGATCAGCCATGATCATAATGAATGGTGGTGCTGGCGCGAAGGGCAGAATGGCCTACTCCTGCACCTATTGTCTATTGTCATCCCATGTCTCTGCATTTTCTCCAACAGCCTACCATGTGGAACCTTATCAAAGGCTTTACTGAAGTCCATGTATACCACGTCAACTGCCCTACCCTCATTCCACATGCTTGGTTACCTTCTCAAAAAACTCAATGAGGTTTCTGAGCCTACTGCCCTTCTTGAACAAGGGCACAACATTTGCAATAATCCAGTCCTCTGGTACTAAATCTGTCGACAATGATGATGCAAAGATCAAAGCCAAAGGCTCCACCTTCTCCTCCCTAGCTTCCCAGAGAATTCTCAAAAAAATCCTACCTGGTCCAGGGGACTTATCTACTTTCACACTTTCGAGGATTGGTAACACCTCCTCTTTACTAATCTCAATCCTTTCTCGTCTAAAAGCCCATATGTTAATCTTCTCTTCTACAATATTCTCCTTTTCCTGAGGGAAAACAGAAGAGAAACGTTTGTTTAGCACCTCTCCAATCTCCACAGGGTCCACACACAGCTTCCCACTTCTGTCTTTGCCTGGCCCTATTCCTACCCTCATCATCCTTTTATTCCTCACATATCTATAGAAAGCTTTAGGGTTCTCCTTTATTCTACCGGCTAAAGACTGCTCATGTCCCCTCCTTGCTCTTCTTAACTCTCTCTTTAAATCTTTCTTAGTTAATCTGTAACTCCATCGCCTCATCTGAACCATCTTGTCTCAATATCACATAATCCTCCTTCTTCTGCTTAACAGGAGATACAATTTCTTTAGTAAACCACGGTTCCCTTAACTTATCACTTCCTCCCTGCCTGACTGGGACATACCAATGAAGGACACCAAATTCCTCAAACGAGTTCCACATTTCGATTGTCCCCATCCCCTGCATTTTGCTACCCTATTCTATGCTTCCTAAATCCTGACTAATCGCATTATAATTGCCCTTGCCCCATTGATAACTCTTGCCCTGTGGCATGTACCTATCCCTTTCCATCACTAAACTAAATGTAACTGAATTATGGTCACTCTCTCCAAAGTGCTCACCTACCACAAAATCAAACACCTGGCCAGGTTCATTACCAAGCTCTCGATCCATTGTGGCCTCCCCTATTGTCGGCCCTTCGACATACTGTGTCAGGAAACCCTCCTGCACACATTGGACAAAAACTGATCCATCCAACGTACTAGAGTTATAGCATTTCCAGTCAATGTTGGGGAAGTTAAAGTCCCCCCTAATGACCACCCTGTTCCTTTCACTCCTACCCAGAATAGTTTTGCATCTCCCTGGAACTCTGCGTAGACCTATTGAAAAAACTCCCAGCAATATGACCTCTCCTCTCCTGTTTCTAACCTCAGACCACACTACCTCACTCGATGAGTCCTTGTCAAAAGTTCTTTCAGCATTCTTATACCATCCTTAACTAACAAAGCCACACCTCCCCCTCTTTTACTGCTTTGTCTGCTCTTAATGAAAGACCTAAACCCTGGAACCTGCAACTTTCACTCCTGACCTTGCTCTATCCATGTCTCCGAAATGGCAACAACATCAAAGTCCCAGGTACCTATCCATGCTGTAAGCTCACCTACTTTATTCTGGATACTCCTGGCGTTGAAGTGGACACACTTCAAACCAACTTGCTGTCTGCCAGCACATTCCTGTGTACCTGAAATCCTGTCTATGCCCTCCCTACTCTCATCCTCCTGTGTACTGGAAAAACACCTCAGGTTCCCATTCCCCTGCTGAGCACCAGCAAATTTCCCATCCAGGATATTAGTGCCCCTCTGGTTCAAGTGAAAACTGTCCTGTTTGTAGAGATCCCACCTTCCCCAGAATGAGCCCCAATTATCCAAGAACCTGAAACCTTCCCTCCTACACCATCCTTGCAGCCACGTGTTCAGCTGATATCTCTCCCTGTTCCTTGCCTCACTATCACGTAGCACGGGTAACAAACCAGAGATAACAACTCTGTTTGTTCTAGCTCTCAGCTTCCACCCCAGCTCCCTAAAATCCTGCCTTACATCCCAATCCCTCCTTCTACCGATGTCGTTGGTACCTACATGGACAATGACTTGAGGCTGGTCACCCTCTCCCTTCAGGATCCCAAAGATACGATCCGAGACATCACTGACCCTGACGCCTGGGAGGCAACACACCAATCGTGAGTCTCATTTGCTCCCAACAAACCTTCTATCTGAGCCTCTAACTATTGAGTCCCCAATGACTAACGCTCTCCTCCTTTCCCTCCTTCTCTTCTGTGCAACAGGGACAGGCTCTGCGCCACAGACCTGGGCCCCACTGCATACCCCTGGTAAGTCGTCCCCCTCAACAGTATCCAAAATGGTATACTTATTTTTCAGGGGAATGACCACAGGGGATCCCTGCACTAACTGTTCCCCCCCCCCCCCCAATCTCGAACAGTCACCCAGCTTTCTTCGTGCCTAGGACTAACTACTTCCCTGTAACTCCTATCTATCACAGTCTCTGCCTCCCAAATGGTCCAAAGTTCATCCAGCTCCCACTCCATTTCCCTAACATGGTCTTGGAGGAGCAAGAGTTGGGTGCACTTCCTGCAGATGGACTTGGATGGGACACTAATGGTGTCCCTCACCTCAAACATCCTGCAGGAGGAACGTTCAGTTGTTGAGAACAGAAGGATGTGGTGGCCAGATTGCTGAGTGAATACAAGACAGAGTTTGATGTAGTTTTAGATTTTAACCATGTCAAGGGGTAAGCTGTGAAAGTGGGAAAATGGCCTTTAGATAGATGGCAAGCCATGGTCATAGAGATTGATGGTGTCAGCTGAATGGGCTGAATGGCCTAATCCTGCTTCTCATGTCTAAAATTTATCCAGAGATCGGTGTCATCTGAAAAGCAATGCATAATTCTCCAGACAGTTTGTGTACCTGCAGCTTTTTAGGTAATTGGGAGCCTAACTTTCTCAGGAGTGTTGGTCACAGACAACAGGCCACCAAGGGATTTTGAGTGTTTCCTAACGTCGAATAGCATTCAACATATAAGGAACAGCTCTGTACCATCCATCAGCCAAAGGTGTGGCAGAAAGGGCAGTCCAAATGTTGAAGGGAGGTGTAGAGATACAGCCTACAGCATCACTAGGTAGCAAATGGTCCCAAAACCTATTTGATTATGGGATCATCCCTCATGTAACTACAGGGATAGTGCCAGCCTCTTTATCCATGCCGGACCATTCCTGAGGTGCCTACACCTGAAGTAAATTGTCTCTCTGAGGCTAATGGATAGGGGACTCCACACCAGGTTGAAACTGTTGCTCCCGGACTGGGAGCAGGTTGGGGAGGGAGTGGGAGGGATATTGTGGGGAGGTGATATGGTAATGCCAGACGCAAGACTTCTCTCAGCAAGAGAGCCAATTTATTTCAGAGGATGAGGTAGGAACCCCGGGAATGGCCCTGCATGGGTAAGAGGCATGGTGGACATGAGGTAAGGTGCAGTGACATATAAAGTTTGGGTAGGTGCGACAGTCCTGAGTAAACATGTGGACCACATGAAAGCTGCAAATTGTGCAGGAGTAAAACACACCCGGTTCCTCAACTGCCTTTCCGACTGTTCTGGAACTCATGAGTTCTCCCTCACAGTTAGGCATTGAAGAAACTCGGAATCTGAGATAGACACAGTAGATGCAGCTGCCTCAATGCCTTTGCTGCCTTAGGAGGAGAGTAAATTTCTTCCAAGACACTCAGCCAGATGATGAAGGAGCAGCGCTCCCAAAGCTAGTTCTTCCAAATAAACCTGTTGGACTATAACCTGGTGTTGTGTGATTTTTGACTTTGACCATATGAGAGGCAGAGTTGGAGAAACCTGACCCGATGCTAGAACGTTCCAGAAGGAGCTATATAAAAAAACAAATTTGTCTCTGTTCTTGGACTCAGAGGGGGAGGGATATAGAGATTGTAACGGGGTCAGCTGTGTAGATATATGAGTTCCCCTGATTGGGGCTGTAAATCTGGTCCAATCAGAGAGCCCTGGCTGACAAATATAAGCAGGAGTACACTGTGTCTCACACCTACACACACACACCATGGGTGCTGGGGTAAAATAAGCACTACCGCAGTTAGGCGGTAGTGTGGGGGTTAAATTTAAAAAAAAAAGAAAAAAAAAGAAGAAAAAAAAAAGAAGAAAAAAAAGAAAAGAGATAAAAAAAAATATATAAACAGGAGTACACCATGGGTGCTGGGGAAAAAATAAGCACTACCGCAGTTAGGCGGTAGTGTGGGGGTTAAATTAACAAAAAAGAAAAAAAAAAATAAGCAGGAGTACACTGTGTCTCACACCTACACACACACACCACGGGTGCTGGGGTAAAATAAGCACTACCGCAGTTAGGCGGTAGTGTGGGGGTTAAATTTAAAAAAAAGAAAAACAAAAAGAAAAAAAAAGAAAAAAAGGAAAAAAAAAACCAAAAAAAAACAGGAGTGTCACTGGCCACAAAAAAAAAAGCAGGAGTATGCACAGGGCTATGCTATCATAAGATATGTGACTGGGTGTGTGCAACAGGACTTTTGTTTTGGGTGGTCACTGTGTGTACTGTCCATCTTTTGGCAATGGTGGTTCAGAAGAATGGTCATGAATTTACTGCCTTTTGATCAGTCTCGTACAGGAGAATCTTGAGTGCGAGTCTGTTTGAGAACAAAGTCCTGTGTGTAACTGAAACTGAGAATATTAGTTGCAATTGTACTAAAATAAACAATAAAGTTTGGATTTTGGAAATCAAACAACAAACAGGAGTGTCTCTGTTCACTGAGAGCTGGCTCTGAGGGAGCTGGATCAGTATGGAGGACTTTCCCCGTGTAAATAAAGGGTGTCTTGGTCATATGATACCATCCTCTGGGGAGTTATTTCAGAGGAGGGTAGCACTAGTAAAGCTGGTGATTTTCATATGGAGGTTTCTTAAAAGGGTCCAAGTGAACCAGGTGGGTTTTTACAATGAGAAATGCTTGTTATAATGGCCACCATTATTGAGACTAGGTTTACATTTCCAGATCTGAAGAAGGGCTCATGCCCGAAACGTCCTTGGATGCTGCCTGACCTGCTGCGCTTTTCCAGCAAAACATTTTCAGCTACATTTCCAGATCTCCCATGATGGGATTTGAACCTATGGAACCCTCCCCCAACCCGAACATTCATCTGAGCATCTGCAACTAATCCACATTTCCACTCCAGTCTCCCCATGTCTACATGTCTGCAAGTTATTATCATACCATTGATATCATAGCCACATGCCTTCGCCTTGTGTCGTAGCCACTGCGGGCACAGGGAGCAAACTGAAAACTGAGATATAACAGCAGCCACCAGCCGGAAAGGGAGATTGAATCAGTGGTTTCTTGGGGCCAAATATCTAAGGGCAGAGCTGCACAATAATAAACACAGACACAGGCCTGTGTTGCAGCTGGAAAGGTTAAGCTCCATAGTGGAAATAACCTGAAATCCCTATGATGTGCAAGCAGGTCATTTGACCCATCAAGTCCACACTGACCCTCCAAAGAGCACCCCACCCAACTCCTGTAACCCTGCATTTCCCATGGTTAACCCACCCAGCCTGCATATCCCTGGGCACTATGGACAATTTAGCATGGCCAATCCACTCTAACCTACACAGCTTTGGACTGTGGGAGACACGGGAGAATGTACAAACTCCACACAGTCACCTGAGGGTGGAATTGAACCCAGGTCCTTAGCATTGTGAGGCAGCATTGCTAACCACTGAGTCACCGTGCCATCCTAATCACCTACACATCTCACTGGGGTGCAATGGGAGGGAAAGTGAGGTGGGACCTGATTGAGGTTTATAAAATCATGAAGGGTATAGACAGGGTGGATAGAGACAAGCTTTTTCCCAGGGTCAAGGATTCAATAACGAGAGGTCATGTTTTCAAGGTGAGAGGTGGAAAGTTTAAGAGGGATACACGCGGCAAGTACTTCACACACAGAGGGTGGTGGGCGTTAGGAATGTATGAGTAGGTGGGGAGTAAAGGGATAGAGATGCTTAGGAATTGACCGACAGGTTTAGACAGTACATTTGGATCGGCTCAGGCTTGTTTCTAACCCAGATCATTAAAGCTGCTCCGTCAATCAACTGAATTGTGGCTGGTCACGATATCAACTTTATTTACCCACCTTGGCTGAATAAACTGTGACAACATTGCTCCATTGAAACCTTTTAATGTTTTTATTGCAACTCTCTGTTCACCCTCAGTAGCATTTCGGAGAATTTCAGCTCCACTCCCATCTGCATTGAGAGGTTTCTCCCCTCTCTCAGCTCTTACCTCAAACGTTACCCCAGCCTCTTGTTCCTAAAGCTCCTCGACACTCCGTCTCCCCTCCCTGTCCCCCGAGATTCCAGAGGAAACAACTTTACTCAATCCTGATTCTGTCCTGTGCTACCTTCATCACCCATCATCAAATCAGGCACTGAAACAGTTCTGGGCTACATATGGTTAAACAATTTTGTGATATTGTACAACTGCATATCTCTTGTATACCTCACATGTTTTAGTTTTAGCTACTGCATATTTACAGATCGGAACGTTAGGGATTAAATAGCTTTCATTGTGAAATTGTATCTGTCGTGTCCCCACACATCAGTCATCTATAATGTCCTTTTCCGCATGTCACAATTTGTCCTTGAGTCTGAACTCTCAGTACCTGGGACAGAGCTGTTAAACAAATTTACGGGCTGTATATCACTCATTTATATAAGGGGTTATCAAACTGTTGCTCATAATTCAGATCAGCTGAGAAACACAACTGGGTCAGAACTGAGTAACTCCAAACAAAATGAAATGGGGATCTTCCTGCAATCAGATAATCCACGCTTTCTCCCCAGAGAGAGGGTTAGAGTGACTGTCAATTCACAAACAATGACAATTAAGTTAAAAATCACACAACACCAGGTTATAGTCCAACAGGTTTAATTGGAAGCACTAGCTTTCGGAGCACTGCCCCTTCATCAGGTGATAGTCACCTGATCACCTGATGAACAAGCGTCGCTCCGAAAGCTAGTGCTTCCAATTAAACCTGTTGGACTATAACCTGGTGTTGTGTGATTTTTAACTTTGTACACCCCAGTCCAACACCGGCATCTCCAAAAAATGACAATTAATGTTGACTTGACCTCAGGACTAACTACAATGAGTTCATCACAGGGAGAATATTTGCAATGAACACTGAAGCTCAAAAGGATAGATAATGCTACACTAGCTGCCAGCTCTGAAGAAAAATTTGCCTTCACACAGGATTTTTCACAATTTCAGAACATCCCAAACTGCTTTCCATGAGCTTGGTTAAGTCCTCGCTCTCCTGAGGAATTGTAGCAGTAAATTTGCAAACAGCAACAGCCCAGTCATCTGCTTTCATAGTGGAAGGAGGGACAGACATGGGGAGAACTCCCTAACTTTTCAAAATATTCATTATGGGATCAGTTACAACCAGGTATAGAACAGCCAGGGTCTCGATTTGAGGTTTCATGTATAAAACAAGCTTTGGACAGTGCGGCACTCCCTCAGTACTGACCCTCCAACAGTGTGGCACTCCCTCAGTACTGACCCTCCAACAGTGCGGCACTCCCTCAGTACTGACCGTCAGACAGTGCAGCACTCCCTCAACAACAGTTACATGGACAGTCACCCGAGGCTGGAATTGAACCTGGGTCTAACCACTGAGCCACTCTGGCCAATTAGCTCCATTGATCAGCTGGAAAGCTGGCAGTCTGAGCTTGACCCATCCCAGTAAACAAATACTAACCAGCTCCAGACTGACCATCATCAGGCCTTGCTAGACCTGACTGTCCTGGTTTCACTTGCTCCATCATTGGAGTCACTCACTCATCTGGTTTACTCTAAGCTCTGGAATTGGTTTCCACGACTCTCAAACGCTATTTGCTCATGTAATATGCATTGATGCAGTGGCAATGTCACTGGGTGAGTAATCTAGAACAGCAAGCAATATGCTGAGGTTCAAGGGTTCAAATACCATAATGGCAAATCATGACATTTGAATTTGATAAAGTTTGGAATTAAATGTTAGTTTAAATATGGTCAAGGGTTGGGGTATTGTGTAACAAGGAGGAGATAACTGATAATCTGGTTGTACAAGGATGCTAAGGCAAGAGTGACTACAATAGAATAGAATTCTTCATTAAGGTGGAAAGTGACATTGTTGCTGACACCAGGAGAGTTGGAAGGATAAAGAAAGGGGCAATGCAGAAGAGGTGAATGTTCTGGAGAAATCATAAAAGGGGCAGCGAAGATGTGTGAGACAATGGACTCAATAGATTACTTACAGTGTGGAAACAGGCCCTTCGGCCCAACAAGTCCACACCGACCCGCTGAAGCACAACCCACCCAGACTCATTCCCCTACATTTACCCCTTCACCTAACACTACGGGCAATTTAGCGTGGCCAATTCACTTGACCTGCACATCTTTGGACTGTGGGAGGAAACCCACACAGACACAGGGAGAATGTACAAACTCCACACAGTCAGTCGCCTGAGGTGGGAATTGAACCTGGGTCTCTGGCACTGTGAGGCAGCAGTGCTAATCACTGTACCACAGTGTTGTCCGACATTTTTGGAGACAAGGCTGGAAATGGAATATGGGGTTTGGGGGCAGAGGTTTTGTGTTGAAGGATGAACAGGAATTGTCACATTTAGAGAAGTCCAATGGGTTGAGGTGGGTGCACTGCAGAGGTGGAAGCTAGAGGCCATTCTGAAGGGTCAGGATACATATTGGAAGTTATATATTGGAGGCAGAGGATTTGCACAGACCCCCAAAGAACTTCATAATGAGATGCCATAGATCTGAATCTCCTCTTCTTAGATGCTGTGTGACCTGCTGAGTTAGTCAACGCTTTAGTTTTTGATTAACAATAGATATCAAAGCAAGGTAGCAGCTTTATAAACAAAACAACTGTGAATACTGGAAATCTGAAACGGGTTCAGCTGGTGGGTCACATGGGACACGTGTCCAAGGGAGAGCACACTGTAACCACAATCATCGTATCACAGTAATGGGGAAGTGCAAGGGACAAGTTAACATGAGGATAATGGGGCTCCAGCCAGGGGGAGGTGACACTAACAAAACTGACAAGAGAAACTCGGAAAGGACAAAGGGTGGTCTTTACACGGGGTGATGGGATGAGGATATTTTCAGATACAGGATAGGTGCATTCTAATAAGGCTGAAAGGTAAGTGAATCAAAATCAGTGGTGGTGGTGGGGGTGGTGGGGGGGGGGAATCGGGGGATATGATGAAACTGAAACAATACAAGGATGCTGGGTGCAGTCTCCAAGTCAGAACCAGGACAAATATAATCATTTGATAGGGAACGTGAACAGGAGAACGTGTGTCTAGCAAGAAGTGAGTATGAATCTGAATGGCAATTCACCCCATTTGACCTCCAGGGAAATGGCCTGGGGTAGAGGGTGGAGTAAGGGAACCCAGCGTCCAGCTGGCAGTGAGGAACCCCTTACCTGACTGCCTCTGTGCCCCCTCATCTTAGCCCGGGCTGAAACAGCTCTCCCTGTTTTGAAAGACCTACTCCGAACATGTCCTCTCAATTAAACCTTTCCCTGCCCCCCCACTTAGCAGCCACTGCTTTAGTGCTTTGTCGAACACCTTGAGACTTTTATCTACATGAGAAAGGAGCCATAAAACTGCAAAACCTTGCTGACAATCTGTCCTTAGTCACTCGTTCACAATCACTGATTCAACCAGCTGTTAAACTCCCTTTCTAGAAAAAAACTAAATCTGTTTAAATTGTCTGCAATCTGTAGTACTTCTGTTAATCATAAAAGTAAGTAACATTTGCCCAGCATTAACAGCATTGTCAAGTGAATTGTTTCTGCTTTTTGTTTAATAGCTGCAGCTGCAGATTCACTGGGGCCATTTGTAATGGAGTTAATGACAAATGGAAGAGGCAAGGCCATCTGCTTGGAGCTCACTATTGAAACAGATGTGGAACGTTTGTTTTACACGAGCTATAGAGACAGGGGTAGGTGCAAATAAATTTCCCCAAACATTCAGTTCACACAATGATTATTGTCCTGTTGTTTGGGAGAGCTAACCTGGAGATTGATATCATCTAAACCGTGCAGGGAGAATTCTCGGTGCGGGCACAGTGTTGATCAGCAAGGCAATGCTTTGTTTTCTGCTGTGCCAGGAGAAGGTCAGCAGCCACATGGTGATCAGGATCCACTTATTTTTGCCACCTATTACATCCTCAGTCAGTGCAATGAGACTAAATTAGATTAAGTAGAATTGTTTTTGCATGAATATGAATCAAAACAGGAACAAGCGATGAAAGGAGGGAGGCTATCAGAATTCCTTTGTACTCTGTTAGGACCAAGTTCCAGGTGAAGATCCTCACTATGTCCTAAGTGAGGAACAGCAGCTTTGCCATTCTTTGTTCAACTCCTCCCTTAGTTGGTGATGAAATGAGTCATATAGAAAGGGTCCCTTCCCCTGTGTGTACCTTTTCCCTCCCAAAAAGGAGTCCATTTAAACAGGCTTTATTGAGTGAGCTACTAAAAGCTAAGAAAATATGGCACACGTCAACACAGATCAGAAACAAGAGCCAAGCCTGAAAGGTAACATCTGAATCAGTCTCTGGCCAGTCTGTGATGAAGAGAAGGTGAAATGTTCTGGGTGGTAAATTAGGTGGTTCTGATGTTGGTACCTGAGCAGTTGTTGGAGATTCATGACTCTGCAAGAAACTGGAAGAGAGTCTTGTTTATGGATCTTGAAGCACAAACTAGTAGAATGGCATATCAGCACTCGAACACAAGGCTTGACCTTCAATAAGATTATGGCTAATCTAAGATCATATATTTTGATTTTTCAAGGATTTACCAGTCTTGAATATATTCAACAACAGATCATTCAAACAGCATCTTCCACAATTGTCACGCCAACAAAATCAACTCCCATTTCCTCGCATTCACCCCATCCAAAGGAATGGGAATCTGTATTACCTGCATTTGACCTATCCTGAAAATTACATCCAGACCATAATTCTATTAGTTTTAAAACAGTGATGGAAAAGGATAGAGCAGATCTGAGAGCTGAAGTTCTAAATCAGAGGAAGGCTAATTTAGGCAAGAACTTTCAAAAGCTGATTGGGTGCAGATGTTCACAGGTAAAGGGATGGCTGGAAAATGGGAAGCCTTCAGAAATGAGATAACAAGAGTCCAGAGACAGTATATTCCTGTCAGGGTGAAAGGAAAGGCTGGTAGGTATAGGGAATGCTGGATGATTAAAGGAATTGAGGATTTGGTTAAGAAAAAGAAGGAAACATATGTCAGGTATAGACAAGATAGCTCAAATGAATCCTTAGAAGAGTATAAAAGCAGTAGGAGTATACTTAAGAGGGAAATCAGGAGGGCAAAAAGGCGACATGAGATAGCTTTGGCAAATAGTTAAAGAGAATCCAAAGAGTTTTTACAGATACATTAAGGACAAAAGGGTAACTAGGGAGAGAATAAGGTCCCTCAAAGATCAGCAAGGCGGCCTTTGTGTAGAGCCGCAGGAAATGGGGGAGATACTAAACGAGTATTTTGTATCAGTGTTTACTGTGGAAAAGGACATGGAAGATATAGAATGTAGGGAAATAGATGGTGACATCTTGAAAAAGTGTCCATGTTACAGAGGAGGAAGTGCTGGGTGTCTTGAAACACATAAAAGTGGATAAAGCCCCAGGACCTGATCAGGTGGATCTTCGATAGTGTGAGGACTGCAGATGCTGGAGAGTCCGAGTTGAAATGTGTGGTGCTGGAAAAACACAGCCGATCAGGCAGCATTTGAGGAGCAGGAGAGTTGATGTTTCAGGCATTCTGTTTCATCAGAACATAGAGGGGGGAAGGGGGCTGAGAGATAAATAGGGGGGTGGGGTTGGGGGCAAGGTAGCTGGGAGGACAATGGGTAGATACACTTGGGGGGTGATGGTGATACGTCAGAGTGGAGGATGGTGTGCATAGGTGGGAAGGAAGATTGACAGATAGGACAGTTCAAGAGGGTGGTAATGAGTTTGGAGGGTTTGATCTGGAAGGAGGTGGGGGGAGGGGAGATGAAGAAACTGGTGAAGTCGATATTGATGCTGTGTGGTTGGAGCGTCCCAAGGTGGGAGATGAGGCGTTCTTCCTCCAGGCGTTGGGTGGCTAGGCTTTGGCAGTGGAGAAGACCCAGGACTTGCATGCCCTTGGCGGAGTGGGAGGGGGAGTTGAAGTTGTCAGCAACAGGGCACAAACAATGCCATTATCCTCCAACCTATCACCATCACTCCCCCCAACCTGCATCTACCTTTCGCCTTCCCAGCTACCTCAACCCCAACCTCACCCCCCTATTTTGGGGCTGTTTTCATTGGAGAAAAGAAGGTTTAGGGGTGACTTGATAGAGGTGTACAAGATGATTCGGGGTTTAGATAGGGTTGACCATGAGAACCTTTTTCCACGTATGGAGTCAGCTATTACAAGGGGGCATAGCTTTAAATTAAGGGGTGGTAGGTATAGGACAGATGTTAGGGGTAGATTCTTTACTCAGTGAGTCGTGAGTTCATGGAATGCCCTGCCAGTAGCAGTGGTGGACTCTCCCTCTTTATGGGCATTTAAACGGGCATTGGATAGGCATATGGAGGATAGTGGGCTAGCGTAGGTTAGGTGGGCTTGGATCAGCACAACATCGAGGGCCAAAGGGCCTGTACTGCGCTGAATTGTTCTATGTTCTATGTTCTATTTATCTCTCAGCCCCCTTCCCCCCTCCATATTCTGATGAAAGGCATATGCCTGAAACGTTGACTCTCCTGCTCCTCGGATGCTGCCTGATCTGCTGTGCTTTTCTAGCACCACACTTTTCAACTCTGGCCCTCCAGCATCTGCAGTCCTCACTCTCTTCATAATGGACCGAATGGCCTACGTCTGCATCTGCATTTTATGGAGTTAACTCCTTTTCTTTTGCGATACGGTTCTGCTCTTCCAGTGCTGTCTTAACAAAGAAAGAATCTGCATTTTAGATTCATCCATGTCTTCAGGATGTCCCTAACCAAAAGGGAGAGAATAATTAAAGAACACAAAATATAGCCAAGTCACGGGGCATCTGGGGAGAGGGAAACCGAGCTGATGTTTCAGAACCTTTATGAAAGGTCAGAGGCCCGAAATGCTAACTTTCTCGCTTCACGATTGCTGGTCGTGATACTACGTCCCACCTTCAGGCGCTGAGATAATATTGTAATGTCAACCTGAGAATAACACAAATCAAACATTTCTCAAGTTGAATTTCATTGTGTTATTGGGAAATGTACACAAGGTCCTGAAACTCTATTTGTGGAGGGGTAAGTGAGAGTCAAACACTGATGGAGCTCCACTGTTCCTTCTCTGAACAGTGTCAGAGATCGTTCATGTCCATGTGAGCTGTCATGATGTAGACTTGCTTCAAGGACTCATTCACCAGTCAGGACCTTTCTGACACTACAACAGGCAGTTTCGAGTGACAGGGAGAAAGTGAGGACTGCAGATGCTGGAGATCAGAGCTGAAAAATGTGTTGCTGGAAAAGCGCAGCAGGTCAGGCAGCATCCGAGGAGCAGGAGAATGACGTTTCGGGCATAAGCCCTTCTTCAGGAATGATTCCCGAAGATGGGCAGATGCCCGAAACATCCTGAAGAAGGGCTTATGCCTGAAACGTTGATTCTCCTGCTCCTTGGATGCTGCCTGACCTGCTGCGCTTTTCCAGCAACACATTTTTCAGTTTCGAGCGCCAGCCTGGATTACACGCTCAAGTCCTGGAGAAAGCCTCCAACAGGTTGGGGCTCCACTCACTAGAATTTAGATTAGATTGGATTCCCTACAGTGTGGAACAGGCCCTTCGGCCCAACCCTCCAAAGAGTAACCCACCCAGACCCATTTCCCTCTGACTAATGCGCAGTTCACCTGGCCTGCACATCTTTAGATTGTGGGAGTAAACCGGAGCACCCAGAGGAAACCCACGCAGACACGGGGAGAACGTGCAAATCCACACAGATAGTCGCCCGAGGCTGGAATTGAACCTGGGACCCTGGTGCTGTGAGGCAGCAGTGCTAACCACTGAGCCACTGTGCCACCCCAAAGAATGAGAGGTGACCTCATTGAAACATATCAGATTCTTAAGGGGTTTGACAGGGTCAATGCTGAGAGGGTATTTCCCGTCATGGGAGAGTCTAGGACCAGCGGATATAGTCTCAGAATAAAGGGACACGAATTTCAGACGGAGATGAGGAGGAATTTCTTCCCTCAGAGGGTTATGAATCTTTGGAACACCTTGCCACAGAGAGCTGTGGGGGCAGAGTCCTTGTGTATATTTAAGGCTGAGAGAGATAATAGAGATATCAAGGGTCTGGGAAAGTGCAGGGAAGTGGATGTGAGGAATGTTGGATCAGCCATGATCCTATCGAATGGCAGAACAGGCTCGAAAGGCAGAATGGCCTACTCCTGTTCCTATTTCTTCTCAGCAAACACACGACTCAGAGTAAGACAGCTAGGAGGAGGCCAATAATAACTTAGAATTGTGACATTGGGGAGAGAACTTACTTGGGCTTGGAAAGCTCACATTGAAGGTTTGGTAGGACATCCTCAGTGGTTTTATGTCACAGTGACTATATCTGAACACTACAGTGTTTGTAACCCCTCTTCCTGGTGGTAAACATTTGTGCATTCCTTTGAGGGTACATCATGCATCTTCTTGCTTGTTAAGACAACTTTACAGCAGTAATTGGGTTGCGTACTTGGTGTGCGGACGTGCCAATCTGCAGTTGGATCAAGTACAAAATCAATTGCACAGCGGGTGGTTTGTTAAAAGAGCTATTAAAAATTATTACAGCTCATGGTTCCTAACAGACACTGACAGTGATTGTCTGAGTAAGACTGAAGGAGGTAGTGGATATAGAGGCCGTTCTCATCATTTTAATCCCGTAGTTCAGCAGTGTTACTCTGAGAGGAAGGCCACTGTTGTATTATACATTAATGAAATAGGGTTTAAGGTAAGGCTCACTGGACTTGCGGCCCATGCTACAGAGGTAATAGAAATCCCAGAAACTGAGCAATGTTATGGTCAGGTGAGGAGGGGGGAATTACCTCTCCCCCTATTGAAGTCAGTTGTGAATTTTTTTTAGCATGCAGTTATCACACTGTAATTGCAAGTGATTAACAAGATCAAAATTAAGGAACCAAATTCCAAGGGTTTCTACAGTGAAAGAGAAATTTTACTATATAATAACTTCAAAAAAAACTTTTAGAAGTCAATCACAAGTGGAGGTAACAAGTTTAATAAGAGACTTTTTCTGGCACAAACTGGAATAAATTACTTTTTTTTCGGAAAAAGAATCTCCATTCCTTGGAATAGTTAGATTTTAACCTTGAGACCAGTTGTTTATTGATTCAGTCAGGGAAGCAATGGCCTTGCAGTGTTATTGCTAGACTGTCAGTGATGGGGCCCCTGCAGTTTATGGTTTATAGAAACAAATTAAACCTTAACGTGGGAGGGTTGATCAGTAAGCTCCCAGATGATACAAAAATTGGTGAGGTGGTAAATCATGAACAGGATAGCTTTAAACTGCAGAAGGATACAGATGGCATGGTCAGACAGCGTGGTCAGATGGGATGGTCAGATGGGATGGTCAGTAGCAAATGGAATGCAATGCAGATAAACATGATATGATGAAGAACTTGTGCAGGACCAACAAGGCAAGGGATCCTGGGAAACACTGAGGATTAGAGGGACCTTGGTATCCGTCCACTGGTCCCTGTAGGAATTAGGGCAGATGGATCAAGTCATTAAAAAGACATAGAGGGTACTTGCCTTTCTTAGTTGAGGCAGCCAGTTTAAAAACAGGGAGATTATGCTGGAACTGTACAAAACTCTGCTGTAAATCACATGACTCGCATGCAGATCCTGTAACTCAGAAACAAAAATTGTGGAACAGCTCAGCAGGTCTGGCAGCATCAATGAAGAGAAATCAGAGTGAATGTTTTGGGTCCTCAGAATGGTTTTTGACTCTTCTTGGACCCAGGTTCAAGTCTCACAATGGAAGGTTAAAAAATCTGGAATTAAGAGTGGCAGCCATGAAACCTTTGTTAAATGTTGCCAAAATCCCACTTGTTTCATTAACGTCCTTTAGGGAAGGAAACTGCCATCCTGACCTGGTCTGACCTACATGTGACTCCAGACCCACAGTAATGGGGTTGATTATTAACCTCCCTCTGGACAATTAGGGATGGGCAATAAATGCTGGCCCAGCCAGTGAATGATTTTATTCTGTAGTAGTGGCAATGTTTGTAGCTCTCAGAGAATGGCTCTCGTGACAAGTTGCTTTTTTCACTATATACTAATAGGATAACAGAACATAGATCATAGAACATTGCGCTGACCTGTGGAACCAATCTGAAGCCCATCTATCCTACACTATTCCATTGTCATCCTTATGTTTATCCCTTAAAGTTGGTGAGTCTACTACTGTTGCAGACAGGGTGTTCCATGCCCTTGTCTGAGTAATTTTCCATGTCTGAGTAAAGAAACTCTCTCTGACATCTGTCCGATATCTATCACCCCTCAGTTTAAAGCTATATCCCCTTGTGTTAGCCATCACCATCCGAGGAAAAAGGCTCTCACTGTCCACCCGATCTAACCCTCTGATTATCTTATATATCGCAAGTAAGCCACTTATCAATCTTCTCTCTAATGAAAACAGCGTCAAGTCCCTCAGCATCTCCTCATAAGACCTTCCCTCCACACCAGGCAACATCCTGGTAAATTGCCTCTCAATCCTTTCCAAAGCTTCCACATCCTTCTTATAATGCGGTGACCAGAACTGTACTTCAAGTGCGGTCACACCAGAGTTCTGTACAGCTGCAGCATGACCACATGGCTCCGAAACTCAATCCCTCTACCAATAAAAGCAAACACACCATATGCCTTCTTAACAATCCTATCAACCTGGGTGGAAACTTTCAGGGATCTATGTACATGGATATCGAGATCTCTCTGCTCATCTACACCACCAAGAATCTTACCATTAGCCCAGTACTCTGCATTCCTGTTACTTCTTCCAAAGTGAATCACCTCACATTTTTCCACATTAACTTCCATTTGCCACCTCTCAGTTAATCTATGTCCCTCTGTAACCTGTAACATCCTTCAGCTCTATCCACCGATATTAATATCATCTGCAAACTAACTATCCCATCCTTCCACGTTCTCATCCAGGTCACTTATAAAAATGACAAACAGCAGTGACCCCCAAAACAGATCCTTGGGGTACCCCACTAGTAACTGGACTCCAGGATGAACATTTCCCATCAACCACCACCCTCTGTCTTCTTTCAGTTCACCAATTTCTGATCCAAATCACCCTCTATTCCATGCCTCCATATTTTGTGCAATAGCCTAGCGTGGGAAACCTTATCAAACCATCAGGGACAGTGGGGAGAAAGGTTTGCAGTGTCTTAGATGTGATCAGCCCGATTTAACTTCTTTCTCTGCTTTGCTGCAAGAAGGATTACACCCAAAACATCGGCTTCTCCACCTCCTGATGCTGCCTGCCTTGCTGTGTTCTCCCAGCCTCCTGCCTGTCCCTTCTGATGCTGCCTGCCTTGCTGTGTTCTCCCAGCCCCCTGCCTGTCCCTCCTGATGCTGCCTGCCTTGCTGTGTTCTCCCAGCCTCCTACCTGTCCCTCCTGACGCTGCCTGACTTGCTGTGTTCTCCCAGCCTCCTGCCTGTCCCTCCTGATGCTGCCTGCCTTGCTGTGTTCCCCCAGCCTCCTGCCTGTCCCTCCTGATGCTGCCTGCCTTGCTGTGTTCCCCCAGCCTCCTGCCTGTCCCTCCTGATGCTGCCTGCCTTGCTGTGTTCCCCCAGCCTCCTGCCTGTCCCTCCTGTTGCTGCCTGGTTTGCTGTGTTCTCCCAGCCTCCTGCCTGTCCCTCCTGTTGCTGCCTGGTTTGCTGTGTTCTCCCAGTCTACTGCCTGTCCCTCCTGATGCTGCCTGGCCTGCTGTGTTCCCCCAGCCTCCTGCCTGTCCCTCCTGATGCTGCCTGCCTTGCTGTGTTCTCCCAGCCCCCTGCCTGTCCCTCCTGATGCTGCCTGGCTTGCTGTGTTCCCCCAGCCTCCTGCCTGTCCCTCCTGATACTTCCTGCCTTGCTGTGTTCTCCCAGCCCCCTGCCTGTCCCTCCTGATGCTGCCTGCCTTGCTGTGTTCTCCCAGCCTCCTGCCTGTCCCTCCTGATGCTGCCTGCCTTGCTGTGTTCCCCCAGCCTCCTGCCTGTCCCTCCTGACGCTGCCTGCCTTGCTGTGTTCTCCCAGCCCCCTGCCTGTCCCTCCTGTTGCTGCCTGCCTTGCTGTGTTCCCCCAGCCTCCTGCCTGTCCCTCCTGATACTTCCTGCCTTGCTGTGTTCTCCCAGCCCCCTGCCTGTCCCTCCTGATGCTGCCTGCCTTGCTGTGTTCTCCCAGCCCCCTGCCTGTCCCTCCTGTTGCTGCCTGGCTTGCTGTGTTCCCCCAGCCTCCTGCCTGTCCCTCCTGTTGCTGCCTGGCTTGCTGTGTTCCCCCAGCCTCCTCCCTGTCCGTCCTGATGCTGCCTGCCTTGCTGTGTTCTTCCAGCCTCCTGCCTGTCCCTCCTGATACTTCCTGCCTTGCTGTGTTCCCTCAGCCTCATGCCTGTCCCTCCTGATGCTGCCTGCCTTGCTGTGTTCTTCCAGCCTCCTACCTGTCCCTCCTGATGCTCCCTGCCTTGCTGTGTTCTCCCAGCCCCCTGCCTGTCCCTCCTGATGCTGCCTGCCTTGCTGTGTTCTTCCAGCCTCCTACCTGTCCCTCCTGATGCTCCCTGCCTTGCTGTGTTCTCCCAGCCCCCTGCCTGTCCCTCCTGTTGCTGCCTGCCTTGCTGTGTTCCCCCAGCCTCCTGCCTGTCCCTCCTGATACTTCCTGCCTTGCTGTGTTCTCCCAGCCCCCTGCCTGTCCCTCCTGATGCTGCCTGCCTTGCTGTGTTCTCCCAGCCCCCTGCCTGTCCCTCCTGTTGCTGCCTGGCTTGCTGTGTTCCCCCAGCCTCCTGCCTGTCCCTCCTGTTGCTGCCTGGCTTGCTGTGTTCCCCCAGCCTCCTCCCTGTCCGTCCTGATGCTGCCTGCCTTGCTGTGTTCTTCCAGCCTCCTGCCTGTCCCTCCTGATACTTCCTGCCTTGCTGTGTTCCCTCAGCCTCATGCCTGTCCCTCCTGATGCTGCCTGCCTTGCTGTGTTCTTCCAGCCTCCTACCTGTCCCTCCTGATGCTCCCTGCCTTGCTGTGTTCTCCCAGCCCCCTGCCTGTCCCTCCTGATGCTGCCTGCCTTGCTGTGTTCCCCCAGCCTCCTGCCTGTCCCTCCTGATGCTGCCTGCCTTGCTGTATTTTTCCAGCCTCCTGCCTGTCTACTTTGGATTCCAGTATCTGCAGATTTTTTGGTCTCGAACCTTGTCGCTCCCTCAGCAGCTGCTGATATGGGTCCACTTGTGTATTCCTGAGTCTGCTCCATTTACCTTCAAAGTTGACAGTCACTGGCAGCTCAATGTGTTCCACTCATCATTGCAATTTGACAAACAGGAGATGTGAGTTTTACTGACACTGACTCCGCTGGTAGCAATCTTTCGATGTCACTGTTACCTCAGCAACCAGACTTCATTTATTGTATAAGGGTTGTCTTCATTCATCGCAAGCTGTGCAGCTACAGTCTTACATTTGTACTTGCCGTTTGCTTTGAGAAACCTTCCACAGATGCCAAAGTTAGCTGTACGAAGGTCAGCCTACTGCATGTTAACCCAGAAGTTTCTTACTTTCTCTTCAAACAAAATGACACACTTAACCCTAACATCTTCTTCAACGCACATTAAGATTCAACCCATCTCCCTTCCATTTTCAGCACACAGGAGATCAGCTGCTCTGATATTTTTATCTCTAGTCGCTCTCAGTGTGCGGGTATCACCAGCAAGGCTGGTACCTGTGG
The DNA here is from genome assembly GCF_047496795.1 of Chiloscyllium punctatum. Lineage (NCBI taxonomy): Eukaryota > Metazoa > Chordata > Chondrichthyes > Orectolobiformes > Hemiscylliidae > Chiloscyllium > Chiloscyllium punctatum. The sequence goes on from NC_092745.1 coordinate 130,939,319, forward strand.
TGGTAAGGAGTTGGTATAGCAGCTTTTTGAATAGCTGTTGTCCATGTACTGAAGGTGCTGCCACAGTGTGCTCTGCCAAGGATTGAAGCAGCAATCCTGCAGGAATGGGGTTGGATGTCCGAGTTGAGGTGTGGTATCACCTTGGGAGGTGAAAGCGTTTACCCTCCAAGTCATGCATCACTCTGCCTTGCAATCATATCACCGCTCATTCAATATTTCAGAATCAAAACCCTGGAACTTGCTACCCCAAAAGCATTGCAGCAGCTCACCACCACTTTCTCAACAGCAATTAGGGAAAGGATGGACAATATATTCATGCAGGTACAGATCTGCCAATTCCTGCTGTTCACGCAAGTTGTAAGGTTGGTCAGTGACACACAAGATGACTTGGTGCAATGAATCCACGGAATGGTTACAGCCCAGGAGGAGTCCATTCAGCCCATCGTGTATGTACCAATTCTATTACTGAGCACCAATCTCCAGCATTTTCCTCAAATCATTGCACTCCTTTTCAATCTAAAAAAAATCTGATATCCTGCAGACTGAATACAATGTAGCCATGGTAACACTTATGGAGCTGGTGCATTATTACTGAAGGAAATAATCTTGTTTTGGTTGATATTGAGCTTTTGAGTATTCAGGACACAGCTGCATCCATCCCCACAAGCGGAGAATACTCCTTGCTCTTGTGGAGACTTCCATGGGTCAGGATGTGAGCCCACTGGGCCCGGATTATCCTGCTCTACTTACCATGATGCTGCATTTTGGATGAATGGTCTTCCCAAGGTGGGGGGGGGGGGGGGGGGGGGGGTTGACAGTGGGGGAGTTGACAGTGGGGGATTGACAGTGGGGGATTGACAGTGGGGGGTTGACAGTGGGGGGGTTGACAGTGGGGGATTGACAGTGGGGGGTTGGCAGTGGTGGGGTTGACAGTGGGGGGGTTGACAGTGGGGGGATTGACATTGGGGAGTTGACAGTGGGGGGGTTGACAGTGGGGGATTGACAGTGGGGGGTTGACAGTGGTGGGGTTGACAGTGGGGGGGTTGACAGTGGGGGGATTGACAGTGGGGGGTTGACAGTGGGGGGTTGACAGTGGGGGGGGGTTGACAGTGGGGGGATTGACAGTGGGAGGTTGACAGTGGGGGGCTGATAGTGGGGGAGTGACAGTGGGGGGTTGACAGTGGTGGGGTTGACAGTGGGGGGGGGTTGACAGTGGGGGGATTGACAGTGGGGGGTTGACAGTGGGGGGGGTTGACAGTGGTGGGGTTGACAGTGGGGGGATTGATAGTGGTGGGGTTGACATTGGGGGGATTGACAGTGGGGGTTGACAGTGGGGGGTTGACAGTGGGGGGGGTTGACAGTGGGGGGTTGACAGTGGGGATTGACAGTGGGGGGATTGATGGTGGGGGGATTGACAGTGGGGGGGTTGACGGTGGGGGGGTTGACAGTGGGGGGATTGATGGTGGGGGGGTTGACAGTGGGGGGATTGACAGTGGGGGGGTTGACAGTAGGGGTTGACAGTGGGGGGGATTGATGGTGGGGTGTTGACAGTGGGGGGTTGACAGTTTGGGGGTTGACAGTGGGGGGATTGATGGTGGGGGGTTTGAAAGTGGGGGGGTTGACAGTGGGGGGTTGACAGTGGGGGTTGACAGTGGGGGATTGACAGTGGGGGGTTGACAGTGGGGGATTGACAGTGGGGGGATTGATGGGGGGATTGACAGTGGGGGGATTGACAGTGGGGGGGATTGATGGTGGGGGTGTTGACAGTGGGGGTTGACAGTTTGGGGTTGACAGTGTGGGAATTGATGTTGGGGGGTTTGAAAGTGGGGGGGTTGACAGTGGGGGGGGATTGACAGTGGGGGGTTGACAGTGGGGGGTTGACAGTGGGAGGATTGACAGTGGGGGGTTGACAGTGGGGGGTTGACAGTGGGGGATTGACAGTGGGGGGGTTGACATTGGGGGGGTTGACAGTGGTGGGGGTTGACAGTGGGGGGTTGACAGTGGGGGGGATTGACAGTGGGGGGTTGACAGTGGGGGTTGACAGTGAGGGGATTGATGGTGGGGGGGGTTGACAGTGGGGGGTTGACAGTGGGAGGATTGACAGTGGGGGGTTGACAGTGGGGGATTGACAGTGGGGGATTGACAGTGGGGGGTTGACAGTGGGAGGATTGACAGTGGGAGGATTGACAGTGGGGGATTGACAATGGGGGATTGACAGTGGGGGGTTGACAGTGGGAGGATTGACAGTGGGGGGGTTGACAGTGGGGGATTGACAGTGGGGGATTGACAGTGGGGGGTTGACAGTGGAGGGGTTGACAGTGGGTGGGGTTGACAGTGGGGGGTTGACAGTGGGGGGGATTGACAGTGGGGGGGATTGATGGTGGGGGGATTGACAGTGGGGGGTTGACAGTGGGGGGGTTGACAGTGGGGGATTGACAGTGGGGGATTGACAGTGGGGGGTTGACAGTGGGGGGTTGACAGTGGGGGGTTGACAGTGGGAGGGATTGATGTTGGGGGGTTTGACAGTGGGGGTGTTTGACAGTGGGGGGTTGACAGTGGGGGGGATTGATGTGGGGGGGATTGACAGTGGGGGGTTGACAGTGGGGGGGGTTGACAGTGGGCGGGGGGGTTGACAGTGGGGGGGGGGTTGACAGTGGGGGTGCCACCGATGGTTTTGGTTATTGAATGTTAGGAGATCAGTGTTTTAGGAAAATGGTCCCTCTCAGTCATTGTATGGCATACTCGTCACTAATCAATCCATCGCAGGATACTGTCCAGATCTTGCTTCATATAGGCAAGGCATTTTCTCCAGTCTTTTATACAATGTGGACATTGTGACCATGTTGTTGCTCATCTATAGTTTCTCTTAAGAAGGTAGTGATGAGCCACAGTGTATCTGTGGTCCAGTGTTAGTGAGTGAGTTCCAGGATTTTGACCCAACGACAGTGTGGGAATGGGGATACATTTCAGGTCAGGATGGTGAGTGGCTTGGAGGGAAACTTGCAGGGGCTGGTGTCCCCATGTATCTGCGGCCTCTCGCTGTATCACAGAATCATACAGTTCAGAAGAGGCCCTTCAGTCGATTGAGACTGCACCAACAAAAATAAACACTAAATTATCTAATTGATTTATTGTCATGTGTACGGGAGTACAGTGAAAAGCTTTGTTTAGGAGCTGTACAAGCAGATTGTAGGAAGCAAAGACATGCAGATAGTAGGGTGACCAAAAAAAACTTCGACAAAGGCAAATACAGATAACATTGCACAAGGTGTGCACTGGGCAAGTTCAGCATTATTTGAAGTTAGAGTGTGTTCATCGGGTTAATAACGGCTGGTAAGAAGCTGTTCCTGAACCTGCTGGTGCATGTGTTCAACTTTCTGAATCTTGTGCCTGACAGAAGAGGTTGTAGGAGAGCATTACTGGGGTTGGAGGGGTCTTTGATAATGTTGGCAGCTTTTCCGCATTGAGCTGTGCAAATGGAGTCCATGGATGGAAGATTGGCTTCTGTGATGGTCTGGGCTGTGCACACAATCCCCCATAGACTCTGGAAACAACAAATGCTGGAGATCCCAGCGGGTCAGGCAGCATCCATGGAGAGAGAGCAAGCTTCCATTTCGAGTCTAGATGACTCTTCATCTGAGCTGATGTGAAGGGACAGCATTTGTGCAGCAGTTTGGGCTGGGTAGGGTGGTGGTGGTGGGGCTAGTGGTTTAGGGTGCTGTGGAAAAAATTATATTAGTTTATGTAACATAAACTACTAACATAGTTCCTTCACCAGCACCGTACACCCACTAACGTCACCACCCCTGCTCCAGTTCTGATGAAGAGTCATCCAGACTGGAGACGGTAGCTTGCCCAATCTCCATGGATGCTGCCTGACCCACTGGGATCGCCAGCATTGATTGTTTTCAGTTCAGATTCCACATCTGCAGTAATTTATTCCTGTTTCTGTAGTCTTTTACGGGCCTGGGCAGAGCAGTTGTCATACCAGACAGTTTGCTTTCATTGGTGCATCAGTAAAAGTTGGTGAGGGTCCTGATGGACATGCCAATTTTCCTGAGCTGCCTGGGGAAAGTGAGGCGTTGTTGTGCCTACTTGACTCAGGACAGGCTGTCGGTTAGTGTCACTCCTGGGAACATGACGCTCTCCACTCTCTCAACCTCAGTTCAGTTTCTTTCTGGAGTCAATGCTCAATTCTTTAGTTTTGCCGACATTGAGAGAGAGGTCATCAAGCCCTCTGTCTTCCTGCTGTATTCTGCCTCATCGTTGTTAGAGATCCGTCGCACCACGGTGGTGTCACCATCAAACTTGTAGATGGTGTTCATTTGGAATTTGGCAACACAGTCATGAATTTACAGTGAGTACAACAGGGGGCTGAGCACACATCCTTGAGGGGATCTTCAATGTTGAGTGTTATCGTAGAGGATGTGCTGTTGTCTCCTCACTGATTGCGGTCTGTGGGTCAGGAAGCTGAGGATCCAGTTACAGAGGGCAGACCCAAGACTCAGGTCTTGGAGTTTTGAGAGCAGTCTGGAAGGGATGATGCTTTTGAAGGTGGAGCTATAGTCGATGAGCAGGAGTCTGACGTAGGTGTCCTTGTTGTCCAGATGTTCCAGAAATGAGTGCAGGGCTAGGGATATGGAATCCACTGTGGACCTGTTACATCAATAGGCACATTTAGGGAATGGGGGGGGGGGGGGGGGGGCGTGGAGGCTGGGAGACTGGAGTTGATGTGGACCATGACCAGCCTCTTGGAGCACTTCATGTTTGTGGAGGTTAGAGCCCCTGGGTGGTAGTCACTAAGGCACGTTGCATGTAATTTCTTGAAGCAGGTGGGGACTCCGGCTTGTAGGAGGGAGAAGTTGAAGATGCCGGTGAATATCTCCGCCAGTTGGTCAGCTCCGGATCTGAGTGCTCAGCCGGGAACACTGTCCGGGCCCGTCACTTTCCTTTGGTTGACTCCCAGGAAAACCGATCTGGCGTCTGCAGTGGTGACCGAGGGAACAGGTGTGCCCGGGGCTGGCAGGGGCAGGTGGCACCATGCCCAATGACATTCTGCTCAAACCGAGTACTGAGAGCATTGAGTATGTCAGGGAGGGATGTGCCTGTGTCTGCTATCTGGCTCTGCTTCATGTTGTATCCTGTAATGCTGTTTAGGCCGTGCCACAGGCAGCTGGAGTCTGTATGGTTGGTTTGGGTCTCTAACTTGGTCTGGTCCTGCCTCCTGATGGCTTTGTGCAAATCATCTCTGGATTTCCTGCATGGGTCTGAGTCATCTGATTTGAATGCTGCCATCTTCATTAGGGAGTGGGTTTCCTGATCATTCAAGATTTCCAATTGGAGAACACTCGGATTGGTTACACAATCCTCCACACATTTGCTAATGAGGTCGGTGATGGTGTGGCAGCATTGTCTCAGTTTTCTGCTGAGTACATGAACACGGTGTAGTTCACCATTTCCCAGCAGTCCCAGAGATGGTCTTCCATAGCCTCGGTCCAGCATCGTACCTCAGTCTGTGAGGGGCTCTCCCATTTCAGCTTCTGTCTGTAAGGTGGGAGGAGGATCACAACGCTGTGATCGGATTACCCAAAGTGTGGGCGGAGAATGGAGCAGTTGGTGTCTTTGATGGATGTGCAGCAGCGGGGCAGATTATTCAACCCTCAGGTGGGGCAGAACTTGTGTCGGTGGTAGTTTGGCAGCATTGCCTTGAGGGTGTCCTCTTGACACTAGTCCCACACTACAGCACTTAAGCTTGAATATTATGAAATTTCAAATTCATATTCAAGTACTTTTTAAAAGGTTGGGAGGTTTCTCATCAGGCAGTGCATTCCAGATCCACACCACCCTGAGCGTGAGATGGTTTTCCTCAAGTCCCTGCTAAACATTCTGCCTTTTATTTTAAAACTATGCTCCCTTGTTATTGACCCTTGTCCAAGGGGAACAGCCCCTTTCTATTCACACTGTCCATGCCCCTCAATGTTATACACAACTACCCCCTCAACCTTCTCTTCTCTAAACAATCCAAGCTTATTCAGCCTTGTGTCATCACTGAATCACTCCATCCCAGGGAACATCCAGGTGAATCTCCTCTGCACCCTCTCCAGTGCAATCACATCCTTCCAATAATACACAGTATCCAGCTGTGGCCTAACCAAAGTCCTGTACAGCTCCAACATGATGTTCCCTGCTGTTTAAAGTCTATGCCATAACTGAAAGGCAGGTGTCCTGTATACCTTCTTAACTCCTGAAGAAGGGCTCAAGCCCGAAACGTCGATTCTCCTGCTCCTTGGATGCTGCCTGACCTGCTGCGCTTTTCCAGCAACACATTTTCAGCTACCTTCTTAACTCCCCTACTAACCTCCATTGCTGCCTTCTGGGATCTGGGGATAAGCACCCCAAAATTCCTCTGAGACTCCCCATGTCTCGCCAGTCATTGAGGACTCCATTTATCCTGTTTCTTCACAAAAGCGCATCCCCTCACAGTTATCAGGGTTAAATCCATCTGTCACTGTTCAATCTGTCCTTTCTTCCACCTGTAACCCAACATTTTCCTCATTTGTCAATCACCTGGCCATTCTTCATTTCACCTACAAACTTATCCTGCCCCTCCACATTTTCTCCTATGTCATTTATATACATCTTCAACACCAAGGGGCCCGCACCAATCCCTATGCTATACCATTGCACACTGGGCACTAGCAGTTGTACACAACCTTCTGCCATTACCCTCTGTTTCCTGCTATTAAGTAAAATTTGAATCCAACTTGCCAAGTTACTCTGGACCCCACATTTTTTAACCTGGTAGTGGTCATGGGTTTGGATTGTGGTGTTGAAGGAACCTTGTTGAGTTCTTGCAATACTTTTGTTGGTAGTACAGATTGTTACCAATATGCATTGGTAATGGACTGAGTGAACGATGAGGTTGTGTATTGGGTGCCAGGGAAGCCAGCTGCTTTGTCCTGGATGGTGTCAAGCTTCTTGAGTGTTGTTGGAGTTTCATCCATCCAAACAAGTGGGGAGTATTCTATCACACTCCTGAGTTGCGCTTTGGCGATGGTGGGCAGGCTTTGGGGAGTCAGGAAGTAAACAACTCAACACTCTGAGGTAAAGTTTGCTCAGAGGGCAGTTAAGAGTTAACCATTTTGTTGTGGATCTGGAGTGGCAGGGTTTAGACCCTATATGATTGGCAGATTTCATTCCTTAAATGGCACTAGAATTTTTACAACAATCCAATAGTTTCATGGTCACCATTACAGTGAGTAACTTCTGCATTCATGATTACCTTTTCTTTGGAATGTCAGAGTAATTGAGGCTATTTGGGCCAAAAGCACTGTCCTATAAAACTTTGGCAGCATTGGCCCCGGACTGAGATAATTGGTCACCTCTGCACTTCAGCAGATTTATTTAATATATTGTCACATGTACCTAGGTACATTGGAAAGTGGATAATGTCGCCAGGTTTCAGCACCATCTTGGATTACAGAATAAATTATATAAATGGTAAAACACTAAATTAAGTTGATATTACTAAAACTGAAATAGCTTCAAAGGTTTATGTTCTATTGGCGACTTAATTAAGACATATAATGAGAGGGTTAGATAGGATGGACAGAGAGCCATCTTCCTCAGATGCTGATGGCTAGCACGAGGGGACATAGCTTTAAATTGAGGGGTGATAGATATAGGACAGATGTTAGAGGTAGTGTCTTTACTCAGAGAGTAGTAGGGGTGTGGGACGCACTGTCTGCAACAGTAGACTCGCCAACTTTAAGGGCATTTAAATCATCATTGGAAAGGCATATGGATGAAAATGGAATAGTGTAGGTTAGATGGGCTTCAGATTGGTTCCAACATCGAGGGCCGAAGGGCCTGTACAGCGCTGTAATGTTCTACGTTTTATCTTTCACTCTCCGTAGACCTTATCTTCTCTGCTCCTGCGGTCGTCCCACCCCACTCTCCTCCTCATCCGCAGAGTGTGCCTTTCAGCCCAAGCCTGCTCATAGAACAAAGCTGTAAAGATATCCAGACTGAGTGACCCTCGCCAAGCAACGCACAGATTTGCCATCAGTGCCTCTTGATAGCACTTTGTGGGTGACTGGGAGTCAGTTGATGCTGTGGTATTTGGTCAGGTTGTTTGTGTGAACAGGACATACCTGGATAATCCTTCATAATATCAGGTAGATACTCATCAGCCAGGGGTGTAGCAAGTTTAGGGATTTATCTCTTCAGCACCAAAGCTTGTTAGGGTCCATAATTTTTACAGGGTAAAGAGTACATTCATTATTTCTTGATAAATTCCCTCCCTAAGGCCATTGTGAATCTAACGGCAGCAGTTCAAGAAAGCAGCTCACCACCACCTTCTCAAGGGGCAACATGGGATGATGATAAATGGTCGGTGACACTCACATCCCATGAGTAAACTTAGAAACGGCAAATTGCATGAAGCTTCGCATTTATCATTGAGGGAAACTTAGCCTTATTCTAAGGAGAAATGTATACACACCCTTTCTGGCTGAAGGAAATTATATGTATTTGAGCCTTTTGAGACATGCTGGGCTCTACCGCCAATGAGTACAGCCATGTCTACTAAATCTCTCCTCCTATTACTAACGTAATTGGCTCATGGCTTGAATATAGCACGGCTGCAATGCTGTAAACTGATTTGCCATTAGGGAAACTGTTGCTCAGTTTCTTCTGTTGGTGGGTTTATGAAGGTCTGCAGTGCAGCTTCACATAGTTAGCACTTCATTGTCCAGAATTCCTGCTCCTGCTATCTGCCTAATTGCTGAAGGCACCATCAAAACTGATCCATCCACTCAGTCCGATCTCTTCTTTACCCAGCTCACTGAAGGCAATCAAAAATAAGGAGGGCAAAGGAAGTGTTTCAGAGACTTCTTGAAGTTTTCCCTGCTGTAATAAAAACTGAAGCAGAGGTCAGACTGCAGTTATGGGCAGAAAAGGCAAGGTAATATTACCCCTCATGATTAAACACATCAATGAAAAGTGAACATGTTGAAAAGTGACCAGGGCAAAGAGCAGGGAAGATGAAATGAGTTTAAAAGATTATAGTTGCCCAAGAAGCAACAGATTATCTTATGTGACCTCACCAAATCAGAATGCCACAACACCCTGTTTGAGATGAACATTGTAAGTGTCTATAAAGTATCCATACCTAACATCCCATCAGCCTGCTCCAGAGATCATCAACCATCAAGGAGGAAATATATAGACTTCTTTGTGGGTGATAGATAACCTCCTGTAAAACCTTTCCCATCTGGGTATATCACTGTTCTAAAACAGTGCACTGTTGGTTCAATTTACACAACACCATGGGAGCTCTCATAATATCTGTGTACCAGAATTATTTTACATAATCAATTAGTTAAAATCCTGCAGATTTTAAGGGCATTCTTAAATCGCATTATATTAGACATACCAATATTTCAGGAATTGAGGTTTACAATGTTGATTGAAAGAGATATAGATCTTACATGGCAAGAGTAATAGCTTTGGTTAAAACCAACTGACAGTGAAGAGGGGGTAAAGGTAAATCAAAGAAAAATATTGACGCAGGTAGAACAAAGGTAGAAAAAGAAATGAGGGAGAAGATTATATATGAGGGAAAGCTAGCCAGTAACATAAAGGGAGACTGTACGAGTTTCTTCAGATATATAAAGGGCAAAAGAGATGCAAAAATGGACATTGGGCTGCTGGAAAATGACATTGGAGAGATTGCAGTGTGGAACAAGGAAATGGCTGAGAAACAGAATAATTACTTTGTGTCAGTCTTCATTGTGGAAGACGTGAGTAACATCCCAAAAATTCAAGAGAGTCAGGGACAGAGCTGAGTATGGTGGTCATCACCAAGAGAAGGTGCTAGAAAAAACTGAAAGGTCTGAAAGTGGATAGATCACCTGGACCAGATGGACTACACTCCAGAGTTAGAACATTGAAGAGTACAGCACAGTACAGACCCTTCGGCCCTTGATGTTGTGCTGACCTATTATCTTACTCTAGATCAAACTAACCTACATATCCTTCATTTTACTCTCATCTTTGTACCAATCCAAGAGTCGCTTAAATGTCCCTAATCTATCTGACTCTACTAACACCACTGACAGTGCATTCCACACACCCACCACTCTCTGCACAAAGAACCTAGCTCTGACATCTCCGCTAAATGTTCCTCTAATTACCTTAAACTTATTCCCCTTTATGAAAGACATTTCCAGCCTGGGAAAAAGTCTTTGGCTGTCCACTCTATCTATGCCTCTCATCATCTTGTATATCTCTAAATGAAAGAGCTAAAGAGATAGTGGAGATCTTTCATGGAGGGTGTCAGAGGACTGGAAAATCCCTAACATGATACCCTTTTTAAAAAGGGAGTAAGGCAAAAGACAGAAAGTTACATGCTGAATAGCTTAACCTCAGTTGTGGGTAAGATTTTGGAGTCCATTGTGAAGGATGAGATTTCTGAATACTTGGAAGTGTGTGGTAAAATAGGGCAAAGTCAGCATGGTTTCATCAAGGGGAGGTCATGCCTGACAAATCTGCTAGAATTCTTTGAAGTGGTAATGAGCAGGTTAGACCAAGGAGAGCCAATGGATGCATTCTACCTGGACAAGGCGGCCTTTGGCAAGGTGCTACACAGGAGGCTACTGAATAAGGTAAGGGTTCACTATTGCCCTTCAGAGATGGAAATCTGCCATCCTTACCTGATCTGACCTACACATGACTCCAGACACGCAGCCCAGTGTGGTTGACTGTTAATTGCTCTGAGTGTTCCGAGCAAGCCACTCAGTTCAAAGTCAGTTACAGATTGGTCAAACTGCTGGCCTTGCTAACAATGCCCACATCCCATGAAAGAATAAAGACCTGCTCTTAATATCAATGAAAGCAAAACTACTAAAATCTTTGGCAAAGTACAAATAGTAAAAGTTCTCAGTTGAGTTTATAAAAGTGTATTTCGAAACAATTGCTTAGAGCAGTATGTTCCAGAGCCAACTTGGGAGCAGGCTTTTTTGAGACATGTTAATGAGCAATGAGACAGGGTTAATCAATAAACCCATGGTAAAGGAGCCTCTAAGTGACAGCAATCACTTGATAGAATGTCATGTTGAGTTGAAAGGGAAGCAAGATTAGTGCTTTAAACCTGAATAAAGCTAATTACGGGCTACAGTGAACTGCAAAACTTAATTAAAAGGCAGAGAAGAAGTAATGCATATTTTCAGATATATTTAATAATTCCCAACACAGCATTATCCCAGTGAGAACATCTGAGGAAGATGTATCATCCACTGCTTAAAAGGATAAACAGTAAATGAAGGTCAGATTGGGGAGTCTAGAACCAGGGGCACAACGTAATAATAAGGTGGATGTCATTTCAGATCCGAATCAGGAGATTTCTTTGAAGGGTGTGAATCTTTGGAATCCTTTACAGCAGAGGCATGGAAAGTCAGTCTTTGAGTATGATTACAATAGAAATTGATAGATTTCTGATTACTAATGGTGTAAAATGTAATGGGGTGGCGTTGGTAAAAGGCACTTAGGTTTCTACCAGTCATGATCATAATAAACGATGGAGCAGCCATGATGGGCCCAATGGCCTATCCTGTTCCTTTATTCAAGCCTTGTATCCTTTATGAACTCCAGGATTTTGAGAAGCTGCAATATTTTGAAATTAGGCATTCTTGCACTTGTGCTGATGAATACAAAATGAAGACCTTCAGTAATATATTACTTTCCAGCAATATTCAAAGATCATGTTTGTTAGTCCACATTGCATGAATATTTAACTGATTGTTTGGAAAGCTATACTATTTTGTTAGTTAAAGTACAAACTTTTTTGTGGTCTAATATTAAAATAATAAAAAAACCTAATTACCAATATGGATGGCATGGTGGCTCAATGGCTAGCACTGCTGCCTCACACACCAGGGATCCAGGTTCGATCCCAGCTTTGGGTGACTATCTGTGTGAAGTTTGCACATTCATCTTATGTCTGTGTGGGTTTCCTCTGGATGCTCTGGTTTCCTCCCACAATCCAAAGATGCCCAGGTTAGGTGAATTGGCCATGTTAAATTGCCCATCAGGGACGTGTAGGTTAGGTGCATTTGTCAAGGGTAAACATAGGCTAATAGGGTAGGGGAATGGGTCTGGGTGGGTTACTCTTCAGAGAGTCAGTGCAAACCTGTTGAGCCGAAGCACCTGTTTCCACACTGTAGGGATTCTATGATTCTAATATATGCTCAATAATATACTGACGCATGTGGATGTATGTCAAACATTGTGGTGCTGGAAAAGCTTAGGCAGCATCAGAGGAGCGAGAGCCTATGTTTCGAGCATAAGCTCTTCATCATGAATGTTAATATAAATGTATGCCTCAATTTATTCTCGGTGACAAAATATTGTGCAAAAATTGTTGACCATAGTTAGCAGCATCAAAACAATTTGTTAAATATGAATTTTTAATATTGGTGTCACAGTAAAGCACAGTACTCAAATATCGGCATAAAGTCATATTTACATACTTAGTGATGCTTTATCATGTTCAAGGTAAGTATATGTTTGTGTAACAGATAGTGAATATGGGATTACTAAAACATAAGAATAAAATTTTCAACAGATAAATTAGAGCCTGAAAACCATTTTACAAAGAATCTTTAAGCTGTGAGACGTGTTAATTAAAACCAAAACAATCCAATTCATTCATATTATACACCAAATACACAGTAGTGGATCATTGTAGAAGTTAAGGAACAGATGAGCAACATTAATGCACTGGCAAATTTTTTTCCAGTTGATTCTGTTATAACAAAATTTAATATTTTCAATATATGTTAAATATTTTTCTGAAAAATTGGATGTAAGGTCAAAATGATTGAAAAATAAAAGTATAGTATGTAATGGCTCTTGCATATGTGGATCTACCATATGTCATCTCTCACGTGCATAATACTTAATATTTAGTTTTGTATTTCTTATTCTTCACATTAAATAATTTGTCAGATACCATGTTATGGAACTAGAAACTTCAAGGCTACGATAAATATTTATTCCAGATATTAAACTACAAATGAAAACCTAGGTAATGCCAGAATGGCTGTTGGTATCGTGGACCCACTCAAACCCAAGTGTGCCATTTGCACTCAATTTGATGTGGTCATCTTTTTTGCATAATTCTGGTTAAATATCAATAGATAGTGAAACCAAAAGCCATTTTACAAAGAATGTTAGCGCAATTTAAATTTAAAGGGGCTAGATCAATTAAAGGTGAGTATCACAGAAACAATCCTAAAAGCTGATAGCCACAAAAGTCATCTCAATGTTTGCCAAGAGGCACAACTTGCTTAATCCTAAGGGGAAGAACTGAAACAAAGCCTACGAAAAACACTGATCAGCTCAACATCTCACCAGATTACAGTGCTGCTGAAATTGAGATGCTTCTGTATCCGGACTGTTTGAATTGGACTCAAGGAAGTCTTTACCAGTGAGGCTAACGTCAGAATGATTCGATGCATAGATTACAAAGACTTTCAGCCAACGGAAATATTGGGGAGGGTAGGTGATATTAATATCCATTCACCTAAACACATGACACATGACTGTACCTTTGCACTTTTCAAAGCAGCTATCACTTCCCAGCAACCCTGTACGCCTGTTTCACATTTAATGTGTAAATGGAAAACGCACCTGTCTGAGCTGACCACTTCTACCACCTTACGAGTCATTACTATGAGATTTTTTAATTCTAGTAAAATGGATGGGGGAAACTGATTAATAGTAATTGGATAAGTATAAAACTCTGGCAGTTGTATCTAGTGAATAGCATCAGATATAGAGTCAGGAATACCACCTCTGGGATTTCCAAAATGCTACTGTGAACTAAATTGTGGGGCCAAAGTGATATCAGTTTAAATGACTAATGTCAGATTAAGTATTGATAACAGGGGGAAAAAATCTGATAGAATAATTTAAATTGAATGGACTTATGTGCATTGGTGCAAGCAAAAACCTTGGCATCAGTTAGAAACAGTTCAAAATTGGTGACAGTTAGGGTTAGATTTAGAGTTACCTATCTCGAGCAACTGTTACATTTCTTAATAGATATCATCCACACAGGAAATCCTTTAAAAAAGTATCTGCCAAGTTAAAAACTGAGACATAGTTCTCCTCACCATTTATTTGTCTCTGGACTGAAAGTTAGGAGACCAACCTGAATGTCTCCAAGAGGACAACTCAAGGATTTCCATTTGGTCAGATATTCTTTGGATGTTCTGTTCCTGTGACTCAGCTTTCTATATAGATTAGATTATAACAAATGATTGACTTGTAGAAAGAGTTTAATGGAAAATACCTTCTACAAATGTAGAGTGTATTTGGTCTGAAGAGATTTCAAATTTTGTTTTTCACGGGCCCATTGTAATATTGTTAAAATCTGAACGTCAACATTTTTATTGTAATTTTTTGTAGATTCCCATATGACTGTCAACAAAACTGAAATTCAGTTAACATTACAGAAAGAAGACTGGAAATAGATAAAAATGAATGTAAAATGTACCAACACTATACACAAATACACAAATCAGTCTCTCTAAACAGGCTGACAGTTTTAACCGAGAGACATTATTCATTCACATTTCCTATCTGTGTAAAGATATGGACCATTTGAATATAAAACACCCGTTTTAATGCACTGTTAATAGTCTTCGTTATCAATACTGACATGACAATAACATAATACCACACCAGATATTGCAAATGATCAGCCACATTATGTTAAGAAAACTTCCTCACAGCTCTCATCATCGTGCACTTTATATATTTATATATGCTACATTTCCCAGGCAGTACATTGAACAGTATTTGGCCTTCTGGTAGGTGCGTCACTATAAATGATGTGTCCACACTTTATCAAAAATATACTGGGTTAGAAAAATATACCATTTGTTTTGATTTGGGTTTAAATACAGTTACAGAGAAATGTTAATATTAAAGAAAGGAAACAGTTTACAATATTTCTCATCACCCAAAAAACGTGCAGGGTTTTTTGCGGAAATGGTCTCTTCATAGCAGCCTTGGTATTACATTGCAAATGGAAGGTGACCAGTGAATCACTAACTGGTATATTTTGCTGAAATAAAAAATACTGTCACCTTACAGAAACATCTGCCAAGCAGCAACCATCCTCAAGGACGAGAATGATCAGAATTAAACACTTTTGCTTAAAGATGATTCAGGATTCAGTCCCCAGAGTGTCTGCTGAGTGGCAATGGCTAATCTCCTTCAAAAGTCCTTATTAAAAGCCTGCTTTGTAAGTGCATGAGTTAACATTCCTACCTGAACACAGTGCTCAGTCTACAGTACACCTTAAACAAAAATGCCTCTACGGCACCGCATACCCCTAAGGGTCAATTCGCTGGATTCTTCCAATAAGAAGAAAAATGTTTACATACAAATGTCCTGGAATGCCTGAATAAGCCAGATAACCCAAGATGGTCCATGATACTTCTCTATCTCGAAGTGCGCAGCCATCATAAAACAGCTAATACAACTGTCGGGTCTGTAATCCTATTCCTTTATCCCAGAATGAAGCAAATTATTTCAACAAGTGACGTTCAGTTTGTTTTTGCTGAGTTCACGTTCTAAATTCCCAATTAACGTGTCAATACTTTCCTGAAGATCTTTTAAGTTCACCCTATGTTCAAGTGCTGGATTAATCTTCTGCATCCTTACATAGGCCTCATATGTCTGCCCTTTGGATTTTGTCTCTGCATGCAGTTCCATCATACTACTGTTCCTATCTGCCGCTGTACTCTCCTCTTCACTTCCAGTATCTTCTGAAGGAACATCATCATAGTCTGCCTCTGTGCTCTCATCCTTTGCTTTCAGAAGGTAACTTTCACCACAGCTGCTCCAGTCTCCAGCATAGCGGTTACTATGACTATCGAGCCTGACCTGTCTGGGTCGCAATACCCCAGTCGTTTCAGTATTTGTCAAGCTTAGCACTGCAGGTCGTTGCTTCCTCCTCCTCACACAATTAATTGGCTCCAATTCAGGAGATCCATTGCTTTCCACATGCTCTTTGGTCCCCACATTTTGCACTGTAAGAGAAAATATGAAATATTGGTGTTCAGATGAACACAAGTTCCTCAACTATGAGGAGCCAAGCAAACGAGCTCTTACATAGTTTAGCTGTGACTATTTCCATGTACGTGAAATAGTCTAAATAGTTTAGAATTATTCATTTTCAATTTTACAACTGGTTGTAATATATAACTTTCTTGGATAGGCAACAGTCTTTTCAATTTACAATGTCTGCTTCATTTCTTCTCTTGCACACAGCTCATCAACAATTCAGATGTTCATAATGAGGAAACTCCTTATAATTGTTACTAATATTGGTTAACTGTACTGGTGCAACGAATGATCGAGTCTTTACTCTGGGAACTGGAAGGCCTATCTTCAGCATGGTGCCTTCACAAATTAAAACCTCCCTAGCCTGTGCACTGCCTTTTATCTTTGAATCATTTTAAATTTGTGTACAGATATTTAGATTTAAAGTAGCTACAATGCTGAAGATTTCTGATGTAAAGCTAAATTTGGTTGCCACAAATACCATCATTAATTCAACAAGGATGATTCAGTTTCAAGCTCCAAAAACAAGCAGACCAGGATAACTACATCCCAGCACCAAACATTATTACAATGCCAATTTAATAACAGAGAAGTGAAAGAAGTTTTAAATTGCATTCATCCTTAACTGAAAGTGTTCCACACTATTACCTAAATGTACAGTTGGAAAAAGAGTTCATCAATAAGGTGATCATCATACTGTGTAACTTATTTACTGAAACATGCAATATTAAGGAAGCTTTTTCCTGTTGGCAGGTTACTCTCACTTTACAGCACTGGAACTACTGACCTTGAACTTAAATATACAGTCCATGCATTGATTTTTTTTAAGCAAATGCTTGCCATTAGTGCAGCAATTTTCCAATTTTGTTTTTGAAACTCGACAGTTTCATGGTTCATATGTATTAATTCCAAAAACTAGCAAATCTAACATTCTTGCACTTTAGGACCATTTTAAATCAAGCAATCCTTGTAGCAGTCTGATAATCAAAAGGACAAGATTGCAAATGTAATGCAACAATATAAACACAGCATTTAACGTGTGCAATTTAACAAAAAAGTAATTTACTTTTTCAGAATAGAAGCACTGCAAAACAGAGAAATGTGTGCTAGAAAGTTGCTAAATGCAGAGAAAGTTCTGTTTGACAAGAAATCAAAAATTGAGGTAATTGTGCAATTTGTTTTCAAAATTGTAAATCACAAGATTTTGGTTTATAAGAATATAATGTTTTTACTTGAACAGGTGATCAACACAATACTTTTAAACAAAACAAAGAAGGGAGTTAAGCTTGCTAGTCGTATTGCACTGCAAACAAAGGAGAATGTTTTTGTTAAGTAATAAATTCCCCATTCAGTTCATTTTCATATTCAAGATACTTACTTATGCGGGACAACAAATGTTTAAAGGGCAAAGCTACTGTGTAACATGCAACCGCGGTTTGACCTTAAAACATTACAAAACATATTCTACCAGCAGTGATTCTCAAGGAGGGTCACTGGATCCGAAACATTAACTGATTTCTCTCCAAAGATGTTGCCAGACCTGCTGAGTTTTTCCAGCAATTTGTTTTTAGGGTTTCTATCAGCACGGATACAAAGGATCGAAAGAATCCATTTTGTCAAATGTGTGCTTCTGTACAAATGGCCCGATAAATTTATCAAAGACCCCAGTTCACTACAAACTCTTCAAAATATCAAGAAAAATTACAAAAACCCACCAACCCCACTGTCCTTGCAAACAATATGAACTCCAGCCTCTGTTTCTTCTTAAAGTCTTGTCTGCCAGAAATTGTACCAGCCTGCTTGAAAGTTTTGAAGTTATTTTGTCCAATTTCTCCCCACTCCCTGCCACAGTATCAAGACAGTTCTTACAGGATGAAATTTGAGACTTCCATGAAACCTTGACAAAAGATCAACTTTCCTTCCTTAGTCTTTCAATCTAACAGCACATCCAGTGCCTCACCCCTGACATTCAGCTGTGACCTAACTGCAGTCAAAGGACCAATTAAAAGTGGCTTCTCTTCAGGCTTCTGCACTGTACCACTCCCCTCTCCATGGCCGCCTCCTCATCTACATGCTGTCCATAAATGACATCATCTGAAAGTATTATGCAAGTTTTTACATTTACACTGCCATCATCCAGCTGTCTCACCAACACTTTCCTCTAACTGAACTGTTGCTAAATGATCAAACTGCCTGCTTCACTTTAAGTACTGGAGGAGCAGAAAGTTCCTCTAGCTAAATAGCACTACAAATCGAACCTACTATCAACTACATTACCAGCTGCTTCTTTTAAGACCCTAGGATGTGATTCATCAGGATCCAGGGACTTTTCAACACACCGTTCCAACAGTTTACTCAGTAGGACCTCCCTGGTAACAGCAATTATCTTGAGTTCCTGCTTCGCTTTCAATTCTGATATACAGCTTTCTTTAGGAATTTTACTAGTCTCCTTTTTTAATGATGTGAAACATACCTTCAATTTGTCTGCCATCTCTTTATCCTTCATTATTAATCCCCCAGAATCCTGTTCTACAGGACTAACACTTGGTTAACTTTTTTTAATATATCTGAAAAAGACTTGCTTTTATATTTTTGGTTAACTCTGTCTTACTCTAAATTTGCCCCCCTTATTAATCTTCCAGTAATTATTTCTCATTTTATATTCTGTCATGTTAGCTATATTTGCAAAACGGTATGACTTTTCTTCAAGTTTGATAACATCTTTAACTTTTTTTTAAGTCAATCTCAGGTGGCAGGTTCATCCTTTCAAATTTCTCTTATTTGTCGGAATATCCCCTTAAATGTTTTGTACTGCATCTGTATTTACCAATTCCTTAACCTAAATTGCCAGGTCATGTTCACCAGCTCTGCTTTTTAACCCTTGTTTAATTCAAAAACATCGTCTTGGACCAGCACTGCCCTCCCTTAAACTGCACATAAACTTCAATCGTACAGTCGCTGCCACTCAAAGGTCAGAAATCAGTCCAATCTCTACTGGAGGTCTCTCAATGTCACAGCCTTTACAACTTGCCAGAAATCTAAAACACTGAAAAGATAGCAGACATTGATGAAGTTAACAAAATACTTAAGTTAAAGAGAAAATGCAGGAGAAACTTAGCAGGTCTCACAGTGCGTGGAGAGTTAAGGTTTCGAGTTGGATGACATCTTCCGAACGGTGCAATAATCCACTATTTGAGCTCAAGAATACAAAGACAATTGATCCACTGCAACACTGAGGGTACCATCAGCAGCAACAATCACTCACTAAGGAGTATGACTGCCACCTGGGAAATTCTGTGTCACTGGTCATGGGTTCTGTGGGGCCTTCCTTACCTCTTGGTGACAGATGTTCTCAAAGAATTGTCTTCTTTCATAAGGGTCAGTTTCTTCTGAGAGTGGGTCTCACACATATTGGCATCCATGTTACACTTCTTGAAGGAAGACTTCATGGAGTGTTTGAAACACTTCCTTTGTCCACTCATTCGACTGCCTTCCTTAAGCTAGGAGAAGTTTATTTGCTTTGGCAGTCAGATCATCGGCATCTTCAGCACATGGTCAGCCCAGCGGAGTTGGTTTCAGATGATCAAGGCCTCAATGCCTGTGCTATTGGCTCCTTCAAGGTTGGTGCAACCGTACTCCCAACTGATGTAGGGAATCCATCTCAGCTTTGACAACACTTCAAGGGCCTTGAAGTGGTATCTATATGTAGCCCAAGTTTCAAAGCCATACTGAGGCATCAGAAGGATGACTGTCTTATACTCAAGGATGTCATTATCAGCACAGATATCATGGATGAAGATTTTCGTCCTTATATCTCTGAAGATTGGATGAGGGGTTGGATCTCTGCATTAATGAGAGCCTTAGACAAGTAGCAGCTTCCCAAGGGAGGAGAAATGTTGCACATTTGGGATGATTTGTCTGATGATCTTAGTGGAGGGATGGACCGGAAAGTGCCCTGGAAAGGATTAGTAAAGGACTGGAGTCTTTTTGAGTTGTGGCTGAGACCAATTCTTTGGTGTGTTTCTACAAAGACATTAAGCAAGGCTTCAAGCTTATCTTTTGAGATCCCAGAGATGACATTGTCATCGCAGACTGAAGATCCATGAGTGACGTCAGAATAGTTTTCTTCTTGAATTTCTTGTCTGCCTTGTCACAGATGCCATCTTTCAGACGAAATGTTAAACCAAGTCCCTATCTGCTTGCTCAGGAGCACAAAGCCACTATTTATCCCTTAATCAACATCACAAATACAACAGATTATCCGGTCGTCCTCATCTTGCTGTTCGAGTTGGTTGAATCCAAATTAGCTGCCATATTTTTGAATTATAAGTGACGACACTTAGGCTTGAAGGGCCAGATGGCCTACTCCTGGTCCCAGTTCTTATGTTCGAGAAAGCACTGAGACATTCATTAGTTGAAGCTAAATGCAATTGTATCTTTTTAAAAGCGCATGATCATGATGCAATTTTCTGGCCCCAAATGCAATAATCTGAATACAACTTCATACCATGTTTACTATTTGGTAAGTTTCCAATCTTATCTGCGTTCATCTCACATTGAATCCAAAAACAACTTATTGTATTTATGGAGCATAATGTATCAAGGTGTTTCACACTGGCTTTAACAAAATTTGACATTAAGCCACATAGACAATAAGTTAAAAAAAATCAAAGAACTGCGGATGCTGGAAATCAGAAACTTAAAACAAAAATTGCTGAAAAAACTCAGCAGGTCTAGCAACATCTGTGGAGAGAAAGAGAGTTTCAGGCCCAGTGATCTTTCTTCAGATCGCAGGTAGATAGGATAGTGAAGAAGGCGTTTGGTATGCTTTCCTTTATTGGTCAGCGTATTGAGTACAGGAGTTGGGAGGTCATGTTGCGGCTGTACAGGACATTGGTTAGGCCACTGCTGGAATGTTGTGTGCAATTCTGGTCTCCTTCCAATCAGAAAGATGTTGTGAAACTTGAAAGAGTTCAGAAAAGATTTACAAGGATATTGCCAGGTTTGGAGGATCTGAACTACAGGGAGAGGCTGAACAGGCTGGGGCTGTCGGAGGCTGAGGGGTGACCTTATAGAGGTTTACAAAATTGAGGGGAATGGATAGGGTAAATAGACAAAGTTGTTTCCCTCGGGTCAGGGAGTCCAGAATTGGAGGGCATAGGTTTAGGGTGAGAGGGGAAAGATATAAAAGAGACCCAAGGGGCAACCTTTTCACACAGAGGGTGGTACGTGTATGGAATGAGCTGCCACAGGATGTGGTGGAGGCTGGTACAATTGCAACATTTAAGAGGCATTTGGATGAGTATATGCATAGGAAGGGTTTGGAGGGATATGGGCTGGGTGCTGGCAGGTGGGACTAGATTGGGTTGGGATATCTGGTCGACATGGACGGGTTGGACCGAAGGGTCTGTTTCCATGCTGTACATCTCTATGACTCTATAATTGTTTTGCTTTCTGTCCACAGATGCTACCATTGTGGTTTATTGGGTCAATGAATTAGCTGCAATGCATGTGAATTTCAAATTCTCTGCAAAGAAATGACCAAATAAAAAGGCTCCTCCCCTCCCACGCGTAAAAAGTAAGGTTTGGTGTTTAGCCAGGCGAGGGATGATAGACTTGGTCTTTTAGTATTAACGAGGACTCCTTAGCCAGACAGAACAGACAACAGCAGAGTAGATGAATTTGCTTTTATTCTGCTCCAGCATGCCTAAACCATAACTGAAGAACAATTGTTACTGCAGCATGAAAGAAAGTAAAATAAAGACTTGCATTTATGTACTATGAGAAGCCTCAAGAGGTTTCGATACTTTTCAGTCACACCAAGGACTTTTAAAATATTGTCACTGTTGCAATGCAGGAGGTATGCCAGTCAATTTGCACACAGCAAGACATCAAAGATAAAAATATGTTTTAGTGATGTTAATTAAACAACAAGTATTGAGCAGGATATTCAGAGCTATTCAGTCCATGTTGGATCTCTGTACATCAATCCACTCAGTCTATTTCTGATGATCTGCAAGTTTATTTCCTTCACAGGCCCTTCAATATCTTTTTGAAACGATATTGTTTCCATTTCTACCACTCTTCCGACCAGTGAGTTTCAGGGCATTATTAATCGCCTAAAAATAAAATTCCTCCACTCATTCCCCATCTCATTGTTGTCCAAAACCTTTAAATCAACATTTTCTGATGTTGGTTATCACAGTGGGCTGGTCAGCTTGCTTCCCACAGCTGACTGGATGGTTAGAACCCTGTTGCACACTCAAAGCATGGCAGGTTGTGAAACAAGCTCCTACTAAAGGGTATTTCTTTACATATTTTGTGTGTGCGTGGGGTGGGGAAGAATGAGAGGCCATGGGAAAGAAAGAAGACGACAGAATTCCTTGGACTCTCCATTTAAATTTACTTTTGGTTATTGAGCAGAATTGCAAATAGAATGAGACTTTCTACAAAATTATGGGCTATACTTTGTTCTGAACCTAAGTTAAAGATGTCCAAATCTTCTCATATAGTAGGTTCACATATGGCAAAACATAAGGCAATTCATTCCCACAATTTGGCCTGAATTTAGAATCACAACACACACAAAAAAATTGAAGGACGAGTACTTGCAAGTGACTTGTTCCTCCAATCAGACAAAAATGGTAAATTGAACATTTTATACCAGAGTAACTAACAGAAATTTGTTGACTTAGCAAGATTTCTGACCATATGCACAGAAAAATCAATCAAACATTGACGCTGTCTTGTACTATTTAACTAAGATCACGAGAACAGGAAATTAAATAGGCTATTGAGCCCAAATCTTCAAAAGTAGTGTTGCTGAAATCTCAAATAGAATCATTATTGAATTAGACATGGTAAACAGCTCCTGCATCACCAATGTTTTCATTAACAAAAATAGTAATGAATTTCTTTTTCTTGAAAGCAGTAACTTCAAATGTACATCATTCCCTTCAGCCAGCCTTCAGGAAACTTTCATCAGAATTCAACACCTGGTATGTCAGTCTTGCTATGTCCTTACCAGAACATTCAGAAGATGAGGCAGATTAAATAAATTCAAAAATAGGAATCAGCATTAGCTATAAAATTATTTCAGGTTATTAAGACAGTATGAAATAACTGAGCCCCAGGAAATGTAACTTCAATTCAAAGCTTCATTGGGAAATGTACAACTGCAGGAAGTCTGCAGTATCCTTTCCCCATAGCAAATGCTAGGGTTGAAATTCCTTCTGTGCACTAGGGTGAGGATATAATGGTATTGCAAATAATTTAAGGGAAGTGCAGCTCTTGGAGTAATGACAAGAATAAATCCCTTCAGGATAGTTCAAAAACACTTCTCAGTATAACACTTGAAAATGTGCACTTTGACCCTTAAACGAGGTTGAATGACAATGTACACTACCAGATTTAAAATAAAGATTAATTATAACCAAATTTCATTGAACTCTCAATATACTTTGATTAAACTGTACATTACTGCCAATATATGGAGTTATTTACTCTTTTCCAAAATACATAAATTTCATTGAACATGTTCATAAATATAATCTTGTGTTAGGAAGTATCTACCTCATTGCATGAAGCGAAATGAAATTCAAGGCATAATGAAATTTTGGGGTCCCAAATTGTATTTACTTACCAGTGGCTAAATTCAATTTGATTTCTATTGAAATTTGGTTCAAAAATCCATAGATTGTTCCATAGAATAGAAAGACTTCAATAATCAATTGGCAATTTGCCTTCCGACATAATCGGTCCACAGGGGATCCATTTCCCTAGCCTTGCACACATTCCTGGAACATCTGAGCAACAAGGACATCTTCGTCAGAATCCTGCTCATTGACTACAGCATTATCCCCACCAGAGTGATCTCAAAACTCTGTGACCTTGGTCTCAGCTCCGTCCTCTGCAACTGGATCCTCAGCTTCCCGACCCACAAACTGCAATCAATCAGTCAAGATATACAACTGCATCTCCACCACAATAACATTCAACACTGGAACCCCCAAGAATGCATACTCAGCCCTCTGCTGAACTTAAAAATGTGTTGGTGGAAAAGCGCAGCAGGTCAGGCTGCGCTTTTCCAGCAACACATTTTAAAGCTCTGATCTCCAGCATCTGCAGTCTTCACCTTCTCCCTCTGCTGAACTTCCTGTACACCCATGACTGTGTCACCAAATTCCAAATAAATGCTGACGACACCACCATAATTGGACGGCTAACTAACAATGACGAGTCAAAATACAGCAGGGAGACTTGCTGACATGGTGCAATGAGAACAACCTCTCTCTCAATGTTGGCAAAATTAGAGAACTGATCATTGACTTCAGAAAGAAAGGAAGAGAACATCTACATCAACAGAACTGAGGTTGAGAGAGTGGAGAAGGTCAAGTTTCTCAGAGTGATGATGACTGACAATCTGTCCTGGACTTCCCATGTCGATGTGCCAGTCAAAAAAGCACAACACCTCTTTTTCCTCAGGCGGTTCAGGAAATTTGGCATGTCCACAAGGACCTTCACCAATTTCTACAGATGCACCATTGAGGACATATTATCCAGGTGCTTAAAAGCCTGGTACAGCAACTGCTCTGCCCAGTGCTATAAGAAACTATACAGGGTTCTGTGGACAGCGCAGACTTTCACAGAAGCCAATCTTCCACTCACGGTCACCATTTACATGGCTCGCTGCTATGGAAAGGCTGCCAGCATCATCAAAGACCCATCGCACCCTGGTAATGATCTCCAACAACCTCTTCCACCAGGCAGAAAATACAGAAGCCTGAACACACGCATCAGCAGGTTCAGGAACAGCTTCTTCATGGGCATTAGTAGACTGATGAATGGACGCTCTAGCCTCGAATAATGCTGATCTTGCTAATGTTGATCTCGTCTAGCACATATCTGTGCGATGTAATCTGTATGTCTCTAAGTCTTTTTGATCTGTACATCCTTGCTTATTATGACCTGCTTGTATTTCTCATAAACAAAACTTTTCACAGTACCTCATGGCAATAACTCAATCAATGTAAGTTCAAGCACTGGCTATGATCATGTTTGTTTGAAATTGATACACAAGAGCCCAAATGCAAATGGTGAGATTTCCATATGTTTTAACATGTTTATTCTAACTTTGGGTTTTGAGTTTTTGAGTTCTTAACATGTGGGCTTTTTTGTGTCTGCAGTTAATAATCAACTTTTAAGTAATTCTGGAGTCAGGGTGATTGCTTTCAAAATAGACTTTGTGGTCTAGCTTTAGAATTAAATGGGGTTTTGTGCACCATTAATAGGTTTTCATTTATCTTGGATTGTTTTGTGACTCCACAAGGTAAATAATTGGGCCTCAACGTTTGTAACAGCTGTCTGGAACTTTGTTTTAAGCTAAGGGAAGCTCCCATAGTTTAGACAGGGAGATTTTACTTTTAGTTCTATTTTTATTGAGTTTTAAAGAGTCCCAGGATGAAGATGGCTGCACAGACCAGCATTCTCGAGAAGGGAAGGAATATGTATAGGCTACCTGAGAATGAAGAGTTAGTGTCAGTCTCAAACAAAAAGTGTTGGAATAAAACCCTGAAAAGGTTACTTTTAAAGTTGAGTATGTTTATGCTGAGGTGTACAACAGCTAAGGGGAGGTAATGGCACGGTGGTAATTTCACTGGAACAGAAATCCAGGACCTCTGACGACATTGGGTTCAACTCCTACTATGGGCAATGATAACTTCCTTAGGCTTGTTTGAAATTTATGGCTTCAAGTATATATATCTGCTGAACCTGTTGGATCAGGTAGATAGTCAGCATTTTGCAATTCAACAATAATCTGAAATAAAAAGCTATCCTAATGGTGACCACAAAACCACCATCAATTTGTTATTAAAAAACAAAGCCTTTTTGTAACAGAATCTGCCATCTTTACCTACACACCAATGTGTTTCACTCCTCTGGTATGGATATCCCAACCAGCACACCCATTTCCCATGAACAAATAAACAAAAGTTCCAGGAAATCATTACCTGCAGTTACAGTCTATATGCTAAAGTCACAGTGACTTAAATTTACCATGGTGTTAGAGACAGGGACACTGGTGTGAGTACGATATGACTGGTGTTGTGGTGTTCCAAGTCAGATTTGGATACTGTACCAGAGCTGTCCAGTACTTGTACTTGACATCACAGCTGTTATTTTTCTTTTCAATTTGTAAATATGTATTTTGAGATTAATGGGATTATACACATGCTGTGTGTGAGAAAAAGATCTTTGAAGTTGTGCTATGAGTACATAGCTTGGTTATTCTATGTTCATTTCTTTCATTAATAAGTTTTATTAATGCAAAATATGCAGCATAGCATTTTTATGCTTCAACATGGGGCCAACTTTGTTAAAATCAACACAAATCAAACACAATCCATCCATACAGGTTTCAGTCTAGGATGTGGCGAGTGAAGTAATAACACAAGCCGGGTTCACGACAGTAATAACAGAGAGATGTGTCATGAATGCTGTAAGGCCTGTGAACCAACTTAATGACACAGCTTGGGAAGTTTGAATGTCAGAAATGGAATCTGATCCTGATGAGATCCAGCACTGAAATTCTGAAACTTTTCAATTCCTCTTCTTGATCCCCTAATCAAACCTGAATAGGTACTGACCTGACAAATCTTCCTGACCTGACTACTCACCAGATCCAACAGGTTGAACTGGAATATATACTTGAAGCCATAAATTTCAATCAAGCCTAAGAAAGTTATCATGCAAATTTGCAGCAGTCTCTTAGAAAAGCATTTTCTACTTATGCACTTCAGCTATAATCTTAAGCATTCAGTCCTTTCAGAGTGGGAACATAAAAGTAGCAGTATGCACTATCCATAAGATCATCCACAACTTGCCAGACCTCCATCAAAAGCACCTTAGTGAGCTGTGACCTCCATCACCTATAGACAGGAGGGCAGCAGCAGCGTGGATACACCATCAGCATTTCCCTTCATGCCATAAGATATTCTGACTTGAAATTTTATTATTGCTATTTCATTTTCAGTGTCAAATTGTGGAATTCTTTTCTTAATCATATACTGGATGTACAATCACTCAGCCTGCAACAGTACATCTATATATACATATATATGCTTTATATATGGCGGTAGAGCTCACCATCATATTGTCAAGGGTAATTAAGGATTGACAGTAAGTAGTGGCCCTTCTAGCAACATATCCCATAAACAAATGAAACAAAAATTTCTTGACATTGAAAATATCACTGAGGTTTACATTCTTGAAAAGAATATGCTGCTGAGCATTTAATTGGCTGAACATCTTCAGAATTTGATCCTTGTCTCCACTTCACAGATTAGCATTGTCCATCTGTGCATTCTGGACTTAATTAACTAGAGCCTGGGGCAAGAAGAAACAAATGCCGAGACAACTTTGAGAGAAATACAACTATGGGCAGCTGTTACTGTTGCAGACTGGGATTAATAGCAGAATAATGGGAAGTAAGAAAGAGTTATGTTTAGTGGTTTATTACTGCCATACCAAGGTTCATTTCAGTTTCACAGTCCCCTACTTCCACTTTCTCTCCATACCCTTTGATCCCTTTAGCCTAGCAAATATATCTAATGGCTTTTTGAAAACATTCAATATTTTGGTCTCAACCACACAGTGACAGAGAATTCCACAGACTCAACACTCTCTGGGTGAAGAAATCTCTCTTCATCTCTGTCCTAAATAGCCTACCTCATATCCTTAAAGTGTGATCCCTGGTTCTGGATTCCACTGTCACCCTGCATTAACCCTGTCTAGTTCTGTAGAGTTCCATAGGTCTTCATTTTCTCTCCCCTCATTTTTCTACATTACAGTGAATATAGTCCTAACTGATCCAGTCTCTCTCCATACATCAGTCCCGTCATCCCAGGAATCGGTCTGGTCAACTTTCACTGCATCCCATCCATAATCAGAACACTCTATCTCAAGTAAGGAGACTAAAACCACATATAACACTTTAGGTGAGGTCTTGTCAAGTCCCTGTAAAACTGCAGAAAAACATATATCCCTGCTCGTGTCATTGAATCCTCTCATTATAAAGGCCAACACACCATTTGCCTTCCTCACCACCTGCATGCTTATCTTCAGCGACTGGTAAGGGCATCCAGGTCTTGTTGTACCTGCCCTTTCCCAGTCTATTGCCATTCAGATACTAAATGGCCTTCCTGTTTTTGCTATCAACGTGCAAAACCTCACATTTATCCACATAATACTTCATCTGCCATGCCCCTGCCCACTCAAACTGTGAAAAATCACAGTGAATCATCTCTGCATTCACCTCCCAGCTTTGTGTCATCTTCAAACTTGGAGATATTAAATTTAGTTCGTTCATCTAAACCATTAGCATATATCATAAGTAGCTGGGATCCAAGCACTAATCCCTACAGTACCCACTCATCACTGCCTGCCACTCGGAAAGTAACCCATTAATTCCTGCTCTTTGCTTTCTGTCTTCCCATCAGGTCTCTATGCATGTCAGTACCCTACCTCCAATATTTTGCGCTTTAATTTTACATGCTAACCACTTATGAGGGACCTAATCAAAGGCCTCCTGAAAGTCTAATTAAACTTATCCAATCTATTAGTAGCATCCTCAAAAAATTCCAGATTTTTCAATTATCATTTTCCTTGTGTTGATTCCATCTGATCATGTAACTGTTTTCCAAATGTGCTTTTATTAAATCTCTTTTAATGAACTCTAGAATTTTCCCTATCATCAATGTCAGACTAACTCTTCTGTAATTCCCTGCTTTCTCCCTACCTCCTTTCAAAAAAAAGGGGTTTCATTAGCTATTCTCCAATCCACAGGAACTGTTCCAGAGTCTACAGAATTATGGAAAATGACTACCAATGCATCCCCACAATTTCTAGGGCCAATTCCTTAACTATTCTGGGATGCAGATTATCAGACTCTATAGGGATATAACAGTCTTTAATCCTATCAATCTCCCCATTTCCCTACTAATGCCGATATCCTTCAGCTTCTTCCCCTCTTAGACCCTGAGATCCCCCAATATTTTTGGGACATTGTTTATGTCCTCCTTTGTGAAAGCAATAACCTAAATAGTGGCACACCAGGCGGCACAACGGTTAGCACTGCTGCCTCACAGAACCAGGAACCCGGGTTTGATTCCACCTTCTGGTGACTGTGTGGTGGTTGCATGTTCTTCCCATGTCTGCACGGATATCCTCCGAGCAGTCTGGTTTCCTCCCACAGTCCGAAGGTTTGTAGGTTAGGTGGACTGGCGGTGGTAAAAATTGTCCTGTAGTGTCCAGGGATGTGCAATTGGGTGGGTTAGCCATGGGAGAAACCACATGGAAGTGTTACAGGGATGGGGTGGGCTTTGAGTCCAAGTGGGATGCTCTTCAGAGGGTCATTTCAGACTCAATGAGTCAAATGGCTTCTTTCTGAACTATAGGGGTTCTTTGATTTTAAATATGTATCTAATTAGTCTGCCATCTTTGTTCTTCATTATTAACTTTCCCTGTTTGATGCAAGGGACCTCAATTTGTCTTCTGTTCACATATCTATAGAAACATTTACAAGCAGTTTGTATGTTAATCTTGTACACTACTCTCCCCTTCTTAATCAATTCCTTTGTCCTCCTTTGCTGAAATCTAAACCAAATATATGTCCACATTGTTAGTGGTTCTATTATTCCATGACACTGTATGAAACATCTTTTGGAGGTATTTTCTTGTCAACCTGTTCGGAAATGTTATCTCACACATTTCTGAAGCAGGTGGGACTTGAACAGAGGCCTCTTGGTTCAGAAGTAGGGACACAATCACTGCACCACAGAGTCCTCCTATATTTAGTTTTGTTTTTAATGTTCATAATGATTTCATTTGGAAAACAAAAGAAACTAAGCAAACTGATCCAAGTTAATTCGTTTCAGATGTAGAAGTAGTGATCTTGTCAAAATGGGCGTTACAATCCCAGGGCTACAGTAGGGAAGAATCGGCTAGTTTCATAGGGATTGTGCTCATCCAGTCACTGCTGGATAAAAGGCAGAACCTGGCCTTACTGTTACGATCTGCCTCCCACACAGCCTGCCAACACTTCTTTTGCATAATGAATTGGGGTCACTTGGGTAAGGCACTGGAGCATATCATTTCACGGGAACAGAACAGGCTGAAACCACACAACACAATATTTGACTATTTCTTCAGGCTGTTTTTGCTGACACTCAGGAACGTGCCCAATAGCTGCAAAATATCTGATTTAGATCAATGTAAAGTGCACTAAAAACCTTAAAAACACAAAAAAAGTTTTAAAAAATTCCATCAATGCCTTCCAACACCATACCCCCTGACGTAAATACTAAAGTTTAAAGAGTTAGCCAACTGCATTATTTTGTGATAAGGCTCAATAATACAATATTTAGAAATTTCATGTTGAGGTACAGTATTGATAGAGATCAGAAGATGGTATGTCCAAAGAACCATCTCCACAGAACATAGCTAAGCTACTTCGTTTTTCAAGACATAGTTTGTTCAGAAAGGAATGTTGCAGCAACACACAAAAGCATTGAAAAGTTTCTCTTACCTGGCCAAAGTTGAAGTAGATAATGCAACACTTCTATATGTTTCTTGAAGTCCAGTGCATTGGCCAATTCCTCAGAGTCCGTAAAAACCCTATGGCTATGGTTGGAAGTCTCCTGGCGCTGACTTAAAAGTACAGGCCCAAAACATACAGCCAAGTTCTGGCAGGTCATCTTATTTACCTCATGGTACGAAGCTACAAGTTTCAGGTGATCTAGTAGCATCTTCAGGGTTGCCTAAGACAGAAAGTACACAGAGATGAGCAATGTACAATTGAAGAAAAGCAGAAATCCTGGTGTTTAAAAAAAGGTTATGGCTTAAAGTTTTGAAATCAGAGCAGCAAATTGATGTTCTGAATAATGGTCGAGACACTCAGCTATGCTTGGTGGGATTATAGCATTGAATCAGTCTCACCATCCAGAGATTTCAAAGGCCCCAAATATTGCACACCACTCACTGATAAAGGCCAATTTCATTCAGTCAATACCTTCTATGTTGCAGGCAATTGTAGGACTACCCTCAAAGTGCAGCCTGTGATGGCACAAATAACAGGTTGTTGAAATGGAGAACACAAAATGACAATAGACAATAGACAATAGGTGCAGGAGTAGGCCATTCTGCCCTTTGAGCCTGCACCACCATTCAATATGATCATGGCTGATCATCCTCAATCAGTATCCTGTTCCTGCCTTATCTCCATAACCCTTGATTCCACTATCCTTGAGAGCTCTATCGAACTCTTTCCTAAATGAATCCAGAGAGTGGGCCTTCACTGCCCTCTGGGGCAGAGCATTCCACACAGCCACCACTCTCTGGGTGAAGACGTTTCTCCTCATCTCTGTCCTAAACGGTCTACCCCATATTTTTAAGCTATGTCCTCTTGTTCAGCACTCACCCATCAGCGGAAACATGTTTCCTGCCTCCAGAGTGTCCAATCCTTTAATAATCTTATATGTCTCAATCAGATCCCCTCTCAGTCTTCTAAACTCAAGGATATACAAGCCCAGTCGCTCCAGTCTTTTAGTGTAAGGTAATCCCGCCATTCCAGGAACTGACCTTGTGAACCTACGCTGCACTCCCACAATAGCCAGAATGTCTTTCCTCAAATTTGGAGACCAGAACTGCACACAGTACTCCAGGTGTGGTCGCACCAGGGCCCTGTACAGCTGCAGAAGAACCTCTTTGCTTCTATACGCAATCCCTCTTGTTATGAAGGCCAGCATGCTATTAGCCTTCTTCACGACCTGCTGTACCTGCATGCTTACCTTCATTGACTGGTGTACAAGAACACCCAGATCTCTTTGTACTGCCCCCTTACCTAAATTGATTCCATTTAGGTAGTAACCTGCCTTCCTATTCTTGCCACCAAAGTGGATAACCATACATTTATCCACATTAAACTGCATCTGCCATGCATCTGACCACTCACCTAACTTGTCCAGGTCACCCTGTAATCTCCTAACATCCTCCTCACATTTCACCCTGCCACCCAGCTTAGTATCATCAGCAAATTTGCTAATGTTATTACTAATACCATCTTCTATATCATTAACATATATTGTAAAAAGCTGCGGTCCCAGTACTGATCCCTGCGGTATCCCACTGGTCACTGCCTGCCATTCCGAAATAGAGCCGTTTATCACTATCTTTGTTTCCTATCAGCCAACCAACTTTCAATCCAAGTTAGTACTTTGCGCACAATTCCATGTGCCCTAAATTTGCTCACTAACCTCCTATGTGGGACTTTATCAAAAGCTTTCTGAAAGTCCAGGTACACTACATCTACTGGATCTCCCTCATCCATCTTCAGAGTTACATCCTCAAAAGATTCCAGAAGATTAGTCAAGCATGATTTCCCCTTCATAAATCCATGCTGACTCTGACCTATCCTGTTACTACTATCCAGATATGTCGTAATTTCATCCTTTATAATAGACTCCAGCATCTTTCCCACCACTGAGGTCAGACTAACTGTTCTATAATTTTCTGTTTTCTCTCTCCCACCTTTCTTAAAAAGTGGTACAACATTAGCCACCCTCCAATGCGCACAAACTGATCCCGAATCTATCGAACTCTGAAAAATAATCACCAACGTATCCACGATTTCTCGAGCCACCTCCTTCAGTACCCTGGGATGTTGACCATCCGGCCCCGGGGTCTTATCAACCTTCAGACCCAACTGTCTCTCCAACACCAATTCCTGGCAAATATAAATTCCCTTAAGTTCAGGTCCTTCAGCCACTGTTACCTCAGGGAGATTGCTTGTGTCTTCCCCAGTGAACACAGATCTGAAGTACCA
Source organism: Chiloscyllium punctatum (assembly GCF_047496795.1). Lineage (NCBI taxonomy): Eukaryota > Metazoa > Chordata > Chondrichthyes > Orectolobiformes > Hemiscylliidae > Chiloscyllium > Chiloscyllium punctatum. Next base: position 130,972,335 of record NC_092745.1, read on the forward strand.
ATTCAATTCTTCTGCCATTTCTTTGTTCCCCGTAATTTATTCCCCTGTTTCTGACTTCAAGGGCCCAATTTTAGTCTTAACCATTTTTTTCCCTTCCACATACCTAAAAAAACTTTTACTGTCCTCCTTTATATTGGCCAGTTTACCTTCGTACCTCATTTTTTCTCTGCGTATTTCCTTCTTAGTAATCCTCTGTTGTTCTTTAAAAGCTTCCCAGTCCGCCGTTTTCCCATTTATCTTTGCTATGTTATACTTTTTCTCTTTTAACTTTATATGTTTCTGAACTTCCCTCGTCAGCCACGGCCACCCATGGATGGATCCTAACAGCAACTTCCTCAATAAAGGACAGCTTGTTTATCCTGACTTAACATGACGAGCTTCACTCCTCTAGCCTCATGTGCATACACAGACTTCTAACCAAGGTTTTTCATGTTAAGCATTCACAGAAAGTGAAAGAAATAGGTTCTATTTGATGTAAATCTAGTTCAGTGTAAGCTTTTACAAATTACCTTGTAAAAGCATTTATTAATCAGAAATTCAAAAGAAAATCCTACAAGTAGAAATAACATATTTGTTAAATAAAACAACCAAAAGAACTGTGGATGCTGTAAATCAGAAACAAAAACAGAAGTTGCTGGAAAATCTCAGCAAGTCAGGCAGCATCTGTGGAGAGAAATCAGAGTTAATGTTTCAGGTCAAGTGACCCTTCCTCAGAATCGTTTCAAAGAAGGGGTCACTGGACCCAAAATGTTAACTCTGATTTCTCTCCACAGATGCTGCCAGACCTACTGACATTTTCCATCGATTTGTTTTATTTTGTCATATATTTGTCAATTGTTTCTTAAACCTATGCAGGATTGATAAAGGGCTTATGCCCGAAACATTGATTCTGCTCCTCTGATGCTGCCTGATCAGCTGTACTTTTCCAGCAGCACACTTTTCGACTCTGATCTCCAGCCTCTGCAGTCCTTACTTTCTCCCAGAATAGTTTCAAGCCAAATAACCTTCAAAGATAAAGTTAAATATGGAACAAAATTTCCATTATGCACTTACAGAAAACGTCCTCAGTAATAACAATGTTTCTAAAAGATCTGTATTACCTTTCTCATAAGTACTTTAATAAACAGTTTGAGATGCATATGAAAGGAGCACAGCTGCAAGACAGAAGTCATCGGAAATAACTATTTGATGCTCTGCAACAAACTTCCTTTATAAGGATCCCAAATAGATCTCAGTCTCTAATATAAAAAGCCTCTATGAGCTCTCACAAAGAGATAGTCACTATTAGACGCCCTCCATGGTTTTTGAAGCTAGCTACTTAAAAGGGAGTTCACTGCATGTCCAAACACACAGAAGTCATTCTCAGAACTGGCAATCTCTGACCGCACTTATTTCAAGCACTTCTAATTTTAGTAGCCTGGGTTAAATAAATTGTGCAATTTTGCATTTAGCTAGTTAAATTCCCTGTATAAAGCAGACTGACTTTCAAATTTGAGCAGGGATGCAAGTTAAATATAATACCCAAATATCTGCAAATTTCTCAGGTCGGATAGTTACCCCACTTAATTTTAGATTATTGCTGGCATCTAAAGAATGCAAAGGGAACAAAACCCAGTGATAAGAATGTTTGTGCTGCACCAATGTAAAGCACATCAATAATATGGCATTACGGCACTGCAAATACACTCCAGACCTCCTGGATTCAATCACAGCACAGCCCCAACTGCAAACTAGGTGGCTCATACTTCAGAATTGCTATTCAGTACAAGAAAGTCTCTGAATTCAAAACCTTCTACCTTTTAAGTTTTGAAATGTGAATCAATGTTCTCACAATAACCAAGAAATCTTACAATTGCTGACCACATTTTTCAGATTCTCATCAATCCTTGCCCATTATTCAAATGAAAAATAATCAAACAATTTGGAGCTAAAGAGCATGAAGGATTTTTACAAATAAGTTACTAGCTGTAGGTTACTTCAGAGTCTGCGTTAAATATTGTTAGAAATAGTCTACTATTTATAATGGATAATAAACACTTAGAGTAGGAGAGCAACTGAAACAGGACAAAACTCTTAACTAAAATTCCCAAGAGAGTTAAACCAGGAAAGAGGGCAAACCTGAAAAGAAATCACAAAGTCAGCCACATGGGTAGACAGCGGCTTGCTTAAGTGACTGGAACACAACCACACCATCTAGCCATACCACCCAACACAGAAGGAACTGTAGGGATTTCTCTTTTGTTCACTGTAATTTTGCACTGCACTGTTATCCCCACCTCTATTCCAATACGGTCCACCATGACCTTCTCCAATCTGGAGAACACAGTTCTTTCCTCATGTTTCATCTCCTACTGTCGTCAACACCATACCTTTTTTAAAGGTTGCACAATCCCAACTTCAACATCATCACTTCAGCTTCAAGTTGACTTTCCTGTGAAGAAATCCGTTGGTTCCTTGCTCTGTTCAGCTGATTCTAAAGATCTCCTGTCAGAGCAACACTTCAAAATATGTAATCATCTTCTCATCAGTCTTGTTGAAAGTCCAGCTGTGCTCCACAGCAAAGGTTTAGCAAAATGCCTTTTCAAGTACAGGCCATTGTCAGATACCTTCATATTTCATCCAAATGACAGGCTGTACAGCAGATAATTTTTAACTACATTTGATTTCAATGCAGCTATACTCATTTGTGGTTACATGCAATGCTAGAAAGTAAAACTGATTTACATTCAAAATTGTTGCAAGCTAAGTTTTCACACTGTCCTTAGCATAAAATGTCAAGCCTGCCTCATTACAGTGTAGGACAGGAATTGTAAAGTTTTGGAGATGATGTCACATGGATGAATGGACAGTGTTACAGAGGTGAAGCAGGATTTCATCTAATGGGAGAGAATATGTAGTCAAAAGCTCAGTCTGGGATTGAGTAGGACATGGTGGTTACAACCAAGTTGATATGCAGGTGCAGCAGGTGATTAAGAATGCAAATAGAATATTTTCCTTCATTGCTACAGGGATGGAGTTTAAAAACAGGAGTGTTATGTTGCAACTGTATAGGATGCTGGTGGGGGCACACCTGGTATACTGTGCACAGTTTTGACCGCCTTACTTGAGAAAGGACGTAGTGGCACTGGAAGGGGTGGACAGGAGGTTCTCCAGGTTGATTCCGGAATGGAAAAGGTAGTCTTTTGAGGAAAGATTGAGTAGACGGGGATTGTACTATTCGAAATGTAGAAGAATGAGGGGGAATCTTATAGAAACATTTAAACTATGAAGGGAATAGATAGGATAGACGCAGGGAGGATGTTTCTACTGATGGGTGAAACTAGAACTAGGGGGTGTAGCCTCAAGATAGCAGGGAGCAGGTTTAGGACTGAGTTAAGGAGGAACTTCTTCACCCAAAGGGTTGTGAATCTGTGGAAATCCCTGTCCAGTGAAGCAGTTGAGGCTACCTTGTTGAATGTTTTAAAGGCCAAGACAGAGTTTTGAACAGTAAAGGAATTAAGGTTCATAGTGAGCAGATGAGTAGATCTGCCATCATCTTATGAAATGGAAGAACAGGCTCGATGGGCCGGATGGCCTACTCCTGCTCCTGTTCTGTTCTTACATTCAATCTGTCTGGTTCAGTCTGAGACAGTATGACATTGAAGTTGATAAGGTTATGGAGTATTTAGCTTGAGGAAATTGCAACTCATCTAATATAGCTTGTCAAATTAGCAGTCTGACAGCAAAATCCTCAAGACAGGTGATGGAGTGGCAGAGCTAGACATTGTAACTGGAAACATGGCAGCTGGCTCCATCTCCATGTTGCCAAAGGACAACATGTAGATTTTGCTTTTCTCGATGCTGGGATGGAGCGGTAAAGGAAATATTCTTTCGCATTTCCAGATGTAATGGTGAAGGGGCAAGAATGGAAGCCAATCCAAGCCAGTGAAGATTGGACAGTTACAATTTAAATTACCTTGTAGTATACTATTCTGCTTCACTTTAGAAAGTTACGGTATAGGCATTTAGAACAATTTCTTCCCAATTAGCAAAAAACCTTTACCTTTGGCAAGTGAGCTAGTTTTTTGGAGGATATTTATAACAAATCTAATATTCTGTTTCCAATGGAGATCAAGAATAATACACACATCCATCCACCAAGTGTTATACAGTCAGGATTTAGTCATCAAGTTTACCGAGTGAGTTTATAGCATCACAATACAAGCAGAAATGTAAATTTAGTCTAACTAGCAAAATTAATTTTCTTTTGACATTTGAACGTTTTATCTAATTCTGAGAAGAATTCACTGAGGTGGTGGAAACGATGCAGAATGGGACTTATGTAGTGAACATGTTGCGCCAAGTCTATGGAGGACCAAAAAAAGTGAAGACTGGGAACATTAAAAAAACGTTGTACAGTTCGGGCAAGTGGGTTTAGAGGCAAGGGATAGAACACAAGTTAAAGGCAGTTTTGCAGACTGGTTGAATTTGGGTAGTATTATTCCACAGGATTATTTTCTGGGATATTTTATGCACAATATCATGTAATCATAGAATCTTTACAGAGTTGAAACAGACCTTTCAGGCTATTAAGTCCACACTGATCCTCCAAAAAGCAGCCCATCCAGACATGAGGACAATGTGTAACCACCACACAGGTCCATGCACCCAGGTCCCTGCCGCTGTGAGGCAACCACAGAACCACTGTGAAGCCCTAGATATAGATCATGGATTTGGATCTAGGGAAGCAAGAATGCATATCTACAATTTGCAACTACACTGAAAAAGAAAAAGCAAGTAATATTTGACGATCAAGGGAGGATCAGAGGGGTGGCACTGTGGTTTGGTGCTTAGCACTGCTGCCTCACAGCGCCAGGGACCCAGGTTTGATTCCAGCCTCGCGTGACTGTCTGTGTGGAGTCTGCACATTCTCCCCGTGTCTGCATGGGTTTCCTCTGGGTGCTCCGGTTTCCTCCCACAATCCAAAGATGTGCAGGTTAGGTGAATGGCCATGCTAAATTGCCCGTAGCATTCAGGGATGTGTAAGCTAGGTGCATTAGTCAGGGGTGATTAGAGGGGACTTCCGAGTTGGGGGGGGAAGGGAAAGTGAAATGACAGGGAGTATGGAGTTAAATGGAAAGATAAGCTGGAGGATAGCATGTATGCAGGTGGATTTAACCTTGCGGCAGATTAGGAATGCAACAAAAAGGAAGGATAACTTAGGACATCTTATGACTTCCAATATCTCTAATGATAAGAATGTTAGCATTAAGACACTTTACCTGAATGCTCATAGCATTCATAACAAAGTAGGTGAACTAACGGCACAGATTATCGTGAATGATTATGATGTGGTAGGCATCACAGAGACGTGATTGCAGGGGGTTCAGGACTGGCAGTTAAACATCCAAGAATTTACAACTTATCGAAAAGATAGGGAGGTGGGCAGAGGGGGCGGGGTGGCCTTGTTAGTTAAGAACAAAGTTAAATCTATGACACTGAATGACATAGGGTCGGATGATGTGGAGTCTGTGTGGGTGGAATTGAGGAACCACAAAGGCAAAAAACCATAATGGGAGTTGTGTACAGACCTCCTAACAGTGGTCAGGACCAGGGGCCCAACATGTACCGGGAAATAGAAAAGGCATGTCAGAAAGGCAAGGTCACGGTGATCATGGAGGCCTTCAATATGCAGATGGACTGGGTAAATAATGTTGCCAGTGGATCCAAAGAAAGGGAATTCTTGGAATGCTTACAGGATGGCTTTTTGGAACAGCTTGTCATGGAGCCCACAAGGGAGCAGGCTATTTTGGACCTAGTGCTATGTAATGAACCAGACTTTATAAAAGATCTTAAAGTAAGGGAACCCTTAGGAAGCAGCGATCATAATATGGTAGAGTTCAGTCTGCAGTTTGAAAGAGAGAAGGCAGAATCGGATGTAATGGTGTTACAGTTAAATAAAGGTAATTATGAGGACATGAGAGAGGAACTGACGAAAATCGACTGGAAGCAGAGCCTAGCAGGGAAGACAATAGAGCAAAAATGGCAGGAGTTTGTGGGTATAATTGAGGACACAGTACAGAGGTTCATCCCCAAGAAAAGAAAGATTATCCGGGGAGGGATTAGACAGCCATGGCTGACAAAGGAAGTCAGGAAATATATCAAAGAAAAAGAGAGATCCTATAAAGTGGCCAAGAGCACTGGGAAATCAGAAGATTGGGAAGGCTACAAAAACAAACAGAGGATAACAAAGACAGAAATAAGGAAGGAGAGGATCAAATATGAAGGTAGGCTAGCCAGTAATATTAGAGATGATACTAAAAGTTTCTTACAGTACATAAGAAACAAACGATAGGCAAAAGTAGACATTGGGCCACTTCAAACTGATGCTGGAAGCCTAGTGATGGAAGATAAGGAAATAGCTGGAGAACTTAATAAGTACTTTGCATCAGTCTTCACAGTGGAAGACATGAGTAATATCCCAACAATTAAAGGGAGTCAGGGGGCTGAGTTGAGTATGGTTGCCATTACAAAAGAGATAGTTCTAGAAAAGCTAAAAGGTCTTAAAATTGACAAATCTCCTGGCCCCATAGGGCTACATCCTAGAGTTCTGAGGGAGGTGGCGGAGGAAATAGCAGTGGCGTTGGTTGAGATCTTTCAAAAGTCATTGGAGTCAGGGAAAGTCCCAGATGATTGGAAGACTGCTGTTGTAACCCCATTGCTCAAGAAAGGATCAAGACAAAAGACGGAAAATTATAAGCCAATTAGCCTAACCTCGGTTGTTAGTAAAATTCTAGAATCCATCGTTAAGGATGAGGTTTCTAAATTCTTGGAAGAGCAGAGTCAGATTAGAACAAGTCAACATGGATTTAGTAAGGGGAGGTCGTGCCTGACAAACCTGTTAGAATTCTTTGAAGAGGTGGCAAATAGGTTAGACCAGGGAAACCCAGTGGATGTTATCTATCTAGACTTCCAAAAGGCCTTTGATAAGGTGCCACACAGGAGGCTGCTGAGCAAGGTGTTCGAGGTGAGCTACTGGCATGGATTGAGGATTGGCTGTCTGACAGAAGGCAGAGAGTTGGGATAAGGAGCTCTTTTTCGGAATGGCAGCCGGTGACAAGCGGTGTCCCACAGGGTTCAGTGTTGGGGCCGCAGCTGTTCACGTTATATATTAATGATCCTGATGAAGGGACTGGGGGCATTCTAGCGAAGTTTGCAGATGATACAAAGATAGGTGGAACGGCAGGTAGTACTGAGGAAGTGGGGAGGCTGCAGAAGGATCTCGACAGTTTGGGAGAGTGGTCCAGGAAATGGCTGATGAAGTTCAATGTGAGCAAATGCGAGGTCTTGCACTTTGGAAAAAAGAATACAAGCATGGACTACTTTCTAAACGGTGAGAAAATTCATAAAGCCAAAGTACAAAGGGATCTGGGAGTGCTAGTCAATGATTCTCTAAAGGTAAACATGCAGGTTGAATCCGTGATTAAGAAAGCGAATGCAATGTTGTCATTTATCTCAAGAGGGTTGGAATATAAAAGCAGCGATGTGCTACTGAGCCTTTATAAAGCTCTAGTTAGGCCCCATTTAGAATACTGTGTCCAGTTTTGGGCCCCACACCTCAGGGGGAACATACTGGCACTGGAGCGTGTCCAGCAGAGATTCACACGGATGATCCCTGGAATGGTAGGTCTAAGATACGAGGAACGGCTGAGGATCCTGGGATTGTACTCATTGGAGTGTAGAAGGTTAAGGGGAGATCTAGTGGAAACTTACAAGATAATACATGGCTTGGAAAGGGTGGACGCTAAGAAATTGTTTCCATTAGGCGGGGAGACTAGGACCCGTGGACACAGCCTTAAAATTAGAGGGGGTAAATTCAGAACAGAAATGCGGAGACATTTCTTCAGCCAGAGAGTGGTGGGCCTGTGGAATTCATTGCCGCGGAGTGCAGTGGAGGCCGGGACGCTAAATGTCTTCAAGGCAGAGATTGATAAATTGTTGATGTCACAAGGAATTAAGGGCTACGGGGAGAATGCGGGTAAGTGGAGTTGAAATGCCCATCAGTCATGATCACATGGCGGAGTGGACTCAATGGGCCAAATGGCCTTACTTCCACTCCTATGTCTTATGGTCTTATGGTAGGGGAATGGGTCTGGCTGGGTTACTCTTCAGAGTGTCGGTGTGGACTTGTTGGGCTGAAGGGCCTGTTTCAATGCTGAGATTCTAACTCTAAACTCGATGATGTTGATAAGATTGTCAAATCAGAATCAAAAATAACTGTAAGTCATTTTGAAGAATATATTATACACACCAACTACGAATAGGGAAAGCTTTGATGATGTGGAAGGGCAAAAGGATTTGGCCAAATTAAATGCCTTACTTACAGGCAAACAAATACATTATAATGGTTATGGAGAGTGAGTTAGCTTAACCGGGTGAACAGCTGGCTTGTGATGCAAAATGATGCCAACAGTAATTCCCACATCAGCTGTGGTAACCATGAATGACTCTCCTTCTCAATCTCTCCACTTACCTGAGGCATGGTGACCCTCAGGTTAAACCATCACCAGTCATCTCTCTCTCTCTATAATGGGAGAGCAACCTTTGATCTGATAAAGACTATGGCAACTATACCTTTAATAGTTAAGATACAATGGTGGCTCTACATAATAATAACAGCACCGTTTGAGTTATATATACAATTTTGTGCTCCTGACTTTAGGCAAAATATTGGGGCAAGACAACACTTAGTTTAAGATACTTTCTGACTTATACCATAGATCTCGTGTTGGATGAGAGACTGTCCAAAAATTAACTTAGAGTGAGCATCTGCAGCAGCTATGGCTCACTATTGTTTTACAGAACATTTGATGTCAAGATTTCAATGGGTTAAATATTAGGTTACTCTTCACTTTGCCTCTCAATCTTTCAGCACATTCGTTTATCAACTTATGTAGCAACACGCATAGTTAGAAGTCATTAAACCACGCACATGTTTTGACATCAAAGAAGTTTTAAAGCTTTGATCATGTTACTTTCATTTGATTGTGGTCCTGGAAATCAACCATCAGCCAAGGCTTCAAATGAAAGCACAATGGACTTGCATTTTATCTGAATCTTTGACCACATTTTCATAAATACATTTAAGAATGTGGATAAAGTTAATAACCCCAATTCAGCTCCTTACTTCTTTCAAAATTGTTCAATCTTTGTATTGAATAGTCAAGTTTAAAGATGTTATTATCAAACATTCACAGAGCATTTATTTTAGCTCACTAATCACAACGAAGGAATTTGTCTCGAGTAAGATTTTCTTTAGCCACTTGTAACACGAAGCATGTTACAAAAGCAGGATTGAAATGTACCGTTTTGCTTCCAATGTCAATTTATTCAGTCAGAAAACACAACTTAAGATGGCAGTGCCCAACATTCAGGCAGAATCATGGATACCAGAAACCTCATTTATAGATTAGGTATCCAGTAATGCAGCTCCATTTTAAAGTCCAAGCGATAGATGATCCCAAGAAATGAGCTCTAAAGATCTTGCAAGGAAAACCATTGGCAAGGAAGAGCTTCACGGAATTAACACATCTGGTCTCTCCAGAGTCAATGAGGAAAATCTAGAAAAGATCTGGAAAGTTCTCAAAGACCGGATCAACAGAAGAGTTACCTTCAGGGGTAACCGACTCTGACACACATTGAGACAGAATCCCCAACAGTGTATTGACCATTATTGGAAGTTGCTACAAAGGGCATGGCTGGGACCTCTCTGCAAAGGAACTGTTATAGAGGTTCCATGAGTTAGTCATCAGCTTTACCACATCCCAGGGACCAAGCCATGCAGCAAGTTCACCCATCTTATTCTGGATGCTCCTGGCGTTGAAGTAGACACACTTCAAACCAACTTCTTCCTTACCGGTGCACTCTTGTGACCTTGAAACCTATTTCTAATCTCACTAATCTCAATATCCTGTACCCTGGAACTACAATTTAGGTTCCCATCTCCCTGCTGAATAGTTTTCGTCAGAATTCACACTGGAAAAAGACATATGTTGTAGAGGAAAATACTAAAATACAGGCTACTAGATGGGATTAAGGTTCACAAGGAATTAAGGTTAGCAATTTTGGTAAGTGTGAAAACAGTTAAGTCCCCTGGGCCGGATGCGATTTATCCTAATAATCTCTGGGAACCCAGGGAGGAGATTGCAGAGCCTTTGGCTTTGATCTTTATGTCGGCATTTGTCTACATGAATAGTGCCGGAAGACTGGAGGATAGCAAATAGAACATAAGAACAAAAGAACCAGGAGCAGGAGTAGGCCATCTCCATCATTCAATAAAATCATGGCTGATCTTTTAGTGGACTCAGCTCCACTTACCATATCCCTTAATTCTATTATTTTTCAAAGAAGTATCTACCTTTGCTTTAAAGGTGATTACTGAAGGAGCGTCAACTACTTCCCTGGCCAAGGAATTCCATAGATTTACAACCCTCTGGGTGAAGAAATTCCTTCTCAGTTCAGTTCTAAACCTGTTCCCTCTCATCTTGAGGCCATGTGCTCTTGTCCTAGTCTCACCTACCAATGGAAACATCCTCTTTATTTCTATTTTATCGATTCCCTTCAGAATTTTATATGTTTCTATAAAATGTCCCTCATTCTTCTGAATTCCAATGAATATAATCCTAATCTACTCAGCCTCTCCTCATAAGCCAACCTCCTTAACGCTGGAATCAACCCAGTGACCCTCCTCTGCAAACCCTCCAGTGCCAGTACATCCTTTCTTAAGTGAGAGGACCAAAACTGCACACACTAGTCCAGGTGTGGCCTCACCAGCTCCTTGTACAGCTGCAACATAACCTCCCTGTTTTTAAACTCAATCCCTTTAGCAATGAAGGACAAAGTTCCATTTGCCTTCCTAATGACCTGTTGTACCTGTAGACCAACCTTGTGTGATTCATGCACAAGGACACCCAGGTCCCTCTGCACAACAGCATGCTGCAACTTTTTAACCATTCAAATAATAATCCTTTTTACTGTTACTCTGACCAAAATGGATGACTTCACATTTACTAATGTTGTAGTCCATCTGCTAGACCTTTAACCCACTCACTCAATGTATCTATGTTCCTCTGTAAAGTTTCACAATCCTCTGCACACTTTGCTCTGCCACTCATCTTAGTGTCATCAGCACATGTTGACATCGTACATGTGATCCCCAAATCATCCATAATTGTGGTCCCAACACCGATCGCTGAAGCACACAACTAGTCACTGACTGCCAGCCAGAATAGCACTCAGTTATTAGATTACTTAGATTAGATTACTTACAGTGTGGAAACAGGCGCTTTGGCCCAACTAGTCCACACCGACCCTCTGAAGAACCCATTCCCCTACATCTAACACTACAGGCAATTTAGCTCGGCCAATTCGCCTAACCTGCACATTTTTAGACATTGGGAGACCCGGAGGAAACCCACGCAGACACGTGGAGAATGTGCAAACTCCACACAGACAGTTCCCTGAGGTGGGAATTGAACCTGGGTCTCTGGTGCTGTGAGGCAGCAGTGCTAACCACTGTGCCGCTGTGCCACCCAAATGCTTCGCTTCCTGTCAGTCAACCAATTCTCTATCAGTGTTAATACTCTACCCCTAACACCATGCATCCTTATCTTATGCAGCAGCCTCTTGTGCAGCACCTTGTCAAAGGCCTTTTGGAAATCTAAGTATACTTCATTCACTGGGTCCCCATTGTCCACCTTGCTTGAAATGTCTTCACAGAATTCCAAAAGATTTGTGAAGCATGACCTGCCCTTCATGAACCCATGCTGCATCAGTACATTGGGACAATTTATTTTGAGATGCCCTGCTATCTCTTCCTTGATAATAGACTGAAGCATCTTCCCCACTACAGAAGTTAAGCTCACTGGCCTTTAATTCCCCATCTTTTGCTTACTTCCCCTTTTAAATAGTACCATCACATTTGCTGTTTTCCAATCTGCTGGGACTGCCCCAGAGTCCAGAAAACTTTGGAAAATTACTGCCTGTCCATCTGCTATTTCTCCCGCCATCTTCTATAGAACCCTGGAATGCATACCATCAGGGCCAGGAGACTTATCTATCTTTAGCTCCATTGGGTTACCCAACACTAGGTCTTCCATAATAATAATTGTTTCCAGGTCCTCACCTACCTTTGTCTCTGTCACTTACTGGCATGTTATTAGTGTCCTCCCATAAGAAGACCCCTGTTACCCCTGACTAATGCACCTAACCTACACATCCCTGAACACTATGGGCTATTTAGCATGGCCAATTGACTTAACCTGCACATCTTCAGATTGTGGGAAGAAACCGGAGCACCCAGAGGAAACCCATGCAGACACGGGGAGAATATGCAAACTCCACACAGACAGTCGCCTGAGGTTGGAACCGAACTCTGGTCCCTGGCGCTGTGAGGCAGCAGTGCTTACCACTGAGCCATCATGCTATCCCAAAATTAACATACCACTGCTATACAGGGGAATAGTTAGCTTGGTTGGCTGGACGGCTAGTTTACGATGCAGTGATACCAGCAGGTTCCATTTCTGTACCGGCTAAGGTATATATTGAAGGGCTCTCCTTCTCAACCTACCTCCCTCACCTCAAATGTGGTGATCCTCAGGTAATCCAGCACATCTGAGCGGCACGGTGGTTAGCACTACTACCTTGCAGTCCCAGGGACCCGGGTTCGATTCCACTCTCAGGTGACTGTCTGTATGGAGTTTGCACATTCTCCCCATGTCTGCGTGGGCTTCCTCCGGGTGCTCCGGTTTCCTCCCACAGTCGCAAAGATGTGCAGGTCAAGTGAATTGGCCATCGTAAATTGCCCATAGTGTTAGGTGCATTAGTCAGAGGGAAATGGCACTGGGTGGGTTACTCATCGGTGTGGGCTTGTTGGGCCAAAGGGCCTGTTTCCACGCTGTAGGAAAGCTAATCTAACCTCTCTCAGAAAGCAAATAAGGCTATGGTACCTTTATCTATCACTATGGATTCTGAAAAAAATGTGAACCTCAGCAAGTGCCACTCCATGCTGTAAGCTCCAAGAGACTGTCAGCATATAACAGATCACCGATTCATACATTGATAGAATCACATATCGGTGTCAATTTGTAACCGCATCTTAGCTTCCTGCTTGAAGATGAAACTACCAACAGTTCAGCAATGGCACCAGTATGAAGAAATCTTGTTACAGTCAATTCAAATCACACTCACTATGGTAAAACAGACCACACATGAATCAGTCAACAATCTCCAAGAATATGAATTTGAAGTAATATATACACCTGATACCAGGACGATTGCATCTGACATCGCAAGTGGATTGCCGAACTCGCACAAAGACAAAAGATATCCCTTTTGATATGTACATATGCTCTAGACCATAAAACTGAAGACATTCTCAAGACTGTATGACTTGACAGATCTGTTACACATTGGCCGGAGACAATGTGGCTAGTTACAATTGGAAAGTGCAAAGATAAACATCTACAAAATTAGCAAAAATGCACTCCCCACAGATGGCCTGACAGTATTAAAGAAGTACCGGAGAAGATTTTGTTAATTTTGGCGATTCAGAAATTTCCTTGGTATAACACAGAGTCATTTTCAAAGATAATGAAGTCCTGTTACAAAAAAGCATTGCACCAAGATATTATGTCCAGCTCAAACCTGGCACATGGGTATTGAACAAATAAGACAGCTGGTACAGGAATCAGATAGCGGTTGTAACAGGCATATTCACTGTGCACAGAGAAGATTACTTCTCTAAATTTCTCATTGCTCAGCAACTAAACTGCACAAGAATGAGTGCTACCTTGTTTATAAGGTGCCACAGATTAAATAGTGAATGGACCACAATTCACTGGTAAACCAATTTCAAGACATGTATACTAAGTGGGTTATGAGCTATTTCACATCATCATCCCACTATCCCCACTGAAACAGCTTAGCAGGCATATGACATGTACAAAAAAACAAATGATCATTAAGTGTTGAGTGACACAGCAAGATGTTGGCACTGGGCGGCTGCATCTTCGCACATCAATGGAAAAGGGATTACCATGTCTCATGTTTGGAGGGCAAGTGAGCATTTTGTCCAGCAGCTAAATGTCTCATTATTCTGAGACACAAGATTTTCTTCTTCAAAGACAGAGGCGAATGAAAAACACACTTGACATACCAAGAACATGCACCGGGCAGACTGCGTGCTTGCAATGAGAATATCAATAACTTGGACACAAGCACAGGTTCCGAGAATATGCAACCAGCCCGGATTGTACAAACTCATTGCCGCTCATGGTGGTACTTTGTGAAGAAATAGAAGTTAGCTCAGACCAATGGAAGATACACCAGTCATGCACAACCAGAGCAGGAATAACACACTGATGATTACGATTGTGCAGTGCTGTTGAGGGACAGCAATCATCAGAATGATAAGCAAGGTGTCAAACAAAGTACAACATGTACCTCTGCACACTGGTATACATTTACAAGATCAGGGCGAGATGTCAGATCTCAAAAGCATTACACTAACGCGTGAAATTTGTTTTGCAAACTTTCACCTATTCACATAAACAACATGTCTATGTACAACAGAGTATATATGTCTGGAATAATTTAGCATCTTTTGAAAAGGGGAATGTTTAAATGTATGTTATGGCATACTTTCAAGAGACATGTACTGTATCACAGCATGTTACCCATGCTGTATAAAGATCTCATATCTTTCAACTGGGAGCAAGCTCCTGTGTTATGTCATAACAATTTAATGTTAGCTCAAACACCTGTGCCCAATGTTTAAAGATAATAGTTAGTTGTACAGACATAAAAAAGCAAATTCCTGCAGCTTTTCCCTTCTTCATATTGCAAATGGTGGTTCCAACGTCTGCCAAACTAGGTGGGAGTCTGAGATCATTGCCGATGGGGAGTTGGGGTACATCCTCAAACATGTCCTTGTTGACGACTGCATTGCATTGAAGGCCAATGTTTTCTGTCTCTCTAAGGGGTCCAATCTTACTCTGCACTGGTTTGAAGCAAGAGTGTTAGGTCTCAGAAGAGTAGCTTTCAACTTTGCATAATGCCAGTGAGGAAGCATGCTGAAGAAGTGTTTTCTGCCTCAACCTCAAGGAGACTCAAATCTGTTACTAAACTGGCCCAGGACAAGTTCTGGCCCATCCCCCCCATTAAGATTAACAGAGAAATCCTCACAAATGCACAACATTTTGCCTACCGGCATAGCTACCTCTCATCTAAGACTGACATCAATGTGGAGATTCAACGTCATATACAATCTGTCAACACTGCCTTTGGACACCCAAATTACAAGTATCTTTGACAACCATGACATCCATGCTGACACCAAGACCCTGTCTATAGGCAGTCATCCTTCTCACTCTTCTGTACAGCTTCAGAAGTTAGATTACTTATAGATGTCACTTCAAGGCCTTTGAGAGACAGACAGATTATTGGAATAGCTGGTACAACAGATGTGGTAATATCAGAGTCCTTGAAGGAGCTAAATAGCATCAGCACTGAGGCCATGATCATCCAAAACCAACTCTGACTGGCCAGCTACATGTTTAAGATGCCAGAGTTCCAGTTGCCAAAGCAACTCATATTCGCCAAGTGCAAGGAAGGCATCTGACTGAAGGAGGAACACAAAGAAGTGTATCAAACACTCCCTGAACACTTCCCTCAAAAAATACAACACAGGTGCTAATGCATGGGAAACCCTCATGAAGAAGAAACCAACTTGGAGGAAGCCCCTGTGTGAAGGGACACAATCCTATGAGAATACCCATCAGCAAGAGGAAGTACAGAAAAGGAACTGGAGAAAGGAATGTCAACAATGTCAAGGCCAAGGACCAACGCCACATCCCCGAAACACTTGACAACCATGTGGTTGGAGATGCAGTTCCAGGATTGGTTTCATCAGCCACATAAGGACCCACAGAACGCATGACCAGTGACATTGAACGTCCAAGGTAGACAATCATATTTATGAGTGAGTGCTGACGACAACAATAAAAGCAGAATACAGTGGATGCTGGAAATCTGAAACAAACACAGAAAATGCTCGAGAAACTCAGGTCTGGCAGCATTTTTGGAAAACACATTACGTTTTGGGTCTATTGTGATTCTTCTTCACTTCTATGATAAACGTATGTTGGATTCTTCAATACCATAATATCCAGTCCTAGTTTCTTATGTAAAGGAGATAATATGATCATTAACACATCAGATAAAACACCTCGCTGAAGAGAAACTCGCACCAAATACAACATCTGAATGGGCTAATTATCACCACCTCAATATTCAGCTGCAATAAAACCAAACAAAAACTCGCTTGTTATCATTGTGGACATTAAAAATCTCCATCCTGAATCAAAACGAAAGGGAGCAGAGGAACATTGTAGCTACAATCTGATAGTGTTTGTTCCAATAAGGCAGAACACCAGGAGCACAGATCACCAAATTTAATCAGAACTTTACATCATCCTCACTAAAACAAACTATTCTGCTAAATTATTTCATGGTTTTAAGTGTACATACTACATATTTTAGCAATGATTATAACAGCAAGAAATTACTATTTAACAATACAGAGCAGAATCATATTGTAATCCAATTTATTAAATAATGTTAAAAACTCAACCTCACTCCACAATAGACTAGTTTTCACAAAACGTAAAATTATGATTAACTAATTTACATTTGGAATAATGTTTTGAGGCTCAATGAAGAATATATTACTTACTTACAGATCAAACAAAGAATAAAAATGATGGAAAAGAAAACATGTCTGAATGCTGTGTGTGACAACAGACTAGACGGGACAAGTAGCTGGTTTCACAAAACTCACCATTTACTTTTTTTTCCCCCAAATTATAATCAATTCTTAAAAGTGTTATACATAAGAAAGAAATGGGTTATATTAGTAACGGAGGTTTGATCAGACATAGGCTCTTCATTCATACCTTCTCCACCTCAGGCAGGCAGTCCAAGAGACCAACTGTATATTCAGAGTCACTGTGATCGTTCTCACATCCAGAAGACGTAATCTTGAGGGGCTGCTTAGCCATGGCATCGAGAACTGTTTCATACAATTCCTTTGTTATTAAAGGAGATGGCAGTTCCCTCAGATAATCCTTGAGGACACCTATAGGTGTTGAGAAAAGATCAAATGAAGCCATCTGTCTTGTACACATCGGTTTTAAACATTTAGGAATCACAAGCAAGTTTTTAGAATCCTTTCACAACTCTCTAGTGGTAAAACGTAAAGATGAGGCAATTATGGGGAGGAATAACAACCAAACTGACAGTATGGCAAATTTCATGCCCAATACTGAACAAACTCTTTGTAAGAAAACTCAGCTCAACATATGTTTATAAACAAATTACAAAATATTGTCATATATCAATAGGTAATTCTAATCAACAAATACGGAGTCAGTCTGGATAGAGAGAAAATAAAGTGCAAAAATAGAGTCATAGAATCATACAACAAGGAAACAGGCCCTTTGACTCAACTTGTCCATGGATTCCAAAACTTCATATCCATCCAGAGTCAAAAGCAGGTCGTGAAAGTTATGACATGAGAATGCCACAACTAGATTACTAGTTAACTATAATCTACAATACTGTGCATCTGCTACCACTGTTGGAAAGAGTTTAAACTGATTCAGTGGGAGAAGGTTGACAGCATTAGTTCAGTAGGGACGCTGCATAATGATTTACAGGAACCAAGGCAGAGGGAGTTCAGCCATATTGAGTTGCAAGGGAACAAGGTGAAGCTGGATGGCCTCTAATTTAATGCTAGGAGTATTACAGGCAACCAGATAGACATGCTGAATGCAACGTTGTTGCCATCACAGAGACATGGTTGAGGGAGGGTCACGACTAACAATTCAACATTCCAGGGTATAGGATTTCACATAGCACAGGGGAGGGTATTAGAAGTAGTGGTGTTGGATTATTAATTCAGTCACTGCAATGAGAAGGGATGATACCTTGGAAGGGTCTTCAAGTAAGGCTTTATAGGTAAAACTCAGGAAGGAAAAGAGGGCAATCACACTGTTTTAAAGAAAACAACCTGAAATAATCCAGCCTCTATCTCAGGCCACATCCTGGTGAAAATTCTCTGCACCCCCTACAATTCTCTCTGGCCACAGGAAGATGACAGAGGACTGGGAAACAGCTAATGTGGTTCCACTTTTCAAGAAGGGTTGTAAAGACCAACCAGAAAATTACAGCCCAGTTAGTGTTCCATCAGTGATAGGGAAACAATTGGAGAAAATTCTGAAGAAAATGCTTCATTTCCACTTGGAGAGACAAAGTTTAATCAGTGGTAATAAGGATTGGCCAGAGGGAGGTCATGCCTAATAAATTTGATTGAATTTTTCAAGGTGACCAGGTGTGCAGTTGATGTCATTTATACGAATTTCAGAAAAATGTGGGAAGGAGGTAACAACACATGGGATCCAGAGTAACATGGCAAGTTGGATCCAAAACATTCTTAGTGGGATGAGACAGTGTTGGTAGAAGGTTTTGTGTGGAGTCTAGTGTCCAGTGGCATACCACAAGATTAATGCTGGGTCCGTTATTGTTTATCATTTATAAACAATAGAGAGAAAGTGTGGAGGAGAAAATGATAAGTAAGTTTGCAGATGACACAAAGATTGGCTGGGTGGTTGACAGTGAAGAAAACCTTACAATACAAGAGGATAGATGGATTTGTCAGATGAGCAGATAAGTGGCAGACAGAAGTTAACCCTGAAAAGTGAGAGATGATGCACTCTGGAAGTGGTACCACCACACGGGAATATTCAATGAACAGCAGGAGACCAAGAAGTTCAAAGGAACAGAAGTAGCTGAGAGTGCTTGTCTACAGATCCCTGAAGGAGGTAAACAGGTTTATAGGGTAGTTAAGGAAGCATACAGAGCACTTAGCTTCATTAAATGGTCACAGCAGCCAACATAATCAAATACCACTCCCACCCTATTATACTCTCTCCCACCCTCTTCCATCGGGCAGAAGATACAAAAATTTGAAAACACGTACCAACAGATTGATGAACAATTTCTTCCCCGTCGTTAGCTGACTCTCACATATCTCTCACATATCAGAGTTGATCTTTCTCTGCACCTTCACTGCAGCTGTAGCACTATATTCCATAATCTGTTCTATTACCCTGATATTCCAGCCTCAGGTGACTGTGTGAAGTTTGCACATTCTTCCTGTGTCTGTGTGGGTTTCCTTCAGGTGCTCCAGTTTCCTCCCACAATCCAAAGATGTCTAGGTTAGGTGAATTGGCCATGTTAAATTGCCCATTGTGTTCAGGGATATGTAGGTTAGGTGCATTAGTCAGGGGTAAATATAATAGGTTAGGGGAATAGGTGTAGGTGGGTTTCTCTTCAGAAGGTCGGTGTGGACTTATTGGGACAAAGGGCCTGTTTCCACACTGCAGGGATTCTATTAAAAAAACTGCTCCATCTTTCAATGAGATCATTGAATGAGAATTTCAATTTGAATGCTCAACTCCACTTTCCTGCCTTTTTCCTTTAACCTTGATACACTTACTGATTATAAAATCTCTCAGCCCCAAATATCAACTAGACCACCACCATCCCATTACCAAAGAAAACATGCACAATGGGCCTTAATGACTACTACCCAATGGCTCTAACCTCCATAATCATTA
Organism: Chiloscyllium punctatum; assembly: GCF_047496795.1. NCBI lineage: Eukaryota > Metazoa > Chordata > Chondrichthyes > Orectolobiformes > Hemiscylliidae > Chiloscyllium > Chiloscyllium punctatum. The sequence goes on from NC_092745.1 coordinate 130,992,050, forward strand.
AGGGCTTCGAGGGATGTCATAACCCACACCAACTCCAGTCTCTCAGTTTGCCTTGATCCCCCAAAATTTGCCTACTGACGTAACAGGTGCACAGCAGATGCCATTTCTCTAGTTTTGCACTCATTCCTGGAACGCCTGGACAACAAAGACACCTATATCAGACCCCTGCTCATCAACTACAGCTCCACCTTCAACACCATTATCCCCCCCCGACTGACTTCAAAACTCTAAGACCAAGGTCTTGGCTCCTCCCTCTGCAACTGGATCCTCAACTTCCTGACCCACAGACCGCAATCAGTGAAGATAGACAACTACACCTCCACCACAATAACACTCAACACTGGAGTTGCCCAAGGATATAAGAATGTCATCTACAACTTTGCTGATGACTCCACCGTGGTAGGACAGATATCTAACAAAGACAAGGCAGAATACAGAAAGGGAGATGGAGGATTTGGTGTCACAGTGCAATGATAACCTTCTTTCTTAACAATCTTTCTTAACGTCGGCAAAACTAAAGAACTGATCGTTGACTTTCGAAAGAAAGGAAGAGAACACACCCCCATCTACATAAACGGAACTGAGGTTGAGGGGGTTGGGAGTATCAAGTTCCTCGGATTAATGATAACTGACAACCTGTCCTTGACTTCTCACATAAATGTGATAGTCAAGATGGCATAACAATGTCTCTTCTTTATCAGGCAGCAAAGAAAAGCTGGCGAGTCCTCAAGTTTTACAGATGCACCATTGAAAACATACTGTCTGGGTGCATAATGGTCTGGTATGGCAACTGCTCTGACCAGGACCACAAGAAACTACAGAAGGTTGTGTGCACAGCCCAGATTAACATGGAAGCCAATCTTCCATACAGAATACATTTACATGGCCCATTGCTGTGGAAAGGCTGCCAATACCATCAAAGACCCCTCCCACCCCAGTAATGCTCTCCTACAATTTCTTCCGTCAGGCAGAAGACACAGAAGCTTGAACACACACACTGACAGGTTCAGGAACAGCTTCTTCCCAGCCCCATTTAGACTGATGATTGGACTCTCTAACTTCAAATTATGCTGATCTTACTAATGTTGATCATGCCTAGCATGCCCCGTGCAATGTAACCTGTATGGATAGGCTCTTGATTAGTAAGGGGATCAAGGGTTTCAGGGAGCAGGCAGGGAAATGGGGTTGAGAAACATATCAGCTATGACTGAATGATGGAGCAGACTTGATGGGCTGCATGGCCTAATACTGCTCATTGTGATCGATACCTGACCTCATAACAGTAAGTGGGAAATTCAGAAACAAATTTGTAAGGAGATTTCAGTTGTCTGTAAGAATAATAGAGTGGTTGTGGTAAAGGATTTTAAGTTTCCAAACACAGACTGGGACTGCTATAACGTTAAGGGTTTAGATGGAGAGGAATTTGTTAAGTGTGTACAAGACAATGTTCTGATTCAGTATGTGGATGTACCTACTGGAGAAGGTGGAAAACTTGACCTACTCTTGGGAAGTAAGGCAAGGCAGGAGACTGAGTTGTCAGTGGGGGAGCACTTTGGGATCAGGGACCATAATTCTATTAGTTTTAAAATAGTGATGGAAAAGAATAGACCAGATCTAAAAGTTGAAGTTCTAAACTGGAGGAAGGCCAATTTTGATGCTATTAGGTAAGAACTTTCAAAAGCTGACTGGGAGCAGATATTCGCAGGTAAAGGGATGGCTAGAAAATGGGAAGCCTTCAGAAATAAGATAACGGGAGTCCAGAGATAGTATATTCCTGTCAGGGTGAAAAGGAAGGCTGGTAGGTGTACAGAAACCTGGATGACTAGAGAAATTGAGCTTTTGTTTAAACGGAAGGAAGCATATATTAAGTATAGACAGCAGATAGCGAATGAATCCTTAGAAGAGTATAAAGGCAGTAGGAGTATACTTAAGAGGGAAATCAGGAAAGCGGAAAGGGGACATGAGATAGCTTTGGTAAATTGGGTAAATGAGAATCCAAAGGGATTTTTTATAAACACATTAAGGACAAAAGGGTAACTCGGGCGAGAATAGGGCTTCTCAAGATCAGCAAGGCAGCCCACGTGTGCAGCTGCAGGAGATGGGGGAGATACTCAGAGTATTTTGCATCAGCGTTTACTGTTGAGAAGGGCATGGAAGATAAAGAATGTGGGAAAGTAGATGGTTACATCTTGAAAAATGTCCAAATTACAGAGGTGGTAGTGCTGGATGTCTTGAAACACAAAGAACAAAGGACATTTACAGCCCAGGAACAGGCCCTTCGGCCCTCCAACCTGAGCCGATCCAAATCTACTGTCTAAACCTGTTGGTCAATTCCTAAGCATCTGTATCCCTCTGTTCCCCACCTACTCATGCATCTGTCCAGACGCATCTTAAATGAATCCACCGTGCCTGCCTCTACCACCTCTGCTGGCAATGTGTTCCAGATGCCCACCACCCTCTGTGTGAAGTACTTACCACGTGCATCCCCCTTAAACTTTCCACCTCTCACTTTGAAAGTGTGACCTCTCATTATGGAATCCTTCACCCTGGGAAAAAGCTTGTCTCTATCCACCCTGTCTATACCCTTCATGATTTTGTAAACCTCATTCAGGTCGCCCCTCAATCTCCTTTTTTCTAATGAAAATAAACCTAACCTACTCAACCTCTCTTCATAGCTAGCACCTTCCATACCAGGCAACATCCTCGTAAACCTTCTCTGCACCCTCTCCAAAGCGTCCACATCCTTTTGGTAATGTGGCGACCAGAACTGTACACAGTATTCCAAACGCAGCCGAACCAACGTCCTGCACTATTTTAACATGACTTGCCAGCTCTTATAATCAACATACCATATGCCTTCTTGACCACTCTATCCACCTGTGCAGCAACCTTCAGGGTACAATGGACCTGCACTCCCAGATCTCTCTGCCCATCAACTTTTCCCAAGGCCCTTCCGTTTATTGTATAATTCGCTCCAGAATTATTCTTGCCTAAATGCATCACCTCACATTTGTCTGGATTGAAAGCTATCTGCCACTTTTCCGCCCAACTCTCCAGTCTATCTATATCCTTCTGTATTCTTTGACAGTCCCTTACTTTTTCTGCTACTCCACCAACAATGCCCTCTTCTAGATCATTGATGTATATCACAAACAATAGTGGCCCCAACACTTACCCCTGTGGGACACCACTGATCACCTTTCTCCATTTCGAGAAACTCCCTTCAACTACTACTCTCTGTCTCCTGTTGCTCAACCAGTTCTTTACCCACCTAGCTAGAACACCCTGCACACCATGTGACTTCACTTTCTCCATTAGTCTACCATGGATAAAAGTGGATAAATCTCCAGGACCTGATCCAGTATATCCCAGAGCTCTGTGGGAAGCTGGGGAAATGATTGCTGGGCCCCTTGCTGAGATATTTGTATCATCGATAGTTACAGGTGAGGTGCTGGAAGACTGGAGGTTGGGTAACGTGGTGCCACTATTTAAGAAAGATAGTAAGGACAAGCCCAGGAACTATAGACCAGTGAGCCTGACATCGGTGGTGGGCAAGTTGTTGGAGAGAATCCTGAGGGACAGGATTTACATGTACTTGGAAAGGCAAGGACTGATTTGGGATAGTCAACATGGCTTTGTGCGTGGGAAATCATGTCTCACAAACCTGATTGAGTTTTTTGAAGAAGTAACAAAGAGGATTGATGAGGGCAGTGTGGCAGACTTGATCTATATGGACTTCAGTAAGGCATTCGACAAGATTCTTCATGGGAGACTGATTTGCAAGGTTAGATGTCATAGAATACAGGGAGAACTAGCTATTTAGATACAGAACTGACTCGAAGGTAGAAGACAGAGGGTGGTAGTGGACGGTTGCTTTTCAGACTGGTGGCCTGTGCCCAGTGGTGTGCCACAAGGATCGGTGCTGGGTCCATTGCTTTTCATCATTTATACAAATGATTTGAATGTGAATATAGGAAGTATAATTAGTAAGTTTGCAGATGACACCAAAATTGGAAGTTTAGTGGTCAGCATAGAAGGTTACCTCAGAGTTCAACAGAATCTTGATCAGATGGCCCAATGGGCAGAGGAGTGGCAAATGGAGTTTAAGGTGTTGCGTTTTGGAAAAGCAAATCAGGGCAGAACTTATACACTTGATGGTAAAGTCCTGGGGAGTGTTGCTGAACAAAGCGACCTCGGAATGCAGGTTCATAGCTCCTTGAAAGTAGAGTCATAGGTACATAGAATATTGAAGGCAGCATTTGGTATGCATTCCTTTATTGGTCAGAGTATTGAGTACAGGAATTTGGAGGTCATGTTGCAGCTGTACAGGACATTGGTTAGGCCATTTTTGGGATATCACATGCAATTCTGGTCTCCTCCCTATTGAGGGATTTTGTGAAACGTGAAAGTGTTCAGAAAAGATATACAAGGATGTTGCCAGGTTTGGTGGATTTGAGCTACAGGGAGAGGCTGAACAGGCTGGGGCTGTTTTCCTTGGAGTGTCAGAGGCTGAGGATTGATCTTATCGAGATTTATAAAATCATGTGGACCATGGATAGGATAAATAGACAAGGTCTTTTCCCTGGGGTGGGGGGGGTCGAAAACTGGAGGGCATAGGTTTAGGGTGAGAAGGGAAAGATATAAAAGGGACGTAAGGGGCAACGTTGTCCACACAGTGCTGTGTGTGTATGGAATGAGCTGCCAGAGGAAGGGATGGAGGCAGGTACAATTACAGCATTTAAAAGGCATCTGGATGGGTATATGAATAGGAAGGGTTTAGAGGGATATTGCCAAGTGCTGGCAAATGGGACTAGATTAGATTAGGATATCTGGTTGGCATGGACAAGTTGGACTGAAGGATCTGTTTCCATGCTGTATGATTCGATGATTCTATAATGATTTGTTGTAAACTTAGCATTATAAATATTCCATCCATACAGACTAGAGGTTCATCTATAGTCACATGCTTTTTTGGAATTGATGCACTTCCATCACTTTCTGACCTGTTTTAATAAATCACCTTCACAGAATTGATCTAGATCCACGTGCCTCTATTTAAAATCCAAATTACAACGCATATTCTGCGCACATCTTTAATCAAAATATGCAAATCTCTGAGGGTGGCAGGACAACTTGATAACATTTTATAGACACCTCAAAAAGAAATCTCTGTGTAATCATTGATTAGACTGCAGTAGAATGTGATCTCCAAATTATTCACATCATGCTGTAGGAAAGATGTTAAGGTCTTTCATACGGTGTTGGAGTAATTTACTACCATGGAAGGTAAGAATGGAAAGAATGTTTCGGGGAAATTTCATTGAGGTATCAAAATTATGAGCACGCCTCTATATATGCGTTTGCAATTAGAAGTTTTAAATCAAACTCTCAAGCAGCTGTTGTTTCAATGCGCTGGCATATTTGCAATGTGCTGAGCAACCATATTTTGATTATAAAAAGGGCAATAAATTCAAACTAATTGCAACTGGAAGAAGTACTATCAAACCATATTAAAATATCGATCACTATAGGTCACCGAAGCCAAAAAAAACATTGGTGAGAAGATTAAAGAAAGTGTTTTGCAACTTTAATGAAGTATTGTGATTTCAGTATTAATAACAAATTAAGATCACAATCAAGTTTCTCCTTATTTGATCAAGAAACTTGCTTCTGGTCCCAAGTAAAAGATTAACAATATCAGCTTGTGGAAAGAAGCTGCCAGTTAAAACATATCTGCAAGCTCAAATCAGACTAATGAGTAATGCTAAAGTACAAGAACCACGATGAACTCTTTTGACTCTAGTAAAAAGAGTCTCTACCACACTGGTTAAATTAGCCCTGTGAAAAGCAAGTTGTTGTTTTAAGTTCCACTTTCACTTTTAATGCCCCAGTTGCTCAGCCCTGTGCTTTACCCTGCATCTGCACCAAATAAATTTAGAGAGCAAACTAAACCCAGAGTTCACTTCAGTGATTTCACTTTTTTTCTTACTCATTGAACTGTTAGCATACATGCTTAACTTTGACATGCAAACTTACACGAATGAATGCAGGCACAATGCAAGAACATTACTTTGGGACTGCTCCCAAAATCAGCACTGGGCAGCAAAATGCAGGCAGCCAGAGTATTTGATTATAAGTAAACCAACAGCAGCACAGTTGTTTTCTGGGTCAAGATTTGCTGCATTAATGCCCATGCCTGAGCTATTATAAATCTGTCAAAACAAACGACTATCAGCTTCCCACATCATTGATACGCTCAGTTTTTCATTTTGTAATACAACCATCGCAGTGTGTTTGAAAATTGCAACATTCTTTCTGTTCAAGCTCAATTTCAACAGATTAGATAACATACATCAAATAGAGCCTTCAAGTTGTCACGAATACTCTTAAAGCAATGTTAAAATTTGCTGAAGTTTAGTTAGATCATACTTATGGCAGCTCAGGTTATGATTATTCATAGTCAACCTGGTGTAGCACATTTTTAAAAATCTCAAGCACAGGAAGCTCAAAAATAGGCATAAGCCATTCAGTCCTGTGAGCCTACCCCACCATTCATATTGATTATGGCTGATCATCCAAATCGATAGCTTGCTCCCACAGTCCCCCCCAAACCTTTGATCCATTTAGTCCCAAGTGCTTTATCCAACTCCTTCTTGAAATCATACAATGTTTTAGTCTCAATTGCTTTCTGTGTCGCAAATTCCATTGACTCTCACACTCTGGGTGAAGAAATTTCTCATCATCTCAGTCCTTAGTGATATAATCATTAGACTATCAATCCAAAACCAGTTAATGTTCTCGGCACCCAGGTTCAAATCCTGCCATGGTAGACAGTAGAATTTGAATTCCTTAAGAAAATATCTGGGATTAAGAGTCAAATGGCCATGAAACCGCTGCCAATCTTGTTCATTATTGTCCTTCAGGGAAGCTAATTAGATTAGATTAGATTAGATTCCCTACAGTATGGAAACAGGCCATTCAGCCAAACAAGTCCACATCGACCCTCTGAAGAGTCACCCACCCAGACCTGTTCCCCAACATTTATCCCTGGCTAATGCTCCTAACACTATGGACAATTTTGCATGGCCAATTCACCTGATCTGCACATCTTTGGACTGTTGGAGGAAACCGGAGGACCCGGAGGAAACCCATGCAGACATGGGGAGAATGTACAAACTCCACACAGACAGTCACTCGAGGCTGGAATCGAACCCGGATCCCTGGCGCTATGAGGCAGCAGAGCTAACCACTGAGCCACCGTGCCACCCCAAATCTACCATCCTGATCTGGTCTAGCATTGTGGTTGACTCAACTGCCCTCTGAACAATTAGAGACAGGCAATAAATCCTGGTCTGGCCAGTGACATCCACATCCTGAAAATGAATTTTTTTAAAAATTACTCCACATGCTCAGACTATCCAAGTCATCTGGATCATCCTACCTGCATCTACCCAGTTAGTCCAGTTAGAACTTTATAGGTTTTTATTGAGATCCATCCTCATTCTTCAAAACTCCAGTGAATATAATCCTTACTGATTGAACCTCTCCTCATGTCACTCCAGCCACCCCCAAGGGCTGACTTTACCCAGAAAGAAAATTCTTATTTTACTTCTCAGTCACACAAAATTTAGGAGTTGTCAAGATATATAAAGTTCTAAAATTTTAATGCTGGCATATTTATATAAATCATCAGAACAGAATTAGACATGAACACACTAAACCTACCAACATCGAAAACAAATTAGAAAATAAACTTGTATAACATATGTGAAAGACAAATTCATAGATAAACCCCTGGTTAAAACATCTCAAAAGCCTGGGGCTAGAAAAAACTATGGTCACTTATCTACACAGAGCTGCTGCTGGTAAAATTGTTCACACATTGAAATGAATGGGCAAAGTATTGCAGGTTGGCAAACAGAGAAGCACAAAGCCCTCATAAATTTAATAATAGATTTATTTTCAAGCTATTGTCCAGGCATGCTATGAAGATTGGCGAGTTTTGAGAAGATTTGTAGCTCAGGTTGAGGCTTTGGATGTAGGTTTGCTCGCTGAGCTGGAAGGTTCATTTCCAGACGTTTTGTTACCTTACTAGGTAACATCTTCAGTGGGCGTCAGGCGAAGCAATGCTGAAAATTCCTGCTTTCTATTTATTTATGTGCTTCGCCTGAGGCCCACTGAAGGTGTTACCTAGTAGGGTAACGAAACATCTGGAAATGAACTTTCCAGCTCAGCGAGCAAACCTACATCCAAAAGTGGTATGAAGGTACCTGAATACCATGTAGAAATTCCCTCACTGAACTGTTTTAGTACAAAACAACTGTTTCAATAATAAGTTACCCTTAAGCAAATTTATGCCTCCTTGGTTTGTATCAGAAATTACATTTATTCTTAAACTAATACAGTTCAGGCGAGGGCCTTAGGCCCACCAAGTTTGTACAACCAAAAATATATTAAATCTACAAATCACATTTCCTCATTGTGTTGTCTCATGTTAACAAGATATTTGATCATTTAACTTCATGTCTTAAGATTCTGAATTACTTAATGGCATTGAGTTAGACCACCCTTCACAGAGAGGGGCTTCCAGAGAGTACGCTATGGTGTTCAGAAGTTTTATGTAAATGGATTTTTGTCAAGTACCCAGCTACAAATTGATAGTATCTAATTCTGTAATATACCTCAAACCTTCGAAACACATTATTGTCTTTTCCTTTAAGTACATATGGGACGTAGAGGGATCTGGATGTCCTGGTGCTTGAATTATAAAAGATTTGAATACAATATAACAAATACCTTGGAAAGCTAATACAGCATCATTCACTATAAAGGGAACTGAAAACAAACGTAGGAACATTATGCTTCAGTTATGCAGGGCACTGGTGACACTGCATCTAGAGTACTGCACAAATATCGGTCATCTTATTTAAGGATGGATGGAAATGCAATACTGGCAGTTCAGATTTGTTCAAGGTTTATTTGACGGATACCTAGAATGGGTCAATTGTCTTGTGAGGAATGGTTGGACAGGCAAGGCTCGATTCCACAAGTTTTTTAAAAATTCGCTTGTTGGACAAGGAGTTGTTGGCTGGCCAGCATTTAATGCCCATACCTAGTTGTCCTTGAGAAGGTAGTGGTGAGCTGCCTTCTTGAACCACTGCATTCCACGTGCCATTAGGTTGACCCACAATGCCATTAGGGAGGGAATTCTAGGATTGTGGCCCAGCAGCGTGAAGGAAAGGTAATACATTTCCAAGTCAAAATGGTGAGTGGCTTGGAGGGAAATGTGCAGGTGTGGGTGTTCCCATATCTGCTACCCTTGTTCATCCAAAAGGAAGTGGTCATGGATTTGGAAGGTGCTGTCTGAGAATCCTTTGAATTCCTGCATTTTCTTGATACACTGCTGCTACTGAGCGTCAGTGGTGGAGGGACTGGATTTTTGACAACGTGATGCCAATCAACCAGGCAGCTTTGTCCTGGATGGTGTCAATCTTCTTGAGAGTTGTTGGAGTTGCACATATACAGGCAAGCTGAGGGTATTCCATCATACTCTTGACTTTTGTTATGACACAGGGTAAACCCCTCTGCTAATTTAAACCGGTCACACAGAGAAGCTCAGTTCGCGCCATAGTCTGTTAAATTTCAAAAGGCAAAGAACTATCCCAGAGGTCACTATTTAAAGTGAAAATTATCAATTTTATTCCTGAAGTCCAACAGAGAATATTAAAACCAACAACTATTTACAACTCCTTTATCTTAAACCTATCTTTTGCCTCGCACTCTACAATACTGGCCCAATAAAAATCCTGAGTAAGATTTACAAAAAAAATTCATGTTTCAAAAGCCAGTCAGATTCTCCTTTGTAAATTTTCTCTAGGTCAATTTTGATGTTCTTCTGCGCAAACTTCTTACAGTCAGGTACCTTTCAGAGAGCTCTTCAACTAGCAATCTACATTTGTGGATGTCCTTTGCAGTTCTCCTTCTAATAGTTCAAAATATCCGGTTTTATACCCCAAAACATCAGATCCTTTCATAGGTTTTAATATTATCAAAATACTAAATTCAAATTTGATTGGAGTTTGGTATCTTGAAGCATAATTTAAAATGATTGGGTGAATTTGAATTTATTTTTGTTTCATGGCAATTCATCTGCAGCGATTTGTTTCCCAAATGTTACAGTCTTACTTTGTTCAGGACTCTCTGTGCTTTATCAGTCTTTGCTAGTTTTTCACCTCTCTTAAAGGTACAGTACACCTTTATACCTTCATAACACTTGTGCCTTGTGGATAGTTGATGGGCTTTGGGGAGTCAGGAAATGAATTATCTGTCACAGTATTTCTAGTCTCTGACCTGATCTTGTAGCCATTGCATTTATATGGTGAGTCTAGTTGAGCTTCTGGTCAATGGTAAAGTTAGTTTTACAATAAACACAAATAAAGTTCACTTTTTCACAACACTACAAAGTCCATTCACTTCAGATTTTAAAAATTTATGCAGAGAAAACTTAAACCACGAGGTCATGCCATACCAATCAATAACTCGGTACATGATCTTGGTTCCCTTACAATACAAACCAAATGTGGCTAAGAGATTGGCTGAAATGATGTGAAAAATCATAGATCCCACAAACTCTGACACAGACACTGGAGCCAAAGTACAACTGCATTAAAATATCTGGGCAACATATCCTTTTCAATAGTGTCTTGCACTGATCTAAAAACAACTCAAACATTTCATAATTTAGTTGTACTAAAGCAGAGAAGGGCTAAAAACACCCATATTTTCATATAAGCACTCCTCCCAAATCACGACTGACAGGCTATGCTTGTGATGTATGCTAGTTTCTAACCAGCCTACAGTGTAACCAAACCATCCCCATATCAAAGAAATTATTTCCCTCTAAAATTCTTGAGCATGTTTCAATAGTCCTTGAGTGCAGCAATACTAATGCCACCCCATATATATTATCCAATCCTCTTGATATCCAACAGGGTTAATGGCTCACCTGACAATGATACCTCGCAATGATCCATCTGAGCACCAATAACTCTCCCACTTCTGAATAACAGGTGCAGCTGTCAATTGTTCACTCTATGACCAATGACATAATTCAAATTCAAAGTGATGTGCCAATAAGAATGAGAGAGTCAAACTGCATGGAAACCAATCCATGCTGACCATAATCCCAAACTAAACCAGGCTCATCTGCCTGCGCTTGGCCCTTATCTCTCTCTTATTCATGTTCCTACCCAAATATTTTTCAAATGTTGTAACTGTACTTGTTCATTCTACACACAAACCATTCTCTGTTTAAATAAAAAGTTGTCATCATGTCTTATTAAAATCTTTTTCTTCTCACCTTAAAATTATGCTGCCTAGTCTTGAAATCCTCCATTTTAGGGAAAGGATACCTGCCATTCACCTTCTCTATACCCCTTAGTGTTTTATAAACCTCTATAAGGTCACCCCTCAACACCCTACGCTCCAGTGAAGGCGGCCCCAGGCTATCCAGCCTCTCCTTATAACTCAAACCCTCCATTCCCAGCAACATTCTAACAAATCTTTTCTGAACTTGATCCAGCCTAATAATATCCTTTCTAAAACAGGGCGACCAGAACTGCACACGGTATTCCAAAAGGAGCCCTCACCAACATCCTGTACAACCTCAACATGACTTCCCAACTCCTATACTTAAAAGACTGTGCAATGAAGGCAAGGATGCTAAATGCCTTCTTAACCACCCTGTCTACCTGCGAGGCAAACTTCAAAGAATTATGTACGTGAACCCGTAGTTCTCTCTATTCTACAATACTATCCAAGGCCCTACCATTAACTGTGTAAGTCTTGCCCTTGTCTGTATTATCAAGATGCAATACCTCACACTTATCCAAACTAATCTCCATCTGCCACTCCTCAGCTCATCAACCCAATTGATCAAGTTCTCTTTGTAACCTTAGATAACCTCTTTACTATCTATTATACCACCAAGTTTGGTGTCATCCGCAAACTTATTAACCATGCCATCTAAATTATTTATGTAAGTGACAAATAAAAGTGGACCAGCAGTGATCCCTACAGAACACCGCTGGTAACTGGCCTCCAAACCAAAACCAACCCTTAATGCCAGGAAACTGTGGTGATGAAGTCAATTTTGTATCCAATCAGTAAGCTCACACTGAACCACCATGTGATCTAATTTCACTAATTAGTCTACCTTATGGAACCTTGTCAAAGGAGCTATTGGCAACTCCAACGTCAGCAGCCAGACCTCAAGGATGGATTAGTTGCAATGTATCCTGGCTCCTTAAGTTTTAATCTCAGAACAACAGTTCCGTATTTTCATTGGCACAGCGGCAGTGCCACTGCCCCTGGACCAGAAGGGCCTGGGTTCAATTCCCACCTGCTCCAGACTGTGAAATAACACCTCTGAACAGGCTGATTAGAAAAATTAGTTCACCAACAGATTTACCTGAGCCACTGTGGTGCAGTGGTAGTGTCCCTACCTGTGGGCCAAGAGGCAGGGGTTCAAGTTTCAAGGTGTGACCCACTCTCACTAGTATTCTTACATACAGATGAGGAAGAACACCACTTCAACTCGGACAACACATCCATATTAGGACAAGCCAAACAGAGACACAGACGAGAATACCTAGAAGCATGATTTGAAGATGTCGATGTTGGACTGGGGTGTAGAAACTTAAAAATCACACAACACCAGGTTATAGTCCAACAGGTTTAATTGGAAGCACACTAGCTTTCTGAGCGTCGCTTCTTCATCAGGCGATTAGGCGATCAGACTATCACCTGATGAACGAGTGATGCTCCAAAAGCTAGTGCTTCCAATAAACCTGTTGGACTATAACCTGGTTTTGTGTGATTTTTAACCTAGAATCATAGTATTCTCACTGGAACTCTATCAACAACCACCTGATGAAGGAGCAGCACTCCGAAAGCTAGTGCTTCCAATTAAATCTGTTGGACTATAACCCAGTGTTGTGATTTTTTAACTCAGCACAGGTAGGTAGTGTGGTGAAGCCAGCATGTGAAATGCTTGCCTTCATTTGCTAGGGAACAGAATAAAGGAGTCAGAAAGTCTTGTAGGAGAAAGTGAGGACTGCAGATGCTGGAGATCAAAGCTGAAAATGTGTTGCTGGAAAAGCTCAGCAGGTCAGGCAGCATCCAAGGTACAGGAGAATCGACGTTTCGGGCATCAGCCCTTCTTCAGGAATGAAGGAATAAGGAAATATGGTTAGGCTGATTCCTGAAGAAGGGCTGATGCCCGAAATGTCGATTCTCCTGTTCCTTGGATGCTGCCTGACCTGCTGAGCTTTTCCAGCAACACATTTTCAGCTCAGAAAGTCTTGTCCCAACCTTATAAAACATTGGCTAGGCCACAGGTGGAATACAGTGTCACCACACTACCGGAAGGATATGATTGCACTGGAGAGGGTGCCGAGATTCATCAGGATGTTGCCTAGGACGGAAAGTCTCAGTTACAAGAAGAAACTAGATAGGCTGGATTGAGCAAAGGAGGCTGAGGGAGAGCTGATTAAGGCATACAAAATTATGAGAGGCACAGATAGAGTGGATTGTAAGAATCTCTTCCCCATGGCAGAGGGCATATGTTTAAGGTGAGGAGTAAGAGGTTTACAGGAGATCTGAGAAAGTTGTTTTCAGCCAGAGGGTGGTAAATGTATGGAATGTGTTGCCTTACAAGATAGTGGAGGCAGGTACTCTTGCAACATTTAAGAAGTATCTTATGAGTATTGAAAATGACAGAACATAGTAGGCTATGGACCAAGTACAGGTAAATGAGATTAGTGTAGTGTGCTGTTTATTAGTCAGGCCAAAGGGCTTCTTTCTATACTGTGTGATTCTCCGACATTATCATTATAATGAATTGTTTTTGAGTGTACTGGTTCAAGACTAATTAGTAACATGATTCAGGGGGAGCTTTCTAATTGGATACAAAATTAGCTTAACAGCAGGAGACAGAGTGGTAGAAGGTTGCTTTTCAGACAAGAGGCCTGTCACCAGCAGCGTTCCAGAGGAATTGGTGGCATAGTAGTCAGTGAAGGTTTTCTAAGATTACAAAGGGAGTTTGATCAAATGGGCTGAAAAATGCAGATGCAGTTCAATTTGGAAAAATGCAAGGTATTGCATTTGGTACAACAAACAGGGGCAGGGCTTATACAATTAATGGTAGGGCCCTGGGTAGTAGAACGAGGGGTTCAGGACATAATGCTTAGTAGTTTTAAAAGGCGTTTAGCATGCTTGCCTACATTGCTCAGTCCTTTGAGTATAGGAGTTACGATGTCATGTTGAGGTTGTACAGGATGTTGATGAAGCAAAAGTGAGGACCGCAAATGCTGAAGATTAGAGTCAAGAGTGTGGTGCTGGAAAAGTATAGCAGGTCAGGTTGGAATACTGAGCAGCTCTGCTTGCCCTGCTATAGGAAGGATATTATTAAGCTACAAAGGGTTTAGAAAAGATTTACCAGGATGTTGCCAGGTATGGAAGGTTTGAGTTATAAAGAAAGGCTGGAAAGGCTGCAACTTCTTTCACTGGACCGTAGGAGGTTGAGAGGTAACCTTACAGAGATTTGTAAAATCATGAGGGGTATAGGTGATAGGTGTATTTTCCCTAGGACGGGGGATTTCAACACTAGGGGGCATATTTCTAAGAGGACAGGAGAGAGATTTAAGAAAGGGGCTTTTTTTTTTACACTGAGGGTGGTTTGTGTATAGAATGAACTTCCTGAGGAAATGACCAATGCGGGCACAGTTACAATGTTTAAAAGAATAAGCAAGGTTTGGAGGGATATGGGCCTGGAGTAAGCATGCAGACTAGTTTAGTTTGGGATTATGTTTAGTGTGGACTAGTTGGACTAAAGGGTCTGTTTCTATGCTGTTTGACTCTATGACTTTGTTACAGAACTTAAATATTGCCAAAATGAGACAAAGTTGAAGGCTATTACACCCAAGACTGAAATGCCAAAATTAAAAAATTAAAAGTAAAGCAAAATTTCCACAGCATGAGAAGTGGCTGTTGAAATATGTTGGCATAGATGCAGCAAGAACGTTTAGTGTCTTTGTTAAATTCAAAGCAGGCAAATTGACTGCATTCCCATGACAATGCCCTGACCAAAGACTGGCTAGCTCCATAGACCTTTCCTTCAAAATCTGATGTACGAACATATTCCTTTTACCCAGAAATAACAGAAACAGGTAAAGCACAAATGAGTAACACTGCAAAGTCAACTGATAATCTTAAATTGGTAACTCTTAGTGCAGTAAGAATCATTTAGTAAACACTGCCCTAATAACAATCATCTCTAATTTTGGACACAAAGAGTGGAATATACCCCTTTCAGGTTTGGCTTAAGAAATGGCAAACAAGGCGGAAAAGCACATTAACCTTTTTCGTTCTCATTCTCAACATAGCATCATATCTAAGCTGGTGAATTGGCTACTAATATCAAAAGAGGTCACACACAGTTTTGCCACTATTATGTCCAGGTTCCCCAATGTGTTCTCGGTCCATTTGGGTTACCCAAATCATTAAAGCTCCTGTGCTAGAAGGGATAAAGGGAATTATCCAGCCCCTCAGCGCGTTGCAGTAAGGGGTTCCTTGCCTTATGTAAATGCCTTTCTCCCAGACCAAGTGAATTTTAGCATGAGCCTATTTAGCTAGGCTTTCGTGAGTTAACAAAATAGTGAGTTCATTAGTCACCACTTGAGCAGAAATAATAATGCAACATAGGTTAAGAAAAAGAAGTCCAAAAAAAAATTTAAAATACCAGAGTTATTTGTTAAGTGTAGATAGTATAAAATTCTTTTGTCTTGGTTCCTTTCAACAATGCCTGGCTGTTAGCTTTATGACTGTGCATCTTTTGTAAAGACACCTTTTTCTTTATACTGGATGTTAGACTAAAATGGGAAAAGCTCTGCTTTAAACCAAGAACCGTGGAAGGAGCTGCTGAACTTTTAAAGCAAGTTATTGAAACACACGGTGAGTTGTGTTTATTTCGTTCATGCACTCGGTGAAGATATCCAATGTTCCTCAGTGTGTGCAGAGCAAGCTTCATCCAGGAACAGACTGCTGACTGTACAAACTAATTAGGTTAAGTTGCAGAGGCCAGGAGCCAGCAGCATGACAACAACTCTAATTGAATTTTGAAGATGAGGACAGTACCTGCATGAACAGGATGGAGGCAGAAGTCTCTAGACTACAAGAGAGTCAGTCAATTTGTCTCTCTTTCTCTCCAAAAAGGAGTTTGGAGAACAGATGATCATGGTAGAAGCAAAAGGAACACCTCTTTGAATCCTGTGGACTGACGCTATTGAACTATTTCCCCCAGTACTTTTCTAAAATTTCCCTTTTAACCATAATATCCGTGTTTGCTTATTTGCCTGTGTGGATATTAAAAGAAGGGGGTTTGAGTTTCATCTAGCTGAGCTGTGATGACAATTCATACATTTCTTTGCCTGCAGTTAAAACAAATGTAATAAATAACAGCTCAGGTTCAGTGCAGAAGCATGTTTAATGACTGTTCCCAAGCTGTGGCCTACACACACAATAACATGTCACACCACAAACACATGGACAAACAAGAAATTTGTAGTCGGTTTTTAGCCCCCTTACTTGCATAACTCTGAAAGAGTAAAACAAACATAAGTCTGCAAGAAATGCCTGCCTGCTAAGAGGGGTGTGGGTAGTCAAACTCTTTTGTCTTCCTGCTTAATCTATTTGAAGTTTCCTGACACTGCATAGGTACGACATTCCATGGATCCACACAAGATTCTGTCAGTCACTGAATTTACATCCCAAGTCTTTTCTTAAAAGTATATTTCTTTAAGTTCAAAATTCAACATTTCCATATGTACTTCAAGGTTCCAATCGATCATCTTAAAAGATTTTTGTGAAAAATTATAGATTTCCTTACAGTTTAAGTGGATAACACACTTAATACTGAATGCACCAGCTTGCTCAATCATTTGGTCAACTCATGCTGTGCAAAATCAGTCATGGTGAAAAGACAACTTAACGGGAAATTGATTTTTTGTATCTTTTAGTGGCCCACATGTGAACATAGTAAGGAAGGATGATGTCTACCATATAGACTGCCAGACAGGTCCACTGGCTGAAAGAAAGGACAATTTACAATTTTGATTGTTCTTTTCAATTTCTGTTGAAGTGCATTTTTCATAATGTTTTACTTAAATATGCACAATATGTCAATTAAACCTTAAGGTGCAGAACTGACATGTAAGAAAATTGATTACCACTTCAAAAATTACCATCACCAATGCCAAGACGAACAAGAAAGGAAATAGATGAGATGTATAAACACAGATAGCTGCGCTCTGTTTGTCCATCACCATCCTACCTCTCAATACTCCTTTCTAAACATATTTACTCAGTACGTAGACCTACTGAGGATCTAAAGGAATTGTTTTGAAAAATAATATGCAATTTTTAATTACAAGATCAACACCTAAGGAATCTTAGAATAATTAATCCATGAACTATAGCATATGGCTGCTTGCTATTTTTGCAAAACAGCTAACATAGCCAAAGATAAGACAAAACATTTTAAGAAGTACCAAATGTGGTGACCTCTCCAAAATTTTGAATGGTTTCTTTCATGCTAAACAATTGAAAGACTAGAAAACGTTGAGTCCTCAAAACGTAAGTACAAGTATAGCACTGTTTGCAGAGTGTCAGAGATGACAGTAAGCTTTCAGTCAGAGATATTGCTGTCCACTAGCATTAACTGGTCCCTGTTGTGTTTAATGATATCGACTCACATTCCAGGGTCATGACTAGCAAGCACCCTGGGGGTCATACATTTAGATGGCCAATTACCTGAACAATGCCCTAAGTGTACAAGCGGCGCCAAAACATAGTGTTATACATTTTTTAAAAACTGAATTTCATTACTGCTACTGGAATGTCAAAGAACCAATGTTATTTTTAAATAGCGACATAACATATATGCAAAGGTCACAGTAGCTAGGTGAACATATTAACCCTTTGTTCAAGCTGTTCAGTAATTTATTAAAGAAATACATGAATGCAGAGTGACTGCTAGCTCATCACAATTACTGAACTTCCAGTGTATTTAAGTGCAATGTTAATATTGTACATAAAAGATTGAGGACTAAGTTTCTTAAGAAAGTCAATAAGTAAAAAGCATTTTGCAAATTTATAAACTGACAGCAAATTAAATGCTCCAGAAAAATGGGAGGGGAGAGGGAGAAACACAAAAACATAGTTCAAACGATACATTTATGCAAGTTTGACTCCAGTTCAATAAATTGAAAAACTCTTCAACATTAAAACATTCTTGACAGCATCAATTCAATAAATATAGATCGAAATCAATCGTGTCCTTTTCTCTGGCTAAAAATGCTGCAAAGAGTCTAACAATTTAAAATTAAGGTTTGACTCACAATGTAAAATGAAATTATTGGTTTCTACGACATGCAACTTTGAGAGCAATTTAACCTTGCAGGTTTTCTGCATGATTAGATAATCTTAATAGAAATAAATTTTAAACTATTACTTTGCTCAAGGGAATTAACCCTTCCAGATTTTGTGCTGATGGCCAAAGAAAAGCAAAAACTTGATTTTAACAAAAGTCCAGAGGGTTAAAGGACATTATTTCCCAGGAATGAGATTTATACAATGTTTTCCATTCTAAACTAAAACTGTCAGTTGTTGTTCAAGGCTGTCTCTCTCACCTCTGTCAGAAACTGTGTGCTCCAAGTCCCACTCCAGAGGTTTGAGCACTATATCCAGGACAAAACGTGAGGTACAGCAGCAAGGGAGAACTGCAATGTTCCATCCATCAACATCGCTAAAATGGATTATCTGATCACTTATCTAATTCATATGTTTGACTGCTTTCAGTATTCACTGCAGTCTGTCACATTTCCTACATTAGAACTGTCGAAAGGATGCTGTGAAACTTGAAAGGGTTCAGAAAAGATTTACAAGGATGTTGCCAAGGTTGGAGGATTTAAGCTACAGGGAGAGGCTGAATAGGCTGAGGATGTTTTCCCAGGAGCGTCGGAGGCTGAGGGGTGACCTTATAGAGACTTATAAAATCATTAGGAGCATGGATAGGGGAAATAGACAAGGTTCCCTGGGGTGGGAGAGTCGAGATCTCGAGGGCATGGGTTTAGGGTGAGAGGGGAAAGATACAAAAGGGACCTAAGGGGCAACTTTTTCACACAGAGAGTGGTGTATGTATGGAATGAGCTACCAGAGGAAATGGTGGAGACTGGTACAATTACAACATTTAAAAGGCATCTGGATGGGTTTATGAACAGGCAGGTTTAGAGGATAATGGGCCAAGCGCTGGCAAACGGAGCTAGATTAGGTTAGGATATCTGGTCGGCATGGATGAGTTGGACCGAAGGATCTGTTTCCACGCTGTACCATCTCTATGAATCTACAACTGTCACAACGCCTTAAAAAGTACTTAAGTGACTGTTGTGCTTTGCATCCCAAATATGGTTACACACTTTGTTCATTCTTCATTAAGTTTATTTTGGCAAATTATTCAACATTCCAATTCCACTACAATTTCACTCCTCGATGTGGAAAATTACCAACACATCACGTAAATGAAACAAATTATTCTGAAAAATTTGGAAAACTTCTTGCAAATTTCAATTTTGCTATTTGAAAATTTATACTTTAAACAGACCTTACAGCTGAGGTGGAAGTATAACAGACTGTTATTGAGACATGCATGGAAACTTAAGTTATGCTTTTTAAAGTGAAAATCGCAGCCACAACATTACTCATCTTCTATAGTTGAACAATGCAGAAATGATTAGCTTCCTCATTTATTAATTTATTCTTTACTCATGATCAATCACATAAGGTTAATCACACAAAACATTATTCAAGATCTTTCGCTTTGTGATCAAAGCTTCTTCCTTGCATAATGGCCCTGTATGATTAGCGTACAAGTATTTATGGAAGGAAATCTAAAGGGATCAAAAAATAAAAAATACAGATACAATCTGCTGCATGAGAAAATAAATTTCTTGGGGGATTTCAGTCAGCCATTTACTTTCCAAAACAGCTCTTCCACAATGAAATCCAACAAATAAGTCAATGACTCTTTTTCAGAGGTCTCAGGTGACACTTGAAACTCATTTATTGTGATTGCTCATAAAGTGAAGCACAGCATGGACACATCTCTGAACCAAGATACCTTTCTTAAGTTTTGTCCAAGATTTAAATGCCGCAGAGAAAGGTGTGGAGAGAATTTTGTGACATTCCTACTTCTCCCTACACAGTAACAGAATAATGAAAGCACTCTTCAAGCATACATAAAAAGTCTGCCCACCGAGACTGCAAAGATATTGCTGCCATCAGCATCAGCTCTCTTTGAAGTAGGTTTTGCCACTAATCTTGGCTGAAAGGAAACAACATTTGATCCCTCCCCCAGGAAACATGCCCATCAGAAAGAAGAGGCCAGCTTTTCAATTGTCACTGGAGTTGGGAGCAGTTGCAGGTGTGAATTTAAATTAGAGTTCCAGAAGGTGACATTATTTCTGTCATTTTCAAAAGGAAGGGGAGGGTGTTCCAAATATCTACACACATAACTCCTTGAGAAGCTTGTAACAACAGGCTGAGGGCAAGAAAAAAAAATGTTGAAAATGCCAAAATTGAACAGTTTACTGTACAGCTGCCAGATTCATGGCAGGCAGAAGTTAAATTTGTTTTTAAATCTAAGGAACTTTCAGGAGCTGGATTTCTTGGGTGGTATCATGCTGGTTACTCTCCAGTTTGTCACTTCTCACAGGAGTGTTAAAATGAATATGTAACACCAAACTACAGAAAGGTGAAAGGTCTAGTGGTACATTTTAAGAAAGGAAGTGGGGGGTAGACAGCCATGACAGAATAGAGAGTGTGGCGCTGGAAAGCATAGCAGGTCAGGCAGCATCCGAACAGCAGGACAATCAACGTTTCAGGCACCCTTCATCAGGAATATGCATTCCTGATTAAGGGCTCTTGCCCGAAATGCTGATTCTCCTGCTCCTTGGATGCTGCCTGACCTGCTGTGCTTTTCCAGCACTACACTCTCTATTCTAATCTCTAGCATCTGCAGTCCTCACTTTAGCCATGATTCAAGTTGAGGGAATTTGGGCAGTTCAAAGAGGACCTGACAGAAGCCAGATGCAAGTATAGTCTCTCCCATAAAAGGAGGAGTTAAGAAAATACATTATTTCAGTGAAACAGTGTGGTCCATGAAACTTCCAGACTACAAGTGCTTGATAAGAACTCTGCAGATTATTAAAAGACCGAGAAAGTCTAAGCTCTTAGTTATATGTAATTTGAGGAATAGGTTTCACATCTCTTAAGACAGAAACTGAGAAATAGTTGAGTCAAACCTATAGGTTCAACTGGGAAAGTAAAGTACAGTTAATCAAAAACCCGAAGGCAATTAAAAAAATGACGTTGGAGAGTAAATTGGATTTTCTTTTGCTGTGTTTTTATATCCTTAAATCTGTTATCTGCAGATAAGTCGGTTTGGTTTATTTTATTTTTATTTTTCTATCATAAACTTGTTTCACTGTTAAAATCAAATCTGCAGCCTTGCTTGCTTCTGTTTCAGTGACTGACCATCATGATTTAATTCTGGGATCCAACATTACATCAGCTGAGATCATGACTATGGAACTATGCAGCTGAAGCACAGACACCTATGGGGCAGCCATTAAAACCAGGTTGCTCCAAAGAATCAAAATTAGAGCCATGATGTGGAGGTCTCCATGTTGGACAAGGTCAAAAATCACATGATACCAGGTTATAGTCCAATGAGTTTATTTAAAAACACTAGTTTTCAGAACTCACTAGCATGTGATGAAGGAGCAATGCTTCGAAAGCTAATGTTTTCAAATAAACCTGTTGGACTATAACCTGGTGTTGTGTGATTTTTGACTTCAAAACTATAGTTCAGATGTTTGAGAGTTGTTAGTATAGGGCAATATTACCAAGTTAGGAAAGGGCTGGTGTAGGGAAGGATTTGAAAACAAATTCATGTTTTAAACCAAGACACTGGGAGCTAAATATAGGTCAGTGAGCAAGAGTGTAGTGGTGAATGGATCTGATGCATGGAGGTGGGTAGATAAATTTTGTGTTACCTCAAATTTCGAGAGCAGAATTTGAGAGCAGGAGGGGTCGAAATAGTCAAATCAAGAGGTATCAAAGACATGGATGAAAGTTACGGCAGCAGCAGATGAGCTAAGGAGTGGAGTCACCGGTGCAGTGTAGCAAAGACTGCCTGCAATAAAAACTTTTGTTTGCCTTTTTAATTACTCCCGAAACCTGAATGCTCACTTTGTGCAATTCATGAACCCAGATTCCTCTGCAATTTCTCACCACTTACATAACAGTCTAATTTCCTATCCTTCCAATCCATACTGGACAGCCTCACATTTTCCCCACATTCCCCAACGTTCAATATCATTCATAACTCTTCAGATACTGAAGTAGACCACTCCAGCAAGCAGCAAGATTTGGAAAACATTCCAGCTTTGACTGGGAGGTGGCAAATAAATAACATTCACACCAGAAAAATGTCAGGCAATGGCGATCTTCACAAAAGAAAGTAACCATCGCCCCCATGACATTCACTGCCATGCCATCATAGAATCCCTCACCAGCAACATGCTGGGGATATTTTGTTGACCAGAAATGTACATAGACAGCCATATAAATAATAGGTTCTCTAAGCTGTGTCTGAGGACAGTGTGGCAAATAATTCACCTTCCAATTCCTTGATGTCCATCATTTCGAAGGTCTACACTAGCAATGGACTGAAAATGGCATGAGGTCACAGTGAAACACCTCGAAGAAGCATACCTAGGTGCTAGGAAATACCATACCTTCATAGAAAGCTGGTTTGCTCTGGTGTATGTTATTTCCAGCAGGTGAGGACTGCTGGAGGTAATTAAAATAAGTTGAACAAGCTCCTATCTCTAAGAGAAAGGCAAGTGGACAAGTCATTGTGGGATCTTAATATTGCCAAAAACTGGTTTGGTCATCTTAGTTGGTGGAAAGATATTTAATGTATCTTTTATTTAAATTAGCCTATGCCTTTTTCTTTGCAACTTTGTATCAATTTGCATGTTAACTAACCTTTCGTAGACCTTCAAGAGTATATGCGCCTCCTGCCTTAGAACAAAGCATCATACAGTACGGAAGATTTCTGTGGGTCTGTGACAAAAGCTTTACATCCCTAGTGTTTTATTTTACCACTGAATGACATTAAGTAATTTGCTAAAGGCAACACAAAAATACAAGCCTTGTTGTGTTGAAGAAAACTTTTGTCACTTTTATCTCTTTTCGGGAATTTCCAAAATTGCTGTTAAAGAGAAACGAACTTTTAAAAATGCATTGCAGCAGACATTACGTGAAAGCTCCAAACATATCAACCCTTGAATAGTAACAATGTTTAGTGTCAAGGGCAGCTAGAACTCTAACCTAGATAGATTTCTCTTAAACTGACAGAAGAACTGCTGAACTGAAGTCTTAAGTGATAGCTGTACCCAGCACCTCACCTCCCAAAGAAGGGGAAGTTCTTTGTTGACAGTTGTGAAGTAACTGCATGGCTAAGTGCATTTCTAACTGAACTTAAAACAAAACTTCCTGAATACAAAGAGGGTTCTGCCCCCAGGCTCTTTTCTAACTGTATGACTCAAAATGGAGAGGATAGTCACGTGAGAACACTAATACACAGCTGCACAGAAATAGGAGGCTCATGAGGACTTAAAGTTACTCCAAAAATGGTATAAATCAATAGGCGGCCCTCCTCATTTCATCTTCTGCTGCAGTAATCTTACTACTGGCACAGCAAAGGTAACTAATAAAAAAGTTACTGCTCAAAAACAACAGATTTAAGGACACCATGAGAGGTTTATTACTAATAAAATGCTGCAGGCAGCTCCATCATTACCAGGAAACCATCATACTTTAAATTAAGACTTCTACAGT
The DNA here is from genome assembly GCF_047496795.1 of Chiloscyllium punctatum. Classification (NCBI taxonomy): domain Eukaryota; kingdom Metazoa; phylum Chordata; class Chondrichthyes; order Orectolobiformes; family Hemiscylliidae; genus Chiloscyllium; species Chiloscyllium punctatum. Next base: position 131,016,071 of record NC_092745.1, read on the forward strand.
TTGAAGGCACCAATAGTTGGGATGGGTTGCAGAACCAAGAACAATCCAGGCAGAACAGCCAATGTTTTCTTTTAGTGAGAGAAGCTAATATGATCATAGCCACGTTGAGATGGTTAGAAATCAGAACACTGGTTACTGAATATAAAGCTTATAAAATTGCAAGAGAGATCATGAATAAAATTTGTTTTTATTTTGAATTATAAACCTCTGCTGCTGACCATGAAATACAGTTCACCTTGAAAGTGATCATACCAAAATGTTTCTTTGCAGTTCAATGATTAACATACATGATTGGACATTTGATTGTTAAAATAAAAGAAATAATGGCATTGACAAAGTTTATTTGCAAGGAATGTTTATTAAACTGCATAATAATAGGATTACAGATCTGTGTTTTCAGATGTGATTGTGCCTGGTCAAAGTGCTAAACTTTATAACTAGTGAAATACGGTGATTACCAACCTTGCAGTGATGATGGGATCACCAATTACTTGTTATAAAGGTCTGAGTTCATTGGGCTGTCACTGGGAATCGAGTGGTAATTGATGAGTGATGAGCTAACACTCAAGTATTGTGGAAATCACAAAAGCTAACTAGTTTAATTTGAAGTTTTCAGAGAGCATTAGTATCAGCTCAAGAAAGCCCAATGTTAATATTCTTTTCACACATAGTTGAAATAGCACAAAGATTTTTGTTCTTTGTAAGTCTTATTTGTGCTATTATGTACTGCTTTCTTTAGTATTGTTGCATTGAGGAGATTTTGATATAAACAGCCATCTACAATACTTGGACTGTAGACTTTTCTATTCACAACGTATATTGTCATTGGAATGCTAAAGAAAAGTCAAGAAACTGTTCTGACATGATATATATAATTCAGATGTTTAACAATCAACAGAATTTATCAACTGTATTGTGTTAAATACAATTAATTCTATATTACAGAAATGTAATCATAATAACATTAAGCTTATGGTAACAAACCATGGACTGGGCATTTCAGAAGCCCCTTATTTTAGCAACAAACCACTAGAAAGCGTACACTAGTATTATTCAAACACATAAAAGCAGTGAATCTGCACTACATTTACCTGTAATGACATTGATATCTGGATACAGATTTTCAGATAAGCCAACAGCCTTACTATCACGTTCAAAAGCTTCACGAAGTTCTTTCTTAACCGCTGCAGAACCACAAAGACGGTAAAGACCCACAACCTAGAAAGAGTCAAAGAATAGTAAACCACAGCTGCTTTAGATTTTAAAGTAGTACACGTGACATTATAAATACTTCTGTCAGAACAGTAAAGCAATCTCAGGTTTTCAAAAATTACGTTCGTCAAGCTCCAATCATTGTTATTTTGAGCTTTTTGAAGAATGCTGGCAAGAATAGGAAGTTAAGCAGAGTAAGTTCAGAAAATGGAGAGTTATTAATAAAATTGTGGAAAGATTATAAAATTATGGTCAATATTCATTTCCATTCACCTATAAATACCACACATTTCCACTGTAATAAATATTTTCATTAATTGTAACTGCAACTCCATGTTTTCCAATTGAAGTGCAGCATAATAACACAGGAGTAGGACATTCCAGCCCCTCAAATCAGCACCCACATTCGAGGTGATGGCTAATGATCAAGGTTAATATCATTTTCCCACCCTAGTTTGTACATCTTAATGGCATAAGTATCTGGAAATCTATCAGTTTCTATCTTGAATATATTGTATGACTGAGCTTCTACAGCTCTCTGGAGTAGAGAATACAAAAGATTCGCCATCCTCCAAGTAAAGAAATTATTCCTCATCTCAGTCCAAAATGGCTTGCCCCTTATACAGAGACTGTGGCACCTGTAGTTCCAAAAGGGTTATCCTTTTTGCGGACACCTTTTAAGAATTTTCCAACCTTCCATGAGGAAACCTCTCTAAATTCTACAGGAATCACAAAAAAAAGGGTAGAATAAGAAGCAATATTTCCAGAAAGTAGTTTCCAGAAATTATAAAGGCATCTTAAAGTACTCCCAATTTCCTTTCATCCTGTGTGTTCTCATTTACAGTGAAATAGTAAAAATGTTACACTAATATAAGAAGACAATTTTTCCAAGCCAAGTAAATAGTTGTTTCACCCAACTTTAACTTAATTTACATGAATCACTTTGGCATTGTTTTCTTCAATAATAGCTTAAAATACTTGGATGGAGTGTTGCTTAACACTGATATGGATGTCAACCCAACTGCTAAGCTACAACGGGCAGAATGACAGTCGAATTTTCCTGTGAAATGTGGCCTCTGCTTGTGCCCTTGTTTCTGCAATCAAAATTACTATTCATGCTTTTCATCTAGGTCACACAAAAGGAATTCACAACCACATAACCTCGAAGCTCCATCGATTCTGCACCTGGAAATAAGTCGGCCATGCCTTTATCAGACTCTCTCCATATCCCCTCCCGGGAGGATCAAGCAATAAATTAACAGTTTGTTAAGATGGAATTTGGCAAATTCCTCCAAGAAATTCAAGAATGAAGCAAGGGAGCAAGCATATAAATTTAGAGGTCATTGATTCTTTTACTCTCCACAGATGCCGTCACTTTCTCAGGTAATGTGTGTTTGTCATGGGTTTCTTTTCCTTTCTCCTCAAAGTATAAAAATTAGACATTTCCCTTTCATAAAACACTGACTCTGCCTGATCCAAGAGTATCCTACAAACTGCTTAATGCTTACTGTCATCATTTTTGGAGGGTATCTTCTAAGATTAATCTGATTACATTCATTCACATCTGTACTGCCCATTTCAAAGGTAACTGTCTTTTACACTGGAAAGAATTTGTCTTTGATGTTTTGAATGCAGTTCCAAATTTTAAATTTTAGTTCAGTGTGGGGAAAGTGGTATTAAAATTGCAAAGCTTAAAAGCTGGTAGGCATTTTTGGACTGAGTTAGACTTTGACAATGGTTTGACAGAGCAACAATAGCGTATGCATGCATGCTCATTAAGTGTCCAGTAACTATATATCCAGCTTTGTAAAAGCTACATGGAAAATGCCACTGAGAAATTCAAAATTGACTTGGGTGATTTCAATGCTTAGACTAAGCACTTTGGTTGCCTATCAACAGGGAGAACATTCTCAATATATTAGGAATTACTTTCAAATATTATAACTACGTGCTTAATGACTTCTAATAGCAGCATGTTAGTCCTTGTTCTTTTGAATTGTTGAATGGCAATGATGCTGGCAGCAAGAAGAGAACAGAAGGGATGGAGCAATGCATAAACTCACACTGCACATAATGTTGACAGCACTATCAAAAAATAGAACATAGAACATAACAGTGCACTTCAGGCCCTTCGGCCCTCGATGTTGTGCCGCCCTGTCATACTAATCTGAAGCCCATCCCACCTACACTATTCCATGTACATCCACATGCCTGTCCAATGACGACTTAAATGTACTTAAACTTGGCGAATCTATTACCGTTACAGGCAAAGCATTCCATACACTTACTACTCTCTGACTAAAGAAACTACATCCGACATCTCCCCTCACTTTAAAGTTGTGTCCCCTCGTGTTTGCCGTCCCCATACTTGGGGAAAAAGGCTCTCCCTGTCCACCCTATCTAACCCTCTGATTATCTTGTATGTCTCTATTAAGTCACCTCTCAACCTTCTTCTCTCTAATGAGAACAGCCTCAAGGCCCTCAGCCTTTCCTTGTAAGACAATCCTTCCATACCAGGCAACATCCTAGTAAATCTCCTCTGCACCCTTTCCAAAGCTTCCACATCCTTCTTATAATGTGGTGACCAGAACTGTACACAATACTCCAAGTGTAGCCGTACCAGAGCTTTGTACAGCTGCAGCATAACCTCCTGGTTCCGGAACTCAATCCCTCTATTAATAAAAGTTAAAACACTGTATGCCTTCTTAACAACCCTGTCAATCTGGGTGGCAACTTTCGGGGATCTGTGTACGTGGACACCGAGATCTCTCTGCTCATCTGCACTCCCAAGAATCTTACCATTAGCCCAGTACATTGCATTCCGAATACTCCGTCCAAAGTGTACCACCTCACACTTGTCCACATTAAATGCCATTTGCCACGTCTCAGCCCAGCTCTGCATCCTATCTCTGTCTCTCTGCAACATACTACATCCTTCGTCACTATCCACAACTCCACTGACCTTAGTTTCGTCCACAAATTTACTAACCAACCTTCTAAGCCCTCTTCCAGGTCAGTTATAAAAATGATGAACAGCAGTGGACCCAACACCGACCCTTACGGTACGCCACTAGTAACTGGATACCAAGATGAACATGTTCCATCAACCACCACATACTGTTTTCTTTCAGCAAGCTAATTAACTGATCCAAAGAAATGGCAGAAGAATTGAATTGGTACTTCAGATCTGTGTTCACTGGGGAAGACACAAGCAATCTCCCTGAGGTAACAGTGGCTGAAGGACCTGAACTTAAGGGAATTTATATTCGCCAGGAATTGGTGTTGGAGAGACTGTTGGGTCTAAAGGTTGATAAATCCCCGGGGCCTGATGGTCTACATCCCAGGGTACTGAAGGAGGTGGCTCGAGAAACCGTGGATGCGTTGGTGATTATTTTCCAGAGTTCGATAGATTCGGGATCAGTTCCTGCGGATTGGAGGGTGGCTAATGTTATACCACTTTTTAAGAAAGGTGGGAGAGAGAAAACAGGAAATTATAGACCAGTTAGTCTGACCTCAGTGATGGGAAAGATGCTGGAGTCTATTATAAAGGATGAAATTACAACACATCTGGATAGTAGTAACAGGATTGGTCAGAGTCAGCATGAATTTATGAAGGGGAAATCATGCTTGACTAATCTTCTGGAATTTTTTGAGGATGTAACTCTGAAGATGGACGAGGGAGATCCAGTAGATATAGTGTACCTGGACTTTCAGAAAGCTTTTGATAAAGTCCCACATAGGAGTTAGTGAGCAACATTAGGGTGCATGGTATTGGGGGCAAAGTACTAACTTGGATTGAAAATTGGTTGGCTGACAGGAAACAAAGAGCAGTGATAAACGGCTCCATTTCAGAATGGCAGGCAGTGACCAGTGGGGTACTGCAGGGATCAGTACTGGGACCCCGGCTTTTTGCAATATATGTTAATGATATCGAAGATGGTATTAGCAATAACATTAGCAAATTTGCTGATGATACTAAGCTGGGTGGCAGGGTGAAATGTGATGAGGATGTTAGGAGATTACAGGGTGACCTGGACAAGTTAGGTGAGTGGTCAGATGCATGGCAGATGTAGTTTAATGTGGATAAATGTATGGCTATCCACTTTGGTGGCAAGAACAGGAAGGCAGATTACTACCTAAATGGAATCAATTTAGGTAAAGGGGCAGTACAGAGAGATCTGGGTGTTCTTGTACACCAGTCAATGAAGGCAAGCATGCAGGTACAGCAGGTAGTGAAGAAGGCTAATAGCAAGCTGGCCTTCATAACAAGACGGATTGAGTATAGAAGCAAAGAGGTTCTTCTGCAGCTGTACAGGGCCCTGGTGAGACCACACCTGGAGTACTGTGTGCAGTTCTGGTCTCCAAATTTGAGGAAAGACATTCTGGCTATTGAGAGAGTGCAGCGTAGGTTCACGAGGTCAATTCCTGGAATGGCGGGATTACCTTACACTGAAAGACTGGAGCGACTGGGCTTGTATATCCCTGAGTTTAGAAGACTGAGAGGGGATCTGATTGAGACATGTAAGATTATTAAAGGATTGGACACTCTGGAGGCAGGAAACATGTTTCCGCTGATGGGTGAGTGCCGAACCAGAGGACGTAGCTTAAAAATATGGGGTAGACCATTTAGGACAGAGATGAGGAGAAACCTCTTCACCCGAGAGTGGTGGCTGTGTGGAATGCTTTGCCCCAGAGGGCAGTGGAGGCCCAGTCTCTGGATTCATTTAAGAAAGAGTTGGATAGAATTCTCAAGGATAGTGGAATCAAGGGTTATGGAGATAAGGCAGGAACAGGATACTGATTAAGGATGATCAGGCATGATCATATTGAATGGTGGCGCAGGCTCGAAGGGCAGAATGGCCTACTCCTGCACCTATTGTCTATTGTCTATTGTCAAACTGCTATGTCTCCCACAATCCAATTCCTCCGCATTTTGTATAATAGCCTACTGTGTGGAACCTTATCGAACGTCTTGCTGAAATTCATGTGCACCACATCAACCGGTTTACTCTCATTAACCTGTTTGGTCACTTTGTCAAAAACTCAATAAGATTCGTTAGGCACTATCTACCCTTCACAAAACTGTGCTGACTGTCCCTGATCAGATTATTCTTTTCTAGATGGTTATAAATCCTCTCTCTTATAACCTTTTCCAACACTTTACCAACAACTGAAGTGAGACTCGCTGGTCTGTAATTACCAGGGTTGCCTCTACTACCCTTTTTGAACAAGGAAACCACATTTGCTCTCCTCCAGTCCTCAGGCACTATTCCTGTAGACAATGATGATTTGAAGATCAATGCCAAAGGCTCGGCAATCTCTTCCCTTGCTTCCCAGAGGATCCTAGGATAGATCCCATCTGACCCAGGGGACTTGTCTATTTTCACACTCTGCAGTATTTCTAATACCTCTTCCTTGTGAACCTCAATCTCTTCTAGTCTAGATGCAAGCATCTCTGTGTCTTCCTCGCCAACATTTTCATTTTCTATAGTGAACAGTGTCAAAAAAATAGCATTTAATTTTTCTTGAACATTGCATAACTGTGGCTCTTGTGAACCAAGGTGGAGGCCGTCTGCCTCTGCTGGAAATAAATTCATTTCTAATTCGGGAAACCACCATAAAGCACTGCCTTACTTCTAGTGTGGCAGGATGCAACAGACATTAATATCGCAAACAAGACTCCCGGATGGTATGTTGCCTCCTGGGTGCCAGGCTCAGGGATTTCTTGGATCAAGTCTACAGGATTCTTAAGGGGGGGGTGGAGCCAGAAGTCACGGTACACAATGGTACCAATGACAAGCTAGGAAAAGGGAGGAGGACCTGAAAAGTTTTTTAAAATTCATTTCCGGACTTAGGTGTGGCTGGCTGGCCAGCATTGATAGCCTATCCTTGCCCTTGTTGAATTGCTGCGGTCCACTTCCTCGGGTTTTAATTTCTTTGTTGTGACTTTCTAGCGATTGGTACAACTGTGTGGCCATTTCAGAGGGCAGTGGAGAGTCAACCACATTGCTGTGGTTCTAGAGTCACGTGTAGACCAGGCCAAATAAGGATGGCAGATTACCTTCCCTAAAGGATATTAGTGAACCAGGTGGGTTTTTCTGACAATTGACAATAGATCCGTAGTCATCAGTTGACTCTTAATTCCAGATTTTTTTTATTGAAATCAAATTTTACCATCTGCCATGGTGTGATTCGAACCCAGGTCCCCAGAACATCATCCTGGGTTTCTGGATTAATTGTCAAGCAATAATACCGCTAGGCCATCACCTCTCCTAAAGAATATAGGGAATTAGGTTGGAAGCTAAAAGGCAAGATTGCTACCAGTGCCACAGACTAGTGAGGCAAGGAATAGAGAGTGAGTGCAGATGAACACATGGCTGCAGCGCAGGTGCAGGAGGGAGGACTTCAGATATGTGGATCGGTGGGATACCTACTGGAGACGGTGGGACCTGTACCTCAACTGGAGAGGCACCAATATCCTAGGCAGGTTTACTAGAGCTCTTTGGGAAAGGTTTAAACTAAATTGGCAGGGGAGTGGGAACCGGAGCTATGGATCAGATGATGGAGTAAGTAGTGAACAGCCAGATACAGCCTGCATACAATCCAAGAGAAAGGAAAGACCATTGATAAGGCAAAGGTGCAGTCAATGTGATGGGTTGAAGTGTGTCTATTTTAACGCAAGTAGTATCAGGAATAAGGGTGACGAACTTAGAGCGTGGAGCAGTACTTGAAGCTACGATATTGTGGGCATTACGGAGACTTGGATATCACAGGAGCAGGAATGGTTGTTGAATATCCCAGGGTTTAGACATTTCAAAAGGAATGGGGGGCGGGGGTTTAAAGAGATGGGGGAGTGGCATTGTTAATCACGGATAGTATTACAACTGCAGAAAGGGAGGTCAAGGAGGGTCTGTCTGCAGAATCAGTATGGGTGGAAGTCAGGAACAGGAAAGGAGCAGTCACTTTATTGAGAGTTTTATATAGACTTGCCAAAGCAAGAGAGATGCAGAGGAGCAGATTCGGAGGCAGGTTTTGGAAATGTGTAGAACTAACAGAGTTGTTGCCATGGGTTTCTTTAACTTCCCAAACATTGATTGAAACCTCCATGGTTCAAATAGTTTGAATGAAGCAGTTTCTGTCAGCTGTGTCCAGGAAAGGTTCCTGACTCAATAATGTAGATAGGCTGACAAGAGGGGAGGCCACATTGGATTTGGTGCTTGGCAACGAACCATGCCATGTGTCAGATCTCTCGGTGGGAGAGCATTTTAGTAATCACAACTCTATGACCTTCACTATACTCAAGGAGAGGGATAGGAGCAGAGGATATGGGCAAGTATGTAATTGGGGAAGGGGGAATTGCAATGCTATTAGGCAGGAACTGGGGTGCCGAAATTGGGAACAGATGTTCTCAGGAAAATGCATGACAGAAATATGGACGTTGTTTAGGAAGCAATTACTGTCAGTACTGGTCAGGTTTGTCCCACTGAGGCAAGGAAGGGATGGTAGGCTGAAGGAACATCTAGGCAAGATGAAGGAGGAAGCTTACTTAAGGTTGAGAAGGAAAGGATCAGACAAGGCTTTACAGGGTTAGAAGGTGGTCAGGAAGGAACTAAAGAATGAACTTAGGAGAACTAAACGGGGACATGAAAAAGCTTTAGCCAGTAGGATTACGGAAAACTGAACACTGCCAGTAGCAGTAGTGGACTCTCCCTCTTTATGGGTATTTAAGCGGGCATTGGATAGGTATATGCAGGATAGTGGCTTAGTGTAGGTTAGGGGTGCTTTGATCGGCGCAACATCGAGGGCCGAAGGGCCTGTACTGCGCTGTAATGTTCTATGTTCTATGTTCTATGTTCTAAAACCCTAAGGTGTGAGGAACAAGAGGATGGCCAGAGTGAGGGTAGGGCTGATGAGGAATACTGGAGGGAACTTGTGCCTAGAGTCGGTAGTAGTAAGGGAGGTCCTTAATGAATATTTAGCTTTGGTATTTACTGCTGAGAGGAACCTTGATGTTTGTGAGGACAACGTGAAAGATGATATGATGATAAGATGACAACAGTAGATAATAAGAAGGAAGACATGTTGAAAATTGTGAAAAACATAAGGATAGGCATAAACAAAGGCATAAAGACAAATCCCCTGGGCCAGACAGTATATACCCTAGGTTACAACAGGATGTGAGGGAAGAGATTGTTGCACCTTTGGTAATGAGCTTTGGATCCTCACTGTCCACTGGAGTAGTGCCAGATGATTGGAGGGTGGCAAATGTTATTCCCTTGTTCAAGAAAGGAAATAGGGATAATCCTGGGAATTACAAACCAGTCAGTCTTACATCTATGGTGGGAAAATAATTGGAGAGGATTCTGAGAGACAGGATTTACGACTACTTGGAAAAAAGTAATAGTTTCATTAGAGATAGTCAGCATGGCTTTGTGAAAGGCAGGTCATGCCTCACAGGCCTTACTAAATTATTTGAGGATGTGACAAAACACATTGATGAAGGTAGAGCAGTGGATGTAGTATACTGGGATTTTAGCAAGGTGTTTGAAAAGGTTCCCCATGGTAGGTTCATTCAGAAAGTAGTTGAGAGTGTGGTGCTGGAAAAGCACAGCCAGTCAGGCAGCATCCGAGGAGCAGAAGAGTTGACATTTCGAGTATAAGGTCTTCATCAGGAAGCGCTTCATCATTCCTGATGAACAGCTTACGCTCGAAACGTTGATTCTCCTGCTCCTCAGCTGCTGCCTGACTGGCTGTGCTTCTCCAGCACCAGACTCACGTCTCTGATCTCCAGCATCTGCAGTCCTCACTTTTTCCCTCATTCAGAAAGTAAGAAGGCATGGGATACAGGAAAATCTAGCTGTCTGGACCAGGATTGGCTGACCCATAGAAGACCGAGGGTGGTAGTAAATGGAAAGTGTTCAGTCTAAAGCTTGGTGACCAGTGGTGTTCCACAGGGAACAGTTCTGGGATCTCTGCTCGTTGTGATTTTTACAAATGACTTGGATGAGGAAGTAGAAGCGTGAGTTAGTAAGTTTGTCAATGATACGAAGTTTGATGGAGTTATGGATAGTGTGGAGGGCTGTTGCAGGTTGCAACAGGACATTGACAGGATGCAGAACTGAGCTGATAAGTGGCAGATTGAGCTCAATCTGGAAAAGTGTGAAGTGATTCATTTTGGAAGGTCGACTTTGAATGCAGAATACAGGGTTAAAGGCAGGATTCTTGGCAGTGTGGAGGAACAGAGGGATCTTGGAGTCCATGCCCACAGATCCCTCAAAGTTTCCGCCTAAGTTCTTAGGATTGTTAAAAAGGCTTATAATTTGTTGGCTCTCATTAGCAGTGGGATTGAATTTAAGAGCTGCAAGGTTCTACTGCAGATGATAACTGGCAGGTGGAGTCCAACCTGGAAAAGTGTGAAGTGATTCATTTTGGAAGGTTGAACTTGAATGCAGAGGAACCTCTATTATCCGAATGCCTCGGGCAGGGAGTATTTTGTTTGGATAATCGAACATACGGATAATTGAATGTCGGATAAGACAGCTTAGCCAAGCAGCAGGACCCTGCGATTTGTCTGGATAATCTGAAATTCTGATAATCAAATGCCAGATAATCAAGGTTTCTCTGTACAGGGTTAAAGGCAGGATTTTTGGCAGTATGGAGCAACAGAAGAATCTTGCACTCCATGTCCACAGATCCCTCAACGTTGCCACCAAATTTGATAAGGTTGTGAAGAAGGCATATGGTGTGTTGGTTTTCATTAGCAGGGGGATTGAGTTTAAGAGCTGCGAGGCTATGCTACAGCTCTATAGAGCCCTGGTGAGATCACACTTGGAATAGTGTGTTCAGTTCTGGTCGCCTCATTATAGGAAGGATATGAAAGCTTTAGAGAGGGTGCAGAGGAGATTTACCAGGATGCTGCCTGGACTGGAGAGCATGCCTGATGAAGAAAGGTTGAGGGAGCTAGGGCTTTTCTCATTGGAGTGAAGAAGGATGAGAGGTGACTTGATAGAGAAGTACAAGATGATGAGGCATAGACTGAATGGATAGCCAGAGACATTTTCCCAGACCAGAAATGGCTATCACAAGGGGGCATAATCTTTAGGTGATTGGAGGAAGGTTTAGGGGAGATGACAGAACTAGGTTCTTTCCACAGAGAGTCGTGGATGCATGGAATACATGGTCAGCAGTGGTGGTAGAATCAGAGACATTAGGAGCATTTAAGCGACTCTTGGATAGGCACATGGAAGATTGTACAATGAAGGGTATGTAGCTTAGCCTGATCTTTGAGGAGGATAGAAAGCCAACACAACATCGAGGACTGAAGGTCCTGTACTGTGCTGTATTGTTCGATGTTCGATTATGGAATCAACTGCAGGTTATAGAAGAGAAAAAAAGCAAAACCATATTTTATCTGGAAAATAAGCTACTGGTAGTAGAATAACATCTCTTAATTGTATGGGCTGGTCTATAAAATGTCTATTTGAACACAGGCAAGAATTCATTTCCACTGGACAGATTGCTTGTTATCTGCACAATAGGCTACATTTAAGTGTAACCAGATTAGGTGATATGACACCAAGTATCAATATCAATTTTCAGATGTCCATGCAAGCAATAAAGGACTGCAGACAAGAGAGGCAAAATACATCATAGAACATAGAAAAGTACGGCACAGAAAGTACGGCCCTTAGGCCCACGATGTTGTGCTGAGGATTAATAATAATCTAAAATAAAATAACCTAACCTACACACCCCTCAATTCACTGCTACCCATGTGCATGTCCAGCAGTCCACCGTGGGCAACGCATTCCATACATTCACAACTGTCTGTGTAAAGAACCTACTTCTGACATCTCCTCTATACCTTCCTCCTAACACCTTAAAACTATGACCCCTCGTGGCAGTCAATCCTGTCCTGGGGAAAAGTCTCTGGCTATTGACTCTATCCATGCCTCTCATTACCTTGTACACCTTGATCAGGTCACCTCTCTTCCTCCTTCTCTCCAGAGAGAAAAGTCCAAGCTTAGTCAACCTCTCTTCGTAAGAAAAGCCTTCGAGTCCAGGCATCATCCTAGTAAACCTTCTTTGCATACTCTCCAAAGCCTCTGCATCTTTCCTATAATAGGGTGACCAGAACTGGACACAATATTCCAAGTGTGGTCTCACCAGGGTTTTGTAGAGCTGCAGCAAAACCTTGCAGCTCTTAAACTCAATCCCCCTGTTAATAAAAGCCAAAATACCATATGCTTTCTGGACAACCCTATCCACTTGGGTGGCAACTTTGAGGTATGTATGAACTTGAACACCAAGATCCCGCTGTTCCTCCACACTGCCAAGAATCCTGTCTTTAATCCTACATTCAGCATTCAAGTTCCACCTTCCAAAATGCATCACTTCGCATTTATCCAGGTTGAACTCCATCTGCCGTTTCTCAGCCCAGCTCTGCATCCTGTCTATTTCACGCTGCAGCCTGCAGTAGCCCTCAATACTATCAATGGCACCTCGAACCTTTGTGTCATCCGCAAATTTACAAACCCAACCCTCAACCAAGCCATTTATAAAAACTACAAAGAGCAGAGGCCCAAGAACAGAGCCCTGTGGGACTCCACTCACCACTGATCTCCCGGCAGAATACTTTCCATCTACAACCACTACCTGCCTTTTGTGATTCAACCAATTCTGAATCCAGATAGCCAAATCTACCTGTATCATAAATCTCCTGACTTTATGAATGAGCCTGTCTTGGGTGCCTTATCAAATGCCTTACTGAAGTTCATATACACCACATCCACGGCTCGACCTTCATTAACTTGTCTCACCGCCTCCTCACAGAACTCAATAAGATTTGTGAGGCATGACCTGCCCCTCACAAAGCCATGCTGACTGCCTTTAATCACATTATGCTTTGCCAAACAGTCATAAATCCTATCCCTCAGAATTTATTCCAAAACTTTGCTGACTACAGACATAAGACTGACTGGTCTATAATTGCCAGAGATTTCCCTATTACCCTTCTTGAAAAGAGGAACAACATTCGCCTCCCTCCAATCCTCTGGTATGACTCCTGTGGAGAGTGAGGAAGCAAGATCTTTGCCAGCGGATTAGCAACCACTTTTCTCGCTTCCCGGAGCAGCCTAGGATAAATCTGGTCTGGCCCTGGGGCCTTATCAATCTTAATATTTGCCAAAATTTCTACACATCAACTTCATCAATCTTGATCTGTTCAAGCCTGTTTCCCAGCTCCTCAAAGTTTTCATTCACAACAAGGTCCCTTTCCTTAGTCTGGATCAGACTGATGCTGGAAAAGCACAGAAGGTCAGCATATGCAACTTTCTCCCCATCCCCACCCTCCTCTCATTTATCTCTCCACGCTTCAGGCACTCTGCCTCTTTCCTGATGAAGGGCTTTTGCCCAAAATGTCAATTTCCCTGCTCCTCGGATGCTGCCTGATCTGCTGTGCTTTTCCAGCACCACTCTAATCCAGAATCTGGTTTCCAGCATCTGCAGTCATTGTTTTTACCCTTTTCCCCTTTCCTTAGTGAAAACCGAAGCAAAAACTCATTTAGGGCCTCCCATATCTGCTCAGACTCCACACACAAGTTACCTACGCTATCCCTGACCAGCCCTACCTTCTCCCTGATCATTCACTTATTCCTCATGTATGAGTAAAATTACTTTGGGTTCTCCCTAATTCTTCCCACCAAGCCTTTTTGGTGCTCCCTCATGACTCTCCTCAGTCCACTTCTGAGCTCCTTTCAAGCGAGCCTGTAATCCTTTAAAGCTGTGCTAGACCCTTGCTTCCTCCACCTTACGTAAGCTGCCATCTTCCTTTTGACAAGAAGCTCCTCTGTTCTCATCATCCAAGGTTTCTTAATCTTACCCCTTCTTGCCTGTCTCAGAGGAACAGATTTGTGCATCACTTGCAACAACTGCTCCTTAAACAGTCTCCACGTGTCTGTTGTGCCCTTTATGTGGAACAATTGCTCCCAATCTGTACTTCCCAATTCCTGTCTGATAGCGTCATAATCTTTTCCCAATTAAATATTTTCCTGTGGTAACTGCTCCTTTCCCTCTCCATGGCTATGGTAAATGTGAGGCAGTTTTGGTCACTGTCACCAAAGTGTTCTCCCACCGCGAGATCTGACACCTGTCCTGGCTCATTGCCTAGCACCAAATTCAAAATGGCCTCTCCCCTCATCGGCCTGTAATACTGAGTAAGGAAACCCTCCCGAACACACCTGACAAAAACAGCTCCATCCAAACCATCTGCACTAAGGAGGTTCCAGTCAATATTGGGAAAGTTGAAGTCACCCATAACAACAACCCTGCTACATCTGCATTTTTCCAAAATCTGCCTGCCTATCAGTTCTTCAATCTCCCTACTGCTATTAGGTGGTCAGTAGAAAACCCCCCCAATGAAGTGGCTGTCCCCTTGCTGTTCCTAACTTCCAGGAGAAAGTGAGGACTGCAGATGCTGGAGATCAGAGCTGAAAATGTGTTGCTGGAAACAAGCAGCAGGTCAGGCAGCATCCAAGGAATCGACGTTTCGGGCATGAGCCCTGAAAAAGGATGCTGCCTGACCTGCTGCGCTTTTCCAGCAACACATTTTCAGTTTCTGTTCCTAACTTCCACCCATACTGACTCAGTAGACAAACCTTCCTCAACAACCTTCATTTCTGTCGCTGCGATCACTCTCTGATTAGCAATGCTACACCCCCTCCTCTTTTTCCACCCTTCCTGTTCTTTTTAAACTAACCATGCAAGGAGACTCTAGGTAAATATTTCCACCAACTGAAGAATCAGTCTACTTTACTAGCAAACCAAGTACATTACTTTTGGGAAAGCACTGGCCTAAATAAATTGCTGGCTTTGTTTTTTTAAATTATTCATTTAAAGGCTGGGACTGTCAGCCAGCATTAATTACCCTCTGGACGATTAGAGATGGATGATAAAGCCAGACCAGGTGAGGATAGCAGTTTCCTGCCATAAAGGGCATTGGTGAACCAGATGGACCTTTCCCAAAAATCAACGTGATCATAGAGTCATAGAGATGTACAGCATGGAAACAGACCATTCGGTCCAACCCGTCCATGCTGATCAGATATCCCAACCCAATCTAGTCCTACCTGTCAGCACCCAGACCATAGCCTTCCTATTCATATACCCATCCAAATGCCTCTTAAATGTTGCAATTGTACCAGCCTCCATCACTTCCTCTGGTCACTCATTCCATACATGTACCACCCTCTGCATGAAAAGGTTGCCCTGTAGGTCTCTTTTATATCTTTCCCCCTCACCCTAAAGCTATGCCCTCTAGTTCTGGACTCCCTGACCCCAGATAAAAGACTTTGTCTATTTATCCTATCCATGCCCCTCATCTTTTTGTAAACCTCTATAAGGTCACCTCTCAGCCTCCAACGCTCAGGGAAAACAGCCCCAGCCTGTTCAGCCTCTCCCTCCAACCCTGGCAACATCCTTGTAAATTTTTTCTGAACCCTTTCAAGTTTCACAACATCTTTCCGATAGAAAGATGATCAGAATAGCACACAATTTTCCAACAGTGGCCTAACCAATGTCCTGTACAGCTGCAACATGACCTCCCATCATCATTAGATTCTTCATTCCAGATTTTTATTGAATTTAAATTCCCACATCTGCCATGTAGGATTCAAATCTGGGTTCCCAGAACATTACCTGGGTCTTTGGATTAATAGTTTATCAATACTACCATTAGATATTGATTTTCCCTGAGCTTCGATTCAAATACTCTCTCCCGATTATTTTCTTGAGATTATTTTAAATTAGATAATTTAGTTTTGTTCAAATTACTTTTCCCTGTTAAACACAAGCAATTCAAAAGTCTTCCTAATTTAAATAGCTTCTATTGATCACAAAACAAACCATTAAGCTTATTTTGCTGCATTTTTATAAAAAGATTTGAAGATTTTCATCAGGACAATTCACAAGAAATGCCAAGGTTAAAAACAGGGAAACAATATTTATGCTGTACAATAATTCAGATTTACTGTTAGAGTCATTGCCATGATAAATACATCAGCTAATAACAATTGACAATTAGCTGCCAAACAATATTTAAATTTTAAACCAGGCAGTTTGGCTTTGATTGGTCAAGGCACTGCCACGAGGAATGAACTGAAGAATGGCTGTCACCTATTTTAAACACGCATTGAGGATGTGTATGTTTTGTAAAGAATAGAGTCCTACATATTAAAAACGTAGCTTCCAGAACGAGGACGTACCTCCCACAGAGAGCCCACCTGATGATTCTAAATTGATTGTCAGTCTAATACTTTGAACACTGGATAATTTAGCAAATGGTGTCCATTTACAGAGTCACTTCTAATGTTGGAAACGGTTTTGAGTATTTTGTAAGCTGTCCCAATGAACTCACAAGCAGGCAGACAAGTCCAGAAAAATCTCGACACTCTTGGAGTGCAGATTCTAATGATCATAAATCAAAATGGCACCAAAACTTTACTTAGCTTGGTTTGCGATTTTTAAGAATCATCCATTAGGTATGGCCATCATAGGCTAGGGCAGCAGTTATTGCCTATCCATAATTGCCCTGAGGGTGGTTAAGAGCAAACCACATTGGTGTGGTTCTTGAAGGCTGCACCATTCTGAAGCATCATCACACTGAACTCAAACTGTTCACACAATTTGCCTCTCCGCTGATGCTGCCAAATCTCCCAAATTTTCTTTTTTCTTCCAGCATCCACAGTATTTTGCATCTGTTAAAGTGAAGTACTTCTGATTTGTTCATGTTTAGTCAACTGAATTCTTCATGACTGAACTGGCAACAAATTTCAGCACATTCAGACCAGTGTACAATAACCTCATAAAATGCAGTCAACGTGGTTTTAGATGGTAGATCTTGATGACCAATCTTCTTGAATGTGCTAGGGCTAGTCTGGCAGAGGGTGAGACGCTAAGCAGTAATGTGTTAAGAGAGACAGTTGAGGCTACTGCAGAAGAGAGTAAGTTAAATAGACAAGGCAGGCAAGAGCATGGCAGAGAATGAGGGAAGACTGATGAACCAAACTGCGTTTATTTCAAAGCAAAAGGCCTGACAGGTAAAACAAATAAACTGAGGGCATGGATGGGAACATGGGATTGGGATATCATAGCAATTACAGAAATATAGCTGAAGAAGGGGCAGGATTGGCAGCTCAATGTTCTAGGTACAGATGCTACAGGAATCACAGAATTGGAGGCAAGATAAAAGTGGCATTTTTGATTTGGCAAAACATCATGGCAATACTTAGACAGGACATTCCTGAGGGATTGTCCAATGAAGATTTATGGGTGGAAGTGATAACTAAGCAGGGGTGATCACTTTGATGAGAATGTACTATAGGCCCCCTGAACAGTCAGCAGGAAATTGAGGTACAAATATATAGAGAGATCGCAGATAGCTGTAAGAATAGTAGAGTTGTAATCGTGGGGGATTTTAACTTTTTAAATATAGACTAGGACTGCCATAGCATTAAGTATTTAGATGGGGAGGAATTTTCAAGAAAACTTTCTCTATGAAAGAGTAGGCAAAACCTGACCTCTTGGGAAATAAGGCAGGGCATGTGAGTGAGCTATTAGTGGGAAAACGTTTCCACCAGTGACCATAATTCTATCAGTTTTAAAATAGTTATGAAAAAGGACAGACCTCGTTCATAAATTAAAGTTCTAAACTGAGGCAAGGCCAATTTTGTTCGATGAACAAGAACTTCCAAAAGTTGATTGTGGGATGGTGTTTGTGGTAAAGGGGTGTTTGGTAACTGGAAAGCTTTCAAAAGCAAGATAACAAGAGTTCAGGGACACCATGTTCCTGTTAGTGTGAAGGATATGGATGGCAGGAGTAGGGAACAGTTGATGACTATAGATATTGAAATTCTAGTCAAGAAAATGGAGGCGGCATATGTCAGACAGGTTACAACTGGGATCAAGTGAATCCTTAGACGATTATAGGTGGTGTAGGAGTACACTTAAGCAGGAAATCAGGAGGGCAAAAAAGGGATATGAGGCAGAATTGGAAGATAAGGAGAATCCAAAGAGATTTTACAATTATATCAAGAGCAAAAGAGTAACTCAGGAGAGAACAGGATCCCTTAAAGACCAATAGGGCCATCCATATGTAGAAACACAGGAGATGGGTGAGATACTAAACAAATATTTCACCTTAGTATTTACTGTGCAAAAAGACATGGAAACTAGGGAACTTGGGGAAATAAACAGTGATATCTTGAAGGGTCCACATTACAGAAGAGGTGGTGTGGAGGACTTAAAACGTTTAATACGTTAGATAAATCCTTGGGACCTGATCAAATACATCCCAGGACATTGTGGGAAGCTAGGGAAGAAACTGTTTGGCCTGCTGACAGAGATATTTATATCACTGACAGCCAGGGTGAGGTGTTGGAAGACTGGAGGGTGGCAAATATTGTGTCATTATTTAAGAAATAAGGAAAATCCAGGGAACTATAGAGCAGTGAGTCTCACGTTAGTGGTGGCTAAGTCGTTGGAGGGGTTTCGGACAGTAAGATCTACATGCATTTGGAAAGGCAAGGACCGATTAGGGATAGTTAGCCTGGCTTTGTGCGTGGGAAAGTGCATCTCTCACAAAGTTTTTTGAAGAGGTGTCAAGGAGGTAGATGAAGACAGAGGAGTAGACATTATCTACATAAACTTTAGCAAGGCCTTCAACAAGATTCTACATGGGAGATTGATTAGTAAGGTTAGATCACATGGGATCCAGGGACAGCTAGCTAAATGGATACAAAATTGGCTTGACGGAAAAAGACAGTGTGGTACAGGATTGATTTTCAGACTATAGGCCCATGACCAAAGTGTGCCCCAAGGATCAGCGCCGGGTCTACTGCTGTTCATTATTCATGTAAACAGTTTGGATGAGAGTATAGCAGGCATGATTACTAAGTGTGAAAATGACACCAAAAATAGTGGTATCATGGAACAGTGAAGAAGGTTATCAAAGGGTACCAACTGGATCTTGAACAACTGGATCAGAAGACCAAGGAATAGCAGACAGAGTTTAGATTAGATTAGATTAGATTCCCTACAGTGTGGAAACAGATCCTTCGGCCTAACAAGTCCACACCTAGCCTCCGAGGAGTAACCCACCCAGACCCATTTCCCTCTGACTAATGCACCAAACACGACAGGCAATTTAGCGTGGCCAATTCACCTGATCTGCACATCTTTGGACTGTGGGAGGAAACCCACACAGACATGGGGAGAATGTGCAAACTCCACACAGACAGTTGCCCGAGGGTGGAATCTAACCTGGCACCCTGGAGCTGTGAGGCAGCAGAGCTAACCACTAAGCCACCGTGCCGCCATTCTAATTTAGTTAAATGCGAGGTGTCGCGTTTTGGTAAGACAAGTACATGGATGGGAAAGGCTTAGAGGGATATGGGCCAAATGCAGACAAATGGGACAACTTCAGTTTACGAAATTTAGCCAGCATGGACAGGTTGGGCCAAACAGTCTGTTTCCATGTTGTATGACTATGACTCTATTTAAGAAAAGGGTAACCCAATGGACTTTGGGTAGCCACTGAATGTGATTAATCAAACTTTAAAATACATTTGACAAAGTTACACCTAAAAGACTATTAGTTAAACTCAAACATTAATTATCTAGTGGAGATGCTGTATGTGGTTGAGAAATCCAAAACATAGATAGCAACAAGTACAGACATATATCAAAACAAAGAAAAGGATATGGTAAAGCAGAGGGGAAGGGCAAGTACCCATTTCTACATAAATAACTTATGTTGAGAAACAATTCAAATAGCTAAATTTGAAAATACTGAACTAGAAAGGGGCTGCAGAATTGGAGCTTAAATTAATATAAGAACTAGGAGCTGGAGTAAGGCAATTCAGCCTCTCAAACCTGCTCCAATCATGGCTGATTTAACCTCAGCCTCAACTCCACTTTCATGCCAACTTCTGATGACCCTTTTAACCTGTTACTAATTAAAAATTTGCCTATCTTCCCAAATTTATTCAGTGTTGCAATACCCAACACAGCCTGGAGTAGTGAATTTCACAATCCTTTGAGAGTACTAATTTCTGTTTTAAACCTGCTCCCTTCTTAACTTAGGACGATTTCTTGTTCTGGATTGCCTCATCGGTAAACACTCTAAGTTCACTTCATCAATCCTCTTTATCATCTTACCTATCTCAATTAAAACTCCTCTCATTCTTCTAAACTCTAGACAGTACAGGCCTAAACTGCTCGAACTGTGTTCATTCGACTCAGCCCTGGAATGAATCTCGTGAACCTCTCTGAAACACCTCTAATAAAGTAGTCACCATAGTCTCGGAAGACCATTGTTCACTTCTCTCAGAGAGACAACTGATGGTGAATTTAACCTGAAGGTCACCATCAGGTGAAGAGAAAAGTCAAGAAGGCAGGACTTTCATGGTAACCTCAGCTATGGTGTCTGAACCTGCAGTATGGTGTCACAACCAGCTGTACAGCCAACTGAACAAACCAACCCCAATTAATGCGTTGAATAAAGTATATAAATGGACTGATCCAGAAAAGAATAAATTTAATGACTTCAGAAGAAGAAAATAAATAACCAGGATATACCATGAAGGGACTGAAATCGATGACTATGCTGAAAGATTTCTTAAATAAGGAAATCAAAACAATACTAGGGTAATCAAAGCCAGTCGAATATTGCACAATATTTCTTGGCTTGTTTTCTGCTATTTTAGGAAAATTGTAACCAAATTGTAAAATCCTCTGATAAGACCACACCTCAAATCCTGCACAAATTTCTATCCATCAATACTGCAAAGAAATTGAAATACTTAAGAAAAAGTATAAAGAGACTGAATGATCGCCAACATCAATGGTAAAATACAAACACCGACAAGCTTAATATTTTTCATCTTGGAAAGAAGGTATTTGATTGTTTTCCAGCCTCTAAGTTAATCTAATTATGGTTTAAGACAAGAGAATGTAAAATCAAATGAGTAATCGATAAATTGAAGGTTCAAAAGGCTCTATGCCTCTGTCAATGTGTATTTAACAGAGCATCTCCTTGTCTTAATATATCACAAATATACTACTAACTGTTACCTAATGTTTGTATCACCTATGGTAAGGTACATACAATATGACATAATTTTTAAATGACTTGCAAAAAAGGAAGCTTCACTGAAGGGTGTATGGCATTAATCAGAATAGTGAAGGTCACCATTGTCCTTCAAATAACATTTCATATCTTTACTCAGAAATGAATGAAGCATTGTTTGTGCTTTAGTTGTTCTCATTTGCACAGCAGTGATGTCCCCCACCCCCACTTTCCCTTTTATGTAAAAACAGTCATACTGCATGTAAACAGGCCCTTTGGTCCAACTAGTCCACACTGATCATGTTCCCAAACTAAACTAGACCCACTTGCCTGCATTTGGCCCATAACCCTCCAAACCATTCCCATTTCACCTGTACACAACACCTTCATACAGAAATAATGTGAGACATCCATGTCCAAGTAGGACAGAAGGCAGAATTGCTTTCTGCTACCTTTCATGCCTCTTCTTTCCCTTTCCATGAACGAAATAAAGCATTGTGCACAAGACAGATCTCACCTTGATTTACTGCATGATTCAGAGATGCCGGTGTTGGACTGGGGTGTACAAAGTTAAAAATCACACAACACCAGGTTATAGTCCAACAGGTTTAATTGGAAGCACACTAGCTTTCGGTGTGGTGCTCCTTCACCAGGTGATTGTGGAGGGCTCGATCGTAATACAGAATTTATAGCAAAAATTTGCAGTGTGATGTAACTGAAATTATACATTGAAGAATTGATTGTCTGTTAAGCATTTCATCTGTTAGAATACAGTGATAGTTTCACTTCTTTCATGTGCAAATCACAAAACCCTTTTTTTAAAAAGTTGCATTCTCTGGTTAGCTGTTAACAATGGTGATAGCTAGACAATATGTTGAAGGTGTTAGCCCCCTGTGTTCTCTGTCTATGACCTGATGTTTAGATTTATCTCACTTTTTAGATTGGAATCACAGAGTTTTACATAAATTCATGCAGTTTTTGAGCACAGAGTTCTACATGAATGTATGTAGTTTTTGAGCAAAGTGCAATGTAACTCTGCAAGTACAAAAAAATTCACCACACAAAATATATATGCATGTGGGTCTTTGTCTGTCTGTGTGCGTGTTTGTCTGGGGTGGGGGTTGTGAATGTGAGTGTGTGTGTGTGTGTGTGTGTATGTGTGTGTATGTGTGCGTAGTGAGTTCAGAGTGTCTTAAGTCTGTGAGGGGGTGCATGTGTGGGAGTGTGTGTGTCTATACGGGTGTGTGTGAGTGTCTGTGTGCGCGTCTGTGTGTACCTGTGCCCGTGTGTATGTGAGAGTGTGTGTGTGTAGGAATATCTGTGTGTGTGTATAGTGCAATGGTGATCACCTGTAATGTGACATGAACCCAAGGTCCCGGTTGAGGCCCTCCCACTGAGTGTCTTCAATGCTCCATATGCAAGTGATACAATTGCTTGTTTGGGTACAAAAATAACTTGGGCATACATGGCCAGCACCAATTCAGGGACAAAGGGACCCATTTTTGTGCTCATATCCCTAATGTGTAAACTTTATAATTTCTTTGAAAGACGTAGGAACTTAGAATCATGCCACATGGAGGGAGGCTATTCAGTTACATTTTGTCCTGATTTTGAAACAGCTATCCAGTTAATTCTGTACCCATTCTTCCATTAGTCTACAATATTACACTCAAATAATTATCTAATCCCCTTTACAGGGGATTTGTTTCTGCAAACGTTACTAAGCTGGACAAAATCTAACTTTTCTGATGTTTTCTAAATGTGAGTCTTTGAGTTGCCAATCATTTTGCCAGTAAGAGAGTTGCATGCTGCCAATTCAGTCACAACTCTTTATATAATTCTTAAATTTTCCCTTCTCCTTCTCTGCTCCAAGGAGAACAAGCCAAGACCCTTCATTTTTCATGGAATCCAGGTAAAGCTGGCAAGGCCAACAGGAGCGGCATAGTAGATAGTTTCAAAGGGCAGTTAAGATTGACCACATGGCTGTGGATTGGATTCACATGTAGTCACCAGGACAGCAAGTTTCGTCCCTAAAGGAAATTAATGAACCGGGCAGGCTTTCACAACATTGATAGCTTCATGACACCAATACTGAAACTAGCTTTCAATCCAGATTTAATTAATTGAACTTAAATTCCACTATCTGCCGTTGTGAGATATGAGCCCATGTTCGCAGAGCATCAATTAAGACTTACTGAATTGCTAGTGTATTATCATTCTATCATCACCTCAAACTGCATTTACATATCAATTTTCACATCCTCAGGATGTATCAAAACATTGCAAAATTATTTAAGATTTTTTGAAGTATAATGTCTGTTACAATGTATGGAAACAACAGATTTCCATAAATCGAGACTTTTTGCGCAGTTTTATTTTTTGGAAAACCAGGGCACTGGGAGAACTTCAAGGCTCCTTTAAAGAGTGCTGTAGGATTTTTTTAAAACTGTCCTAGATAGTTAACATTTGACATTTAACCCAACCTTCAATAAGTACGGTACTCTCAATGTTGCACTGATATGTCCAGCCTTGATATCATACTGATGCTTTGGGATGAATCATAAACTCCCAATTTCTCCAAGTGCACAGAACTGATCATGTGTTACAAAACCAAAACTTTGCAACAATATTTTGAAAAGAGACTATGGACTTACCTGACAGCCTCGCTTTTCTATTTCCACAATACATTTCTGCATCAACAATGGCACCCTCAAGCCCATATTTTCCTTCTCAACTACTTTTCGTGCCTCAACACCAAACATCACTGGCTCCCGCTCTCCGTCTGGGCTGTCCAATGAGTTCTCCCATTGCTCCATCAGAGTCAGTTTCACATAAATGAGCCCTCTGGGCTCGAGTTTAACAGCTAATTGATGCATCTTGGAGACCCTGAAGAGCGTGGGGAGCACAACAGTGCCATGGCAGCACACACGGTTCCGACGCGGCGTTGGCTCCCAGCTGAAAACTACGAGTTTGAGATGCTGTGCATTCTCTAGTTCAATATTAAATGTGTGATCCATATCCAAAAATGTGGTTCTGCACGTCAATAAGGCTGTCCTGGCTTTGTTGACTGAATCTACTTGAATGGCACAGAATACATCTCTAGAATCAATTCTTGGTGGCTTTAAATCCTCAGCACCATAAAAATGTACACTCATTAGTCCTGAAATATATTGAGAACACTTAGGCTGATCCACAAAGCTGTAATGCCTGAAAGCATCAATATCAATCTCTGTACTGTGTGTTTTATGAGAGGCTGAAGCAATGTTCCCCTTCACAGGTCTGTTTTCGCAGGAGTGCTTACTCGATTTAGCTACAAGTTCTGGTGAATCGCCATCACTAAGGTAGCCACCCTTGCTAGCTGATTTGGAGTTTCCTGAACTTTTTTTCTTGTAGCTCTGCGATGCTACACTTGTATCCAGATGGTAACGGCTGATGACATTCCTACTAGCAGCATTAGCTGTAATCCCAGGTGATATCGAGGAGCTATGGTTGCCTTTGGGTGATGAGTTATGATTATCATTACAGTTATGGCTTGAAGTCCCTTTAACACTCAATTTTCTGCTGAGTTCAGGAAGTTTCTTCATTTTCATTGAAAGCTTCCTCACAGTCCGTGGAGATTTTATCTTTTCAGGAAAGGGCCAATTAATTGCAGTTCCCTTTTTCGAAGGGTTGGGGCTGGAGGGCGGAGAAAACTCAGTCGTTGTTGCTGCTGTCGCTACTACTGCAACTGCACAGACAGGACCATTGGAGGGATCCGTGGCAGCTACTAAAACCAAAATTAATGAAGATTATATTAAACTCAATTTAAACAGTACAATGATTCTTTGAAAATCTAAAAAGATTAAAACTCTATAGCAACGTATTAACATTGGTAAAATTTTATTCAAATAAAATCAAGCTAGCTTTTCCCAATAGTTCAGCCTGTATATCTAACAAGCAGATGAGCCATATAACCCAACAGCTACCCCAGGCCATACTTCTTGGTCAGTTGCTGTATGGGTACTGCAATTGATTTCAATAACCACAGGTTGAATTGGGCTTCGGGGGGGGGGGGGGGGGGGGGGGGCAGTGGTGAACGACCACACATTGGGGGGGCAGGTGTGTACGAGATATTGGTGGTGACTCACATGTCTGAACGTATTGGTTTGAGGCTACAAATTTGTGATGAAATCCGATTCATTTTTTAAAAAATTATCCTATCATTTTTAACTCAATGGAATCATGATATGATTGGTTTCCATTATAGTTAAGGAAATTTAGTAGATGTATCAAACCAAACAAAGTTTCTGACAAGTAAACTTGGTTAACAAAATTGAGTCACATGGAATAGACATCAGCCTAAATAGAAATTTGCCTTCAGAGTGAAAAACAGCAAGTCACAGCAGATGGTTCAGTCTAGAGGACAGTAGACAAAGGTGTTTGCTGAGGGTCCGTGTCAGGAACGCATCATTTATTAATACAAAAAATAGTTTGGATATTGGAACAGTAAAATGTGCCAATAATGCCAACCTTTGAGTTATGCAAATAGTAAAGATCCACTGCATCTGAAAATAAACTCAAAGAATTGGTGGTTAAGTCACAGATGGAATTTAACACCAAGTAACTGTGAGGTGAAGCGTTTTGGAAGAAGGGATCAAGAAGGCCAATGTAGACATAATGGCATAATTCTAAAGGGAAAAAAACCTGGGTATTCAACTGCATCGCACTTTGAAAATGTCAGGATATATTAAGAGTTGCTAGCATGGGATTTTTGATTTCATAAATAGCAGCAATATACACAAAAACAGCTCAGTCATAGATTCATGTAGCATGAAGACAGACCCTTCAATCTGACTCATCTGTGCCGAACACACATCCCAATCTGATCTTGTCCCACTTGTCAGCATTCGGCCCATATCCCTCTAAACCTTTCCTATTCCTATACCCATCCAGGTGCCTTTTAAGTGTTGTAATTGTAACCACCTCCTCCACACCCACTGGCAGTTCATTCCATTCATGTACCACCCTCTGCGTGAAAAGGTTACCCCTAAGGTCCCTTTTATATCTTTCCCCTCTCACCCTAAACCTATGCCCTCTAGATCTGGATTCCCCCACCCCAGGGAAAAGACCTTGGCTATTTACCCTATACATATCAGTTGTGATTTTATAAACCTCTATAAGGTCACCCCTCAGCCTCCAGCAGTCCAAGAAACAAGTCGCAGCCTATTCAGCCTCTCCATATGACTCAAACCCAAATGGCGTCGCAGGTAGACAGGGTGATGAAGAAAGCATTTGGCATGCTTGCATTCCTTGATCAGTACATGCAGCTGTACAGGTCATTGATGAGTCCACTTTTAGAATATTGCGTACAATTCTGGGCGAAGTTGCCAGATGTCTTGCATGCATACAGTTAAGGAAGAAGCCAAAGTAAATGTCAAAAATCCTAAAGGAGTTGTTACTTCACATCTATGTGGAGATTAATTGAATGAAATGATACATATACAATTCATTGTCTTATGAGTAAAGATTAAACAGGTTGGCACTCGACTCATTGGAGTTTAGAAGAATGAGGTGATCTCAATGAATTCTCAAGAGGCTTAACAAGGTACATGCTGAGAGCATGTTTCACCTTGTGGAAGAATCTAGAACCACAGGGCACAGTCTTTAAATTAAAGGGGTGTTAATTTAAGACTGAGATGAGGCATTATGCTGAATCTATATAAAACTCTTGTAGTGTCAAAATTAGAGTACTGCATTCAGCTCTGGTCACCAGAATTTTAGAAGGATGAGGGTGCAGAGGACAAAGACACCTGGGACGAGTGACTATATCTCAAGGTTGGATTGAAGCAGGGGGTTTTCCCCTGAAACAAACAAGATTGAGGGGAGATTTGATTGAGGTGTGCAACCTTTGTTTTGGTTAAGATAGATTTAGGACCAGGGCGCACAGATTTAGTGTTATAGGCAATAATTATAATTGACATTAGATGAACATTTTTTAAAAAATTGTAACAATTTGTAGCTTGCTGCACGAGGATTGTAGAAGCAGAAATATGTTTTAAAAATTCAAGAGGAATTTCAAGACTATGGGAATAAAATGGTGGAATAGGGCTTCGTTCACTGTTCGAGAGCCAGCATGGACTAAATGGTCCAAATGGCCTCCTTCTGTTCCACTTTCACTGGCACTCCTCTTCCCCACCCACAGAAGAAGTTTGCTAGGTGTCAGTAAAGGCTCATTCATAAATAATAACAATTTAAATAAAACCAAAGGTGCTCATATTACACATGTCAATAAATTGTCATTGCTTTCAGCAATTTTGGGAAGGAATGCCCAAAGTATGAAATTGTGCTACTTATGTTCCAATTTATAAAATTCATAACAATTCTCCTTTGGAAAAAGAACTTTCAACTTTTGAACTGTTTTCATTTTAAATTGAGTGACAAGCTTGAAGCATATTGCAGACTTCAATACATCAACTGATCAATAAATAGCTCATCGAAGCAGCTACAGAATGGAGGCACTACTTAACCTGACAGATGCATTCAGCCCTACACGAACCTATTATTAAGAAGCTAATCTCATTAGCATCATTTAGCACAGCATCAAGGTATTTCAAGTATTGTAACTGTCCATATGCACATAGATCAGCATATGGAAGCAACAATTCAATAAGTTAAATCAATCATAGCCAAGGTCTGTAAACGTACGGCTAGCTGGATACCATATTTCTAGCATCCTATTTAGTGCAAGTAGAATATGAAAACTGATGCTAGCTGTGCTTTTATATTTGAAACTAAGACTGCATCACAGATATACGCATTGGATGCTTACTCAACTGTTATGTTCCTAACTCCAAATAAGACAAAATACAGAGGCTGGCATTTTTTTTAAAAAAAGGGACAGAGAGCAGAATTTTCTTCTAATCTGTATCTCTGCACTGGACCTACAGAACTTCCGAACAGTGAAAGGCTTATACTCCAGCTGTTTGCTGTGTAGTTCTGGCAAGAATCTATTCCAAAAAAAAAGACATCTGATAAATTCAGACAATGCAACTATTTGTACTGTAAATTACAGAAATCCCATTGCAAAATTACATCACGGCATCCAGTAGTTCATGCCATTTTTAGGCCATGCAATATTACTCTTTCCTCTAGTAGCAAATAAAGCAAAAGTGGGTGGGGGGAGGGGGGCGCAAACACAATGAAGTAAATTTCCATTAGAAAACCTAAAACTCAGATTGTATAAGCCAGTTTTGCACCGAAAACTATCCTAAAACTTATTAATCTAGGTTTACTTTATGGTAGAAAAACAACTTGCAACTCACCAACTATAAAGGTGCTCATTCAGATAATTTACAATCAACATGACTGCTTCTAATCTGGCAATTTTTCAGCAGCTTCAAATCCACTAGATGCATGAATAGGTGATGAAACCTGCTGAAGCAATACGCTGAAAAGCATTCTCCCCCACAGTCCCCACCATCCACCCATCTCCTTCCAAACAATGCTAACATTAATACCAAATGCAATATGTAAAGCAAAGAGAAAGCACAGCTGTGATAAATGTATTATGCGAAATGCTTAAAAAGCCCGAAAATACCCAGTGATAACTATCTTTACTCTCTCCCATGTGCCATTTGCACACAGCATGAACAGCTGTAAGTGTGATTTCCACACATCAACAGGGAATTAACAAACAATGTGGAAGTTAACAAATTCAACAAAGCTATTCTTCAAAAGTCCAACAATATCAGCAGCAGCAAACTAGACCATTTGCACTTTATAACAATCTGCCAAATAAGTTTGAGATTCTTAAATGGATAGGACAGTTGAGCAGCACACAAGTGCGCCATTTCTGGCATCTCGTTCCAACTGAATGCAAAAGGATATAAATTTATTAAAGGAATCCTACATAAAATAAATTGGATTGCTTCAATCCAGTTATTAACTCTTGGCTCTCAATTTTGTTTAAATTAATCCATAAAATGCTGTCATTGCGAGATGGGCAGCATTGATTGCCTAGTCACCCATGAGAAAGTGGTGGTGAGGAGTTGCATTAATGAATCACTGCAGTCCATTTGGTGTAGGTAGACCCACAAAGCTGTTAGGGTCTGAGTTCCAAACTTTTGACCCAGTGACATTGAAGGAATGGTGACATATTTCCAAGTCAAGATGGTGAGTGGCTTGGAGGGAAATTTACAAGGGATAATGTTCCCATGTACCTGCTGTCCTTGTCCTTCCAGATGGCAGTAATCTTGGTTTTCAGAGGTACTATTTCACACTACATCTTGTAAATGGTACAAAGCATAAGTGGTGGAGGAAGTGGGTGCTTGTGGATATGGTGCCAATCGAGCAGGCTGTATTGTATCAGATGACATCAAGCTTTGAGCGTTGCTGGAGTTGTACGCATCTAGGTAAGTGGTGAGTATTCAATCACACTGCTAACTTGTGGCTCGTACATAACGGCAGACTGTGGGGCGTCAGTCAGTCACTTACTGCAAAACTCCTAAACTCTTACCTGCTCTTGCATTCGCTAAATTTGTATGACCAGTCCAATTTAATTTTTGGGTCATACTAACCCCTCAGGACATTGTTTGTGGGGGATTCAGTGATGGCAATGCCATTGAATGTCAAAGGGCAATGGCTAGACACTTAATTGAGATACAGTCAGAGTCATCCAGAAGGTAAACAGACCCTTTGGCCCAACTAATCCACAGTGACCAGTTTTTGCCCGTGTTTGGCCCACATCCCTCTAAACCTTTCTTATCAGTTACCTATCCAAATGTCTCTTGGATTTTGAAACTGTACCCACCTCTACCATTTCTAAATACACATCACCCTCTGTGTGAAAACATTGCCCCTTTTAAATCTTTCCCCTCTCACCTCAACCTATGCCCTCTAGTTTTGGACTCCCCCTACCCCAGGGAAAAGACCTTGGCTATTCACCTTATCTATGTCCCTCAAGATTTTATGAACTTCTATGAGGTCACCCCTCAGCCTCCAATGCTCCAGGGGAAAAAAAGTCCAGCCTATCCAACCTCTCCTTATAACTCAAACCCTCCAGTTTTGGTAACATTTATGCAAACATTTTTTGCATCCCTTCCAGTTTAACAGCATCCTTCATCACTGCCTGGCATTAATCTGGCCTAAATTCTACTTGCTGCTTGTCAGCCCAAGTCTTAGTATTGACCAGGTCTTGCTGCGTTTGGACAGAGATTGCTTCATTATCTGAAGAGTCACAAATAGTGCTGAACACTAATTATCAGCAAACATCCCCATTTCTGAACTTCTGATGCAGGAAAGATCTTTATGAAGCAGTTAAGATGTTTGGGCCAGGGCATGACCGTTAGAAGCGACTGACATGTCCTGGAGTTAAGATTACATGTTGCAACATGTTTGAGGTGAGGGATGCCATGGTCGTCCCTGCTGATTACACTTGTAGGAAGTGCACCCATCTGCAGCTCCTCCAAGACCGTGTTAGGGAACTGGAGCTGGAGTTGGATGAACTTAGGATCATTCGGGAGGCAGAGGGGGTCATAGATCGGAGCTTTAGGGAAGTAGTTACTCCAAAGATTGTAGACAGATGGGTGACAGCGAGGGGGACTGGGAGGAAGCAGCCAGTGCAGGGACCCCCTGCGGCTGTTCCCCTCAAGAACAAGTATACCATTTTGGATAATTGGTGGGGGGACGACTTACCAGGGGTAAGCAATGGGGTTCAGGCCTCTGGCACGGAGCCTGTCCCCGTTGCTCAGAAGGGAAGGGTGGAGAAGAGCAGAGAAATAGTTATTGGGGACTCGATAGTTCGGGGCACAGATAGGCGGTTTTGTGGGGGCGAGAGAGACTCACATTTGGTATGTTGCCTCCCAGGTGCAAGGGTACGTGATGTCTTTGATCGTGTTTTCCGGGTCCTTAAGGGGGAGGGGGAGCAGCCCGAAGTCGTGGTCCACATTGGCACCAACGACATAGGTAGGAAGAGGGATGAGGATGTTCGGCAGGCTTTCATGGAGCTAGGTTGTAAACTCAGAGTTAGAACGAACAGAGTTGTTGTCTCTGGTTTGTTACCCGTGCCACATGATAGAGAGTCGAGGAATAGGGAGAGAGCAGTTAAATGCGTGGCTACAGGGATGGTGCAGGAGGGAGGGATTCCGGTATCTGGATAACTGGGGCTCTTTCTGGGGAAGGTGGGACCTCTATAAACAGGATGGTCTACACCTGAACCTGAGGGGCACCAGTATCCTTGGGGGGAGGTTTGCTAGTGCTCTTGGGGGGGGTTTAAACTAACTCTGCAGGGGCATGGGAACCTAGACTGTAGCTTTAGGGTGCAGGACCTGGAGTGTAGGGAGGTTAGGAACATGGCATCAATCTCGAAGGAGGGTGCCTGTAAACAGGAAGGTGGCTTGAAGTGTGTATACATCAGTGCAAGAAGTATACGAAATAAGGTAGGTGAACTTGCAGCGTGGGTTGGTACCTGGGATTTCGATGTTGTGGCTATTACGGAGACATGGGTAGAACAGGGACAGGATTGGCTGTTGCAGGTTCCAAGGTTTAAATGTTTTAGTAGGGTCAGAGGTGGGGGTAAAAGAGGGGGAGGTGTGGCATTGCTTGTCAAAGATAGTATTACAGCGGTGGAAAGGATGATGGATGAAGACTCACCATCTGAGGTAGTTTGGGCTGAGGTTTAGGAATAGGAAAGGTGAGGTCATCCCGTTAGGAGTTTTCTACAGGCCTCCTAATAGTCCTAGAGACGTAGAAAAAAGGATTGCGAGGATGATTCAGGAGAAGAGTGAAAGTAATAGGGTGGTTGTTATGGGGGACTTTAACTTTCCTGATATTGACTGGGAAAGCTATAGCTCGAGTTCGTTAGATGGGTCGGTGTTTGTCCAATGTGTGCAGGAGGGTTTCCTGACACAATATGTAGACAGGCCAAAAAGAGGTGAGGCCATACTGGATTTGGTTCTGGGTAACGAACCAGGCCAGATGTTAGAATTGGAGGTAGGTGAGCACTTTGGGGACAGTGACCACAATTCGGTGACTTTTACTCTAGTGATGGAGAGGGATAAGTGTGCATTGCAGGGCAAGAGTTATAGCTGGGGGCAGGGAAATTATGATGCAGTGAGGCACGACTTAGGATGCGTGGCTTGGAAAAGTAGGCTTCAAGGCAAGGGAGCAATTGATATGTGGAACTTGTTCAAGGAGCAACTATTGAGTGTTCTTGATAAGTATATACCTGTCAGGCAGGGAGGAAAGGGTCGTGTGAGGGAGCCGTGGTTTAATAAGGAATTGGAATCCCTTGTTAAAGGGAAGAGAGCGACCTATGTAAAGATGAGGCATGAAGGTTCAATTGGGGCGATTGAGAGTTATAAGGCAGCCAGGAAGGATCTGAAGAGAGAGTTTAGAGCAGCAAGGAGGGGACATGAAAAGTCCTTAGTTGGTAGGATTAGGGAAAACCCAAAGGCTTTCTATAGGTATGTCAGGAATAAAAGAATGACTAGGGTAGGAATAGGTCCAGTCAAGGATAGTAGTGGGAAGTTGCGTGTGGAGGCTGAAGCGATTGGGGAGACACTGAATGAATACTTTTCGTCAGTATTCACTCAGGAACAGGACATTGTTGCCAATGTAAATACTGAGTCACAATTAATTAGAATGGATGGCTTTGAGGTATGTAGGGAAGAGGTGTTGGAAATTCTGGAAAGGGTGAAAATAGATAAGTCCCCTGGGCCTGATGGCATTTATCCTAGGATTCTCTGGGAAGCAAGGGAGGAGATTGCAGAGCCATTGGCCTTGATTTTTATGTCCTCGTTATCTACAGGAATAGTGCCAGAAGACTGGAGGATAGCAAATGTGGTTCCCTTGTTCAAGAAGGGGAGTAGGGATAACCCTAGTAACTATAGGCCGGTCAGCCTCACTTCTGTTGTGGGCAAAGTCTTAGAGAGAATTGTAAGGGATAGGATTTATGAACATCTGGATAGGAATAATGTGATCAAGGATAGTCAGCATGATTTTGTGAAGGGCAGATTGTGCCTCACAAACCTTATTGAATTCTTTGAGAAGGTGACTAAGGATGTGGACGAGGGCAAAGCGGTAGATGTGGTGTATATGGATTTTAGTAAGGCGTTTGATAAGGTTCCCCATGGTAGGCTACTGCAAAAAATACGGAGGTATGGCATTAAGGGTGAGTTGGAGGTTTGGATTAGGAATTGGCTGGCTGGAAGAAGACAGAGGGTAGTAGTTGATGGCAAAAGTTCATCTTGGAGTGCAGTTACTAGCGGTGTTCCGCAAGGATCTGTTTTGGGACCATTGGTGTTTGTCATTTTTATAAATGACCTGGAGGAGGGGCTAGAAGGTTGGGTGAGAAAGTTTGCGGATGATACGAAAGTCAGTGGAGTTGTTGACAATGAGGAAGGATGTGGCAGGTTACAGCGGGATATAGATAAGCTGCAGAGCTGGGCAGAAAGGTGGCAAATGGAGTTCAATGTGGGTAAGTGTGAGGTGATTCACTTTGGTATGAGTAACAAAAAGATGGGGTACTGGGCTAATGGTCGGATACTTGGTAGTGTGGATGAGCAGAGGGATCTTGGTGTCCATGTACACAGATCTCTGAAAGTTGCCACCTAGGTAAATAGTGTGGTGAAGAAGGCATATGGCGTACTGGCTTTTATTGCTAAAGGAATTGAGTTCTGGATTTCTGAGGTCATGTTGCAGTTGTATAAGACTCTGGTGCGGCCGCATCTGGAGTATTGTGTGCAGTTTTGGTCAACATACTATAGGAAGGATGTGGAGGCACTAGAACGGGTGCAGAAGAGGTTTACCAGGATATTGCCTGGTATGGTAGGAAGATCGTATGAGGAAAGGCTGAGGCACTTGGGGCTGTTTTCATTGGAGAAAAGAAGGTTTAGGGGTGACTTGATAGAGGTGTACAAGATGATTAGGGGTTTAGATAGGGTTGACCATGAGAACTTTTTTCCACGTATGGAGTCAGCTATTACGAGGGGGCATAGCTTTAAATTAAGGGGTGGTAAGTATAGGACAGATGTTAGGAGTAGATTCTTTACTTAGCGAGTCGTGAGTTCATGGAATGCCCTGCCAGTAGCAGTGGTGGACTCTCCCTCTTTATGGGCATTTAAACGGGCATTGGATAGGCATATGGAGGATAGTGGGCTAGTGTAGGTTAGGTGGGCTTGGATCGGCGCAACTTCGAGGGCCAAAGGGTCTGTACTGTGCTATATTTTTCTATGTTCTATGTTCTATGAGTGACCTCTAAACACCATAGTCTCCTTTGTGCCAGGTAGGATTCCATCCAGAGAGTTTCCCCCATGTTTCCATTAACTCTAATTTTGAGAGAGCTCCATGATGCCAGTCTGTCAAGGGTAATCACTCACTTCCTCTGGAATTCAGCTCTTTTGCCCAATGGACTAGCTTTCTCTGAGGTTTGGAGCTGATTAGCCCTGATGGAACCCAAACTGGGTCAAGCATGTTACTGCTGCTTAATAACACTGTTAATGACATTTTCCAACACATTACTAATGATCAAGTTCATTTTAGGTGGTAATTCGCAGATTGGATTTGTCTTGCTTTGTCTACAGGACATGCAATGATGAGGTGGATGTCAGTTTTGCAACTGGAATGGGTCAATTTGGCAGGGGTGCAGCAAGGTCTGGAGCACAAGTCTTTAATACTGTTGTCAAGAGTGCTGTCAGGGACCATAGCCTTTGCACTATTCATTGCTTCCAACTGTTTTTATATCACGTGAAGTAAATCAAATCTGCTGAAGACTGGCATTTATGATACTAGTGACTTTTGAAGGAGGCAATGATGTATCCATCTACTCTTCTGGCTGAAGATTGATGCAAATATTTCAGCCTTATTTTGGACTGATGTGTTGTGCTCCCCATTAAGGAATGTTATGGAGCTTTCTCAATCATGATTCACAACTTAATGTGGTCGGTCTGCAGAGATTAGTTCCAATCCATTGGGTATGGAATCACATAACTATCACCTTCTACCTCTGCTGTTTGGTACGCAAATAGTCCTGTGATGTAGCTTTACCAGGTTGACACCTCATTTTTCAGTATGCCTGATGGTGTTCCTGCCATGCCCTTCTGCATTCTCCATTGAACCCAAGTTGATCCCCTGGCTTGATGGCAGTAGTAGAGTGGGAGATATGCTGGGCAATAAGGTCAAGACCTTTCTGAAGCAGGGTCACTGGGCTCAAAATGTTAGCTGTTCATCTTTTCATAAATGCTGCCAGACCCTGCTGAGTTTCTCCATCAATCTGTTTTCATTTGTTTCAGATTTCCAACATCTGCAGCTGTATTTAACTTTAGGTTGCAGATTGCATTGGAGTACGATTCTACTGCTGCTGATAGCCCACAGAGCCTTATGAATGCCCAGACTTCAGTTGCTAGATCTGTTAGAGGTCTGTCTCATTTAGCACGGTGACGGTGCTACACAGCATAATGAAGGGTATCCTCACCGTGATAACAGGACTTAGTCTCCACAAAGACTGGGCAGTGGTCACTTTTACCAATCTGGTATGAACAGATGCATCCGTGACAGGCATACTGGTGAGGATGAGGTCAAATAGGTTTTCCCTCTTGGTGACTACCTCACCACCTGCCACAGATCCGGCCCTGCAGCTATCTCCTTTAGGACCCAGTCAGCTTGATCACTAGTGATACTGCCGAACCACTTTTTTTTAAAAAGTGGACATTGAGGTTCCCCACCCAGAGTAAATTCTGCATACTTGCCACGCTCAGTGCTCCCTCCCTAATGATGGACACAAGAATAATTTTTAAAAAAACAAATTTTTTTTTTTGCCTTGCTGAACTTTGTCATCTCTACACCTCTTATGAAGATTCTCCAAATTCTTTATCTTCAGAACTTTTTTGTTTTACTTTTCCTTTGAGAGAACAATTACTTTTAATTACTATTCTAAGAAAAGGATGCACTCTTTACTTATGAGGAAACTCAACAATGAGCTTCCTTCTAACACTCCTCCAACATGCCCAGCAAGCTAGTCAGATATAGTCAAGAGAATGGCTCATCAGCCACCTTAACGACCCTTCTCAGTTGGGCAATAAATGCTCAGTTTACCAGAAATACATCCTGCAAATAAAAAATAAAAACAGTGCTCCAATTTCTCCTGAAGATGATGTCTCGTGACTTGTATCACTAGATCCAAACTCCGCATGAATGTTCGACTGTCCTGGATTACATACTAGATGTGATCATGCCACTAATTCTAGATCACACTGGGTTTAATACCTTACAAAAAAAAGCTTAAAATTAACAAATTGGTTTCCACAAAGTGTTTTTTTTGGTAACCGAGTATGAAGGCACCCCCTACAACAAAAACACACAAACCTTGAGAGTAGAATGGGTTTTGATTATACCTTAGGCCTCCAACAAAAATATGCTAACCACAACTCACAATAAGTGAAACCAGAAATTAACATTTCCAATCACAACTACAAACCACAAATGCAGTCTGGAGGAGTTGGAGATGTGTACCTCAGACAATTCTATCCCCGAGACAATCAGATATAGAAGAATTAGGCCGTGAAGCCCATTGCGTCTGCTCCATCATTCAATTCGCTGATGTTTCTCAACTTGATTCTCCTATCTTCTCCCCATAAGCCTTGATATCATTACTCATCAAGAACCATCTCTGTCTTAAATACACTCAACGTCTTGGCCTAAACAGTCTTCTGTGGCAAAGAGTTCCACAAATTCACCACCCTCTGGCTTAGGAAATTCCTTTTCATCTCAGTTCTAAAAGATTGTCCCTACACTCCGAGGCAGTGTCCTCAGGTCTTCTCCACGTCCAGTCTATCCAGGCCTCTCAATATTCTGTAAGTTTCAACTAGATTTCCATCTTCATCCATGACGTATAGACCCAGAGTCCTCAAACGCTCTTCATCCCAGAAGTCATTCTTGTAAATTGCTTCTGGGCCCCCTCCAACACCAGCACATTCCTCCTTAATTATAGGACCCAAAATATGTATGCAACATTCCAAATATGGTCTGACCAGAGCCTCATCCAGCCTTAGCAGTGCATCTCTGCTCTTGTATTCTAGCCCTCTTGAAATGAATGCTGGTATTGCATTTACCTTCTTAACTGCCAACTCAACCTGCACATTAACCTTCAGAGAATCCTGAACTAGAACTTCCTTTGTACCTCACATTTCTGAAGCTTATCCCCATTTAGAAAATAGTATTTGCCTCTTCTTCCTATCAAAGTGTATAACATCGCAAACAAAAACTGAAGTTGCTGGAAAAGCTCAGCAGCTTTGGCAGCATCTGCAAAGAGAAATCAAAGTTAATCTTTTGAGTCCAGTGACCCTTCCTCAGAACTGATGGCAGCTAGGAAAATGTCAGTTGACATGCAAAAGATAGAGTGGGGGGAGGGGTATAGGTATAGATAAAGCCCAAAGAGATAGAAGAAGAAGAGTTGAACAAAGCTAAAAATTACACAATCACAGCTGTACCAGGTTATAGTCCAACAAGTTTATTTGGAAGCACTAGCTTTCGGAGCCCTACTCCTTCATCAGGTGGTTGTGGAGTACCAGAACATAGGACACAGAACATATGGCAAAAGTTTACAGTGTGATGTAACTGAAATTATATATAGAAAAAGACCTGGATTGTTTGTTGTCTCTTATCTTTTAGAATTGGCAAGTTGGTTTCAGTTTTTTCATAAGAAAATTCCAGAACTTTCTTATAGTTATATTCTCAAGTTCAAAGTGGTATTGGGTGGGGACACTTCAGGCCTTTGTTCCAGGAAGACACGGAGAGCCCGGAGACCATCCTGATGGGGGATGGACATGTAAAGGGATTGCCCCTCCATGGTAACGCAGAGGCAGATGGAGCCCACAAACTGGAAATTCCCAAATTGGCGTAAAGCATAAAAGGAATCTCTGATATAAGTAGGCAGGGATTGGAGTGGGGAGAAAAGACCAAAGTTAAGGTGGGAAGAGATGAGTTCTGTGGGACAAGAGCAGGCTGAAACAATGGGTCAGCCGGGGCAATCCTGTTTGTTTCTACCTCCTTTCAAAAATTCACAAAGTTTGTGGAGCTAGGGGACAATCAACTTGGAGGCAGTGGTTTGGGGGGGAAATCGCCATCACCATCAGTCCTGATGGTTTTTCTGATTTTCAGCATCTGCAATCCCTTTGGTTTTTATTTAGTGCATAACATCTCACTTTCCCACATTGTAGTCCATTTGCTAGCCTGTCCAAGTGCATCTACAGCCTAAATAAAAACTGTCGATGCTGTAAATCAGAAACAAAAACAGAAATTGCTGGAAAAGCTCAGCAGGTCAGGCAGCATCCGTGAAGGGAAATCTCTTGTTGAACTTCCAAAATGTTCACCTTCTTCCCCAACCAAGTTAAAAATCACACAACAGGTTATAGTCCAGTCCAACAGTGGCACCTCCAAATTACGACTTTCTCAACCAAGGATTCCCCATTGTTGACAGGGCCCTCTGCCAGGTCCAAACCATCTCCCGCACTTTGGCCCTCCTACAACTGCAATAGGGACACCTTGTCCTTACCTACCATTCCACCAGTATCCACATCTAGAGGATCATTAGTCGCCATCTCCACCACCTTCCCTTCCCTCCCCCTCCCTCCCCACCCCCCCCCCCCCCCAACACACTCTTCCCAGCCTCTCCCCCTCCTTTCCACTCCACCAAGCCACCTACCAGATTCATTCCTCCCAGTGACCAGTTGGGTCATACCATCCACCTTTCTTTACCTATCCCTACTTCACCACCATGCCTCACCACCCGCTTTATCTGCAACTCCCCTTACACTCACTACCAGTCCTAAAGAAGAGGACTTGAAAAGTCGACTTCTCCACCTCCTGATGTTGCCTGGCTTGCTGTGTTCTTCCAGCCTCCTGCTGGAATCCGGTAGGTGGCTGGGTGGAGTGGAAAGGAGGGGGAGAGGCTGGGAAGGGTGTGTGTGGAGGGGGGGGGGGGGGGGGAAGAGAAGGGAAGGGAGGTTATTTGAAACTGGAGGACTCAATGTTGAGTCCTCCAGGCTGTTGGCTATCCAGGTGGAAGAGGAAGTGTTGTTCCTCCAATTTGCAGTGTGGTTCATTGCAGTTACTGGCTACCATCAAAAGGAAAAAACCCTTTATTCCCTACCCTCTGCCAGTCATCCTCCAGTTGTAGAAGACAAACCCCAGGCTTGGTCAATGGTTCCTGGTACTGATATTCAAGATCATAACTTCTCCACCTCATCTCACTGGACTTCAAGGAATGAGCATCTGTGATTTAATATGAATGCTGTCAATATCTGCTGAGTTGTTAAAGGTCATTTTCAACCATAGGTAAAACCACTGGAACTAGAAATCAGGTTCAGATGGTCTTTCAGCTCTTCAAACCAACCCACAACCACAACAGTCAATTTACTTCTGCATTTCATTTACTTTGGAAATTTGCCAAAACATGCTACTTCTTCAAAAGCCAGACCACTTCAACCTCACCCACTCTCACATATCGAGCCAGCACATCCATCAATTCCAGCAGTTAAGTCCTAATGGAATTACTAAACACAACCATCATACGCTTACATTTCAAAGCCATCAAATGGAGCATTAGCAACAGTTCATGATTCCAAGCTATTATGCTCAGTGAAGATCTGAAATAACGTAATGGCTGCGAACAGGAGAAGCAAGAAACTAAAACATTAGTTGCTAAACATCTATAGACATCTATCCTGAATTTTAGAAGAGTGACATTTGATAAATTTGCTAAGATTTCAGCTATATACATCTGATAGATTTTGATGAACCACTCATATTGACTTTATCTACTGTTAATACAGTATGGAAATAATATGGAATTACGCAAATGTACCCTACAAATTTAAAGTGTGCAAATTCAATGTTTATGAATTCATAGCAAGTCATACATTATTCTTTAATCACATTGCTAACCACAGAAAAAAAAGAGATTTGCAAAACAGGTTTTCCAATTACATCATCTATACATTTTAATCAAAGTCTTAACTAAATATGTTGTCAATCCAAAATTTGTAACAATTCACCAAGGAGATCAAAGACTACATGAAAGTAGTTCCCTAGTGTACCAAGAGCAACAAAAGATTACTCTGATATCAATAAAAATTACGTGATGCAGATGTAACATTATTGGGAGCAGACACGTCAGTCTTATTCGTCCAAAACGAAGGCATAGCACAATAAAAATTCTTTGAGGAGGTAACAACCAAATGAGAAA
Source organism: Chiloscyllium punctatum (assembly GCF_047496795.1). Taxonomy (NCBI): domain Eukaryota; kingdom Metazoa; phylum Chordata; class Chondrichthyes; order Orectolobiformes; family Hemiscylliidae; genus Chiloscyllium; species Chiloscyllium punctatum. Next base: position 131,056,624 of record NC_092745.1, read on the forward strand.
AGAGCCCATGGTGTTAGGGGAAAGGTACTGGCATGGATAGAGACAAAAACAGAAATTGCTGGAAAAGCTCAGCAGGTCTGGCAGTATCTGTGGAGAGAAATCAGAGTTAATGTTTCGGGTCGAGTGACCCATCTTCAGAATGGATAGTGGATTGGCTGACTGGCAGAAGGCAGACAGTGGGGATAAAGGGGCCTTTTTCAGCATAGCAGCTGTGACTAGTGGAGTCCCTCAAGAGCTCGTGTTGAGACCACAACTATTCATGTTATACATTAACAATCTGGATGAAAGAACTGAAGGCATTGTTGCTAAGTTTGCAGATGACACAAAGATAGCTGGAGGGATAGATAGTGTTGAAGAAGCAGAGAGGCTGCGGAAGGATTTGGACAGGTTAGGAGAATGGGCAAAGAAGTGGCAGATGGAATACAATGTGGGAAAGTGTGAGGTTACGCACTTTGGTAAGAAGAAAGAGGTGTAGACAATTTTCTAAACAGGGAAACACCTTGGAAATCTGAAACACACAGGGATTTGTGAGTTCTAGTTCAGGATTCTCCTAAGGTTAACTTGCAGGTTCTGTTGGCAGTTAGGAAGGTGCATGCAAAGCTAGCATTCATGTCATGGGAGATAGAATACAATAGCACAGCTGAGGCCCTCATTCAGCATTGACCTATTTGTCGAAAGATCAATGACAATCTGCTGAGCCCACAACAAATACAAACAAATGCTAAAAAGTACAAATACATCCTGCATCCCAATTCCATCACCTCCACAAATGCTAATTTAGGCTGAAAGCCAACATGATACAAGTTTTAAGTTTGTTCAAATCTGAGCTGAACTTCCGACCCAGATCTCAGCTATTACTATGGTCTTTTGGTCCCTACTCCACAATACTGTTTGCAGAATCACCAAACTGTTACTTGATGTAGGAGGTGGCAATTTGGCCCATTGTGTCTGTGCTGCTTCCCTCCACCCATCAAGACAGAGCAATTCTTCTACCCTTTCTCAAAAAAACTGCACGTGACATTTCTGTTTAAATTTTCATCAACACTCACTTGAGTGCCTCAAATGAACCACTCAGCCAATTTGGTATCCATGTTGCTGCTAACCTTTTTATTCCACGAGCTGATGTTTCTTAAGTCTGTTGTGTGATACTGTATCACATAATGCCATTACTCTCAACAATCCTCTGTTACATCTTCAGAGAACTCCAGGTGCAGCTATGTACACAATGTCATGTCTCATAATTCTTCCTCATTAGATCTATTTTCATTTCATTGCACATTGGTATCTACAAATCTATCCATACCTTCACTACTCCCTATGACTGCAACTGCTGTGTCCTTTATGACGGTATTTACCTTCGATTCCGACTTTACTTCTCCATTGTTTTGAAGCATTCTTCAGTGAGAATGTACCTATGTCAATTACACACTTGAATTTTTTCACTAAACTTCTCCAGCTTGCTACTTCTCAAAATAAAAAAGTAAATGCCATCATTTACCTCTTGATTACTCCAGTCAGTTTTCAGAATCAGAAACAATGGCATTCATCAAACCAGGAGTCTGACTACTAGAAACGGTTAACAATTTTGCTTCATAGTATCAGCCATATCCTCCAAGGTCAAATTAGAAATCAGTAGTCATTTTGATTAAGGGTCCTACAACATGAATGTAAAACCTGTCCCGAAGTCCAGGGACACCCATTATAAACAATTACTGAATCTAATTGGTAAGGCTTAAGGTAAAGCACTCAAATTCTCATTTCTTTTTTGAATAAATGCTCATAAAAAAGGTATAACACAACTATCTTCCAGAAATTTTGCATTATTACACAGCAGGATTAAAGGATAATACTCAAAGATTTTGCGAAAAAAGAAAAGCTCAAGTTTAATGAGAGAAATTGATAGATAAATATTCTTTCTGAAGGTGAAACAAAAAGACAAAGGATATAAAGGTCACCAAAGTCTAAGCAAAATTATAATGAACAAAATCTCTGAGCTGACAAGTCTGTACCCATCTTTATTTTTCTTTGAACTAATACTACAATTAACATTCTTAAATTACAGAAAAAAATATCAGCACACAGTAAAACCACATCCAAGATAAGAGTGGCGATGAAAGGAATGAGAATACATGTGATATAATGATGCCAATCAACACTAAAACTCAATTTAGTGTTCATATTTTCAATGTACATTCTGTATTTCCCTTCTGTAGCTTATTGTAAGCTAACAAAATTATAAATTCATACACTGCAGAAAAGGCCGTTCAGTACATCAAGTTTGTACCGATATTACTACTAGTGAAAGCATGTTAATATGAATCTCCTGCACTTGTCCTATATCCTTGAATGTGCTCATGCAAATTCTTTTTGAAGTTGTAAGGTTTCCCGCCTCCACTACCTTCCCAGGCAGTGCATTCCAGGTTCCCACCACTTGCTGAGTGAAAAAGCTTTTCCCAAATCCCCTCTGAATCTTCTGCCTCTTACTCTAAAACTATGCCTGTCGTGATTAACCCGTCAACCAAGGTTGCTCTCTATTCACCCTGTCCATATCCCTCAATCATGACCCCCCCTCAGAATTCTCTGCTCTGAAGAAAACAATCCAAGCCCATCTAGTCTCTCTAGTTTTCCTAAAACGCCATTATTGTGTTCCAGAGAAACCTCACTTAATAGAAATAATGGGGCTTATGGGAAAAGTGGGGTTAGGGCAGACCAGCAACATATATCACCCATGATCGCTCAAAAAATCACCTAAAAGTCAAACACAAAGTAAAGCACAGCCTGAATGAAGGTTGAAATCATATTTATTAATGGAACAAAAGTAAAATTAACAGTACATTTTAAAAAAATAAGAACCTGCTCTTTATACAGTACCTCTCATCGAAAGCTGCTCTATCCGCTGCTGACATCGGTGCATGCGCGGTATGGCACAAAGCTTGACACTGACATTGCGCATGCGCAGAAAAGTGCGGACTCTTCGTCTCAGATATCAGCTCATGTGTAGGTCAGCGTGAACATTGGCGCATGCACGGAATAGCGCGGAGATTTCAGCCTGGATATTGGTGTGTGCGTAGAACAGCAGAGAGATTTCAGCACAGACATCAGCCCACGCACAGAACAAAGTGCACGAACTGATCCCTGCTGGAATCACAGTATTGTGAACAGAGGTAAACATTCTTGAAAATACCATTCCCTAAATCCTCAGTGATGTTATAGCCAAATCGTGCTGCCGGAATGCACATTATCCAAGAACTACCTGTAGCTCAATTTCTCCATCCCAGTCAACATCCCGATGAATCTCCTCTGTAACCCTTCTAACGCTATCACATCCTTCCTGTAGTGAAGTGACCAGACCATGTATTCCAGCTGTGGCCTGACCAACGCTATGTACAACTCCAACATTACCTCTTTGCTCTTAAACCCTATGTCACGACTAATGAAAGCAAATTATATGCTTTCTTAACTATCCTATTCATGTGCTCTGCCAACTTCAGGGATCTTTGAGTAATTACCCAAAGATCCCTCTATTCCTCTAAGCTACCCAGTGTCCTGCCCTTCATTAAGTATTCCTCATCTGGTTTCTTCTTCCAATGCCTCTTCCAATGTGAAAATCAGCTTCACATCAGCTCTGAAGAAGAGTCATCGAGACTTGAAACATCAGCTTGCTTTCTCTCCACGGATGGTGCCCAACCTGCTGGGATCTCCAGCATTTTCTGTTTTCAATACAGATTCCAGCAACTCCAGTAATTTGCTCCTACCTTGAATACTATCTATCACTGATCTGTCCATCTGACCAACCCATCTATATTTTTCTGTAACCTACAATCATCTTCTTTGCTATTCTACTAATCTTGGTGCCATCGGCAAATTTGCTTAACATTCCTGCCACATTTTCATTCATATCATTTATTCAAATAACAAACAATAAGGGTCCGAGTACTGATCCTTGTGGTATACCACTGGATTCTAGTCACTCAAATAGCCTTCTACATCTACCCTCTGTATCCTATTGCTAAGCCAATTTCTGATTCATCTTGCCAAGCTTCCTTCAATTCCATGTGCTTTAACCTTCTTAATCTGTCTCTCATATGGAACCTTGTCAAAGACTTTGCTAAAATCCATATTAAATACAACATTTGAACTTCCCTCATCTACACACAATCACATTTTCAAAACCTTGGAGCAAATTTGTCAAGCATGGCCTCCCTCTGACAAAGCCAAGCTGACTATCCCTAATTAACCCATGGCTTTCCAAGTGGGTGTTAATTCGCTCCTTCAGAATTCTCTCTAATAGTTTCCCTATCACTGACATGAGACTCACTGTCTTGCAATTTTTTGCCTCATTTCTACCAGCCCTCTTAAAAAAAAGTAGAACCACATTAGACCGTCCTCCAATCCTTTGACAGATCCTCTGTGGCCAGAGAGGAATTAAATATTTGTGTCAGAGCCCCTAGCATGTCTGCCCCTGGGATGTAATACATCCGGGCCAGAGATTTCGCTCTTGTTAAGCCCAACAGAATGTCTAATACCTCACCTTTCCCAAGTCAAACCATGCAAGTTTTTTCGAGACCCTTTTCCTGAATTCCATATCTACACTCTCTTTTTCCAGAGTGAAGACTGAAGACAAGTATTCATTCAACAACCTTCCAATACCTTACGGCTTCACACACAGATAATCTCTTCTTTCCCTGGTTAACCATTCCCTTTATTCTAGTTTTTAAAATACCCTATGATTCTCCATAATCCTGTTTGCAAGTACCTTTTCATGCCCCCTTTTTGCTCTTTTAATTGCTGACGTTCCCTCGTGTATTTCCTGTATTCCTCTAGGTCTGCAGTTCTATTCTTCTTTACCCAGTCGTGAATAGTCTTAGACACCCAGGTTTCTCTGAACTTGCTGCTCCTATATTTCCCTCCAAAGGGATTTGTACTCTCCCCAGCTCCTTAAAATTAATTTTGGAAGAATACACAATAAAAAGATTAAGGTATACATGACACATTCTTGCAATCTGTGTTGTAAAATACCCTTCAAACTCGTCATTAACACAGAAAAGAACAAACAAAATTAAATAAACTAATATGGATGCAATTTGGTATGTATTGTTTATCTGAAGAGTGTATTTTCAGCCAGTTCATTATAAATTCTCTGTACTTCCGCAGTGGCCAGTTGTCTGTGGTCACTGTCACCTTGCAATCAACAGCTGAGTTCAGGCCCTATTACAAAAAATGCCAGCAAAGAGAGAGAGTCAGAGAATACGAGCATGCTCAACCAATTAAGTAACTTGTTTATTTTGGTCCCCTAAACCATCTTAAAGGCTTTTCGTATGTGACTGCAGCTTTCTTCAGAGAAGGTGGCCCAAAGTTAAAAGACACAAGGAAAAATCACTTCAACAGCTCTTTGCCCCTTAAGAAGTCAAGGCACGTGCAGAACCACAACAGACAGACTGTTCATTCTAACTCTAACTTTATGTCCTGAAGACGATAAATGGCTGTGGTTTCAAAATGTCACATTGGACTTGATAATATTAACTGTTTTCTTGCTGGGTTTCTCTAGCATTGTTTTTATTTCAAATTTCCAGCATCCTCAGTCCTTTGCTGCTATATGCAAGTCTATCCTTCTTATTTGCTGCCTTCATGCCTCATTTTATTTCCTTACTGCTTGATTTTTATTTATTCATAATGTGTCTGTGTGTTGCCAGAAAGACCAATCTGCCAACCTGAATTGACCGTCAGAAGGTGTTGCTGAGTCATCCTCAATCCAGAGTTACTTGCTAGGTCATTTCTAGAATGAACATCAGCCCTATGCATTTGGAGTCAGAGGTCAGACTGGGTAAGGATAACAGGTTCTCTTCCTCAAGTACATAATTTCTTTTACAACTGTAGTTCATGATCACCACTATTAATGTTTTAATCCCAGTTTAATTAAATGTGTAATTATTCAGCAATAAGCACTGAGAATGCTGGAGAAACTCTTTCCATGGATGCTGCCAATCCTGCTGAGTTTCCCCAGCATCCTGTGTTTCAGATTTTCAGGATCCACATGTTTTACTTTTATTCGAACAATTAGTTCTTCTGTAGAATTTATTCTCTCTTTGATTTCTTAACCATGGCCTTTGGATTATTAGTTCAGTACCATAACCAGTATGTTAGCACACTTGCAAGTTATCATAAAATCACTGAATCCTTTTCGTGCAGAAAGAGGGCATTCAGCTCAAAGAGTCCACACCAATTTCCAAAGAACATTCCACCCAGACTTGAACCTTCAACTCCATAATCACAGATTAATGATGAATCACATATTTCACTAATAAATACTTGAAGCAATGAAACTAAAGCTAACTATTGGGAAAAAAGAATAAGGAAGACTCAATATGCTATATCTGAGGACAACAATAATAATAATATCTGCCCTTATATTTGAAGTTCAAATTGGAACTGAAGAGCTAGCCTTTAATATATACACAAATAAGTGAGGAACAGACAGCCACTTGGCCCATCAAGCAACATCTGATAGATTATGGTCTGACTTCCATTTTACTGCCGCTCCCTGAAACTCTTAGATTCTTAACTAATAATGGAGTCCATCAATCCCTACCTTAAAAATATTCAATGCTTCCATTTCTCTGGGGAACTCAGATACTCAGCCCTCAAAAAAAAATTGCATCTCCACCTTAAAAGCGAAACTCTATTTTTAATAGAAAAGAGAAAGCACTGGAGAAACTCAGCAGGTCTGGCAGTATCTGTGGAGAAAGAAACAGAGTTCACACTCAGAGTCCAACAAGATTCTTCTTTGTAATTGAACTTCAGACTCAGTGTTTTCAAAGCTGGTGTTATTTTGTGAAACTAATTTAAATCTGTAGCATTAAAGTTTGATTGTGTACATTCAAAGTTGTCAAATAACAATGCAGATTTCCAGTTAATCTGGTACAGTAGTTCTCCAGAGTAATGCTGATGAATAACAAACCAGACAGGTTTATAAATGAAAACTGAAAGGTAAACATATCACTGCAGTGTTATTGGCCTTGCACTCTTCCAGACAAGATTAGATTAGATTACCTGCAGGGCAGAAACAGGTCATTTGGCCCAACAAGTTCACACCGACCCTCCAAAGAGTAACCCACCAAGAACCATTCCCCTACCCCATTACCATACATTTACCCCTGACTAATGCACCTATCCTACACATCCCTGAACACCATGGGCAATTTAGGTAAAAATAATGACTGCAGATGCTGGAAACCAGCATCTCTCCATGCTTCAGGCTCTCTGCCTGTATTCCTGATGAAGGGCTTTTGCCTGAAACGTCGATTTTACTGCTCCTCGGATGCTGCCTGAACTGCTGTGCTCTTCCAGTACCACTAATCCAGGACCATGGGCAATTTAGCATGGCCAATTCACCTAATCTGCACACCTTTGGATTGTGGGTGGAAACCAGAGCATCTGAAGGAAACCCACAAAGACAGGGGGAGAATATGCAAACTCCACTCAGACAGTTGCCTGAGGCAGGAATTGAACTCAAGTCCCTGGTGCTGTGAGGCAGCAGTGATAACCACTGAGCCACCATGCCGCGAGTGGGGAGTATTTCATTACAAACGTGAACAATGGAGAAGTAGGTAGGCATGGAGAGTCAAGAAGCAAAACACAAAAATTCCTAACCTCTGATTGGCTCTTTTAGACACAGTATTTATGTGCAGGTCCAGTTAACTTTCACGTCAATAATGATCCTCACTCCCAGCGATGGTAGTAGAGTCAGATACATTAGGGACATTTAAGCGACTCTTGGATAGGCACATGGAGGAGAGTAAATTGAAGGACATGTAGGTTAATTTGATCTTTGAGTAGGATAAAAGGTTGGCACAACATTGAGGGCTGAAGGGCCTGTACTGTGGTGCACTGTTCTATGATGTCTTGAAGGATAGCAATAATGCTTAGGGTAGGAAAATGATATGGCATTGAAGACAAATAGATAGACTCTCACTCACTGAAGATGATCATTGCCTGGCAGTTATTTTGAGAGGATTAGAATATAAAAGCAGGGATGTACTTCTGAGGCTTTAAAAGGTTCTGGTCAGACCACATTTAGAGTATTGTGAGCAATTTTGGACCCCATATCTCAGGAAGGATGGATTGGCCCTGGAGGGGGTCCAGAGGAGATTCACAGAAATGATTCCAGGAATGAAAGGGTGAACATATGGGAAATATTTGAGGACTCTGGGTCTATACTCAATGGAATTTAGAAGGATGAGGGGGATACAATTGAAACTTACAGAATATTGAATGGCCTGGACAGAGTGGAAAGATGTTTCCATTAGCAGGAGAGACTAGGACCTAGGGGCACACCTTTCAAGTGAAAGGAAGCCCTTTAGAACAGATGAGGGGAAACTTCTTCAACCAGAGAGTGGTGATTCTATGGAATTCACTGCCACAGAAGGCTGTGGAGACCAGGTCATTGAGCAAATTTAAGACTGAGATAGATTCTTGATTGTCAAGGGATTAAAAGTTAAGGGGAGAAAGCGAGAGTGTGGGGTTGAGAAATTTATCAGCCATGATTGAAGAGCGGAACATAATCGATGGGCCAAATCGCCTAATTTTTGCTCCTACGTCTTCTGGTCTTATAAATGTTATTTGTTACTTATCAAACCATGATCTCCAGATGTGGCTGCATGCAGGCAAAGACTGTTTCCATACAAGAAGTTGTAAATAGTACTGAACATCAAGAAATCATTGAAAAACTCAAATTCTGACCTTCCAATGCGATATATTATTTACTGGAGAGATAATGTGGCATTGGACAAAGGGCTAAAGATCTCCAGCATTGATGAACCTGCCTCTGAAGACTCTCAATCATTAGAAAACAATGTCTCTTCTCTCGGAAATGGACAAAACCTTTTCTTTTAAAATCATTGAGCCCTACTCTTAGATTCTCATTCAAAAGGAATGATTTTTCACACATTCACCTCCTATCAACAACTCTCAGGATCTTTTATGTTTCAATCAAGTCAGCTCTTATTCTTGTAAACTCCAACAGACAGAAATCAAACCTGCCCTGCCTTTCTTAGGGCAATCCTGATCTATTCAATCTTCTCTGGGTTACTTCCAGTGCAATTACATCCTTCCTTAAACTGAGCAGACCATGATTCTACACTGGTCTCACCAATGCCCTGTATAACTGAATCTTAACCTTCCCATTTTTTGTATCCAGCTCCCATCACAATAATTATAGTAGCTTTTGTAATTATTTGCAGTTTCTGCACATCTATGTTTTGCAATTAAGAATTAGGATACCTAGATCCTTCTATCTCAAATCTCTCACCATATAGATAAAACGCTTTATTATTCCTGCCCAAGTGGACAATATCAGTTGCACAGCCCCCTTTGCCAGATTTTTACCCATGCACCTAACCAGTGTCCATTTGTGGCCGCCTTACTTCCTCTTTACAACTTCTGAGGCTACCCACCTTTCCTAATTTCCCCTTCCCCCACCTCACCCCAGTTCCAACCATCCAGCTCCATGACCTGTCCTACCTATCTTCCTTTCCACCTATCCACTCCACCCTCCTCTCTGACCTATCACCTCCATCCACACTCCCATTCACCTATTGTACTCTATGCTACTTTCTCCCCAACCCTGCAGACACCCTGCCTCTATCCCTGATACGTTGATTTTCCTGCTCCTCGGATGCTGCCTAACCTGCTGTGCTTTTCCAGCACCACTCTAATCTACCCACCTTTGTATCATCAGCAAATTTGGCAACCGTACCCTTGCTCTCTTCATTGAAGCTTCAAATATAAAATGTATTAATGGAAAGTTACCCATTTATGCTCATTCTTTCTTGTTGCTAGGCAATCTTCTCTCCAGCCAAATACCTTACTCTATACTGAATTCTTATGTTGTCACAATAACCTTTAATGTAGCACCTTGGCAAATGCCTTCTGGAAATACAGTGCAGTATTTGACCAACTTCCTTTATCCACAGCTCCTCACAGACCTCCAGTAAATTGATTAAAGATGACGTTCCTTTCACAAAGTCATTTGACTCTGTCTAATCATCTTGAATTGATCCAAGTTTGCTGTTAATAATAGCTCCTAACATATTTGCTGTGCCAGATGTTAGGCTTACAGAGCAGTGATTTCCTGCTTTGTTGCCTTTCTGAATGAATGAGTTTCATATTCACCAATTTATTGGGTCCTTCCACCAATCTGAAAAAGATTGTAAAATTCAAACCAACACATCACAATCTCAATAAACCATTTTTTAAGTGCAAGTAGTAGCGGAGGTAGAACGAACTCGGAAGACTGCAGATAAGGTAAGGCAGCTTTTATTAAAATTATTACAGGTAGCGGGCTGCGGTGTTTATCTCTTTCACAGAAGGAGCAGGAGCAGCAGAGGAAGTGACGGGGACGAGAGGGGTAACCGGGAAGGGAAGCAGTGAGTATAAATACTCACCCTTCGACGCCAACGTCCATTTTAAGTGCGAGCAGCAGCGGAGAAGGAGCGGGAGCAGCGGAGGAAGTGACGTGGATGGAGGGGCAGCCGGGAAGGAAAGCAGTGACCGTATATATCAGCAAGGCGGCATGAGAGAGGAACTGACAAAAATCGACTGGAAGCAGAGCCTAGCAGGGAAGACAGTAGAGCAAAAATGGCAGGAGTTTGTGGGTATAATTGAGAACACAGTACAGAGGTTCATCCCCAAGAAAAGATAGATTATCCGGGGAGGGATTAGACAGCCATGGCTGACAAAGGAAGTCAGGAAATGTATCAAAGAAAAAAAAGAGAGATCCTATAAAGTGGCCAAGAGCACTGGGAAATCAGAAGATTGGGAAGGCTACAAAAACAAACAGAGGATAACAAAGACAGAAATAAGGAAGGAGAGGTTCAAATATGAAGGTAGGCTAGCCAGTAATATTAGAGATGATACTAAAAGTTTCTTTCAATACATAAAAAACAAACGACAGGCAAAGGTAGACATTGGGCCACTTCAAACTAATGCTGGAAGGCTAGTGATGGGAGATAAGGAAAAAGCAGGAGAACTTAATAAGTACTTTGCATCAGTCTTCACAGTGGAAGACATGAGTAATATCCCAACAATTAAAGGGAGTCAGGGGTCTGAGTTGAGTATGGTTGCCATTAAAAAAGAGATAGTGCTAGAAAAGCTAAAAGGTCTTAAAATTGACAAATCTCCTGGCCCTGATGGGCGACATCCTAGAGTTCTGAGGGAGGTGGCTGAGGAAATAGCGGAGGCATTGGTTGAGATCTTTCAAAAGTCACTGGAGTCAGGGAAAGTCCTGGATGATTGGAAGACCGCTGTTGTAACCCCATTGCTCAGGAAACAATCAAGACAAAAGATGGAAAATTATAAGCCAATTAGCTTAACCTCGGTTGTTGGTAAAAATCTAGAATCCATCGTTAAGGATGAGGTTATTTCCTCCTCTCTCTACAAGAATCTCAGGGAGTCCCTCTCCCACTGCAACTCCCAGGTCATTTCTTCTGCCCTGAAGCTCTTCAACCATGTCCTGAAACAAACTCGCTACCACAGCCACATTCGCTTCCTCAGTGCCTGCCTCCATAACCAACTCATCCCACACGGACTCCGGACTACCTTTAACCCAGCAGAGTTCGGACCCGAACAGGACAAACAGTACAGACTACAGATTCAAAAACACCATCAACAGTTCTCCTTCAAGATCCTCCGCTCCACGCTTGCAGCAATGCGCCGGCACCTAATCTCTCTCCAGTCAGCCCTGCCTCAGCTGAGGGCCACACTCTCTCAGAATTGCAAAGGACCCACTCTGTACTACATCCTCAGGGGAATTCATACTCTCAATAAACAGTATTTCAATTCCATCTCAAACATCAAAAACTGTAAGTACAACAAACTTTTATCCACCCACCTCCATAACCAGCGCTCCTCAAACATTCCAGAAGATTCCCCTGGCCTCGGAAACGCCATTAGCCATGCGGCTGACGCAGCTACCACCCCCACGCTGAGTGATGATGTCACTTCCACCCCCATCATGGCCACTCCCACAACCACTTCCACCCCTCACGATTCCTCATGCATCACACCTGAGATCACTTCTGCCCTTCACATCATCGCTGATGCCACACGCTCAGTGACTTCCACCACCCCTACTGCCATGGTCACCACCACTTCCACCCCCACCAGCGCCACTCACCTGCATTCTGCTGACACACCCCCCACAGACCCCACTGTCACTATTCCCACGCCACAGAACCCTGAGGGGAACACCACCCCAGCTCATGACTCCACCCCCCATTCCCCCCCACCATCACACCCACTCCAGGTACTGGCTCCGACCCCACTCCCAGCTCCACACCCACACCAGATCCCAGTTCCGAGCCCTGCCGAGTTTTCACCATCCCCCCAGACCTCCCCCTCACTGAGGACGAACGATCAGTCCTCCGCAAAGGACTCACCTTCATCCCCCTCCGTCCACGCATCAATGAATTTAATACACGCCGTGACATCGAACAATTCTTCCGTCGCCTCCGCCTCCGAGCTTACTTTCACAATCAGGATTCCCGTCCACCTTCCGAGGACCCCTTCGCCCACCTCCAACACACTGCATCCACCTGGACACCCCGCGCTGGCCTATTACCGGCCCTCGACCTCTTCATTTCCAACTGCTGCCAGGACATTAACCGCCTCAACCTGTCGACCCCCCTCCTCCACTCCAACCTCTCACCCTCAACGCGCAGCCCTCCAATCCCTCTGCTCCAATCCCAACCTCACCATTAAGCCAGCGGATAAAGGGGGTGCAGTGGTAGTCTGGCGCACTGACCTCCACACCGCTGAAGCCAAACACCGACTCGAGGACGCCTCTTCCTACTGCCCCCTCGACCATGGCCCCACCCCCCATCACCAAACCATCATCTCCCAGACCATACAGAACCTCATCACCTCAGGAGATCTCCCACCCACAGCTTCCAACCTCATAGTCCAGGAATTCCTCACTGCCCGGTTCTACCTCCTTCCCAAGAACCACAAGCCAGACCACCCTGGCCGACTCATTGTCTCAGCATGCTCCTGCCCCACTGAACTCATCTCTACCTACCTTGACACTGTCCTATCCCCCCTAGTCCAGGAACTCCCCACATACATTCGAGACACCACCCACACCCTCCACCCTCCACCCCCTCCAAGACTTCAGTTTCCCTGGCCCCCAACGCCTCATCTTCACCATGGATATCCAATCCCTCTACACCTCCATCCGCCATGACCAGGGCCTCCAAGCCCTCCGTTTTTTTACTCTCCAGACGTCCCCAACAGTACCCTTCCACTGACACTCTCATTCGTTTGGCCGAACTGGTCCTCACCCTTAACAATTTCTCCTTTGAATCCTCCCACTTCCCCCAGACCAAAGGGGTAGCTATGGGCACACGTATGGGCCCCAGCTATGCCTGTCTCTTTGTTGGCTACGTAGAGCAGTTGATCTTCCGTAATTACACCGGCACCACTCCCCACCTCTTCCTCCGCTACATTGATGACTGCATTGGCGCCACCTCGTGCTCCCGCGAGGAGGTTGAACAATTCATCAACTTCACCAACACATTCCACCCTGACCTTAAATTTACCTGGACCAGCTCTGACACCTCCCTCCCCTTCCTGGACCTCTCCATCTCCATTAGTGATGACCGACTTGACACCGACACTTTTTACAAACCCACCCACTCCCACGGCTACCTGGATTACACCTCTTCCCACCCTATCTCTTGCAAAAATGCCATCCCGTATTCCCAATTTCTCCGCCTCCACCATATCTGCTCCCAGAAGGACCAGTTCCACCATAGAACACACCAGATGGCTTCCTTCTTTAGAGACTGCAATTTCCCTTCCCACTTGGTTAAAGATGCCCTCCAACGCATCTCGTCTACATCCCGCACCTCCGCCTTCAGACCCCACCCCTCCAACCGTAACAAGGACAGAACGCCCCTGGTGCTCACCTTCTACCCTACCAACCTTCGCATAAACCAAATTATCCGCCGACATTTCCCCCACCTCCAAACAGACCCCACCACCAGGGATATATTTCCCTCCCCACCCCTTTCCGCCTTCCGCAAAGACCGTTCCCTCCGTGACTACCTGGTCAGGTCCACATCCCCCTACGACCCACCCTCCCATTCTGGCACTTTCCCCTGCCACCGCAGGAACTGTAAAACCTGTGCCCACACCTCCTCTCTCACCTCTATCCAAGGCCCTAAAGGAGCCTTCCTCATCCATCAAAGTTTTACCTGCACATCCACTAATATCATTTATTGTATCAGTTGCTCGCGATGTGGTCTCCTCTACATTGGGGAGACTGGGCGCCTCCTAGCAGAACGCTTTAGGGAACATCTCCAGGACACCCGCACCAATCAACCAAACCGCCCCGTGGCCCAACATTTCAACTCCCCCTCCCACTCTGCTGAGGACATGGAGGTCCTGGGCCTCCTTCACCGTCGCTCCCTCACCACCAGACGCCTGGAGGAAGAACGCCTCATCTTCTGCCTCGGAACACTTCAATCCCAGGGCATCAATGTGGACTTCAACAGTTTCCTCATTTCCCCTTCCCCCACCTCATCCTAGTTTCAAACTTCCAGTTCAGCACTGTCCCCTTGACTTGTCCAACCTGCCTAGTTCCTTTTCCACCTATTCACTCCACCCTCTCCTCCCTGACCTATCACCTTCATCTCCTCCCCCACTCACCCATTGTACTCTATGCTACTCTCTCCCCACCCCCACCCTCCTCTAGCTTATCGCTCCACGCTTCAGGCTCACTGCCTTTATTCCTAATGAAGGGCTTTTGCCCGAAACGTCGATTTCGCTGCTCGTTGGATGCTGCCTGAACTGCTGTGCTCTTCCAGCACCACTAATCCAGAATTTGGTTTCCAGCATCTGCAGTTATTGTTTTTACCTCTGATTAGAACTAGTCAACATGGATTTAGTAAGGGGAGGTCGTGCCTGACAAACCTGTTAGAATTCTTTGAAGAGGTGACAAATAGGTTAGACCAGGGAAACCCAGTGGATGTGGTCTATCTAGACTTCCAAAAGGCCTTTGATAAGATGCCACACAGGAGGCTGCTAAGTCAGGTGAGGGCCCATGGTGTTCGAGGTGAGCTACTGGCATGGATTGAGGATTGGCTGTCTGACAGAAGGCAGAGAGTTGGGGTAAGAGGTTCTTTTTCGGAATGGCAGCCGGTGACATTTCGGAATGGCAGCATCCCACAGGGTTCAGTGTTGGGGCTGCAGCTGTTCACGTTATATATTAATGATCTGGATGAAGGGACTGGGGGCATTCTAGCGAAGTTTGCCAATGATACGAAGATAGGTGGACAGGCAGGTAGTACTGAGGAAGTGGGGAGGCTGCAGAAGGATCTAGACAGTTTGGGAGAGTGGTCCAGGAAATGGCTGATGGAATTCAACGTGAACAAATGAGAGGTCTAGCACTTTGGAAAAAAGAATACAAGAATGGACTACTTTCTAAATGGTGAGAAAAGTACAAAGGGATCTGAGAGTGCTAGTCGAGGATTCTCTATAGGTAAACATGCAGGTTGAATCCATGATTAAGAAAGCAAATGCAATGTTGTCATTTATCTCAAGAGGGTTGGAACATAAAAGCAGTAATGTGCTACTGAGCCTTTATAAAGCTCTAGTTAGGCCCCATTTGGAGTACTGTGTCCAGTTTTGGGCCCCACACCTCAGGAGGGACATACTGGCACTGGAGCGTGTCCAGCGGAGATTCACACGGATGATCCCTGGAATAGTAGGTCTAACATACGAGGAACGGCTGAGGATCCTGGGATTGTATTCACTGGAGTTTAGAAGGTTAAGGGGAGATCTAGTAGAAACTTATAAGATAATATATGGCTTGGAAAGGGTGGATGCTAAGAAATTGTTTCCGTTAGGCGGGGAGACTAGAACCCGTGGGCACAGCTTTAGAATTAGAGGGGGTCAATTCAGAACAGAAATGCGGAGACATTTCTTAAGCCAGAGAGTGGTGGGCCTGTGGAATTCATTGCCACGGAGTGCAGTGGAGGCCAGGACACTAAATGTCTTCAAGGCAGAGATTGATAAATTCTTGATGTCACAAGGAATTAAGGGCTACGGGGAGAATGCGGGTAAGTGGAGTTGAAATGCCCAGCCATGATTAAATGGCGGAGTGGACTCGATGGGCCGAATGGCCTTACTTCCACTCCTGCGTCTTATGGTCTTAATTTCTTTAATGACCTCGGATGAAGTCCATCAAACCACAGATATATGAGCCAGCAGATCCAATGTGCTCAATACCAAAGATTCTACAAGTACATGAAGGGCAAAAGAGTAACTAGGGAGAGAATAGGACCCCTCAAAGATCAACAAGGCTGTCTCTCGGTGGAACACTAAATGAATATTTTGCTTCAGTATTTCCTGTGGAGGAGAATATGGGGACTAGAGAAATAGTGATATCTTGAAATGTCAAAATTACAGATGTGGGGACACTGTGCATCAAAATGTATAAAGGGGATAAATCCCCAGGATCTGATCAGGTATATCCCAGAATTTTGTGGGAACCTAGGGAAGTGACTGCTGGGCCCCTTGCGGAGATATCTGTATCAGTCATGAGTGAGGTGCTGGAAGAGTGGACGATGGCTAACATGGTGCTACTATTTAAGAATGGTGGTAAGGAAAAGCCACAGAACTACAGACTAGTGAGCCTGACATCAGCTCTGGGTAAGTTGCTGGAGGGGATTCCAAGGGACAGGATGGAGACATGTACATGGAAAGTAAAAGTTGAGCAGGGACAGTCAATATCGGTTTGAGTGTGGGAAAATACGTCTCACTAACCTGACCGAGTCTTTTGAAGTGACAAAGAATATTGATGAAGGAGGAAAGATAGATGTTGTCTACATTGAATTCAGCAAGGCATTCAACAAGGTTCTGCCTGGTAGACTGATTAGCAAAGTTAGATCACATGGAATACAGGGAAAGCTAGCCATTTGGATACAAAATTGGCTTGAAAGTAAGAGAGAGAGAGTGTGTGGTGGTGGAGGGCTGCTTTTCAGAGTGGAGGCCTGTCACCAGTGGTGCTCCACAGGGATCAGTGTTGGGTCTATTTTTTGTCATCTATATAAATGATTTTTGTGTGAACATAGGAGATGACACCAAAATTGGTGGAGCAGTGGACAGTGAAAAAGGATATCTCAGGGCACAACGGGACCTTGATCGGATGGGCCATTGGGCTAAGGAATGGCAGATGGAGATCAATTTAGGTACAGGTGAGTTATTACATTTTGGTAAGGTGAATGAGGGCACACTTAACGGTAAGGTCCTGGGGAATATTGCTGAACACAGAACTTGGGGTACAGGTTCATAGTTCCTTGAAGGTGGAGTTGCAGGTTGACAGGGTAGCAAAGCAGGAATTTGGTATGCTTGCCTTTATTGGTTAGTGCATGGAGTATAGGAGTTGGGAGATCATATTGCGTTCCTACAGCACATTGGCTTGGCCACTTTTGGAATACTGCGTTCAGTTCTGGTCTCACTGCAATAGGAAAGGGTTCAGAAAAGATTATTAGTATGAAATGAAATTAAATCAACAGTAAGAAACAAGTCAGATAGTATAGAATCTGTGTGGATAGAACTCAGGAACCACAAAAGGTTTAAAAGAAAAACAAAGTTGGAGTTATATACAACCTCCAAACAGCAGTCAGGAACGGGGGGGGGGGGGGGGGCAAGTTGCAACATGAGATAGAAAAGACTGTAGAAAAGGCAAAGTTACAGTGACCATGAGGGATTTCAATATACAAGTGGACTGGGAAAATCAGGTTGGCAGTGGATTGCAAGAAAAGGAATTTGCGGAATGTCTACTAGATGGTTTTTCAGAGCAGCTTGTGGTGGAGCCCACTAGGGAACAGGCAATGCTGGATTTAGTGTTATGCAATGAAGCAGACTTGATAAGGAAGCTTAAGGTGAAGGAACATTTAGGAGGCCGTGATCATAATATGATTGAATTTACTCTGCAATTTGGGAGGGAGAAGATAGAATCAGAGGTAACAGTATTACAGCTGAATAAAGGCAACTACAGAGGCATGAGGGAGGAGCTGGGGAGAACTGACTGGGAGAGGAGCCCAGCAGGAAAGACAGTGGAACAGCAATGGCAGGAGTTTCTGGGAGTAATTCAGGAGACACAGCACAGATTCATCCTGAGGAAAAAGAAGCATGGTACAGGAAGGATGAGGCAACCATGGCTGACTAGGGAAGTCAGGGATAACATAAAAGCAAAAGAGAAAGCATGTAATGTAGCGAAGGGCAGTGGGAAACCAGAGGATTGGGAAGCTTACAAAGACCAACAGAGGGCAACAACAAAAGAAATAAGAGAAGATTAAATGAGGGTAAACTAGCTAGTAATATAAAAGGAAGACTGTTAGAGCTTCTGTAAATATATAAAAGGGCAATACAGAGGCAAAAGTGGATATTGGGCTGCTGGAAAATGACGCTGGAGAGATAGTAGTGGGGAACAAGGAAATGGCTGAGACACTGAATAATTACTTCTCGTCAGTCTCCACAGTTCAAGACACAGGTAATATCCCAAAAATTCAAGACAGTGAGGAGGCAGAGCTGAATATGCTCACCATCACCAAGGAGAAGGTACTAAAAAAACTGAATGACCTGAAGGTGGATAAATCACTTGGACCAGATGGACTACACTCCAGAGTTCTAAAGATAGATAGATGAAGAGATAGCGGAGGCATTAGCGGTGAACTTTCAGGAATCGCGAGAATCAGGGAGGGTGCCAGAGGAGTGGAAAATCGCTAATGTGACACCCTTGTTTAAAATGGGAGGAAGGCAAAAGACGGAAAGTTACAGACTGATTAGCCTAACCTCGGTCATGAGTAAGATCCTTGAATGCATTGTGAAGGGTAAGATTTCTGTTTACTTGGAAGTGTGTAGTAAAATAGGGCAAAGTCAGCATGGTTTCATCAAGGGGAGGTCATGCCTGACAAATCTGTTAGAATTCATTAAGGAAGTAACAAGCAGGTTAGACCAAGGACAGCCAATGGATGTTGTTATCGACCTGGACTTCAAGAAAGCTGTTAACAAGGTGCCACACAGGAAGCTACTTAGTAAAATAAGGGCCCATGGTGTTAGAGGCAAGGTGCTAGGATGGATAGAAGCCTGGTTGTCTGGCAGAAAGCAGAGAATGGAGATAAAAAGGTCCTTCTCAGGATGGCAGCCGGTGACAAGTGGCGTTCCACAAGGGTCAGTGATGGGACCACAACTTTTCACTTTGTATATTAATGATCTGGATGAAGGAACGGAGGTCATTCTGGCTAGGTTTGTAGATATTGCAGGTAGAGGAACAGGTAGCATTGAAGAGGTGAGGAGGTTGCAGAAGGATGTGGACAAGTTATGAGAGTAGGCAAAGTGGCAGATGGAGTACAACGTGGGAAAGTGTGAGGTCATGCATTTTGGTAGGAAGAAGAGGCATGGACTATTTTCTAAAATGGGGAGAAAATTCAGAAGTCTGCAGTGCAAAGAGACTTGGGAGTTCTAGCCCAGGACTGTCTCAAGTTCAACTTTCTGGTTGAGATAGTAGTTAGGAAGGCAAATGCAATTATGGCATTTATTTTGAGAGGACTTGAATATAAAAGCAGGGATGTACTTCTGAGGCTCTAGTCAGACTACATTTGGAGTATTTGTGCAGTTTTGGGCCCCGAATCTCAGGAGGGATGTACTGGCCCTGGAGCGTATTCAGAAGAAGTTCATGAGAATTGTCCCAGGAATGAAAAGCTTAACATATGAGGAACATTTGAGGATTTTGGTCTTTACACAATAGAGTTTAGAAGAATGAGATGGAGGAGGATCTAATTGAAACATACAGAATACTGAATGGCCTGGGCAGAGTAGATGTTGGGAAAATGTTTCCATTGGTAGGAGAGACTAGGACCTGAGGGCACAGTAAAGAGAAGACCTTTTAGAATGGAGATAAGGAGAAACTTCTTCAGCCAGAGAGTGGGGAATCTATGGAAATCATTGCCATAGAAGGCTGTGGAGACCAGATCATTGAGTATATTTAAGACCGAGACAGATAATTCCTGAGTATCAAGGGAATGAAGGGTTACGGGGAGAAAGCAGGAGAATGGGGTTGAGAAATGATCAGCCATGATTGAATAGTGGAGTAGACTCAATGGGCTGAATGGGCTAATTTCTGCTTCTATGTTTTATTTAGAAGGATGTTGCCAGGGTTGGAGGGGTTGAGCTATCAGGAGACGCTGGATAGGCTTGGCCTATTTTCTCTGGAGCTTCAGAGGCTGAGGGGTGACCTTACAGAGGCTTATGAAATCATGAAGGGCATGCATAGGATGAATAGCCAAGGTCTTTCACCCACAGAGGTGTCCAAGAAAGATTTAAAAGGGACCTAAGGAGCAATTTTTTCACACGGAGTATGGAGCGTGTATGGAATGAGCAGTCAGAGGAAATGGAGGGTGATACACTTACAACATTTAAAAGGCATTTGGATGGGTACATGAACAGGAAGGGTTGAGGGATATGCATCAAATGCTAGCAAATGGGACTAGATCAGTTTAGGATATCTGGTCAACATGGACAAGTTGAACTGAAGGCTCTGCTTCTGTGTTGTATGTTTCAGGGCTATAACAAAGAACCATTCAGCCCACACACAGCACCTTTCTAAACTAAAAACCTTTCGCCTCTAGCAGTCTGTATCACACATTCCCTGCCCATTCTGTCAAACTGTCTTTTAAACATTGCGGCTGCATTTATTTCTGTCTTTTGCCTTACCACCTCCTCCGGAAGCACATCCCAAGCATACCACACACTTTCCAAAAACAAAACTTTTCTCTCATCTCCTTTTAACTTTCTCCCTTTTACCTTAAACTTATGTCCCCTAGTAACATTTTTTCTAGGGTAGAAATGCCAAAGACTCCGACTATCTATTCTATCCATGCCTCTCAACTATTTAAACCTCTATTCAGTCTAACTTCATCCCTCAGCCTTTGACTTTCAAGTGAAAACAAACCAAGTTTGCCCAATCTATCTTCATAGCTCCAGAGACCCGGGTTCATTTCCCACCTCAGGCAACTGACTATGTGGAGTTTGCACATTCTCCCAGTGTCTGTGTGGGTTTCCTCTGGGTGCTCCAGTTTCCTCCCACAGTCAAAGATGTGCAGGTCAGGTGAATTGGCCATGCTAAATTGTCCATTGTGTTAGGTAAGGGGTAAATGTAGGGGTATGGGTGGGTTGCGCTTCGGCGGGTCGGTGTGGACTTGTTGGGCCGAAGGGCCTGTTTCCACACTGTAAAGTAACCTAATAATTAAATTAGGCAACATCCTGTGAACCATTTTCTGTACCCTGTCCACCATTTTCTGTACCCTGTCCAAAGCCTCGACATCCTTCTGGTAGTGTGGTGCCCAAAACTGTACATACTATTCCAAATGTGGCCTAACTGAAGTTCTATCTAGCTGCAACATGACTTGCCAATTTTTATATTCTATGCCTCAGCTGCTGAAGACAAGCATCCACTTGTGTTGCCATTTTCAGTGAACTGTGGACCTGTATGCCTGGATTCCTTTGTAAGTTGATGCTAGTAAGAGTTCTGCCATTTATTCTATACTTCCCTCCTGCATTAGATCTTTCAAAATGCATCACCTCACATTTGTCCGGATTAAACTCCATCTGCCATTTCTCCACCCAAGTCTCCAGCCTACCTGTATCCTCACAATCCTGCTGGCAGCCAACCCCAATCTTTGTGTCATCTGCAAACTTAAGAATCAGGCCACCTGCATTCTCCTTCAAATCATTTATACGTCCCACCATTGGTCACAGATCCCCCAGTCAGAAAATCACCCTCCCACTGCTTCTGTCCGTCTTCGATGAAGTTAGTCCTGATTCCTTCTTACCAACTCACTGCAGGTCCCATTGGAGTTCACCTTCTGTATCAGCCTGCCATGAGGGATGTTGCCAAAGGCCTTGCTAAAGTCCACGTAGACAATATCTACTGAGCACCCTCAATCACCTTTGTTACTTCTTCATAAAATTTCAAATCAAGTTTGAGACACACCTCCTTCCCCACACAAAGCCATGCTGTCAATCACTAATAAGTCTATATTTTTCCCAAAAGTGAGAAAATGCTATTCCTAAGAATCTTCAATAAATTTCCTTACAATTTATGTAAGGCACACCAGCCTGTAATTTTCCAGATTATCCCTGTTGCCCTTCTTAAATTAAGGAAAAATGCTGGCTATTCTTAACAAATATTTTGTCTCAATATTTGCATAAGAACCTCCCCACTTTCTAAGGTTTTATGCATAAATTTTCATTATGTTTGAATGGACCTACCATTTCCCTCCCTATCCTCTTGCTCCTTAGACAAGTGTAAAACACCTTGGGAGGTTCGTTCCCATTTCCTTGGTGAGTGCAGTTTTTAAGCTTCTTCCTTTCAATTCCTGATTCACTTCCAGGATAATCACTTGTATCCTTTAGTTTAATCCTTTATGGAAATGGTGCGGGGGGGGGGGGGGGGGGGGGGGGGTGGGGGGGGTTCGCTAGCCAGATCAGTATTTATTGCCTACAAGATGGCAGTGAACTGCTTTCTTGAACCTCTGCATTCCAGTGGTGTAGGTAGATCCTGAGGAGAAAGTGATAGTTACTCCAGCTAACAGCTAGGAGGATGACAACTTGCAGGTGGTGATGACAATAGACTTTACAAAGACCAAAGAAAACTTACAGCCCAGGAACAGGCCCTTCAGCCCTCCAAGCCTGAGCTGATCCAAATGTACTGTGTAAACCTGTCAGTCAATTCCTAAGCATTTGTATCCCTCTGTCCCCCATCACCACCTGCATCTGTCCAGACACATCTTACATGAATCTACCGTGCCTGCCTCTACCACCTCTGCTGGCAATGTGCTCCAAATGCCCACCACCCTCTGTGTGAAGTACTTACCATGTGTATTCCCCCTTAAACTTTCCACCTCTCACCTTGAAAGCATGACCTCTTGCTATGGAATCCCTCACCCTGGGAAAAAGCTTGTCTCTATCCACCCTGTCTATACCCCTCATGATTTTGTAAACCTCATTCAGGACCCCCTCAATCTCCTTTTTTCTAATGAAAATAAACCTAACCTACTCAACCTCTCTTCATAGCTCGCACCTTCCATACCAGGCAACATCCTTGTAAACCTTCTCTGCACCCTCTCCAAAGCATCCACATCCTTTTGGTAATGTGGCGACCAGAACTGTACACAGTATTCTAAATGCAGCCGAACCAACGTCTTGTACAATTTTAACATGACTTGCCAGCTCTTATACTCAATACCCCGTCCAATGAAGGCAAGCATACTATATGCCTTCTTGACCACTCTATCCACCTGTGCAGCAACCTTCAGGGGACAATGAACCTGCACTCCCAGATCTCTCTGCCCATCAACTTCTCCCAAGGCTCTTCCATTCATTGTATAATCCACTCTGGAATTAGTCTTCCCTAAATGCATCACCCCACATTTGTCTGGATTGAAAGCCATCTGCCACTTTTCCGCTCAATCTATCTATATTCTCCTGTATTCTCTGACAGTGCCTTATGCTTTCTGCTACTCCACCAATCTAAATGTCATCTGCAAACTTGCTGATCATACCAACAGTACCCTCTTCTAGATCAGTTATGTATATTACAAACAACACCACTGACCCCTGTGGAACACCACTGGTCACCTTTCTCCATTTCGAGAAACTCCCTTCAAATACTACTCTCTGTCACCTTTATAATGAAAACAGGTGCAAAATATCCATTCATTTCAAGTGTCATTTTCCATTATTAATCCCTAGATTCACTTTATTGGACTGATGTTCACTGTGTTAACTTTTAAGTTTCTATAAAAATGCTTACTGCTTTCATGCCCTCATAATTTACCTGTAAGTTTAAAATAATAGTCTTGCAACATCTTCTCTGCCCAAACAGTTTAAAACTGTGATGGTGGCGTAAGTAAACAATGGTAATCATGTTGTTAGTGTAATTATTTAGCAAACACTAGCCAGAGGAATAGGTTCACAAGCTGCATTCTATTGTTGGTTTCCCAAAAAACTTGGAACCCAATAACTCCCAGCTGCCTTATCCATAGCAATGCCATGGTGCATCCGAGTTGAGGCATGAGCAACATTGCACGCTTGAGTGTAGTTAAAAAAAAAACACAGTTGCATTGCTGTTTTGAGAGCAAGATAAAAAGCTTTGGCAAAATGTCGCTTTGGAAAAGGAATTTTGCAGGAGGGAAATCATGCTAGACAAATCTAATGTAATTTTGCAAGAATGCAACTGGTAGAGAGTTAATAAGGACAGCTAGTTAATAGAGTTAACTTAGACTTTCACAAGGGTTTCAATAAGGTCCCACATAAGAGAGAGATTCTACTGCACAGAAGAGGAGGAAATGAGCAACAGGGCTGCAGTGATAAGGGAGTCAGGGGTACACAGGCCACAGCTGTGAATCCAGGATGGTGTGTTGCCTCCCTGGTGCCAGGGTCAGGGATGCCATGGAACAGCTGCAGGACATTCTGGAGGAGAGGGTGAGAAGCCAGTGGTTGTAGTACACACATGTAAACACAAGGTGAATATAGGAGATAAATTAACATTCAGCACATCCAATACAGTAATCTCAGGATTACTCCCAGTGCCAGGGCAGAATGGCCTACTCCTGCACCTATTTGTCTATTGCCACATGCTCATGAGGATAGATCAGTTAATAAGGTAAAAACAATGACTGCAGATGCTGGAAAGCAAATACTGAATTAGTGATGCTGGAAGAGCACAGCAGTTCAGGCAGCATCCAACGAGCAGCGAAATCGACATTTCGGGCAAAAGCCCTTCATGAAGGGCTTTTGCCCGAAATGTCGATTTCGCTGCTCGTTGGATGCTGCCTGAACTGCTGTGCTCTTCCAGCACCACTAATCCAGTAGATCAGTTAATAAGCAGCTAGAGAAGTGGTGGACATTGGAGTGTTTTAGAGGCAGTAGGTCCAGCTGGGGCTGGATCGCGGCAAGGGCTGTTCGGGGCCTTTGCCCAAAACGTCAATTTCGAAGCTATTTGGATGCTGCCTGAACTGCTGTGCTCTTCCCGCACCACTAATCCAGAATCTGGTTTCCAGCATCTGCAGTCATTGTTTTTACCTCGTTGATTTTAACCCTACTGCGAATCCTCTTGCAAGGATGCCTGCCTTGAAGAAGTTTTCCTCTTCTCCTCTACAAGAATATGCTACTTTCTCCCCACCCCAACCCTCCTCTAGCTTATCTCTCCACGCTTCAGGCTCACTGCCTTTATTCCTGATGAAGGGCCTTTGCCCGAAACGTCAATTTCAAAGCTATTTGGATGCTGCCTGAACTGCTGTGCTCTTCCAGCACCACTAATCCAGAATCCCGTTCTAACCGCTGCATAACTGCTTCTGCTAAGAGTCCTGATATAGGCGATCCCGTTAATTTGTTTGTAGATCTTGGCACTGAAGGTGAAGTGGGGTATTAAGGCACAAGTCTATTAGTTTGAGGATGCTGTCCTTGTTGGTGGAGTTGGTGCGGTCAGGTGCTTGTGTCCTTGGTTCTTCCAACAGGGAGGCTAGTTTTTCTTTGGCTAGGGTGATGTTTATTGATGTGAATAGGACCATCACACCAACAGAAACCATGACCTAGTCATCCTCTACCTTGGTGTCTTTGATGAATTGAATTGAATTTATTGTCAGATGGACCGAGGCACAGTGAAAAGCTTCGTCTTGCGATCAATACAGACAGATCACAGTTAAGCAACATTATAGTAAATAATAGGCAAACAGTGGCAAAAACAAAGACATGGGTACAGGCGAATGTTAAGAGTTTGAGAGTCCATCCAGTATTCTGTTCAGGCTTCTGTATCTTCTCCCTGATGGTAGAGGTTGTAGAAAAACATTGCCAGGGTGGGATGGATCTTTGGGAATGCTGGTGGCCTTTCCTTGACAGTGGGCCTGGTAGATGGATTCTATGGATGGGAGGTTGGCCTTTGTGATTGTCTGGGCGGCATTCACCACTCTCGTGAATGGTACAGTTGCTATACCAGGTAGTGAGACATCCAGACAAATTTCCAAAATTCCTCAGCTGCCTGAGGAAGAGGAGACATTGTTGGACCTTTGTAACCAGTGCACCCACATGAAGAGCCCAAGAAGCTAGTTGCGGATGACCACTCCCAGGAACTTGACACACTCCATCCGTTCCACCTCCATACTGTTAATGTGTAGGGGGGGCATGAGTAACATCCCACCGAAAGTCAATGCGTTCCTTGGTTTTGTTGGCATCGAGAGCTAGGTTGTTCTCAATGCACCATTTTTCCAGGTCTTCCATCTCCTGTCTGTAGCCTGTTTCGTCACCATGTGAGATTCGACCGACTATGGTGGTGCTATCAGCAAACTTGTAAATGGCATTAGTCTGGTATTTAGTGACACAGTTGTGGGAATACAATAAGTACAGTAGGGGACTGCATACACATCCCTGTGGGGCACCAGTGTTGTGTTAGTGAGGGTGAAATATTGTCCCCAGTCTTCACTGATTGTGGCCTGTGGGTCACGAAACCGAGGATCCAGTTGCAGAGTGTGGGGCTTAGTCTGAGATCACTAAGTTTAGTAATCAGTCTCGAGGGGATAATAGTGTTGAAGGCTGAACTGTAATCAATGTGTAGGATTCTTACATAGCTGTTTTTGGTGTCAAGATGTTCAAGGGAGGAGGGAAGAGCAAGTGGTATAGCATTTAACGTGGATCTGTTGGTCTGTTAGGCAAATTGGAGTGAGTCAGGAGTAGTGGGGAGGCTGGAGTTGATTAATGCCATGACCAACCTTTCAAAGCACTTCATGCCCAAAGTTAGGGCCACTGTGCAGTAGTCATTGAGATATCCATGAGTTTTTTTTAGGCTAATGTTATGAAATTCCTAGGTGGAGAGGATGGAGTGGCTAGAGTCTTCTACGAGGTGTTTCAGTTTGCATTGTAGTTCCTAGGCTAGTCTGTATGTCGGTGTATTAGGAAGTGAGACTATAGGTCGGAGGGTGGGGGGGGCATGTTTATGTACCTTTGGTAATTCAGAAACAGGGTGTGTTGGATCCTTCAGGTTTTATTTTTCAGAGGACTGTGTTATTAATTTCTCCTGTGCAGTGAAGGTTTGCTTTAAACAGTTTTCTAACTATGGAGTTGGGTCCATCGCTACCTGTTGGTAGGTGTCAGTATCTGCGAGTAGCATGTTTGCTTTTTCAACATAGTGTCCTGTTCAGGATGAGGGTCATGTGTCGTTTGAGGGTCATGGCAAGATTACAATTATTGTCTTTTGAGTCCTTTCCGGGCTTTCCTTTCCTGTGTGTTGAGGGCGTTGCTTTCTTTCTTTCTGCTTGATGTTGTTGCTACTGTCTGTCCGATGGCCTGCTGGGTTTCTTCCGTAGTATGTTGTCTCAGGGTGGATTCCAGTGCTGCTAGGAAGTCCTTTTTGCCCGCGTCCCTATGGTCGAAGTCCATCTCTCATACTAGGACTGCTTTTTCCTTGTCTGAACGCAGTTGGTCTCACAGGTTCTTTATCAAAGTCTCTGAATTGTCAGTGTCATTGCTGTGCGTATACGTTTTTCTTATAGGGTTAGTCTTCTCATGGTCTTGGTTTGCTGTTTAGTGTTGATGGCTCATTCTAGCATATTTGTCCATTCACAGTTGGTCACGTTAGTGTACAGAGTTTTTGGCATGAAATTTCTCATTCGTATTTGTGGAGTCTGTTGTGGGCATCACTTATTTCTCATACCATCCTGTGGCTGTTCTGTTCTGCTGGTTTGTGGGACGTTGAGAGGTTGTATTTGACAAATCTGAATAATAACTGTTTTCTGAGTCACTCGTATAGGAAATAGTGCTTAGTCAAATGGCATTGATTTCCCATCTTGGGGTAATTTGAATATATCGCACACATTGGTGTTTGCGATTTTGGTTAAATGCAATAAAACCCTTCCTTTAAAAGACTGAAGAAAACCAGATTGCATTTATGATCATAGCACAGAAACAGTTAAAACAGTGAAAGGTAATCAACTAGCAATTATATCATTTTCAAATGTAGAGCAAACCAGTGACACCAAATGCCCCAACCCACTGCTGCAATCAAATAAGCAGTGGGAAGAGCAAACAGCCATTCAGCTCCCCTTCACCAGATTCTAACAGTTTGAGGCACTGGGCACCATTTGCACTCCATGCAACTGAATCTCAAGTTAGTTTGTACCAAATGCAAGTGAGAAATTATCCTAAATTTAAGAACCACTCCTTAAAATATTAGCATATTAAGTTTGAAATGAAGAACAAATATCAATTTTGACAAATAATATCACTGTCCTACTTTAGTTTGTAAAAAGAATTCAACTTGCCCTCATGACACACCTTTAATCTTTCAGTGCAAAAATCTGAAACAGTTTAAAGTGCAGCGCCGTCCAAATGGTCATCCCACGAGACAATGCATCACGTTCCACTACTGTCACTGAACAGTATTGGTTGCAATAGCAATAGCTTCTGCAATAGTTGGTACATCAAATACGACCAGCACATATTGCACATCATTTCCACACCATTTGTGAGTTGAGTTTATAAATTCAAAAAGGAAAGAATGTGCAAGGTTATGGGAGAAGGCAGGAGAGTAGCACCCACTGAGATGCAAATTTGGAGAGGCAATTCAGACACAATGGGTCAAAGGTCTTTCTTCTGTACTATAATTCTCCTTCTGTAATAATTCTGCAGTTCAGAGAGGGGAGATACCAGGTGGAGGGAAGGTCATTGATGAAGCAACTGAAGATGGCTGGGACAAGGACTCCATCCTGAAGAATTCCTGCAGAATGTCCTGGAGTGGGGATGACTAACAGCCACAACGATCTTCCTATGTGCCAGATATGACTCCAACCAGAGAGTTTGCCTCTATTACCCATTCATTCCAGTTTTGCTACAGTTTGTTGAAGCCACTCAACTCACCTCTGGTATTCAGCACTTTTGTCCACGTTTGAACCTAGACTGTAACGAGGCCAGGAACGGAGTGGCCCTGGTGGAACCCAAACTGGGGGTCACTGGGCAGGGTCATTGCTGAGCAGGTGCTGCATGGTAGCATTGTTGAAGACCCCTTCCATCACTTTACTGCTGATCAACAGTAGATGGATGGGATAGTAATTGGCTGGGTTGGATTGGTCCTGCTATTTTCATGTACAGGATATACCTGAGCAATTTTTTACATTGTCAGGTAGATACCACAATTGTAACCATACTGGAAAAGCTTGGCTAGGGTAGCAGCATATTCTGGAGCACAAGTCTCCAGTACTACTACTAGAATGTTGGCAAGGCATATTGGAGACACTAAATGGTGTAAAACCTATGTTTATTGATATCATGTAGAGTGAACTAAATTGTCTTAAGACTGGTATCTGTAATGCTGGGGACCACTGGAGGAGGCCAAGATGGATCAGTCATTTGGCATTTCATGCTGCAAATGCTTCAGCCTTATCTTGTGCACTGATACGGAGGGATCTACCATGAAGGATGGGGATAATTGTGGAGCCATCTATCAGCGAGTTGTTTAATTGCCCATCACCATTTACATCTGGATGTGACAGATCTGATCCATCGGCTGTAGGATCACTTAGCTATACGTATCACTTGCTCCTTATGCTATTTGGCACGCAAGTAGTCCAGTTTGGTGGCTTCACTAGGTTGACACCTCATTTTCAGATTATGCCTGGTGCTGCTCCTGGGAAGCCCTCCTGCACTCTCCGCTAAACCAGGGTTGATGCCCAGGCTTAATGGTAACGGTCAAGTTGGGTATATGCCAAACATGAGGTTGCAGGTAGTGCTGGAGTACAGTTCTGCTGTTGAAGGCTCACAGCATCTCATGGTTGCCCAGTCTTAAGTTGGGAGATCTATTCAAAGTGTCTTATTTAGCAGTGGTAGTACAACACAGACAATGGAGATTAAATTACAGAAAACAGAAGAGTAAAGGCAAATATACAAAAAAAATTTTTTTTTAAAAAGACGATGCCAGAAATGTGAAGTTCCACCAATCAATAAATAATTAACCTACAGCATTTCTTTTCTCTTGAAAGGTGAAGATTGAAAGGCGATCTAATATAGATTGAGATTTAAGTTTAGGAGTAGACACAAAGCAGAAGAGGGGAAAAGT
The DNA here is from genome assembly GCF_047496795.1 of Chiloscyllium punctatum. Lineage (NCBI taxonomy): Eukaryota > Metazoa > Chordata > Chondrichthyes > Orectolobiformes > Hemiscylliidae > Chiloscyllium > Chiloscyllium punctatum. Next base: position 131,086,790 of record NC_092745.1, read on the forward strand.
CTAAAGATCAGTGGCCTGACGAAGAGTTATGCCCGAAGCATGACTCTCTTGATCCTCAGATGCTGCCGGACCTGCTCTGCTTTCTCTAGTGCTAGATGTTATCAACTCTGACTCTTCAGCATCTGCAGTCCTCATTATCTCCAAGATTGTGGAACCCTCTATCTCAGATAATGGTTCAGCCAAACAGAACATTAAAAGGATGAATATACGAGAGGCTGAATAAGTGCAGGAAGGAGAGAGCAGGGGGTTATATCGATGCAGTTGAGGAGGAATAATGGAATGAGACTGAGACTGAAGTGGAAAATAAACATTGGCAAGATCCTGTTGGACTGAATGGTGTTCCTGTGCTGCAAGTGACACATAAATCTCACTCCCATCCGTCATCTCAGGGGAATGTCTGATCTCTCAATACGATTTCAAAAGGAACAACAACAACATTCTCCCTGTGTGCTGGCTGATTTTTGTTCAACCAATATCATGAGAACAGTGCTGTGAGCCACTGATATTCAGCAATTGCTGTTCCCTCATTACAAAAGTGACATGGAAAAGTATTTAATTCACCATGAACCACTTGGAATGCACAATGCTCCGCATAAAGGAAAGTATTTCCTTTACCAAAATGATTAATAACATAGCCCATTAAAAGTGATAGCAATAACCAGGTGTAAATGAAAACAAATCAGCTATACGCTAAACATCATGAGATGACAGTTCCCTATAGAGTGATTCAAAAAAGATTTGCAGTTTTGAATCAATGTTTGCAGGTACAGCAGGTTGTTAGGTAGGCAATAGAATATTATTGTTTATTGCCAAAGAAGGCCGGCAAAAATAGGGAAGCTTTGCTACCGATGCAAAGTTTTAGTGAGACCACATCTGGAGTATCATAGGATATATAGAACATAGAATATTACAGTACAGTACAGACCCTTCAGCCCTTGATGTTGTGCTGACCTGTGGAACCAATCTGAAGCCCATCTATCCTACACTATTCCATTTTCATCCATGTGTTCATCCAATGACCATTTAAATGCCCTTAAAGTTGGCGAGTCTACTACTGTTGCAGGCAGTGCATTCCATGCCTCTACTACTGAGTAAAGAAACTACCTCTGACATCTGTCCTATATCTATCACCCCTCAATTTAAAGCTAAGCCCCCTCGTTCTAGCCATCATCATCATCAAGGAAAATGGCCCTCCCTGTCTACCCTATCTAACCCTCTGATTATCTTATATGTCTCTATTAAGTCACCTCTCAACCTTTTTCTCTCTAAGAGCAACAGCCACAAGTCCCTCAGAATACCTTCCCTCCATACCAGGCAACATCCTGGTAAACCACCTCTGAGCCCTTTCCAAAGCTTCCACGTCCTTCCTATAATGCAGTGACTAGATCTGTATGCACTACTCTATGTACACACCAGAGATTTGTACACCTGCAGCATGGCCTGGCAGCTCTGAACCTCAATCCCTCTCCTAATGAAAGCTAACACTGTATGGCAACTTTCAAGGATCCAAATACACGGACACAGAGATCTCTCTGCTCATCTACACTACCAAGAATCTTACCATTAGCCCAGTACTCTGCATTCCTATTACTTCTTCCAAAGTGAATCACTTCACACTTTCCCACATTAAACTCCACTTGTCACCTCTCAGCCCAGCTCTACAGCTTATCTATGTCTCTCTAACCTGCAACATCCTTTGGCACTGTCCACAACTCCACCGACCTTAGGGTCATCTGCAAATTTACTAACCCACCCTCCTACACAGTCATCCAGGTTATTTATCAAAATGACAAACAGCAGTGGACCCAAAACAGAACCTTGGGGTGCACCACTAATAACCGAACACCAGGATGAATATTTCCCATCAACCACCACCCTCTGTCTTCTTTCAGCTGGCCAATTTCTGATCCAGACCACAAAAATCACCCTCAATCCCATGCCTCTGTATTTTGTGCAATAATCTACCTTGGGAAACTTTATCAAAGCCTTACTGAAATCCATATACACCACATTAACTGCTTTACCCTCATCCACTGTTTGGTCACCTTCTCAAAGAACTCAATAAAGTTTGAGAGGCACAACCTACCCTTCATAAAATCGTGTTGACTATCCATAATCACTTATTCTTCTCAGGATTATCAATCCTTTCTCTTATAACCATTTCCCCACAACCAAAGTAAGGTTCTGGTCTATAATTACCAGGGTTGTCTCTACTCCCCTTCTTGAACAAGGGATCTGCTATCGAGTTTTTGAGAAGATTTGTAGCTCAGGTTGAGGTTCTGGATGTAGGTTTGCGTGCAGAGCTGCAAGGTTTGTTTTCAGACATTTCATCACCATACTAGATAACATCAGTGAGCCACTGGATGAAGCACTGATAGTATAGCCCACTTTCTAAGTATGTTTGGGTTTCCTTGGGTGGCTCACTGATGTTAGTGCAGTGATGAAACATCTGAAAATGAACCTTCCAGCTCAGCGAACAAACCTACATCGACAACATTTGCTATCCTCCAGTCTTCTGGCACCATTCCCGTATTAAGTGTAATTTCGGTCTAGTTACTTAGAGGAGACCATAATCACATTCATTACCAGAATGTCAAAGAAGCTTTTTCTGAATGCTATGAGAGTTTAGGAGAATGTTGCCTTATGAGAGAAGGCTGAACAGGTTCAGGCTATGCTCACTGAACTTTAGAAAAATAAGATTGATCTTACTGAAACATACATCCTGAAGGAACTTGAAATAGTAAATACCAGAAAAAGGTTCCCCTGGTGTTTGAGACTAGAACTAGGGGTCACAATTTAAAAAATAAGGGGTCTCCTATTTCAAATAATGCAGAGAAGAAATTCTCTTTCAAGGTAATGAGTCCATGGAACTCTTCCTCAGAGTGCAGGTGAGGGAGAGGCTTAAATATTTTTAAGGCAGAAATAGATACCTGCCAATGAACAGGGAGTCAAATGGCATTGGGATACAAGAGTATGGAGTTGAGGGCACAAATGATCCACGTTGCAAAACTTGAAGTCACCCAAAACTCTGCTGCCAGTGTCCTAACTCTCACTGCCCTGCTTTCCATCACCTATATGGTTGTTGTGCTCCACTGACTCCTAATTACGCAATGCCCCAATTTAAAAATCCTCGATACCTCAGTGACCTCGCCCTCATTTCTCTAATCTGCACAAACCTCCAGGATCTTGTGCTCCTCTAATTCCATATTCTAATTCTGCACTTTAAATTCACTCCAATGTTGGTGACTACACTTGCTGCTGTCTGGGCCCCAGACTCAGTAATTCCCTCACTAAAAACTTTTCCATATCTCTATCTCCAGTTTCCAAAATAAAATGGCCAAAAGCTTGGTTTATCTTAATATGACCTTATTGTCTCTAAAATTTGTTTTGTAACCCTCCAGAAACCTTAGGATATCTAACAGTCATGAAATTATCATCACTGTTGGAGCAAAGCGGTTAGCACTGCTGCCTCACAGCGCCAGGGATCTGGGTTCGATTTCACTCTCAGGTGACTGTGTAGAGTTTGTACATTTTCCCTGCGTCTGCGTGGGTTTCCTCCAGATGCACCGGTTTCCCCCTGCACAAAGATGTGCAGGTTAGGTCAATTGACCATGCTAAATTGCCCATAGAGTCAGATGCGTTAGTCGGGGTAGATATGGGGAATGGGTCTGGGTGGGTTAACTGTTCGGAGGGTCAGTGTGGACTTGTTGGGCCAAACAGCCTGTTTCCACACTGTCGGGAATCTAATCTTATTGGATAGTCTTATATCATTTGTGTGAAACTTCATAGTGTAGCTTCAAGTTAGGTATTGGCATTCATAAGAATCACTGGGGCCACCTCACCGATTTCTGTATTTATCTGCAATTCAATTATTATGTGACAGTATCTGCATTATGTTAATATTCTAAAATTAATTGCTAGGTGTTCTGCAAAAGCATGTAAACAGTCTCAATTCTCTTCTGAACAACAGAATTCAAGTTTCACCCAGGAAAGCATACATTAAGAATACTATTTCAAATAGTAACAAAGTCAATTTGCATTTCAAAATTTCAAACAGAAGCATTGTAATTGTCTTTATTTTAAAGTTCATCCTAGCTATCACAGAGATTGTCCTATCAAAATACATATTTGCATGCCTAAAATTAATGTGTCCTTAACTGGAGCTTGTGCCAAGCCTACAACTTTGAATCCATATACATGGATCTATATTAGTCACAGGAGTAAGCCCAACTTCCTTCTATAAGCAAGTCAGGTAGCTACTGGCAACATGAGCCTTATTAGTCTGGAGCATTTTTCATTGGTAAAAATCAGTTACATATTTTATCAAGCATAAGCCAGATTTTCAAACCTTATGATAACTAGCAGTTTGAATGTCTCAATATTTAAGTTCATTGTAACAGTTTTAGAAAGAAATGTTTAAATATACAACCACATAGATCACTAGTGAGCCCCTTTTCCACAAAACTCCCCACACGAAGCAAAAGTTTCTTTGTCAGCTTTTATTTTCATACCAGGAACAGGAACAGCAACAGGCAGAACTAAAAATGAGGGGGTCAACCTGGTGAAGCTCCCAAACAGGATTACTTGTGTGTGAAATAGCATAAGGAGCAAGTAATACACAAAGATAAAAACTAATATCATTTACAAAATACCTTACAAGAACTGTAACAAACACTAAATTGGACAAACAGGCAGATAACTAGCCACCAGGATACATGAACATCAAGTAGCCACAAAAAGACATGACCCTCTCTCACTAGTAACCTTACACACAGATGAGGATGGACATAAATGGGGCAACACATCCATTCTAGGACAAGCCAAACAGAAACATGCACGCGAATTCCTAGAAGCATGGCATTCCAACTGGAAATCTATCAACAAACACTGACTTAGCTCCCATTTACCAACCCTTGAGAAAAAGAACAGGAAGTGACATCAGCCCAAGGAACCTAAACAAATAAAAAGCAGACCACACCCCAGTGATACATCTGGAGGCTCACAGATATTATCTAGTCAGACGTACAGCACGGAAACAGACCCTTCGGTCCAACCTGTCCATGCCGACCAGATATCCCAATACAATCTAGCCCAACCTGCCAGCACTGGCCCATATCCCTCCAAACCCTTCCTACTCATATACCCACCCAAATGCCTTTTAAATGTTGCAATTGTACCAGCCTCCACCACATCCTCTGGCAGCTCATTCTATACACGTACCACCCGCTACATGAGAAATTTGCCCCTTACGTCTCTTTTATATCTTTCTCCTCTCACCCTATACTTATGCCCTCTAATTCTGGACTCCCCCACCCCAGGGAAAAGACCTTGTTTATTTATCCTATCCAAGCCCCTCATGATTTTATAAACCTCTATGAGGTCACCCCTCAGCCTCCAACACTCCAGGGAAAACAGCCCCAGCCTGTTCAGCCTCTCCCTATAGCTCAAATCCTCCAACCCTGACAACATCCTTGTAAATCTTTTCTGAACCCTTTCAAGTTTCACAACATCTTTCCGATAGGAAGGAGACCAGAATTGCACGCAATATTCCAACAGTGGCCTAACAATTTCTTGTAGAGCCGCAACATGACATCCCACAACTCCTGTACTCAATACACTGACCAATAAAGCGAAGCATATCAAACGCCTTCTTCACTATCCTATCTACCTGCGACTCCACTTTCAAGGAGCTATGAAATTGCATTCCAAGGTCTCTTTGCTCAGCAACACTCCCTAGGACCTTACCATTAAGTGACAAAACATCTGAAACTGAACCTTCCAGTTCAGTGAGCAAACCTACATCCAGGACCTCAACTTGAGTTACAAGTCCTCTCAAAACTCACTAACAAGGAATCCTAGCAAAACTGGAATCAATGGGAATTAGGGAAAAAAAACTGTCTGGTGGTTGGAGTTTATACCTGGCACACAAAGATGTTTGTGGTTGTCAGAGGTTAGTCATCTCAGGTTCAAGATATCTCTATTGGAATCCCTCAGCAGTGTCCTCAACCCAACCATCTTCAACTGCTTCAATGACCTTCCTTCCATCCCAAAGTTAGATATAGGAATGCTTCAGATGATTGCAAATGTTTAGCACCATTTGTGACTCCTAGATACTGATTCAGGCCATGTTCAAATAGAACAAGATCTGGATATCTAGGCTTGGGCTGACAAGTGGCAAGTAATTTTTGCACCACAAACACCAGGCAATGACAATCACCAATAAAGAGACAATCTAACCACTGCCCCTCGACATTCAATGGTGTTCCCATCACTGAATCCCCCACTGAATCAAAATCCTCATGGTTAACATTGATCAGAAACTCAAATGGACTCAACAGTGGCCACAAGAGCAGGTCGGAGGCTAGGAATACTGCGGGAAGTAGCTTACCTCCTGACTCCCTCAAACATGTCCTCCATCTACAAGGCACAAGTCAGGAGTGTGTTGGAATACTCACTTGCCTGGATGGAGGCAGCTGCAACAGCACTCAAGAAACTCAACACCATCCAAGGCAAAGCATCCTATTTGGCTGGCATCACATCCATAAACATCTACTGTCCACTACCTCAGTAGCAGCAGTAATATGTATTATCTAGATAATACACTGCAGAAATTTGCTAAAAGATCCTCAGACAGCACCTTCCAAACCCATGACCACTTCCACTTTGAAAGACAGGGGCAGCAGATACATGGGAACACCTGCAAGTTCCCCTCCAAGCCACTCACCAAGCTGACTTGGAAGTACACTGCGGTTCCTTCACTGTAACTGGGTCAAAATCCTGGAATTCCCTCCCTAAAGGCATTGTGGGTCAACTCACAGCAGATGGACTGCAGCAGTTCAAGGAGGCAGCTCACCACCACTTTCTCAAGGACAACTAGAAACAGGCAATAAATGCTGGGCAGCCAGCGATGTCCACATCCCATGATGAAATAATGAAAAAGCATTCGGGCCAGTTTCACTGAACAGGTTATCAGCAGTTAGCAGTAATGATCCAGTTCTACTGTCAGTAATAATTGGACTTCAGTGCCTCATGCCTTTGGAGTGCACACAGTAAAGTAACACATGCCTTTCTAGCACTGGAATACATGCAAGTTTAAGGCTTCAATATCCCAGCTGGTTAATGTCTTATAATCTTGATTTCAACAAGGGAGGCTGGATGGAATTTTAAAAATGTCTAGTTTCCTGTTTGACTGCTTCTCAAAATTATTTCCACATGACTGTCAAGTGCTCAGTATGACTGCTTTTAAAGTTACATCCTGTTATCTGATTTCAATGCACTCTTGACAACGAACAAACACACCAACCCATCTGTCAAATTAAAACCAACTAACCACTGCAAGCAAAACAAATTAGCACTGTTAATACTGATGAGTTTGCATCTCACTCAATTAAATATGATTTTAATTCAAAGACAGCCAGTGGGAGAAAAGATCAAACCTTACAGAATGGCAGAAGGAACAATGTAGATCTTATACTTCCACTACATTCAATTCATGCTTCACACGCACTACAAGATACTGAAAAGCTCCAAAAAAAATTGGTAAAAAAAAATCTGTGCAAGTGAAATTAATTGCAAAGGGACCCAATTCAGAGAAGATTCAAATATATCATGGTATTTTTAAAAACAAAGCTGCTATTGTTAAAAGAAAAGCTTTCTTTTGAAAAAAAAGCTGCTATTTAAAGACAACCAGAGAGAAATATTTAGAACAGAGTTACTGGCTATCCAAATTTTATGGCCTTTAGCCTTCTCATACATGTTAGACTTCACTCAAATAAGTGTGTAATTATACATATATTGCTTACTGGTATAAGGTCCAGCTACGGAGAAGCAGAGCAAGGTCAAATATCTCAAATGTGCCATGATGATTCCTGTGGTCAGAGTCAAGCAGAGGGAAAAGTACCAGATTACATCCTATCATCCAGGATACCGCAACTGTATCCACAATAAGAAATTGGAGAAGCCATTAACCCTATCAGTGAAGTATACAGTATCTTCAATAATGGTGCAAATAAGTCATTGAAATTACCATTGTAACTTGTACTGAGTGGCAGAAATTAGAACTGCCTGCATTCAAGGACCTTTGCAGAGCTGTCTTTAACAGCAGTTAAAATCTCTAATTTCAAAAGCAGCACAAAATAGCTTTGCCATCCATTGAAATTGAAAAGCTGAAGAATAGTATTAACACATCCCTTAATACAAAATATAATCCTGAAGATGATTTTCACCTTGACTTAAATTGCAAAACTTGGGGCTAAATTACCTGACAATGTAAAGATTTTTAATTACTTTTGAATCTGTACAAGCATCAATACAAACACAGTAAATCATAGCACAATTTTGAGACATTTGTCTTTCCTACATGTGTGCATTTGACAAGGTGCCACATAAAAGACTGATCCAGAAAATTAGATCCCGGGGGTTAAGGGTATTGGTTTAGGATTAACTGACTGACAAAGCAGAGGGTTGGAATAAATGGGCCCTTCTCTGGATAGTGAACTGTAATTACCTGGCAGGGCTGAGTTCCTAGACCTCAACTATTTATTCTCCATATAAATGATCTGCAAGCAGGGACAGAATGTAACAGAATTTGCAGATGATACTAAACTAGGCAGGAAAGTAGGTTCTGATGAGGAGTTAGAGTTTATAGATGGATATTGATAGGCTAAGAGAATGGGCCAGAATCTGGCAGATGGAGTTTAATATGGATAAGTGTGAGCTCATCCATTTTAGCCAGAAAAATAAAAGACAAATTATTTAAATGGGAAGCAGATTCAAAGTGCGTCAGTGCACCCTTGTGCATGCGCCACAAAGTGAGAATCCAAGTAAATGAAATCATGGCATTAATTGCAAAAGGACTGGATTATAGAAGCAAAGTTGTGTTGTTACAATTATAGAAGGTGTTGGTGAGACCAGGTCTAAAGTAGTGTGTCCAGTTTCAGTCTCCCCACCTGAGGCATGGGAGGCAGTTCAGAGGAGGTGCACCAGGTAGATTCCAGGGATGAAATGGGTGTTGCACAAGGAGTTGAAAATCTTGGCTTTGTACTCACTGGGAAGGAAAAGGAGGGGGGGGGGGGGGGGGGGGGGAGGAAGAGGAGGGGGGCTGGGGGGAATGGCAGGGGGGGGGGGGGTGAAGAAAGGGGAATGCAGTACAGAAAATGCTGAAGGGGTTTGATAACGTGGATGTTGGACAGATGCTCCCTGTTGCAGGACACAGTCAAAAACAAGAGATCATAGATATATAGTGAGAGGAAGTTAAGTTCAAAACTGAGATGAAGAGGAACTACTTCTCTCAGAGGTCTGTGAATCCATGGAACTTACTGCCACACTGCAGCAGAGGAAGAATCAAAACAACAGATGCAAGAAGGAAATAGATAAGTGAATGGGCAAAACTGTGGCAGATGGAGTTCAAAGTCAGCAAGTGTGTGATTATCCATTTTGAACCAGTAAAGAATAGATAAAGGCACTTTACAGATGACTGGAAGTTAAGTACAGTGGATGTCCAAAGAGACTTGAAGGTTCACATGCATAGATCTTCAAAAAGTCACAAACAGGTGCAGAAAATAATCAAGGCAGCTAACAGAACGGCCTTTATATCTAGGGGACCAGTGCAAAGATGCAGAAATTGTGCTGCAGTTATACAAAATCCTGGGTAAATCCCACTTGGAGCAGAGATCGAGCACCACACCTTAGGAAAGATAGAATGACCTAGAAGACAGCACAACATACATTTACAAGAATAATACCTAGACTTCAGGGGTTAAGTTATGAAGAGAGATTACACACATTAGGTCTGTTTTCTCCAGAATTTAGAGGGTTAAGGGGGAATCTGATCAAAGTCTTTAAGGTATTAACAGGAAAAGACATGGTGTATAAAGAAACTATTTCCATTGGTTAGGAATTCTAGAACTACAGGCACAGTCTGAGAATTAAGGTCAGATTGTTGAGAGGAGATATTAGGAAGCACTCCCGTAAAGGGTAATAAAACTCTTGCACAAATGCAGGATCAGTTGTTAATTTAGAGATGATTTTTGTTAAGCATACTGTATTAAGTGATATGGGCCAAAGGCTAGTATAATGCAGTTAAGCCACAGATCAGCTATTATCTCATTGAATGGTGGAACCACCTTAAAGGGCTGAATGATCGACTCCTGTTCTTATACTCCTATAGGTCTATTAAAATTGAGACAGAAGTCATAGCGTATAAAGCTATTTTAAAAAGCAAATTAGGATGGATCATATGCTTTCACCAGCTTGTATCACCATTCAACAGGATCACTGCTGATTTACAGTTCACATCTACACTCCCACCATATATACACAGTTTGATTTTTATGTTTGAGAGTACGATAGATTAGAAAGTTAATTCTGGACAGTATTGGCAAACAATCCTAAATAGTATCAGGGTCCTCTAACCTGCCCCAAAGACATGATCCTGATACACAGGTAACAAGAGCATTATAACACTTCTACTTGCAATCAGTCTGCAATATCGCCATACCAAACAACCAAATATCAAGAAGGAATTAAAACTGAGTAAGAAATGGAATGGAGACTGTCAAATCTATGATACTTCAGTCTGATCAATAAATTCTAAAAGTCAAGGATAATCAGCTAACACATTGACAACTTGTCTGAAAATAATGGCAACTGAGGTAGAGATTAAATCAATACTAGGATGATAATTTTTTTTTAAATTTCAATCCTCCATTATGTTAAATAACTACTCATTTGTGACTACTATTTTGAAAGAGTGGGCCATGACCAGTCCTTTATGAATCATTCGAGAGGTGAGTTTTAAAACATTTTGCAATAACCTAGCCTCAATACTGTTGGGAGGGAGTTCCAAAAGTGGCTTAACATCACCTCTGAATGGCCTGGCTATCATTAAGATTTTACCCCTTTGTTCTGGACTTCCATGAGAGGAAACTTTCCCTCTATCTACCCACCCAATGAAATCATTCAATCACCTTAAAACAAATCCACAAGATCACCTCTTTAATCTTTACTCAAATAAACAGAAACTAGTTGATACAAATGTCCTCATTTTAAACACATTGCTGTGGTTCTGGAATCACATATAGGCCAGACCAGGTAAGGGATGATTTCCTTCCCTAAATATATAAATCAAATTTCAGAGAATAATAAGGCAGTAATAGGGGATTTTAACTAATCATTAACTGGAATTAATTGTTTCCTCCATATCTTAAACACCAATCTTCTTAAATTGCATCCAGGAGAACTTTTAAATCAGAAAGCCGGACAAAGGAAGGGACAGTTCTCAATCTAACATTCAGAAACGAGCTTAGCATCAGGAGAGGAGGGCATTTTGGAGATGGGACCATAACTCAGTTTTGTTTAGGATCATTATAGAAAAGGATAAGGACGGGCTGGGAATAAACATTCTAAACCGGGGGAAGGCTAATTTGACCGAGGTTAGATCAAGTAGTCTGGGAGTAGCTACTTGCAGCTAAAACAGTGTTGGAGCAATGGGAGGTATTCACACAGAGGAAGTATCAACAGTACAGTGCAAAGGATGAAACCAGAAGCAGAGAAGCCTGGGTGCCAAGGGGCAGAAAGGTGAGGATTAATAAAATAAAATTTTGCAGATACTGATGGCTCAATGCAGCAGAGTCCCTAGAGGAGCATAAAAATGCAGTGAAAGTCTTAAAAAAGGAAAGAGATTGCACCAGAAAGCATTCACGGTTAGATTCAAGAAAAACCCAAAGGAGTTTCTTAAAAGTATAAAGAACAAGAGAATAAGGAGAAAAGAATAGGGTCCATTAGGGACCACAGAGAGAATCTGTGTGTAGACCCAGAACATGTGAACACAGTCCTCAGTAAATAATGTGTCAGCCTTCATAATGGTTACAGGGATAGACATCAGGAAGGAGGACAGAAAGATTAACTTAAAGAGTGAAGAGGCACTAGTGGGTTCAACAACCTTCATGATGGATAAACCCACAGGCCCAGATGTGATGTCTCCCAAGTTGTTGAGGGATTCAGAGAAGATACAAGGGACCCAGGCAATAATTCTCAGATTCATTCTGACCACAGATGTGGAAATTGCTCACATGATCTCGTCACTTAAAAAAACAGAGCAAAGGATAGACCAGGAGATAATAGCCCAGTCATTTTAACCTCAGTGGTAGATAAGTTATTAGAAAGAACTCTGAGGGACAGATTATATTAGAGTTTGGAAAAAACACATTTAGGGAAATTCAGCATGGACCTGAGGGATGGTAATCTTTCAAAACTTTAAACTAACATTTGAAGAGCTAACAGGAGTACTGATGAGTGTAATTGTAGTCCACATGGAATTTTGCTAAGCTTTTTATAAAATCACTCCTGACAAACTGGTCAAACAAGCAAGAACCCATGGGATCCAAGACAAAAAGACAAAGGACTACAATGTGACTGGTACAACTCTGGGAAGTACTGAAGCTCAGATGGGCCTTGGTGTTGCATATTCACAGATCCCTGAAGGTAACAGAGCAGTCAATAAGTGATCAAGGAGGCAAATGGGATACTGGTCTTTATTAGCCAAGTCATTGAATACAAGGGCTAGGAGTTTGTGATGAAACTGTAGATAATAACAACCAACAGCTGGAGTACTCTGAGCAGGTCTGGTCACCACATTACAGGAAGGATGTGAATACACTGGAGGGGGTACAGGGGTGGTTTGTCAGGATGTTGCCCAGGCTGCAAGATCTGAGCTGAGGGGACATATTGGATAGGCTGGAGTTGTTTTGCCCGGAGCAGAGAAGGTTGAGGGCAGATCTGACAGAGGTGTATAAGATTATAAAGGGGCAAAGACAGGGTGGATCATAAGGCACCTTTCTTCCTTGGGAGAGGGATCAGTAACCAGGAGGCATTGATTTTGGATAAGAGATGGAGGCTAAGGGAAGAGTTGAGAATTTGCCACTACCCTCTGGGTGAACAAATCTGAAACACTGTCTGAAAGGGTGGTTGAATCAGGAACTCCTGTAACATTTAAGAAGGTATTTACTTACATTGCCATGGCCTCGAGGGCTTAGGGCCAAGAACTGGAAAATAGGATTAGTACGGTCACATCTTTGACCAGCATGGACACAGGGTGTCCAATGGCTTCCTTTTGTACTACAAATGTTCTGAATCTGATGTTTCAACAATAATTCTATTAGTTTTAAAATAGTGATTGAAAAGGATAGACCAGATCTAAAAGTTGAGGTTCTAAATTGGAGGAAGGCTAATTTTAACAGTATCAGACAAGAACATTCAAAAGCTGATTGGGGCATATGTTTGCAGGTAAAAGGACTGCTGGAAAATGGGAAGCCTTCAGGAATTAGATAACAGGAGTCCAGAGATAGTATGTTCCTGTCAAGATGAAAGGAAAGGCTGGTAGGTGTACAGAAAGCTGGATGACTAAAGAAATTGAGGGTTTGGTCAAGAAAAAGAAGGAAGCATATGTCAGGTATAAACAAGACAAATTGAGTTTGTCCTTAGAGTATAAGGGCAGTAGGAATATATTTAACAGGGAAATCAGGAGGGCAAAAAGGGGACATGAGATAGAGTTAAGGAGAATCCAAAGCTATTTGTCAAAGGGTTTTTCCAAATACATCAAGGACAAAAGGTAACTCGGGAGAGAACAGGGGCTCCTCAAAGATCAGCAATGCAGCCTTTGCATGGAGCTGCAGGAGATGGGGGAGATACAGGTGCACAATCCTTTTTCCGAAATGCTCAGGACCAGCTGGTTTTCGGAATTCAGAATTTTCTAATTTCAGAATAAGTGACAGTTTGATGATAAAAGTTTGAAAAATCTTACCTAACAGCAGACACACTGAGTAAAACGGGCTGTGAAACAGAATGGAGGCCTGTCAGTGCTGAGCCACACCCCCACGTCACATCTGAGTAACACGGATCGAGTGGGTATGGAGTTGGGCTAACTGTTTGCGTGCCAAACAACCTTGTTAATGAGAAAAAACTTCACAAAAAACATCTGTTTTCAGATAAAGACTTATCTACTTGTACTAAACAAGTATTTTGCATCAGTGTTTACTGTGGAAAAGACATGGAAGATATAGAATGTAGTAAATAGATGGCAACACATTGAAAAATATCCATATTACAGAGGAGGAAGTGCTTGATGTCTTAAAACGCATAAAAGTGGATAAATCTCCATTACCTGATCAGGTGTACCCTAGAACTCTGCGGGAATCTAGGGAACCGATTGCTGGGCCTCTTGCTGAGATTGTTGTATCATCGATAGCCACAGGTGAGGCGCCGGAAGACTGGAGGTTGGCAACGTGGTGCAATTATTTAAGAAAGGTGTTAAGAACAAGCCAGTGAACTACAGACCAGTGAGCTGGACCTCAGTGGTGGGCAAGTTGTTGGAGGGAATCCTGAGGGACAGGATGTACATGTATTTGGAAAGGCAAGGACTGATTAGGGATAGTCAACATGGCTTTGTGTGTGGGAAATCATGTCTCACAAACTTGATTGAGTTTTTTGAAGAAGTAACAAAGAGGATTGACGAGGGCAGAGTGGTAGATGTGATTTATATGACTTCAGTAAGGAGTTAGGCAAGGCACCTCATAGGAGACTGGTTAGCAAGGTTAGATCTCATGGGAATACAGTGAAACTAGCCATTTGGATACAGAACTGGCTCACAAGGTAGAAGACAGAGGGTGGTGGTGGAGGGCTGTTTTTCAGACTGGAGGCCTGTGACCAGCGGAGTGCCACAAGGATTGGTGCTGGGTCCACTACTTCCCGTTATTTATATAAATGATTTGGATGTGAGCATAAGAGGTGTATAGTTAGTAAGTTTGCAGATGACACTATAATTGGAGGTGTAGTGGACAGCTAAGAAGGTTACCTCAGATTACAATGGGATCTTGGGGCCAATGGGATTTAATTAAGATAAATGAGAGGTGCTGCATTTTGGGAAAGCAAATCTTAGCAGGACTTCTCCATTTAATGGTAAGGCCCTAGGGAGTGTTGTTGAACAAAGAGACCTTGGAGGTTCATAGCTCCTTGAAAGTAGAGTTGCAGGTAGATCGGACAGTGAAGGTATTTGGTATGCTTTCCTTTAATCGGTCAGAATGTTGAGTAGAGGAGTTGGGAGGTCATGTTGCGGCTGTTCAGGACATTGGTTTAGCCACTTTTGGAATATTGCGTGCATTTTTGGTCTCCTTCCGATCAGAAAGATAGTGAAACTTGAAAGGGTTCAGAAAAGATTTACAAGGATGTTGCCAGGGTTGGAGGATTTGAGCTATAGGGAGAGGTTGAATAGGCTAGTGCTGTTTTCCCTGGAGCATCAGAGGCTGAGGGGTGACCTTATAGAGGTTTATAAAATCATGAGGGGCATGAATAGGATAAATAGACAAAGTATTTTCCCTGGGGTGGGGGGAGTCCAGAACTAGAGCGCATAGGCTTAGGGCAAGGGGGGAAATATATAAAAGAAGCCTAAGGGACAACCTTTCACAGAGAGTGGAGAGTGTATGTGGAATGAGCTGCCAGAGGAAGTGGAGGAGGCTAGTATAATTGCAACATTTAAAAAGGCATCCTGATGGTATACGAATAGGAAGGGTTTAAAGAGGGATTTGGACCGGGTGCTGGCAGGTTGGACGGGATTGGAGTGGGATATCTGGTCGGCATGGATGAGTTGGACCTAAAAGGATCTGTTTCCATACTGTATATCCCTATGACTGAGACGAATCCTTTTAACCCAGTACCATTCTAGCAGATTAGCGCATTACCTGCTCCAAAACCTATATGCCCTGAATGCAGTACCAAATACGCAATGCCTAAAGTAGTCATCAGGTTTAAATGCTGCCTCAAGAAACTTGCTTAAATGTTTGGGGTGCTTCCTTTTGTTGCTACACATTTCTAGCCAAAAATTGATATTGCAGCAAATGTACATTATTGATGTACAGCAGGTTAATGCTGCATGATCAGTGACAATGGGAATTCAATACATCTCTAACAAAACAGGTTATTGAAAAAACTAGCAAATAGTAGTCAGTTAAAAAAGGTGGTTCTAACACCTCACTAAGAAGCAAAGCAGTTTTACACAAAAACCAAAAAGAGGACACTTTAAAAAGAGGTATAGGAGTTACCCATTCTCCCAAGCTCAAAGTAGATGTTTATAATGCCCAAAACAAATTTCAAGGGTATAAACAACAATTATAACTAAAATTATTTGATAATTTATTATTCATACATTCTACAAGAGCTTCCTGAGACAATACAAACAGCTTACCTGAAACTGGAGGCCTGTGGACACAGATTTCCTCCATGCTTGCCTCACTCTTAAACTTGCATACACAGGTCTGCCTATGCAGCTGCCCACTGTTTGTGGAATTTGTAGAATTCACAGAATTTCCCTGATTCACAATCACTGGGACTATCTGGGATTCTTGCACACTTTCAGAACAATTTTCAGAGGTCCCCAAGATAATTGGTCCCTTTAACAAATCACCACCAGGTAATAAACATTGCTTCATCTGCAAGCTGCTGACAGGCTGATCAACTTTAGCCACAGAAATCCTCGGGGCAACTGCAAGTTTTATATGTGACAGATCGACTTCTTCATCTTCTGGAATAGGGTTGTACCATATTTCCCCTTCATCATCTGCATCATTTTCTTCATTATGATCCAGAGAGTTCCCTTCAGTATGCCTTCGATCATTTTGTTGGATATGTTCTCTTGGCAGAACTGCAGGCTGCTGCTTGCTTTCGTGTAAGGGACTTGGATTACTTGTACGATTTGTTAGCTCTACTGCTACAGAAGCATTGGTCTCTTCGTTCATTTGAGGATTGAGTGTGCATTGTTGCAGCCAGTTTCGTTTTTTGGACACCGTAATGTTGTTTATGTGTGGCCTGTGGTTATTGAGTTCAGTAGCTTCAGTGACTTTCAATTCTCTCTTGATAACAGAAGAAGCATGAATTGTTTCAATGAAGTCTTCATTGGGAGGGAAGAAAAAGGAAAAGCTTATTAATTTTGCAGAAAACAAAGTACACTCAGATACAATAAAACAAGTTTCATTAAACCTTTCAAAAAGATGACTTCCAAATCCTGAAATTCATAAGTTAACAAAATACAAGTAATTTCAGTAACCAAAAATGTCTGAGTACTGTATGGAATTAGATTTGCCAATAGCTACAGGCTCAACTGCTTCCAGCTCAAATAGTAAGAGTTATCACCTTCAAAATGTTTACTTTTACAATTGTTACATACTTATGTAAGTTCACACTCAGTGAATGTCTATTTTTACAATTCTTGTAATGCCTTGGATTTATAATCAATCCTATACATTGGGCACCATCTCGAGATCATAGTTACCATCTTCAAAATTGAACCTAACATCTTTAAGGTCGTAAGTACATATCCACTGAGACATGAAAGAAAGCCCAATCTACAAATAGCTTAAGTGGCTAAATCTTGTCCTGTAGCAAGAAACTGCAACAGTCCTGAACTAGTTAAAAGAACCACCAGTATACGCTATTTCTTGAAAAGTCTGGACCACGGTATAGTTGGTCTTTAATAAGTTAGTTAAACTGTGTTGTACATATTTAGCCTGGAACCAATACTCAAGACTTCTAATCTTTAGGCTAAAACTCTGCAATTTAATGTGAAAATAACATGTCCACTTGTCCCTTGCAAAACAGGCAACTCAGACTGTCATGTTGTTCTAGTGTAAATACAGCCAAATCACTTTAGCAAAGATGTGTTTACTACCAGTCTTCAGTCGCGGCTGGCCATACAGCATAATATTGCCTTCTAGGCAAATACTTTCATAGGAATGCAGTGGTCACAAAACACGCAAGCACTGCAACATGCTGGTATATTGCTACTTTTCAGGGACTACAAATAATGAGCATGTTTATACTTGCACTACATTCCAACAGAAGTCAGATAACAGATTCAACTAGTTGTTGATTGTTTCTCAATGCTGATAGCATCAGGTAAGTTTTCCTAAACACGTGCTTTAGAAATTAACCCACAAGTGAATCACTTTTCAACTGGAAACTTCTTTTTTTAAAAAGTGCATGGTACCTCATTCCGGATGGCATGCTGTTCATTCACATACATGTCTGAACTCATCAACTATGAAACAAGCACATTTTGTAATACTAAACATTTTATTCATAATCCACCATATTACTTCACATCAGCAAGTTCACACGCAAACCTACGTAATTTCTATACACTTGCCCAAATTCTATTTAAATGCTCAAACAGTCCTATTTTCTGTCATAAGTATTTGACCTCAGGGAGAAGACACATTTAGATCAGAGTTTTCAGGATGAGAAGTTTCTCAGCACTCTGGAGCCAACATAGTACTTCCTTAAAGTGCAATTGTTTTGTAGTAAACACAATTACCAATGTACACACAAACTCCCACAAATGTAATCATGGCAAGATAATTGTTTTATTGATGTGGATTGAGGGATAAATATTGATACCAATATTAGCACACAACAAGATAACTCCCATGCTCTTATTTGAAATAGTGCCATGCCGCAGGCTTAATGTCTCATTTGAAAGATGACACCAGAGCAGTACTCTCTACATACTGCACACTTGAGTGTCATTTTTGTACTGAACTCAAAGTGGGACTGGAATCTTTTCTACCCTCACGCAAGGCACAATAGTATATTTAGAAAGAATAAATTACGTTGGTTCAGTAGCACCAGGAATGCATTTACAGATTCTGAAGTAAAACAATAATTCTCATGCCACTGAGCTTTTCTACTGTCTAATTAACTATCAAGCAATTCGCATTCCTCTTTGAAGTGGCAAACTATGAAATACCAGCAAGGATGATTCTCCCTTGACAAAATTTCTGCCAAATAAGACCAAAAAGTTTTCAACAAAACTTACTTTCTGTAGATTAATATTTTAAGATAATACTAGCAAAAAAATCTTTCAGCCTTCCAAAATCAAAGCATACATAGCAATTGTTAATTGGAGGTAAATTTCTACTCCTTCACTGTTGCTGGGTCAAAATCCTGGCGTCCCCAAAAATCCACCTAATGCATCACCGTCCCACAGTGACTGCAATATTACTGTCAGTACAAAAACTGAATATTCACATAGCCAGGTTACCCATTGCACGTATACAAACAGGAGGTTGGAAGAATACAGCAAGCCAGGCAGCATTTCAGGTACTAACCCTTCTTCAGGACTAGATGTGGGGTGTAAGGGAGCTACAGAACTTCCTCTTGGACAGCTTACAGCCCAGAGGACTTAACATTGAGATCCCCATTTCAAATAACCTTCCCACCCATCCCCCAGCTCCCTCTTTCCATTCTACCTACTGAACTTCCTTCCCTCCCATCACCCAGATTACACCCACTACCTGTGTCCACCCATCACCACCTCACCATTCTGCTACTCTCCGCCCCCACCACTATCTATAGCTTCCCCTGCCCCACATCTAGTCCTGAAGGGTTACACCCAAAATGTTGACTTCTCTATCTGCTGATGCTGCCTGGCTTGCTGTGTTCTTCCAGCCTCCTGTTTACCTACTTTGGATTCCAGTACATGCAGTTTTTTTTGTCTCTACCCACTGTACATACTGGGTTTGTGTTTCATTGTACATGGGATTTAAGCATTGCTGGGTTTCCAATTTCTTTAAGAAACACCTCTAAAATGTAAAAAAGGCCCTAAAGGAGCATTCCATATCCAAAGTTTTACCTGCACATCCACCAATATCATTTATTGTATCCGTTGCTCCTGATATGGTCTCTTCTACATTGGGGAGACTGGACGCCTCCGAGCAGAGCGCTTTAGGGAACATATCCGGGACACCCGCACCAATCAACCACACCACCCTGTGGCCCAACATTTCAACTCCCCCTCCCACTCTGCCGAGGACATGGGCCTCCTTCACTGCCGCTCCCTCACCAGACGCCTGGAGGAAGAATGCCTCATCTTCCGCTTCGGAACACTTCAACCCCAGGGCATCAATGTGGACTTCACCAGTTTCCTCATTTCCCCATCTCCCACCTTACCCCAGTTCCAAACTTCCAGCTCAGCACTGTCCCCATGACTTGTCCTACCTGCCTATCTCCTTTTCCACCTATCCACTCCACCCTTCTCCCTGACCTATCACCTTCATCCCCTCCCCCACTACTCTTATGCTACTTTCTCCCCACCCCCACGCTCCTCTCACTTATCTCTCCATCCTTCAGGCTCTCTGCCTTTATTCCTGAAGGGCTTTTGCCCGAAACATCAATTTTACTGCTCCTCGAATGCTGCCTGAACTGCTGTGCTCTTCCAGCACCACTAATCCAGAATCTGGTTTCCAGCATCTGCAATCATTGTTTTTACCTACATTATGGATTTAGATCATCCATAATGAAGTGCAATTTACCCAGCATAAGTGAGAAACTATTAATCCATTCACATGGAGCAGAACAAATCAACTAGTAAAAAATACAAGCAGATGGTTATCTGAAGTTCATTTTCACTTTCACTAGGAAATGGTATTAAATTCCCCTTTTCTCCCACCCCACTTCTGACCGAGGAGATAAGACACCTCTTATTGTCTAGAAAAGATTTAAATCTAGGTTTTCCAGGTGACAGGGCTCTATGTAATTAAACAGATTACAAATATTTTATTTTCCCCCAGTTTAGAATCTCTAGAGTGTGGAAACAGGCCCTTCAGCCCAACAAGTCCACACCAACCCTCAAGAGTAACCCACCCAGACGCATTTCCCCTAGCCTATATTTACCCCTCTGACTAATGCACCTAACCTAAACATCCCTGAACAGTATGGGGCAATTTAGCATGGTCAATTCACCCTAACCGGCACATCTTTGGACTGTGGGAGGAAACCTAACACAGACACAGGGAAAATGTGCAAATACCACAGTCAGTCACACGAGGCTGGAATCTAACCTGGGTCCCTGCTGCTGTGAGGCCACTGTGCCGCCCCTAGTTTTTCCTGGATCTTTTCATTAGAAGAAACATTTGCATTTCCTGTATTACATGTGCTAACTTATCCAATTTTAGCTCAGGTCTCAAAGAAGCACACGAATAAAAGCTAAATACCATTGATTCTGCAAATCTTAAACAGAATACTACAGCAACTTGGCAAATCTAGCAATATCTATGGGCAAGCAAAACAATTAGTGTCAAGTCTGGAATACCTCTCCTTTAGAGTTCTGAAGAAGAGTTACATGAAAGTTGAAACAAAAACACTGTTCCTCTCTAAAGATGCTGCCAGAAGTGCAGAGTCTCTTCAGCATTCGGTTTGCTCCAAACACAATCTTGTGCATACTACGAAACCAAAGTTATCTTTGGTTTCATATTTTAACACCATCTAGGAAATAACTGCGCTCGAGAGACAAGTTCTCAACTTGTTTGCTTTCTTCAGTGTTTCTGGCTTTGCCAATGCAAGGTATACAGGAATCCTGTCCTGAACACCATCATTGTTTTGAAAGCACAAAATGAGATCATCAGAAAACAATCAATTCAACAGGGCTAGAAAGCACTGTGATTAGTCTATTGATAAATAAAGTTAAGAACCATAAATAGGTACTTCAGTGAGCGAAGACAACGGTTATCTCCAGATCTACCTTCTAGCACATGAAATGAAGAAACTAGGTTAATCAAATTGGCAAGAAACTGAAAAATGAAATCAAGAGATTAATGTTGAAGACATGAATCAAATCGTCTCACTTGCTGTACTGACCTTTCAGTTAGCAATCCCTTACTGCAAATAGAACCAAGCACATTTTCCAATGATTGAACAGAGAAGTGTTGACAGCAAATTGTGGAACCATTATACCTTGTCATGGAGTTGAGGTAGCAACTAAATAGGTAAAAGAATTCAATAACAGTTATCTATACTTTAGTTAAAAATAAGCATCAGTACCATTAACCTGATTTTTAAAAATTTAATCTATTTTTTCTAATCAAGTTGTTCAGAAATATATCTCTCACTTCTGCAGCAGGTGGAACTTGAACCTGGGCCTCCCCTTCCAGGGGTAAGGGCACTACTTCATTGCTACTCGACTCCACAGAGTTATTGATGTGGAAGTGCTGGTGTTGAACTGGGTTGGACAAGGTCAAAAATTACAATGCCAGGATATAGTCCAACAGGTTTGTTTGTAAACAAGATTGTGGAGAGCCTCACTGCTCCTTCAGGTGCTAGTCAAAGAGCAGCACTCCAAAAGCTGGTTTCAAATAAACCTGTTGGACTATAACCTTGTATTGTGATTTTTGACAGAGTTATTTGAAATATGCATACCAATAGAAAATAAACTAAAATCGCAATTAAGAACTCCATGAATAATAGAGGACAGGCTCTAGAATAAAATGGTTATCAAGGATTCATCCTTTAATCAAACTGCATGCTTGCAATTACAATCTTCCCAAAATTCAATCATTAGTCATGCTTTCGGTCTGTAAGTTTCACTGGACAATGCCTTAGGTAAGCTACATGTAGATAAAAATGGAATAGTGTAGGTTAGATGGGCTTCAGATTGGTTCCACAGGTCTGCACCACATCAAGAGCTGAACGGCCTGTACTGTGTTCTAATGCTTTATGTTCTAACTCTTTTGCACACCAGTTAAGTTTTCATACAGTACGAAATTAAATGCTCTGATTAATACCCTTGACCCATGGGTTTTCAAACTGACTCATTTCTGCACGGCTGGGGCAGGAAAAAGGAAAGGAAAGGGGGGAAAAAGAAGGGAATTTGTAGCCTGAGGCTCAGCCTAAGACAAGTAATTCAACCAACACATACACTCATTGAAGAGATCTCGACAGAATGTTCCACATACCAGAGTCAACAGACCATACAAGTCTGGAATCAGTGCCCAAGGCTACCAATTCTTCTCATGCCCAGTTTTTAGTGCGGCAGTAACTTCAACAATCTTCATGGCAATATTTTTATGAACACACATCTGATTAATTAGAAGATCTTACGATCAATTTTGAAAAAGATCAAGATTTGTACCAGGAATTCCACATTATATTTTAATGGTCAGGAAATCTTTCACACAAAAAAAAACTACTCTAAAAGTATTAAAGTCACTTCATGAAAGAAAAATTATGGACCTATTATTAAAGCATGAAACCCTTGAAGACATGAATATCAGTTACTTTGGTAGTCCTGCTTTCGCAATGCAACATTGCTCAACAATGTTTATCTTCGTCAAATGCAGTATTCACATGAAAAGATCATCAACAAAAAGCCTTATCTTGGTTTCTTGCCCAAACAGGGGCCATTTTCCAGTATTTTGTTTTAAATCTAGATTTTACTTATCTGTAATTTTCTTCTGTTTCAGTATTCAGAGTTAAACCTTGTAGGAAACCGTCAACGTTTAATGGCAAGTGATAATGATAGTACTGCAGATTCCCTTAAATTATATAGCTGTCAGATCAGCATTTTCAAAGAATTATAGCATTTACAATAATTTCTGCCCAAGAATGTTTCGCATGTTACATTTCAGGGAATACAGCATCACAAAGAAAGAATGCATTAGTATTTTTATGATTTACTCAGAAGGAACTAGAAAATAAATGCAGGATGTTATGCAAATGGGATGAATACATATTGTTAGGATTTGAAAGAACATCATGAACACTATTCAGCATTTGTTGCAACACAAAAGCAGTGATATATTTTCTAGCAAAGATTCAAGCCCTTACAGCACAGGATTTGGAGATGCTGATGCATTGCTTTACTTAGACCAGAGTACTGTAAGTAAGTGGCAGACTGAGTCTTGGGGTGGGTGAGGAAGAGTAGTACATTAAAAGCACCCACTCAATTCTGCAAAGTGGTCCTCATGCTCGTACACTGCTCTCCAGTAAGTGGCTCAAGAAAGAAACTAAAAGAACAGACTCTGCAGAAATCATCCCGTACACCAATTGTAGCTTCATCTATCAAACCAAGAACAATGATAAACATGCGCGTATTTGCCCATGGATATTTCTTTTATTAGAAGGAATATTAATCCTTTTTTTTCAGTGAAACTTCCAATTCCTGGAGCTCATTTCCTGAACAGTAGCTACAAATTCTCCTATGTTAGGATTGGCACATAGGTACAGGTGGGTTATGGAGGGGTGACGTGGTCTTTGGAGGGTCAATCTAGACTTAATGGGCTTAATAGCCTCCAATTCTAGAATATTGCACAGCTACAAACTTTGGAATGGTACTCATCACTAATCATTATCTTCAAAGGTGATACAACAAAGTTTGAAGGAGGTGGTGGCGGCGGGGCACGGGGGAGCAAAAACTCAGGCAACCCACTAAGGCAACACACCCATGAATTCTCTTCTACAATACCATCTCTGCGATTCCTTGAATCAAGTATTCTTGATAACTGTCATGCCATCAGAATGGAGCAGGGGACATTACTACATATTCACAAACCAAACACCTCACCAGGGAAAAAAAAGTTCCAATGAGGGCAACACAATGCACAACAACTGAATGGAATGTGAGACTAAATCCCAACTAGACGTTAAAACTTTAATTGTTTATTTAACAATCTACAAGAATCCCAGGCCACTTTGAAAACATTCACCCTCATCCACTATCGGAGTTAATAAAGTATTTTTATGCCACTAGCAGCTCCACCTGGACATTATGGAGGTGTAGTAAAATCAAGAACACTTCAGGTAGTGTTGGATTGCAGGTAGACAATAATATGGCCAGGACATTTATAGACTGTTCTGTAATTTTCATATATTTGGATCCAATATTGAATAAAGTAACAAGATGTAGGAAACAACAGATCTTGCCAAAATATAGCCCTTGCTCTATTCAGCTGCACTGGGAAGTGCATAACTCAAGTGCTGTGGTATCACCACTGACGTGGTTGCAATCAGAGTGAAAAATTAATGCAGTAGTTTTTATTATAATGGATAAGTTCATAATAGAAAGTTCAACACTAAAAATTTTAAAGGTTGATAGACAGTAAATGCACAGACATAAGATATTATATTTTCTTACACTAAATGAAGTTAATGCCTTGCTCTTAAATACTGCTCAACTTGCATTTGGATGAGAGTCCTTTTCATTTAAATTTGCTCATGGAATGTGGGTGCTGATGGCTGGGCAACATTTGTTGCTCATCTTAATTGTCCATTGGGCAGTTAAATGTCAACCACATTGCTATACAGCAAGTCACATGTCGGCAAGACCAGGTAAGGAAGGCAGTTACTTTTTCTAAGGGACATTATGGAGCTGTGTATTCTACCCAACAATTGACAATGGTTTCACAGTCATCATAAGACAATTCCTGACTTTTACGGTTTCAAGTTCCATCTGTCATAGTATATACAGCTGAACACAGTATAACTAGCCATACAGTCAGCATGGATTGGTTAAAAGTTAAAAATCACACAACACCAGGTTATAGTCCAACAGGTTTAATTGGAAGCACACTAGCTTTTGGAGCGATGCTCCTTCATCAGGTGATTGTGGAGGGCTCAATCGTAACACAAAATTTATAGCAAAAATTTACAGTGCGATGTAACTGAAATTATACATTGAAAAATTGATTGTCTGTTAAGCCTTTCATCTGTTAGAATACAGTGATAGTTTCACTTCTTTCATGTGTAAATCGCAAAACTTTTTTTTTTAAAAGTTGCATTCTCAGGTTAGCTATTAACAATGGTGATAGCTAGACAATATGTTGAAGGTGTTAGCCCCCTGTGTTCTCTGTCTATGACCTGATGTTTAGATTGATTCTAATCTAAAAAGTGAGATAACAGAATTTTACATAAATTCATGCAGTTTTTGAGCAAAGTGCAATGTAACTCTGCAAATACAAATTCACCACACAAAATATGTATGTGTATGTGGGTTTTTGTGTGTGTCTGTCTGGTGTGGGGGTTGTGAGTATGAGAAAGTGTGTGTGCGTGCGCGTGTATAGTGAGTGCAGAGTGTCTTAAGTCTGTGAGGGGGTGCATGTGTCTATAAGGGTGTGTGTGGGTGTCTGTGTACCTGTGTCCGTGTGTGTAGTGCAATGGTGATCACCTGTAATGTGACATGAACCCAAGGTCCCGGTTGAGGCCCTCCCTTTGGGTACCGAACTTAGCTATCAGCCTCTGCTCGGCCACTTTCCTCTGCTGCCTGTCCCGAAGTCCACCTTGGAGGATGGTCACCCAAAGGTCCGAGGTTATAAATTCTGTATTACGATCTAGCCCTCCACAATCACCTGATGAAGGAGCGTCGCTCCGAAAGCTAGTGTGCTTCCAATTAAACCTGTTGGACTATAACCTGGTGTTGTGTGATTTTTAACTTTGTACACCCGAGTCCAACACCGGCATCTCAGAATCATGGATTTGTTAAGGCAATGTTGTGTTTGACAGCTTTATTTTAATATTTTGCTGTGATAACCAGGAACGTTGATGAAAATAATGCTTTGGGCATATGGTCTACATCAACTTTAGCAAGGATTTTCACAAGGTCCCTTGTGGTAGGCTGGTCAAGAAAGAAAAGAGCTTGCGGGATTGAAGATAAAAGTGGCATAGGGGACCCTAAACTAGTTGAAAGGCAGGAAGCAGAGGGTGATGGTACAGCAATGTGTCTGTGACTGCAAGGCTGTTTCCAATCATCTTCCACAAGGCGCAAAGCTGTGGTCCTCACGGTTTGTAGTTTTCATTAATGATTTGGGTTTAAAATGTGGGGATATGATCAAGGAGTTTGAGAGTGAGATGAAAATGGTGGAATGATAAAGAGTGACAAACGGTAGCTGCAAAAGGTGGGAAGACATTAACGAATTGATCAACTGACAAGTGTAGTGCAAATGGAATTAAACTGGAAAAGTGAGAGGTAACGCATTTGAGGGCTAACAAAACAAAGGGATTATACTACAATAAAGAAAGCCAACATCCAGAGAGAAAAATCAGAGCCAGCACTTCCAAGTCCATTGATCCTGTCCAGGTGTTACTTTAAGAATGTTAGAACCTTGGACAATACTGATATCAGAGGGACTTTTTGTTCATATTCACAACCTGCTGAAAATAGATAAGGCAATTAAGACAGGATTTAAGAATGCTTGCCTTAATTAGCCAAACTACAGAACACAAGCACTGAGGTTACACTGGACTACATAAAATGCTAATTAGGCTGCAACCAGAGTATTGCTTACAGTTCTGGTCACTCTTGTTCAGAAAGGCATGACTACACTAGAAAGATTGCAGAGGAGATTCACAAGGCTGCTGCCTGAACTGAGTTCTCAGCTATGAGGAAAGATTGAAGAGTTTGGGTTTGTTTGCCCTTCAAAAAAATAAAGATTGAGAGGGGGACGTCATTAAGTCTGGTTATCTCTGGTTTGTTGCCTGTGCCACACACTAGCAAGGCAAGGAATAGAGAGGGGGAGAAGTTGAACATGTGGCGGCAGGGATGGTGCGAGAGGCAGGGTTTTGGATTCCTGGATAATTGGGGCTCTTTCTGAGATTGGTGGGACCTCTACAAACAGGATGGTCTTCACCTGAACCAGAGGGGTTCCAAAACCGCAGAGGGGGGGGGGAAAAAAAGAGGGGAGAATTTTGCTAATGCTGTTTGGGAGGGTTTAAACTAATTCAGCAAGGGGATGGGATCCGATCATGTAGTTTGAACATACAGGAGGTTGAGAATAGTGAAGTCCAAAATAAGGTTTTAAGGTTGCAAGAGGGCACCGGCAAGCAAGAAGTTGGCTTGAAGTGTGTCTACTTCAACAGCAGGAGCTTCTGGAATAAGGTGGGTGAACTTGCAACATGGGTGGAACCTGGGATTTCGATGTTGCAATCATTTCGGAGACATGGGTAGAGGAGGGACAGGAATGGTTGTTGCAGGTTCCAGGATTTAGATGTTTCGGTAAGAACAGAGAAGATGGTAAAAGAGAGAAGGTGTGGCATTGTCAGTCAAAAACAGAATACAGTGGCAGAAAGGATGTTGGATGAAGACCCGTCTACTAAGGTAGCTTGGGCTGAGGTTAGAAACAGGAAAGGGGAGGTCATCCTGTTGGGAGTTTTTTTTAAAATAGGCCTCCGAATAATTCCAGAGATTTAGAGGAAAGGATAGCAAAGATGATTCTTGATAGGAGCGATGTGACAGGGTAGTTGTTATGGCAGCTTTAACTTTCCAAATATTAACTGGGAATACTATAGTTCAAGTACTTTAAAATGGGCCAGTTTTTGTCCAATGTGTGCAAGAGGGATTCGTGACAGTATGTAGACAGGCCAACATGGGGGTGAGGTCACATTAGATTTGTTACTGGGTATTGAACCCAGCCAGGTGATAGATTTGGAGGTCGGTGAGCACTTTGGAGGTAGTGACCACAATTCAGTTATGTTTACTTTAGTGATGGAAAGGAATAAGTATATACTACTAGGCAAGTGTTATAGGTGGGGGGAAAAGGTAATTATGTTGTGATTAGGCAAGATTTTGGATGCATAAGATGGGGAAGGAAACTGCAGTGGATGGGCACAATTGAAATGTGGAGCTTTTTCAAGGAACGGCTACTGCGGGTCCCTGTTAGGCAGGGAGGAAATGATTGAGCGAGGGAGCAGTAGTTTACTAAGGAAGTTGAATCTCTTGTTAAGAGGAAGGCGGCGATTTATGTTCAGATGAGATTTGAAGGCTCAGTTAGGACACTTGACAGGTTAGGCCAGGAAAGCCTAAACAGAGAGCTAAGAAGAGCCAGTATGGGACATGAGAAGGCATTAGTGGATAGGATCAAGGAAAACCCAAAGGCTTTATATAGGTATAATCAGGAATAAAAGAATGACTAGAATAAGATTAGGGACAATCAAAGATAGTAACATGAAGTTGTGCATGGAGTCAGAGGAGTTAGTAGAAGTGCCAAATTAATGTTTTTCATCAGTATTCACACAAAAAAAATGACAATGTTGTGGAGGAGAACACAAATACAAGCTACTAGGCTGGATGGGATTGAGGTTCACAAGGGGGGTTAGCAATTCTGGAAAGTGTGAAAATAAGTAAGTCCCCTGGGCTGGATGGGATTTAGCCTCGGATTCTCAGGGTAGCCAGGGAGTAGGTTGGCTAACCTTTGGCTTTGATCTTGACGTTGTCATTGTCTACAGGAATAATGCCAGAAAACTGGAGGTTAGCAAATGCTGTTCCCTTGTTCAAGAAGGGGAGTAGAGACAACCCTGGTAATTATAGACCAATGAGCCTTACTTCGGTTGTGGGTAAAGTGTTGGAAAAGGTTATAAGAGATAGGGTTTATAATCATCTATAAAAGGAGTAAGTTGATTAGGGACAGTCAACATGGTTTTATGAAGGGTCGGTCATGCCTCTCAAACTTTATCGATTTCTTTGGGAAGGTGACAAAACAGGTGGATGAGGGTAAAGCGGTTGATATGATGTATATGGATTTCAGTAAGTTGTTTGATAAGGTTCCCCATGGTTGGCTACTGCACAAAATACAGAGGCATGGGATTGAGGATGATTTTGCAGTTTGGATCAGAAAGTAGCTAGCTGAAAGGGTGGTGGTTGATGGGAAATGTTCATCCTGGAGTTCAGTTTCTAGTAGGGTACCACAAGAATCTGCTTTGGGTCCACTGCTGTTCGCCATTTTTATAAAGAACTTGGATGAAGGCATAGAAGGATGAGTTAGTAAATTTGCAGATGACACGAAGGTCAGTAGAGTTGTGGACAGTGCTGACGGGTGTTGTAGGTTACAGAGGGACATAGCTAAGCTGCACAGCTGGGCTGAGAGGTGTCAAATGGAGTTTAATGCAGAGAAGTATGAGATGATTCAGTTTGGAAGGAGCAACAAGAATACAGAGTACTGGGCTAATGGTAAGATTCTTGGTAGTGTAGATGAGCAGAGGAATCTGTGTCCACATGCACAGATGCCTGAAAGTTGCCACCCAGTTGATAGGTTTGTTAAGAATGCATATGGTGTGTTAGCTTTTATCGATAGAGGGATTGAGTTTCAGAGCCATGAGATCACGCTACAACTGTGCAAAACTCTGGTGTGGCTGCACTTGAAGTATTGCCTATAGTTCTGGTCACTGCAGTATAAGTAGAAACTTTGGAAAGGGTTCAGAGAGATTTACTAGGATGTTGCCTCTTCCGGAGGGAAGTTCTTATGAGGAAAGGCTGAGGGACTTGAGGCTGTTTTCATTCGAGAGAAGAAGGTTGAGAGATGACTTAATTGAGACTTAGAAGGTAATGAGAAGATTAGATAGGGTGGACAGTGAGAGCCTTTTTCCTCAGATGGTGGCTAGGGGACATAGCTTTAACTTGAGGAGTGATTGATGTCAAAGGTAGTTTCTTTACTCAGCACCACCTGAAACCATAGTAGATTCACAAACTTTAAGGGCATCTAAGTGGTCATTGGATAAATATAGGGACGAGAATGGAATAGTATAGGTTAGATGGGCTTCAGATTGGTTTCAAAGGTCAGCACAATATCAAGGGCTGAATGGCCTGTACTGCGCTGTAATGTTTTACGTTTAAGGAGAAGCATAAATATAGATCGGTAGGCACTTCTTTTGAAGAGTAGAGGGGTCAATGACCAGGGACCACAGATTTAAGGTAAGACAAAGGCTAAGAGGAGAGTTGAGAAGTAATGTTTTTCACCAAGGGTGGTAGGAGTCTGAAACTTACTGCCTGAAAGAGTGGACAAGTCAGAAATTCTTGTAATATTTAAACAATAATTACGTATTTACTTTCACTTCCTTAGCTTCCAGAGCAGTGGGTCAAAAGCAGGAAGGTGAGATTAGTGGAGTCAGATCTGTTGACTAGCATGGAAATGTACCAAATGCTCTAAACATCTCAAAGAAATGTGTGCTTAAACTGATAAAGATCCGATGCACCTCTAAAGAAGGCTGATAAATTACAAAGGTTCTGGAGAACATCTTAGTTAAATACTCATCTATCCGTTGAGCAAGGTATTTTAATCACATATCATATGACCAGCCTACTCAAGGAGAACAAGGTGACATTGGAAGACCAAATCTGGCTCAGCGACAGAGGGAGAGCAGTGCTTCATTGTGTTACAAACCAAATAAACTTAGTTTTACAAAGCAATTCATGAGTTTACACTTGTTCTAAAAAAGGTACCTCAACTGAACTATAAAGCTAGACCTTACCTGTTATTACTCAAACATACCAAACTAATTTATTTGATTTATTCTACATGCTCTCTGTTCAAACCAATACTCAACTTTTCTTTCACAAAATATTTTGTGGCCAAATCACGTAGGGTGTAAATTAACCAAGGAAATAATACAAAAGCATTCTAATTTCATCTGTCAAATGGAAAGCAATAGATGGTACCCAAAAATACAGCATTGTGAATGCAAACAGGAGCTTGCAAATCGCAGGGGGTGGGGGCAGGTGGCAATATCACCTAATCTTTCACTGAGATTTATACTGCTTATGAATCTTCCCATCAATAGATATTTTAAGCGTTTATAAACCTAAGTATGGATTGAGTACAAAACTAACACCATACAGTACTTCCACCATGAAATGTCAACGGATTTTTAAAAATCAGTATGTGAGATATCTATTTGATTAAGATCGAATTATAGATTCACCATTGAAATCACAGGTGTATAAAGTTAGCACATCATGCACCTATAACCAGTACAGATTAGTGACAGCCTACTACCAGCTTTAAAATTCAAAATCAGTAGTCCGAGGAAAGAGAAAGCCTCCACCAGTGTTAGTCACCAAAGAGGCAAGAGGTGGAATCCCATTTGCAGACAGCCTGTTCTGGAGAGTAAGACACCAGCCGGACACTTCACGCTGGACGACAGATCCACGCATAAGGCCCGATGAAGGAGTGATCCAGTTGCCGCAGCAACTGCCTACCTGTCAGCAAGAGACTCTGGCTGGGAGGGAACGGCGCTGCTTTGTTTCCTTGTACTCTTACAGGAGCAGGGGAGCTGGTCTTCTGTACGTCTACTTCTTTGCTGGTTGCCTGACCTGACAGTGAACCAGATGGCACACTGACTCTGACAGAGCCACTAATACGCTCTTTCATCTCCAAGGACAGCATGCGTCCCCTGTGCATCCATTCTTGCATTTTGTTGACCGTCACCGCAGGCGGCTTTAGAAAGCATCCCTGGCTATCATCCCGCTTGTCACATGACCCACAGAGCAAGTCACTGGGATTTCTAAACTTTGCCACTTCACAGCTAGAGTCACCGACCAACACGGGGCTACCCTCACAAGGCTGCGCCGCCCCCTGTGCACACTCTGAGGGGTGAATGGCACAGGGCGAGGTGCTCCCGGCATCGCAGGAGGTCCGGCCCGCCTCTCCAAGGCTGAGGAAGGCAGGACCGTGTCCTGACTGTTCACGTTCCAGGTCAGAGTCAGCGAGACAGGACACGTAATTAATAACCCCATCGCTTACTGAGCGTGGCAAGGGCGCTCTAGCTACCCCACTGACCAGGTTGGCAATGCTGCCGCTGGCAAATCCTTTCCTGCGTTTACCTGACAGAGAATCCGCATCGGATACCTGTTGCTGCGGGCTAATCTCATCAGAGGACCAGGCGTCACTGTCTAAAGCCCTGACTGAGGACTGGCTGCAGACACTATCCTGGGACTGGCTGCTGAGAGCAGCCAGCCGGCCCCGGCGGCCAGGGCTCTCCATCTCCACCGGCATGCCGTGCATGGCGTGGATCAGCAGGTAATAGGCTTCGTGCAAGCGGCTCCTGAGCCTCTCCTTCTCCTGGGCACTGTCCAGGCTGTGCTTCCTGGGCCGGCTGCGGTCACAGCCGTGGGGGGAGAGGGCAGCGGCGGGCACGGGGGCGGGCACGGGCACCGGCCGCTCGCAGCCCCCCAGCCACGGGTTGTCGTAGTAATCCTCCTCCTCCTCCTCCTCCTCCTCCTCCTGGCTGTCCAGCGACTGCCTGCGGCCGGGGGAGAGGAGGAGGTGGAAGGGGGGGTCGGCGGTGGAGTTGGGGAGGGGGGAGGAGAGCTGACCCCCTGCCCCTCCCCCCACCACCACCACCCCGCCCCCGTCCGCGGCTTCCAGCCGGCGCTGCTCCGGGCTCTGCCAGCCCTGGCCGCTGGCGGTACCCGGGCGCCGGTTCCTCCTGATGGTGCCCTCCTCCTCTTCCTCTTCATCCTCCTGCTGCTGCTGCTGCTGCTCTCCTCCTCCTCCGCTGTTCCCCGACCCCGCTAAAACTTTCACACCGCCAACCACCATTACCCCGGGCCCGGCCTCTTGTTGTAGCCGCCGCTGCCGACGCCGCCGCTGCTCCTCGGGAAGCTTCGCTTTACCTTCCTGACTCCTCGTCCCGACGCCCGCCGACTTCTTGGACTTCCTGCCCCTCAGTTTGGCGAAGAGAGTCCGTCGTAAAGGATCGGCCATCGCTCTCGGGGGGCGCGCGCCTCCCACCACCCTCCCCTCCAGCGCCACTCAAGGATTCCCTGTCGCTGCCTGCCCGGCCGGCCGGCACGGAGACCGCCGCCGCTCTGGCCGCGCTCCTGCGCGATCTGACGGGCTGCGGGGCTCGGAGCTGGCTCCTGGTCCTCGCGCGCGTCGGCCATCCCCGCCCCCTTTTCGGTTTGAAGCTCAGGCCCCTCCCCAACAGCCGCGGCGCGAGGCGGACAGCACGCAGGCGCAGAGCCCCCCATCTCGTTAACGGTACCGCCCATCGCGAGCTCGGAGCCAATTGGAGCGTGGGGGGCGGGGACAAACCCGGCCGACGCCAGGTAACAGCCCCGCCTTCTCCCCAACCCTCTGAACACACCTGGACTCACCTGGACCGTGAGGAAGAAAAGCAAGATGGCTTGAAGACCAGGTAGGGCTGTCAATGTCCACTTGGACAGTCAAGCAATTGAAGATTGATCTCTAGGAAAATGTTGTGTTGATTCCAAAGTTGAGGGATTTGTTTTATGAAAGAGAGATTGAGCATTTTAGGCCTGTATTCATTTGTGTTCTTTGACAGACCAAACTCCCTTAAAATATATCAAGGAGATAGCCTTGACCCTAACTTTATTTAAAGGCAAGTGTTAGGTGCTGCATTTCAGACGTGATTTAATAGGTCCACAACTAGGCTTTGAGCAAAACACACTTTATTCTTACAACATAGTAAAAATACAAACTACAAAAAAATTTACATGACTTTAATTCTGTTGAAATATTTAATAAAGTAATATATTTTAAACTATTATTTAACTACTTATCACCAACTGTTCCAGTATAATAACATCCTGCAAACACACCTTGGGCAAAGGCAAATTCAGCAAAACAGATTTTCCTCACATGCTATCTTTCTTCTAGTTCAGGAACACCAAAAGAAACAGTCTAGCAGCATAGACAGAATCGAAGCTTTCTGCTGCAGCAGAGAGAGAGAGCTGTATCTATCAGCTTCACCAACCAACTCCAAACACCAACTGAAAGCAAAACAAAAACCCTGAGTCTGACTCCATCCACTTATGCTTAGAGTCAGAATCATGGAGATGTACTGCACAGAAACAGACCCTTTGGTCTAATTCATCCATGCTGGCCAGATATCCTAACCAAACCTGGTCCCATTTGAGAGCACCCCGGAGGCTCCCTGCCTTCATTCCTGATGAAGGGCTTTTGCCCGAAACATCAATTGTCCTGCTCCTCAGATGCTGCCTCACCTGCTGTGCTTTTCCAGCACCACTCTAATCTAGACTCTGGCAGTCCCAGTCTATGTTAGGAAAATTAAAATCCCCTACCATGACAACCTGATTGTTCCTACAAGTCTCCACAATCTCCCTGCATATTTGTTCCTCTAATTTCCGTTGACTATTTGGGGGCCTACAGTACAACCCCAATGATACCACCAGCCCCTTCTTACTTCTTAGTTCCATCCACAAAATTTCACTGGGTGATTCTTAAGTTATTTCACCTCTGAGTACTGCTGTGATACTCGCCTTAATCAAAAATGCAACTCCCCCTCCCTTTTTTCCACCATCTCTGTCCTGTGTAAAGCACCTGTACCCTGGTACATTAATTAAGCTGCCAATTTTGTCCCTCCGTTAGATCAGACCAGGTACAGATAATAGTTTTCTTCCCTCAAGGGCATTTATCCTGATAATTGACAACAACATTATTTTAATTGCAGATTTTGTTTCATTGAATACAAATTCTACCATGGTAGGATTTGAACCCAGGTCTCCACAACATTACTTGGGTCTCTGGTTTAATAGTCTAATAATAATACCACTATCACCTCCCATTAAATGATTTGGACAGTTCTATTTCATCTCTTCTCAAACTGTACTAAGGGAAACAAATTAAGCTACTCCAATATATTCATGTTGCTGAAGTCGTGTAATCACAGATGAATAATTGGCCCATCGAGTTTGCACCAATCCTCCGAAGAACATCCCATTCAGGCCCAGCCCCACCCTATCTCCAAAACCCCTTATTTTTGACCATGGCTATTCTACCTAGCCTACACATCCCAGGACACTACGTGATAATTTAGCATGGCCAATCTACCTTAGCTACACATGTTTGGACTGTGGGATGAAGCCAGAGTACCCAGCCAAAACCAACACAAACACTGGGAGAATGTGCTAACTCCCCACAGACAGTCACCCAAGGCTGGAATCCATCCATTGTCCCTCATCCATTGAAGCAGGGATCTTGAATCTATTTTTTGACTTCTTCCTAAAATCTTCATATCTCCCCTAAAGAAGAGCGCACAGAATTTGATAAATGTTTAAAGTGAAGCCAAACTAGCTTTATAAATAAGCCTCATTACTTAGATTTCAACTTAAATCCCACCATTAAATGTTACAGTTGTAGGTCTCTCCAAGAAATCCAAAACGCTTTGCAATGTTATTCTCACTCCTAGGATAGATTCTCATTGCCATGCTCTGTCACTTGCACACTCTCAACCTCTTTCTTAAAGAATACAAACTCACCTTGTCTTAAATCACGTCAGGTCATTGAGACGTGTAGCAGGGAAACAGACTCTTCAGTTCAACTTGTCCATGCTGACCAGATATCCTGAATTAATCTAGCCCAATTTGCCAGCACTTGGCCCATATCCCTTTAAACCCTTCATATTCATATACACATCCAGATCCCTTTTAAATGTTGCAATTGGACCAACCTCCACCACTTTCTCTGGTAATTCATTCCATACACGCACCACCATCTGCGTGAAAAAGTTATCCCTTAGGTCACTTTTAAATCTCTCCCTTCTCATCTGAAACCTATTTTTCCCCACCCTAGAGAAAAGACCTTGTCCATTTACCCTATCTACTCCCCTCATGACTTTTTAAACTCTATAATGTCACCCCTCAGCTTCCCGACACTCCAGGGAAAATACCACCAACCTATTCAGCCTCCTATAGCGCAAACCTTCCCCCCCCCCCCGCAACTTGGCAACATTCTTGTAAATCTTTTCTGAACCCTTTAAAGTTGCACAACATCTTTTCTATATCAGGGAGGCCAGAATTGCACACAATATTCCAAAAGTGGGCTAAAACGATGTCCTGTACAGCTGCAATATGGCCTCCCAACTCCAATACTCAATGCACTGACCAATAAAGGCAAGATACCAAATGCTTTCTTCCCTATCCTATCTACCTGCAACTCCACTTTGAAGGAACTATGAACCTGCACTCCAAGGTCTCTTTGTTCAGTAACACTTCTCAAGATCTTACCATTAAGTATGTAAGTCCTTCCCCTGATATGCCTTTCCAAAATGCAGCACCTCACATTTATCTAAATTAAACTCCATCTGCCACTCCTCAGCCCATTGTCCCATCTAATCAAAGTCCTGCTGTACCTTGAGGTAACCTTCTTTGCTGTCCACTACACCTCCAATTTTGGTGTCATCTGCAAGTTTACTAACCATACGTCCTATGTTCACATCCAAATAATTTATATCAATGACAAAAAACAGTGAACCCAGGACCGATCCTTGTGGCACACCGCTGATCACAGGCCTCTGGTCTGAAAAGCAACCCTCCACCACCACCCTGTCTTCTTTGAGCCAGTTCCAAATGTCTAGTTCTCCCTGTATTCCATGTGATCTAACCTTACTAACCAGTGTACCATGAGGAATGGCATCGTGGCTCAGTGGTAGCACTGCTGCCTCACAGCACCAGGGACCCGCGTTCAATTCCAGCCTCGGGCAATTGTCTGTGTGGAGTTTGCACATTCTCCCCATGTCTGTGGGGGTTCCTCTGGGTGCTCTGGTTTCCTTGCGCAGTCCAAAGATGTGCAGGTTGGGTGAATTGGCTGTGATAAATTGCTCATAGTGTTCAGGGATTTGTATAGGTTAGGTACATTAGTCAGGGTAAATATAGGGTAGGGAATGGGTCTGGATGGATTATCCTTCAGAGGGTCAGTGTGGACTTGTTGGTCTAAAGAGCCTGTTTCCACACTGCAGGGATTCTAATTTCAAAGACAAGCCTTGTCGAACACCTTACTGAAGTCCACGTAGACCACGTCCACCGCTCAGCCCTCATCAATCCTCTTTGTTACTTCAAAAAACTCAATCAAGTTAGTGAGACATGATTTCTCAAGCATAAAGCCATGTTGACAATACCTAATCAACCTTGTGTTTCCAAATACGTACAAATTCTGACCCTCGGGATTCCCTCCAACAACTTCCCCGTTACCAATGTCAGGCTCACCAGTCTATAATTCCCTCGCTTTTCCTTACCACCTTTCTTAAATAGTGGCACCATGTTATCCAACCCCAGTCTTCCGGCACCTCACCAGTGGCTATTGATGATACAATATCTCAGCAAGGAAGCTAGTAATCACTTCCGTAGCTTCACACAGGATTCTCAGGTGCACCTGATCAGGTGCCAGGGATTTATCCGCTTTTTTGCGTTTTAAGCCATCCCACACCTCCTCCTCTGTAATATGGACATTTTTGAAGGTGTTGCTATCTGTTTCCCTATGTTCTATATCTTCCATATCCTTCTACACAGTAAACATCGATGCAAAATACTTGTTTAGTATCTCCCCCATCTCCTGTGGTTCCACACGTAGGCGGCCTTGCTGATCTTTAAGAGGCCCTCTTCTCTACCTTTTATCCTTTTGTCCTTACTGTATTTGTAAAATCCCTTTGGATTCTCCTTAATCCTATTTGCCTAAGCTATCTCGTGTGTCCTTTTTGACCTCCAATTTTCCTTCTTAAATATACTCCTACTGCCTTCATAATCTTCTACGGATTCACTTGATCTCTGCTGTCTATACCTAACATATGCTTCCTCCTTTGTCTTGACCTAAACCTCAATTTTTCTGGTCATCCAGCATTCATCTGGCATTCGCTACACCTACCAGCCTTGCCCTTCAC
This sequence comes from Chiloscyllium punctatum, assembly GCF_047496795.1. Lineage (NCBI taxonomy): Eukaryota > Metazoa > Chordata > Chondrichthyes > Orectolobiformes > Hemiscylliidae > Chiloscyllium > Chiloscyllium punctatum. Next base: position 131,125,010 of record NC_092745.1, read on the forward strand.
CCTAACAGGAATGTACTGTCTCTGGACTCTCATTTTCTCATTTTGAAGGCTTTCCATTTTCCAGCCCTCCTTTTATCCCCAAACGTCTGCCCTCAGTCAAATTTTGTAAGCTCTTGCCTAATATCTCAGACCACATTTAGAGTATTGTGAGCAATATTGGGCCCTATACCTCAGGAAAGATGTATTGGCCTTGGAGTGGGTCCAAAGGAGTTTCATGAGAATGACACCAGGAATGAAAGGCTTAACATATGAGGAACGTTTGAGAACTCTGGGACTATACTCAATGGAGTTTAGAAGGACAAGGAGGGGGATCTGATTGAAATGTCCAGAATACTGAACGGCCTGGACAAAGTTGATGTCTGGAAGATGTTTCCATTGGCAGGGGAGGCAAGGACCTAAGGGCACAGCCTTAGAGTAAAGGGAAGGTCCTTTAGAATGGAGGTAAAGAGAAACATCTTTAGCCAGAGAGTGGTGAATCTATGGAATTCATTGCCACAGAAGACTGTGGAGGCCAGCTCATTGAGTATATTTTAAAACTGAGATAGGTAAGTTCTTTATTGCCAAGCGGATCAAAGGTTACAGGGAGAAAGCAGGAAAATGGGGTTGAAAACCCTACAAGCCATGATTGCATGGCAGAGCAAACTCAATGGGCCAAATAGCCTAATTTCTGCTCCTATAACACCAATATTGGCCTTACTCCAATTTAGAACTTTAACTTTTAGATCCAGTCTAACCTTTTCCATCACTGTTTTAAAACTAGTAGAACTATGGTCACTGGGCCCAAAGTGCTCTCCCACTGATACCTCAGTCACCTGCCCTGCCTTATTTCCCAAACGTAGGTCAAGTTTTACACCTCCTCCAGTAAGTACATCCACATTCTGAAACAGAAAATGTTCTTGTACACATTTAACAAATTCCTCTCCATTCATGTCCTTAACACTATAGCAGTCCCAGTCTATGTTTGGAAAGTTAAAATCCCCTACTATAACCACCCTATTATTCTTACAGATAACTGAGATCTCCTTACAAATATTTTTCTCAATTTCCAGCTGATTACGGGGAGGTCTATAGTACAATCCCAATAAGATAATCGTCCCTAATGTATAGCACAATAAGGTGTTCATCCCTTTCTTATTTCTCAATTCCACCCAAATAACTTCCCTGGATATTTTGTCTGAACTATCCTCCCTAAGTACAACTGTTATGTTATCCCTAATCAAAAACGTCACTCCCCCTCCTGTCTTGACTCCTTTCTATCCTTCCTATAGCATCTACATCCTTGAATGTTAAGATGTCAGTCCTGTCCATCCTTGAGCCATATCTCTGTAATTGCTATGATATCCCAGTCCCGTGTTCATCTGAGTTCATCTGTCTCACCTGTTAGGCCTCTTTCATTGAAATAAATGCAATTTTATTTATCATTCCTTCCTAGATCTCTGCTTTGTTCCTGAATGTCTTGACTGTTTGACTTGTGCCTTTCCCCAACTATATCAGTCTCAGACTGATCTCTTTCCTAACTATCTCTCTGGGAACACCCCACCTTGCAATGCTTACTAGTTTAAATTCTCCTCAGCAGTTCTAGCGAATCTCCCCACCAGTATATTAGTCCCCTTCCAATCCAGGTGCAATCTGTCCTTCTTACACAGGTAACCTCTACCCAAGATGAGATTTCAATGATCCAAAAATGATCCTTCTCCCCTGCACCAACTCCTCAACCATGCATTCATCTGCTGTATCCTCCTACTCCTACCCTCATGAGTTGGTGGCACTGGGATATTACTGCTCTCGAGGACCTCCTTTTTAACTTGCTGCCTAACTTCCTGTATGCTCTTCCTATGTCATTAGTTCCAAGATGCGCAATGTCCTCCTGCTGATCCATCTCCCCTTTGAGAATGTTCTCCACACTGTCCAAGATATCTTTGATCCTGGCACCAAGGAGCTGACGCACCATCCTACCTGCAGTTTCATGTCATCCTTTACCTTATCTGGTGCTTGGATACCGACTTTATTTTCCATACGACTGTGCAAGATTGCAAACTTCACTAACTCATGGGTGACAACACTACTCTAGATTCTTCCTCATCTTCTCTTTCTTGAACCAATCCCTTCCTCAAGTTTTGCCCTTACATGCATTCACAATACCTTCTGGCCTTTCCCTCTCTGACTCTACATGAGCCTTCTCTGACTTTATACCCATAGCCACTGCTGCAAAGTTTAGATCACCCTATTTGAGAATGAACCCATGGAAAGCAATAGGCTCGGATGGAGTCTCTGGCTGTGCACTCAGATCCTGTGTGGACCAGCTGGAGGGAGTATTCACAGACATCTTTAACTTCTCACTGCAATTTGAAGTCCTCACCTCCTACAAGAAGACCTGGTTCCAAAGAAAAATCATGCAGCATGCCTCAATGACTACTACCAGGTGGTTCTGACCTCCATAATGATGAAGTGCTGCAAGAGGTTAGTTCTGGCTTACATCAACTCCAGCTGACCAAATTGCCTTGATCCTTTGCAATTCACTTACTGGTGCAACAGGTACTAACTTTGAATGATTTATTTCTTTGAATAATTTACGTAATTAAAATGATGCTATATTATGATGGCTTATAAGCATTTTATTGTCTGTTCATAAATATATGTAACAATAAATTACAAGACCAAACTATGGTGTGAGATTAGCTGAGTGACAGGAAACAGAGAATAATGGTATTGTTGGAGAAAATTGTGATATTGGTCATTTTTCAGTTTGAAGGAAGCAAACCTCTGGTTTATGGCCTTCTAGACTGATCATTTTTATTAGATTACTTACAGTGTAGAAACAGGCCCTTGGCCCAACAAGTCCACACCAACCCTCCGAAGAGCAACTCACCCAGACCCATTCCCCTACATTTACCCCTTCACCTAACACTATTGGCAATTTAGCATGGGCAATTCACCGAACCTGCACATTTTTGGACTGTGGAAGGAAACCAGAGCACCCAAAGGAAACCCACGCAGACACGGGGAGAATGTGCAAACTCCATACAGACAGTTGCCTGAGGCAGGAATTGAACCTGGGTCTCTGGTACTATGAGACAGCAGTGCTAACCACTGTGTCACTATGCTGCCCTAATCATCAAGCTCAACAATTTTTGATATGCCTCTATCTTGTTCTATGTGTCTTTTTTTTTTCTCCCTTTCTCCTTGTTTTGCTGGATTGTTCTTTATTTCCCAGGGGTTGGTTTAAGGACAACTGTTTTTCTTGATACATGTCAAAAATGTAGACAGGTACTCCAGGTAAAATTTGTACATTTAATTTGTTATTAAACTTGTAATAATTGTGAACTGTGAGGATATAGCCAAATGGTAGACTGGGTAGACACGTTTCAGATCAGTTCAATGTAGAGAATTGTTTAAAAGGCCTAAGGAATCCTGTTCTCTTTCATTGAAGGATGGTAAGAAAGGAAAGGGACTAATGATGAAACAAAAGCTAAAAACTGTGGATTCTGGAAATCTTAAATAAAAGTAAAATGTGGTGAAAATATTCAGCAGGGCAGGTAGCATTTGTGAAGAGAAACAGAATTGATGATTCAGATCAAATGACTTTTCATCACGACTGGAGAGAAATAGAAATGCAAGAGTTTTCTTCAAACCAGGATAATGGTAGAGGAGGCAGGAAGAACAAAAGGTCTGTAATAGGATAGAGACCAGGGGAGATTTTTGAACAAAAGATAACAAACAACTTCACAATACATCAGCCAAGTAGAGTGGTCGTGGGCTTTGAAAAATCAAGGATTGTGTGAAGTGTGAATTGCTACATACCTGTCATGAAAAGATAAAAAAATGCAACATGAAGGGATATAAAAAATGCAAGAATAATCCAGCAAAACAAAAGGAGAAAGGGTGAAAAAAAATACGCATAGAACAAGATGGAGGCCGATCGAAAATTGTTGAGCTTGATAATGAGTCCAGAAGGCCATAAACCAGAGGTTTTCAATCAGTTTCAATCAGTGTGCCATGTATACCATGAAATTTTGTACAAAGGTAATGAAAACTAAAACTAGCCAGAAGACTGTCGTAACTCTTGAGGATGGGGGCCCATCTTGACTACCGAGAACAGATTGATGGTCCAAATTAATTTCTGATAACCAAAAGATCATTACATTGAGAGATCACTCAATCTGCCACTAGTGCAGATGCCACCAAAACATCAGAGGAAGAAAGTGGAATTCATCACTGGAACAGTTGCTCAAGCCACAGCTGCCATGGCCATGAAGAATGGACCAGATCTGCTACTCAACAACTCCTGCAACCTCTTTTCACCACCACTACTGCAGAAGGAGAAAAAGATGAATTTGATTCAAAAGTTAAATTACGAAAACAAAATAAAAGAAAAGAAAGGCGGGATGCGGTCGGTAATGTGAGAAGGTGCCTCCGCCACCTATACTAGACTCTGGTGCGGTCGCACTTGGAGTATTGCATACAGCTCTGGTCACCGCATTATAGGAAAGATGTGGAAGCCTTGGAAAGGGTTCAGAGGAGATTTACTAGAATGTTGCCTGGTATGAAGGGAAGGTCGAATGATGAAAGACTGAGGGACTTGAGGCTGTTTTCGTTGGAGAGAAGAAGATTTAGACTTAATTGGGACATATAAGATAATCAGAGGGTTAGATAGGGTGGACAGTTTCCTCAGATCACCTTTTTCCTCAGATGGTGATGACTAGCAGGAGGGGACATTGCTTTAAATTGAGGGGTGATGGATATACAACAGATGTCAGAGGTAGTTTCTTTCCTTAGAGAGAAGTAGGGGTGTGGGACGCACTGCCTGCAACAGTAGTAGGCTCGCCAACTTTAAGGGCATTTAAATGGTCATTGGATAGTTATATGGACAAAATTGCTATGTGTTAGAAGTTACATTCAGGCCAGACCTTCAAGGATGGCAAACTTTCTTTGCTAGAGGAGATTGGCGAACCAGGAAAAAGGAACAACTTGGCAGTTTCATGGTGGCTATTACTGATACTTCAATCAATATTGCTGTCCCTCTTGCTTTCTTTCCCTCCCTATTTTACCAGATGAGTTTTTACAGCAATCTAATTTTTCCTTGATCAAAACCATGAAACTAGCCATTTATTGCAGATTTACTTAATTACAGCAAATGTTTTATCAACTGGCATCAATAGAACCAGGATGTGCCAGTTGATCCAATAGTCTGGATAATCAAGAGGCATGTATAACCACAGTTAACCCTGACCAAGCAAGCTTCAAGACAACATCCATTAAAACACTATTAAAAACATTAACACATCTCCTAAAAGTAATCTAAAACATACAATAAATAAAAGGAATGTAATGCAGGGGGTATACACATCACTGTTATACTTTACTTACAGTATAAATACTCAGACATTGTATTAGATCGCAGTGTTTGAGGTTTTTTTGCCAGTTTATGAAGAGTGCTGGCTGATAAGGCATTGATTAAAACCTTTGCTGTAGCTGCAATTAAATTTCTCAGCTGCCGTTGTCAGATTTGATATCATAATATCAATAGACCAGACTCTCGATTTATGGTCCAGTATACCACTGTTCGCACAATCAACACAATTGAGTCAAATGGTCTATTTTTAAGCTGCCAACCTAATGTAAACAAAGCAAATTTTTGTCAGTGTTTAACATCCTGGACAGAACTGAGGTGAACATTCACTCCATTTCCAAATCCGGTGAGTATATGATATATTTGCCTTTTTTGATTCTATGATAAAAAATGAATTCCTCACTATCAACATTTGTACATTTGAGTTAAAAGTAACAAGTCATTATCAAGTTTCATATTCCTCCGGTCCTTTAGGACCAAAAAGTCATTTATAATTAAATTCCTTGGGTTGACTTTACTCTGAGTAGCTAAACAAATATTCAGGGCCTCAGATAAGGTTTCTTATGAAAAGGAGCCATTCATCAAGACTCTTGGTTTAATGACCATAGCACCTTTGGCACTGCTGACCAATTCCTGCCCAGTAGCTATTTCTGGGATCATATTTTTACATTGCTTAAAGAGAATTCCAGTTGTGTTCCTGAGATTGGCTAAGCTATTAAAATAAGCTTTAGACATTAGTTTTTAATAAATGGTTTCCAAATTTTACTAAGTGCCAGTGAATTGACCATACTGCATAATAGGTAATCTCAAAAATGCCTTGAGAATTCATCACTCCTTCAGTGTTGGCAGCATATGAACATTAGTCTGAGTTGCTCTCTTTACAGATGCTGTTAGTTAAAAATCACATAACACCAGGTTATAGTCCAACAAATTTATTTGAAAGTATAAACTTTTGGAGCACTGCTCCTTCACCAGGTAGCTACCTGATAGAGGAACAGCGCTCTGAAAATTTGGGCTTCCAAATAAACCTGTTGGACTATGACCTGATGTTGTGTGATTTTTAACTTTGTCCACTCCAGTCCAACACTGGCACTTCCACTTCTCAGTTGCGGCGAGACCTGCTGAGATTTTCCAGCACCTTCTGTTTGTGTATCCAGTTTCCACCATCAGAATTGTGCCACAGTTCATGTTATATCAAGTTATATGTTGATCTGCGAGGGTTATGCCTCTGCAATAGATGCCATTACAGTAACAATAGTTGACATTCATCATCTTTATCATCACTGCAAAGTCTGTGCTGCAATATTAATGACTCAGCAGATCAGCCAGCACCTTTGAAGAGAAACAGAGTTGAATTTCAGGTTTATATATTAATGTGTAGGAGCTAAGCCATTTGTTTATTTTCATTATAGCCTTAGTGGGGCCATTGGCATCATCTTGATCCTCTTCCATGACTTTCCTCAAGCCTCCCATTTTGCAATGTTATCCATCCATCTGATTTTTCTTCTACCTGTTCTATTTTTACTTATTGACATGCCAAGGCTATCAGGTCTTTGTTACCGATGGCTGTAATTGTCCATCTGCTCTCTTGAATTGTGCATAGCAATGCTTTTGATTTGTGAACTTCTTGAAGTTCTACTATTGATACAATTCACTCATTTGTCTTTCTGTTTTTCTATCCATCTAACTGATTGTGAGCAACCAATGCCAAGCTCAAATTTCAAAAGAAAAGAAAGAACTGCGGATGCAAGCATGAAAACAAAATGCCAGAGAAACTCAGCAGTTCTGGAAGCAGAGAAAAACAGAGCTAATGTTTCAAGTCATTTATGTAAATGATTTGGATGTGAACATAGGAGGTCTGGCTAGTAGGTTTGCAGATAACTCCAAAATTGGAGGTGTAGTGGACAGTGAAGAAAGTTACCTCCGATTACAACAGGATCTTGATCAGATGGGCCAATGGGCCGAGGAATGGCGGATGGAGTTTAATTTAGATAAATGTGAGGTGCTGCATTTTTGAAAGGCAAATCAGGGCAAGGCTTATACACTTAATGGCAAGATCCTGGGGAGAGTTGCTGAACAAAGAGACCTTGAGTGTAAATTCATAGTTTCTTGAAAGTGGAGTTGCAGATAGATAGGACAGTGAAGAAGGTGTTTGGTATGCTTTATTGGTTAGTGCATTGCGTTTCAGGGTTGGGAGGTCATGTTGCAGCTGTACAGGATGTTGGTTAGGATACTTTTGGAATGTTGCATGCAATTCTGGTCTCCCTCCTATTGAAAGAATGTTGTGAAATGTGAAAGGTTTAAGAAAAGATTAACAAGGATTTTGCCAGGGTTGGAAGGTTTGAGGAATAGGAAGAGGCTGAATAGACTGGGGCTGTTTTCCCTGGAGCGCCAGAGGCTGAAGGGTGACCTTATGGAGGTTTATAAAATCATGAGGGTATGGATTGGGTAAATAGGCGAGGCCTTTACTCTGAGGTGGGGGAGTTCAGAACTAGAGGGCATAGGTTTAGAGTGAGAGGGGAAACATTTAAATAGGATCTAAGGGGCAACTTTTTCATGCAGAGAGTGGTGCGTATATGGAATAAGCTGCCAGGGGAAGTAGTGGAGGCTGATACAATTACAACATTTAAAAGACATCTGGAGGGGTAAATGAATAGGAAGTGTTTAAAAGGATGTTGGCCAAGTGCTGGAAAATAGGACTAGATTAATTTAGGATATCTGGTCAGCATGAACGCATTAGACCAAAGGGTCGTTTCCGCACCGGGGGGGATGTGGGAATCGAGGTGTAACAGTATCAGAAACTCCAATGCCGGACACAATACTCCACTAAGCAAATGTGACAGTTTACTTCAGGTGAATAAAGTTAAAAATCACACAACACCAAGTTATAGTCCAACAGGTTTATTTGGAAGCACTAGCTTTCGGAGCAATGCTCCTTCATTAGGCGGTTGTGGAACTTCAGGTGAAGAAGTATGGTGTAGGAACGATGGGAATGGCCCTGCATGGGTAAGAGGCATGGTCAACATGATGTAAGGTCCATTGACATAGAAAGTTTGGGTAGGTGCGACAGTCCTGAGTAAGCACATGGACCACATGAAAGCTGCAAACATGCAAACAGTGGAGGAGTAAACATGCCGGGTTCCTCAACTGCCTTTCCGATTGTTCTGGAACCCATGAGTTCTCCCTCTCAGTTAGGCATTGAAGATACTTGGAATCTGAGATAGACACAGTGGATGTTGCTGCCTCAATGCCTTTGCCGCCTGAAGAGGAGAGTAAATTTCTTCCAAGATGCTCCAGATGCAAGAGGCAAGCTACTGTGTGTTATACCCCATCCGTATCGGACAGAGTTGGAGGAACCTGACCTGGTACTAAAATGTCCCAAGAGGAGCTACAAAAAAGAATTGGTCTATGTCCTTTGACTCGGAGACGGAGGTATGTAATGATTGTAACAAGGTCAGCCAGACGGATCTCATAAAACATGAGTTTCCTGACTGGGGCTGTTAATCTGGTCCAATTAGGGAGTCCTAGCTGACAGATATAAACAGGAGGAGCAGAGGTTCTGTTCACTCTGAGAGATGGTTTTGAGGGAGTTGAATCAGTATGGAGGACTCTCCATGTGTAAATAAAGGGTGACTTGGTGACGGGGTATGTGCCTCTGTAGCGTTAGTTCACTGTTAAGTAGATCATTCCCATTAATTTCACCAGTGCTACTTCAGTACTAATACTTAGGCCTTTCAGATTCTTATTTTCACTCACTCCTTGGATCATTCTTTAAGTACTGAAAAAAAGAGAAAAAAAAACAGGAGGATCAGAGCTTCTGTTCACTCTGAGTGAGTGGATCAGTGTTAAGGACTCTCCATGTGTAAATAAAGGGTGACATGGTGATGAGATACTGGCCTCTGTTGAGTTATTTTACTAGGGATATTATTTTAGAATCCCTACAAGCCCTAAAGTCACTCCAAGACTCACAACGTGAATAATGGCTACTTGGACAATATGCAGATGATGACAGCAGAGTCCAGAAAGTCATCAATTCATGGAAGATGGCTATGCAGAAGAAAATAATGAAGAAATGGTGAGAAGAGAGTCGAAAAAGAAGCACTGATTAACATGGGAGCAATATTACTTTTTTCATTAAGGCTTAATTTTATTCCACTGTAATTCAGTAACAGGCTCACCTTCAAGCCTAAAGGTTCAAGTTCCATTCAACTGATTGGAGAGAGTGCAGTATCAAGGAAGTGCTGTAGTCAAAGGTGTCATCTTTCAGACGACATTAAACCAAGGCCCATCTGTCTATCTCGATAGGCTCCAGAAATTCCACAACACCATTTCAAAGGACAGTAGGAACGTTCTCCCTAGTATCTTGGGCAATGTTTATTTCTCCAGCAACCTAAATAAAAAATACAGCATACCCCATCTCCACTGTTTCTCCATTGTTGTTCGTGGATATCTGCAAATTAGCTGACCCTGTTTCCTACATTGCAAAATTACTGTTTTAAAAGTCTTTATTAAATTTCATGATTTGTTGTAAACTATTTTTAGACATCACAAGGTAGTGGAAGATGCTGTATAAATGCAAGTTTTCTTTCTGCCTGAAACATGGAGAATTAGAAATAAAAAGGAAAATATTTTAAATTCCATGAAACAAAGACGAGTTACAATAAATAAGAAGGTGTGTGCTCATAGGTCTTAATGCACCCTGTTACTCTTCAAGTTTCATTTCTTGCCTGAACAATGCCTCCTGAACAAATTCTTGATCCTAATGTACAGTTTCCTGTTAGTTATTGCCTAATTCACTGAACAAGGCTCTGCATTTGTTACAATTTGATTGCTAGCTCTGGTGGTAAGTAGATCATGAGCAGCTTAGAATTTTAAAAAACTGCTTGACTGGTCAGGCATGCTTTAGGTCAGGTCATAAGTTCTGCTCAGTGAAATCAAGTCAAGCAGCTATCGCAGATGCACACATCAAGTAAACCTTGTCTCCTTTAATTGTGTTCAGCAATTAAACTGTTAGATCCCTGAAGTCAGCTTCCAGCTCAGTTAAAAAAGCATGTTAGGTTCACTGCTCATTATGTTAGGTTAATGTACAGCTCTGCCTGGAGCTAATTCAATCTAAGACTGCAGAGATGTTCTTCAAGTTAAGCACATGATACAAATGAAGTAGACTAATGCAAAGTTACCACACTCTGGGTGCACAGCAAAAAGTCTGCATTTAAGGTTATCTCCCAAATGATATACCTTTTGGGCTTTTTATTATTGAGACCAGCCAAGTGAGCTGGGGTCAAATCTCATACTGCAGTACCCAGGCATACATTTTGTTAAATTAACAAGAGTTATTCCATGGAAGAGGAAGTTCAGATGTAAGGTTAGATTGGAGAACTGTTTTCCTTGAAAAAGAGAAGGCTAAGAGAAGACAGGATAGAATTGCTCAAAATCTTGATGGATCTGGGCAAAGTAAAAAAAGAGAAAGAATAGGACAGATTTTAAATATTTATAAAAGAAGCAATGGCAACATGAGGAAAATTATTTCATGGGAAGGATCTGGAATGTTCAGTCAAAGACTATGCTGGAGGCAGAATCAATCGAAGCATTCAAAAGAGTATTGGACTGTTAACTGAAAAGTAAAATTGTGTCATGCAATGGGGAGAAGGTGGGAAAATGACACTAAATGAATTACTTATTTGGAGAGCTGGTGCAGATATGATGGCAAATAGGGGCCTGAACGACATGGGCTTTTGCAAGATTTATGGCAGAATCACGTGAGAAATCTGGCAAAGCCTATCCTGATGTCAAGAGCAACCGACTACATTATTTTTATGTACTTGCTGTATGTTGAGGTGAGTTTCTTGCTGGATAGCAATAAGTTGCCTATTAAGAGGGAATTATTGTTGGTTAACCACCTAATTAATGACATATTTCACCTTGTTAATATACAGCTTCCTATCTTATCAAATGAACAAACTAGATATCATAGATTCTTGACATGAAAATAGAATGTGTACTGGTGACTTAACAGCACACTGCTGACTATAAAAAGGCTCCATGTTGTCGAGCACAGAGCAGCATCTCAGGGCATGATCCATGGGAACCAGGCTGCCTGCATCCCTCATCCATTGCACAATGGCATCCAAGATTTATCAACCACTCAGGATCCTCATACCCTGCAACCCACATGCAGGGTGCTTAGGAAGGACTGACCAGCAATGTTGAGCAGAACAGCAATTAACATTGAAAGACTGCTGCCACCAGTCAGGAGTCTGGACACTTCTCTGTGGCTATCTGGTAAAGTCGCTCAATGGAGTGGGCCACTTTCAGTCTATCATAGAAAAGGGATTGCGAGTGTGGGGGAAGAAAAATGCAGTTTGTGTTACTAGAAGAAGATTTGGGAGCTACATGTGGGAATTAGGGAATGCAGACTGGGGAAGACAATTTGAACAAACTAGATATCAGTGGGAAGACAATTTGATTTGATGTATCATTGTCACATTTACTGAGACAGAGTGAAAAATATTGTTTTGCATGCTGTCCAGACAGATCATACCTTACATAAGTACATTAGGGTAATAGAACAGAATGTAGAATATAGTGTTACAGCTATAGAGAAGGTGCAGAAAAAGATCAACTCTGATATCTGAGGGGTTCATTCATAAGTTTGCTAAGAGCAGGAAAGAAGCTGCTCTTAAATCTGTTGATAGGTTGTGATGGGGCCAACAGTATTTGTAAGGGGGGTATGGTAAAGCATGGATGGGACAGGGGTGATGCGGGAGGGAAGGTTTGTCAACAATTAGGTCAACCCCTGGCTTTGAGGAAGGGGACAGTTTATGAAAACATCTGACATGTTCACTTCATATGGCAGAGGCTGTAGAGGGGAGGTGATCTGGTGCACATGTTGATGGTTAGCTGGGAACCTGGGTAGGTGTGAAACCTAATAAGGTTTACAAGATGTACTATCAGGAAGGGGATGTTTGGAGCCTCATTGACATGTGGAGGCAGAGGATAGAAACCTCTGGCCCAGAAGTGTTGTCTTACATCAAGATGAATGCTTCAAGACATAGTGGGAAAGAAAATGGCTGTAACTACGCCAGGTGTGGGTATGGCAAGTGTCTAAATCTGTGAACAATGTGCTGTCATTTTCTTTTCGACTGTGTGTGCGGCAGTAGCTTCTGGAAGTGGAAGTAAAAGTTGCCATGTCAATTGAACATTCGGTTTAGAGGGAAGTTACCCATGAGGGAGGGGATTGCAAGTCTGAGTCTCTCAATGTGAGTCTCTTTAGGAGACAGCAATAGTGCATACAAATCTATGCACCAAAAAGGACACAGATCTGTTGGCCTCCTAATCATGAACAATCTGTCTCTGGAAAATCTGGTCATGCAAGTCTGGCAATGCAACAATCTCTCAGTACTGCAGTGAAGTATGAAGCAAGGTCCTAGGAGTGCAGATTGGGTAATATCTTCCTTATCTCGCACTAAAGTATGCCAGCAGGACAAACTGCCAAACTGCAGAGCAAGAGACACAAACAAGTGTAGCATTTAGATTTACTCTGGTTAGTGACTGTCAACAGAAAGTTAGGTTTTCACAAATTTCCATCAGAATGCATTCATGATGTGGACCTAATTGTCAAAGTATGTCACAGAGTTGAGATGCACCCATAATGTGTGCAAAACCTGTATAGCAAATTTTACCATCATAGCAATTGTAAATCTATTTAAACACAACAGGCTTAGTCTTCTTTTGACTAAATGTGAATTGTGTTGTACTTTATTGAGAGATTCTCAACTTAATACCTAGTAAGATTCCTGCCATCCCTTGCCAAGCACTCCTCAATCCAGTGGCATCTCTCACCTCCAACTCACCTTAGCACTTGCCATTCCTGGAACAACTAGCCACCAGTGAGAGGGATCTTGTCATTTGGAGGATAGTATAAAACATGCTGATATGCTCAAACAGGTTGATGTTAAGAAGGAAGATGTGCTGGGAATTTTTAAAAACATGAGGGTAGTTCAGTTTCCTGGGCCAGACAGGATATACCCGAGGTTATTATGGGAAGCGAGGGAAGAGATTCCTGTGCCTTTAGTGATAATCTTTGCGTCCTCACTGTTCACTGGAGTAGTAGCAGATGATTGGACGATGGCAAATATTATTCCCCTGTTCAAGAAAGGAAATAGGGATAACCCTGTTAATTACAGACCAGTCAGTCTTACATCTGTGGTGGGCAAATTATTGGAGAGGATTCTGAAAGACAGGATTTATGATTATTTGGAAAAGCATCATTTGATTAGTGATAGCCAGTATGGCTTTATGAGGGGCAGGTCATGCTGCACAAGCCTTATTGAATTCTTCGAGTTAAAAATCGCACATCACCAGGTGATAGTCCAACAGTGTATTTGGAAGCACGAGCTTTCAGAGCGCTGTTCCTTCATCAGGTGACAACCACCTGTTGAAGGAGCAGCACTCCAAAAGCTAATGCTTCCAAATAAACCTGGTGTTGTGTGATTTTTACCTTTTGTACACCCAAGTCCAACACCGGCACCTCAAAATCATGAAGTCTTCGAGGATTTGACAAAACACATTGATGAAGGTAGAGCAGTGGATGTGGTGTATATGGAGTTTAGCAAGGTGTTTGATAAGGTTCCCTATGGTAGGCTCATGTAAGGAAGTAAGAAAGTAAGGAAGCATGGGTTACAGGAAAATTTGGCTGTCTGAAGACAGAATTGCCTGACTTTTTGAGCAAAATAGAATGTATTGGCAAATATAATTCTGCAAATGCAAATTGACCCATAGACTTGTATGTTTGAGTGAGGATGGTAGTTGATGGAAAGTATTCAATCTGGAGCTTGGTAACCAGTGGTGTTCAGCAGGGATCTGTTCTGGGATCTCTGCTCTTTGTGATTTTTAAAAATCACTTGGATGAGGATGTGTTTGTGTGCCTTCCTTGAGCTGGGCAAAGATGATTTTCTTTGACATTTGGAACTCCGGCATTGTCAGCATGTGGCCAGCCCAGTGGAGTTGGTTTTGGATGATCGTGGCCCGATTCTGGTGCTATTAGTTCCTTCAAAGACGCTGATGTTAATACTTCTCCAGATCCTAGAGATGACATCCATATGTAGTCCAAGTTTTGGAAATAAACGGAAGAGTTAGAAGGATGATTGCCTTATACGCAAGCATCCTCAATTCAGCACAAACGTCACAATCATCCAGGTGACCCCATTACACTATACATTCTATCTCACACACACTCACATGCGCACACACATGCAGACACTCACATGCAGACACTCACACTCTCTCTCCCTCATATGCATACAAATATATAAGTCTATGGGTGAATTTGCATTTGTAGATACATTCTACTTTGCTCAAAAAGTGCACAATCTGCAGGCATTCAATGCAGGCATTCAGTCCATGTAACTTTTTATCAATTCCACTTTGGAAATAGAACCAGTCAGACTCAAGATTGGGATACAGACAGACTCTAACCTCACACCTTTATGTCTGAGCTGAGATGTCACCTTTTTTTATATAACCATAAGTTTTCTTGAGAACGTGACTTAAAAGAAGTCCTGGGATTTACATATTAATGAACTGAAACCTGCAACCTCTTCTAATAGATGAAAGACTTAACAGTAATCTAGTTTTATTCAGTATATCATTTCAGTTGCATGACACTGTACTCTTTTGCTGTAAATTCTGTGTCTTATGGTCTTGCTCCACAACCACCTGATGAAGGAGCAGTGCTCGAAAGCTAGCACGTCCAAATAAACCTGTTGGATTATAACCTGGTGTTGTGTGATTTTTAACCTTGAGATGAAAATATTCATTTAGCCAGCACAAATGATGAGGGTTATCGAGCGAAGGTAGGAGAATGAGGTTGAGAAACATATCAGCCATATCAGTTTGAATGGTGGAGCCGACTCAAAGGGCTAATTGGCTGAATTCTACTTCTCTATTTTACAGTCGCATGGTACAATCCAGCATTTGGTACACCAGCATAATTAGTTTGCATATTGTACATGTGCAGAAATGTTTACAACTGAAATGTAGCTGGAATTTGCAAACAGATACCTCATGCATTTGCCCCTTCAGTGTCCGAAAGTCCAGCGGATGTGGATCCTGCACTTTTACCCATTAAGCTGAAACTAATCAGAGCATTGTTCGAACCTATTTCCAGTTGTATTTTAAATTCAGACAACAGCACTTGATAGCAGGCAATGCAGTTTGTGATGGGCACAGACAGCCTCACAGCTTTCATGTCCCATTTATCTCACTGTACTCCAAACATTTGCAGCCCACCATATGTAGATCCACCATGCTGAGCTTCACCTCCATCTATCCTCTCCTCCCTCTGAGACCCAATATTACACCTTGATGCCCTCCCTGCTCCTTTAACTTTCCCCCTGTGGAGGTCATGGTGGTGGTCGCAGCTAATATGCCCCCCTCCCAAATCCTATCATGCCCTCTGATGCTGTTCTGCACACCTTAAGTTTACCCTGTCACCATTCTTGTTCCCATAGCTACACCCCTTGTGATATCCTTGTGATATCATTTCTGTGATATCCTTGATACAGTGTGCAACTTTGTCTGCTCCCCAACCAGTATTCAGATAGAGCCCCTGATGGTGAGAGACCCAAACTGATGACTGACCGCCAAGCCATTGGACTCCAGATGCATTACACACCTGACTCATTATACGAGCATTCTCTGACTGTCAGCTGCCACCCACCTTCCAACTGAGTTGAGGACCAACCCCCATCTAGTTTCCAACATTTGGTTGAATATATGTACACTATGTTACTGTATATGCTGCTAGTACATGTTGTATTAAAAGGATGTCTTAGTGTGCCACACAGCAAGATATTCTTACCCTATGCCCACATTTCATCATTAGACAGAGCACTTTATAACAAACATGACAAGAATTCATGTGTGTCTGTGCAAAAGAGCATGTCAATACTGCAGGACAGAAACCTTTGGCTCAGGCTGAAGTGCCAACACACTAACAGGCATGGCATGAAAAAGCAAGGCCTAGATGCTGTAAGATTACAGCAGCATTAAGACAGGAAGTAAACAATCTGGAAATGTAGCCTGGTCCTATCTGTGAACTGGGTCCCTGTCCCTACATTCAAATTATCTCTACTGAAGCCTGTCAATACTAGTTTCTAATGCACCCCGCAATGCACATTTGTACTTCAAAGCAACATACTGGAAAAGTGCCATAACGATTGAAGGATTGGCAAATGTCGGATACTAATGTTCATGGATGAGGCTTGCATGAGACTGATGGCCATGGATACTGCCCCGAAATGCTGTTTGATGCTGAGCATCATGCAGGCTCCTCACAGCCAGGTGAAATCATCACTACACACTCAGATCTTTCATCTAATTCGTTTGGCACATTTGGTGAGGTCGGAAGGTAAATATTAATAACACATGTTTGGCAATAATAAGGCATTTAACACGTTATAATTTGCCATTATTAGCAACTCTCTAATGCCTAGCAAGAAACATACCTCACCACTCAACAAAAGAGAGAATATAAGACACAGCAAGGTGGCCAAACATTGATATGGCCTCACTAGACTTCACATCCAGCTCTGACGCAAACCTCGCGAATGCCTATGCTGCTCAGATCCTGATAAGATTCTGCCCAATATTTTAATTATGAAGCAAAATCCCAAGGGACCTATCTTTCAGTCAGGGTGTGAAATGGATATTATTGGATCCACCGCCAATTATATTGTTGATATTCTTGACCACAATGCCAATATCATAATGTTTTACACACTCACCTACATTTGAAATTTGGGCAAATATAGTCTTGTAGCAAATGAAATCATGAGTACTCTCGAATATCATTAATAAATAGACTTCAGCAGTTCAAGCAGGAAGCTCACCAACATCTTTTGGAGGGCAATTAGGGTTTGAATGAGATCCCCTTTCATTCATCTAAACTCCAGTGAAAAGAGGCTCTTTCAACCCAATCTCTCCTCTTAGGATAAACCTGCCATCACAGGCATAAGTCTGATGTACCTTTGCAGTATTCTGTCAAGTCTATCTTCTCTGATACATTGATAAATGAAAGCCTAATTAATGTGGCTCCTATAGGATAGGGAAATCTGGAATCTGAATCTTAAAACAATATCTTTCTCTTATGCGCGACGAAGGTTAATACCATATTATTATTTGGAAACTTGGGTTCTAAAGTGAAGAGAACCAGAAGAGGTGGCAGTACGTCGGTACACAGTAAGGACCAAGTCACCCTTGGAGTGATGCTTCACCCTTAGATCCAGTTAAAAATCACACAACACCAGGTAAGAGTCCAACAGGTTTAATTGGAAGCACACTAGCTTTCGGAGCGATGCTCCTTCATCCCAATGCACGCAAGTGGTCCTGTTTTGTTTCTTCGCCAAGTGAGCATCTCACTTTTAGGTATGCCAGTTGCTGCTCCTGGCATGCTTCATTGGACCAGGGTAATGAGAGATTGGGGGTAATGCTGGGCCATGAGTTTGCAGATTGTGTTTGATATGATTATGCTGCTCTGGGTCCACAGCAGTTCATGATGCCAATTTTGAACTGCTAGATTTGTTGAAAATCTGTACGATTTAAGGTGGTGATACGCTGACCGCAATGTTAGGTATTATCAATCTGAAGGTGGGATTTTAACTCTGCAAGGACTTTGTGGTTATTCTCGCTGATACCAGGAGTAGGCCATTCAGCCCCTCTAGGGTTTCATCCATTTTATGAGATCATGGCTGATCTGTGATCGAACTTCATATACCCACCTCTGGCACAAATCTCTTAATACCTTTGCTTAACAAAAATTTATCTTTAAAATTTAAAATTAACAACTGATTCTGCTGCCATTTGTGGAAGAGAGTTCCAAACATCTACCACCCTTCATGTGTAGGAATGCTTCCTAGAATCTCTCCTGAGCAGTCTAGTCCTAATTCTCAGTTTATGCCCCCAGTTCTAGAATCTCCAGCCAATGAAAATACTTTATCTACTCTGTTATGGACAAATGCAGGAAATTGTCAGAGTCGTATCCAAGGCCCAAATATCTTCAGCAGCTTCATTTTTGTTTTCATTCACAGGGTAAGGGCATCACTGGTTGGGCATCATTCATTGCCCATCCCTAATTACCCAGAGGCCGTTAAGAATCAATCACATTGCTGTGGATCTGGAGTCACATATAGGCAAGACCAGGTAAGGATGGCAGATTTTCTTCCTGAAATGACATTAGTGTTTCACAGTCATCATTAGATTCTTAATTCCAGATTTTTAGATAAGTTTCAATTCCACCACATGCCATGGCAGGATTTGAACCCAAGTCCCCAGAACATTACCTGGGTCTCTGGATTAACAGTCAGCAATGATACCAATAGGCTGTTGCCTCCCCATAAATTACTTTGCCTCCATCATATTGTCAGAAGTCGGAATGTTCATCGATGATTGCACAATGCCCAGCACTCCACAGATACTGAAACAGTCCATATTACTTGGGCTGAAAAATGGCAAGGAACAATTGCATCACACAAATAAGAAGCAATGACTGTCTCCGGTAAGACACATTCTAAACGTTGCCCCTTGATATTCAATGATGGTGTCATCACAGAATCTTCCCCTGACTACCAACAACACTCTGGAGGTTACAATTAACCAGAAACTGAACTGGACCAGCCATATAAAAGAACAGGTCGGAGGATAGGAATTCTGCAGCGAATAACTCATCTCCTGACGCCCCAAAATCCTGACCACCATCGACAAGGTACAACTCAAGAGTGTGATGGAATTCTCCCCATTTGCCTGGATGAGTGCAGTTCCAACAACACTCAAGACGTTTGACACCATCACCATCCAGCCCATCTGACACTGCATCCACAAACATCCACTCCCTCCGCCACCAATACTCAGTCACAGTAGCATGCACCATCTAAAAGACGCACTGCTGAAATTCACCAAAGGTCCTTAGACAGCACCTACAAACCCATGGCCACTTCCAACTAGAAGTCGAGGGCAGTAGCTACATGGGAACACCATTCTCTGCAAGTTTCCTTCCAAGCCACTCACCATCCTGACTCAAAAATATATCACTGGCTTCAGTGTCATTGGGTCAGTGTTGTTGGTTCAAAATCCTATTGGCATTGTAGATCTACCTAGAGGAAATAAACAACAGTGGTTCAAGAAGGCAGCTCTCCACCACCTTCTCGAGGGAAACTAAGGATGGGCAATAAATGCTGGTCCAGCCAGCAATGCTTATGTTTCATGAGTGGATATATTAATAAAGTATGTATTTTTATATTGTGTATATTAAGGAGTGATATGATTGTAGTTTATTTTAGATATGTTCTATGATTATTAATGGGGTGTCAGAAGTTTGGGAAAATCAGGTTGGCAGTGGATTGCAAGAAAAGGAATTTGTGAAATGTTTACGAGATGGCTTATCGGAGCAGTTTGTGGTGGAGCCCACTAGGGAACAGGCAATACAGAATTTAGTGTTGTGCAATGAGGCAGACTTGATAAGGTGAAGGAACACTTAGGAGGTAGTGATCATTATATGATTGAATTTACTCTGCAATTTGAGAGGGAGAAGATAGAATCAGAGGTAACAGTATTACAGCTGAATAAAAGCAACTACAGAGGCATGAGGGAGGAGCTGGGTAGAACTGACTGGGAGAGGAGCCCAGCAGGAAAGACAGTGGAACAGCAATGGCAGGAGTTTCTGGGAGTAAGTCAGGAGACACAGCAGAGATTCATCCTGAGGAAAAAGAAGCATGGTATAGGAAGGATGAGGCAACCATGGCTGACTAGGGAAGTCAGGGATAACATATAAGCAAAAGAGAAAGCATGTAATGTAGCGAAGGGCAGTGTGAAACCAGAGGATTGGGAAGCTTACAAAGACCAACAGAGGGCAACAACAAAAGAAATAAGGAGAGAGAAGATTAAATATGAGGGTAAGCTAGCTAGTAATATAAAGGAAGACTGTAAGAGTTTCTATAGATAAAGGGCAAATGAGAGTTAAAAGTAGACATTAGGCTGCTGGAAAATGACACTGGAGAGATAGTAGTGGGGAACAAGGAAATGGCTGAGACATTGAATAATTAATTCATGTCAGTCTTCTCAGTGGAAGACTCGAGTAAAATCCCAAAACTTCAAGTGAGTGAGGGGGCAGAGTTGCGTATGGTGGTCATCACCAAGGAGAATGTGTGAGAAAAACTGAAAGATCTGAAGGTGGATAAACCACCTGCACCAGATGGACTACACCCCAGAGTTCTAAGGATGATAGCTGAAGAGATAGCGGAGGCATTAGTGGTGATCTTTCAGGAATTGCTCGAATCAGAGAGGGTCCCAGAGGACTGGAAAATCGCTAATGTGACACCCCTGTTTAAAATGGGAAAAAGGCAAAAGACAGAAAATTACAGACTAATTAGCCTCACCTCGGTCGTGGGTAAAAGTCCTGGAATCAATTGTGAAGGATAAGATTTCTTTTTACTTGGAAGTGTGTGGTAAAATAGGGCAGAGTCAGCATGGTTTCATCAAGGGGAGGTCATGCCTGACAATTCTGCTAGAATTCTTTGAGGAAGAGATGAACAGGTTAGACCAAGGAGAGCCAATAAATGTTATCTACCTGGAATTCAAGAAGGCCTTTGTCAAGGTGCTGCACAGAAGGCTACTGAGTAAGATAAGGGCCCATGGTGTTGGAGGCAAGGTGCTCACATGGATAGAAGCTTGGCTGTCTGGCAGAAAGCAGAGAGGGGGGATAAAAGGATCCTTCTCAGGATGTGGCAAGTGGAGTTCTGCAAGGCTCAGTGTTGGGACCACAACTTTTCACTTTATACATTAACAATCTAGATGGGTGGCACGGTGGCACAGTGGTTAGCATTGCTGCCTCACAGCACCAGAGACCCGGGTTCAATTCCCGCCTCAGGCGACTGACTGTGTGGAGTTTGCACATTCTCCCCGTGTCTGCGTGGGTTTCCTCCTACAGTCCAAAGATGTGCAGGTCAGGTGAATTGGCCATGCAAAATTACCTATAGTGTTAGGTAAGGGGTAAATGTAGGGGTCTGGGTGGGTTGCGCTTCGGCGGGTTGGTGTGAACTTGTTGGGCCAAAGGGCCTGTTTCCACACTGTAATGTAATCTAATCTAAATCTTTCTATAGCTATATCAGGAATAAAAGAATGACTAGATTACGATTAGGGCCAATCAATCAGAGTAGTGGGAAGTTGTGCGTGCAGCCAGAGGAGATAGGGAAGCACTAAATGAATACTGTTTATCAGTCTTCACACTAGAAAAATGTGGTTGAGGAGAACACTGAGATACAGGCTACTAGACTAGATGGGATTGACGTTCACTAGGAGGAAGTGTTAACAATTCTGGAAAGTTTAAAAATAGATACCTCCCCTGGGCCAGATGGGATTAATCCTAGGATTCTTTGGGAAGCCAGGGAGGAGATTGCTGAGCCTTTAGCTTTGATCTTTATTCATCATTGTCTACAGGAACAGTGCCAGAGACTGGAGGTTAGCAAATGTTGTTCCCATGTTCAAGAACGGGAGTAGAGATAACCCTGGAAATTACAGACTGTGAGCTTTACTTCGGTTATGTGTAAAGTGTTGGAAAGGGTTATAAGAGGTAGGATTTATAATCATCTAGGGAGGAATAAGTTGATTAAGGATAGTCAACATGGTTTTGTGAAGAGGAGTTCTTTAAGAAGGTGACCAAACAGGTGGATGAGGGTAAAGTGGTTGATGTGATGTATTTGGATTTCAGTAAGGTGTTTGATAAGGTTCCCTACAGTAGGGTATTGCATAAAATACAGAGGCATGGAATTGAGGGTGATTTCACGGTTTGGATCAGAAATTGGCTAGCTGAGAGAAGACAGCTGGTGGTGGTTGATGGGAAATATTCACCCTGGAGTTCAGTTACTAGTGGGGATCTGTTTTGGGTCCACTGTTGTTTGTCATTTTTATAAATTACCTGGATGAGAGCCGAGAAGGATGGGTTCGTAAATTTGCAGATGACACTAAGGTCGGTAGAGTTGTGGATAGTGCAGAAGGATGTTGTAGGTTTTCGATGGACATAGATAAGCTGCAGAGCTGGGCTGAGAGGAAGCAAATGGAGCTTAATGTGGAAGAGTGTGAAGTGATTCACTTTGGAAGGAGTAACAGGAATGCAGAGTACTGGGCTGATGATAAGTTTCTTGGTAGTGGAGATGAGCAGAGAGATCTCGGTGTCCATTAACATTGATCCTTGAAAGTTGCCACCCAGGTTGATAGGATTGTTAAGAAGGCATATGGTGTATTCACTTTTATTGGTAGAGGGATCTCTACCAATATCCCTATCTCTGAGATCATGCTGCAGCTTACAAAATCTGGTATGGCCACATTTGGAGTATTGCGTACAGTTCTGGTCACCACATTATAGGAAGGATGTGGAAACTTTGGAAAAGGTTCAGAGGAGATTCACTAGGATGTTGCTTGTTTTGGAGGGAAGGTCTTATGAGGAAAGACTGAGGGACTTGAGGCTATTTTTGTTTGCGAGAAAAAGGTTGAGAGGTGACGTAATTGAGACATACAAGATAATCAGAGGATTAGATAGGTTGGACAGTGAGAGCCTTTTTCCTTGGATGGCGATGGCCAACATGAGGGGGCATAGCTTTAAATTGAGCTGTGATAGGACAGATGTCAGAGGTAGTTTCTTTATTCAGAGAGCAATAGGGGTGTGGGACGCACTGCCTGCAACAGAAGTAGACTCGCCAACTTTAAGGCCATTTAAATGGTCATTGGATAGGCATATGGACGAGAATGGAATAGTGCAGGATAGATGGGCTTCAGATTGGTTCAACAGGTCTGCACAACATCGAGGGCCAAAGTGCCTGTACTGCACTGTAATATTCTATGTTCTACATTCTAATGTAAACTTGCAGGTTGAGTCAATAGTTTGGAAGGAAAATGCAATGATAGCATTTATTTCAAGAGTACTTGAATATAAAAGAGACTCGATAAGGCTCTGGACAGACCATATTTGGAGTATTTGTGCAGTTTTGGGCCCCATATCTCAGGAAGGATGTACTGGCCCTAGAGTGTGTTCAGAGGACGTTCACGAGAATGGTCCCAGGAATGAACAGCTTAACATATGAGGAATGTTTGAGGACTCTGGATGTACACCTGATTGAGTTTAGAAGGATGAGGGACTATCTAATTGAAAAATACAGAATACTGAATGGCCTTGGACAGAATAGACGTTAGGAAGGTGACATTAGGTGAATAGACATTAGTAGGAGAGACTAGGACCTGAGGGCACAGCCTTAGAGTAAAGGGAATACCTGTGAGAATGGAGATAAGGAGAAACTTCTTCAGCTAGAGAGTGGTGAATCTATGGAATTCATTGCCACAGAAGGGTGTGGAGACCAGGTCATTGAGTATATTTAAGAACGAGATAGATAGGTTCTTAAGAATCAAGGGGATCAAGGGTTTGGGGAGAAAGCAGGAGAATGGGGTTGAGAAACCTAACCATGATCGAATGGTGGAGCAGACTTGATGGACTAAATGGCCTAATTTCTGCTCCTATATCTTATGGTCTTATGGTTTGTTGACACATGCTTCTTTAAAGAGGTGTTTAAAACACTTGAAGTGAAGAGTTCATTTCAACTATTAGAAATCAGGGAAGAAGAGTGAAAAAACGTTGGGCTGATTGAAAAAACCTTTCACTGTATTTTGATATACATGTAACAGCAAATCTAAATATAAATGTTTCAGCCTGCTGCACCATTCAATATGGTTATGACTGTTCCTTCTTTCTCCCCTTAATGTTTCAAACTATATCTAACTCTTTTTGTGAAAACATTCAATGTTTTGGCCTCAATCGCTTTCAGTGGCAGAGAATTCCATAGTATCAGCACTCTTTTGGTGAAGAGATTTCTTCTCACATCAGTCGTAAATATCTTACCCCCATGTCCTGAGATTGTGACCTCTGTTTCTGGATTCCCCAGTCATCAGGAAAGATAGTCCTGCATTTACCCTGTCTAGTCATATTAGAATTTTACAGAGTTCTATAAGGTCCCCCTTCATTCTTGTAAAAACCATTGAATATAGTCCTCAACCCAAAACATTAAATCTGATTTCTCTCCACAGATGCTGTGAAATCTGCTGAGCTTTTCTAACAATTTCTAATTTTGTTTCTGATTTACAGCATCCACAGTTCTTTCGGCTGATAAATTTAATTTTTTTCTATTAAACCAGGTTTCACTTTGGAATCTGACTTGTTCAGTATTGGATAAGTGGTGCTGGAAGAGCACAGCAGCTCAGGCAGCATTCGAGGAGCAGTAAAATCTACGTTTCGGGCAAAAGCCCTTCATCAGGAATACAGGCAGAGTGTCTGAAGGGTGGAGAGATAAGTGAGAGGAGGGTGTTGATGGGGAGAAAGTAGCGTAGAGTACAATGGGTGAGTGGGGAAGGGGATGAAGGTGATAGGTCGGGGGGAGGGTGGAGTGGATATGTGGAAAAGAAGATAGGTGGGTAGGGCAAGTCATACGGACAGTGCTGAGCTGGAAGTTTGGAACTAGGGTGAGGTGGGGGAAGGGGAAATGAGGAAACAGTTGAAGTCCACATTGATGCCCTGGGGTTGAAATGTTCCGAGGTGGAAGATGTGGTGTTCTGGGAGCGGCGGTGAAGGAGGCCCAGGACCTCCATGTCCTCGGCAGAGTGGGAGGGGGAGTTGAAATGTTGGGCCACAGGGCGGTGTGGTTGATTGGTGCGGGTGTCCCGGAGATGTTCCCTAAAGTGCTCTGCTAGGAGGCGTCCAGTCTCCCCAATGTAGAGGAGACTGCATCGGGAGCAATGGATACAATAAATAATATTGGTGGATGTGCAGGTAAAACTTTGATGGATGTGGAAGGCTCCTTTAGGACCTTGGATGGAGGTGAGAGAGGAGGTGTGGGCACAGGTTTTGCAATTCCTGCGGTGGCAGGGGAAGGTGCCAGGACGGGAGGGTGGATTGTAGGGAGTCGTGGACCTGACCAGGTAGTCACGGAGGGAATGGTCTTTGCGGAAGGCGGAAAGGGGTGGGGAGGGAAATATATCCCTGGTGGTGGGGTCCGTTTGGAGGTGGCAGAAATGTCGGCGGATGATTTGGTTTATGCGAAGGTTGGTAGGGTGAAAGGTGAGCACCAGGGGCGTTCTGTCCTTGTTACGATTGGAGGGGTGGGGTCTGAGGGCAGAGGTGCGTGATGTGGACGAGGTGCGTTGGAGGGCATCTTTAACCACATGGGAAGGGAAATTGTGGTCTCTAAAGAAGGAGGCCATCTGGTGTGTTCTGTGGTGGAACTGGCCCTCCTGTGAGCAGATATGGCAGAGGCGGAGGAATTGGGAATACGGGATGACATTTTTGCAGGAGATAGGGTGGGAAGAGGTGTAATCCAGATAGCTGTGGGAGTCGATGGGTTTGTAAAAAATGTCAGTGTCAAGTCGGTCATCACTAATGGAGATGGAGAGGTCCAGGAAGGGGAGGTGTCAGAGATGGTCCAGGTAAATTTAAGGTCAGGGTGGAATGTGTTGGTAAAGTTGATGAATTGCTCAACCTCCTCGAGGTGGTGCCAATACAGTCATCAATGTAGTGGAGGAAAAGGTGGGGAGAGGTGCCAGTGTAATGACGGAAGATGGTCTGTTCTACGTAGCCAACAAAGAGACAGGCATAGCTGGGGCCCATACGTGTGCCCATGGCTACCCTTTTGGTCTGGAGGAAGTGGGAGGATTCGAAGGAGAAATTGATAAGAGTGAGGACCAGTTCGGCCAAATGAATGAGAGTGTCAGTACTGTTGGGGACGTTGGGAGAGGAAGAAACAGACGGCTTGGAGGCCCTGGTCATGGCGGATGGAGGTGTAGAGGGACTGGATATCCATAGTGAAGATGAGGTGTTGGGGGCCGGGGAAACGTAAGTCTTAGAGGAGGTGGAGGGCGTGGGTGGTGTCTCGAACCCATGTGGAAAGTTCCTGGACTAGGGGGGATATGGAGGTCCTGGGCCTCCTTCACCGCCGCTCCCTCACCACCCAACGCCTGGAAGAAGAACGCCTCATCTTCCGCCTCGGAACACTTCAACCCCAGGGCATCAATGTGGACTTCAACCGTTTCCTCATTTCCCCATCTCCCACCTTACCCCAGTTCCAAACTTCCAGCTCAGCACTGTCCCCATGACTTGTCCTACCTGCCTATCTTCTTTGCCACCTATCCACTCCACCCTCCTTCCTGACCTATCACCTTCATCCCCTCCCCCACTTACCTATTGTACTCTGTGCTACTTTCTCCCCACCCACACCCTCCTCATTTATCTCTCCACGCTTCAGGCACTTTGCCTGTATTCCTGATGAAGGGCTTTTGCCCAAAACGTAGATTTTACTGCTCCTCGGATGCTGCCTGAACTGCTGTGCTCTTCCGGCACCACTAATCCAGAATCTGGTTTCCAGCATCTGCAGTCATTGTTTTTACCTTGTTCAATATTGCCCATCAGCTGCAGTCATAACATATATCATCCCTTTAATTTAAAGAAATGCCTTCATGACTTGACATGAGGAAATTACCTATCAGTCCATCAAACTGTTTTGAGAATATTAACCCCCTGTTCAAGATTTTAGTCTTGACAATCTCAATGTTTCCCTAAAATTATTCAAACAATGTTACAAATATTCTTTCATCTTTTCTGTGATATGCTGATTTTGAATAGAACAGCACTAGAGAATTATTGCTCAGGGGACAAATTTAAAGCTAGAAAGATAATTCTGTATTTTCCTTACCCTAACATTCTTTTTCAAGAATGTTTCCCAGTGTCTCACCACTTCAATCAGTTGAGCAAATATTAAGTTTGTCCCTTGGTTTTCTGCATAACTTGTCTCTTCTGAAGGGTTCTGAATGCGTGCTCGTTACTCAATACTATTTTTGTTTTGGACTTACAGTTCTTTCAATCTGAAGTATAATTATCACTAAATTGGGGTTAAAAGTTGCAAGTGGAAGAAAGGGGATTTGAGGATTGGTGCATTTTAGATAAATGAATTTGAAATAGTGTTTTCTTGAAAATGGTATTATGGGAGTATCTGATTATAAGGCACATAATTCCAGTCACTGTGGTTCTAGCCCGACCATAAATCCATAAGATATAGGAGCAGAATTCAGCCATTCCGCCCATCGAGTCTGTTCCATCGTTTGAGCACGGCTGATATGTTCCTCAAGCCCATTCTCTGCCTTGTCCCCATAACTCTCGATCCCCATACTAATCAATAACCTATCTATCTCTGAGTTAGATACTCAAAATATCTAGATGCTTTTGGAAGAAAATTCCGGAAAATCCTAAAAAGGAAGGATGAATGGGAAACATAATCCCAATGTTCTTCTGGAGCCGCGTTTTAGGAGGATAGTGTGGTCAACCAGGGAAAAAGCTGTCAATAGATTACAAAAGGATAATTTGTCTCCTTCACAGTCAATTGTGGCTTTGATGAGAGCCATTTCTGGTAATGTGGCAGGAGCAGAAAACCTGTTTGGAGGGGTTCAAAAATGGAGATCCAGGAAAGATGTGATGGAGTTGAGAGATTAGATTACTTACAGTGTGGAAACAGGTCTTTCAGCCCAACAAATCGACACCCACCCGCCAAAGCACAACCCACCCAGACCCATTCCCCTACACCTAACACTACAGGCAATTTAGCATAGCCAATTCACCTAACCTCCACATTTTTGGACTGTGGGAGGAAACTGGAGCATCTAGAGGAAACCCACACAGACACGGGGAGAATGTGCAAACTCCACACAGTCAGTTGCCTGAGGCGGGAATTGAACCCAGGTCTCTGCCACTGTGAGGCAGCAGTGCTAGCCACCATGCCGCCCATAGAGGTGACAGCATGTTTCAGCATTTTATGTACTTGGGAAAGCTCTTATAATCTGCTTTTGGATTTCTTATATCCACTTTCAAGGACGCAAAGGGATTTTAGAACTAGAACATAGAACATTACATCGAAGTACAGGCCCTTTGGCCCTCAATGTTGTGCCAACCTGTAAAACCAATCTGAAGTCCATCTAACTTACACTATTCCATTCTTGTCTATATGCCTATCCAATGACCATTTAAATGCCCTTAAAGTTGGCAAGTCTACTAGTGTTGCAGTCAGTGCGTTCTACGCCCCTACTACTCCCTGAGTAAAGAACCTACCTCTGACATCTGTCTATATCTATTACCCCTCAATTTAAAGCTATGTCCCCTCATGTTGGCCATCGCCATTCAAGGAAAAAGGCTCTCACTGTCCAACTTACCTAACCCTCTGATTATCTTATATGTCTCAATTAAATCACCCTTCTTCACTCAACCTTCTTCTCTCTAATGAAAACAGCCTCAAGGCCCTCAGCCTTTCATCAGAAGACCTGCCCTCCATATCAGGCAACATCCAAGTAAATCTCCTCTGAATCCTTTCCAAAGCTTCCACATCCTTCCTGTAATGTGGTGACCAGAACTGTATGCAATACTCCCAGTGCAGCTGCACCAGAGTTTTGTACAGCTGCAGCATGATCTCATAGTTCTGAAACTCAATCCCTCTATCAATAAGAGCTAACACACCGTATCCCTTTTTAACACCCTGTCAACCTGGGTGGCAACTTTCAAGGATCTATGTACCCGGACACCAAGATCTATCTACCTATCCACACTACCAAGAATCTTACCATTAGCCTCGTACTCTGCATTCCTGTTGCTCCTTCCAAAGTGAATCACCTCACACTCTTCCACATTAAATTCCACTTGCCACCTCTCAGCCCAGCTCTGCAGCTTATCTAGGTCCCTCAAAAACCTACAATATCCTTCGTCACTATCCATAACTCTACCAACCTTAGTGTCATCCGCAAATTTATGAACCCATCCTTCTCGGCCCTCATCCCAGTTGTTTATTTAAATGACAAACAGCAGAGGATCCAAAACAGATTCCTGCAATACCCCACTATTAACTGAACTCCAGGATGAATATTTTCCATTAACCACCATCCTCTGTCTTCTTAAACTAGCTAATTTCTGATCCAAACCGCTAAATGACCCTCAATCCCATGCCTCTGTATTTTGTGCAAAAGCCTATCATGAGGAATCTTATCAAATGCCTTACTGAAATCCATATACACCATATCAACCACTTTACCCTCATCCACCTGTTTGGTCACCTTCTCAAAGAACTCAATAAGGTTTGTGAGGCTTGACCTAGCCTTCACAAAACCATGTTGACTATCCTAATCAACTTAAAGAAAAACAAAAAGCAAATAAGTATTTTGCTTTAAAAATGTTGCAATTATTATTTTTTTTCAGATTTAACAATGTTTTGAGAATAAAGTGCTAAAGACTTGGCTTAGTTTGCAATATTTTAATCTGATGCAGTGGACCAAAATATTCCCCCGATCCCATAAAACCAAAGGTATTATTTGCTGGTCAACATAGCGCCATAACAAATTCCTGTCAAAGACCAGTATCACTGCAACATGTTAACATTTTCATTAAATAAATCAGTTTTCAGACTTCTAGATAGTAATACAAACAGGCAGAATATATATTTGGTTATCCACTCAACTCCTAGGATGATGATGTCAGCTTGTACAAGGGGGCATAACTACAAATTGAGGGGTGATAGATTTAAGACAGATGTCAGGGGCAAGTTCTTTACGCAGAGAGTGGTAAGGGCGTGGAATGCACTACCTGCTAATGTAGTCAACTCCGCCACATTAGGGAGATTTAAACAATCCTTAGATAAGCACATGGATGGTTTTGGGATAGTGTAGGGGTATGAGCTGAGAATAGTTCACAGGCTGATGCAACATCGAGGGCCGAAGGGCCTTATCTGCTCTGTATTGTTCTATGTTCTATGGTGCCTTCAGCACTGGAATGTCAGCCTCGATTATTTAAGCTTGGAGTAGAATTTTTAAAGGAGAGGTGATGGTGGTGTCGTTGGATTAGTAATTCAGAGTTCCAGGTTTATATCCAGGGCAGCATTGAGTTTGAACTCAAATGTAAATTCAACTAATAAAATCTGAAATTTCAAAGCAGTCTAATTACCAGTGACCATGAAACTATCACGTTGTTAAAAAACCCATCTGGTTCCTTCAGGAATGGAAATCAATGAACATGTACAAGACAGAAATCAATGGATTTGTCAGGCTGAATGACCTACTCCTCCTGCTGTGTACACAGTCTGGCCTACATGTGAGTCCTGCCATATTACATGTTAACTCTTAGCTGCCCTCTGAAATGGCTGAACTAGCCACTGATTTTAGAGCTGAGCGGTGCTGGGAAAGCACAGCAGGTCAGGCAGCATCTTAGGAGCAGGAATCGACGTTTTGGGAAAAAGCCCTTCATCAGGAATGGAGGCAGGGAGCCTACAGGGTGGAGAGATAAATTGGGGGGGGGGGCGCTGAGGGAAGGTAGCAAAGAGTACAATAGGTGAATGGGGGTGGGGATGGAGGTGATAGGTCAGAAGGGAGGGTGGAGCAGATAGGTGGGAAGGGAGATAGGCAGGTAGGACAGGTCATGAGGACAGTGCTGAGCTGGAAGGTTGGAACTGAGGTAAGGTGGGGAGAGGGGAAATGAGGAAACTGGCGAAGTCCACATTGATGCCCTGGGGTTGAAGTGTTCTGAGGCCATTGATCTAGCCACTGAGTTCAGGGACATTTGGGAATGATTTTTAAAAAACTGCTGGCCTTGCAACAATATCCACATTCCACGAAAGAGTAAATCAAAGACCAAAAAAAAATTTGAATGCTTACCTTCTAGCTTATGGACAGAAACATTATCAACTGAAGCAGTCAAGGCTAGAAGTTACCAGTTGGTTATTTTGTCATTGGGTCAATGATAGCCAAATCTGACTCTGTTCTGTTTCATGGCCTGAACTCAAATAGGAAGTCAAAATAATTTTACTTCTTTTGAACTCAGGCATACTGCAGTTAAGTGGCTCCAGTGGCAGCATGCCAGCAAATGGTAACTAACCATAGCACAGACTGAGAATTGGAGTTGAAACTTTCTGTGCACTTTTTAAAGTAAAACTTTCTAAAGCGGACAGAAAAATGAAAGTTTAAGTATATTGCTACAAAACTGGCTGCAATGGGGCGGCACAGTGGCTCAGTGGTGAGCACTGCTGCCTCACAGCACCAGGGTCCCAGGTTTGATTCCGGCCTTGGGTAACTGTCTGTGTGGTATTTGTACATTCTCCTTGTGTCTGCATGGGTTTCCTCCAGGTGCTCTGGTTTCTTCCCACAGTCCAACAATATGCAGGTCAGGTGAATTGGCCATGCTACATTGCCCATAGGTTACGTGCGTTAGTCAGAGGGTAATGGGTCTAGGTGGGTTACTCTTCGGAGGGTTAGTGTGGACTTGTTGGGCTGAAGGGCCTGTTTCCATACTGTAGGTAATCTAATAATTATGCACTTTTACAGATCTAGAAAAGTTTTGAGAATAAAGTGCTAAATACTTGGCTTAGTTTGCAATTTTTTAATCTGATGCAGTGGATCAAAATAATCCCCCACTCCCATAAAATCAGATATTATTTTCTGGTCAAAGACTGCAACATGTTAACATTTTCATTAAATAAATCAGTTTTCACACTTGTAGATTATAATACAAACAGGCAGAATATATATTTTTGGAGCTTACATACTCCTAAAATAGTGACTGTGAATGTTAGTCTCTCTGAGGCACAGGCTGATGGAAGCATATTAAAGGTCATAATTAAAACCATGTTGAGGATTCCCAAGATAGTTCATTGAGTTTACTAAGTCATTGGCAGTGCCAAAAAAGTCAGGAAGGAACTGGATTTGATCAACAGCCTGTGCTCAATGTTTCTGGGGGAGGGAAGGCGAGTGGTGAGGGGCATGGGAAGATGGTAACTCTCTTTTATTTGTTCATGGAGCACCTGGCACTGCTGGCTTAGCCAGTATTTGTTGCTCATTCTTAACTACCCTGGAAGAGGTTGTGGTGAGCTCCTTTCTTGAATTGCTGCATTCCTTGGGATGGATGAAATTCTCTGTGCTTTTTTTAGGAAGAGAGTTCCAGGATCTTGACCCAGTGACAGTGAAGGGATGATGATGTAATTCCAAATCAGGATGGAGAATGTTGCTTTGTGAGGAACTTTCAGGTGGTAGTATTCCCATGCATCTTGTGGGATGTGGGCATCACTGGCTGGGCCAGAATTTACTGCCCATCCCTAGTTGCCCTTGAGAGGTTGGTGGTGAACTACCTCTTTAAACTGCTGACTCATTGTACCATTCGGAACAGATTTGAGGATTTTGACCCAACAATGTTATGAATGCTGATTAACTGGGAAAGTGGGAGCAGACTTCCATAGGGGAGGATAAGGAGATTGAGCAGGAGAAACATCAACCTTGAATGATCAAGCACAACAGTTTTAGATGCTACAAGTCAGACAGGTCGTTATTGACACTTAGTTCCAGTAGATGTGAACTGAGTGCAGTCATCATTCATTGACTGTAAAATTGTTGATGCTCGCCATACATGCAGCTTGTTTCTGCTCTGAGAGGCAAATGCAACTGCTGTTTGTTTGATTTCTGGTTGATTTTATTGTTTACAAATAAAAGTGACTGTTTTGAGGTGACTGTGTTGATGTCACCGAAGGCTTTGCTGCATGTAATGGTTTCACAATATCATGATAAGATGCTGGGTTACCATCAGCATTTAGGAAAAAGCAGCAGTGACTTAGCCAGGACTGTAAGATAGGATATAGCTAAGGACAGGTAAACTGTGTGGTCCGGTGCTTAAGCAAGTGTGTAGGATTGTGCAGTTGAGAAGTGTTGGTTAGTAACTGATGTGCTGCTACATTTACTGTGAAGGGTAACTCTAGACTGCCAGCACTTGCCTGATTGCATGGTTAGGCTTCAATGAAGGCATTGACACCAGGGTTGCCAGTATATCCCGGCAGTGGTGAATAATTCCAATCATGGCAAGTGGGAGAATCAGCCCAGCATTGAACAAAAAGGGCAGTGTTTGGCATTGACAGTTAATGAGTCCAGTAAAGTGTGATAGGAAAAGGTAATGTGGAGAGAAACCCTCCATGGAACTGGATGAAGATGACAGTTTGCCAAAAAATGATGAGATTCAGCCCATTGACTCCATTGCACAGAAACAGACTGTTTGACCAAATGATCTATATCATTGTTTATGCTCCTCCTAGGAGATCATGAGGATTGAGATGCTGGAGAGTCAGAGTCGATAAAGTGTGGCACTGTAAAAAGCACAGCAGGTCAGGCAGCATCTGAGGAGCAGGAGAGTCGATGTTTTAGGCCTCTTCATCAGTCCTGCAATAGCAAGAAAGTTGGAAGAATAAAGCAAGAATAAGAAAAGGAGATTCTTGACTTTGAGAAAGAGGGTAAAATCTTTCCCTTAAGATTTTAATAGCTAGGCAAGAACCTTGCAAGTAAGTGGCAGAAGCTCCATTTGCATGCATTAACATCTCTTATTGACCTAATTTCACCCCCCTTATATGTGTGTTGCTATTCTCCCAGACATCAGTGAGTACCAATTCTGGACTTGAAAGTCAGAGTGGTAACTTGGAAACTGCAGCTTGCCACATCCTCTCCAGGCCTCTATCTTGGCCAGCATTCCCCAGCACCTCAGGGCATGCTCAATGGTTAATGCGTTGGACCAGACAAAACCCCCTCACAATATATTAAGAAGATAGCCTAGGCTTCAACTTTTTCTTATTTTTGAAGGTAAGTGTGGAGCATTGTGTTCCAAATGCAATTCAATTGGAACAACTATCAGGTTTGACACAAAATACAATTTATTTTTACACTATAATTAAAATGCAAACAAAAAAAAGAAGAATTGGAATAACTTTAACTCAATTGGAAAATTTAACAGAATAATGGATTATTTAATTGCTAAACAGCAAGTGTTTCAATATAGTGCCATCCCATAAACACACCCTTGGCAAAGACAAATTCAGTAAGTTAAATTATTTCACTGCAATTCTAATAGCAGGAAGAGAACCCAAGCTTTGAGCTCTAACAGAGAGAAGAAAAAACAGCTTGTACATCCAGCTTCAGGACCCCAGCAATTGCTGAAAGCTGAAATTAAAGTCTCGGTTCTATGGGACCTTGACCCCACACCTTCAAGCTACTTCTTGTTCCAACTTTTAAAAAATAAAGCTAGCTGAGAGAAGACAGCTTGGTTCCAAGTTTACAACACTTGCTTTCAAAAGAAACATGACAGAACAAATCTTTCTTAAAGGCATGGACATTGGCCTCAGCAAAGTATCTGCCCCATCATATCATCATGACACATTTTGAACTAATTTGTAATACAGTTCAGTATTTCATAACTGTGCTTTGGAGCTCTCTGACACCTTATGGATATGCATATGTCCTTAGGGGAATGGATATGTCCTTAGAGGCCACCTTCCTGTGGTCATCCACTTCAACTCCCCCTCTCTCTCTCCCCTAAGGACATATCCATTCTGGGCCTCCACTACCGCCGACACAAGGCCACCCACAAACAGAAGGAGGAACATCTACGACCTTGGGAGCCTACAACTACATGACATGAACACTGAATTCACCAGTTTCCAAATCTTCCCTCCCCCCACCCCACCCCACTCCAGATCCATCCCTCTGACTCAGTTCCGTCCTCTTGAGCTGACCTACCGGTCCATCTTCTTTCCCACCTATCCACTCCACCCTCCCCACCGATCTATCACTATCAACACCCACCTATCACCTACCTTTCCCCTAGCCCCACCCCCTTCCCCCTTTTATCTCTCAATCCCCTTCCTCCTCCCTAGTCCTGAAGAAAGATCCTGCTCAAAACGTCGGCTCTCTTGCTCCTCTGATGCTGCTTGACCTGCTGTGCCTTTTCCAGTGCCACGTTTTATCAACTCTGATTCCTCCAGCATCTGCAGTCTCCATTGTCTCCTTGGAACATTTTATTACATACTTTTCCAAACTGTGGCTAAATCATGATACCAGTTCAAAATTGGTGACTTCATGGAGCAGTGTTCAGCAAATAACAGAGGAGTAATAATATAGTTTGCCCATGACTGGTGATCTACATTTGCATTGTTGTAAGAGTTCTCCCCCTACATATTGCCCCAATTAAACCCCATTTCTATATCATGTTGGATTTCTGAAACATGTGGCAGCAAATGATATGTGATGGAAATAGAAGCCTGTGTTCTAGAATCAATTTAAGGCTGATCTCCAGTTTGAAATCAGGATTATGAACCCCTAAATGGTTAGCAGGAGTTAGGCAAATCCCAGGTAAAGGCAGGGATAGGCTGCTGCACTTAGGCCAGCTGATCTGGGAATCAATTTGGACATAGCAACGGGGGCTGCTGAGGTAGGCTGTTTCAGCCTATCTCAATACTTTGGGACTTGGTTCTAGTTATAATTCAAACAGTACGGCCTTGTATCCTTCAGGTCTCACAGACCCTCACCCTGACTCACCATGCAGGTCCCTTCCATGCCACCTCAAGTCAAGCCTCATCGTGCATTCTTGGTTGAGAGCCCGGGTATCCATTAGACTGTTGAAACACCTAAGCCCCAGGGAAAAGAGTTCTTGATTGACATACTCTGTCAATTATACAATGTTTATTTACACAAGATAAAGAGGTTTCACATGGTTGTAGTTTCTGTTATTCATTTTTCAAAGTACCAGAATGATTAATACTTGCATTAGCGTATAGTATGAGAAAGTGTAAAGCTATCAATGAATGACTTTCTAAAAAATGTTTTCACATTCTATTGTCACTAGCGGGTTCATGGGTTTTATACAGTCTGTATTGGGTAAATGGGCATGGAAGTGGCCTGGAGCAAGTGGAGGGCATTTTAAAATTATCTTTCAAAAGGTTCCCTTGTGCAGAGACCTCTTAGGAGCTGTAAGTTGCATTGTTTTAAAAATCCAGGTCTGAATCGATTTAAATTACGGAATATAAGAACCAAGAGCAGGAGTAGAGAATTCGGCTCCTTGAGCCTGCTCCATCATTTGATAGGATCTTGGCTGCTCTTATCTTAGCTGAAAATGTGTTGCTGGAAAAGCGCAGCAGGTCAGGCAGCATCCAAGGAGCAGGAGAATTGATGTTTCGGGCATGAACCCTTCTTCAGGAATGAGGAAAGTGCGTCCAGCAGGCTAAGATAAAAGGTAGGGAGGAGGGACTTGGGGGAGGGGCATTGGAAATGCGATAGGTGGAAGGAGGTCAAGGTGAGGGTGATAGGCCGGAGTGGGGTGAGGGCGGAGAGGTCAGGAAGAAGATTGCAGGTTAGGAAGGCGGTGCTGAGTTCAAGGGATTTGACTGAGACAAGGTGGAGGGAGGGGAAATGAGGAAACTGGAGAAATCTGAGTTCATGCCTTGTGATTGGAGGGTTCCTAGGCGGAAGATGAGGCGCTCTTCCTCCAACCGTCGTGTTGCTATGGTCTGGCGATGGAGGAGTTCAAGGACCTGCATGTCCTTGGTGGAGTGGGAGGGGGAGTTGAAGTGTTGGGCTACGGGTTTGTTGGGTTGGTTGGTCCGGGTGTCCCGGGTGTTCTCTGAAACGTTCCACAAGTAGGCAGCCTGTCTCCCCAATATAGAGGAGGCCACATCGGGTGCAGCGGCTGCAATACATGGTGTGTGTGGAGGTGCAGGTAAATTTGTGGCAGATATGGAAGTATCCCTTGGGGCCTTGGAGGGAGGTAAGGGGGGAGGTGTGGGAGCAAGTTTTGCATTTCTTGCGGTTGCAGGGGAAGGTGCCGGGAGTGGAGGTTGGGTTGGTGGGGGGTGTGGACCTGACAAGGGAGTCATGGAGGGAGTGGTCTTTTCGGAACGCTGATAGGGGAGGGAAGGGAAATATATCCCTGGTGGTGGGGTCTATTTGGAGGTGGCGGAAATGACGGCGGATGATACGCTGTACATGGAGGTTGGTGGGGTGGTAGGTGAGGACCAGTGGGGTTCTGTCCTGGTGGCAGTTGGAGGGGCGGGGCTCAAGGGCGGAGGAGCGGGAGGTGGAAGAGATGCGGTGGAGGGCATCGTCGATCACATCTGGGGGGAATTGCGGTCTTTGAAGAAGGAGGCCATCTGGTTTGTACGGTATTGGAACTGGTCCTCCTGGGAGCAGATGCGGCGGAGACAAAGGAATTGGGAATATAGGATGGTGTTTTTACAGGGGGCAGGGTGGGAGGAGGTGTAGTCTAGGTAGCTGTGGGAGTCGGTCGGTTTATAGTAAATGTCCGTGTTGATTCAGTCGTCCGAAATAGAAATGGAAAGTTCTAGGAAGGGGAGGGAGGAGTCTGAGACGGTCCAGGTGAATTTGAGGTCAGGGTGGAAGGTGTTGGTAAAGTGGATGAACTGTTCAACCTCCTCATGCGAGCACGAGGCAGTGCCGATACAGTCATCGATGTAGTGGAGGAAAAGGTGGGGGGTGGTGCCAGTAGCTGCGGAAGATGGACTGTTCCACATTTCCTTATCTTATCTTAGGCTTAACTTCACTTTCCTGCCTCCTCTCCATAAACTCTCCAACCCATTGCTAATTAAAAATTTGTCTATATCTTCCTTAAGTTTATACAGTATCTTGACATCCACCACATCCTGGATTAGCCAGGAGATGGCCAGGCTAGGAGTGTGGTGTTGGGATTTGCAACTGAAACAGCCTGCACTGTTAAAGGACTCTGGTGATAAGCTGAAAGCCTGAAAATAGGGTCAGGAATCCTGAAATTGGATTTCAGTTGCAATTTTCATCCTTTCATGGAATCACCCCAACTCCATTAAAATCCCAACCTAAGAACATGACTGCACTCTATGAATTGTTCACTGGTTGTAAAAACCACTTCAGCACGTCCTGAGTTTGTGAAAGGTGCCAAATAAATTTATGCTTGGGCATTTTTTTCTGGAGAGTCATGCAGCATAGAAGAAGTCCTTCAGCCCATCGAGTCTGTACCAACCTAACCACACTATTCCCATTTTCCAGTACTCGGTCCATCACCTTGAATGTTATGCAATGTTATGTTTACCCGCTGATGCCATCTGGAGAGCACTGATGAAGCAGTGCTTCATAGAGAAGTGCAAATTAGAAAAGAAACAATTACTTTCAGTAAGGATAGATAAACTATTTATCAGTCAATTGAACAGGAACTGATCAGTTAACATAACGCCAGTCATAGTCATATAGTTGTGATTTGTAATATATGCGTACAAATTTGGAGCAAGAGGAGGCTATTCAGCCCCTCGAGCCTGCTAAACTATTCAATAAGACTATGGCAGATCTGGTTGTTGCCTCAATTCCATATTCCTGACTATTCACAATAGCTACTGACTCCCTTGTTAGCTAATGAAGATCAGAACTCATACATCCTGTTTCATCGTATAAAAATATCAGTACCAAAGAATGACATTTTAACCTGTGCATTGAGATTTAGTTGTTATGTAGATCAGTGAGACTGCTGGAATTTCAAAGGACAATTGACTAATCAAGCTGACCACTATCTCAAGATTCCCACTCTTACTTAATCAGTTATTTCCTTTCATTTTAATCAGTCATAACCTCTACAGAATTCAACTTAATGATAACTTTTGTATTGCACAGATGTAAAGTAATGATAAAATGCTTACACTCAATAGATTTACAATGAAATCAGAAGGTTCTTTGGAAATTCAATTTCTTTGAATAGATATTTGAGCAAAATGAAACTGTGTTGATTATGCCATTCATAAAATGTTCAGGTATCAAAAGCCATTCTTGTAAATAAGGCAGAGAATAATATTGCATAAGCGCAAAGTATAAAGAATGTGCAATGTTTAGAAATGGAACCTTGGTCCAAACTATAAAATTCTGATTCTTTGAACTGTCAGGAAACTTGGGTCAGAAATCCATGCATACTAACATCAGCACACCGAGGTGATTATTCTTCATGAGGCAACCAATTAAACTAGGAGCTCTTTCCATATAAGGAGAAAGAGTCCGCCCCAGAGGATGAAGGACCAAAAGAGGGCCTCCAGCACTGACACATTGACAACCCTCTGGAGAGGTTTGGGGTGGGGGTATAATTTGAGCCAGTAAAAGCTGAAATGTTAAAAACAAAGCCATTCTACTCCTACCTATTGCTTTTGGCTGAAATACCCAACTGGTTCACTAATGTACACTCGTGAAAGAAATCTGCCATCCTTACCTGGTCTGGCTTATATGTGGCTCTAGACCTTCAATAACATGATTGACTGTTGACTATCCTCTGAAATGACCTGGAGAGCCAATCAGTTCAAGGTCAATTAGAAATAAACAACAAGTGCTGCCCTTACTAGTTACACTCACATCCCTTGCAAGATTGGGAAAAAAAATATAGCCGAGGTAGCTGTTAAAAGAAAGAGCTGCTCAAAATAGACAAATCCTGAAGATGTTTTAGAAACAGAAAATGGCTACAGTGTTTAGGCCATCTTTGTGAATGGGGAAACAATCCACTGAGTGTAGCCATCATGGGGTACCTTGGCTGTAGGGAATTGGTTAATTATAACGCTGGACCTCTGTCAACCATCTCCCAATCTCCCACCACAGTACACTTCATGCATCAGGCTGGCTCTGACAGCTACGGGGCAATAATATTGGCCTTAATTAGTCTTTTAATTGTCTTAACAGGCTACCCACTTCTTAAAGGAAAGAGTTGGTTGCTGTTACTCACTGCCTTCTTTTCCACCATCCTGTCCATCAGCAATTCCAAGTCCCAGCTTGTCCTTAGCAATGATGTTCAAGCATGAGAGTTTGAAGGACAGTTCCTAATTTGCAGGGACTGAAGTGGTGCACAGTTCCTGTTTAAAGATGTTTATCCACCAATAGCATGAACCTTGCAAAGTCGCAGAGGTGGTAAGCATTTCTACCTTTCCTACCACATGATTCCACAAGATAGGGACTGAATTGTTGGTTGCATGATTAGTGAGAAGGGGGAAACAATCCACCTTCCCCAGCCCAACCAGGTTAATTAAAAATGGCACCAAAGTAGAGGAATGCCGGCAAATCTCACACTGTCCAATGACAGGAAATTGCAATCTCATCTGCATCAGGTTCCAACTACTTGCATTTCGTGGATGGGGTCCTATGTAATTCTTGGTCATTAAACTATCCAAAAGTGATCACTATGCCACATTTGGAAACAGATTTCAAAAATGTATTCAAGCATCGCCATTAGGAAATAGAACATTACAGCGCAGTACAGATCCTTCAGCCCTCGATGTTGCGCCAATATGTGAAACGATCTGAAGCCCATCTAGTCTACACTATTCCATTCTTGTTCGTATGCCTATCCAATGACCATTTAAGTGCCCTTAAAGTTGGAGAGTCTACTACTGTTGCAGGCAGTGTATTCCATGCCCGACTACTCTCTGAGTAAAG
This sequence comes from Chiloscyllium punctatum, assembly GCF_047496795.1. Taxonomy (NCBI): domain Eukaryota; kingdom Metazoa; phylum Chordata; class Chondrichthyes; order Orectolobiformes; family Hemiscylliidae; genus Chiloscyllium; species Chiloscyllium punctatum. The sequence continues at coordinate 131,165,718 of NC_092745.1, forward strand.
AAACTACCTCTGACATCTGTCCTTTATCTATCACCCCTCAATTTAAAGCTATCTCCCCTCTGCCATTGCCATCTGAGGAAAAAGGCTCTCACTGTCCTATCTAACCCTCTGATTATCTTATACGTCTCAAGTCATCTCTCAACCTTCTTCTCTCTAACAAAAACTGTCTTTAGTCCCTCAGTCTTTCTTCGTAAGACCTTCCCTCCATACCAGGCAGCATCCTAGTAAATCTCCTCTGAACCCTTTCCAAAGTTTCCACATCCTTCCTATAATGTGGTGATCAGAACTGTACACAATAATCAAAGTTTTGTACAGCTGCAGCATGACCTCGTGGCTCCGAAACTCAATCCCTCTCCCAATAAAAGCTAACACACCATATGCCTTCTTAACAACCCTATCAACCTGGGTGGAAACTTTCAAGGGTCTATGTACCTGGACACGGAGATCTATTTGCTCATCTACACTAACAAGAATCTTACCATTAGCCCAGTAATCCGCATTCCTGTTACTCCTTCCAAAGTGAATTACCTCACACTTTTCCACATTAAACTCCATTTGCCACCTCTCAGTCCGGCTCTGCAACTTATGTACATCTCTCTGTAACCTGCAACATCCTTCTGCACTATCCCCAATTCTACCAACTTTAATGTCATCCACAAATTTACTAACCCATCATCCAGGTGCCCTCATCCAGGTCATTTATAAAAATGAAAAACAACAGTGGACACAAATCAAATCCTTGTGGTACCCCACGAGTAACTGAACTCCAGGATGAATATTTCCCATCAACCACAATTCTCTGTCTTCTTGCAGCTAGCCAATTTCTGATCCAAACCGCTAAATCACCCTCAATCAAAAGCCTCCATATTTTGTGCAATTGCCTACTGTGGGGAACCTTATCAAATGCCTTACTGAAATCCATATACACCACATCAACCACTTTACCCTCATCCACCTGTTTGGTCACCTTCTCTAAGAACTCAATAAGGTTTGTGAGGTATGACCTACCCTTCACAAAACCATGTTGACTATTCCTAATCAACCTACTCCTTTCTAGATGACTCTAAATCCTATCTCTTATAACCTTTTCCAACACTTTACCTACAACCGAAGTAAGGTTCACTGGTCTATAATTTCTAGGGTTGCCTCTACTCCCCTTGAACAAGGGAACAACATTTGCTATCCTCCAGTATTCTGGCACTATTCCTGTAGCCAATAATGAAATAAAGATCATTAAAATGGCAAATTTAAAATTGTGCACCATTCACTTGGCTAACATTTTCTTTGCAAGAAATTGCTTGCCTATTTTGCTCAGCAAAATTCATTTTCACAATGTATGTGTCTCCTTTTTCCAGCCTGTGTTCATGTCATGAGACAAGTCCAAAACTGGGGGCTACATGGAGCAATTTGCAGCAGACAGTACTGGGAGTTAGGCTCCAGGCTTCCCGTGTCTAGGGATCTGCATTTGTACCATCATAAGGATGCTCTCTCTTCACAAGACCCTCAGTTAAACCTTTTTTCTTCATTGTGTTAGATTTCTGGACCATGCGTGCCAAACAGAATGAAACATGTTCACTTTAGACATTGTGCTTCGCAAATCAGATTAAGGGCTGAATTTCAGGCTTAGAGGAAATCAATGGCAGCATGCAAAAGTAGTGGTATCATTTCCTGCATGAGTTCACCAGCTAAATGCAATGGCCATTCAGTCCACCTTAGTTCTTCCAATCAGAATGATTCTAAATCTCCCCCAGTTCTTCTGGCACAATTATTTCAATTATCCAGTTTTTTGACAAAATGTTTTTTTCAAGTGAAATTCATAGCAGGCACTTCACCATAGTTCACATGAACGTTTCTCTTGCAATTGTCCATTCTTCATCTCATGAATCATGCAGTCAGCATTTCAGTACCCATCTTGTAGAATCATGTGGCAGGAAAGGCAGAACTGCTCACCACTGCTGGGACTTTGTAAAGTCATGGCTATTGGTGAATAAACATTTTTAAACATGAGCTGTGCACCACTTCAGGCTCTGAAAATCAGGAACTGCCTTTCACATTGCCACACTTGACAGGGAGAACTAGCCATTTGGATACAGAACTGGCTCGAAGGTAGAAGCCAGAGGGTGGTGGTGGACGGTTGCTTTTCAGACTGGAGGCCTGTGACCATTGGAGCGCCACAAGGATTGGTATTGGGTTCACTGCTTTTCATCATTTATACAATTGATTTGGATGTGAACATAGGAGGTACAGTTACTATGTTTGCAGATGACACCAAAATTGGAGATATTGTGGACAGTGAAAGTGAATAATGTTACCTCAGAGTACAACGGAATCTTGATCAGGTTTGCCAATGGGCTGAGGAGTGGCAGATGGAGTTTAATTTAGATAAATGCAAGGTGCTGCATTTTGGGAAAACAAATCTTAGCAAGACTTGTATACTTAATGGTAAGGTTCTGGGGAGTGTTGCTTAACAAAGAGACCTTGGAGTGCAGGTTCATAACTCCTTGAAAGTAAAGTCACAGGTAGATAGGATAGTGAAGAAGGCATTTAGTATGCTTTCCTTTATTGGTCAGAGTATTGAGTACAGGAGTTGGGAGGTCATTCTGCACCTATACAGGACATTGGTTAGGCCATTGTTGGAATACCATATGAAATTCTGGTTTCCTTGCTCTAGGAAGGATGTTGTGAAACCTGGAAGGGTTCAATAAAGATTTAAAGGGATGTTGCCAGGGTTGGAGGCTTTGATCTATAGGGAGAGACAGAATAGGCTAGGGCTGTTTTTCTTGAAGGGTCAGAGGCTGAGGGGTGACCTTATAGAGGTTTATAAAATCATGAGGGGCATGGATAGAATAAATAGATAAGGTCGTTTCCCTGGAGTGTGGGAGTCCAAAACTGGAGGGCATAGGTTTAAGATGAGAGAGGAAAGATTTAAAAGGGACTTAAGGGCCAACCTTTTCACACAGAGGGTGATGCATGCCTGGAATGAGCTGCCCGAGGAAGTGGTGGAGACTGGTACAATTACAACATTTAAAAGGCATCTGGATGGGTAAATGATTAGGAAGGATTTAGAGGGATATTGGCCAAATGCTGGCAATGGTAATAGATAGACGAGTTGGATTGAGGGTCTGTTTCCATGGGGTACATCTCTATGACCTTAATTAAACAAACTCTAAATTTTGCCCAGTCACCACAGCAGCAGGTGTCAATTAGATTCTGTCTGGTTTTTCATGCTTGAAGGTACATTGTTGTATCACACTCTTTTGGATGTTCCTCTCACTCAATGTCCTAATCCTAATCCTCATTTTCTTCCTTTGTTTAATATTTTATTCATGGGATGGGGGCATCACCTTTTGAGACAAGATTTATTGCCCATCTCTCATTGCCCTTCAGAAAGTGGTAGTGAGCTGCCTCTTGAACCGCTGCAGACCAATTGGTGTAGGTAGAGGGCCTTTGGGGAGTGAGTTTCAAGGTTTTGACCCAGCGACAGTGAAGGAACGATGATATATTTCCAAATCAGGATGGTGAGTTGTTTGGAAGGGAGCTCGCAATTGGTGTTCCAATGTATCGACTACCATTCTCCTTCTCAGTGGCAATGGTTGTGGATTTGGAATATACTGTTCAAGGAACCTTGGTGAATGTCTGAGGTGCATCTTAGACAATAGACAATAGACAATAGGTGCAGGAGTAGACCATTCTGCCCTTCGAGCCTGCACCACCATTCAATATGATCATGGCTGATCATCCTTAATCAGTATCCTATTCCTGCCTTATCTCCATAACCCTTGATTCCACAATCCTTGAGAACTCTATCCAACTCTTTCTTAAATGAATCCAGAGACTGGGCCTCCACTGTCTCTGAGGCAGAGCATTCCACACAGCCACCACTCTCTGGGCGAAGAAGTTTCTCCTCATCTCTGTCCTAAATGGTCTACCTCTTATTTTTAAACTGTGTCCTCTGGTTCGGCACTCACCCATCAGCGGAAACATGTTTCCTGCCTCCAGAGTGTCCTATCCTTTAATAATCTTATATGTCTCAATCAGATCCCTCTCAGTCTTCTAAACTCAGGGGTATACAAGCCCAATCGCTCCAGTCTTTCAGTGTAAGGTAATCCCGCCGTTCCAGGAATTGACCTTGTGAACCTACGCTGCACTCCCTCAAAAGCCAGAATGTCTTTCCTCAAATTTGGAGACCAGAACTGCACACAGTACTCCAGGTGTGGTCTTACCAGGGCCCTGTACAGCTGCAGAAGAACCTCTTTGCTTCTATACTCAATCCCTCTTGTTATGAAGGCCAGCATGCTATTAGCCTTCTTCATGACCTGCTGTACCTTCATGATTACCTTCATTGACTGGTGTACAAGAACACCCAGATCTCTTTGTACTGTCCCTTTACCTAAATTGATTCCATTTAGGTAGTAATCTGCCTTCCTGTTCTTGCCACCAAAGTAGATAACCATACATTTATCCACATTAAACTGCATCTGTCATGCATTTGACCACTCACCTAACCTGTCCAGGTCACCCTGTAATCTCCTAACATCCTCCTCACATTTCACTCTGCCACCCAGTTTAGTATCATCAGCAAATTTGCTAATGTTATTGCTAATACCATCTTCTATATCATTAATATATATTGTAAAAAGCTGCGGTCCCAGTACTGATCCCTGCAGTACCCCACTGGTCACTGCCTACCATTCCGAAATGGAGCCGTTTATCACTACTCTTTGTTTCCTATCACTTCGAGGTCCCTGATCAATTCTGGTTCGTTGCACAATACCAGATGCAGAATTGCCTTCTCCCTGGTCGGCTCCAGCACCAGCTGTTCTAAGAATCCATCTCGGAGGCACTCCACAAAGTCTCTTTCTTGAGGTCCAATACCATCCTGATTCTCTTGTAGATGATACACATACTGCTACTGAGCATCAGTTGTGGAGGGAGTGAATGTTTGAGTGTCATACCAATCAAGTAGCCTGTTCTGTCCTGGATGGTGTTGAATTTCTTGAGCATTGTTGGAGCTGCACTCATCCAGGTGAGTGAGGAGTTGACTGGTGTCTTGTCGATGTTTGATAGCTTTGGGGAGTCAGAAGCTGAATTACTCACTGCAACATTCCTAGCCTCTGACCTGCTGTTGTCACCACAGTATTTATATGGCAAGTCCAAATCAGTTTCTGGTCAATAGTAACCCCCAGAATGTTGATACTGGGTAGTGATGGTAAATCGATCGAATGTCAAGGGACAGTGCTAGATTGTCTGTTATTAGTGATGGTCAGAGTCTGCTGAGGTGAGAGAAAACCTAACGTGCAACAAGTAGTTCGGGTCTGGAATGCATTACCTGCAAAGGAGCAGTTTTAGCTAAGGCATTCGAGATCATTTAAGTGGAAACAACATTCTGCTGAAAAGAAGGAGACTGGCATAAAGCCAAGACGCTCAGATAGACAGTGCAGACGTGATGAACAAAATGACCTTCTTCTGTTTCGTAATAATTCTGTGATTTTGAGATCCTGGCTGACAATATCCACTTCATCTATATCGTCTTACGAAGACTGATGATTTATTAATGTTGTAACATTGTCAGTGCAGGATTCAAGAATCTTAATGCTATTGAACATCAAGGGATTCTGTCTTTTTGGAGATAGTCCTTGCATGATATTTGTGTGGTGTGAATATTATTTTCCACTTGCCGCTTCAGGACTGTGGTCTGTACAACCCCTGGATTTGCTACTGGAAGATTGAACGGTAACATTTCTGGATTTAAAGCCAGATGTTCCATTGAGCTCTGAAATACGAGCTATCTGCACTGCGACCACCATCATTCTGAGCAAGTTGATTTGTCTTTACCAATGGCACTATTGTCAATGTCTTTGGAATGCAAGTGTTTGTGACCTCACTCCCAAATGAAATTGACAATGGCATCATAAGAGCTTATCAAACCCAAACCTGGAAACTGTCCAGGCCTCGCTACATTTGGAAGTGGTCTGCTTCAGTATCTAAGAAATTGTGAATGGTACTGAATATTGTACAAACACCAGCAAATATTCCCAGTCTGACGTTATAATGGAGGGAAAGTCATTGATGAAACAGCAAAAATGGTTGGCCCTAGGACAGTAGTCTGGTGGGCGGCACAGTTGCACAATGGTTAGCACTGCTGCCTCCCAGCGCCAGAGACCCGGGTTCAATTCCCGCTTCAGGCGACTGTCTGTGTGGAGTTTGCACATTCTCCCCATGTCTGCGTTTCCTCCGGGTGCTCCAGTTTCTTCCCACAGTCCAAAAATGTGCAGGTTAGTTGAATTGGCCATGCTAAATTGCCCGTAGTGTTAGGTGTAGGGGAATGGGTCTGGGTGGGTTGCTCTTTGGAGGGTCTGTGTGGACTCGTTGGGCCGAAGGGCCTGTTTCCACACTGTAAGTAATCTAATCTAAACTGCTCCAGAGTTGCCTTGGAGCAGAGATTAAAAGCATGGAAAATAAAATCTGGGACAAACTTTTCCCTGCCTCAGAGAATCTCTAACTGTATTGTGGGTAGCACAGTGGCTCAGTGGTTAGCCAGGGACCTGGGTTCCATTCCATCCTCGGTTGACTGTCTGTTTGGTGTTTGCACATTCTCCCCGTGTCTGTGTGGGTTTCCCCCAGGTGCTCTGGTTTCCTCCCACAGTCCAAAGTTTGCAAGTTAGGTGGATTGGCCATGCTAAAATTACCGATAGTGTTCAGGGATGTGTAAGTTAAGTGTTTTAGGCATAGGAAATACAGGGTTTCAGGGACAGAGTAGGGGATGGATCTGGATGGGATGCTTTTCAGAGGATTTGTATGGACTGGTTGGGCTGAATTGCCTGTTTCCACATTGTATGGATTCTATGATTCAAGATGATTGGCCCAGAGTTTTCCCTAATTCCCATTGATTCCAGTTTTGCTGGAGCTCATTAATGCCACACTCAGCCAAATAAGGCCTTGATATCAAGGGTAGTCAGTCACATTTCTGGAATTCGATTCTTTTGTCCATGATTGAACTAAGGTTGTAATGGGATTGGGAGCTAAATGGCCTTGGTGGAATGCAAACTGAATGTCAGTGAGCATGTTGTTACAAAGTAAGTGCTGCTCGATAGCATCGGGACTCCTATCCACCCTCTGAGGACCTCTTTTCCCACCTCCAACATTCTCCATCCATTTGGACACCCTGTCCTGGTCTGTTACTCACCCTTAACCTCTTTATCTCCAATTGTTGCCATAACATTGACCGTCTCAACCTGCCCAACTCCCACCCACTTCGACCTCACCCTTATAAAGCACAGTTCTCCACTCTCTCTGCTCCAACTCCAACCTCAACCAGTTGACAAGAGGAGGGCAGTGGTAGTTTGACGCACCAACCTCTACACCGCTGAAGCCAGGTGCCAACACACAGACACCTCCTCCTCCTACCCCCTCGATCACGACCTCAACTCCCATCACCAAACCATCATCTCCCAGACCATCCACAATCTCAACACCTCTGGGGATCTCCCATCCACAGTCTCCAAGCTCACAGTCCGGGAACCCCACACCACCCAATCCTATCTCCTACCCAAGATCCACAAGCCTGACTGCCTTGGCCGACCCATCAGCTCAGCCTGCTCCTGCCCCACCGAACTTATCTCAACATCATTCTGTCCCCCTTAGTCCCCACATACATTTGCACACCACTCACACCCTCCACCTCCTCCATGACTTTCGTTTCCCCAGCCCCCAATGCTTCATCTTCACCATGGACATGCAATCCCTATACACATTTATCTGCCCTGATAAAGGCCTCCAAACGCTCCATTTCTTCCTCACCTGTCGATCCAAACAGTACCCCTCCACTGACACACTCATTCGATTAACTGAACTGGTCCTCACCCTCAACAACGTCTCCTTCAAATCCTTCAGACAAAAGGAGTAGCCACGGGCACCTATATGGGCCCCAGCTAGGCCTGCCTCTTCATCAAATATGTTAAACAGTCCATCTTCCGCAGTTACACTGGCACCATGCCCACATTTTCCTCTGTTACATTGATGACTGTATCAGTGCCACCTCATGCACCCATGAGGGGGTTGAACAGTTCATCAACTTCATGAACACCTTCCACCCTTTCCTGAAGTTCACCCAGACCATCTCGGACACCTCCCTCCCCTTCATGGACCCCTCCGCCTCAATCTCAGTCAATCGACTCAACACAGACATCTATTCCAAACCAACCAATTCCCACAGCTACCTGGACTTCACCTCCACACACCTCCCCTCCTGTAAAAACACTATCCTTTACTCCCAATTCCTCCACTCCCACTGCATCTACTCCCAGGAGGAGCAATTCTACTCCAGGACATCCCAGATGGCCTCCTATTTCAAGGATCGCAATCTCCCCTCCCATGGTCAACAATGCCCTCCGATGTATCTCCTCCACTTCCCACATCTCTGCCCTTGAACCCCACTCCTCCAACCGCAACTAGGATAGAACCGTCCCGGTCCTTACCTTCCACCCCACTAATTTCTGGATCCAGCCATTATTCTCTACCATTTCTGTCACCTGCAGTCAGACCCCATCACTATCTGCATTCCACAGAGACCATTACCTCCTCGATTATTTCATTAGATCCATGACCCCACCAACCTACCCTCCCCTCACGGCACCTTCCCTTGCCACAGCAAGATGTGCAAAACCTGCACCCACACCTCGCCCCTCACCTCCATCCAAGGCCCCAAAGGATCCTTCCACATCCAGAGATTTTACAAAGACCTCATCTACTGTGTCTGTTGCTCTCGATGTAGTCTCCTCTACATTGGGGAGACAGGACGCCAACTCACAGAATATTTCAGGGAAAATTTCTGGGACAAACGCACCCAACAACGCAACCGCCCTGTGGCCAACCACTTCAACTTCCCCTCACACTCCGCCAAGGATATGCAAATTCTGGGCCTCCTCCAACACCAAACTCTAGCCACCTGAAGCCTGGAGGAAGAATGCTTCATCTTCCACCTTGGGACCCCCCCAACCACATGGCATCAACGTCGACTTCACCAGTTTCCTTTACTCCCCTCCCCACCTCAACCCAGATCCAACTCAGCACTGCACTCTTGAACTGATTACATCTCTATCTTCCTTCCCAACTATCTGCTCCACCTTCCCCTTTGACCTATCACCATCACCCCTCATCTGTATCTACCTATCGTCTTCCCAGCTTATGTCCACCCATCCCCATTCCCACTCTCCTATTTATCTCTCAGCCCCCTTCCTCCACACCCACATACCTCTACATTCCTGATGACGGGCTTCTGCCTGAAACGTTGATTCTCCTGTTTCTCGAATACTGCGTGACCTGCTGTGCTTTTCCAACACCATAGTTTTCAACACATTGCATCACTTTACTGATGATCAAGAGTAGACTGAATGGGCAGTAATTAGCCAGATTGGATTTGTAGTAAAAGATCACCGTGTCATGCACTGTGAGGCAGCAGTGCTAACCATTGTGCCATCGTGCCACCCAAATTGTTTAAAGGCGGTTAAGTGGAGGTGTAGGGAAGGTCTTGGTGAGGTACAATTCCTCATCGATAATGTGTTGAAGGCTGCAAAGAACACAGCATAGTTTCTCCACTCCCGGGAAGTAATGGATAACGAAGGGTACCCTATCGGTCACATCCCATGTCTGTCTCCTGAGAAGGTCATTACGCTCTCTTGCTGTGACATGTCTGAACTGGCAATCGTGCCCTGTTCTTATGAGGGTGTCCTTCAGTACCTTCAGGTGTCCGTTGCATATTACATGGAGTGAATTGAATTTACTGAAGACTGGCATTTGTGACATTGGAGATCTCTGGCAGAGGTCAAGATGGCTCATCCACAGAGCATGTCTGGCTGAAGATTGTTACAAATTCTTTTGCATTGCTGTGCTGGGCGCACCCATCATTGAACATGGCAATATCATGGATCATTCTCCTCTAGTGCATCGTTTAACTGGATGAGGCAGGACTGCAGAATTTAAATGAGCTTGGTTGGATGTAGAACTGCTTTGCCCTATCTAGTACTTGCTGCTAATGTTGTGTAGCTTAACCAAGTTTACACCGTATTTTTTCAGTATGCCTGGTGTTGCTCCTGACATGCCCTTTAGCACTCTTCACTGAACAAGGGCTGATCAGCTGACTTTATGGTAATTGTAAAATGGGGGATATGCCAGGCCATGAGGTCACAAAATGCCTGTGGAATTCACTTACAGAAAGCAGTCAATGCCAAAACATTGTATGGTTTCAAGAAGGAATTGGATATTGTACCAGGGTCTAAAGGGATCAAAGGATATGGGGGAAAGCAGGAACAGACTATTGAGTTGGATGATCACCCATGATCATAAAAAATAGTGGAGCAGGCTCTCAGGGTCTACTTCTGCTACTATTTTCTATGTTTCTCTGTTTCTGTGTCAGGATACAACATTTCAGTTGTTGATGGCACACGGCACCTCATGAATAACCACACTTGAGTTGTTAGATTTGTTCAATGGCTACTTGTTTTAGCATAGTGATAGTGCCATGCAGCATGAGTGCTTGGTATCTTCAGTGTGAAGACAAGACTTCATTTCCATGTGTAGTGGTCACTTTTACTGATACAGTAGGCACACAGATTGGTTAGGTTGAATGTTTCTTTCCTCCCTTCTTGGTTCCTCATAGCAGCTGAGTCCTTTCGGACTTGTCCTGCTTGGTCAGTATCGGTGCTGCCAAGCCACTCTTAGTTGTGAACATTTAGGTCATCCACAATACACTCTATGCCCATACTGCCTTCAGTACATCCTCCAAGTGGTGTTCAACTTGGAGGAGTATTGATTCATCATGTCGGGGAAGGGGGTTACGTGATAATTATCAGGATATTTCCTTGTCTTGTATCACTGTTTGAAAGGGGGGCCCTGGAACCTGAGAAGAGTTCCTGGAGGGGACATGGCCAAAAAAAGGTTGAGAATCACTGGGATAGACAACATTGGCCAAGTCATATTGAGTACCTGCTGCGTATACGGTGGGTTTTACCCAGTGCCATGAGATTCCATGAAGTCTCGAGTCAATGTTGAGGACTCCCAGAGCAAGTCCCTCCAACTCCTGGATTAGTGGTGCTGGAAGAGCACAGCAGTTCAGGCAGCATCCAAGTAGCTTCGAAATTGACGTTTCGGGCAAAAGCCCTTCATCAGGAATAAAGGCAGTGAGCCTGAAGCGTGGAGAGATAAGCTAGAGGAGGGTGGAGGTGGGGAGAAAGTAGCATAGAGTACAATGGGTGAGTGGGGGAGGGGATGAAGGGGATAGGTCAGGGAGGAGAGGGTGGAGTGGACAGGTGGAAAAGGAGATAGGCAGGTAGGACAAGTCCGGACAAGTCATGAGGACAGTGCTGAGCTGAAAGTTTAGAACTAGGGTGAGGTGGGGGAAGGGGAAATGAGGAAACTGTTGAAGTCCACATTGGTGCCCTGGGGTTGAAGTGTTCCGAGGCGGAAGATGAGGCGTTCTTCCTCCAGGCGTCTGGTGGTGAGGGAGCAGCGGTGAAGGAGGCCCAGGACCTCCATGTCCTCGGCAGAGTGGGAGGGGGAGTTGAAATGTTGGGCCATGGGGCGGTGTGGTTGATTGGTGCGGGTGTCCCGGAGATGTTCCCTGAAGCGCTCTGCTAGGAGGTGCCCAGTCTCCCCAATGTAGAGGAGACCGCATCGGGAACAACAGATACAATAAATGATATTAGTGGATGTGCAAGTAAAACTTTGATGGATGTGGAAGGCTCCTTTTGGGCCTTGGATAAAGGTGAAGGAGGAGGTGTGGGCGCAGGTTTTACAGTTCCTGCGGTGGCAGGGGAAAGTGCCAGGATTGGAGGGTGGGTTGTAGGGGGGCGTGGACCTGACCAGGTAGTCACGGAGGGAACGGTCTTTGCGGAAGGCGGAACGGGGTGGGGAGGGAAATATATCCCTGGTGGTGGGGTCTGTTTGGAGGTGGGGGAAATGTCGGCGGATGATTTGGTTTATGCGAAGGTTGGTAGGGTGGAAGGTGAGCACCAGGGGCATTCTGTCTTGTTACGGTTGGAGGGGTGGAGTCTGAGGGCGGAGGTGCGGGATGTTGACGAGATGCATTGGAGGGCATCTTTAACCACGTGGGAAGGGAAATTGCAATCTCTAAAGAAGGAGGCCATCTGGTGTGTTCTGTGGTGGAACTGGTCCTCCTGGGAGCAGATCCGGCAGAGGCGGAGGAATTGGGAATAGGGGATGGCATTTTTGCAAGAGGTAGGGTGGGAAGAGGTGTAATCCAGGTAGCTGTGGGAGTTGGTGGGTTTGTAAAAAAATGTCAGTGTCAAGTCAGTCGTCATTAATGGAGATGGAGAGGTCCAGGAAGGGGAGGGAGGTGTCAGAGATGGTCCAGGTAAATTTAAGGTCAGGGTGGAATGTTTTGGTGAAGTTGATGAATTGCTCAACCTCCTCGCGGGAGCACGAGGTGGCGCCAATGCAGTCATCAATGTAGCGGAGGAAGAGGTGGGGAGTGGTGCCGGTGTAATTACGGAAGATCAACTGCTCTACGTAGCCAACAAAGAGACAGGCATAGCTGGGGCCCATACGTGTGCCCATAGCTACCCCTTTGGTCTGGAGGAAGTGGGAGGATTCAAAGGAGAAATTGTTAAGTCCCTCCAACTGTATATCACTGTGCTACTGCTTCTGCTGGGTCTGTCCAGGTGATGCTGTAGTCTGGGACATTGCCTGTAATGGATGATTCTGTGAGTATGACTGTTAAGCTATTGCTTGAATAGTCTATGAGGAATCATTCCCTCTTGAACCATTCTACAAGGTACTGCTGGAGCCATTCAGGCTTCAGAAATTATCTTATATTCAATGTTCATTGCCTATGTTCAATTCCATTATGACTCTGGTGGAAGGATGTGCAGCATTGTATTCAAGTGGGAGTTGACACAGGGCATGCTGACACAGGGCACACCGACACAACATGGCCACTGAGCCATTTCATGGAAATGTACAGTGAAGCACACACAGATACTGCCTGAGGCCAATAAGATACCAGCACAATACACACAGAGCATTGATAATTAGTTTAAGGCGGATGGAGGAGAGAATACACATCAGTAACATCTACTGCCAACCGATGTGTCTGAGTCCAGCCACCACCTTCAATAGAAATGTTAACTATCTGAGATTGCTTGTATACAAGTGTTAATACCTTCGATTTGCCGTAATGGAAAACAATTTTCCTTCTCAAGAAGATCAATCACGACCAATTACTGCAGCAATGGACTTAGAACATAGAACAATACAGCGCAGAACAGGCCCTTTGGCCCTCGATGTTGTGCCAACCTGTGAACTATTCTCAGCTAGTCCCCCTACACTATCCCAAAATCATCCACGTGCCTATCCAAGGATTATTTAAATCTCCCTAATGTGGCTGAATTAACTACATTGGCAGGTAGGGCATTCCACGTCCTCACCACTCTCTGAGTAAAGAACTCCTCTGACATTTAAATCTAACACCCCTCAATTTGTAGTTATGCCCCCTTGTACATGCTGCTGTCATCATCCTAGGAAAAAGACTTGCACTATCTAGCCTATCTAATCCTCTGATCATCTTGTATGTCTCTATCAAATCAACTTTTAGGCGCCTTCTTTCCAATGAGAACAGACCCAAGTCTCTCAGCCTTTCCTCATAAGACCTTCCCTCCAGACCAGGCAACATCCTGGTAAATCTCCTCTGCACCTTTTCCAATACTTCCACATCCTTCCCAAAATATGACTGCACACAATATTCCAAGTGCGGCCAAGTTGCAGCATGATATTGCAGCTCCGGAACGCAATCCCTCTACAAATGAAACCTAACACACCGTGTGCCTTCTTAACAGCACTATCCACCTTGGCGGCAACGTTCAGGGATCTATTGTATGGACTCCAAGAACCCTCTGCACATCCACACTACCAAGAATCTTTCCCTTGACCCAGTACTCTGTCTTCCTGTTATTCTTCCCAAAGTGAATCACCTCACATTTAGTTGCATTGAACTCCATTTGCCACCTCTCAGCCCAATTCTGCAGTTTATCCAGGTCCCCTGCAACCTGTAACATTCTTCAAAAGTGTTCACTACTGCACTGATTTTAGTGTCATTGAGTCATGGAAATGTACAGCATGGAAACATGGTCCAACCCATCCATGCTGACCAGATATCCCAACCCAATCTAGTCCCAACTCAATCTAGTCCCACCTGCCAGTACCCGGCCCATATCCCTCCAAACCCTTCCTATTCATATACCCATCCAAATGCCTCTTAAATATTGCAATTGTACCAGCCTCCACCACATCCTCTGGCAGCTCATTCCATACACGTACCACCCTCTGCGTGAAAAAGTTGCCCCTTAGGTCTCTTTTATATCTTTCCCCTCTCACCCTAAACCTATGCCGTCTAGTTCTGGACTCCCCGACCCCAGGGAAAAGACATGTCTATTTATCCTATCCATGCCCCTCATAATTTTGTAAACCTCTATAAGGTCACCCCTCAGTCTCCGACACTCCAGGGAAAACACCCCCAGCCTGTTAAGCCTCTCCCTGTAGTTCAGATCCTCCAACCCTGGCAACATCCTTATAAATCATTTCTGAACCCTTTCAAGTTTCACAACATCTTTCCGATAGGAAGGAGACCAGAATTGCACGCAAAATTCCAACACTGGCCTAAGCAATATCCTGTTCAGCCGCAACATGACCTCCCAACTCCTGTACTCAATACTCTGACCAATAAAGGAAAGCATACCAAACACCTTCTTCACTATCCTATCTACCTGCAACTCCACATTCAATGAGCTATGAACCTGGACTCCAAGGTCTCTTTGTTCAGCAACACTCCCTAGGACCTTACCATGAAGTAATGCATCTCAAAATTTACTAATTCATCCACCTATGCCTGCGTCTAAGTAATTTATAAAAATGACAAACAGCAGTGGTTCCAAAATGGATCCTTGTGGCGCACCACTAGTAACCAGACTCAAGGCTGAATATTTTCCATCAACCACCACTTGCTGCCTTCTTTCAGAAAGCCACTTTCTAATCCAAACTGCTAAATCACCCTCAATCCTATACCTGTGCATTTTCTCCAACAGCCTACCACGTGGAACCTTATCAAAGGCTTTACTGAAGTCCATGTATACCACATCAACTGCCCTACCCTTATCTACATGCTCGGTCACCTTCTCAAAAAACTCAATGAGGTTTGTGAGACATGACCTGCCCTTGATGAAACCATGTTGACTATCTGAAATCAAATTGTTGCTTGCTAGATGATTATAAATCTTATCTCTTATAATCCTTTCCAAAACCTTTCCTACAACAGAAGTAAGGCTCTGAAGTAAAGTGTAGCTGCTGAAACTGACAATGACTCAGTAACATTCCTCTGAAACTGACAATGACTCTAATGTTTTCTGCAAACAAACCATGCTGCACAAACAAAGACCTGATATCTGGACAATATACCGTGAAATGTATAAAATATTGTGACCTGTGCTCCGAGGGTGAGGGAAGGCTCACAGCTGACAGTCGTGCTGCTGGGCATCTCTCTCTCTCCCCCCGGAACTTCGGTTTCTTTGTACAATAAACTCTGTTGTTGAATCCCGATTCTGACTCCGAGACTGGTGATTTTCCCCACAACAGTATCTTGATTCTGCATCAGTTTGAGGGTTCACTGAAGTTGGCCAGGGTATGCTTAGTCTGTAAATGCAGTGAGTTTCTGAGGTCTGTAGAATATGTCAGTGATGTCAGTAGATACAGTTTCTCCACCTGGAGGCTGTTCAGCAGCCACTGGAGGTTGCTGTTCCTGCTCGGCTTGTTGCCAACATTGCAATTACTCTCCCTCTTGATGCTGCCTTCACCTGTTAAACAAGGCACAAAGAATCAAGCAAGCACAATGTCCATATCATATGTATGAACTAGAATTTGTGCAGAATGTCAGGAAGAGAGTAGCACTTCAGTAATGGTACTCCCGAGCTCTCACATCAATCACAATGAATCCCTTTATGTCCTGACAAGGTATTCCATAAAGGCTTCAGAAGGAGGCCAATGTTATGTCTCAATAAGGAGCTCTGATATGTGTAACCTTATCCAGATACATGTTGCAGGACTGAAGTGTTCCTGTTACATTGCTGAAGTGAAACTCTGACATAAATCCTCTCCTCCCCCACACCTACCATGTGCACAAAAAGATGCTACTCTTAAACCCCATCGACTATGTCCTTCCATACTTACAGTTCTTTGTGCGAATGTGACAACTCCAAAGCATTGCATTCCAGTGTCAGGTATGAAAAGTGATTTAGAAATGTCAAAGAAGGATGAGACTTTCAAGTTAGTGTCTGATTAGATTGCTTACCTGATATGGCAAGCAGGCAGTTAGTGCAAACAATGCAATGGCCATGATTTCCTGAGGTCATAATTTTAATGTTTATTTTTAAAAAAGAATGACCTGCATTTGATGCTGATGCATAGCATTATTGAATCAATGGATGCAAGACTAATACAATTGAGTTATACTCTGCCCCTGAAGACAAAAATTCAGTTATTTGCTCCACACTGTTGAAATGCAAGCACAGTTATTTTATCTCATTACTGCACAGTTGAACTTGGATCATAGATGGTAAGGTTTCAATTTCATGTCATCATGAATGATTTGTAGGCTCCACCTCTGGCATACTCTCCATCTTTCATGTTCTCTTTTGTGTTTCAATGAGCTTTCAGCCTCCTTCCATTCAGTCCTTTATATGACTATTATTCATGTCCCCAGTTTATCCCCAGTGCCCATGCCTTTGCGAATTGCTGTCCCTTTATTGGCCATTTATTCTCAGCATGTCGAGGCCAGAGTGATTGTGACCAACAATCCTCTGTAAGCTGAGCGACTGCACGCCCCAAAGCTCTGCACACCCATCACGGTTTTGACTTCCAGTTCTTGAAGCCGCTGCTAAACATGGAACTTAGAGGCCTGTGCAGCTGGAAAGAAAGTTAGAGACAACACTCATTGTGACGAGTGAGAAACCCCACTTCCTGCAGCTTCATGTCCTCTCCTAGGTTTTATGAGATCCTGCACGTCAAACTTGAATTTTCCTTTCACTGTAATCTTAGCTTCAGTGGCTCAATGCCATGAATGCCATCCCCAGGCCTCCCGCTTCAATTAGGTCATGGCAGATGTGATCGTCCTTAGCTCCACTTGCCTGACTTTGCCCCATACCCCTTGGATTCTTTTACAGATCAAAAATCCGTCTATCTCAGCCTTGAACATACTTAACAACCCAGTCTCTCCATCCCTCTGTGGCAAAGAATGCCACAGATTCACTGTCTTCTGAGAGAAAATAATTTCCTTCTCATCTCTGTTTAAATGGCCTACTCCTCACTTTGAGATTAAATCACCTGCTCCTACTCTCCCATGGGGGCAAACAACCTTTCTACATCTACCCTGTCACGTCCTCTCAGAATCTTTATGTTTCAATAAGGTCACCTCTCATTCTAAACTCTAATGAGTACAGGCTCCAATTACTCAACCTGTCCTGATATGATAGTCCTTCCGTATCTGGGATTAGCCGAGTGAACCTTCTTTAGATTGTCTCCAATACCAGTATACCTTTCCTTAGATAAGAGTCTGATGAGTACCTTGTATAGGTTTATCAAGACTCTCCATTTTTTATGCTCCAATCTCTTTGAAATGAAGGCAAACATTCAATCCCTATTACCTACTGAAATTGTATGCAAAGCTTTTTGTGATTTATGAACAAGGATCTCAAATGCCTCCCTTTTGTAGTTTTCTCCACTTAAATAATACTCAGCTTCTCTATGCTTCCTGCTAAAAGTGCTAAATCTCACCACATTATATCCTATCTGCCAAGATTTTGTTCAATCCCTTAATCTGGCCACATCACTTTTTGTGTCATCATCACCACTGACCTTCCAACCTATTTGTTGAGTTACCTGCAAACATTGCTACAATACATTCACTTTCTTCATCCAAGTCGTTGATATGCAGATCGCTCTGCTACAGAGCATTTCATTAATGCGACTTCACTGTAATGCAATTGACAATTTGGGGACACTTTCTAAAGTGTGAACTTTTAAAATGTGTGTTGGATGTAACATTGCCAACACTTTAAGCACTGTTTCTAAAGTGTGATTTTTCTATAACACAAGGTTGCACAAGAACGCAACCATCACATTATAGAAGAACTATTTGCATATTGTAAATCATTGTGACCCTAGCACTGATCTCGATGGCACTCTACTGGTTCTGACTGCACATGTACACAATATAGCACCCAAATATTTTTGAAATAACATTACAATTCAACACTTCTAATCCCTTATTTTCCATCAAAGAAATTGATTTTGCAATTCAGAACAGAAACACAGGCAATAGTTTCCATTACTTGAGATAACTAAACTCATCAAACACGTATGAAATGCAATGAAATGGTAAACCTTGCATACAAGGCTCAACTTATTGATTGTAAGTGATTCCTCTAAACTCAATATATGGCAATGCATGACACTGACACATAGATATTTAAACTAAGAGCTTAAGGTTAGACAATTGAGTTTAAAGGAGCATCTTAAAAGTCTTGAAGAAGGTAGAGAAGGGGAGAGCTGGTATTGTACAGCCTCTGCCAATTCAAGTTGACTGTCAGCTCTCCGCAATAGGATGTTCTTTTGAGACTAAGAAAATTAATGCTGCTTGGAGCATTAAATTATCATAGCACATATGTCGAGATCATGGGTGAGCTCCCCACTGACATTATAGTCAAGAGGAGGGTACTAGAGTGCTGTGTAAACCCAGCTCCAGGTGCAATTGCTATGAATCTCTTCATACAGAGCAGTGACTGGAGAGTAGAGTGTACCTTTACTCTGCTTGGGTGAAAGAAGCTATGTCATTGTGGTTTCAGACAACATTGGGTTTATATGGCTCAGATTCCTCTCGTCTCACCTTCTGTATACAGTTAAATTAGTAATGCCTGTTGCAGTTCTATCACAAGAATTCAGATCCCACATTCCTACACTGCCTGCATGAGCACCAAGATCAATGTCTCCAGCTTTTGATTAAAGAAATAATTGTATTTAATAGATAACACTGTATCATATCCTCAACATGTTCCAAGTCACTTTACAACCAACAGATGACTTCTGAATTCCAATCACTTCTGCTTTGCCAGCAAACAAAGCAGCCAATCCATCCAAACCAAGTTCCCACAAACAGAAAATGTATGAATGGCAACATGATCTGCTTTTGGCAAGGTTGTTTGAAGGAGGAATGCCAGCTAGGCCACCAGAGGAACTTCCTGCCTTCCTTTCAGCAGTCATGTGAGAGCACTTACATTCATCTAAATAAGCATGCAAGACTGAGATTTTTAATGACTCATTCGAAAGAAAGCATGGCTAAAAATTCAGCATACCTTGCTTGGTCTTAAAAAATATTCCAGTCATAAGATCAAATGGCATAATGACTTAAAGGTTTCTTGTAAATCCATGCACATTGGTATAACTATATATATAAACCATGTTCTGACTGTTTCAAATACTCCCCGCAGCTCTTAACACTGAAAATTACCATCTTGGCTGGTCATCACATTGTCAGTCAGAAGGAATTCAGTCCAGGTCTTTGGTGTGAAATTACAAATAGATTGCTCCTTTTTATTTAATTGACTGTGTTTGAACATGACTTTACAATAATAAGCTCCTCTCCTCACTACCATCATCTTCATAGCATTTCAAATTAAAATTACTTCCTACTTTTAGTGGTGGCTTGCTGCTGAACATAAAGTTTGGACAAACTCAAACAAATGCACATCCCAAATTCTTATACTGAAACAAAATCAAAAATACGGCAGCTGCTGGAATCTTAACGGGAGATACAGCAGGGCAGGCAGCACCTATGCAGAGAGAGGAAAAATAATGAACAGAAGTTAATGCCTACTTGTGCATTATCTTATGCCTCAAGCCAATACTGCTGACTGCACATTGAGATATAAGTCTGGGCCAACATATATTCCCCATTCCTAGTTGCTTTTGAGAAGGTGATGGTGAGCTGTCTTTTTGAATGCCTACTGTCCATATGGCGTAGACCCACAATGCCATGAGGGAAGGAATTCCAGGATTTTGAGCCAACAACACTGAATGAATAGTGATGTATTTCCATGTCAGGATGGTGAGTAAATTAGAGGAGAACTTGCAGATGATGGAGTCCCTTTTATCTGCTGTTTCTACATGGTCATGGATTTGGAATATGTTGTCTGAGGATCTTAGGTGAATTTCTGGAGTGCATCTTGTAGATGGTACACACTGCGGTTACGGAGTGTCGGTAGTAGAGAGAGTGAATGTTTGTGGATGTGGTGCCAATCAAGTGGGCTGCTTTGTTTTGGATGGTGTCAAGCTTCTTGAGTATTATTGGAATTGCATTCATCAATGCCAGTGAAGAGTGTTTCATCACATTCCTGATTTGTAGCTAGTCAACACTACCAGGCTACTAGACGACATAGGATTGGGGTTCACAAGGACGAGCTGCTAGCAACTCTGGAAAGTGTGAAAATAGAAGGAGTGAAAGTAGACAAGTCCCCTGGGCCGAATGGGATTTATCCTAGGATTCTCTGGGAAGCCAGAGAGGAGATTGCCGAGCCTTTGGCTTTGATCTTTATGTCGTCATTGTCTACAGGAAAAGTACCAGAGGACTGGAGGATAACAAATGTTGTTCCCTTGTTCAAGAAAGGGAGTAGAGATAACCTTGGAAATTATAGACCAACGAGCTTTACTTTGGTTGTAGGTAAAGTGTTGGAAAAGGTTATTAGAGATAGGATTTATAATCATCTAGAAAGGAGTAAGTTGATTAGGAATAGTCAACATGATTTTGTGAAGGGTAGGTCATACCTCATAAACCTTATTGAGTTCTTAGAGAAGGTGACCTAACAGGTGGATGAGGGTAAAGCAGTTGATGTGGTTTATTTTGATCTCAGTAAGGCTTTGATAAGGTTCCCTACGGTAGGCTATTGCACAAAATAAGGAGACATGGGATTGAGGGTGATTCAGTGGTTTGAATCAGAAATTGGCTAACTGAAAGAAGACAGAGGATGGTGGTTGATGGGAAATGTTCATCCTGGAGTTCAGTTACGAATGGTGTACCATAGGGATCTGTTTTGGGGCCACAGCTATTTTTCATTTTTATAAATGACCTGGATGAGAGTATAGAAGGATGGATTAGTAAACTTGCAGATGACATGCAGAAGGATGTTGCAGGTTACAGAGAGACATACATAAGCTGCAGAGCTGGGCTGAGAGTTGGCAAATGGAGTTTAATGTAGAAAAGTGTGAAGTGATTCACTTTGGAAGGAGCAACAAGAATGCAGAGTACTGGACTAATGGTAAGAATCTTGGTAGTATAGATGAGCAAGGAGATCAGGGTGTCCATGTGCATAGATCCCTGAAATGTAACACCCTATCAACCTGGGTGGCAAGATGGCATACAATGTGTTAACTTTCAATTAGTAGAGGGATGGAGTTTTGGAACCATGAGGCTATGCTGCAGCTGTGCAAAACTCTGGTGCTGCTGCATTTGGAGTACTGCAAAGTTTGGAGACTGTGAAAGTCCATATAAACAATATCAATTGCACTATGCTCATCCTCACACCCGGTGACCTCCTCAAAAAATTCAGACTTACCTCTAACAAAAACATGCTAACTTTGGCTAATCAAAACTTGTCTCTCCAAGTAGAGATTAATTTACTCCTTCAGAATTTTCTCCAATAGTTTCCCTACACAGATGTGAGACTCACTAGTCTGTAATTTGCTGGTTTACCTCTACCATCCTTTTTGAAAGCTGTCTTTCACTTCTCTGGCACATCCCAGTGGCTTGAGAGGAATTCAAAATTTGGGCTTGTGCTCCTGTAATTTCCTCCCTCATCTCTCACTGCAGCCTGGGTACAAATCATCTGGCCGTGGGGATCTCTCCACTTTTCAGTCCGCTAAAACTTCCAATACCTGTTCATTTCTTATATTAAACTATTTAAGAAACTCCCAGTCCCTCTTCCTGAATTCTGTACCCACATCCTTCTTCTCCAAAGTGAAGACAGATGTGAAGTACTCATTTAACACCCTGCCAATGTCTTCCGTTCCACACACAGATTTTCTGCTTTCTCCCAAATTACATCTACTCTTTCTCTGGTTTCCTCTTTCCCTTGATATTCTTATAGAATGTCTTGGGATTCTCCCTAATCTTACTTGCCAGTGTTTTCTCATGGCTCCTCCTTGTTTTCCTAATTACTTTCTTAAGTTGAGGTCTTTCTACATCTATATTCTATATGGCTAGTCCAGTTTAGTTTATGTCAATGGTAATCCACAGGATGTTGTTATAGAAAAATATGGTCATAAAGTTGTACAGCATGGAAACAGACCCTTCGGTCCAACTTGTCCATGCCAACTAGATATCCCAACACAATCTAGTCCCACCTGCCAGCACCCGGCCCATATCTCTCCAAACCCTTCCTATTCAGATACCCATCCAAATGCCTCTTAAATGTTGCAATTGTATCAGCCTCCACCACTTCTGCTGACAGCTCTTTCCACACACGTACCAACCTCTGTGTGAAAAGGTTGCCCCTTAGGTCTCTTTATTATCTTTTCCCTCTCACCCTAAACATATACCCTCTAGTTCTGGACTCCCCGATTCCAGGAAAAGACTTTGTTAATTTATCCTATCCATGCCCCTCATGATTTTATAAACCTCTAAGGTCACCCCTCAGCGTCTGACTGAGGGAAAACAGCCCCAGCCTATTCAACCTCTCCCTATAGCTCAAATCCTCCAACCCTGGCAACATCCTTGTAAATCTTTTCTGAACACTTTCAAGTTTCACAACATCCTTCCGATAGGAAGGAGACCAGAATTGCACGCAATATTCCAACAGTGGCCTAACCAATGTCCTATACAGCCACAACATGACCTCCCAACTCCTGTACTCAGCACTCTGACCGATAAAGGAAAGCATACCAAACACCACCTTCACTATCCTATCTACCTGAGACTCCACTTTCAAGGAGCTATGAACCTGCACTCCAAAGTCTCTTTGTTTAGCAACACTCCATAGGACCTTACCATTAAGTGTATAAGTCCTACTAAGATTTCCTTTCCCAAAATGCAGCACCTTGCATTTATCTAAATTAAACTCCATTTGCCACTTCTCAGCCCATTGGCCCATCTGACCAAGATCCTGTTGTAATCTGTTACTGGGGGATTTGGTGAAGCTATCATCTTTGATGAGATGGTAGAAAATTGTCTCTCACTTCAGAGTTCTCAAATACAGCTTCCCAATGTAGTATCTAAGAACATTCTATTCACATGCTCATTTTAGATTGATGTCTCCTCTCTTACTAATATCAGAGTAATTGTGATCATCTACCTCAGCCTCATTACACCACCAATTTACTCCCAAGCAAACTAGAGCATAGGGGCTGGTATTTAATTGAACGGAACATTTTTAGTTGGGTATCCTGCAGCCTCCATTCATTGCCTCAATTCAGTCTGAGGCAGAAAGGCTGCTTAACAATCTAGTACAATCTATCTCAGTAGATCTGTCATCTTGACATTTGACTTGTAAAATGAATTTTACTTGGTTATTGTAGATGATGATGTTTACCTTAATGCCTTGTGTTATAGCATATTTACTAGCAGGAATCTGTTGGGTTGAATGACTTGTTTCTGTGCTGTAAATTCCATGTAATGTAATGTCTGACTCTACAGGTGTGAACTATGTAATAATTCTTTGTATGTTAGCATTCTCAGACACTGCTCGTACTCTCCTACAGACACTGCAGCATTGTTTCATTATTGTCAATGAAAATATAAAACCTAGTTACAGACTGCTGTGGATTAAGTAGAAGAGTATACAAAGGACAGAATACAAGAAGAGATGGCTGGGCAGTACTTAGAGGAGATTTATGTGGATTAAGGATTGCAGGACAGACAAGTCTCTATGGATTATACACTGAAATTTGCTCATCTGTTACTGATTGGAATTTTTTTACATTGAAAGATTACATCTTTCTAACAGCACAAAATACCTTCAGTGAGGATTTAAATAATTGTAAGCATTAACAGCTGCAAGATAGATCAACTGAAATAGTTGGGGTTACTTCAAGTTTCAACTGAAGGGTTCTAAAAGAAAAGCACTGAAATAGATTGCAAAAGATAAATGTATTCATGAATTAAAGTACAGTACTAATTAACTTAAGTGTGTTTCATTTCCTTCTTGGATTTCCAAGCAGGTCAATATTTATCATAGATTAAAGCCCTGGAAACTCTCAGAAGCATTTGTTTTATTACAGTCCATTTTGGGATGAGTAAAAATTAGGAGGAACTATATAATGATTATATTTCAGAAGAAACTAATTGGTTGAGAACTACAATTTAAGATAGAGATGAGGTGAAATTTTCTCTGTGTGTCTTTTGAATTCTCTTTATTTAAAAGTGGTGGAAACAGAATCTTTGAATATTTTAAGGCACAGCTACATCGGTTCTTTCTATTCATTCACAGGATATGGGCATCACTCGGCCATTATTTATTGTCCATGCCTCATTGATATAGACAAACCCAAGTAAGGATGGCAATATTCCTTCCTTAAAGGGTATTAGTAAATCAAATTGGTTTTTACAATTGACAGTGATTAGACTGTCACCATTAGGATGGCTTTTTAATCCAGATCTTTATTAAATTCACATTTCACCTCCTGTCAATATGGGATTTGAACCATGTCCGGAGAACATTAACCTGGGTTCTGGATAACTCGGAAAAAGTGAGGACTGCATATGCTGGAGATCAGATCGAGACTGTGGTGCTGGAAAAGCACAGCAGGTCAGGCAGCATTCGAGGAGCAGGAGAATTGATGTTTCGGGCATAAGCCCTTCATCAGGAACACTCTCATTTCTGGATAACTCGTCAAGTGACATTACTACCACACCACACCACCACCTCCCCATGACAAACAAGAAGATGAAAGATTATCAAGTAGTTGGGATCTTGGAGCAACTTGGAACTCATGATCTTATTAAATATTGTAGGTGCGTCAAGAGCTGAATGGCCTATTCCTCATTGCTATGTACATTCATATGCACAATTTAGAGCCTTGAATATTGTAAAACATTTCAATGTGCTTTACCCAAACGGTTATCAAACTTCAACAATTGAGCTTGATCAAACATAGAGATTGTCTTAAAGGAAAAGAGAGCGGTAAAGAGATTTAGGAAGGGGACTCCTGTGTTTAGGGTCTGGGCAGCACAGCCACCAGTGGTAGACCAATGAAAAACGGGGACAACCAAGAGACCAGAATTGAAGGAACACAGAGAACACCAATACTGTTGGACTGCAGATGGTTACAGGAGTTACGAAGTGGCCACAGAGAAATTTCAACAATCAAGACAAGGATTTTAAAGCCTGGCCTGAAGGCAGTTTAATTCATCAAGTAGAGGAGTGAAGGAAGAACAGGACTTTGGTGCAAGTTAGGATATGAACGACAGAGGTCTGGTTGAATGCAAATGTCATACATTGAAACATCACATGGATGCCAAAGTGGTAATATAAATGCAAGTTTGTCAGTCTCAATGCTTATCAGCCACCATTATAACTTAAGACCATAAGACCATAAGACATAGGAGTGGAAGTAAGGCCATTCGGCCCATCGAGTCCACTCCGCCATTCAATCATGGCTGATGAGCACTTCAACTCCACTTACCCGCATTCTCCCCGTAGCCCCCAGAGACAACAAGAATCTATCAATCTGTGCCTTGAAGACATTTAGCATCCCGGCCTCCACAGCACTCTGCAACAATGAATTCCACAGGCCCACCACTCTCTGGCTGAAGAAATGTCTCCGCATTTCTGTTCTGAATTTACCCCCTCTAATTCTAAGCCTGTGTCCACGGATCCTAGTCTCCTCACCTAACGGAAACAATTTCCTAGTATCCACCCTGTCCAAGCCATGTATTATCTTGTACGTCTCTATTAAGTCTCCCCTTAATCTTCTAAACTCCAATGAATACAATCCCAGGATCCTCAGCCGTTCCTCATATGTTAGACCTACCATTCCAGGGATCATCCGTGTGAATCTCCACTGGACATGTTCCAGTGCTAGTATGTCCTTCCTGAGGTGTGGGGACCAAATCTGGACACAGTACTCCAAATGGGGTCTAACCAGAGCTGTATGAAGTGTCAGTAGCACAACGGTGCTTTTATATTCCAACCCTCTTGAGATAAGTGACAACATTGCATTCGCTTTCTTAATCACAGACTCAACCTGCATGTTGGCCTTTAGAGAATCCTCGACTAGCACTCCCAGATCCCTTTGTACTTTGTCTTTACGAATTTTCTCACCATTTAGAAAATAGTCTGTGCTTTTATTCTTTTTGCCAAAGTGCAAGACCTCACATTTGTTCACGTTGAATTCCGTCAGCCATTTCCTGGACCACTCTCCCAAACTGTCTAGATCCTTCTGCAGCCTCCCCACTTCCTCAGTACTAATTGCCTGTCCACCTAACTTCGTATCATCTGCAAACTTTGCTAGAATTCCCCCAGTCCCTTCATCTAGATCATTAATATATAATGCGAACAGCTGTGGCCCCAACACTGAACCCTGCGGGACACCGCTCGTCACCGGCTGCCATTCTGAAAAAGAACCTTTTATCCCAACACTCTGCCTTCTGTCAGACAGCCAATCCTCAATCCATCCCAGTAGCTCACCTCAAACACCATGGGCCCTCACCTTGCTCAGCAGCCTCCCGTGTGGCACCTTATCAAAGGCCTTTTGGAAGTCTAGATAGACCACATCCACTGGGTTTCCCTGGTCTAACCTACTTGTCACCTCTTCAAAGAATACCAACACGTTTGTCAGGCATGACCTCCCCTTACTAAATCCATGTTGACTTGTTCTAATCAGACTCTGCTCTTCTAAACCTCATCCTTAATGACGGATTCTAGAATTTTACCAACAACCGAGGTTAGGCTAATTGGCCTATAATTTTCCATCTTTTGTCTTGATCCTTTCTTGAACAATGGGGTTACAACAGCGATCTTCCAATCATCTGGGACTTTCCGTGACTCCAGTGACTCTTGAAAGATCTCAACCAATGCCTCTGCTATTTCCTCAGCCACCTCTCTCAGAACTCTAGGATGTATCCCATCGAGGCCAGGAGATTTATCAATTTTAAGACGTTTTAGCTTTTCTAGCACTATCTCTTTTGTAATGACAACCATACTCAACTCAGCCTCCTGACTCCCTTTAATTGTTGGGATATTACTCATGTCTTCCACTGTGAAAACTGACGCAAAGTACTTGTTAAGTTCTCCTGCTATTTCCTTATCTCCCATCACTAGGCTTCCAGCATCAGTTTGAAGTGGCCCAATGTCTACTTTTGTCTGTCATTTGTTTCTTATGTATTGAAAGAAACTTTTACTATCACTTCTAATATTACTGGCTAGCCTACCTTCATATTTGATCCTCTCCTTTCTTATTACTCTCTTTGTTATCCTCTGTTTGTTTTTGTAGCCTTCCCAATCTTCTGATTTCCCACTGCTCTTGGCCACTTTATAGGATCTCTCTTTTTCTTTAATACATTTCCTGACTTCCTTTGTCAGCCAGGGCTGTCTAATCCCTCCCTGGATAATCTTTCTTTTCTTGGGGATGAACCTCTGTACAATGTCCTCAATTATACCCACTAACTCCTGCCATTTTTGCTCTACTGTCTTCCCCGCAAGCCTCTGCTTCCAGTCTATTTTCGTCAGTTCCTCTCTCATGCCCTCATAATTACCTTTATTTAACTATAACACCATTACATCCAATTTTGCCTTCTCTCTTTCAAACTCCAGACTGAACTCTACCATATTATGATGGCTGCTTCCTAAGGGTTCCCTTACTTTAAGATCTTTTATAAAGTCTGGTTCATTGCATAGCACTAGGTCCAGAATAGCCTGCTCCCTTGTGGGCTCCATGACAAGCTGTTCCAAAAAGC
Organism: Chiloscyllium punctatum; assembly: GCF_047496795.1. Lineage (NCBI taxonomy): Eukaryota > Metazoa > Chordata > Chondrichthyes > Orectolobiformes > Hemiscylliidae > Chiloscyllium > Chiloscyllium punctatum. The sequence continues at coordinate 131,193,721 of NC_092745.1, forward strand.
TATCCTGTAAGCATTCCATGAATTCCCTTTCTTTGGATCCACTGGCAACATTATTTACCCAGTCCACCTGCATATTGAAGTCTCCCATGATCACCGTGACCTTGCCTTTCTGACATGCCTTCTCTATTTCCCAGTACATGTTGCGTCCCTGGTCCTGACCACTGTTAGGAGGTCTGTACACAACTCCAATTATGTTTTTTTTGCCTTTGTGGTTCCTCAATTCCACCCACACAGACTCCACATCATCTGACGCTATGTCATTCAGTGCCATAGATTTAATATTGTTCTTAAATAACAAGGCAACCCCACTCCCTCTGCCGACCTCCCTGTCTTTTCGATAAGTTGAAAATCCTTGGATGTTTAACTGCCAGACCTGACCCCTCTGTAACCAAGTCTCTGTGATGCCTACCACATCATAATCATTCACGATGATCTGTGCCATTAGTTCATCTGCTTTGTTATGAATGCTACGAGCATTCAGGTAAAGTGCCTTAATGCTAACTTTCTTATCATTAGAGATATTGGAAGTCATATGATGTCCTGAGTTATCCTTGCTTTTTTCTGCATTCCCAGTCTGCCTCAATTTTAAATCCGCCTGGACACATGCTATCCTGCTGCTTGTCTTTCCATTTAACGCCATACTCCCTGTCACTTTCACTTTCCCTTCCCCCCAACTCAGAACTTCTTTTGTAACTGCATAACTGAAAGATTGACATTTCATGCCACAGTCAAGAAAGCTATTTGTTGTAAAGGAATAAAATTGAGGTTTTGGTTAAGAAAAAGAAGGAAGCATATGTCAGGTATGGACAGGAAAGATTGAATGAATCCTTAGAACAGTCTGAAGGCAGAAGGAGTATACTTAAGAGGAAAATCATGAGGGAAAAAAGGAGACATGAGGGTTAGGGAGATTCCAAAGGGATTTTATAAATACATTAAGGACTACAGGGTAACTATGGAGAGAATAGGGCTCTTCAAAGATGGAGGACTGATGAAGGGCTTATGGCCAAAACATCAATTCTCCTGCTCCTCAGATGCTGCCTGACCTGCTGTGCTTTCCAGCACCACACTCTCAACTCTGATCTCCGGCATCTGCAGTCCTCACTTTCTCCTCAAAGATCAGCAAGGCAGCCTGTCTATGGGGCTGCAGGAGATGGGGAAGGTACTAAATAAGTAATTTGCATCGATGTTTACTGTGGAGAAGGACATGAAAGATTTAGAATGTGGAGAAATAGATAGTTACATCTTGAAAAATGTCCATATTACAGAGGAGGAGGTGCTGGATGTCTTAAAACACATAAAAGTGCGTAAGTTCCTAGGACCTGATTAGGTGTACCCTCGAACTCCATGGGAAGTGATTGTTGGGCCCCTTGCTGAGATATTTGTATCATTGATAGTACAGGTGAGTACTGGAAGACTGGAGGTTGGCTAATGTGGTGCCACTATTTAAGAAAGGTGGTAAGGAAAAGCTAGGAAACTATAGACCAGTGGGTTTGACATTGGTGTTGGGCAAATTATTGGAGGGAAACCTGGGGCCTTACAAAAACTCCAGACAGCGATAACACTAACTTTCACCCAGCATTTGTGATGAAGAAGATAACTTGTATTTATATAAGCTATGACTGTGATAATCCAAAGCTCTAACCTATTTCTTACATATTTTGATTTGTTCTGGGGATCAAATAATGCTGCACACCATTTGTTGGCAAAAATACCTTGACCTAGTGTTCAATGTAGTAACATAGAAAATAAGAGCAAGAGTAAGTCACTCAGCCCTTTGATCCAGCTCCACCATCTAATATGATCATGGCTGATCATCCAACTCAGACTCCCTTTGACTCCAAAAACTTTATCTAACTTTTTACATGAAAATATTCAATGTTTTGAATTCCACAGACCCACTGCTCTCTGGATGAAGAAATTCCTCCTCATTTCAGTCCGAAATGGTCTACCCTGTATCTTTAGACTGGGACTCCCTGGTTCTGGACTTACCGGTCATCGGGACTATGCCCTGCTTTCTGAGAGCAGTTACACCACGTAGAATTCAGTCAGGATTAGTGAACAAGGGTGAGGGTGAGGTCAGAGTTTATTTGTTCTGGAAGGAAAATGCGAGGAATGCCTGGGTGTCTCCAGGAGAGACACAATAACAATTTTACAGCAGAAAAGAGCCCCAATGCATTGTTCATGATAGTCTGCATTTCTCTACAATAAGTGGAAAATTCCTAGAATTTCTGTCATCATCATCTTCTATATAAGCAATAATTATTTGCATATGCTGCAGTTCAAGGTTCCAGAAAGTCCATTGTTTTTTCAGAGTAACTACTAAAAATTGGCCTGTTTTTGCATATTCATATTTAACTCGAAGCTGTCAGCATTGTTAATCTTCCAGTTTGGCATTTGTGGCATTTCTCTAAGCATTTAAAATCCTGCTTTTAGCAAGAAATAATGTTCATTTTTGTACCAATTAAAATTTGCCAGACCATATATGCAGCTGAACCTCTCAAAGTGGAACACCAGTTGTAAATCATCTTGTCCCACTAGTTGTAAACCGAACATTCCAAATATGCAGAGAATGAAAGAACTGTTGTTTCTAAACCACTGTAAGACACAGTAAATGGATCAGCTTGCCGATTATTAACAGCTATGTACACTCCAGCAAACTAAACTCTGGCACAATTACACAATTATAGGGACCAGGAGGTATGGTCATTGAACTCAACTCAATTGCATCGCTTCAGCAAGCCCCTAGTGGTAAGTGCCGTACAATCAGGTAGGGCGACAGGATTGTATCCTCTATTGTGTAAAGAAAGAACACACATTCGAATGGCAACTCACATGAGCTCAGGATGTCACAAGTGCTTTCCAGCTAATGAAGTGGTTTTCAAAGGAGTTGTGAAAGTCAGTATAGTACCAAAGGACCATAGGCTACACTCTCATTACAGAAAGATAATTTGGTGAGTGTAATCGGAGGGGCACCACACTTCAGGCAACGGGAAAGGTGGAGAAAATGGGGCATTCATGGTAACTTCAACTGGTACATGAATTGAACCTGCACTGGTGGTCACCTGTTGGTATCGCTGTGCATTACAAAGCAGCCATCCAGCCAACTGAGCTCACCGTAATATAGGAAACACACAGGCCAATTTGTGCACCATCAGAATTTAAGCCTCCCAATAAACTCTCACAAATAGCTCTCACAACAGAGCAATCAGAGTCAATCTACTGGTTTATAATTAAAATAAAGCTTGACAGTTAGCTATCAGTTATCATTAATTGGGAATGATGCAACTGAGGATGGGGAATAAATATTGGCCAATCATGAGTTAATTATAAAAACTGATTTATTCATCTTGGCAAACCTTTACCAATCAGAGTAAACTTGTCAACCATACAGCACTCTTATTATATACAGTCCATACAGTGTTTTCCCTTTACTTTGGCAATTCTTGTGAATTGTCCTGATGAGCAATAACGTATGGTGGGTGAATGGACATCTCCCATGGCAGACAATAATCCCTGTAATTTCCATAGTCGGACCTGTCTCCATTCTTGAAGGTGGTCACAATTACGATGTCTCTGAGATCTCCCAACATGTCACACAGCGGGTGGTATATGTGTGGAATGAGCTGCCAGAGAAAGTAGTGGAGGCTGGTACAATTGCAACATTTAAGAGGCATTTGGATGGGTATATGAATAGGAAGGGTTTGGAGGGATATGGGCCGGGTGCTGGCAGGTGGGACTAGATTGGGTTGGGATATCTGGTCGACATGGACAGGTTGGACCGAAGGGTCTGTTTCCATGCTGTACATCTCTATGACTCTATGACTATGTTGTCTTCCTTACAGACTAAGGCAATGAGGTTGTGAATTCATGCTGAGATTATCTCTTTACCTATTTTATTGCTTCATTGGTCATTCATTCTGCATCAGAGGCCTTGCGTTTTTCACTTGTTGGATGGCTTTTTCAAACTCATGGCTAGCTGAACATGTCCTGAGGTGGCACATTAGTGTGTTATGAGATAATGTCGAGAGCACTTGCATAGAAAGCTGCTTCTTTGTTGAAGATTTCTCAAAGTGTTTTAAATAAGTCTCGGTCTTCAATGAGCAACTTTCCATTATTGCCTCTCAGTTGAGTAGTTCCTTGGGAACTTGAACCATAGATGGCTTTGATTGTGTGGAAGAAGCAGTGCAAGTTGTGATTGTCAATCAGTTGCTGAGTCTTCCATGCTCTTTCCATCCACCATCTATTTCTTTAGGTCACAGGTTCTTTATTGCACTTTGGCCTTCAGTTGGCTGTAGGCATTGTTCCTTTCACTTGAGTTTTAGTAGAGCTGCATTTGGGATCCAGGAGATCCTGGATCTCCTGATTGTTCTTGTTGAACCACTCTTGGTGTTTCCTGGTTGAAAGGCCAAGCGTCCCCACATGAGAGCTGACCATGATAGCATTTAGGGTGCCCATTGATCATTGCCAGGTTGGCTGTGAAGCGCTACCTGAATATGTCATGCTGCTCAGTGTTTTTAAGTCCAGCAAATTGAGATTCCTGCAGCAAAGCTTTTTTCTGCCTCTGCCAGCGTGGGCCCGGGTTGATGGAGATGGTAGAGTGGATTCGTTGGTGTTTGGTCAAGCAGTCATTGACTCCAGTCAAATTGCATGTAATGCAAGTTTACAGTTCTTCACTCAGACAATGATGCTGTCTATTAGATCCCAATGGTTGAAGTGGGGTTATTGTCATGAGTTCTTGTGCTTGTCCCTCTGCAGAAGTGTATTTGTTATGATGAGGTCACATTCCAGGCACATCATCAGATGAAGGACTTTGTTGGAGCTTGCTTTCCCATGCCTTCCTTGCCTAACAGGCCTTTCCAAAGGTTTGCAACCCTCCTGACTTGAGCATTGAAATCAACAGTAATAAAGGCTGCCTTTATTCCTGATGAAGGGCTTTTGCCTGAAACGTCGATTTCACTGCTCGTTGGATGCTGCCTGAACTGCTGTGCTCTTCCAGCACCACTAATCCAGTATTTGGTTTTCAGCATCTGCAGTCATTGTTTTTACCTCATTGAAATCAACAGGCTGAATCAACTTGTTTCTCTTAGGATGCAGGATAACAATAGGTCAAGACTCTTCTGTTTTGTCCATTGTATCTCGAGTTGGGGTGTAGGCACAATAACTGTGATGTCCTGCTTCTGGGCCAGACTGAGCCATAGGTTCATGAAGGCTGACTTACCCCACAGGGGGTGTTGTTCAGACATCTGACCCGTTCGATTATGGCAAAGCTAACGCTTAGAGAAATGATGCCCTTCTACTGATTTGCCTTTCCTGGTTGGAGTGGAAGATGGCTGTGCATGGATTCTTTTAAGAGTCTAGGTTAGAGTGTTGCTAGAAAAGCACAGCAGGTCAGGCGGCATCCGAGGAGCAGGAATATTGACGTTTCCGGAAAAAGCCCTTCATTATGAATGGGGCAGGGAGTCTCTGTGGTGAAGAGATGAATGGTAGGGATTCTTTTAAGGTTGGCTGGTCATTAGGAGGACTAGTTCCACCACAGAACACACCAGATGGCCTCCTTCTTTAGATACCGCAATTTCCCTTCCCACGTGGTTAAAGATGCCCTCCAACACATCTCGTCCACATCCCGCACCTCCGCCCTCAGACCCCACCCCTCCAACCGTAACAAGGACAGAACGCCCCTGGTGCTCACCTTTCACCCTACAAACCTTCGCATAAACCAAATCATCCGCCGACATTTCCACCACCTCCAAAAAGACCTCACCACCAGGGATATATTTCCTTCCCCACCCCTTTCCGCCTTCCGCAAAGACCGTTCCCTACGTGACTACCTGGTCAGGTCCACACCCCCCTACAAACCACCCTCCCATCCTGGCACTTTCCCCTGCTACCGCAGGAACTGTAAAACCTGCGCCCACACCTCCTCCCTCACCTCTATCCAAGGCCCTAAAGGAGCCTTCCACATCCATCAAAGTTTTACTTGCACATCCACTAATATCATTTATTGTATCCGTTGCTCCCGATGTGGTCTCCTCTACATTGGGGAGACTGGGCGCCTCCTAGCAGAGCGCTTTAGGGAACATCTCCGAGACACCCGCACCAATCAACCACACCGCCCTGTGGCCCAACATTTCAACTCCCCCTCCCACTCTGCCGAGGACATGGAGGTCCTGGGCCTCCTTCACCACCGATCCCTCACCACCAGATGCCTGGAGGAAGAACGCCTCATCTTCCGCCTCGGAACACTTCAACCCCAGGGCATCAATGTGGACTTCAACAGTTTCCTCATTTCCCCTTCCCCCATCTCTAGTTCCAAACTTTCAGCTCAGCACTGTCCCCATGACTTGTCTGGACTTGTCCTACCTGCCTATCTCCTTTTCCACCTATCCACTCCACCCTCTCCTCCCTGTCCTATCACCTTCATCCTCTCCCCCACTCGCCCATTGTACTCCATGCTACTTTCTCCTCACCCCCACCCTCCTCTAGCTTATCTCTCCACGCTTCAGGCTCACTGCCTTTATTCCTGATGAAGGGCTTTTGCCCGAAATGTCGATTTCGAAGCTCCTTGGATGCTGCCTGAACTGCTGTGCTCTTCCAGCACCACTAATCCAGAATCTGGTTTCCAGCATCTGCAGTCATTGTTTTTACTTGGTCATTGATCACCATTTACCATATAGTTACAGTGGAATGAGATCTTGACCCAATGCCAGGGAAAATCTGAATGACAGGAGATTAGGGTCTGCTCTGACATGGGGGGACTAACAAACGCTCAGCTTCCACTCATTATTTTGGCAGTAAGAATGGAGGAGCTGAATATGAAATAAACAGAAAAATACTCCTAAAAGCTGGGAGATCTAGGACACTGCATTCATAAATCACAAAAAGCCAGCATTCAACAGATAATAGAGAATGCCAATGGAAGGTTGGCCTTTATTTTAAAAGGAATGGTGGAAAGAATTGGAAAGTCTTGATAAACCTATGCAAGGCACTAGTCAGACCACATCTGGAGTGCTGTAAATGATTCTGACCCCTTTATCTAGAAAAATATAAAATTGCATTAAAGGCAGCCCAAAGAAGGTTCACTAAGTTGATTTTAAATAAAAAGAGATTTTGAGTAATAAGAGATTTTCTTATTAGGAAATGTTGAATAGGTTGAGACTGTACTCAATAGACTTTAGAAGAATGAGAGGTGTGATCTTTTTACAATATAAGAATTTTTGGGGGTTCATAGAATAGTTGCTGAGAAGTAGTCTCCATTTGGGAGATAGTCCAACACACAGGGCATAATCCCAGAGTAGTGGGCCACTCATTTAAGAGAATGTTGAGAAGAAATGTATTCCTTCAAAGGATAGTCAATCTGTGGAATTCTTTACTGAGGGCTGTAGGTTCTTGATTAGTAAGGGGATCAAATATGAGAAAAGGCAGGTGAATGGGTTTGAGAAACACATCAGCCATGATCGAATGGTGGTACAGACTCAATGGGCTGAATGGCCAAATTCTACTCCCATATCTTATGGTCTGTAGAGGCTAGGTCATTAAATAAAGGTATCGAAGGTTACAGAGAAAAAAGGAGGAAAGTGGCATTGATGATCGTCAAATCAGCATGAACCTATTAAATGGCCAGGGTAGACCTGATGGATGAAATGCCTTATTTCAACTCCTATATCTTATGATTTTGTGTGGTATGAATGTTACTTGCTACTTGTTAGCCCAAACCTTAATACTATCCAAGTCCTACTGCAATTGGACATGTACTACTTCAGTATCTGAAGAGTTGCGAATGGTTCTTTCACATTGTACAATCATCAGTAAACATCCTCACTTCTGACCTTATGATGGCGGGAAATTCATTGCTGAAGTAGCTGAAGACAAGTGAGCCTGGGACACTGCCCTGAGAAACCTGTACTGAGATGTCCTGGAGCTGAGACAACTGAACTCCAATAACTACAACTGTCTTCCTGTGTGCCATATATGACTCCATCCAGTGGAGAGTTTTGCTTCTGATTCCCATTGACTCCAGTTTTGCCAGGGCTTCATGATGCTCCACTCACTCAAATGCAAAATAGTGTCAAGGGCAGTCACTCTCACCTCCCCTCTGGAATTCAGCTGTTTTGACCATGTTTGTTTCTTGGCTGTGATATGAGATAACTAAAGCTGAACGGCCTTTTCCTGCTCTTGTCTCTTAGATTCTGATTGGTTATATCAGAAAGATCTTTCAAATGTTGATCTGAGCCACACCAATCAGATTCAGTATGGACTTAAAAGTCGTAGAGAATTACTTTTGAATAAATGAAAAAAAATCATACAGAGAGACACCATGACTACACTAATTCATGTTGCCTCTAGGCCTATGACAGTCAGGCTTTGAAGATGGATTAAATTCACTCTTTCAGACAGAGAAACTTCCCACGTTATTCAAATAGACCTCATTTTCCCAGCCTGAGCTAGGTGGAACAGCCAAGCAGATGTAGCATAAGAACACTGCCAGCTGTAGCCACCAGCAAATCTGTTACAATTGGCTGCAGCTTGGATTACCTTTGAGAAGATGAGAAAAATATAGCCTTCAAGCCACTGAGTAACACACATTCCATTTCACTCAACAATTCAAGATGTAACTGTATAAATACTGTTTCATTTGCAATGTAAAATCACCCACAAAAGAGAAAGTCTGTCCACATTTGAAAATGAAGTAAGTGCAATTTAAGGTTTGATATTGATTGCCTTACATCATCAGGGAATGATAAAATGCCACACAAATGTATAATCAAGTTATATTTATAATGTCAAGGTAAAACAACTAATTAAGCAGAACATCGTCACCTCCATTTCATGCTAATATTTCAACAATAGCCCCAACCCCCTGTTGTAAAATGCAAAGGATCTGATGCTCCAATAATAATCCAGTCCTGAAAAATAAACAAAAATAAAGGAACAGTGGGGCTTTCAGCTTTAAGACCGAAGGCTGTGGTTCAATCCCTGTTCCAGTTCTTTAATGTAATGATAAGAAGCTATAGACAATCAGTTATTTATACCTTGAAGGTAACCACTCTACAAGCATGGAGTAAGGTGAGGAGGCAGCCATCTATTGATTACTGCAGCCAGCGACTGAACCCATTATTGTGCATCAAACACTAATGCTCTAGGCAGCTGAGCTGACCAACTTCTTCAGTGTTTAGGACTGAACTTTTCCAAGGACATGGAAGGTCCTGCCATTGGATCCAAAACTGAGAAGGTACCATTGAGTGAAAGATAAATGAAGTTTATTACCTAGCAACCCAAAGAAAAAATAATGAAATGTGAGACACACACACACACACACACAAATGAGGTCATAGGATTGAAAAGAAGAGGCTGTTATAGACAAGATTAAAGCTATGCAGCATTTTTGAGCCCAAATGAAACCTGAGTATGACAATTTAACTATTGTTTGTTTCTTCAGCAGTAATAACATTTGTATAATTCTGGAGTTCTTGGTGAATCAATGCTTTTTTTAAAAAAAACTGCAGATGCTGTGCATCTGAAACAAAAGCAGAAATTGCAGGAGAAACTCAACATCTGTGGAGAGAAAGCAGAGTCAACAGTTCAAATCCAGTGACCCTTCTTCAGAACTCAGTGGTGTGGAGAACAGTCACTGGACCAAAACATTGTACTTTCTCTCCACAGATGCTACCAAACCTGAGAATGTTTTGTCAAGTTGCTTTTGTTGAGGAAGTGACTTCAGATATTGAGAGCCACATGGGCAGAGACAGGGAGAGAAAGAGTGAGAGAGAGAACTAGCCTTTCAATTTCTGTTCTTATGAATCTAATGAAATGGTTTAAATATAATGTCTGTATTCAGAGACTAGCTCCATTTTCTTTCCACATACCTAATTGCAAGGTGAGCCTTTCATCTTTGAATATATGCAGTTACCATGTACATACAAATGTCTTTCACTGACTCAATTGCCTGATTTTAATATCTTCAAATAAAAATGGTAACTCCTATGCAATAATTTTGTTTATTCCATGAGGTGACCACTGCAGCCATTTTAGGTCCATATTTCTCCCTTTTTAAAAAAACTATTTCAGCCCTTAAAGGTCTCAGGTACAATAATCAAATGATGGAGGTTAACATTTGAGAGCCTGTATTTACCACTACCATAACAGATTTAACGTTTCAGAAACAGTCTGCTTATCTGAAGAGACAATTTTATCTCTATTTTTGACACACTCACCTGAGAATCACAATGTTTTGGTTTCAAGAATCACTCCAGAACACAAAATCTAAACTGGCACTGCTGTGCATCATTAAGGGAGTGCTGCACTGTTGGAGATGTCCTCTTTCCAATAAGATGTTCAGCCATGGCTCATCTAACCTCTTGGATGATGTACGAAGTCCCGTAGCACTGTTTTATTGAGCAGGGCAGTTCTATTCATTCTTCAATTAACACCATGAAAACAGATTATCTTGCCAGTGTCACAGAGTTGCTTGTGGGAACCTACTGTACACCAATTAACTACTGTATTTCCAATGTAACAAGAGTGACTACACTTCAAAAGTTCTGTTTTGGCTCGAGAATTCATTGGGACACATAAATAAAATATTTATCAATTGGTAAATTGGGCAGAGTAATAGCAGATGGAATTCAATCCTGATAATTGCAAAGCATTGCATTTTAGGAGGTCTAATAAGGATGGATATATATAACAAATGGTGGCTATATCCATCCCTTATTAGACCTCCTAGACACCAAGGTCCCTTTCACATACGGTGCAAGATGCTTTTCAAATGCAAGTCTTTTGAAGGAAATGTTAAAGCAAGGTTCTGACTGGAAAGACACAAAGAACCACTTTGAATGCGAAATGGGGACACCTTCCTCATCAATATTAAAGCAACCGCATTTACCAAAATAGACAATAGACAATAGACAATAGATGCAGGAGTAGGCCATTCTGCCCTTCGAGCCTGCACCGCCATTCAATATGATCATGGCTGATCATTCCTAATTAGTATCCTGTTCCAGCCTTATCTCCATACCCCTTGACTCCACTATCTTTAAGAGCTCTATCCAATTCTTTCTTAAAAGAATCCAGAGACTGGGCCTCCACTGCCCTCTGGGGCAGAGCATTCCACACAGCCACCACTCTCTGTGTGAAGTAGTTTCTCCTCATCTCTGTCCTAAATGGTCTACCCCGTATTTTTAAGTTGTGTCCTCTGGTTCGGCACTCCCCCATCAACGGAAATATGTTCCCTCCTGCCAGAGTGTCCAATCCTTTCATAAGCCTATACGTTTCAATCAGATCCCCTCTCAGTCTTCTAAACTCAAGGGTATACAAGCCCAGTCGCTTCAGTCTTTCCGTGTAAGGCAATCCTGCCATTCCAGGAATTGACCTCGTGAACCTACGCTGCACTCCCTCAATAGCCAGAATGTCTTTCCTCAAATTTGGAGACCAGAACTGTACACAGTACTCCAGGTGTGGTCTCACCAGGGCCCTGTACAGCTGCAGAAGCACCTCTTTGCTTCTATACTCAATCCCTCTTGTTACGAAGGCCAGCATGCTATTAGCCTTCTTCACGACCTGCTGTACCTGCATGCTTGCCTTCATTGACTGGTGTACAAGAACACCCAGATCTCTCTGAACAGCCCCTTTACCTAATTTGATACCATTGAGGTAGTAATCTGCCTTCCTGTTCTTGCCACCAAAGTGGATAACCAGACATTTATCCACATTAAACTGCATTTGCCATGCATCTGCCCACTCACCTAACTTGTCCAGGTCACCCTGTAATCCCCTAACATCCTCATCACATTTCACCCTACCACCTAGCTTTGTGTCATCAGCAAATTTGCTAATGTTATTGCTGATACCATCTTCTATATCATTTACATATATTGTAAAAAGCTGCGGTCCCAGCACGGATCCCTGCGGTACCCCACTGGTCACTGCCTGCCATTTCGAAATGGAGCCGTTAATCACTACCCTTTGTTTCCTGTTAGCCAACCAATTCTCTATCCAATCTAGTACTTTGCCCCCAATCCCGTGCGCCCTAATTTTACTCACTAACCTCTTGTGTGGGACTTTATCAAAAGCTTTCTGAAAGTCCAGGTACACTACATCCACTGGATCTCCCTCGTCCATCTTCCGAGTTACATCCTCAAAAAATTCAAGAAGATTAGTCAAGCATGATTTCCCCTTCATAAATCCATGCTGACTCTGTCCTATCCTGTTACTATTATCCAGATGTGCCGTAATTTCATCCTTTATAATAGACTCCAGCATCTTTCCCACCACTGAGGTCAGACTAACTGGTCTATAATTTCCTGCTTTCTCCCGCCCACCCTTCTTAAAAAGTGGCACAACATTAGCCGCCCTCCAATCCTCAGGAACCAACCCCGATTCTATTGAACTCTGGAAAATAATCACCAGCGCATCCACGATTTCCCGAGCCACCTCCTTCAGTACCCTGGGATGCAGGCCATCAGGTCCCGGAGACTTATCAACCTTCAGACCTAACAGTCTCTCCAACACCAAATCCTGGCAAATAGAAATTCCCTTAAGTTCAGGTCCTTCAGCCACTGTTACCTCAGGGAGATTGCTTGTGTCTTCCCCAGTGAACACAGATCTGAAGTACCCATTTAATTCCTCTGCCATTTCTTCGTTCCCAGTAATATATTCCCCTGCTTCTGTCTTCAAGGGCCCAATTTTTGTCCTAACCATTTTTTTGCCTTGGACATACCTAAAAAAGCTTTTACTATCCTCCTTTATATTCTTGGCCAGTTTACCTTCGTACCTCATTTTTTCTCTGCGTATTTCCTTCTTACTAATCCTCTGTTGTTCTTTAAAAGCTTCCCAGTCCTCCGTTTTCCCGCTTATCTTCGCTAAGTTATACTTTTTCTCTTTTAACCTTATATGTTTCTTTACTTCCCTTGTCAGCCACGGCCGCCCATGTCTCCTCCTGGGATCTTTCTTCCTTTTAGGAATGAACTGATCCTGCATCTTCTGCATTATACACAGAAATATCTGCCATTGTTCCTCCACGGTCTTCCCTGTTAAGGTATTAAACCATTGAACTTTGGCCAGTTGCTCCCTCATAGCTCCATATTTCCCTTTATTCAACTGAAATATTGTCACTTCAGATTGTACCCACTCCCTCTCAAATTGCAGATTGAAGCTTATTGTATTATGGTCACTACTTCCCAATGGCTCCTTCACTTCGAGGTCACTGACCAATTCTGGTTCGTTACACAATACCAGATCCAGAATCGCCTTATCCCTGGTCGACTCCAGCACCAGCTGCACTAAAAATCCATCTCTGAGGCACTCCACAAAGTCTCTTTCTTGAGGCCCGATACCATCCTGATTCTCCCAGTCTACCTGCATGTTAAAATCCCCCATAGATGATAGGCGAAAGTGAGGGCTGCAGATGCTGGAGATCAGAGTTGAAGAGTGTGCTGCTGGAAAAGCACAGCAGGTCAGACAGCATCCGAGGAGCAGGATAGTCAGTGTTTCAGGCATAAGCCCTTTATCAGGAATGAGGCTCATTCCCGATGAAGGGCTTATGCCTGTAAAATAGATGATAAAGTCATAACATCATACAGCATTGAAACAGACCCAAAAAGTGTCGCACTGAAAAGCACAGCAGGTCAGGCAGCATCCGAGGAGCAGGAAAGTTGATGTTTTGGGCATAGGCCCTTCATCAACATTCCCGATGAAGGGCTTATGCCCAAAACATCGACTTTCCTGCTCCTTGGATGCTGCCTGACCTGATGTGCTTTTCCCACACCACACTCGTTGACTCTGATCTCCAGCATCTGCAGTCCTCACTTTCTCACAGAAACAGACCCTTCAGCCCATATGCCTGTGATAACCAAAAACGCCAGTATACACGAATCCCCATTGCCTGCACTTGGTTCACAGCCTACAAACACTGCCATTTTAAGTGTTTGACAAAGTGCTTTTTAAGTGTTTTGAGAGCTCAGGCCACACATTCCATATTTCTACCACCCTCTGGATGAAAAGATTTTTGCTTTGATCTCCTCTAAACCACTTACTGCTCATCTTAGATTTATACCTGCTGGTTTTAAACCCGTCTGCCACAGAGAAAAGATTTTCACAATCTACCCTACATATGCCTCTCATTATTTTGTATCCCTCTGTCAGATTCCCTGCCCAGCTTCCTCAGCCTCCTTTGTTCCTGGGAAAACAAACCAAGCCTGTCCAGCCTCTCCTAATAACTGAGATTTTCCACCCTAGCAACAGCCTGCACCCTCTCCAGTGCCATTACATCCTTCTGATACTGTGGTGAACAGAACTACACAGTATTCCATCTGTGGCCTAGCTAATGTCCTATAAATTTGCAACAATATTTTCCTGCTCCTCTATTCTACGCCCTGGTTAGTGAAGGTAAATATCTGGTTTTCCTGCTTTCCCTCCCCCCTTCAGGGATCTATGGACTTGTACATCAAGGTCCCATTGTTCCTCAGTACTCCTTAGGGTCTTAGATTCCCTGCAGTGTGGAAACAGGCCCTTCGGCCCAACAAGTCCACACTGACCTCCCGAAGAGTAACCCACCCAGACCCATTGCATCTAATACTATGATCAATTTAGCATGGCCAATTTGGCTGACCTGCACATTTTTGGACTGTGGGAGGAAACTGGAGCACCCGGAGGAAACCCACGCAGACACGGGGAGAATGTGCAAACTCCACACAGTCAGTCGCCTGAGGCGGGAATTGAACCCGGGTCTCTGGCGCTGTGAGGCAGCAGTGCTAACCACTGTGCCACGTGCTGCCTGGTCCTACCATTTGTTGTGTATATCCATCCCTTGTTGGACCTCCTAAAATGTACTGTCTTGCATTATCAGGATTGAATTCCATCTGCTATTACTCTGCCCAATTTACCAACATTCAATATCTTATTTATGAGCTATTTATTGTCACATATATCTAGAAAGATACAGTGAAAGTCACCACACTCTGGGGCCATTTTGAGTTACAAAAAGAATAAAAGCAAATTACACAAATAAAGTTCATCATCTGTACTACGGGTTTTCAAACACAGCTCCAGGGATTCATTGAGGACTCTGCATAGTGTCCGAGACATCAGGGTGTCTCCACACATCAGGCCTACACCACCAAGAGTCCCCACTCTGGCACCACTATCGCCACAGCCGACGACCTGTCAAGCCCACCAGTCCATGTTTCAGGCCTACCGCAGCCAGGTGTCCTCACATCAGACACTGCGACCACTGCAGCCAAAGACCCACCAAGTCCACAAGTTCACAATCCAGCCTTCCCATAGCCAGAACTCCTCGCTCCAGGCACCGCCACTGAAGACCTGCTGATCCCATGCTTCAGGCCACAGCTGCAGTCGACAACTGTTGAACACCACTCTGGCTTCCCCACGAAGATGAAGAGAAGATTTTTTAAAAACAAAAAGAAAAGGACAGGAAAGGGGAGAGAAAGAAGGATGTGGCCACCCTGGAGCAGATGAGCTCATGAGCCCAAACACTATTGACCTTGCCCCTCACTATCAACACCACCAATTTTCATGTCATCTGCAAACTTAGGAATTATACCTTCTACATTCACATCCAAGTTGTTAAAGTACAAAACAAGTAGCAAGAGTCCAACACCAATCCCTGTGGTATACCACGAACAGTGATAAAGTCCCACATAGGAGGTTAGTGAGCAAAATTAGGGCACATGGCATATGGGGCAAAATACTGACTTGGATTGAAAATTGGTTGGCTGACACGAAACAAAGAGTAATGATAATTATAGGCCAATTAGCCTAACCTCGATTGTTGGTAAAATTCTAGAATCCATCATTAAGAATGAGGTTTCTAAATTCTTAGAAGAGCAGAGTCTGATTAGAACAAGTCAACATGGATTTAGTAAGGGGATGTCATGCCTGACAAATCTGTTGGAATTCTTTGAAGAGGTGACAAGTAGGTTAGACCAGGGAAACCCAGTGGATATGGTCTACCTAGACTTCCAAAAGGCCTTTGATAAGGTGCCACACAGGAGGCTGCTGAGCAAGGTGAGGGCCCATGGTGTTTGAGGTGAGCTACTGGGATGGATTGAGGATTGGCTGTCTGACAGAAGGCAGAGAGTTGGGATAAAAGGATCTTTTCGGAATGGCAGCCGGTGACGAGCAGTGTCCCACAGGGTTCAGTGTTGGTGCCACAGCTGTTTGCATCATATATTAATGATCTGGATGAAGGGACTGGGGGCATTCTAGCGAAGTTTGCAGATGATACAAAGTTAGGTGGACAGGCAGGTAGTACTGAGGAAGTGGGGAGGCTGCAGAAGGATCTAGACAGTTTGGGAGAGTGGTCCAGGAAATGGCTGATGGAATTCAATGTGAACAAATGCGAGATCTTGCACTTTGGCAAAAAGAATAAAAGCACAGATTACTTTCGAAACGGTGAGAAAATTCATAAAGCCAAAGTACAAAGGGATCTGGGAGTGCTAGTTGAGGATTCTCTAAAGGTCAACATGCAGGTTGGAGTCCGTGATTAAGAAAGCGAATGCAATGTTTTCACTTATCTCAAGAGGGTTGGAATATAAAAGCACCGTTGTGCTACTTAGACTTTATACAGCTCTGGTTAGACCCCATTTGGAGTACTGTGTCCAGTTTTGGTCCCCACACCTCAGGAAGGACATACTGGCACTGGAACATGTCCAGCGGAGATTCACACGGATGATCCCTGGAATGGTAGGTCTAACATATGAGGAATGGCTGAGGATCCTGGGATTGTATTCGTTGGAGTTTAGAAGATTAAGGGGAGACTTAATAGAGACGTACAAGATAATACATGGCTTGGAAAGGGTGGACGCTAGGAAATTGTTTCCGTTAGGTGAGGAGACTAGGACCCGTGGACACAGCCTTAGAATTAGAGGGGGTAAATTCAGAACAGAAATGCGGAGACATTTCTTCAGCCGGAGAGTGGTGGGCCTGTGGAATTCATTGCCGCGGAGTGCAGTGGAGGCCGGGACGCTAAATGTCTTCAAGGCAGGGATTGATAGATTCTTGTTGTCTCGAGGAATTAAGGGCTACGGGGAGAATGCAGGTAAGTGGAGTTGAAATGCCCATCAGCCATGATTGAATGGCGGAGTGGACTCGATGGGCCGAATGGCCTTACTTCCACTCCTATGTCTTATGGTCTTATAAACGGCTCCCTTTTCTGAATGGCAGGCGGTGACCAGTGAGGTACCACAGGGATCAGTGCTGGGACTGCATCTTTTTACAATGTACATTAATGATATAGATGAAAGTAATATCAGCAAACTTGCTGACGACACAAAGCTGGGTGGCAGGGTGAACTGTGAGGAGGATGTTAGGAGATTACAGGGTGATCTGGACAGGCTAGGTGAGTGGACGGATGCATGGCAGATGCAGTTTAATGTGGATAAATGTGTGGTTATCCACTTTGGTGGCAAGAACAGGAAGGCTGATTACTACCTAAATGGAGTCAATTTAAGTAAAGGGGAAGTACAATGAGATCTAGGTGTTTTTGTACATCAGTCAATGAAAGCAAGCATGCAGGTACAGCAGGTAGTGAAGAAGGCTAATAGCATGCTGGCCTTCATAACAAGAGAAATTGAGTATAGAAACAAAGAGGTCCTTCTGCAGCTGTACAGGGCCCTGATGAGACCACTCCTGGAATATTGTATGCAGTTTTGGTCTCCAAATTTGAGGAAAGACATTCTGGCTGTTGAGGGAGTGCAGTGTAGGTTCACGAGGTTAATTCCCGGAATGGCAGGACTATCTTACGTTGAAAGATTGGAGCGACTGGGCTTGTATACCCTTGAGTTTAGAAGGCTGAGAGGGGATCTGATTGAGACATATAAGATTATTAAAGGATTGGACACTTTGGAGGCAGGAAGCATGTTTCCGCTGATGGGTGAGTCCCGAACCAGAGGACACAGTTTAAAAATAAGAGGTAGACCATTTAGGACACTTCTTCAGTGGTGGGTGTATGGAATGCTCTGCCCCAGAAGGCTGTGGAGGCCAAGTCTCTGGATACATTCAAGAAAGAATTGGATAAAGCTCTTAAGGATAGTGGAATCAAGGGTTATGGGGATAAGGCAGGAACAGGATACTGATTGAGGATGATCACCCATGATCATAATGAATGGTGGTGTTGGCTTGAAGGGCAGAATGGCCTACTCCTGCACCTCTTGTCTATTGTCTATTATCACATCCCTGTACACA
The DNA here is from genome assembly GCF_047496795.1 of Chiloscyllium punctatum. Taxonomy (NCBI): domain Eukaryota; kingdom Metazoa; phylum Chordata; class Chondrichthyes; order Orectolobiformes; family Hemiscylliidae; genus Chiloscyllium; species Chiloscyllium punctatum. The sequence goes on from NC_092745.1 coordinate 131,211,919, forward strand.
AATTGCTGTTTCTCCTCCACTACAACAGCCTAGAATCTGGTAGAAGGTCAAACTAACACAAATATTCACAAACTCATGAAAATCAGAGGCAAATTAAATGATCAGTTCTTCAAACTATAGTTTGAAGGTTCCAATCTGGGAGTAAATGTACCCAGTATCAAATAGGAGGAGCTGGATTATTTGTTTCAAAGTCAAACTGATACATTAATCAGCCAAATTGTTCACATTGCCTCAGGAAAATCATTGGCACTCTAATTTTGAGAGAGAGAGAAACAAAGAGAAACATATCCAGTTCCAAAAGCAGGCAAGTTGCCCAATGACTGGTTAACATGGAATGCATATTATTGCCAAATTCTGAGAGGTTAGCATTATATTCTGGATAAAAGAGTTAATTTATGAGGGCAGTTGCATAGACTAGACTTGTATTTCCTAGAACATTGAAATTTAATATAACTGAGAAGTTACAGGTTTATAAAATTTGTTCTTGGGATATGCATTGCTGACAAAACCAGTATTTCTTACCCATCTTTTATTCTCCCTTATAAGTAAGTGCTGCTGAACTGACTTATTGAACTGCAGCATTCTGTGTGCTATAGGTATACCCACAGTGCGTTTGTCTACAATGGTATTTGAGATCTGGTGATGTGAAATGGGGCAGAGTTAAAAATGATTGCAGAGTAAAAGATCCTGAGGAAACATGATAGAATTTAGCATTCAGTTTGAAAGTGAGAAACTTGGATCTGAAACACTGTATTCAATTGAAATAAGGGTAATCACAGAGGAATGAGGGCAGGATAAAGAGTTTAGCATCAAGGACAGTTGATAGACAATGGTCGATATTTAAGAAAGTAGATCATGGTTCACAATAAGAAACATCCCAAGGAGAAAGAAGGATTCTAGGAATGGGATAAGCCAACCCTGGTTAACGAGGGAAATTAACAACAGCATTAAATTGAAAAGGAAAACATATATTATGGCAAAGATTGTGGTAAGCTGGATGATTGGGAAAATTTAAAAACCAGCAAAAGACATTCAGGAAATAATAAAGTTTTTGTAAACTTCCATGTAATATCAAGATGAACAGCATCAGCTTACTTAAATATATCAGAGTCATAGAGAAATACAGAGCCTTCGGTCCAACTCGTCCATGCCAACCAGATATCCTAAATTAAACTTATCTCATTTCCCAGCACTTGGCCCATATCCCTCCAAACCCTTCCTATTCATATAGCCATCCAGATGCCTTTTAACTGATGTAATTGTATCAGCCGCCACCACTTCCATACACGCACCACTCTCTGCATGAAAAAGTTACCCCTTAGGTCCCTTTTAAATTATTCCCCTCTCACCTTAAACCAATGTCCTCTCATTTATGTCTTTTTCCTCTATCCATGACCCTCATGATTTTATAAACCTCCATAAGGTCACCTCTCAACCATTGACGTTCCAGGGAAAACAGCCCCAGCCTATTCAGCCTCTCCATATAGCTCAAATCCTCCAACCCGGGCAACATCCTTGTAAATCTTTTCTAAATACTTTCAAGTTTCACAACACCCTTCCAAAAGGAGGGTGACCAGAATTGTACACAATATTCCAAAAGTGGCCTAACCAATGTCCTGTATATCCGCAACATGACCTCCCAACTCCTGTACTCAATACACTGACCAATAAAGGAAAGCATATCAAACACCTTCTTCACTATCCTATCTACCTGTGACTCCACTTTCAAGGAACTACGAACCTGCACCCCAAGGTCTCTTTGTTCAGCAGCACTCCTTAGGACCTTACCATTAAGTCCTGTTCTGATTTGTCTTTCCAAAATGCAGCATCTCACATTTAACTAAATTCAACTCCATTTGCCACCTCTCAGGCTTATCTGATCAAGATCCTGTTGTAATCTGAGGTAACCTTCCTCACTATCTACACCTCCAATTTCGGTGTCATCTGCAAACTTACTAACTGTACCTCCTATGTTGACATCAACATCATTTATATAAATGATGAAAAGTAGTGGACCCAGCACCGATCCTTGTGACACTCCACTGGTCACAGACCTCCAGTCTGAAAAACAACTATCCACCACCACCCTCTGTCTTGTATCTTTGAGCCAGTTCTGTATCCAAGTGGCTAGTTCTCTCTGTATTCCATGAGATATAACCTATGCTAACCAGTCTCCCATGAGGAACCTTGTTGAACACCTTACTGAAGTTCATATAGATCACATCTAATGCTCTACCATGAGTACACCTGATTGGGTCCTGGGGATTTATCCACTTTTATGCTTTTCAAGACATCCAGCACTTCCTCCTCTGTAACATGGACATTTTTCATCTATTTCCCCACATTCTATATCTTCCATGTCCTTCTCCACAGTAAAGACTGATGCAAAGTACTCGTTTAGTATCTCCCCCATCTCCTGTGGCTTCACACATAGGCTGATCTTTGTGGGACCCTATTCTCTCCCTAGTTACCCTTTTGTCCTTAATGTATTTGTAAAATTCCTTTGGATTCTCCTTAACCATTTTTGCCAAAGCTTTCTCATGTCCCATTTTTGCCCTCCTGATTTGCCTCTTATATATTCTCTTCTAAGGATTCACGCGATCTCTGCTGTCTGTACTTGACATATGCTTCCCTCCTTTTCTTAACCAAACCCTCAATTTCTCTCAATATCCAGCATTCCCAATATTTACCAGCCTTTCCTTTCACTCTAACAGGAATATACCTTCTCTGGACTCTCATTATCTAATTTCTGAAGGCTTCCCATTTTCCAGCCATCCCTTTACCTGTGAACATCTGCCCCCAATCAACTTTTGAAGTTCTTGCCTAATACCATGAAAATTAGCCTTCCTCCAATTTAAAACTTCAACTTTTAAGTCTGGTCTGTCCTTTTCCATCATTATTTTAAAACTAATAGAATTATGATCACTAGCCCCAAAGTGCTCTCCACAGACACCTCAGTCACCTGTCCTGCCTTATTTCCTACGAGTAGGTCAAGTTTTGCGCCTTCTCTAGTAGGTACATCCACATACTGAATCATCTCCATCTAAACTCTTAACACTATGGCAGTCCCAGTCTACGTTTGGAAAGCTAAAATCCCTTACCATAATCATCCTATTATTCTTACAGATAACTGAGATCACCTTACAAATTTGTTTCTCAGTTTCCCACTGACTATTTGGGTTTTTTTACAATACCAATAAAGTGATCATCCCTTTCTTATTTCTCAGTTCCACCCAAATAACATCCCTGCATATATTCTCAGGAATATCCTCTCAAAGTACAGCCGTAGTGCTATCCCTTATCAAAAATGTGACACCCCCTCCTCTCTTGCCCCCTTCCTTTCTATCCTTCCTATAGCATTTGTACCCTGGAACATTAAGCTGCCAGTCCTGTCCATCCCTGAGCCACATCTCTGTAATTACCATGATATCCCAGTCCCATGTTCCTAGCCATGCCCTGAGTTCATCTGCCTTCCCTGTTAGGCCTCTTGCACTGATGAAAGGGAAGAAAGAAGCCATCGTGAACATAAATCCCTTAGAGAATAAGACCTAGGAAATAATAATGAGAATCAAAAAATGGCACAGAAGATGAATAAGTACTTTGCATCATTCTTCATAGTAAAAGGCACTAAGAGCATCCCAAAAATCCTAAATAGTTCAGATGTCCAAAGAGACTATTTGACCTTGTTCATGAATAACTAGAAGCCATCATGCAGGTACAGCAAGCAATTAGGAAGACAACTAGTGTGTTGGCCTTCATTGTATTCGGCTTTGAGCATAGGAGTAAGGATATCTTGCTGCAGTTGTGTGGAGCCTTGGTAAGACCCCATCTGGCGTTTTCTTTACAGTTTTAACCCTCTTTCCTAAGGAGGGCTATACTTTTATAGACCCAGTACAACAGAAATTAACTATATTAATCCCCTAGTTGATGGGATTGTTTTCTGAAATTTGGCCTGTATTCTGTAGCATTTTGAAGAATGAAGGGTGACCTCATTGAAACAAAACTCTTACAGGGTGTGATAAGATGGGTTTATATAAAATGTTTCCCTTGACTACTGAGTCTAAAACCAGAAGACATAATCTCAATGTAGAGGGTGGACATTAAGACTGAGATGAGGAGGAATTTCTTCACTCAGAGGATGGCGAATCTTTGGAATTCTCTGTCTCAGAGGGCTATGGAAACCTGATCACTGAGCAGATTTAATATATTTATCAATTTTTATAGATTAATTGCATTAATGAATATAGAAATATCCCCAGATAAGTGCAGGAAAGAGGCATTGTGGCAGAAGGTCAGCCAAGAACTAATTGAATGGTGAAGCAGACTTAATGGGCTGAATGACCTACTCCTGTTCCTATGTTCCTGTATTTCTTTCTCCCTAATGCTCATCCCTTTAAGTACAGAGCATTCAGAACAAGGGCAAAACCTTATAATTAGACGTCAGCAGTTCTGCACTGCTGTCAGGAAGCAGTTCTTTACACAAGGGACAGTGAAAATCTGGAAGTCTTTGTCCCCAAAAATGCAGTTTAACATAAGGATCTGTTAAAAATTTTGAAGCTGAGATTGATCAATTTTTGTTCAGCAAGGCTATTAGCAAGTTCAAAACCGAGGCTGTTAGCTGAACTGATGATACAGATTCGACATGACGTACCTGAATGGAGGAACAGTCTTGAAGGGTTTAATGGCCTTCTCTTCATTGCATGGCATTTCATTATTTGTAACATTGAACTTACTATTTTGTGATTTCCTGTTCTTGAAGTGCTCCCTGATATGGGTAAATGAGATGAAGTGGGAGAAGGCAGCAGTGGTCCTGCTAGACCTAAAGGATTTGAGCTACCTGTTTCCTCAGAAAGGCAGCCAACATCATCAAAGACCCCTCCCATCTTGGTTATAATCTCTTCCAATCTCTTCTGTGAGGCAGAAAATACAAAAGGTTACGCACATGGACTAACAGATTCAAGAATAGCTTCTTCCCCACTGTTACTGGAATTCCGAATCAACCTCTCAAATTTCAAATTTAACGTTGACCTAACTCTCTGCAACCAGATTGTATTCCCTGCTCTGGCCTATTACCCTTATGCACTTTGTATGGTATGATCTGCCTATACTGCAAGCAAAACAAGACTTTTCACTGTACCTAGGTACATGTGACAATAATAATAAATCAAATCAAATCTTAGTTCTGAGGAGTAGTTGGCACAGAGGAACCAGCCTCCAGGAGCATTTCCATTAACTTGGCAGGAGGTGCCCATGCTGGATCTCCTTCGAGCATTGGCATTGATAGGGGCCATCAAGCAGCATCAATGACATTGTCTAGAGGGACAGTTGCATCCATACCCCCCTACCAGGATGGGATCAAAGGAAGAATGTTGCTGTAAATGCCCCTCACAATCTCTGAACTTTGCAAAGTGCTTTGCAGTGTATCAAAAAGTCTTCAAGTGTGGTCTCTGAAATGTAAGAAATGTACCAGCCAGTACACGCACAGCAAGCACCCACAAATAACACTGCGACAAATTATTGGATTATTTGCTTATTGATATTGATTAGATGGTACACTTGGGAAAACTTTCCATCAGATCCTGCCACAGCTTGCTGAATATTCCCAGAGTTTTGTGTTTTTATTGTAAATTTCCAGCATCTGCAGTATTCTGCTTTCTGCTCTTTTCCTTCACCAAGATAATCAAATGAGATCTTTAACAAGGCATGTTACATGTAAAGCATGTTAACATCTTGCTCAAAGTTCTCCCTTGGTACCGCACTGAGAGTGTCACTCTAGATTTTACACACAAGTCCCCAGAGTGGGATTTGAAGCCATGGCTCTGTGACACATAGGAGAAAGTGAGGACTGCAGATGCTGGAGAACAGAGCTCAAAAATGTGTTGCTGGAAAAGCGCAGCAGGTCAGGCAGCATCAAAGGAGAAGGAGAATCGACATTTCGGGCATAAGCAAGAATGAATGAACTCATCAATTATTATGAAATAATTTTGCCTATTGCAGAATTTCCATCTCAGTTATTCTATCAACATTGTGAGAGAATTTCAGCCTGAAGCCGTATGGCAGCCACAGAAAGCTTAGTTCAGTTAGGTCATGTACAGACCAAATCTCCTACTTGTGTCAGCTTCTCAAAAGATGTTTGAAATTCCAGCCTTCAGTCATTACATGTTCCACAGACTTTAAATCAATCACTGTTAATGCCCAAAGGTCCTCACTGTGGGAAATCTTAAAACCTTTTGGATCCCAACTAAAAGGTCCTATTATAAGTAAAAAAGTATGTGATGAAAAGCAACAGTTGAAATTTGCATCAGCTAAATTGATTGTGCTAATTTAGCTTTTCTTCTTGCTCTTCATAATGTATCTGGATATAAATATTTTCATTATAGCATTGGATGGAAAGTAAGAATCAGCTAACATTCTGCAGACTGAGGATGAGTTGCAAATGAATAGTTCATCAGCCAGATTGAAGCTTGTGTTAGTAAGATCAGACAATTTTCAGATTACTCTCCTGCAGTACTATAGCTGTGCTTATGAGGAAAAAAGCCAGGAGTATTATTACCTTCAGAGCACCAGGAGAAAACTAGATCTTTGCAGATCATAGAAATTTCACATTCTGTTCCTTGATCAATTTTAAACAACAAAACACAAATGCATTGAGCACAGTAGAACTTGAACAATATATGTCTTCAGGGCATGGTAATTAGGTATTGTGCTTGCACATCCCTGAACACCACAGGGCAATTTAGCATGGTCAAGCCACCTAACTTGCACATCTTTGGACTGTGAGAGAAAACTAGAGCAATCCCACACAGACACAGGGTGAATGTGCAAACTCCACACAGACAGACACCTGAGGCTGGAATCAAACTCAAGTTCTGAGTGCTGTGAGGCAGCAGTGCTAACTCCTGTACTCCTGTGTCACCATTCCACCCTTAGGAGGAGAAGGAGCTGAGAGCATAATCAGAGAGATTGGTATCAGGCAGCATCTTAAAGTAGGAGAGAGCTGGAGAGAATTAGAGACAGAATTCCACAGCTTCGGGCCCAGCAGCTAAAGCCACCAACAGTGGGGGGTGATCAAAATCAGTAATACGCAAGACCGCAGCCTTGAAGAGTATGGGGCTGGAGGAGGCTTCATTGATATTGAATTGATACAAGGCCATCAAGTGGTTTGAAAACAAGGATGACAATTTTAATATCAAGATGGTATGGTAGCGAGCAAGGTGCTTGCAATGTACATGCAACATTGAAGTATATTGCAATTCTTACCCCTATAAAGTGTTGTTACTAATATGCTGAGTATATCTAACAATAATATTTATGAATAAAAGAATTCTAAGATTAAAGAAACGAACCTACAGATCAAGGAGCCATAAATTGTATCAAAACTCTTTAAGAGTGTGCATGAATGATAGCAGAACTGCCTGAACATATTGTTCAGGAGAGGCTGCACAGGCTGATGCTCTTTCTTCAGGAATCAGGTGACCCGCTGTGATATTTTACAATTATGAAAGGCTTGATAGAGTAGATATTACAGAAGATGTTTCAACTTGTAAGGCAATAAGGAACTAAATATAAGATAAGCACTAAAATAAAACTAAATAGAAGATAAGCCCAAAAAAATCCAGCTGGGAATTTAGGAGAAACCTTCTTTATGCACAGAGTTGTGAAAATTTGAAACTTGCTGCCAACAAAAAGTACCTGAGGCATTCTAAGCACAAAACTCACATATTCAAAAATGTGGGTAACATTGTATAAATAGAGATTATAATCCACAAGAACGTCAACAAAAATGACTCCTGTACTGAATCCCAGACGGAGAATGGGAATTGATAGAATGAGCATGGGAGACCCATCCTCAAAAGTCAATGCTGGAAGCTTGAAGTTCAGGTAGAGGCTGATAAAGGATGCTGTGTGTTAGTGAATCATGCAGTTTGATGAATTAACAATAAAGAGGAAGTTTAAAATAAATTCAATTTCTGTTTTTTTATGTATATTTTTGTAGAGGACAATAGAAGCATTATTGTTTAAAATTCTAGAAATTTTAATCTATATCCAGCATATCCTAAAATCAATACATTTATGATGTTTTGTATTTGAGTCATGGGCTTGAGTGTGTTTGGGCTTAAAGCTGTTGCTGCAATCAGGAACCAAGAACGTTGACTCTTTTTTAATAGTGAGTCACCACAATCTAATCTATACCACTTAGAAGGAGAATGATTGAAAGTAATTTCCTCTGAAGATTAATTTGTACAATGCACAAAATGTTATAACAAATAGCAACCATAGAAAGATGTGCTGTTTCAATCAATGATTTCAATACGGGCTTTACGTCTGAAAATCTTGCTTAGCTTCAAGAGGAATTGTTCACAATACAATTATCTCACAAAATAGGATTGGTTTGCATGTGACCGGCACTGCGCAACTAGAAAATATTGTTTCTGCCACATATTAATTTTAGAGCAAGCAAATTTCATCCTGCCATCACACCCACATACAATTAATCAGTTCACTACTTGTATAGGTTGCAAACAGCTGGAGATCATGTACTGATCCTTGTGGCACCCCAATCATCACAATCTGCTAATATGAGAATGACTCATTTATTCCTACTCTATGTAGTCTGTTTTTTTCTGTCTATTAGCCAGTCATTAATTCACATCAGTACATAACCTCTCAGCCCACGGACAGTAATCTTTCTAACCCACCTCCTGTCAGGGGCTTTATCGAAAGTCTTCTAGAAGTCCAAGTATGCTATGTCCATTGGCTCTCCTTTATCATTATCATGTTAAGATCTTCAAAAACTCCAACAAGTTCATCAAACATGATTTCCCATTTACAAATCCATGCTGACTATACCCAATCAGATCATTGTCAAACAGATGTCTATTTATCCTGTCCTAAGATTCTATTGTTACTGATGTAAGGCTAATAGGTCTATAGTTCATTGCCTTCTCTCTCGCTTCCTTTTAAATAACGGAGTGACATTTGTTATCTTTCAATGCACAGGAATCATTCCAGAATCCAGGAAGTCTGGAAGATAATCATCAGAACATCTACTATCTTTAAAGCCACTTCCTTAAAAGAGAATAGAATCCCAACTGTGAAAACAGGCCATTCAGCCCAACAAGTCCACACCAATCCTCCAAACAGCATCCAAAACAGGCCCATTCTCCTACTGTTTTACTGAAACCCTGCATTTCCCATTGTTAACACATCCTGGACACTAAGGGCAATTTAGCATGACCATTCCACCTAACCTGCACATCTTTGGACTGTACAAGGACACTGGAGCACCCGATAGAAAGCAGACAGTCCCAGGGAGAATGTGTAAACTCCACATGGACAGTCACCCGATGCTTGAATCAAATCCAGGTCCCTGTCGCTGTGAGGCAGCAGTGCTAACCACTGACCCACCGTGCCACCCTTCATTGGGTGGTCTACATCCTTCAAAGAACTGTCCTGACAATTTTGTCAACTTTCAGTCCTATTAATTTCTCTAGTACAATTACTTTTGCTAATGATAATCTCCTTTAGTTCCTTATTTTCCTGAGCCACTCTAGTTGTTGGAGATATTTTGTATCTTCCTCACTGGAAACAGACACAATTATTTACCATCTCTGCCAATTCTCTATTCCACATTATAAATTCCCTGACTCTGCCTCTAATGGACCACATTCATTTCAGCCAAACGGTTCAATTTTACATACCTCTGGAAACGTTTGTAGTTTTTGTTTTTCCACTAGATTGTATTCGTATTCTATTCTCCCTTTCCTTATTAGATTCTTGGTCCTCCTTTGTTGTATTCTATACTTCTCAATCCTCAAAATTACTGTTATTTCTGGCAACTTCTTTGGCCTTTTCTTTTCATTTTACACAATCCCAAACATCCTTTGTTAGTCCCTGTTGACTGACCATCGAGCTTTTGAAGAAATCCATAGCTGCACAAGGCCATGAAATAATTCTTTAAAAGCTGCGCATTGCTTAAATATAGTCATGACTTGTAATGAATTGAATGATTTATTGTCACCTATATTTAACAAATGAATACAGTGAAAAGTGTAATATGTTGCCACGCTCTGAAGCCATTTTCAGTTGGAGGAAATATTAGGATATAACTAGAATATAACTAAAACAGAGCTCTTCTTGTGCTCTGTTCGACATCACGGGGTTGGGGGTGGATGGTTTCCACAAGGGGCTCTGGGTCCACCAAAACTCCCACATCACAGCCCACTGTAGGAGCTCTGCACTGGGGCCACTGCTGTCACCTGGAGCACCATACCGGGCCTACCATGCTGCCGCCAATGCAACTGCCACTCCCATTGATCCAATTCGGGCCTACTGCATTGCCACAGCTAAAACGTAAAGCCCTGATTGCGACGCCAACCACAGATGCCGTCTTCTCTGTCCACTGCAAAGGCCATTTCGCTGTTGCTGCTATTATGAAAGCTGCTGCTGCTGTCACTGCCTTGAGTCCTGGGTTGGTGGAGCCATCAAAGTGGAAGTCACCATGCTCTGGTGCCATCTCTTGCCACTGGGCCCACACTCACTGCCCTCACAAACTGTCTAAGGGTTCACTCTTATCAAGGTGTCAACTCTTGCCACTGCTGCCACACAAGCTCAGGAGGTGGGGCCTGCACTCGCCCTGCAGATTAGGCTTTTAAAGAGAAAAAAATACGGATAAAAGAAAGAGAGCACAAGTAAGATGTAAAAGTGAAAAAAAAAACAAAGAAAACAGACGGAGGTCTGGGATGCAGTATTGTTACTTGGTTGCCACCTTGGAAAATGTTTTTTCTCAATCCACCTCAGCCAATTTGTGCCTCATGCCTTCATTACTTCCCTTATTCGAACGTAACACCCTTGCTTCATAATTAAATACCCCACTTTCAAACATAATGTAAAATTCTATCACAAACATAAACAGAAATTGCTGGAGAAACTAAGCAGGTCTGGGAGCATCTGTGGACTGAAAAACAGAGTTAATGTTTTGAGTCCAGTGACCCTTCCTGAGAACTAAAAACAACTGGGGAAAGTCAGTCATTATGCTGATCTCAGGTGGGGCGAATAGATGGAAATGGGACCCAGAGAGAGACAGAGAGCGAGAGCGAGAGAGAGAGAGAGAGAGAGGGAGAGAGGGGAAGAAAAGGAAAGCAGATAAAGGGATTGCTGACAGTGGTAAATTCTGAATAGGTGATAACAGGAGCAAAGGTGTCCGCCAGATACTGGCTGAACTCCACCAGGGCCATTCATGGGTTTCCAAACTGAAGAGGTGGTGAGTTCAGGTAGGTGTAACAGTCCTGAACAGGCATGTGGACTTGCAAATGGTACGGGAGCAAAACATGCTCTGCACAGTCGGAGTAGCTGTCGGAACCTGTGGGTCTGCCCTCTCTGTCAAACATTAAAGAAACATCGAAATCTGAGATGGACATGGCAGAACTTGCTGCATCGACGCCTTTGCTACCAGAAGAAGAGAATGAATCTCTTCCAAGACACACTGGGTACAAGATGTGAGTGAATATGCATTACATACTGCCCGTATCCAAAGCAGTGGTTCAACGAGATTGGTTCTCATTCTTCTAAACTCCAATGGATGAAGAGCCAACCTGCTCAACCATTCTTCATAAGACCCTTCATCCCAAGATTAAGAGAAATTAGGTTTCTATGAACCGCTTTTAACGTAGTTATATCTTTTTTCAAGTAAGGAAACAAAATTACTTCCAGTATGCCTGATGTGCTCTCACAAAGACCATGTAGAGCTGCGTTAGTACTTCATACACTATGTTCCACACAGTTTGTAATAAACACCAACATTCCATTGTCTTCCTAATCACTTGCCATACTTTTTAGGACACCCAGATCACTGTGCTCCATGGAGATCTACAATCTCTCTCCATTTAAATAGAGTTCTTATCTGTAAATTCCCACCTGTCTCCCTGATTGTGAAGCTAGATTTTTTGATCAAACTAGAATTGTATTTAAGAGGTGGCAAAGCAGCTCTTTCAGATCAGATGGCAACATAGACAATAAGCCATTTGGTCCATTGAGTGTGTTCCACCATCCAAAAGGAATTTGGCTGATCCTCTATCTTAATACCATACTCCTGCTTTCTCTCCATACCCTTAACACTTTTACCTCCTGGAACTCCCAAGTACATTTGTGACTTTGCCTGTACGGCCTCTGAGGGGAAGCATTCCACAGGTCACTGGCATTTTAGTGAAGAAATTATGCCATATCTTAGTTTGAAAAGGTCTACCCATATTGTGAGACTATCACCTTGTTTTAGACCTATCTGACCCCAGAGCGCTTTAGGGAACATCTCCGGGACACCCGCACCAATCAACCAAACCGCCCCATGGCCCAACATTTCAACTCCCCCTCCCACTCTGCCGAGGACATGGAGGTCCTGGGCCTCCTTCACCGCCGCTCCCTCACCACCAGACGCCTGGAGGAAGAACGCCTCATCTTCCGCCTCGGAACACTTCAACCCCAGGGCATCAATGTGGACTTCAACAGCTTCCTCATTTCCCCTTCTCCCACCTCATCCTAGTTTCAAACTTCCAGCTCAGCACTGTCTCCTTGACTTGTCCAGACTTGTCCGACCTGCCTACCTCCTTTTCCACCTATCCACTCCACCCTCTCCTCCTTGACCTATCACCTTCATCCCCTCCCCCACTCACTCATTGTACTCTATGCTACTCTCTCCCCACCCCCACCCTCCTCTAGCTTATCTCTCCATGCTTCAGGCTCACTGCCTTTATTCCTGATGAAGGGCTTTTGCCCGAAACCTCGATTTCGCTGCTCGTTGGATGCTGCCTGAACTGCTGTGCTCTTCCAGCACCACTAATCCAGTATCATCTCCAAATCCAGTCTGTCCAACCCTGTCAGAGAATTATATGTATCAATGACATCCCCTCTCATTCTTCAAAACGTATGTGAATACAGGCCCAGTTGACCCACTCTCTCCTCAAACAACACACCTACCATCCCAATAAACAATCTGGTGAACCTTTGTAGAACTCCCTGTATGGCAAGTATATCTTCTCTTGGGTAAGTCTGATCTGACCCTTCTGTGGAAGGGTCTCTCAATCCGAAATGATTTCTGTCCACAGATGCTGCCAGACCTGCTGAATTTTTCCAGCAATTTCTGAGTTTTTTTCCTACTCCCTGTTTCCCGTCTGATAACCAGTTCTCAATCTATGTCTGTATATTATGACTAATCCATGTGCTTTGATTTTGCACACTACCCTCTTATTTAGAATGTTTTCAAAGGCTTTCTGAAAATCCAAATATAGTACATCCACTGGTTCTCTGTCACTTATTCCAATGGTTGCATCCTCAAAAACCTCCAAGAGATTTGTCAAACATGATTTCCCTTTCAGAAATCCATGTTGACTTTGCGTAGTCTCATTGGTGTTTCTAAGTGCGCTGTTATCCCACTCTTAATTATAGATTTCAGAACTTTACGTACTACTAATGCTAGGCTAACTTTACGTACTACTAATGCTTGTTTACTCCTCGTCTTTTTTTTTAAATAGTTGAGTTATATTTGCCTCCCTCCAATCTGGAGGGATTTTTGCAGAATTTAAAGAATTTTGGAATTTGAAACAACTCATCTATTTTTTCATGTCCACCTTATTTAGGACCCTTGAATGTAGATTATTTGTTGTACTTTGCGATTGATTATCTTTTAGCTGCTTTAATTTCTGCAAAACTTTTTAAACTAATACTAATTTCCTTCAATTCCTCTTTCCTAATACAGCCTTGCTTCCCTAGCATTTCTGGGAAGTTCTTGTATTTTTGATATTGATTTTATTGTCACATGTATTTTTCAGTAAAAACCCAACACAATACAGTGAAATCTTTCATTTGTGGCCACGAAATGGTGCCATTTTTTGAATAATTTCAGAATAAGGGAAAAAAAGATATAGCTTGAAGAGAGACCATCAGTCCCGAGCCAGCTCGCCACCATCAACGACACGTGAACCACCATCCCTCCAGAACCGCCTCGCTGCTATCTACACCTTACCCAATGAACATTGAAGTTGCTGATCCTCATGCACCATCTTTGCCACTGGCCCGATACTCCTCCGCCACCGCCTCCTGTGCTGGACCCACCAATATCAGAGTCGTGTCCCACGCCGCTGGGTCCACCTCATCAATGTTGTGATGCCCACCCTTTGTCACTGCCAGTGCCAGACCCAACCAACAACTAACTCGCCAACCCTCAGGTGCCATCTTTTGCTGCTGAATCTTCTGTGAAGTCAGAATTGAAATAATTGTTTGACTGGTCTGCAATTTTCTTGTTTTCCATTATCATTTCCCCAGACTCAGACTGTTCGGGCCTCTATTTGCCAACACTATCTTTTTTTCTTTTTTACATAGTTATAGGAGCTCTTACTGCAGGTTTATTCCAATATGCTACTTTTTCTCAGTTAATCAAACTCTTGGTCCTCCTTTGCTCCCAGCCGTCAGGCTTGCTACTTTTTCAAGCAACTTTATAAGACTCCTTGTTTGATCCAATACTGTACTTAAATTATTTTGTAGCCATAGTTGAGTCTTCTTTCCTGTCATGTTCTTTCACCCAAAAGGAATGTATAGCAATGCTAATGCTTCCATTTATTCCTCAAGTACTCGCCATTGCCTAACCACTATCATAGTTTTTAATGAAGTTATCCAGTTGGTCACAGTAAATTACCTATCATATCTTTGTAGTTACCATGATTCTGACAGCTGGTGGCCAAATAGTTTAGATTAGATTACTTACAGTGTGGAAACAGGCCCTTCGGCCCAACAAGTCCACACCGCCCTGCCGAAGCGCAACTCACCCATACCCCTTATCTAACACTACGGGCAATTTAGCATAGCCAATTCACCTGACCTGCACATCTTTGGACTGTGGGAGGAAACCGGAGCACCCGGAGAAAACCCACGCAGACACTGGGAGAACGTGCAAACTCCACACAGTTAGTCGCCTGAGGCGGGAATTGAACCCGGATCTCTGGCGCTGTGAGGCAACAGTGCTAACCACTGTGCCACCGTGCCGTTATTTGAATTTTTTTTCAAACAGTAAACAACTCTGCTTGGACAAATTCTAGTCCATTTCATCATATAACCTCTAATAATCCTGATCCATCCATCACCAAAAAGTAAAGTCAGAAGTCTCACAATGCCAGGTTATGGTCCAACAGGTTTATTTGAAATCACAAGCTTTCAGAGCTCCTTTGGCAGGTGAAAGGGCAATGCTCCAAAAGCTTGTGATTTCAAATAAACCTGTTGGACTATAACACAGTGTCATCTGACTTTGTCCACCTCAGTCCAACCCCAGCACTTCCACATCATGTCCAAAAATTAAAACACATATAATAATGGATGGAATAAATAAGATACTACAAAGATTGGTATTCAGGCCTAGCTGTTCACAGTATAGGTCAATGATTTGGACATGGGGACTAAACGCAATATTTCCAGATTTGAGGTTAATACAAAACTAAGCAGGAATGTGTGTTGTGAGGAATATGTAAAACTGTGTAAAGAAGATTTTGACAGTCTTAGTGATTGGGCGAGAACATGGCAGATGGAACATAATATGAAAAATTGAGAGTCAATCAACTTGAGGAACAGATGCCAGAACACGTAAGTGGTGCAAAGTTGAAAACTATAGTTGGCAAAGGTGACTGGGAATCTTTATCACTATCTCATTGAAAGCGAACATGCAGGTGCAGAAAGCTCTTAGGAAGGCTAGTGGAATGTTAGCTTTCATAGAGCCAAAGAGATGTGCAGCATGGAAACAGACCCTTTGGTCTAACCCATCCATGCCAACTAGATATCCTAAATTAATTTTGTCCCTTTGCCAGCACCCGCCCCATATCCCATTAAACACTTCCTATTCCTATTCATATACCCATCTAGATGCTTTTTAAATGGTGTAAATGTACCACTCTCTACCACTTCCTCTGGCAGCTCATTCCATACATGCACCAATCTCTGCCTGAAAAAGAACTGACCTGTGGGTCCCTTTTAAATATTCCCCCTCTCATCTTAAAACTATGCCCTCTAATTTTGGACTCCGCTACCCAGGGAAACAGGCCTTGGGTGTTCACCCTATCCATACCTGTCATGATTTTATAAACCTCCATAAGGTTATCCCTCAGCCTCCGAAGCTCCAGGGAAAACAGCCCCAGCCTGTTCAGCCTCTCTCTATAGCTCAAACTCTCCAACCCTGGCAATGTCCTTGTAAATCTTTTATGAACTCTTTCAGTTTCACAACATATTTCCTATAGCAGGAAGATCAGAATTGAATGCAGTATTCCAAAGGTGACCTAACCAATGTCCTACACCCCTATACTCAATTCACTGACCAATAAAGGCAAGCGTGCCAAATGCCTTCTTCACTATCTTGTCCACCTGCAATTCTATTTTCAAGGAATTGTGAACCTGCACTCCAGGGTCTCTTTGTTCAGCAACACTCCCCAGGACTTTACCACCATTACAAGAGGATTATAGGAGTAGTGAAGTCCTGCTTCAATTGTGTAAAAACTTAGGTAGCCTGCACCTGGAGTTCAATGAAGGTGCACTCAGACTTGTTCCTGGGATGCTGAAACTGTCCTAGGAGGAGAGATTCGGCAAACTGGGCCTTTATTCTCTCAAGTTTTAAAGAATGAGAGGTCATCTCATTGAAACTTAGAAAATACTGAAAGGGATAGACAGGTAAGATTATTCCCCCGGTTGGTAAGTCTAGAACCAGGTGGCACAATTTAAACATAAGGGAGGGGGTGGGGGGAATGCCATATATGTCTGAGCTGAGGAGAAATAGTTTACTCAGAGGCATGTGAATCTTTGGAATCCTGTACCTCAGAGGTAGCTCAATCTTTTTTTTTGATAGATATTTTTATTGAAGAAAAAGAAAATTATTCTTTATAACATATTATTACAAACTTAAAAAATAATACACACAAAAACAAACATTAATATACAATTACATATTAAATAAATAAGAGCCAAAACATAGCAAACAAAAAGATAAAGAAAACAAAACACTCAACTAACTACTAATCTAACCTATAACTAACCAGAAAGTATAATGAAATATTTTACATTACTCCAAAGGAAAATAAAGGGATAACATAATAATTAAATAATGAGGTACATGCTCAGAACAAATTAACATCAAGTCATAATAAAACCCATATCTTTGAGTATATTTAAAGTAGAGGTTGATAGATTTCTGATTACAAATGCATAAAGGGTTATGAGTGTGGTGTCTTGATTCTCAAACCCCACTACCTCTGGGGTCACCCCAAACAATAATGAGTTAAATAGAGTATGTCCTTTATTATTTGTCTTTTGGAAGTGAGTTAATAGAAAACACTCACCAAGTTCCTATAATTAACAAGAACTAATGTTCGTTACATGTAAATATGCTGATCACAGGTACACAGCTATGAACTATTAACATATCACTGTACTCTCTAAACTCAAAGCCCCATTCTAGAACTGCTACATACAGATTCTGTTCTTCTGTCTACTTTTTCCAACTTCTTACATTTCTTCACTGGTTGTGTTGGGCGATTGGTGCATTACCTACAAAGTCTCTTAGTTACTGGTTAAAGACAATAGTTTACAGCAACTGTGGAAAAAATGAAAAAATTAACTAGCTTTCTTCAGGTTTCAGGTATTTTTTACTGCAGAGAGAAAAATAGTCACATACCACCTGTCCTTCCAGCAGTCCAAAGACTTCTCCCTGTATTGTTCACTCCCACAAACTGTTCAGCTGTCTAGAAACGAATCTGAGAGTTGTAGTCAGGCAGATGAGTTGTGGCATCCATGATTAGTTACAATTGTACAAACCAATCAGCCACTTGTTCACAGGAAAATCTAACTCTGCTCACCACCACCCCTGTCTCCACCTATTGCTGTGTGTGTGTAAACTTCTTCCTCCACTGCTAGGCGCCATGCACAACAGATTTCAGTAGCTTGCTTTTAAAAGTGCAGCAATTCCTCCCACAATGTTTTAAACAGGTTTTAAAGCAGTCTATTTCTTTCCCATTTTAGTCCATAGTCAAAAATATCGAAAATGGAATGGTACAGTGGGCAAAAGGCCTCTGTGTGTTCAATCAGTCACGGACCTATTAAATAGCAGAGCAAGCTCACTGGTCTTCTCCTGTTTCTATGTTCTTAATTTCTAGACACTCCAGGACATTAACAAAGGTTTGAAATCCATGCCTCATATTCATCCTGAATAAATGCATACTAGAGGGTTTAAAGTGATGACATAGCTCCAGAAATGCTGCAACTGATGTTTCCAAAACTAATCTTATAGGCGGCATGGTGGCTCAGTGGTTAGGACTGCCTGGCCACATTCCACACTGTAGGGATTCCATAATTCTATGAATAATCCGGCATTGTGGTGCATTTATGTATAGTGATTGACACTTCCCTAATTGAAATCTGATGATTAACAGTAGTGAAATTCTGACTTACTAGTTATTACTCAAGTTTCTTTTTGAGAGCCATAGTTTTTGCATCAATGGATAAAAGACCTGAGGCAATGGAAATGAAGAGAACAAGATCTCATGTCATATCATCATTTCCTCTTTCAGTTTAAATAATCTTCAGTCTGGTGAATTAGCCAAATGAACTTTCTTTCCTGGTTTCTTGAAATCAGTTTTGAAAACTCCTTGTGCAGCAGAGGGAAATACTATTGCTTTCTTAAAAATAAATTATGTATTATGATATAATTGTTAGATTATAGTTACATCCAAATCAATCTGGATCAAAATCCTGGAATTGCCTTCCTAACAGCACTATGGGTGTCCCAACATCCCAATGACTATTTTAATTCAAGAAGGCATCTCATCACCACCTTCACAAGGACAATTAATGATATGAAATAAGTGCTGGCGTAACTGGTAATATCCACATCCTGTGAATAAATAATTTAAAAAGTCTTCAGTGACAAAGATCACAACTGCCTTATGTTAGAATTCTTGGCTAGCTTCAACGCTTCTAGATAGGACTCACAAAGTGATAGCAAGGGAAAGGACAGATCTTGCGCTTACCTTGACTCCATATACCTTAATATCGTTGTCGGAGTTGTGGGTGTTCGTTTCAGTGAAAAAGTAGTTCAGAGAGTCCTTCTGAACAGTAACTAATGGAGAGCCAAAGGGATCAGTGCTGGAGCCTCAAACATTTACAAAATATTTTAATGAATGTACTGAAGCCACGTTTGCACATGAAATTAAAATAGGGGACTAGATGGGGAATTATTGCCGAGTGGTATTATTGCTGGACTGTTAATCCAGATACCCAGAAAACATTCAGGGACCTGGTTTTGAATCATGCTACAGCAGATGGTTGAATTTGTATTCAATAAATATCTGGAATTAAGAATCTAATGACTACTATGAATCCATTGCCAATTGTCAGAAAAACCCATCTGGTTCACTAATGTCCTTTAGGGAAGGAAGTCTGTCATCCTTACCTGCTCTGGCCTACAAGTGACTCCAGACCAACAGCAATGCAGTTGACTCCCAAATGCACTCTGGGCAATTAGGGATGGGCAATAAATGCTGCTGAGCCAGCGACGACCTCATCCCGTGAATGAATAAAGAAAAAAAAGGTGAGAAGGCATGTGTTGAGGATGGCACAAAGACTCTGCAGACAGATACAGGCAGGTTAGGTGATTAGGCAAAATTTTGGAAAGTATAACATAATGTAGGAAAATGTGAGGTTATGCAATTTGGCAGGAAGAATAAAGGAACTGAATATTTCATAAATGGAGAAAGACTGTAGAAATATGCAGCATGTAGGGATTTGGGAGCCCATGTTCATGAATCTCAAAAGACTATCACCCAAGTTTAGTGGATAATAGGGACAATCATAGAGTCATAGAGATGTACAGCATGGACAACCCGTCCAACCTGTCCATGCTGACCAGATATCCCAACCCAATCTAGTCCCACCTGCCAGCATCCGGCCCATATCCCTCCAAACCCTTCCTATTCATATACTCATCCAAATGCCTTTTAAATGTTGCAATTGTACCAGCCTTCGCCACTTCCTCTGGCAGCTTATTCCATACATGTACCACCCACTGCGTGAAAAAGTTGCCCCGTAGGTCTCTTTTATATCTTTCCCCTCTCACCCTAAACTTATGTCCTCTAATTCTGGACTTCCCCACCCCAGAGAAAGGACATTGCCTATTTACCCTATCCATGCCCCTCATGATTTTATAAACCTCTATAAGGTCACCCCTCAGCCTCTGACACTCCAGGGAAAACAGCCCCAGCCTGTCCAACCTCTCCCTATAGCTCAAATCCTCCAACCCTGGCAACATCCTTGTATTACTTTTCTGAATCCTTTCAAGTTTCACAACATCTTTCCGATAGGAAGGAGACTAGAATTGCATGCAATTTTCCAACAGTAGCCTAACCAATGTCCTGTACAGCCACAACATGACCTCCCAGCTCCTGTAATCAATACTCTGACCAATAAAGGAAAGCATACCAAATGCCTTCTTCACTATCTTATCTTCAATTAGTAAAATATTAGCCTTTATTTCAAAATGAATGGAGCATAAAAGTAGGGAGACCTTGCTAAACATATACCAGGCCCTCATCAGACAATAGTTAGAATGCTGTGAACAGTTTTGGGTCCCTTATTGAAGGAAAGGTACACTGGCACTGGAGGCAGCCCAGAGAAGGTTCACTAAGTTGATACCAGGTATAAAGGGACTGTCTTATGAGGAGAAGTCGAGTAGATTCGACCTGTACAAATTGGAATTCAGAAGAAAGAGCAGCGACCTTACTGAAGCATACAAGATTTTGAGGGGACTTCACAGGGTAGATATGGAATGGTTGTTTCCCAAGTAGGAGAGTAGCATAATCTAAAAATAAGGAGTAGCTCATTTAAAGAAAATATGAGGAGGGACTTGTTCTATCAGAGGGAGTAAATCTGTGGACTTCTTGACCACAGAGGGCTGTTGAGTCTGGGTCATTAGTATATTCAAGGCTGACATAGACAAATTTTTAATCAAGGGCAAGAAAGTGGAGTTGACAGTTGTCAGATGAGCTGGTGATCTCGGGGAATGTTGGTGGGAAGGAGGTTAAAAATTTTATTTTGCTGTTTATTTTAACATTTTTCTAAACTGTCTTCTTTATTGCAATGTTTGTGAAGGTTTGTAGCTCAGGTTGAGCTTTAGGGTGTAGGTTTGCTCGCTGAGCTGTAGGTTTGATATCCAGATGTTTCATTACCTGGCTAGGTAACATCATCAGTGGTGACCTCCAAGTGAAGCGAAACTGTTGTCTCCTGCTTTCTATTTATATGTTTGTCCTGGATGGGGTTCCTGGGGTTTGTGGTGATGTCATTTCCTGTTCGTTTTCTGAGGGGCTGATAGATGGTATCTAGATCTATGTGTTTGTTTATGGCGTTGTGGTTGAAGTGCCAGGCCTCTAGGAATTCTCTGGCATGTCTTTGCTTAGCCTGTCCCAGGATAGATGTGTTGTCCTAGTCGAAATGGTGGGTTTTTTTCCTCCGTGTGTAGGGCTACGAGGGAGAGAGGGTCATGTCTTTTTGTGGCTAGCTGGTGTTCGTGTATCCTGGTGGCTAACTTTCTTCCTGTTTGTCCTATGTAGTGTTTGTGGCAGTCCTTGCATGGAATTTTGTAGATGGAGTTGGTTTTGTCCATGGGTTGTACTGGGTCTTTTAAGTTTGTTAGCTTTTGTTTGAGAGTGTTGGTGGGTTTGTGTGCTACTACGATTCCGATGGGTCTTAGTAGTCTGGCTGTCATTTCTGAAACTTCTTTGATGTATGGTAAGGTGGTTAGGGTTTCTGGCTGTGTTTGGTCTGCTTGTTGTGGTTTGTTCTTGAGGAATCTGTTGACTGTATTTTTTGAGTATCCGTTCTTCTTGAATAGATTGTATCGGTGGTTCTCCTCATTTTTCTGACGTTCGTCTGTGCTGCAGTGTGTGGTGGCTCGTTGGAATAGTGTTCTGATACAGTTTCGTTTGTGTGTGTTGGGATGGTTGCTGGTGTAGTTAAGTATTTGGTCAGTGTTTGTCGGTTTTCTGTATACGCAGGTTTGTAGTTCTCCGTTGTCCGTTCTTTCAACTGTGACATCCAGGAATGCGAGTTTGTTGTCGGTTTCTTCCTCCTTGGTGAACTTTATGCCTGTGAGGGTGTTGTTGATGATGTTAAATATCTCTTCTATCTTGTTTCGTTTTGTGATGACAAAGGTGTCATCTACGTAGCGGACCCAGATTTTTGGTTTGATGGTTGGTAGGGCTGTTTGTTCTAGTCTTTGCATTACCGCTTCTGCTATGAATCCTGATAGCTGAGATCCCGTGGGTGTGCCGTTGGTTTGTTTGTAGATTATGCTGTTGAAGGTGAAGTGGGTGATGTGGCACAGGTCCACTAGCTTCGTGATGTTCATCCCCTTGGAATCGTAGTAGCACACAAACCCACCAAAACTCTCAAACAAAAACTAACAAACTTAAAAGACCCAGTACAACCCAAGGACAAAACCAATGTCATCTACAAAATTCCATGCAAGGACTGCCACAAACACTACGTAGGACAAACAGGAAGAAAGTTAGCCACCAGGATACATGAACACCAGCTAGCCACAAAAAGACTCGACCCTCTCTCCCTCATAGCCCCACACACGGAGGAAAAAAAACCCACCATTTCGACTGGTACAACACATCTATCCTGGGACAGGCTAAGCAAAGACATGCCAGAGAATTCCTAGAGGCCTGGCACTCCAACTACAACGCCATAAACAAACACATAGATCTAGATGCCATCTCTTAACCCCTCAGAAAACGAACAGGAAATGACATCACCACAAACCCCAGGAACCCCATCCAGGACAAACATATAAATAGAAAGCAGGAGACAACAGCTTCGCTTCACTTCGAGGTCGCCACTGACGATGTTACCTAGCCAGGTAATGAAACATCTAGATATCAAACCTACAGCTCAGCGAGCAAACATAGAACATAGAAGAACATAGAAAAATACAGCGCAGTACAGACCCTTTGGCCCTCGAAGTTGCACCGATCCAAGCCCACCTAACCTACACTAGCCCACTATCCTCCATTTGCCTATCCAATGCCCGTTTAAATGCCCATAAAGAGGGAGAGTCCACCACTGCTACTGGCAAACCTACACCCCGTCTTCTTTATTTATGTAGTTTGTTTTTTTTGTGTAATAAACTTCTTTATCTAAAAATGCTGCAGCTTTTGTGACTACTCTGAAGTAAGCTGTGCAAATTATGCACACACATGCATGCACACAAATATTACTTATCTGAGTATTCGGATTTTGAACTGGTGGCAAGTGGACTTTGGTCGGTGTTTATGAAAGGTTTTAATAATTGACTTGTCAGTATTTCAGGAGCTCTGGCTATTTTTGAAACTAGCAAGAGACAGAGAATTCCTAGAGTGATACATGAATCTGTGGGCCAGGGGAGAGTTTTACAAGCAGACAGGTAAACCAGAGTTAGAGCATGAGCCTGGTTTCAGTTAGAGAAATGAGGAATTGATTTTTCTTTAAAGGAAACACCCATAGCTTGGAAAGCTTTGGTTTCAGTTTGCAGAGATCCAGATTAAAGTTCGATATATGGAACTCGTTAGAGGACGGAGTTAGTTCAGAACAGCTGCTAGCAAATTCGGTGCTCATGAAGTGCTTTGAAAGGCTGGGGTCATGGCATTAATCAACTCCAGCCTCCCCACCACACTTGACCCACTCCGATTTGCCTATCGGACCAACAGATCCATGTCAGATGCCCTATTACTTGCCCTTCACTCCTCCCTCGAACATCTTGACACCAAGAACAGCTGTGTAAGAATCCTACTCACTGACTACCATTCAGCCTTCAACACCATTATCCCCTCGAGACTGATTACTAAACTTCGTGATCTCAGACTAAGCCCCACTCTCTGCAACTGGATCCTCAGTTTCCTGACCCACAGGCCACAATCAGTGAAGATTGGGGACAATATTTCATCCTCACTAACACTCAACACTGGAGCCCCCCAGCGGTGTGTACTCAGCCCCCTGCTGTACTCACTGTATACCCATGACTGCCTTGCCAAATACCAGACTAATGCCAATTACAAGTTCGCTGATGACACCACCACAGTCGATCGACTCTCAAATGGTGACAAAACGGACTATTGATGGGAGGTGGAAGACCTGGAAAAATGTTGCACTGAGAACAACCTAACTCTCAATGCCAACAAAACCAAGGAACTCATCATTGACATTTGGTGGGACGTTACTCATGCCTCCCTACACATTAACAGCACGGAGGTGCTACGAGTGGAGAGTGTCATGCTCCTGGGAGTGGTCAACCACAACAAGCTTTCTAGGACTCTCCATGTGGACGCACTGGTTACAAAGGCCCAATAGCGTCTTTTCTTCCTCAGGCAGCTGAGGAAATTTGGCATGACAGCGAATATCCTTGCCAACTTTTATAAGTGTGCCATCGAGAGCATTCTGCCTGGATGTATCACTACCTTGCATGGCAACTGTACCATTCAAAATCGGAGACGGTTATAGAGAGTGATGAACTTGGCCCAGACAATCTGAAAGGCCAACCTCCCATCTATAGAATCAATCTCCCAAGCCCGCTGTCAAGGAAAGGCCACCAGCATTCTCAAAGATCCATCCCACCCTGACAATGCTTTTCTCCAAACTTTACCGCCAGCAAGAAGGTACAGAAGCCTCAACACATGCACCAGCCGGTTTCGAAACAGCTTCTATCCTACTGTTGTTAGATTACTGAATGGATTCACAAACTGTTAACATTCGCCTGTACCTGTGTTTTTGTTTTTGCCATTGTTTACCTACTATTTACTATCTATGCTTCCACTCCAATTTCTTATGGTCTTATGGTCTTAACTCTGTGATCTGCCTGTATTGCTCGCAAGACAAAGCTTTTCACTGTGGCAAAAGTGAGGACTGCAGATGCTGGAAATCAGAGTCTAGCTTAGAGTGGTGCTGGAAAAGCACAACAGGTCAGGCAGCATCCAATGAGCAGAATAAGTGACATTTTGGGCAAAAGACCTTCATCAGGAATCCCGATGAAGGGCTTTTGCCCAAAACGTCGGTTTTCCTGTTCTTCGGATGCTGCCTGACCTGCTGTGCTTTTCCAGCACCACTCTAATCTAGACAAAGCTTTTCACTGTGCCTTGGTACATGTGACAATAAATTTAATTCAATTCAATTCAACTACGTGATCTTATTCTAAAAGTTATAGTTGAAAAATCTAGGCCAGATTTGTGTGGTTGGAACTCTTGAAAGGGGGTAGGTGAGGCTGAGAAATTCTAAGCTCAGTTTTGTGAATATTGAAGGCAAAGGCTATCAAACTTTCAAGACCAGATATTGAAAGCACCAATTAAGCAAAACCAATAGATATAGAGTCAGAGAGATGTACTGCACGGAAACGCATCCACACCGACCAGATATCCTAATCTGGTCTAGTCCCATTTGCCAGCATTTGGCCCATATCCCTCCAAACCCTTCCCATTCATTTATCCATCTCAATACCTTTTAAATATTGTAATTATACCAGCCTCCACTACTTCCTCTGGCAGCTCATTCCATACATGTACCACCCTGTGTGAAAATGTTGCCCCTTAGTTCCCTTTTATATCTTTACCCTCTCACTCTAAAACTATGCCCTCTACATCTGGACTCCCCCACCCCAGGGGAAAGACTTTGTCTATATATCCTATTCATGCCCCTCATGACTTTTTACATTTCTATAAGGTCACCCCTCAGCCTCCGACGCTCCAGGGAAAACAGCCCCAGCCTGTTCAACCTCTCCCTACAGCTCAAATCCTCCAACCCTGGCAACATCCTTGTAAAACCTTTCTGAATCCTTTCAAGTTTCACAACATCTTTCTGATAGGAAGGAGACTAGAATTGCGTGCAATTTTCCAACAGTAGCCTAACCAATGTCCTGTACAGCCACAACATGACCTCCCAGCTCCTGTAATCAATACTCTGACCAATAAAGGAAAGCATACCAAACGCCTTTTTCACTATCCTATCTTCAATCAGCAAAATATTAGCCTTTATTTCAAAATGAATGGAGCATAAAAGTAGGGAGACCTTGCTAAGCATATACCAGGCCATCATCAGACAATAGTCAGAATGCTGTGAACAGTTTTGGGCCCCTTATTGAAGGAAAGGTACACTGGCACTGGAGACAGCCCAGAGAAGGTTCACTAAGTTTGGTAGAAGATTTGTAGCTCAGGTGCTCGTTGTTGTGGTTCTGTTCGCCGAGCTGGGAATTTGTCTTGCAAATGTTTCGTCCCCTGTCTAGGTGACATCCTCAGTGCTTGGGAGCCTCCTGTGAAGCGCTTCTGTGCTGTTTCCTCCAGCATTTATAGTAGCCTGTCTCTGCCGCTTCCGGTTGTCAGTTCGAGATGTCCGCTGTAGTGGCCAATGTATTGGGTCCAGGTCGATGTGTTTGTTGATAGAGTCTGTGGATGAGTGCCATGCCTTTAGGAATTCCCTGGCTGTTCTCTGTTTGGCTTGTCCTATAATGGTTCACTAAGTTGATACCAGGTATAAAGGGACTGTCTTATGAGGAGAAGTCGAATAGATTCAACCTGTACAAATTGGAATTCAGAAGAAAGAGCAGCAACCTTACTGAAGCATACAGGATTTTGAGGGGACTTCACAGGGTAGATATGGAATGGTTGTTTCCCAAGTAGGAGAGTAGCCTAATCTAAAAATAAGGAGTAGCTCATTTAAAGAAAATATGAGGAGGGACTTGTTCTATCAGAGGGAGTAAATCTGTGGACTTCTTGACCACAGAGGGCTGTTGAGTCTGGGTCATTAGTATATTCAAGGCTGACATAGACAAATTTTTAATCAAGGGCAAGAAAGTGGAGTTGACAGTTGTCAGATGAGCTGGTGATCTCGGGAAATGTTGGTGGGAAGGAGATTAAAAAGTTTTTCTAAACTGTCTTCTTTATTTATGTAGTTTGTTTTTTCGTGTAATAAACTTCTTTATCTAAAAATGCTGCAGCTTTTGTGACTACTCTGAAGTAAGCTGTGCAAATTATGCACACACATGCACGCACACAAATATTACTTATCTGAGTATTCGGATTTTGAACTGGTGGCAAGTGGACTTTGGTCGGTGTTTATGAAAGGTTTTAATAATTGACTTGTCAGTATTTCAGGAGCTCTGGCTATTTTTGAAACCAGCATGAGACAGAGAATTCCTAGAGTGATACATGAATCTGTGGGCCAGGGGAGAGTTTTACAAGCAGACAGGTAAACCAGAGTTAGAGCATGAGCCTGGTTTCAGTTAGAGAAATGAGGAATTGATTTTTCTTTAGAGGAAACACCCATAGCTTGGAAAACTTTTGGTTTCAGTTTGCAGAGATCCAGATTAAAGTTCGATATATGGAACTCGTTAGAGGACGGAGTTAGTTCAGAACAGCTGCTAGCAAATTCGGTGCTCATGAAGTGCTTTGAAAGGCTGGGGTCATGGCATTAATCAACTCCAGCCTCCCCACCACACTTGACCCACTCCGATTTGCCTATCGGACCAACAGATCCATGTCAGATGCCCTATTACTTGCCCTTCACTCCTCCCTCGAACATCTTGACACCAAGAACAGCTGTGTAAGAATCCTACTCATTGACTACCATTCAGCCTTCAACACCATTATCCCCTCAAGACTGATTACTAAACTTAGTGATCTCAGACTAATGCCCCACTCTCTGCAACTGGATCCTCAGTTTCCTGACCCACAGGCCACAATCAGTGAAGATTGGGGACAATATTTCATCCTCACTAACACTCAACACTGGAGCCCCCCAGGGGTGCGTACTCAGGCCCCTACTGTACTCACTGTACACCCCTGACTGCGTTGCCAAATACCAGACTAATGCCATTTACAAGTTCGTTGATGACACCACCACAGTCGGTCGAATCTCAAATGGTGATGAAACAGACTATAGATGGGAGGTGGAAGACCTGGAAAAATGGTGCACTGAGAACAACCTAGCTCTCAATGCCAACAAAACAAAGAAACCCATTATTGACGTTCAGCAGGATGTTACTAATGCCCCCCCCCCCCCCCCGCTCACACATTAACAGCACGGAGGTGGAATGAGTGGAGAGTGTCAAAGTCCAACAAGCTTTCTTGGACTCTCCATGTGGATGTACTGGTTACAAAGGCCCAACAATGCCTCTTCTTCCTCAGGCTGCTGAGGAAATTTGGCATGACTGTGAATACCCTTGCCAACTTTTATTGGTGTGCCATCGAGAGCATTCTGCCTGGATGTATCACGACATCGTATGGCAACTGTACCATTCAAAATCGGAGACAGTTACAGAGAAAGGCCAACCTCACAGCTATAGAATCCATCGCCCAGGCCCGCTGTCAAGGAAAGACTACCAGCATTCTGAAAGATCCATCCAACCTGACAATGATTTTCTCCAACATCTACCACCAGCAAGAAGGTACAAAAGCCGGTTTCAAAACAGTTTCTATCTTACTGTTATTAGATTACTGAATGGACTCACAAACTGTTAACATTCGCCTGTACCTGTGTTTTTGTTTTTGCCATTATTTACCTACTATTTACTATCTATGCTTCCACTCCTATTTCTTATGGTCTTATGGTCTTAGCTCTGTGATCTGCCTGTATTGCTCGCAAGACAAAGCTTTTCACTGTGGCAAAAGTGAGGACTACAGATGCTGGAAATCAGAGTCTAGATTAGAGTGGTGCTGGAAAAGCACAACAGGTCAGGCAGCATCCAATGAGCAGAATAAGTGACATTTTGGGCAAAAGCCCTTTATCAGGAATCCTGATGAAGGGCTTTTGCCCAAAACGTCGGTTTTCCTGTTCTTCAGATGCTGCCTGACCTGCTGTGCTTTTCCAGCACCACTCTAATCTAGACAAAGCTTTTCACTGTGCCTTGGTAGATGTGATAATAAATTCAATTCAATTCAATTCAACTAGGTGATCTTATTCTAAAAGTTACAGTTGAAAATTCCAGGCCAAATGTGTGTGGTTGGAACTCTGAAAGGGGGTAGGTGAAGCTGAGAAATTCTAAGCTCAGTTTTGTGAATATTGAAGGCAAAGGCTATCAAACTTTCAAGACCAGATATTGAAAGCACCAATTAAGCAAAACCAATAGATATAGAGTCAGAGAGATGTACTGCACGGAAACGCATCCACGCCGACCAGATATCCTAATCTGGTCTAGTCCCATTTGCCAGCATTTGGTCCATATCCCTCCAAACCCTTCCCATTCATTTATCCATCTCAATACCTTTTAAATATTGTAATTTTACCAGCCTCCACCACTTCCTCTGGCAGCTCATTCCATACGTGTACCACCCTCTGTGTGAAAAAGTTGCCCCTTAGTTCCCTTTCATATCTTTACCCTCTCACCCTAAACCTATGCCCTCTACATCTGGACTCCCCCAGCCCAGGGGAAAGACTTTGTCTATTTATCCTATTCATGCCCCTCATGACTTTTTAAACTTCTACAAGGTCAACCCTCAGCCTCCGACGCGCCTGGGAAAACAGCCCCAGCCTGTTCAAACTCTCCCTATAGCTCAAATCCTCCAACCCTGGCAACATCCTTGTCAAACCTTTCTGAATGCTTTCAAGTTTCACAACATCCTTCTGATAGGAAGAAGACTAGAATTGCGTGCAATTTTCCAACAGTAGCCTAACCAATGTCCTGTACAGCCGGAACATGACCTCCCAACTCCTGTAATCAATACTCTGACCAATAAAGGAAAACATACCAAACGCCTTCTTCACTATCCTATCTTCAATCAGTAAAATATTAGCCTTTATTTCAAAATGAATGGAGCATAAAAGTAGGGAGACCTTGCTAAACATATACCAGGCCCTCATCAGACAATAGTCAGAATACTGTGAACAGTTTTGGGCCCCTTATTGAAGGAAAGGTACACTGGCACTGGAGGCAACCCAGAGAAGGTTCACTAAGTTGATACCAGGTATAAAGGGACTGTCTTATGAGGAGAAGTCGAGCAGATTCGACCTGTACAAATTGGAATTCAGAAGAAAGAGAAGCGACCTTACTGAAGCATACAGGATTTTGAGGGGACTTCACAGGGTAGATATGGAATGGTTGTTTCCCAAGTAGGAGAGTAGCATAATCTAAAAATAAGGAGTAGCACAATTAAAGAAAATATGAGGAGGGATTTGTACCATCAGAGGGAGTAAATCTGTGGACTTCTTGACCACAGAGGGTTGTTGAGTCTGGGTCATTAGTATATTCAAGGCTGACATAGACAAATTTTTAATCAAGGGCAAGAAAGTGGAGTTGACAGTTGTCAGATGAGCTGGTGATCTCGGGGAATGTTGGTGGGAAGGAGATTAAAAACTTTTTTCTAAACTGTCTTCTTTACTTATGTAGTTTGTTTTTTGTGTAATAAACTTCTTTATCTAAAAATGCTGCAGCTTTTGTGACTACTCTGAAGTAAGCTGTGCAAATTATGCACACACATGCACACACACAAATATTACTTATCTGAGTATTCGGATTTTGAACTGGTGGCAAGTGGACTTTGGTCGGTGTTTATGAAAGGTTTTAATAATTGACTTGTCAGTATTTCAGGAGCTCTGGCTATTTTTGAAACTAGCAAGAGACAGAGAATTCCTAGAGTGATACATGAATCTGTGGGCCAGGGGAGAGTTTTACAAGCAGACAGGTAAACCAGAGTTAGAGCATGAGCCTGGTTTCAGTTAGAGAAATGAGGAATTGATTTTTCTTTAGAGGAAACACCCATAGCTTGGAAAACTTTTGGTTTCAGTTTGCAGAGATCCAGATTAAAGTTCGATATATGGAACTCGTTAGAGGACGGAGTTAGTTCAGAACAGCTGCTAGCAAATTCGGTGCTCATGAAGTGCTTTGAAAGGCTGGGGTCATGGCATTAATCAACTCCAGCCTCCCCACCACACTTGACCCACTCCGATTTGCCTATCAGACCAACAGATCCATGTCAGATGCCCTATTACTTGCCCTTCACTCCTCCCTCGAACATCTTGACACCAAGAACAGCTGTGTAAGAATCCTACTCATTGACTACCATTCAGCCTTCAACACCATTATCCCCTCAAGACTGATTACTAAACTTAGTGATCTCAGACTAATGCCCCACTCTCTGCAACTGGATCCTCAGTTTCCTGACCCACAGGCCACAATCAGTGAAGATTGGGGACAATATTTCATCCTCACTAACACTCAACACTGGAGCCCCCCAGGGGTGCGTACTCAGGCCCCTACTGTACTCACTGTACACCCCTGACTGCGTTGCCAAATACCAGACTAATGCCATTTACAAGTTCGTTGATGACACCACCACAGTCGGTCGAATCTCAAATGGTGACGAAACGGACTATAGATGGGAGGTGGGAGACCTGGAAAACTGGTGCACTGAGAACAACCTAACTCTCAATGCCAACAAAACCAAGAAACCCATTATTGACATTCAGCAGGATGTTACTAATGCCCACCCACACACATTAACAGCACGGAGGTGGAACGAGTGGAGAGTATCAAGGTCCTGGGAGTGGTCATCTACAACAAGCTTTCTTGGACTCTCCATGTGGATGCACTGGTTACAAAGGCCCAACAATGCCTCTTCTTCCTCAGGCTGCTGAGGAAATTTGGCATGACTGTGAATACCCTTGCCAACCAATATAGGTGCGCCATCGAGAGCATTCTGTCTGGATGTATCACTACCTGGTATGGCAACTGTACCATTCTAGATTCAAGTTACAGAGTGTGATGAACTTGGCCCAGACAATCTGAAAGGCCAACCTCCCATCTATAGAATCCATCTCCCAGGCCCGCTGTCAAGGAAAGGCCACCAGCATTCTCAAAGATCCATCCCACCCTGACAATGCTTTTCTCCAAACTTTACCGCCAGCAAGAAGGTACAGAAGCCTCAACACATGCACCAGCCGGTTTCGAAACAGCTTCTATCCTACTGTTGTTAGATTACTGAATGGACTCACAAACTCTTAACATTCGCCTGTACCTGTGTTTTTGTTTTTGCCATTGTTTACCTACTATTTACTATCTATGCTTCCACTCCTATTTCTTATGGTCTTATGGTCTTAACTCTGTGATCTGCCTGTATTGCTCGCAAGACAAAGCTTTTCACTGTGGCAAAAGTGAGGACGATAGATGCTGGAAATCAGAGTCTAGCTTAGAGTGGTGCTGGAAATGAGCAAATTAAGTGACATTTTGGGCAAAAGCCCTTCATCAGGAATCCTGATGAAGGGCTTTTGCCCAAAACGTCGGTTTTCCTGTTCTTCGGATGCTACCTGACCTGCTGTGCTTTTCCAGCACCACTCTAATCTAGACAAAGCTTTTCACTGTGCCTTGGTACATGTGATAATAAATTCAATTCAATTCATTTCAACTACCTGATCTTATTCTAAAAGTTATAGTTGAAAATTCCAGGCCAGAAGAGTGTGGTTGGAACTCTGAAGGGGGTAGGTGAAGCTGAGAAATTCTAAGCTCAGTTTTGTAAATATTGAAGGCAAAGGTTATCAAACTTTCAAGACCAGATATTGAAAGCACCAATTAAGCAAAACCAATAGATATAGAGTCAGAGAGATGTACTGCACGGAAACGCATCCACGCCGACCAGATATCCTAATCTGGTCTAGTCCCATTTGCCAGCATCTGGCCCATATCCTTCCAAACCCTTCCCATTCATTTATCCATCTCAATACCTTTTAAATATTGTAGTTTTACCAGCCTCCACCACTTCCACTGGCAGTTCATTCCATACACACAACACCCTCTGCGTGAAAAAGTTACCCCTTAGGTCTCTTTTATATCTTTACCCTCTCACTCTAAACCTATGCCCTCTAATTCTGGACTCCCCCACCCCAGGGAAAAGACTTTGTCTATTTATCCTATTCATGCCCCTCATTACATTTTAAACCTCTATAAAGTCACCCCTCAGCCTCCGACGCTCCAGGGAAAACAGTCCCAGTCTATTCAGCCTCTCCCTATAGCTCAAATCCTCCAACCCTGGCAACATCCTTGTAAATCTTTTCTGAACCCTTTCAATTTCACAACATTCTTTTGACAAGAAGGAGACCAGAATTGCTTGCAATATTCCAAAAGCGACCTAACCAATGTCCTGTATAGCCGCAACATGACCTCCCAACTCCTGTACTCGATGCTCTGACTAATAAAGGAAAGCATACAAATGCCTTCTTCACTATCTTATCTACCTGTGACTCTACTTTCAAGGAACAATGAATCTGCACTCTAAGGTCACTCTGTTCAGCAACACTCCCTCGGACCTTACCATTATGATAGAGAATGGAGTTCTCTCTGGTATTTGAATGCTGTTGGGATAGGTGGAATATTGTATTTTTGCTGTGTGTTTTGAAATATTTTAAATTGTTAAGTATGTAAGTTAGCTCACTGAGCTGGATGGTTTGTTTTCAGATGTTTTGTCACCATACTAGGTAACATCATCAGTGAGAGTCTCCAGTGAAGCACTGGTGGTATGTCCCGCCTCTCTATTTATCGGTCTTGTTTTCTTAAGGTGAGTGGTGTCATTTCCGGTTTGTTTTTTTTAAGGGAAGGTAGATGGGATCTAAATCAACGTGTTTATTGAAGATTTGGAGGTGCCAATGTTGGATGGGGGTGTACTAAGTTAAAAATCACACAATACCAGGTTACAGTCCAATAGGTTTGTTTGGAAGCACTGGCTTTCGGAGAGCTGCTCCTTCATCAGGTGGTTGTGGAGTAAAAGATCGTAGGACACAGAATCTATAGAAAAATTTTGCAGTATGATGTAAATGAAATTATATATTGAAAAATTGGATTGTTTCTAAAATCTCTCACCTTTTAGAATGGGCATGTTGGTTTCAGTTCTTTCATATGTAAATTCCAGAAGTAATATCTAATATTCTTTAGTGAAGGAAATCTGCCATCCTTACCTTGTCTAGCCTACACGTGATTTGACCCACAGTAGTGTGGTTAACTCTGAATTGATCTCTGGGCAAGTAGGGTTGGACAGTAAATGATGGTGTTGCTAGTAATCTCCACATCCTATGAAGAATTGAAAAGAGGGGAAGACTGTCAGACAGCCAAGATGATGAAGAGAAGAGTATCACCTGATTTTAATGTCTGGTTTTTAATGGAGAGATAGGACTACGTCCAGCTCATGACCTTGATGGTTTGAGGTTTAATTATCTACAGAATATTTATTGTGTTTTATTTGTTGGTGGGATTTGTCCACTCACACTTTGTGAAAGAATGTGAAGAATTGGGTCTGTAGCCTGAGGAGCCAGCCTTACCATTGAAGCACAGAAATGCAATTAGAAAGGTGGGTTCCTAGAATTTTGCACTCAAGATTGACGCACCTGAAAATTCCAACTTTCTTCATTCCAGAGATGCTGCCTGATCGTCACAAAAGAAGATGCCTAAATATATTAAAAA
Organism: Chiloscyllium punctatum; assembly: GCF_047496795.1. Classification (NCBI taxonomy): domain Eukaryota; kingdom Metazoa; phylum Chordata; class Chondrichthyes; order Orectolobiformes; family Hemiscylliidae; genus Chiloscyllium; species Chiloscyllium punctatum. Next base: position 131,246,399 of record NC_092745.1, read on the forward strand.
TAGTCCATCCAAATCTCCAGCGTATTTAATGGTACAAACTAAAAGCCAACACCAAAACAGATTGTTTGGCAACTAATTAACACAGGATGGTGACAATGAGAAGTAATTACTTCCCTGTAGCACAGTTGTAATTTCAAAGACATGGTAAACATCATAAATTAACTGATTAAAAGACTTTTAATTTAAGAATAATTTGAGTCTTTGAAATGCCATGCAGTATGGCTGATAATATCTTCCCAAATAAAGTCACACTTGAAATTGGATTGTATTAGAAGCTCATTTTCCAGAAAAGCTCTGCATTTCCATAGTATTTATTCCCTCTCACACAGGATTGCCAATCACTTCAGTCAAAATGAATTACTCCGTAATGTGTTTGAATCCCACTGTGGCAGATCGTGAAATTTAAACTCAATAAAATCTGGAATTAAAAGTGATCATGTGGCTTCTGTCAATTGTTATTAAAACCTAAATTCTTTAGTCAGTAACTGATTAACAATGTGAATTTACTTTTAACACCTTTAAAGTGATAAACATTTCATTATGTTTTTGCAGATCAGTTATCAAACATGAGTTGCTGAATGGTCATTGATTGAAACGCTGGGCTGAACCCTGTGAAGATCCCAGAAGTGGGAAACAAGGCGGAAGGGGATATGTAATCAGGTAGGATGCACAATGTATGGAGTGTGCACATTCTCCCTGTGTCTGCGTGGGTTTCCTCTGGGTGCTCTGGTTTCCTTTCATAGTCCAATGATTTGCAGGTTAGGTGAAATGGCCATGCTAAATTGTCCATAATGTTAGGTGCATTAGTCAGGAGTAAATATAGGGTAGGGGAATGGATCTGGTGGATAACTCTTTGGAGAGTCAATGTGGACTTGTTGGGCCAAATGGCCTGTTTCCATACTGTAGGGAATCTAATAATAATAATGTGAGCTTCATGATTAACAAAAAGTTGATTGTGAAGTTTTCTTTATTCATTCACGGGATGAGAGCATCGCTAGCTAGGTCAGTATTTATTCCCCATCCTGAAATGCCCAGAGAGTCGTTTAGAGTCAACTACATTATTGTGGGTCTAGAGTCACATGAAGGCCAGACCAGGTAAGGATGGCAGATTTCCTTCTCTAAAGGACATTAGTGAACCAGATGGGTTTTCCCCCCGCAACCGATAATAGATTCATGATCATCATTAAAACTGCTAATTCTAGATTTTTATTGAATTCAAATTCCACCATCTGCCGCAGCAAATTCAAACTCAGGTCCCTGGAACATGACCTGAGTGTCTGGATTAATGGACCAGCACCATGAGGCCATTGCCTCTCACCATGAGGCGAATTGATGGTAGATTGGGCTTCTCGATAGCAAGTGACTGAATCACATGTGATTATTAGAACATAACTTTAATAGATTAAATTGCATCTTTGGAATTAGGTATGAAGTAAATGAGAAGCAAGTGTCTTCATATTCATGACTAGATGGATGGCTCAGTGGATTGGACTTAAAAAAGCAGGAAGTCTGAAATGGGCGCCTTGAGAGATGAAAGGACAAGTTGGCCAGGGAGAGCAGAATTGAGACTATCATAGGTTTTGTTTGTTGACAAGAGCAGAACGCACGCCTTTGGAGCAAACGGGACTTGAATTCGGCACTCCTGCATTGAGATATGGGGCTGGCCTCTAACTGGATGGCACAGTGGCTCAGTGTTTAGCACCAGGGACCCGGGTTTGACTTTAACCTCAGGTGACTCTCTGTGCGGAGTTTGCATGTTCTCCCCATGTCCACCTGGGTTTCTGTCAGGTGCTCCGGTTTCTCCGCCACAGTTCAAAGATGTGCAGGCCAGTGGGTTAACCATTGTAAATGTAGGGTGACAAGGATAGAGAAGGGGCTGGGTGGGATGCCCTTGAGGGTCAATGCAGACTCGATGGGCTGAACAGCCTCTTTCCATACTGTAGGGATTCTATGATACCTGTCATGAAACTTGGCTATGAAGCAGATGAAGATGTTTTCTTGGAGGATCTCAGCAATGTAACAACATCTCATATAGGGATGTGTGCTGCCCTGTGAAAGGGGAAAGGGCATGGCTGGCCAAAGAAGGGAGGAAGGACTTGGCAAGCCCAGAAAGGTTCCTGGAGGATAGAACGAAAAATCTGCAAAGTCAATAGTCAACTCCTGAAACAAAAAGAGTGAAGTAGATACAGACAATAAAGAGTGAAGGGAGGATGAAAGATGATTAGACAAGGAAAATGAGGGTAGTAGTTAGAGGAATTTGAGGTGGAGGGGACAACAGATCTGTCGGGGTGTTTGCTTTAGGTGATCATGCAAACATGCAAACATGCACAGTGGGAACAGGAATACATGGCTCAAGTCTTTTAGCCCACTTCTCCATTCAATAAGGTCACAGCTGATCTGATTCCAACACATTCCCAACCACCCCCAATAACCTTTCGCCCCTTGCTTATTAGGAATCTATCTAGCTCTGCCTAAAATATATTCAAGACAGGCTTCCACCATCTTTTGAAGAGAGTGTCATAGAGTCTTAGAGATGTACAGCACAGAAACAGACCCTTCGGTCCTACCCGTCCATGCCAACCAGATATCCCAACCTAATCTAGTCCCACCTGCCAGCACCTGTCCCATAGCCCTCCAAACCCTTCCTATTCATATACCCATTCAGATGCCTCTTAAATGTTGCAGCCTCCACCACTTCCTCTGGAAGTTCATTCCAAAGACGTACCACCCTCTGCGTGAAAAAGTTGCCCCTTAGGTCTCTTTTATTTATTTCCCCTCTCACCCAAAATCTATGCCCTCTAGTTCTGGACTCCCCGACCCCAAGGAAAAGACTTTGTCTATTTATCCTATCCATGCCCCTCATGATTTTATAAACCTCTATAAGGTCACACCTCAGCCTCCCACCCTACAGGGAAACAGCCTAGTCTATTCCGCCTCTCCCCATAGCTCAAATTCTCCAACCCTAGCAACATCCTTGGAAATCTTTTCTGAACCCTTTCAAGTTTCACAACATCTTTCCAATAGGAAGGAGACCAGAATTGCACGCAATATTCCAACAGTGGCCGTACAGCCGCAACATGACCTCCCAACTCCAGTACTCAATATCCGAGAGCAGGAAAATCGACGTTTCGGGCAAAAGCCCTTCATCAGGAATAGAGGCAGGGAGCCTGCAGAGTGAACTCACTGAGATTCTTATAGAGAGAGGACACTCTGCAGGTACCCTGCCTCTATCACTGATGAAGGGCTTTTGCCCGAAACGTCGATTTTCCTGCTCCTCGGATGCTGCCTGACCTGCTGTGCTTTTCCAGCACCACTCTAATCTAGACTCTGGTTTCCAGCATCTGCAGTCCTTGTTTTTACCTAGTTGATTTTATCCCGACTGCGAGTCCTCTTGCAAGGATGCCTGCCTTGAAGAAGATTTCCTCCTCTCGCTAGAAGAATCTCGATGAGTCCACTCTGCAGGCATTTTGCCTGTATTCCTGATGAAGGGCTTTTGCCCGAAACACCGATTTTCCTGCTCCTCGGATGCTGCCTGACCTGCTGTGCTTTTCCAACACCACTCTAATCTAGACTCCAATACTTAATATTCTGACCAAAAAAGCAAAGCATACCAAACGCCTTCTTCACTATCCTATCTACTTGCGACTCCACTTTCAAGGAGCTATGAACCTGCACTCCAAGGTCTTTTTGTTCAGCAACACTCCCTAGGACCTTACCATTAAGTGTATAAGTCCTGTTAAGATTAGCTGTCCCAAAATGCAGCACCTCCCTCACCCCTGTTTTAAGTGGATGATCACTTATTTTAAGCAGTGATCCTTAGTTCTGGATTCTCTCATCAGAGAAAAAAAAACCCTTTCCACATACTCCATGCCAAAATCATTCAAAAATTATGTTTAATCAAGTTGACTTCTAATCCCCAGAGGAAATAAACAGAGGGAGGGTCATAAAACAGTCCACCTTTTCCAGATATTAATCCAACAAACCTTCTCTAAACTGCCATCAATGCTTTTTCATCAATTTTTAAATAAGGAGGCCAATATTACCATGAGCTTTTATTTTCCACAATAACAAGAATAAAAAATAATCATATGTTAGATATAAACAACTGGGTCCAAATGAATCTCTTGAAGAGTATAAAGAGCATAGGGGCATTCTTAAGGGGGAAATCAGGAGGGGATATGAGATAGCCTTGGCAAATATGGTTGAAGACAATCTGAAAAGATTCTACAAATACATTAAAACCAACAGAACAACTAGCGAGAGAGTAGGGTCTCTTAATGATCAAAGAGATCGTCTTTGTGTTGGACCTCAGGACACAGGACAGATAATAAATGAACATTTTGCATCAGTCTTTACTGTGGAGAAAGAAGTAGAGGCTAGAGAACTCAGGGAAATAAATATTGATGTTTTGAAAACAGTTCACATTACAGAAGACAAAGTGCTTGAGGTCTTAGAAAATATAAAGGCAGATAAATCTTCAGGAGCTGATCTAGTGAATTGTAGGACTTTGTGGGAGATTAGGGAGAAAATTGGGGGAGCCTGTTGCAGAAATATTTGTATAATCTATAAACTGTTTAAGAAAGATGGTAAGGGCAAACCAGGGAACTATAGACCAGTGAACCTGACATCGGTGGTGGGCAGGTTGTTGGAGGGAATCCTGAAGGACAGGATGCACATGTATTTGGAAAGGCAAGGACTGATTAGGGATAGTCAACATGGCTTTGTGCATGGGAAATCATGTCTCACAAACTTGATTGAATGTTTTGAAGAAGTAACAAAGAGGATGAATGAGGGCAGAGCGGTAGACGTGATCTATATGCACTTCACTAAGGCGTTCAACAAGGTTCCCCATGGGAGACTGGTTAGCAAGGTTAGATCTCATGGAATACAGGGAGAACTAGCCATTTGGATACAGAACTGGCTCAAAGGTAGAAGACAGAGGGTAGTGGTAGAGGGTTGTTTTTCAGACTGGAGACCTGTGGCCTGTGAAGTGCCACAAGGATCGATGCTGGGTCTACTGCTTTTCATCATTTATATAAATGATGTTGATGTGAACATTGGAGATACTGTTAGTAAGTTTGCAGATGACACCAAAATTGGAGGTGTAGTGGATAGCAAAGAAGGTTACCTCAGATTACAACAGGACCTTGATCAGTTGGGCCAATGGGCTGAGGAGTGGCAGATGGAGTTTAATTTAGATAAATGTGAAGTGCTGCAGTTTGGAAAAGCAAATCTTAGCCAGAGTTATACGCTTAATGAGGTAAAAACAATGACTGCAGATGCTGGAAACCAGATTCTGGATTAGTGGTGCTGGAAGAGCACAGCAGTTCAGGCAGCATCCAAGTAGCTTCGAAATCGACGTTTCGGGCAAAAGCCCTTCATCAGGAAAGGGCTTTTGCCCGAAACGTCGATTTCGAAGCTACTTGGATGCTGCCTGAACTGCTGTGCTCTTCCAGCACCACTAATTAATTATACGCTTAATGGTAAGGTCCTAGGGTGTGTTGCTGAACAAAGAGACCTTGGAGTGCAGGTTCATAGCTCCTTGAAAGTGGAGTCATAGGTCGATAGGATAGTGAAGAAGGCATTTGGTATGCTTGCCTCTATTGGTCAGATTAGTGAGTATAGGAGTTGGGAGGTCATGTTGCAGCTGTACAGGACATTGGTTAGGCCACTGTTAGAATATTGCGTGCAATTCTGGTCTCCTTCCTATCGGAAAGATATTGTGAAACTTGAAAAGGAACAGAAAAGATTTACAAGGATGTTGCCAGGGTTGGAGAATTTGAGCTGTAGGAAGAGGTTGAATAGGCTAGAGCTGTTTTCCCTGTAGTGTCAGAGGCTGAGGGGTGACCTTATAGAGGTTTATAAAATCATGAGGGGCATGGATAGGGTAAATAGATAAAGTCTTTTCACTGGGGTAGGTGAGTCCAGAACTAGAGGGCATAGGTTAGGGTGAGAGGGGAAAAATATAAAAAAGACCTAAGGGTCAACTTTTTCACGCAGAGAGTGGTATGTATATGGAATGAGCTGCCAGAGGAAATGGAGGAGGCTAGTACAATTGCAACATTTAAGAGGCATCTTGTTGGGTATATGAATAGGAAGGGTTTGGAGGGCTATGGGCCGGGTGCTGGCAGGTGGGACTAGATTGGGTTGGGATATCTGGTCAGCATGGACAGGTTGGACTGAAGGATCTGTTTCTGTGCTGTACATCTCTATGACTTTATGACTCTATAATACAGTGAGGTGCCAAATGACTGGAGAGTGACTATTGTTCTACCTATGTTTAGGAGCAGCCTGGGAACTATAGACCTGTAAATTTGACTTCGGTGGCAGTAAGTTGTGGAAGTGATTCTGAAAGATATGATTTATATGCATTTGGAAAGGCAAGGAATGATTAGGGATAGTCAGCATGGTTTTATACAAGATTAAACAAACTTTATTGATTTTTTTTGAGCAAATAATCAGGAAGATTGACGAGAGCAAAGTGGTAGGCATTACTTGCTTGGAGTTTAGTAAAGCCTTACAAGTTTCCACATGGTAGACTAATTAATAAAATTGGATCATGTGGGATTCAAGGTGAGCTTGCCAATGACAGGAGACAGAGAGTGATGGTGGAGGGTTGTTTTTCAGACTGGAGACCTGTGACCAGCATTGTTCCACAGGGGTCGGTGCTGGGTCCACTTTTGTTTGTCATTTATATCAATGATTTAGATGAGAATATAGAAAGCATGGTTAGTAGGTTTGTGGATTGTATCAAAATTGGAGGTGTAGTGGACAGTGAAGGAGGTTATCTAAGATTACAAAGAGATCTTGATCAATTGGATCAATCAGCTGAAGAGTGGCAAATGAAGTTTAATTTGGACAAATGTGAGACATTACATTTTGGTAAAATAAATAAAGACAAGACTTATACAATTAAAAGTAGGGCCTTGGGCACTGTTGTAGAACAGGAAGATCTAGGGGTTCTGGTCCATAAGTCTTTGAAGGTTGCATCACATATAGATAAGGTGGTTCAGAAGACAATTAGCGTGCTTGCCTTCATTGATCAGACTTATGAATATAGGAGTTGGGATGTCATGTTGAGGTTGTACAGAGTGTTGGTGAGGCCTCTTCTGGAATACTGTGTCCAGTTCCGGTTGCCCTGTTGTAGGAAGTATATTATTAAGCTGGAGAGGGTTCAGAAAAGATTTACCAGGATGTTGCCAGGAATGGACGGTTTGAGTTATAAGGAGAGACTGAATAGGCTGGGACGTTTTTCATTGGAGCTTGGGAGGTTGAGAGATGATCTTAGAGAGGTTCATAATATAATGAAGGGTAAAGATAAGGTGAATGGCAAATGTCTGTTCCCCAAGATGGGGTATTTCAAGGCAAGGGGACATATTTATAAGGTGAAAGAAGAAATATTTTAAAAAGATATGAGGGTTTTTTTTTACACAGAGAGACTACAGTTACAATGTTGAAAAGATATTTAGGTAAATACATAAACAGGAAAGAATTGGAGTGATAAGAGCCAAATGCAGGCAGGTGGGACTAGTCTAGTTTGGGATTATGGTTGGCACAGACTGGTTGGACCAACAGGTCTATTTCTGTGCTGTATGACTTTATGACTCTACTATGACCTTGATGTGGTAACTGACAACTGCCTCCTGGAAATCTAAGTTCCCTTTTATTCACAGTAAATATTCCTTCTTCAAAGAACTTCAATAAATTGGTTAAATATAATTTGCCAATTTATCTTATTCTTTTCTAAGTGCCCTGCTACAACACTTTAACAATAACTTCTCCATGACAGATGTTAAACATATTGGACTTTATCTTCCTGCTTACTCTCGTCCTCCCCTTTGGAATAGAACATTCACTATTTTGCAATATGATGAAATCTTCCTCAAATTTAGGGAACTTTGAAATATTAGAACCAACACATTAACTATTACGCTAACAATGTCTTTTGAGACCCTACAAATGAAGTCCATTTGGACCTGGGGACTTGTCAGCCTGCTACTCCAATAATTGCTGAATACCTTTTTCCTGATTATTGTAATTTTCTTGAATTTCTCCATCCCTTCTATTTCCAGATTGCAGGTATTTCTGGGATTTTACTTGTATCCCCTATGCAAAGACAGATGTAAAGTACCTGCTTAATTCATCTGCCAGCTCCTTATTTTTCATTATTAACTCCCCAGACTCATTTTCTATAGGACAAACATCGATTTTCCTGCTCCTTGGATGCTGTCTGACCTGCTGTGCTTTTCCAGCATCATTCTAATCTAGACTCTAGTTTCCAGCATCTGTGGTCCTCACTTTTGCCTCGTTGATTTTAACCTTACTGCGAATCCTCTTGTAAGGATGCCTACCTTGAAGAAGTTCTCCTCCTCTCTCTACTAAGCTCTTAGTGAGTCTCTCTCTCACTGCAACTCCCAGGTCATCTCCTCTACCCTGAAGCTCTCCAACCAAGTCCTAAAACAGCCACATTGGCTTCATTTCCCCTCCCCCACCTTACCCCAGTTCCAAACTTCCAGTTCAGTACCATCCTCATGACCTGTCCTACCTGCCAATCTTCCTTCCCACCTATCCGCTCTATCCTCCTCTCTGACCTATCACCTTCATCCCCACCCTCATCCACCCATTGTACTCTTTGCTACCTTCCCCCACTCTCCTCTCTGACCTATCACCTTCATCCCCACCCCCATTCACCCATTGTACTCTTTGCTACCTTCCCCCATTCTCCTCTCTGACCTATCACCTTCGTCCCCACCCCCATCCACCTATTGTATTCTTTGCTACCTTCTCCAAAGCCCCATCCCCCTCCCATTTATCTCTCCACCCTGGAGGCTTCCTGCCTCTATTTCTGATTTTGGGGTTTTGCCCGAAATGTCGATTTTCCTGCTCCTCGGATGCTGCCTGGCCTGCTGTGCTTTTCCAGCACCACTCTAATCGAGACTCTGGTTTCCAGCATCTGCAGTTCTTACGTTTGCCTAAACACTAACTGTGTCAATCCTTTTCAAATGCCTACAGAAACTTCTTATTTTCTGTTCCTACATTACTGGTTAGCTTTCTCCAGTACTCTTTTTTTTCCCTGTCTTTATAGACCTTTCACTCATCCCTTGCTGTTCTTTCTTTCTCTGTTCCATTGTCTGACTTGACACCTATCCTTCCACGATGACTTGTTTGTTTTTAATTTGACACTGATTTGGTTTGATTTATTGTTGTTGGCACATATACTGAGATACAGTGAAAAGTACTGTTTTGTGTGCTATCCAGACAAATCATACACTATGTAAGTACATCGGGTAATAGAACAAGATGCAGAATATAGTGTTATAGCTACAGAGATCAACCCTAATATATGAGGGGTCTATTCATAAGTCTGATAACAGCAAGGAAGAAGCTGTTCTTGAATCTGTCCATACATATTTTCAAACTTTTGTACCTTCTGCCTGACGGAAGAGGGTACAAGAGTATATAACTGGAATGGGAGAAGTCTTTGATAATGTTGGCTGCTTCCCCAAGGCAGCAGGAAGGATTCAGTGGAAGGAAAGATGGTTTTCATGATGGACTGGGCTGCATTCACAACTCTCTGTAATTTCTTGTGGTCTTGGGCAGAGCAGTTGCCATGCCAAGCTGTGATGCATGTGGGTAGGATATTTTCTATGGGGGATTTTTAAAAATTGGTAACAATCATTGTGGACATGCTGAATTACCTTAGCCTTCAGACGCAGTAGAGGGGACTTTACCTTTTGAGTTTACAAAGGATGGTGGGCCCTCCTCTTGGTATTTTTCTTTCTTGTTGGAACACATTTATTCTATTTAATCTAAAAAAACCCTTAACTGTCAGTCGCTGTATTTCTATTGACCTAACCTCAAACTTAATTTGCCAGTTCATTCAACGAAAAACCAAAAGAACTGCAGATGCTGGAAATCAGAAACAAAAACAGATATTACTAGAAAAACTCAGATCTGGTAGCATCTGTGGAGAGAAATCGGAGTTAATGTTTTGGGTCTAGGGACCCTTCTTCAGAACCAATTCACTCTGTTTTTATACTCCATTTGCCTTTATTTAAGATTAAAATATTAGCCTTAAACCACCTTTTCTCACCATTCAAAATTCAATCATTATCATTGTTGCTGCTACCTACAACATAACTTTGAGATCATTAGTTAGTTCTGTCTCATTGTACAATGCCAGGTTTAGTACAGCCTGTTCTCTGGTTGGCTGAATAATGCGTTGTTCTAAAAAAACTATCACAAAAACACTCTATGAATTTTTCATCTAATCTACATTTGCCCATTTTAAATTCCAGTCTTTATGTAGATTATATTCCCTCACGAGTATCATAATACATTTCTGACAAGTTCCTATTATTTCTTCCCTTAAACTCAAGCTGACTGTGTAGTCGCTGTTTGAACTGAATTGACTGAATTGAATTAAATTAGGTTTATTGTCTTGAGCTAAATCATGTCATAATCTTAATCATGTCCCTTCTCAATCTCCTGTGCTCTAAGGAAAACAACAGATCTTTATAATGCTGACTCAGCTATTTCCAGAAATGTCCATTTGTGGCAGAGATTTACAAACTAACTCAGTGACATAGTAAAATATCCATTCCCTGCCCAGCCCACACTTCCAAACCCAGCTACCATTTCCTTCCTTTCTGTACTTCCTCAACATCCTTCAATATTTAGGCCAAATGTTTGTCACCCTGTAGTTGTCTCGAGTCTTAAAGTTGTACATCATGCCCCTCATGATTTTATAACCTCTATGAGGTCACCCCTCAGCCTTGCGCTCTAGGGAAAACAACCCCAGCCTGTTCAGCCTCTCCCTCAAGCTCAAATCCTCCAACCCTGGCAACATCTTTGTAAATCTTTTCTGCACCCTTTCAAGTTTCACACCAGCTTTCGTATAGCAGGGAGACCAGAATTGATCACAGTAATCCAAAAGTGGAATTCAGGTTCTCTGGACATTCAGCAATAACGTGTTCAAAATCAGCCAGTCAGATGCTGCTGGGTGACAAGGAATGGATGCCAGTTTCAAACAATCATCCAGATTTTTTAACCCGACGGGGCAATGGTGGGACTGCAACTTCCAGCCCATCCCTGCTAGGTGACTGAACAGAGCCCTCACCTCTTTATATCTAAATGGTGATCCATTGTAGGGATAGACATGACCAGTCTCTCTGCCTTCACATAGTACAACAGTACACTTCCTTCTAAGACACAGTTGAGGTAAGTATTTGTTCTCTCAGGGGGTTGCGAGCCTTTGGCATTTTCATCCTCAAAAGGCAGTAGATGCAGAATCTTTAAATACAGGGCGACCACCATATCCATGAGTCCGGTTACCTTGGTTTCAGTTACCCACGGTTTACATGGAATATTCCAGAACCAGGGACCAGGAGGCTCCCACTTAAATGAATGGATTTGCTGTTATGGGCGGTTTTCCGGCATTCACGTTAGACCTTGGAACGTATCCCCCACAGATACATGGGGACTACTGGATAGGTTCTTGATTACCAAGAAGATATAAGATTTGCAGTTTTATGTAGAAATTTAGTGTCAAAATTAGATCAGCCATGATCTCACTGAGTGACGGAGCAGGCTTGAGTGGCCAAGTGGCCTACTCTTGTTCCATGTTCACATGTCCCAGTCCTGCCATTACTATCCTTATTATGAGAAGAATGTTCTACAAGTTATCTCAACAAATACAGAAATTGCTGGAGAAACTCAGCATCTTTGGAAAGAAAGTAGAATTAACATTTCAGGTCCAGTGACCCTTTGGATTTTAAGCATCTACAATTCTTGAGTTTTTCTGTGCTTTAACTCTCTTTCTTGTTCTGCTGTAAGTTTTCCTATTATTAATTGTACAAACTTAGGATTTTGTTTAATCTCATATGTGACTACTTTTTTTAGCTTTGGTTTATGCTGTAAATGTAGTTGTGCTGTTGAACTTGCCAGGTTCCTTTGAGATTACAATGTCAAAGTACAGTCCATGAGTGTTCACTGTTTGGTTTTTGCTGAGGTTTCAAGATGAGTGTTCCTTGCCCTGATCATTTATTTCACACGTGAAATAAAATATCAAGACAAACTTAAAACTGATCTTAATTGTTTTTAATAGTTTACATTACTATTATTTGTGGAATTCTGTATCACTGTGGGCCACTGAGGCTGGGTAATAAAGTATATTCAAGGCTGTTTAAACAGTAAGGGAACAAAAGGGGATGAGGAAAAGGCAGAAAAGTGGTGTTGATGATTATCAGATCAGCCATGATCTCATTGAACGGTGACATAGACATATTGAGCCAAGGGCCATACTTCTGCTCCTGCGCCTGATGGTCTTGTACAGTGTGGGGAGAGGGTACTCATTGCCAAATAATTGTGCAGGTATAAAGAGATATTACTCATGTTGGTGGTGGGTCCTAAGGTAAGGAGCTGCATTTGTTATGTCTCATTTTGTAAATAAATTTAAAAACTAAGAAAAGATTGTCTCCTGGTCTCCTCCTCCATCAACTGACTATAAGAATTTTAACTGTGTGACAGTTTGAAGAGCATTCTGGGAAACGGGAAGTGTATATGATTTATGCCCTGAGGTGTGGGTGGGAGAGAGGTGTATGGGTGTGTGTGAGGAACAGGCAGTGAGGAGGAATGCTGGATTAGTGGTGCTGGAAGAGCACAGCAGTTCAGGCAGCATCCAACAAGCAGCGAAATCGACGTTTCGGGCAAAAGCCCTTCATCAGGAATAAAGGCAGTGAGCCTGAAGCGTGGAGAGATAAGCTAGAGGAGGGTGGGGGTGGGGAGAGAGTAGCATAGAGTACAATGGGTGAGTGGGGGAGGGGATTGAGGTGAAACGTCAAGGAGGAGAGGGTGGAGTGGATAGGTGGAAAAGGAGATAGGCAGGTAGGACAAGTCCAGACAAGTCAAGGAGACAGTGCTGAGCTGGAAGTTTGGAACTAGGATGAGGTGGGGAAAGGGGAAATGAGGAAGCTGTTGAAGTCCACATTGACGCCCTGGGGTTGAAGTGTTCCAAGGCGGAAGATGAGGCGTTCTTCCTCCAGGCGTCTGGTGGTGAGGCAGCAGCAGTGAAGGAGGCCCAGGAGTGGGTATACCAGTGGGTGATAGGTGGGTGAATAGGACATGGGTATTGTTGAGTGGGCCAGCATTAATTGCCCATCCCCAGTTGCCCTTGAGTAGGTGGCGGTGAGCTGTCTTCTTGAACGTCTGTGATCCATGTTGCGTGGGGCACCCACAATGCCTTTAAGAGGACAGTTCCAGAATCATGACCCAACAACAGTGAAGGAACAACAGCATATTTCCAAGTAAGCTGCTCAAAATCACTATCTCAGAGCAACTAGGGTCGAGCAACAAAAGCTGGTGCAGCCACGGATGCCCATGTTCCGCAAATGAATTATTTTTTAAAACTGTCGGGGTGGCAAGTGGCTTGGAGGGGAACTTGCAGGTTGTGGTATCCCCATGTATCAGTTCCCCTGTCCTTCTGAGCGACAAGGTTCACTGGTTTGGAAGGGGCTGGCCCAACAAGTTGAGTGAGTTATTGCAGTGCATCTTGTACTGCTATGTTTCTGGACACACTACTGCTATGTTTCTGGCTGTGGTCCCAATCAATGGGCTGCATTATCTTGGATGGTGTCCACTTTTTGAATATGGGAGCTGTACTCATCCAGGTGAATGGAGAGTATTCCATCCTACTCCTTGCAGATTGTGGATAGGTTTTGGTGAGTTGGGAGGTGAGTTTATTGATGCAGGATTCCAAGCTTCTGATCTGTTTTTGTAGCCACCATGTATATTTGGCTAGTCCAGCTCGGTTTCTGGTTTACCCCTCCCCATCCCCCCCACCCACCCCCGCCCCGGATGTTAATGGTGGTGAATGTCAAGGGGATGGTTAGAATCCATCTTGTTGAAAAGAAGTGAAGTACTTATTCGAGTGTGACCTTTACTGTTAGAGTGTGATGCAGATGTAAGACACGTGTAACGAGAGGAGCAGGGAGGAGAGGAGGAGGATGGGAAATGAGTGAAGGAATACCCTTCAGTTTCTTACGGGTGTACTGATTTGGATGTCGATGGTAGAAGGTTCTGAATAATTGTCTGAGATGGTTTTAAAGTCTCTTCATTGTCACTTCTCTGCAGCTTCTGTCATGATCAGCCATCTGGTTACCCCCGCTAATTCCCTTCTCATTCACCTTAACTTTATTTTGTTTCAGGGCTTCTGAGAGTTTAGGCTAACCTATAATTTAGCTTTGGCAATACTCATTTAATGTTATTGTGATAACAAAAGAGAAACTCAGCAGGTTTGACAGCATCTGCAGAGAGCAAAACAGAATTAACTTTTGAATCCAAGATGACTCTTAGGAACCCCACTGTCAGAGAATCTTAGAAAACAGGACCAAGAATGGGTATGAAACTGCCCCACCATTTAGCATGGTCATAGATTTTGGTTATTTCACTGCTGTATATGTGTGTTTGATTTCTCAGTTTATCTATTGATGGTAATTGTTGCTCAGTGTAAAACAGATGGTTTGGGCAATAAAGTTAGACACAAATAGTATCTATCTCTTGTGTATCAGCACAATGTGTAAATAGTTCAGGTTAGGATAGTTGTCTAGTTATTAAAGGTATCGAGGAAATGGGGATAAGTGGATGAAAATGGTGGTGAGGTTGAGGTCAGCCATGATCTAATTGTGTGTCAGAGCAGGATAGAGGGGCCCAATGGCCTGTTCCTGCTATTTCATGTGTTCTACTTCAATCACTTCAAGGCCTTGAAGAAGTACAGTCCGCACTCTTTGAGACAGATGCTCCACATCAGCTTGGAGAATGGGCATGGGAACATCAGCTAACAGCACTAGTATCGAGGCTGTGATCATACAAAGCTAACTCTACAGGGCCAGCCACGAGCTTAGGATGCCTGAGTTCCTACTGGCCAAAGCAAATCTTCTCTGGCCAGTTCAAGGAAGGCACTCAAACAAGAGGAGGGCAAAGGAAGTGTTTCAAAAACTCCATGGAGGCTTCCCTCAAGAAATGCAGCATAGACTCAATGCCTGGGTTTTTCATTTAGAAAGGCATTTTGTGTCAGCACAGTTTGGTGGGCTGAAGGGCTGGTTCCTGTGCTGTACTGTTCTTTGTTCTTTAAGTTGTAGATGTTTAGTTAATTGATAGGCTTTTGAAGGACAGGGGAACAAAACGATATGGGAACTGGGTGCACACAATAGGCTAAGATTACACAACGAAACCAGAGATTACTTATGAAACTCAGAAGGTCTGGCAACATCTATGGGGGAGAAAGCAGAGTTAACGTTTCAAGTCTGGTGCCTCTTTTATCTGTTCTGACCAGCTGAGTTTCACCAGCAGTTTCTGTTTTTGCTCCGGATCTCCAGCATCGGCAGTTCTTTATTTTATTATGAGCTAAGGTTCCTGCTTGTTTCGAGGAAAGGATTGAACAGTCTCATTTCTTTGTAATAGATGTAAACTAGAAAGACAGAGGTGATTCACTGCTTAGACTCTCATCGCTTTAAGAATTGATTTTAGTTACTTAGACTATTTCTGTTTTTCTTATGTTTTACATGTTGATAAGAGCTATAAAAACATTGCTGTTTTATATCTGTGTCAGGACAGATTTGGAATTACTTCACATCAATGATGAATAATTTTTCAATTTTGAGGAATGTAAGTAGAAATACTTTCTGGAAATCCAAACTGTGACAACGATCCTTACCTCAAAAATAGCATCAGTTTCCATAACTGCCTGCTCCTGTCTGAGTCCAATTGATAGGAAGAGTCTGTTGGGCCCCTGGGCCTGCTCCACCATTCATTCCATTTGGTAACCTTGCCTTAATTGTTCAGTGCATTGAGTACAGGAGTTAGGAGGTCATGTTGTGGCTATACAGGACATTGGTGAGACCACCTTTGCAATACTGCATTCAATTCTGGTCTCCCTGCTAAAGGAAAGTATTGTAAAACTTGAAATGGTGCAGAAAAGATTTACAAGGATGTTACCAGAGTTGAAGGATTTGATTTATAGGGCTGTTTTCCCTGGAGTGTTGGAGACTGAGGGGTAACCTTCTAGAAGTTTATACAATCATGAGGAGCACGAATAGAGTGAATAACTACATTCTTTTCCCTGGATTGGGGGAGTAAAAAGTTAGAGGGCATAGGTTAAATTGGGAGGGGAAAGATTGAAAAGGGACCTAAGGGGCAAATTTCTTTGAGGAAGTAACGAGCAGGTTAGACCAAGGAGAGCCAATAAATGTTATCGACCTGGAATTCAAGAAGGCCTTTGACAAGGTGCCACATTGGAAGCAACTGAGTAAGATAAGGGCCTATGGTGTTGGAGGCAAGGTGCTCACATGGATAGAAGCTTGGCTGTCCGGCAGAAAGCAGAGAGGACCCTTTTATCCACACCATAAAAGGGATAAAAGGGTCCTTCTCAGGATGGCAGCCGGTGACAAGTGGTGTTCCACAAGGGTCAGTGTTGGGACCACGACTTTTCACTTTATACATTAATGATCTGGATGAAGGAACTAAGGGCATTCTGGGTAAGTTTGCAGATGATACAAAGATAGGTGGAGGGCAGGTAGCATTGAGGAGGTGGGGAGACTGCAGAAAGATTTGGACAGGTTAAGAGAGTGGGCAAAGAAGTGGCAGATGCAGTACAATGTGAGAAAGTGTGAGGTCATGCACTTTGGTAGAAAGAACAGAGGCATGGACTATTTTCTAAATGGGGAGAAAATTCAGAAGTCTGCAGTGCAAAAGGACTTGGGAGTTCTAGCCCAGGATTCTCTCAAGGTCAACCGGCAGGTTGAGTCAGTAGGCAAAAGTGAGGACTGCAGATGTTGGAGATTAGAGTCAAGAGTGTGGTGATGGAAAAGCACAGCAGGTCAGGCAGCATCCGAGGAGCAGGAGAGTCAACGTTTTGGGCAAAAGCCCTTCAGCAAGTTGAATCAGTAGTTAGGAAGGCAAATGCAATGATTGCATTTATTTTGAGAGGACTTGAATATAAAAGCAGGGATGTACTTCTGAGGCTCTATAAGGCTCTGGTCAGACCACGTTTGGAGTATTGTGCACAGTTTGGACCCCATATCTCAGGAAGGATGTACTGGCTCTGCAGGATGTTCAGAGGAGGTTCATGAAAATGGTCCAAGGAATGAACAGTTTAACATATGAGGAATGTTTGAGGACTCTGGATTTATAGTCAATGGATGGGGGATCTAATTGAATCATACAGAATACTGAATGGCCTGGACAGAGTAGATGTTGGGAAGATGTTTCCACTGGTAGGAGAGACTAGGACCCAAGGGCACAGCTTAAGGGTAAACCTTTTAGAATGGAGATAAGGCGAAACTTCTTCAGTCAGAGAACAGTGAATCAATGGAATTTACTGTCACAGAAGGCTGTGGAAACCAGGTCATTGAGTATAAGACTGAGATGGATAAGTTCTTGAGTATTAAGGGAATCAAGGGTTACAGGCAGGTAACTGGAGTCCCACTGAAGATGTTACCTAGTATGGTGATGAAACGTCCAAAAATGAACCTTCCAACTCAGCAAGCAAACCTACATCCTGATAAAGGTACTTTTAAGAGAGCTATGTTTTGGGCAGTCTGTCCAAGCTGGTGGCATGGCAGTTCTCTCTCAGCTGTTCATGTTTCACCCCAAAGCATAGGAATGTGTCATTGTTTTTTAATGTTGCCAATATACTCAATTCAAACTTAATTGGAGTTTGGTACTTTTCGGGGTATAATTAAAACTGATTGGCCTAATTCAAATTTGTTTTTGTCTCCAGGCAACCAGCTTTTTTTTTATTTCAAAAATATACTTTATTCATAAATGATTTGATGGTCTGTACATTGGATCATGCCATACATATGTCCATATTTACAAACACAGATTCGACTTTATCCTTGTCCTTTACAATCCTGTGCATTTTTTCAATCTTGTATATATACATATATTTGGCTGAGGCATCAGCAGAGCCCAAAAAAACGTCTGTATGGGCCCCCTGTTCTTCTTTCGGCAGGCCGATCTTACACGGTGGTCTTTCCCCACCGCGCCTTGGCGGCAGCTGCCCCAAGCTTCAGCGCGTCCCTCAGCACGTAGTCTTGGACCTTGGAATGTGCCAGTCTGCAACACTCGGTCGGGGTCAACTCCTTCAGCTGGAAGATCAACAGGTTTCGGACCGCCCAGAGAGCGTCCTTCACCGAGTTGATGATCCTCCAGGCGCAGTTAATGTTCGTCTCGGTGTGAGTCCCGGGGAACAGGCCGTAGAGCACGGAGTCCCGCGTCACGGCGCTGCTCGGGACGAACCTCGACAAGCACTACTGCATTCCTCTCCAGACTTCCTCTGCATAGGCACATTCCAGAAGGAGGTGTGTGACAGTCTCGTCCCCCCCGCAGCCACTTCGAGGGCAGCGTGCGGTGCGGCAGAGAGTCCGGCCGTGCATAAAGGATCTCACAGGCAGAGCCCTTCTCACCACCAGCCAAGCCACGTCTTGGTGCTTGTTGGAAAGTTCTGGCGATGAGGCATTCTGCCAAATGGCTTTGACAGTCTGCTCAGGGAACCGCTCGACAGGATCCGCCCTCTCCTTTTCCCGAAGGGTCTCAAGGACGCTACGTGCTGACCACTTCCTGATGGACTTGTGGTCAAAGGTGTTTTTCCTCATAAATTTCTCCACGAAGGACAGGTGATACGGAACGGTCCAACTACTCGGAGCGTTCCGCGGCAGCGAGGCCAGGCCCATCCTTCGCAACACCGGGGACAGGTAGAACCTCAGTACGTAGTGACACTTGGTGTTTGCGTACCGGGGATCCACGCACAGCTTGATGCAGCCACACACAAAGGTGGCCATCAGGGTGAGGGTGGCATTGGGCGTGTTTTTTCCCCCATTGCACCGGTCTTTGTACATAGAGTCTCTTCGGACCCGGTCCATCTTTGATCTCCAAATGAATTGGAAGATGGCCCGGGTGACTGCGGCGGCACAGGTCCTGGGGATAGGCCAGACCTGTGCCACATATTGCAATACTGAGAGTACCTCACACCTGATGACCAGGTTTTTTCCCGCGATGGAGAGCGACCGTTGCCCCCATCTGCCTAGTTTCTGTCTCATCTTCCTGATCAGCTCCTCCCAGGTCTTGGCGCACGCCCCAGCCCCCCCGAACCAAATACCCAGCACCTTCAGGTGGTCAGTCCTGACGGTGAAGGGGATAGAGGATTGGTCGGCCCAGTTCCCGAAGAGCATGGCCTCGCTCTTGCCTCGGTTTACCTTGGCCCCCGAGGCCCGTTCGAACTGGTCGCAGATGCACACGAGTCTGTGCACGGACAGCGGATCCGAGCAGAAAACAGCGACGTCATCCATGTACAGGGAGGCCTTAACCTGCAGGCCCCCGCTGCCAGGAATAGTCACCCCTCTCAGGCTCGCATCCTTCCTGATGGATTCGGCAAATGGCTCTATGCAACACACAAACAAGGCGGGTGAGAGGGGGCATCCCTGCCTGACTCCAGATCTTACAGGGAAGCTATCTGATTCCCACCCATTGATTGAGACTGCACTGACAATGTTGGTGTAGAGCAGTCTTATCCAATTTCCGATTCCCTCCCCAAAGCCCATTTTGGAGAGGACATCCCTCATATATGTATGCGATATCCTGTCAAAGGCTTTCTCCTGGTCCAGGCTGATGAGGCAGGTGTCCACCCCCCTGTCCTGCACCTAGGCGATCGTATCCCTGAGGAGTGCGAGACTCTCAGAGATCTTCCTGCCCGGTACAGCACAGGTTTGGTCCGGGTGGATCACCGATCCCAGAGCAGACCTGACCCGGTTGGCGATGACCTTTGACAAGATTTTGTAGTCTGCATTTAACAGTGAGATCGGTCTCCAATTTCTAATTTCCTCCCTCTCCCCCTTCCGCTTGTAGACGAGGGTGATGATGCCTTTCCTCATGGATTCACTCATGGTACCTGCCCGAAGCATACTGACATACACCTCCAGCAGGTCCTGGCCGATCAAGTCCCACAGAGCGGAATAAACCTCGACCGGTAAGCCGTCGCTTCCGGGAGTTTTATTCTTTTCGAAAGACTCCAGGGCCTTGGTCAGTTCATCCAGAGATAGCGGCTGGTCCAGCCTCTCTCGTGTTCCGTCATCTAGGACCTCCGTGATAGAGGACAGGAACGACTGGGAGGCCGCGCTGTCGGTTGGCTTCGAGTCATACAGGCTGGCGTAGAAGGATTTGCTGATCCTCATGACGTCAGCCTGAGATGACGTTACCGAGCCATCTTCTTTCTTCAGGCTGCTGAGCACGGAGCTCTCTTTGTGCACCTTCTGGAAGAAGAAACGTAAGCACGTCTCGTCCTGCTCCACCGAGCGGACCCTGGACCGGAAGATTATCCTGGAGGCCTCCGAGGCAAAGAGCGAGGCTTGCTGGCCCTTCACCTCCTTGAGGTCCTCCGTGACATCGACCCCCATCGTCTGCAGCAGGAGCAGGTTCTGCATACTTTCCTGGAGCTGGGACAGTTTTCCCCGCCTCTCTCTCGCCTCCTGGACACCTTTGAGGATAAAGAACCTCTTGATGTTCCCTTTTACCGTTTCCCACCAGTCCGCTGGAGACTCAAAGAGGGGCTTCACGGTTCTCCAACCTGCGTAATCCCTCTTGAGCTCTTCGATGTTTCCCGGGGTCAACAGCTTAGTGTTCAGTTTCCACGTTCCCTTGCCCGCCCGCTGTTCGTCCTGTAGGTGACAGTCGGCCAGCAGGAGGCAGTGGTCAGAGAAGAACACCGGCTTGACGTCGGTGGATCTGACCGAGAGCGTTCGGGACACAAACAGGTAACCTATCCTTGAGCGGATAGACCCGTCTGCCCGTGACCAGGTGTATCTACGCTGCGCTCCATCTGCAGGGGCGCTGAAGACGTCGTGCAGCTTGGCGTCTTTGACCGTTTCCATCAGGGCCCTGGACGTAGCGTCCGGTTTACTGTCCCCCCCGCCGGATCGTCCATCTGCATCAATGATGCAGTTGAAGTCTCCGGCCAGAATGACCGGCCTGGACGTAGCCAGCAGCAGTGGAAGCTGTTGCAGGACGGCCAACCGTTCACTCTTACCCACTGGGGCGTACACGTTGATTAGTCTCACGGGAGCGTTTCTGTATTTGACGTCCACGACGAGGAGGCGCCCGCCCACCACCTCCTTAACCTCGGAGATGGTGAAGTTGCCTCCCCGCAACAGGATACCCAGGCCGGAGGCGCGGCTATCGTTGCCCCCCGACCACACTGACGGCCCGTGGGCCCACAAGCTCGACCATCTCCTGTAACTGCTGAGGTGCGGTATCCCACACTCCTGCAGAAACAGGATATCGGCTTTGACATTGGCCAGGAAGGCCAGCGTTGAAACACATCGCGTAGCCGCTTTAATGCTACGCACATTTATGCTGGCAATTTTAAACCCCATTTTAACAGTTTACGGGGTTACCAGTGTCCATTTTCTTCTGGTCTTGCTCCAGTGGGGTAGCTGCGTGCATCCCCGTGGTGACAGCAAACTGCTGGACCTTCCCGGGGCTGAGGTAGTTGTCCGGCTCCACGCTGGAGTCATTTCCCCGCTCTGGTGTCATCGTGTCAGACCCAGGGTCCGCATCGCCCCGTTCTCCATCTGACAGCAGGGCTGTCACTGGGACGCTGCTCCCAGTTCCCTGGAGCTGTGGGCCGGTGGGTACCCCTTGGTTCTTGGATCGTCTTTCCCTTCTTGGGCGGTGCTGCCCTCCTTTCTCCCCACGGCGCTCTGCCTCTTCCTCCGGAGGCGACCCTTCTTGCACCCGTCCTCACCCTCGGAGGAGCTGCCTGTATCCTCCTCTTGGAGGTGTCTCTTACCCCTTCGCTTGGTGGCTTTGGGGCCCTCAAGAGGTTTCCTTTTCCTGTTTTTAACGATAATCCACTGCTCTGCCTCCTTTGATCCCTCCTCTTCCATTTCCTCCGTCTGTCCTGCAGGAGCTTGGGTCGGCTGCTGCATCTCCCCGCTGTCTGCCGCCTGCTCCTCTACAACCTTCCCTTCCTTCTGGGTGCCTCCAGGCACCGTTCCTTTGCTGATTCGCGGTACCTCGTTGGACTTTGTCGGTCCGCGGCTCGTGTTGCCACCTCCGGCCATCTGTGCGTAGGTGGCGGCTCCTCGTCTTGGGCAGGCCTTGTACATGTGGCCCGCCTCCCCGCACAGGTTGCAGCTCTTTTCCTCCCGACAGTCCTTTGTCAAGTGACCCTCCTGTTTGCAGTTCCTCCAGATGGTCACTTTGCGATCCACCGCCACGTGTCCCGACTTCCCGCAGGTTCAGCACACTTTGGGCTGCCCTGCATATGTCAGGTAGCCTCTGCTCCCTCCGATTGCGAAGCTCGAGGGTGGGTGGAGGATGTTCCCACTGTCATCGGCCCTCAGAGTTACCTTGACCTGCCTCTTACTGGTCCAGATCCCAAAGGGGTCGATCACATCAGTGGCTTCTCCCTCGACTTGGACGTACCTTCCCAGGAAGGTCAGGACATCAGCCGCTGGAACGTAGGGGTTGTACATATGGATTGTAACAACCCGGTTCCTCTGTGCAGGAAGCACACACAATGGGGTCTCCAGGCAACCAGCTACACTAGCTGCTGGACCAAAAAGTTACATTGTATCTTGTTCAGATGGTGCTGTCAGGTAGTTCTGCTCTCTTTGAACTCTCTTAAACGTACAGTGCACTTCTATACCTTCATAACAATAGGAAGAAAGTGGGAGAGTGGGGTTGAGAAACTTATCAGTGATGATTGAATGGTGGAGCAGACTTGATGGGCTGAATGGCCTAATTGCTGCTCCTATAACTTATGGTCTTATAATCTTTTCATGCAGAGGGCGGTGCATATATGAAATGAGCTGCCAGAGAAAGTGTTAGAGGTTGGTGCAGTTGCAACATTTAAAAGGCATCTGGATGGGAATATGAATAGAAAGGGTTTAGAGGAACTTGGGCCAAATGCTGGCAAATGGGACTAGATTAATTTAGGATATCTGGTTGGCATGGACAAGTTGGACCAAAGAGTCTGTTTCCATGCTGTACACCTCTATGAGTCTATGACAACAGAATGCTATGGACATGCAGTCATTGAGTACATTCCAAACCAGGATTAATGAATTTTTGAATACCAGGAGAGTCCAGGCTAAGGGGATCAGGGCAGGAAAGTGGAGCTGAGTCCTGGTTCACTGGAGCAGATTCAAGGGGCTATTGTCCTACTCTTCCTCTGATTTCTCTGCTTGTTCTTATGTTGATCAGTTTGATTAGTAACATTCTACAGCAGGCAGCTGGCGAAATATCTCATGCCTTGGTCACAGTTAGACTGGTTTTGCCGTGATAAATCAGAAATGACCGTGCTCATGAGAAATGGCCCTATGAAGTTTTCCTTTACAGTTTACAGAGTGCCAGATATGAGAGGGTCAAGGTTGGTTACCTGTCTCTCTGGGGAACACAGGGAATCTTGTTTATTTCTCTGCGTGTCTACAGTGCAAAGATGATCAGTCTAATCTTAACCCTGTGTAAGTGAATGGATTTTGACTGAGATAAAATCTCGTTGTTTAAGCTTGGTCAAACACAATAAGCCATTATGTTGAAAACGACATTAGATGTTGGATTCTGTCTGTCTTGTAACACAGACACTTTCTGACATGCTGATTCCTGGCATTTTATAACTTTATTTCAATATTTAATTAGGTGCTTACCAGCACTGAGATTATTCTATGATCAGAAGTGTTTTAAATGAATCTCTTGATGCAAACATCAGCTGAAAAATGGCAAGCTAAGATAAGAGGTGAGTGTTGTTTTGGAGTCGTCTGGATGTGCATGCATGGCAGGTCAAATCAGGTCTTTCATCTGAGTGCAGGTCAAAGCCTGCAAGGGATATAATCCTGTTGGACCAGTTTGACAGCTACATTCAGGGTCTGTTGCAGCACAGAAAGTACAAGTAAAACTGATTTGCACTCTTGTCCCTCTAACCTGAATTAATTGATCTGTGTTTCCTTTGACTGAATAAGTGACATCCCAGCTGTAAACTTGGTTAGACCATATATAGAGTACTGGGCACTGCACTTTAGAAAGAATAGGCTGCCCTTGGAAACAGTCAGTGCAGATTCACTACATTGTTACTTGGGCTCCAAGGACTAGATTTTACACAGAGATTATATGAACAAGAAGGTTCTTTCTGAAATGTAGATGTTTTAGTAGTAGCATGAGTGTGGATTTCAGGAATTTGGAAGAAATTAATGAGCTGAATTGAGAAAAAGTGTTATTTGCTCATGAGGTAATCGAGCGAGGAGACATGACATCTGAACCAGACTAATCAGGGAAGTTAGCAAATACTTCATCATAAAAAGGATGGGAGAAGTGTGGACCTCATTCCCACAAAAGGCTATAACTGTAAGCTCGACTAATAGTTTAAGATCAGAGATTGGTAAATATTTACCAGAGAAAAATCTAAAAGGATGTCGAGTCAAAACAGGCGGATGGAGTTAAGATACAGATCAGCCATGATCTCAGTGAATTGTACAGCCAACTCAATGGTCTGAGTATCCTCTTTCTGAACTGTATGACTTTACATTTCTGTACTTTTAAAGATGTTGATTCTTTAATTGGAGATGTTTCTGTGGGATAATTCTACCCGCTAATGTGTTATCAGCTGCTCAGAGTCAAAGCATAAACTAGACTCTGGCTGGGTGTGTATGGTCCCCATTGGGGTGGTTGAAGGAAACAGGCTGCCCACTCACCCGCTTGGACCTATCTCCCATTTCACAAGGGGGCTGCTGAGTATCAGGCAGTCTGCTCACCTCTGGGCTTATTGGGGCTGCTTAGTGGTAAGGGGAAGCCAACACCACAAGGTACTCTGGCTGGTTTTACTGAGCAAAGAGTGTAGTGCTGGAAAAGCACAGCCAGTCAGGCAGCATCCAAGGACCAGGAGAGTCAACGATTCTGGCATAAGCACTTCATCATGATGAAGGGCTTGCCCAAAACATCAACTCTCCTGTTCCTTAGATGCTGCCTGACCTGCTGTGCTTTTCCAGCATCTGGATTAGTGGTGCTGGAAGAGCACAGCAGTTCAGGCAGCATCCAAGTAGCTTCGAAATCGACGTTTCGGGCAAAAGCCCTTCATCAGGAATAAAGGCAGTGAGCCTGAAGCGTGGAGAGATAAGCTAGAGAAGGGTGGAGGTGGGGAGAAAGTAGCATAGAGTACAATGGGTGAGTGGGGGAGGGGATGAAGGTGATACATCAAGGAGGAGAGGGTGGAGTGGATAGGTGGAAAAGAAGATAGGCAGGTCGGACAAGTCCAGACAAGTCATGGGGACAGTTACTGAGCTGGAAGTTTAGAACTAGGGTGAGGTGGGGGAAGGGGAAATGAGGAAACTGTTGAAGTCCACATTGATGCCCTGGGGTTGAAGTGTTCCGAGGCAGAAGATGAGGCGTTCTTCCACCAGGCGTCTGGTGGTGAGGGAGCGGCGGTGAAGGAGGCCCAGGACCTCCATGTCCTCGGCAGAGTGGGAGGGGGAGTTGAAATGTTGGGCCACGGGGCGGTGTGGTTGATTGGTGCGGGTGTCCCGGAGATGTTCCCTAAAGCACTCTGCTAGGAGGTGCCCAGTCTCCCCAATGTAGAGGAGACCGCATCGGGAGCAACGGATACAATAAATGATATTAGTGGATGTGCAAGTAAAACTTTGATGGATGTGGAAGGATCTGGTCCCATTTGCCAGCACCTGGCCCATATATCTCCAAACTTTTCCTATTCATAAACCCATCCAAATGCCTCTTTAATGCTGTAATTGTACCAGCCTCCACCACCTCCTCTGGCAGCTCATTCCATACACTACCACTCTCTGTATGAAAAAGTTACCCCTTCGGTCCCTTTTATTTCTTTCCCCTCTCACCCTAAACCTATGCCCTCAAGTTCTGGACTTCCCCACTCCAGGGAAAACACCTTGGCTATTTACTCTATCCATGACCCTCCTGATTTTATAAACCTCTATAAGGTCACCCCTCAGTGTCCAACGCTTCAGGGAAAACAGCCCCAGCCTGTACAGCCTCTCCCTACAGCTCAAATCCTCCAACCCCGGCAACATCCTTGTAAATCTTTTCTGAACTCTTTTGAGTTTCACAACATCCTTCTGGTAGGAAGGAGAGCAGAACTGCACACAATATTCCAAAAGTAGCCTAACCATGTCCTGTACAGCCACAACATGACCTCCCAACTCCTGTACTCAATACTCTGACCAATAAAGGAAAGCATACCAAATGCCTTCTTCACTATCCTGTCTGTCTGCGACTCTATTTTCAAGGATGAGGATCCTGTACAGTACTGGTCTGAGGTAACAGATGAGTTCCTACTCCTTGGTGTCGGTCAGACTGGTCCACATTCAACAACTCAGCAGTCAACCTAAATGAGTATGCCAGCACGGACCTCCTCTGTAATCGTGTAGGGAGCTGCCTGCCAAAGAAGTCAATCCAAGTGTTCCCCAACCAGAGACCATGGATGAAGTGGAAGGTCCACTCCCTACTGAAGTCCACATTTGAGGTGTTCAAGTTGTCTGACCCTGTCCTATACAGAAAATCTAGGTAGGGTCTTTGCAAAGCAATCAGGAACCCCAAGAGACAATACCAGAATAACCCAGAGTTCTAGACTACCCACGTGAACGTATATCAACAGTGGCAAGGTTTACATGATATAACAGACTATAAAGCAAAGTTGATAACAATGCATACCTCCCCAAGAGCCCTTTTTGAACAGAAAGACAGTGAAATGATGTCACTTGCACCAACAGCCTTGGGGTGCACCTGCACCCACAATCACTGCCACAGGGGTTAAATTGGCTTTCTTGAAAGTGAAACCAAGGAAAGTGATTCACCCGGATGGAGTCCCCAGATTCTGCATGAATCAGCTGGCGGGTGTATTTGCAGACATTTTTAACCTCTCCTTACTATGATGTGAGGTTCCGACCTGCTTCAGGAAGACCACTACCATCCCAGTGCCGAGGAAAAGTCAGGCAGTGTGCCTTAATGACTATCATCCAGTAGTTCTGAAATCCATCATTTGAAGTGCTTTGAGAGGTTAGTAATGGCACTCATCAAACTCCAGCCTCCCAGAGTGCTTTGATCTACTACAATTCACCTATCATTGCAGCAGAGTCATAGAGTCATAGAGATGTACAGCATGGAAACAGACCCTTCGATCCAACCCGTCCATGCCGACCAAATATCCCAATCCAATCTAGTCCCACCTGCCAGCACCCGACCCATATCCCTCCAAACCCTTCCTATTCATGTACCCATTCAAATGCCTCTTAAATGTTGCAATTGTACCAGCCTCCACCACATCCTCTGACAGCTCATTCCATACACGTATCACTCTCTGTGTGAAAAAGTTGCCCCGTAGGTCTCTTTTATATCTTTCCCCTCTCACCCTAAACCTATGCCCTCGAGTTCTGGACTCCCCCACCCCAGAGAAAAGACTTTGCCTATTTACCTTATCCATGCCCCTCATAATTTTGTAAACGTCTATAAGGTCACCCCTCAGCCTCCAACACTCCAGGGAAAACAGCCCCAGCCTGTTAAGCCTCTCCCTATAGCTCAAATCCTCCAATCCTGGCAACATCCTTGTAAATCTTTTCTGAACCCTTTCAAGTTTCACAACATCTTTTTGATAGGAAGGAGACCAGAATTGCACACACTATTCCAACAGTGGCCTAACCAATGTCCTGTACAGCCGCAACATGACCTCCCATCCCCTGTACTCAATACTTTGACCGATAAAGAAAAGCAAACCAAATGCCTTCTTCACTATCCTATTTTCTTGCAACTCCACTTTGAAGGAGCTATGAACTGCACTCCAAAGTCTCTTCGTTCAGCAACTTTCCCTCGGACCATACCATTAAGTGTATAAGTCCTGCTAAGATTTGCTTTCCCAAAATACAGCACCTCGCATTTATCTGAATTAAACTCCATCTGCCACTTATCAGCCCATTGGTCCATTTGGTCCAGATCCTGTTGTAATCTGAGGTAACCCTCTTCGCTGTCCACTACACCTCCAATTTTGGTGTCATCTGCAAACTTACTAACTGTACCTCTTATGCTCGCATCCAAATCATTTATGTAAATGACAAAAAGTAGAGGACTCAGCACCGATCCTTGTGGCACTCCACTGGTCACAGGCCTCCAGTCTGAAAAACAACCCTCCACCACCACCCTCTGTCTTCTACCTTTCAGCCAATTCTGTATCCAAATGGCTAGTTCTCCCTGTATTCCGTGAGATCTAACCTTGCTAATCTGTCTCCCATGGGGAACCTTGTCGAACGCCTTATTGAATAGATCTATGGTAGGCACCATCTCCCTGGTCCTACACTTACTCCTGGAATATCTGGATGACCGGGATA
Source organism: Chiloscyllium punctatum (assembly GCF_047496795.1). NCBI lineage: Eukaryota > Metazoa > Chordata > Chondrichthyes > Orectolobiformes > Hemiscylliidae > Chiloscyllium > Chiloscyllium punctatum. The sequence continues at coordinate 131,274,793 of NC_092745.1, forward strand.
CCTACATCACACTCCTATTTATTGACTTTAGCTCCACCTTCAACCCATTATTGTAACAAAATTCATCTCTAAACTCCAACACCCAGGACTCGGCTCCCCCCTCTAACTGGATCCTTGACTTCCTAACCTGCAGACCGCAATCAGTAAGAATAGCTAACAACACCTCCTCCACCCTAATCCTCAACATCAGTGCCCCACAAGGCTGCGTACTCAGTCCCTTACCATAGTCCTTAGATACTCATGATTGTGTGGCCAAATTTGGCTCCACCTCAATTTACAAATTTACTGACAACACCCCTGTAGTGGATCAGAACTCAAACAATGATGAGACAGAGTACAGGAAAGAGATAGAGAGCTTCGTGGTCTGGTGTAAAGACAACAACCTCTCCCTCAATGTCAGAGAAATGTAGGAGCTGGTCATTGACTTCAAAAGCTGAGTGGAGGGCACACCCCATCTGTTTCAATGACACTGAAGGAGGTAGTCGAGAGCTTCAGGTTCCTAAGACTAAATGTCACCAACAATCTCACATGGTCCATGCACATTGATGCTACAGTCAAGAAGCACACCAATGCCTCTATCTCCTCAGAAGGCTCAGGAAATTTGGCACATCCACTTGATTCTTACCAATTTTTATAGATGCACCATAGAAAGCATCTTATCCAGATGTATCTCAGCTTGGTATGGCAACATCTCTGCCCAAAACCACAAGAAATTACAGAGTTGTGAACGCAGCCCAGTCCATCACACAAACCAGCCTTCCATCCAATGACTCTATCTATATATCCCACTGCCTCGGAAAAGGAGCCAACATAACCAAAGATCCCTCCTACCCTGGTTATGCTCTCTTCCACCCTCTCCCATTGGGCAGAAGATATAAAAGTTTGAAAACACATACCAACAGATTCAAGAACAGCTTCTTCCCGGCTGTTATCAGACTTAAGAACGGGCAACCCATATATTACAGTTAAAAATCACACAACACCAGGTTATAGTCCAACAGGTTTATTTGGAAGCACTAGCTTTCGGAGTGCTGCTCCTTCATCAGGTGGTTGTGGAGTATAAGATCATAAGACACAGAATTTATAGCAGAAGTTTACAGTGTGATGTAACTGAAATTATATTTTGGAAAAGACAGTCTCACACAGGGCAGCTCACACCTTCAATGCATTATCTGAGCCGACATGACACCAATTGTTAAAGTTCATTTGAGAATGTACCTTTTAAAAAAGTTTTGTGATTTACATATGAAAGAACTGAAACCAACATGTTCATTCTAAAAGATGAGAGACTTAACAAACAATCCAGGTCTTTTTCAATATATAATTTCAGTTACATCACACTGTAAACTTCTGCTATAAATTCTGTGTCTTATGATCTTATTCTCCACAACCACCTGATGAAGGAGCAGCGTTCTGAAAAGTAGTACTTCCAATTAAACCTACTGGACTATAACCTGGTGTTGTGTGATTTTTAACTTTGTACACCCAGTCCAACACCAGCATCTCCAAATCATGTATTAGAGTTAATCTTTCTCTGCACCTTTTCTGTAGCTGTAACACCATATTCTGCATTCTGTTCTATTACCGTGATGTACAAATGTAAGATATGATTTGTCTGGTTAGCATGCAAGACAATATCCCTCACTGTATCTCAGTATATGTGATAATAATAAGTCAAATCAAATCTCCACTACAGATAAAAGAAAGAATGTATGTTTACGTAACTCCTTGATGACGTCCACCCATCCCAGAGGTCTTTTCAGAGGATATTCAAAATGTTGACATTGTTGTGATGTAGGTAACATGGCAAAGGATTTGCACACAGCAGGATTCCACAAGCAGTGATGTGATAATAGACAGATAATCTGTATTAGCCATATTGGTGAGGAATAAAAGGTGGCTTCAGCTCAGATTTGTGGAGTGGTATTTGAATCTAAACCCAGACATAAAGGTGGGAGTCACTGAACCAAAATTGTAGATGGAGGGGATGGAATTTGAAGGTGGGCTTCTTAAGGGGTAGTTAATGCTGTTAGTTTTGAAGAGGATAAATGAAAGGAATAGTGAGGCAAGGAAAACAAGTGGTGAGAAGTAGAATGGAGGGGAGGCAAGGAATTGAGGGCATGAGTTCGAGGATTCAAGCAAAGGATGAGGTCAGAGCTGAGAAAGAAGTTATAAAATGACAGAAGATTTATGCTTGTATCGGGAAGAGGGATAATTTAAGGGTGATTGCTAAGACAACTGTGTGGGTAACCTCAAACACTGAGGGGGTGGAGAAATTCATAACTGATCAATTTTGGCAACTGACACCAAGGGGGTTGGGCAGATTGTAGAACAGAATGTGCTGTACAATTACCCAAGAAGCCAACAGGAACTTTCAAATTATATTGAACAATAATTCTTTCTCTTTTGTAAGGAAGGAAGACCTCAGAAATATTCATCTCATCCCCCTACATTTTATCTATCTTTGTCCAATCTTGTCAAAGTTTAAACACTTTATGATATTACTGATACGTCTTTTGAGTACATTCCATGAATGTTTTTGATGCTTTACCTGTAATCTTCATGTACAAGAGCATTTCAAGTATGTGCACTGAATGGTCCAATGACTCATGACAGTGATCTTTTGTATTTAGGATCTGAGTTTCAAATCTATCCTGTGGATAGGAAGGTTGGTAGGGTATTTGCTAAAATATTTTTCATTTTGTTTGAAATAAATAAATAAATAAATAAGGATCAGTAAAGAAAATTGTCCTTGCTACCAGTAACTCTCATCAACAAGTGATTCATTAACTTTCAGTTTACAAATTAAGCACTGTGTCATTAAAACAATGGTGCATTATGAGTCAGAGACACCTTATTCATATATTTACAAAATGTATTGATAAAAGAAATCCAGGACAAGAAGAGAGATGAAGGGACGGAGAGAGAACATAATGGAAAGGAAGTATTCAATCCACTAAAGTATATCTTCCAAGAGAAATAGCAATAGCCACCTTCCACCTGACAACAAGATGGTTTGCCCCGTGGTCATCAACTTTACACGAAAAATCACCTTATGTCTGATCTGGCAGTGTCTGGCACACTGGTACAGAGGGAGACAACTGGCTGAGAGGGTGCAGGATTCACTGGCTCCTGTTTTCTATGGGCCCTCTTCGTGGCCAGCTGAGTCTTTTGTTTGTGCTCACCTTGTCCAATGGCCGTCCAAACAGTCATAGCCATCAGTGACTGTCTCCCAGGTGAGAGTGTCAGTGCCTGCCATCTTCATATCTCACCTACAGTCATCCTTGTAGTGGGGATAGATACAAAAAAGTGTGACCCAATAGGCAATTCACCAAGTCAAAGGTGTTTGAGCTAAACAGTTGTCACCATCTGATTTGGGTGGCCAAGCCAATGCAGACATTGTTGGCTTAGCAAGAAGTAGACACTGATGGAATTAACATACTCCAGAATCTCTGAGTTAGTGACCCTGTTCAAGAGATGTAGGATACGTCTGAGACAGCAAAAGCAGAAACTCTTCAGCCTTTTCTCTTACTTAGCATACATGGTTTGATTATTCATTCACTGGACATGTATGTTGCTGGTTGAGCCAACATTCATTGTAATAAAATAAAAATCTGCAGATGCTGCAAGTCTGAAAAAAACAGCAAGTGCTGGAGAATCACAGCAGGTCGAGCAGCATCTGTGCAGCAAAAAAGAATTAACATTTCAAGTCCAGTGATCCTTCGTCAGAACTAAAAGCAGATGGGAAATGATTGTATTTATGCTGATGATGGGGGCAGGTGTTTTAGGGCATGAAGGAATGAGTTGAATAGATGGGGAAAGTGCCCAGAGAGAGAGGGAGAAAGGGAAGCAGAAAGACAAGGAGATTGCTGATAGTAGTAAATTTTGGATGGCTGATAACAGGAACTGGGAATACTTGAAAACGGGTTGCCTGTGCTGGACGCAATTCATACAGAACCGGCCCTTGAGGAAGTGGGGCGGGGAGTGAATATGGAGGGATTAGTTCATGCTGTGAAATGGTTAAACTCAATATTGAGTGCTGAGAGCAGTAACATACCGAGGTGGAAGGTAGGGTTTTGTTCCTCCAGCTTTCACCGGGAGACAGCACACTATTCCAGGTCTCTCAGTGTTCTGTAAGTGTCAATGAGATCCCCCCTTATTCTTATAAACTCCGTTGGTTATAGACGCAGAATCTATGGAAGATATAGAAAGTAGTGAAATAGATGGTGACATCTTTCAAAATGACCAGATTACAGAGGAGGAAGTGCTGGCTGTCTTGAAATGCATAAAGGTGGATAAATCCCCAGGATCTGATCAGGTGTACCTGAGATCTCTGTGGGAAGCTAGAGAAGTGATTGCTGGGCCCCTTGCTGATATATTTGTATCATCGATAGTCACAGGTGAGGTGCCAGAAGACTGGAGGTTGGCTAACATGGTGCCACTGTTTAAGAAATGTGGTAAGGACAAGCCAGGGAACTATAGACCAGTGAGCCTGACCTCAGTGGTGGGCAAGTTGTTGGAGGGAATCCTGAGGGACAGGATGTACATGTTTTGGAAAGGCAAGGACTGATTAGGGATAGTCAACATAGCTTTGTGCGTGGAAAATCATGTCTCACAAACTTGATTGAGTTTTTGAAGAAGTAACAAAGAGGATTGATGAGGACAGAGAGGTAGATGTGATCTATATGGACTTCAGTAAGGCATTCAACAAGATTCCCCATGGGAGACTAGTTAGCAAGGTTAGAACTTACGGAATACAGGGAGAACAGGCCATTTGGATACAAAACTGGCTCAAAGGTAGAAGACAGAGGGTGGTGGTGGAGGGTTGTTTTTAAGACTGGAGGCTTGTGACCTGTGGAATGCCACAAGGATCGGTGCTGGGTCCTTTATGTTTTGTCATTTACATGTGAGCATAAGAGGTACACTTAAAAAGTTTGCAGATAACACCAAAATTGCAGGTATAGTGGACACCAAAGAAGGTTACCTCAGATTACAACAGGATCTGGACCAGATGAGCCAATGGGCCCAGAAGTGGCAGATGGAGTTTAATTCAGATAAATGCGAAATGCTGCATTTTGGGAAAGCAAATCTTAGCAGGACTTATACACTTAATGGTAAGGTCCGAGGGAGTGTTGCTGAACAAAGAGACCTTGGAGTGCAGGTTCATAGCTCCTTGAAAGTGGAGTCCTAGGTAATTAGGATAGTGAAGAGGGCGTTTGGTATGCTTTCCTTTAATTGTTCAGAGTATTGAGTGCAGGAGTTGGGAGGTCATATTGCAGCTGTACATGACGTTGGTTAGGCCACTGTTGGAATCTTGCGTGCAATTCTGGTCTCCTTCCTATCGGAAAGATGTTGTGAAACTTGAAAGGGTTCAGAAAAGATTTACAAGGATGTTGCCAGGGTTGGAGAATCTGAGCTACCGGGAGAGGCTGTACAGGCTGGGGCTGTTTTCCCTGGAGCGTCAGAGGCTGAGGGGTGACCTTATAGAGGTTTACAAATTATGAGGGGCATGGATAGGGTAAATCGACAAAGATTTTTCCCTGGGGTCGGGGAGTCCAGAACTAGAGGGCATAAGTTCAGGGTAAGAGGGAAAAGATATAAAAGAGACCTACGGGGCAACTTTTTCACACAGAGGGTGGTACGTGTATGGAATGAGCTGCCAGAGGAAGTGGTGGAGGCTGGTAGAATTGCAACATGTAAAAGGCATTTGGATGGGTATATGAATTGGAAGGGTTTGGAGGGATATGGGCCGGGTGCTGGCAGGTGGGACAAGATTGGGTTGGGATATCTGGTCAGCATGGATGGGTTTGACTCTATGACTCTAATCCTCAACCATTCCTCATATGACAACCCCTTCATAGAGTCGTTGAGACATACAGCATGGAAACAGGTTCTTCACTCAAACCTGCCTATGCTAACCAGATATCCTAAATTAATCTAGTCCCATTTGCCAGCATTTGGTCCATATCGCTCCAAACCCTTATTCAAATCCAGATGCCTTTTAAATGTTGTAATTGTACCAGCCTCCACCACTTCCTCTAGAAGCTCTTTCCATACATATATCACCCTCTGCATGAAAATGTTGCCCCTTAGATCCCTTTTAAATCTTACCCATCTCACCTTAAATCTATGCCCTCTAGTTTTTATTCCCCACCCTGGGAATAAAATAGACAAAGTCTATTTACCCGATCCATGCCCCTCGTGACTTTATAAACCTCTATAAGGTTATCCCTCAGCCTCCCTTGCTCCAGGAAAAATAGCCTTAGCCTGTTCAGCCTCCCCTCATGGCTCAAACCCTCCAAATCTGGCAATATCCTCATGAACCTTTTCTGAACCCTTTCAAGTTTTACAACATCCTTCCTACAGCAAGGAGACCAGAATTGCACACGTATTCCAACAGTGGCCTAAGCAATGTCCTGTACAGCCATAACATGACCTCCCAACTCCTGTACTCAATACTCTGACCAATAAAGGTGAGCATACCAAATGCATTCTTCACTGTCCTATCCACCTGCAACTCCACTGTCAAGAAACTATGAATTTGCACTCCAAGGTCTCTTTCTTCAGCAACACTACCCAGGATCTTACCCTTAAGTGTATAAGTCCTGCCCTGATTTGCCTTTCTAAAATGCAGCACCTCCCATTTATCTAAATTAAACTCCATCTGCCACTCCTTGGTCCATTGGGCCATCTGATCAAGATCCCATTGTACTCTGATCCTTGGGATCATTCTTGTAAGTCTCCTCTGGACTCCCTTCAAGGCCAGCACATTTTTCCCAAAACTGTTCATAATATTCCAAATGCGGTCTGACCAGAGCCTTATACAGCCCCAGCAGCACGGCTCTGCTTTATATACTAGCCTTCTTGAAATGAATGTCTACATTGCATTTGCCTACCTAACTGCCAACTGAACCTGCATGTTAACCATTAGAAAATCCTGAACTAGGGCTCTCAAACCCTTTGTGCTTCAGATTTCCAAAACCTTTCCCCCTCTATTCTTATCAAAGTGCAAAACCTCACACTTTCCCACATTGTATTCCATCTGCCACTTCTTTGCCCAATCTCCCAGCCTGTCCAAGTCCTTCTGCCAACCTCCCCTGCCCGCAACCTATTTTTGTGTCATCTGCAAATTTAGCAACAATGCCTTGTTGTGTAACAAGTACAGTTGTGGTCACAACACTGACCCCTGTGGAACCCCACTTGTTACCAGCTGCAATCCTGAAAAAGACCTTGTTATCCTCAATCTCCGCCTTTTGCTAGTCAGTCAATGCCCCTATCTTGTTGCTAACGATGTTGGGCTCTTATCTTATTAAGCAGCCTCCTCTGCAGCACCTTGTCCAAAAAAACATCTGCCTGTTTACTTTTAGGTTTTAATCTACAGCCAATATGCTTTCTTACATTGCTGATGGTTGACATGGTTACAGGTACCACGGTTTGGATGATTTAATTATCTGGCAGTGTGGAAGCTGATATTGGTTTTCTGTCAGTATATTTAACCACATTATTGTGACATGCTGGGTAAACATGAAATCTACATCTGTTGGAAGTTAGAGCTCTGCTATCTCTATTTAATCATTTCCAGAAAAAAATATTTCTAATCGAGAACATGTGCTCTAGTCTGAATCTTGACTCCAATCTCCTCCAAACTGCATCTTTAAGCTGTGCCTTTCAAACCTGGATTGAGATTCCACTCCCTGCTGCACATTGGATGGCAATCTCAGACATTACGCGCTAATGAGCGACCTCAGTTAAAATGTTGTTTCAAAATGCTATTGTGAAGTGCTGAACTGACTCCCAGGTTTTCTGTGCATCCCATAACTGCCCATCCAGTACCCACATTTCCCTATCCAAAGCAGGTAATCTCTCCCCACCCCAATCTGGAAGCTCCTCCTGCTTTAGTCAATAACATTCACTCACAGCTTTTGTTAGTTCCTAACTGGCATCAGGCTTTTGGAAGAGTGCCAAGGTTTTGGACAGAATGTAGAGGAGATTTCCTAGAATGGTATTATTTTAAAGCTCTTTCATGGGATATGGGTGTCCCTGGCATGGTCAATATTTCTCTTCCATTCCCTAATTGCCCTTGAACTGAGTGGCATACTCCAGGCACTCAGAGGGCAGTTAAGAATCAAACCACATTGCTCTGGGTCTGGTCTCCCATGTAGGCCAGACCAAGTATGAATAGCATATTTCCTTTCCTAAAGGACATTAGTGAATGAGGTGGGTTTTTACAGCAACCCCCGAGTGCATTATCTCACATTTTCCTGTTTAGTTCCATTTTCCACTGCTCTGCCTATCTGACCAATCCACTGATATCTTCCTGCAGTTTATGACTCCACCCCCCCCATCCCAACTATCGACCACCCGACCAATTTTTGTGTCATCTTTGAAAGTCTAGGTCACAGCCCATAATTTAAGTCCAAATCTGATTTCCAGTCATAGGAACAACTTTCTACTATTACCCTGTGCTTCCTCCCTTTCAGCTAATTTTGGATCGTTTTGCCTTGGATACCTTGGGCTCTTACTTTCTTGACCAGTCTGCCATGAGGGACCATATCAAATGCATTACCCTTATCAACACTCTTGGTTGCCTCCTCAACAAATCCATGCTGATCAATCCTGATTAATTTGTGTGAGTCCAAGTTCAGATATATGTTGCCCCTCAATTCTTTCTGATAAGGTTCCTGTAGTTAAATTGATTGACTTGTAATTCCCTGGGCTATACTTTCCTCCCTTTTTGAATTGCATGATTTGATCCTGGCTGATATTATTACTGGACAAGTCAAATCCCTAACTAATATCTGACTTGACAGATCATTTTTTTAGTGTGGTTTTAATGGAGCAGTCCCTTACAGTAACACAAACATGCAAAACTGCAGATCTGGGTTTTGCAATAAAATAGAACCTTCTTACATAAAAGAAATTGAGGTATGATAGAATAGACCAAACAATTTACATAAAAATACATTTAAAGATTTTGAAATGTCCAGTAAAAATACAATTCCATTAATTCCAATGACAAATAATTCAGTACAAAAATCCCAGTCACTTCTCTATTACACAGCAAGGCGGCTTTTGTGTGGAGCCACAGAAAATGGGGGAGGTACTAAATGAGTATTTTGCATCAGTATTTACTGTGGAAAAGGATATGGAAGATATAGACTGTAGGGAAATAAATGGTGACATCTTGTAAAATGTCCAGATTACAGAGGAGGAACTGCTGGATGTCTTGAAACAGGTAAAGGTGGATAAATCCCCAGGACCTGATCAGGTGTACCTGAGATCTCTGTGGGAAGCTAGAGAAGTGATTGCTGGACCTCTTGCTGAGATATTTGTATCATCGATAATCACAGGTGAGGTGCCGGAAGACTGGAGGATGGCAAACGTGGTGCCACTGTTTAAGAAGGGTGGTAAGGACAAGCCAGGGAACTATAGACCAGTGAGCCTGACATTGGTGATGGGCAAGTTGTTGGAGGGAATCTGGGGGTACAGGATGTACATGTATTTGGAACGGAAAGGACTGATTAGGGATAGTCAACATGGCTGTGTGCATGGGAAATCATATCTCACAAACTTGAAGAAGTAACAAAGAGGATTGATGAGGGCAGAGCAGTAGATGTGATCTATATGGACTTCAGTAAGGAGTTCAACAAGGTTCCCCATGGGGGACTGGTTAGCAACGTTAGATCTCCTGGAATACAGGAAGAACTAGCTATTTGGATACAGAACTGGCTGAAAGATAGAAGACAGAGGGTGGTGGTGGAGGGTTGTTTTTCAGACTAGAGGCCTGTGAACAGTGGAGTGCCACAAGGATCGGTTCTGGGTCCTCTACTTTTTGTCATTTACATAAATGATTTGGATGCGAGCATAAGAGGTACGCTTAGTAAGTTTGCAGATGACACCCAAATTGGAGGTGTATTGGACAGCGATTATAACAGATTATAACAGGATCTTGACCAGATGGTTCAATGGGCTGAGAAGTGGCAGACGAAGTTTAATTCAGATAAATGCGAGGTGCTGCATTTTGGGAAAGCAAATCTTAGCAGGACTTATACACTTAATGGTAACGTCCTAGGGAGTGTTGCTGAACAAAGAGACCTTGGAGTGCAGGTTCATAGCTCCTTGAAAGTGGAGTCGCAGGTAGATAGGATAGTGAAGAAGGCATTTGGTATGCTTTCTTTTATTAGTCAGAGTATTGAGTATAGGAGTTGGGAGGTCATGTTGTGGCTGTACAGGACATTGGTTAGGCCACTGTGGAATATTGCGTGCAATTCTGGTCTCCTTCCTATCAGAAACTTGTGAAAGGGTTCAGAAAAGATTTACAAGGATGTTGCCAGAGTTGGAGGATTTGAGCTATAGGGAGAAGCTGAATAGGCTAGGCCTGTTTTCGCTGGAGCATCGGAGGCTGAGGGGTGACCTTATAGAGGTTTACAAAATTATGAGGGGCATGGATAGGGTAAATAGGCAAAGTCTTTTCCCTGGGGTCCGGGATTCTGGAAAGTGAGGACTGCAGATGCTGGAGATCAGAGCTGAAAATGTGTTGCTGGAAAAGTGCAGCAGGTCAGGCAGCATCCAAGGAACAGGAGAATCGACGTTTCGGGCATAAGCCCTTCTTCAGGAATGAGGAATGTCTTTCCTCATTCCTGAAGAAGGGCTTATGCCCAAAATGTTGATTCTCGTGTTCCTTGGATGCTGCCTGACCTACTGCGCTTTTCCAGCAACACATTTTCAGCTCTGGGATTCCAGAACTAGAGTGCATAAGTTTAGGGCAAGAGGGGAAAGATATAAAAGAGATCTAACTTTTTCACACAGAGGGTGGTATGGGTGTGGAATGAGCTGCCAAAGGTGGAGGCTGGTACAATTGCAACATTTAAGAGGCATTTGGATGGGTATATGAATAGGAAGGGTTTGGAGGGATATGGGCCGGGTGCTGGCAGGTGGGACTAGATTGGGTTGGGATATCTGGTTAGCATGGATGAGTTGGACTGAAGGGTCTGTTTCCGTGCTGTACATCTCTATGACTCTATGACATAGGGTTTGACCTAGCTCTAGTTGTAAATCTGATAGCCTTTTCCTTGATTTGTCACAGAACTGAATTTAAGCTTCTTCAGCCTTGAGTAACCTATCTGGGGTTTAAACCTCTGGTTTGCAACTCTTAAACTAAACTCCTTACACAGGTGTAGTCTATTTTAAAACATGTTTTTAAACAATATTCGCCCTTCCTCAGGAGCGACTGTTTTACATATTCAACTTCAGCTAAGAACCGCTCAACTAAAACTAAAGAGAAACCTTCTCTTCCCAAATTATGGGTGTTTCCTTGAGCCCTCCCAAAAATTGCAGTATCTTCTACCTTATTGATTTGATTGCTTATTGTCACATGCCCAGAGATACAGTGAAAAGTATTGTTTTGTATGTTAACCAGACAAATCGTACCTTACGTAAGTACATTAGGGTAATAGGACATAATGCAGAATGCAGTGTTACAGTTACAGAGAAGGTGTAGAGAAAGATCAATTCTCATTTATGAGGGGTCCATTCATAAGTCTGATAACAGCGAGGGGAGAAGGTGTTCTTGAACCTGTTTGTACATGCTTTCAAACTTATGTATCTACTGCCCGATGGAAGATGGTGGAAGGGAGTATAAACGGGGTGGGAAGGGTCTCTGATTATCTTGGCTGCTTTCCTAAGGTAGTGGGAAGTGTGCATGGAGTCAATGGAAGGAAGGATGGTTTTCATGGGCTGCATTCTGTGACTGAAAATCTATTTGAGGTCAGGTTCCACTGGGCTCAGTTTGGGGACTTTTGCTGTTTACGGTGCATATGAATGATTCGGACTTAAATGTAGGGGATGTGATTAAGACTTCCCCTGTAATTTCTTGTGATCTTGGGCAGAGCAGTTGCCATACCAAGCTGTGATATATCCCGATGCTGTTTACTTTGTTCACTTGTAAACTCTCCCAATATAAACAAATTCCCACTACTCTCCAGCAAGACTTTTCTCACACCTTGTTTTAACTGTAATCAATGTAGATACAAATATACTTACAAGTTAAAGTTAATTGTAAACCCCTTCAGACAAACCGAAAACCCATATGCCACTTATTCAAATATATTAAATATATATTATGCACCTTACATCACAAATGGAATAATGTCAGCAGTCCTTCATCCTCACTCCTGGCCAGAGAGGATCTGAAAATTACTGCCAAGCACCTGATAATTCCTCTCTTGCATCATTGAACAGCCTGGGATACATCTCATCTGGGCATGTGGATTTATCCACTTTTAAGACTGCTGAACCTGCTATTATTTCCTCTCTCTTTAGATATTATCGCTGAATTAACTGAATACAAATTCTACAAGATGGGAACACCACCCCCTGCAAGTTCCCCTCAAACCACTCACTATCCTGACCTGGAAATAAACACCATTCCTTGTATGTCACTGGGTCAAAATCCAAGAACTCTCTCCCTAATGGAATTTTGGCTCTACCTACAGCACATGGACTGCAGTGGTTCAAGAAGGCAGCTCACCACCATTGTCTCAAGGGCAACTAGGGACAGGGCAATATCTGCTGGCCAGCCAGTGACACCTACGCCAGATAAGCAAATTTTTTTTTAAATGCTGTGGTAGCATTTGAACCTGTATCAAAGCAGTAGTCTGGCCTCTAAATGACGAAGGCACAAACTTTATTAAGGAAAGGCCTCATCATGTCACAAGGTTGTAAGATAGAGCAAGATCATGTGACACTGTATCATTTCTTGTGATGACGTAGATAGTTTTAACCTGTTCGGCAATGTTATCACACACCTCTTGAACAGGTGGTACTTGAACTGAGGGCCTCCTGGCTCAGAAGTAGCGACTCTACCACCATACCCAAAAAGACCTTATTGTGATAATGTATACCATGTCTCATCACCATATCACACATTCAAACATGGGGGAGATCGTGGCATAGTGAACCAGTAATCCAGATGCCCAGGCTAATGCTGTGGGGACACAGGTTCAAATGACATAACTGGGAGAGTTGCAGATAGGGAGGAGGATTTCTAAAGGATATCAGTAGGCTGGAGACTTTGCCGGAGAAATAGCAAATGGAATTTAATCTGAACAAATGTGAAGTGATGCATGCAGCACAGAAACATATAGGAAATGGCATAACACTTGGATGTATTAACACACAGAGGGATTGAGACAGACAGGTCCACAGTTCCCTGAAAGAAGCAATGCGAGTGGTTAAGGTGATCAAGAAGGCATTTAGCATGCTTGCCTACGTTAGTTGAGACATAGCGTATAGAATTTGGCAGTTACGTTGCAGCATTTGGAATACTGTGTGCAGTTCTGGTCGCCACATTACCCGAAGGATTTGGAGGCTTTGGAAAAGGTGCAGAGATGGTTTACCAGGATGTTGCCTGATTTGGAGCTGTGGGGAGAGATTGGACAAACTTGGTTTGTTTTTACTTGAGGGTCAGAGACTGAGGGTGACATGAGAGAAGTTTACAAAATTATGAGAGGTATTGATGGAATAGATAGTCAGAGTCTTTTTCTCAGGGTAGAATTATCAGTTACTAGGGATCATAGGTAAAGTGGGTAATGTTTAAAGAAGACACGAAAGCCAGATCTATATACAGATGGTGGTAAGCACCTGCCATGTATGGCCAGGAGAGGTGATAGAAGTAGAAGAGATATCTTGGCAGATAATGAATAGGTAGGGAATAGAGGGATATGGACCATGTCGAAGCAAAAGGCTTTTAGTTCAGAAAGGCATTATGTGTCAGTGCAGCCTTGGGGGTGCTGAAGGGCCTGTTCCTGTGCTGAACTGTTCTTTTTTCATTGTCACCAAGATGGTGGAATTTAAATTCAGTAAATAACTGGAATTAAAATTCTAATGACCACCATGAAACTACTGTTGATTTTTATAAAATCCCATTCGCTGATGTGTTTGCTAATCTCTTTTAAGAAAGGAAGTCTGCTGTCCTTATCCAGCCTGGCCAACCAATGACTCCAGACACTCGGCAATGTGGTTAACTCTTAACTGCCCTCTGAAATAGTGCAGCCAACCACTCATCCCGATTAGGAATGGACAACAAAAGTCAGGGACTCTTACAATCCATGAGGGAGTAGAAAAAAACTTAACCCCTTATATTAGATTTCATCAAGTCTCTGATTCCACATGTAATAGGATATAGGGAGGACAGTGGAGTTACATAGAATTTAAAACCAGAATCAGACCATTTCACTCAATTAGTCTGTTTTTATACCACAAGAATCCTCTGCTGTCTCCTGCTCCTAAACTCATTAGGGATTTACTGCTGGGACCAGGTCCATCACTGTCCAGCAAATGCTTAACGCACTTCAGTTTTTATTAACAAAACCACAATCTGTCCATTGATAACCATCACATTTGTTACAGTATGCTACTCAACAGAAGAAAATGACCATGAGGTATCGAATTTTCTGGGTCATGAAATGTAAAACTGACACAAGCCCGCAGGTTTATGTGATTTATTAAAACATGAGGCAAATAAACAAGAGTAAACTCAGACAATGGGAAAGGTGGGCACGTACGCAGTTGGTAATATTTAATCAAGTCATGTGAAATGCTGCAGCTGTTGTAACTAACATTGGGTGGGCCACATTGCCCACCCACACACCTAACACATGACTGTCTAGAACAAGCTGTCTACTCTGAGTTCCAGCACAGCCATTAAAACATTAGCTGCACAGAGCGGCTTGGTCAATCATTCAGAAAATTTTATTTCACCCCAATACATCCTCCCTCAAGGAAAACCTTGGAGTCAATGGCACTCAGTGACAGATTATAGCTGTGTAACTATTCCAGAGGCTACATTTGTGTCATAAATGGAGGTTAGGTGGAAATCGGGTTACATCTGAAAGGCTTCTGGTCCAATCCCATCTGGATTAACTAGGTTCAAATTTGACCTTACTGCCAGGAAATACAGAACTTGAAAATAACACAGCGCAGATTTACCAGGATGTTCCTGGGATCCAAAGGGTTAAATTGTCAAGAAATTGAAATTTAAAGGATGATTTAATTAATGTGCTTAAGGTGATTGAGAGACTGTATCCTGTAATGGGGAAGATCAAAACAAGGGGGTCCGAATCTTCAAATTAGAGCAAAACCATTCAGGTGTGAAGTGAGGAAGAGCCTCCTCATCCAAAGGGAACTGGAATCTCGAATTCTGATCCACAAAAAGCTATTAATACTGGGAGTCAGGTGGAAACTGAGATTGCTAAGGCTGAAACTGATAGGTTTTTATTTGGTCAAGGTGAATGGATGGAGTTAAGATGAAGTCCAAACTGACCTAATTGCAGAACAGATTCAATGAGCTGAACAGCCTCCAATAGTTGGCTGATCTAAAGGTCCACAGAATGACATTTAAAGGACCAAGATATCATTTACACTAATGTCTAGCATTCAGTTCATGGCCTTCTACTTTGTCCTGAATCTGGGAGGTTTTAAATGTCTAATACTGTTTAATGGGTCAGGCTGGCCTGGCTGCAGAGATGTGGGTAGCTGGAGGGTCACGGACTGCAGAATCAACTGGGGTGGAAGGGGTCATAGACTGTGGGATGGACTGGGGTGGAGGGGGTCATAGGCTTGGGATGGACTGGGGTGGAGGGGGTCATAGGCTTGGGATGGACTGGGGTGGAGGGGGTCATGGACTGTGAATGGACTGGAGGGGAGAGGTCATAGACTGTGGGATGGAGGGGGTCACAGAATGTGGGATGGACTGGGATGGAGGGGGTCATGGACTGTGGATGGACTGGGGTGGAGGGGGTCATGGACTGTGGATGGACTGGCATGGAGAGGGTCATGGACTGTGGATGGACTGGGGTGGAGGGGGGGTCATAGACTGTGAGATGGACTGGGGTGAAGGGGGGTCATTGACAGTGGGATGGACTGGGGTGGAGGGGATCATAGACTGTGGGATGGACTAGGATGGACGGGGTCATAGACTGTGGGATGAACTGGGGTGGAGGGGGTCATAGACAGTGGGATGGACTGGGGTGGAGGGGGTCATAGACTGTGGGATGGACTAGGATGGACGGGGTCATAGACTGTGGGATGGACTAGGATGGAGGGGGTCATAGACTGTGGAATGGACTGGGGTGGAGGGGGTCATAGACTGTGGGATAGACTGGGGTGGAGGGGGTCATAGACAGTGGGATGAACTGGGGTGGAGGGGGTCATAGACTGTGGAATGGACTGGGGTGGAGGGGGTCATAGACTGTGGGATAGACTGTGGTGAAGGGGAGATCATTGACTGTGGAATGGACTGGGGTGGAGGGGTCATAGATTGTGGGATAGACTGGGGTGGAGGGTGTCATACACTATGGGATGGACTGGGGTGGAGGGGGGTCATTGACGTGGGATGGTCTGAGGTGGAGGGGTTCATAGACTGTGGGATGGAGGGGGTCATTGACTGTGGGATGGTCTGAGGTGGAGGGGTTCATAGACTGTGGGATGGAGGGGGTCATAGACTGTGGGATGGACTGGGGTGGCGGGGGTCATGGACTGTGAGATGGGCTGGAGTGGAGGGATCATAGACTGTGGGATGGAGGGGGTCATAAACTGTGGGATGGACTGGGAAGGAGAGAGTCATAGACTGTGGGATGGACAGGGATGGACGGGGTCATAGACTGTGGGATGGACTGGGATGGAGGGGGTCATAGACTGTGCGATGGACTGGGGTGGAGGGGCTCATAGAATGTGGGATGGACTGGGGTGGAGGGGGTCATACAGTATGGGATGGACTGGGGTGGAGGGGGGTCATAGGCTATGGGATGGACTGGGGTGGAGGGGGGTCATTAACTGTGGGATGGTCTGAGGTGGAGGGGTTCATAGACCGTGGGATGGACTGCAATGGAAGGGGTCAAAGACTATGGGATGGACTGGAGTGGAGGGGGTCATGGACTGTGTCTCGGACTGGGGTGGAGGGGGTCACACAATATGGGATGTACTGGGGAGAAGGGATCATAGACTGTGGGATGGATTGGGGTGGAGGGGGTCATAGACTATGGGATGGACTGGGGTGGAGGGGGGTCATTGACTGTGGGATGGACTGGGGTGGAGGGGGGTCATACACTGTGGGATGGACCAGGATGGAGGGGGTCATGGAGTGTGGGATGGACTGGGGCGGAGGGGGGTCATGGACTGTGGAATGGACTGGAGTGGGGGGGGGTCATGGATTGTGGGATGAATTGGGTTGGAGGAGGTCATGGACTATGGAATGGATACACTGTGGAATGGATTGGGGTAAAGGGGGTCATAGGCTGTGTCTTGGACTGGGGTGGAGGGGAACACATACTATGGGATGGACTAGGGAGAAGGGGTCATAGACTGTGGGGTAGACTGGGGTGGAGGGGGTCATGGACTGTGGATGGACTGGGGTGGAGGGGGTAATGGATGTGGGATGGACTGGGGTGGAGGGGGGTCACACACTGTGGGATGGTGTGGGGTGGAGGGGTCATAGACTGTGGGATTAACTGGGGTGGAGGAGGTAATGGATGTGGGATGGAGTGGGGTGGAGGGGGTCACACACTGTGGGATGGAGTGGGGTGGAGGGGGTCACACACTGTGGGATGGACTGGGGTGGAGGGGGTCACACACTGTGGGATAGAGTGGGGTGGAGGGGGTCACACACTGTGAGATGGACTGGGGTGGAGGGGTCATAGACTGCTGGCACACCCAGAGGTGTGGACGTGGGTGGGGAGGTGACGCACAGTCTGTGAATGAGCCAAGGAGGGGAAATGAGGAAACTGGAGAAATCTGAGTTCATCCCTTGTGGTTGGAGGGTTCCTAGGCGGTGTAGAGGGAGGAAGAGAGCTTCTTCAAGATTCCTGATGAAGGGCTTTTGCCCGAAACGTCGATTTTGCTGCTCGTTGGATGCTGCCTGAACTGCTGTGCTCTTCCAGCACCACTAATCCAGTATTCTTCAAGGAACCACCTAGGAACCCTCCAACCACAAGGGATGAACTCAGATTTCTCCAGTTTCCTCATTTCCCCTCCCCCCACCTTGTCTCAGTCAAATCCCTCGAACTCAGCACCGCCTTCCTAACCCGCAATTTTCTTCCTGACCTCTCCGCTCCCACCCCACTCCGGCCTATCACCCTCACCTTGACTTCCTTCCACCTATCGCATTTCCAACGGCCCTCCCCCAAGTCCCTCCTCCCTACCTTTTATCTTAGCCTGCTGGATACACTTTCCTCATTCCTGACGAAGGGCTCATGCCCGAAACATCGATTCTCCTGCTCCTTGGATGCTGCCCGACCTGCTGCACTTTTCCAGCAACACATTTTCAGATCTTGAGTCAGACTGTAAGGATCTGTGTTTTCTGCTGCTTATCACAGTGCACTGCTGGTGTTCTGATGATTTCCCCTTGTTATTTTTACAGAGTATTGTTTCCTTTTCGGAAGCTGTCAATAAGAGGTGACTTCCCATCTGGGACTAGGCAATTGAGCAATAAACTAAACCATTTGAGCCTGAGCCAGACTGATTATCTGGTTGATACTGCAGTGTTGGTGACTTCATAACTTACTCTCAGGATTCGTGCTTGATCCTAAAATCCTGTTGCTGCATGGTTTGCTCTGGTGTGGAGCCTGTGGAGAGGTCTGGAGTGTAAAACATCAGGACATGAGTCTGAAAGCTAGAACCAGACGATTCAAGGTGATCAGGATGCACTTGCTGGCAAGTGGAAATCTGGAGCTTACTTTCTGAAAAAACAAGTGCTGCTGGGATTGATTGGAAATTTTAAAACTGAGGTCGACAGATCTTTTTGGGTAAGGGATATCTTTGATAACAAAGCTGAGGCTAGTAAATGGCGATAAGGTACAGATCAACTGTAATCTAATTGAATGTTGGAACATGTTTCAGGAGCTCGCTGACCTTCTCCTGTTTCATTAAGGCTTTTAGGAGCAGCTAACCAGTGAAGCAGCTTAAATCTCTCTGAGCGACCACACTATTCACTTTTGGCAGAATGACAAGGGAGCACAATAGATCTATCATGTTTCATAGATTCTCATAATTATCTGAACTGATTGATCCTACCGCTGAGGCTATTACAGTCAACAAACTCCTAATATGGACCATAAGTGCATTTACTGCTACAGTGAAAAGAAAAACCATTTGAAAATAATAACATGAAATCTTTATGAGATTTAGTGACAGCTTGATTTCGCTGCTAGCACTCTAGTAAGCAAGAAAGGTGTGAATTAACATCCTAACCCGTTAGCTAAGTAAACAGCCTTGGCTGACATTTCTGTGCAGGATAGAAAGAGTGATGCATTGTTGAAGGTACCATCCTTTGGGTGTGATAATAAACCAAAGCTTTATCTGTTCTTTCAGGTGGACATAAAAGATCCCATGATGTTCTTTGTTGTGAAGAGAAGGGAGGAAGATTCAATTTGTCCTGAATACATTTGTCTCTCAGTCACTGAAACAGATCATTCAACCTTATACTGCATTGTTTTTTAAAGACCTTCACGTGCAAATTAATTGCTGCTTTTGCACACACAACCTCTGAGATCGCTGTAGCCTCCTCTAATTCTGGCCTTTGGGTTAACCATGGCTTTTCATCACTTCACAATTGTCAACTGTGCCTTCATGTGCCGGGATTGTAAACTCAGGAATTCCCTTGTTGATCTTATTTTGAGGGAGGGGCGGGGGGTGGTGTGGTGGGGAGTAGATGGAAGAAACAGGTAAGGAGAAAGTGGGGATTGCAGATGCTGGAGTGTGGAGCTGGAAAAGCACAGCAGCTCAGGGAGCATCCGAGGAGCAGGAGAATCAACGTTTCAGGCAAAAGCCCTTCATCTGAAATGAGAGGGTGGTGAGATAAATGGGAGGGCTGGGGATGGGGGGGAAGGGAGATGAGAGTGCAATAGGTAGGTGGAGGTGTGAGTAATGGTGGTAAAAATTTAAGTTCTTTCTTCTTTCTCAATGTCTTCAAAATATCTTTCTCATTCAGAAATTTTAGTTGAAGTTTTAGATGACAAAAATTAATGGATTAATAACAAAGATGGAACACAGGTTAAAGACATGACCCAGTGAATAGACTAGCCTATGATTCATAATGCATTGAAGGACCTTTATCCTGCAACCATTTTAAATGACTGTTTTTGTGCCGGTAATTAATTTATTGAACTCATCCAGCCCTGGATAGATACAGTTGTGGTCATCATAATATAGGAAAGATGTGAATATGTTGAAGAAAGTGCAGACATGGCCAACAGGAATGGTTCCAGGAATGATAGAAGGATGGATCAATGATGAGGTTTATTGAAAAGTTGGGACTGTTCTCCCTGGAGAGGAGAAGGCTGACAGCAGATTTGATAGAGGATTTCAAAATCATGAGCAAGCTGGACAGAGCAGATCGAGAGTGAAACTGTTCCCATTCTTCAAAGAAACAGGATCAAGTGAGCACTGATTTAAAGTGACGTACAAATGAACCAAGATTGATAAGAAACAAAATGCTTTCAAGCAGCAAGTAGTTCAGATCAGGAACGTACTGCCTGGAAATGTGGTGGAGGCAGGTTCAATTCAGGCATCCAAAAGAGCAGTAGATGGTTATTGCGATAAAAATGGTGTGCAGCGATATGGCCCAAGGTAACTTTTAAAAGGTAACAAAGGCATAGACAAGAGCTTACTGAATCATGGAGTCATACAACACGGAAACAGACCCTTCAGTCCGACTTGTCCATGCCGGCCAAATGTCTCAAGCTAAACTAGTCCCACTTGTCTGCATTTAGCCCGTATCCCTCGGAACAGTGTGGGAAAGTATTTAATTGAGGGAGGAGGAATTACAATGCTATTAGGCAGGAACTGGGGTGCCTAAATTGGGAACAGATGTCCTCAGGAAAATGCACAACAGAAATGTGGAGGTTGTTTAGGGAACACTTGCTACAAGTTTGTCCCACTGAGGCAAGGAAGGGATGGTAGTCTGAGAGAATCTTGGATGACAAGTGATGTGGAACATATGGTCAATAGGAAGAAGGCAGTTTACCTAAGGTTGAGGAGGCAAGGATCAGACAGGGCTCTCAAGTATTATTCCCTTGTTCAAGAAAGGGGATAAGGATAATCCTGGGGATTATGTCTTGGGTGGGCAAATTATTGGAGAGGATTCGGAGAGACAGGATTTATGATTATTTTGCAAACCATAGTTGATTAAAGATACTCAGCATGGCTTTGTGAGGGGCAGATCATGCCTCACAACCTTACTGAATTCTTTGAAGATGTGACAAAACACATTGATGAAGGGAGAGCAGTGGATGTGGTGTACATGGGTTTCAGCAAGGCATTTGATGAGGTTCCCCATGGTAGGCTCATTCAGAAAGTAAGGAGGCATGGGATACAGGGAAATCTGTCTGTCTGGCCCATAGAAGACAGAGGGTGGTAATTGATGGAAAGTATTCGGCCAGGAGCTTGGTGTCCAGTGGTGTTCCACAGAGATCTGTTCTGGGACCTCTGCTCTTTGTGAGTTTTATAAATAGCTTGGATGAGGAAGTGGAAGGGTGGGTTAGTAAGTTTGCTAATGACACAAAGTTTGGTGGAGTGGTGGATAGTGTGGAGGGCTGTTGCAAGTTGCAACAGGACATTGACAGGATGCAGAGCTGGGCTGGAAAGTGGTAGATGGAGTTGAACCTGAAAAAGTGTGAACTGATTCATTTTGGAAGGTCAAGTTTTAATACAGAATATGGGGTTAAAGTCAGGATTCTTGGCAATGTTGAGAATCAGAGGAATCTTAGGGTCCATGTCTATAGATCCCTCAAAGTTTGCACCTAAGTTGATATAGTTGTGAAGAAGGCATTTAGTGTGTTGGCTTTCATTAGCAGGTGGAGTTGAGTTTAAGAGCCTCAAGGTGATGCTGCAGCTTTATAGAACTCTGGTTAGACCACATTTGGAACATTGTGTTCAATTCTGGCCACCTCACTATAGGAAGGATGTGGAAGTTTTAGAGAGGGTACAGAGGAGATTTCCCAGGATGCTGCCTGGACTGGAGGGTGTGTCTGATGAAGAAAGGTTGAGGGAGCTTGGGCTTTTCTCATTGGAGCGAAGAAGGATGAGAGGTGACTTGATGGAGGGGTATAAGATGATGAGGTATAGATAGAGTGGATAGCCAGAGACTTTTTCCCAGGGTAGTAATGGCTATCACGAGGGAGCATAATTTTAAGGTGATTGGAGGAAAGTTTAGGGGAGATGTCATAGATAGTATCTTTACACAGAGAGTGGTGGGTGCATGAAATGCACTGTCAGTGGTAGGAGAGTCAGATACATTAGGGATATTTAAGTGACTCTTGGATAGGCACATGGATGAGAGTAAAATGTATGGTATGTAGTTTAGTTTGATCTTAGAGTAGGATAAAAGGTCAGCACACTAAGGGCTGAAGGACCTGTTCTGTGCTTTACTGTTCTATGTGCTAAATCTTTCCTAGTCATGTACCTGTCCAAGTGTCTTTTAACTATTGGAACTATACCTGCATCTACTATTTCCTCAGGCAGTTCATTTCACACATGAACCACCCTCAGGTCCCTTTTAAATATTTCTCACTTCGGAGCACCCAGAGGAAACTCACGCAGAGAATGTGCACACTCCACACAGACAGTCACCCGAGGCTGGAATCGAACCTGGGACCCACTTCAAAATATGCCCTCTAATTTTGAACTCCCTACCATAGGTCTATTCACCCTATCTGTGCCCCTCATGATTTTATAAACCTCCATAAGGTCACCCCTCAGCATCCTCAGCTCCAGCAAAAGAGGTCCCAGCCTATCCAGCCTCTCCTCATAACACAAAGCCCCCAGTCCTGGCAACATCCTTGTAAATCTTTTCAGAACCCTTTCCTTTGAATAATATCCTTCCAAAAACACCCCAGGCCCTGTCACCACATGGGATACTTTCAGCACAGCCAACCCATTTTCACTTCTCATTGTCCTATATCAGCAATATTTTCCTTCCCTAGCTATCAACCATCTCTTTTGAGACAAAACACTGCAGATGCTGGAATCCAAAGTAGACAGGCAGGAGACTGGAGGAACACAGCCAGCCAGGCAGCATCAGGAGGTGGAGAAGTTGGCACGGGGTGGCTCAGTGGTTAGCACTGCTGCATCACAGCACCTGGGTCCCAGGTTCGATTCCAGCCTCGGGTGACTGTCTGTGTGGAGTTTGCACATTCTTTGCGTGAGTTTCCTCTGGGTGCTCCGGTTTCCTCCCACAGTCACAAAGATGTGCAGGTTAGGTGAATTGGTCATGCTAAATTGCCCATAGTGTTAGGTGCATTAGTCAGAGGGAAATGGGTCTGGGTGGGTTACTCTTCGGAGGGTCGGTGTGGACTTGTTGGGCCGAAGGGCCTGTTTCACACTGTAGGGAATCTAATCAAGTTGACATTTCGGGTCTAACCCTTCTTTAGGATTTGGGGTGGGTTTGGTGGGAGCTGCAGGTAAAGGGCATGGAGGGGGCAGGATGGTGAAGCGGGAATAAGATGAAGACAGGCAGAGGGTACAACCTGGTTGGTCAATGGGAGAAATGAATCTGATTGGTGGCAGGGAGCAGTGGAAGGGAGGGAAGGGGCTGTGAAGGGGAGTTATTTGAAATTGGAGAACTCAATGTTAGAGAACTTGATATCAACCATGCCTGTAGAGTCATAGAGTCATAGAGATGTACAGCATGGAAATAGACCCTTCAGTCCAACCCGTCCATGCCAACCAGATATCCCAACCCAATCTAGTCCCACCTGCCAGCACCCGGCCCATATCCCTCCAAACCCTTCCTATTCATATACCCATCCAAATGCTTTTGAAATGTTGCAATTGTACCAGCCTCCACCACTTCCTCTGGCAGCTCATTCCATACATGTACCACCCTCTGTGTGAAAAAGTTGCCCCGTAGGTCCCTTTTATATCTTTCCCCTCTCACCCTAAACAAATGCCCTCTAGTTCTGGGAAAAGACCCCAGGGAAAAGACTTTGTCTATTTCTCCTATCCATGCCCCTCATAATTTTGTCAACCTCTATACTTTGTAATTTTCTTTTCTCACTCTGGGCTCCATCTCTCCATATCTGCTCACTCTTTTCCCAGCTGTGGCCTAATCAACGTTCTGTACAGCTCCAACACAACTTCCCTGCTCTTATAATCAATGCCTTGACTGATAAAGGCAAGCACCATGTAAACCTTCTTAACTACGTGTGGACAACCCCAAGATCCCTGTGTTCCTATGAGCTACCTCGTGTCCTGCCATTCTTCTCTCCAACGACAACTTCTGAGTCTGTCAACATCTCCATTACGTCCTCACTCCCTCTGTCAATTTGTTCAAGAATCTCCCTTTCCCTCTCCCTAAATCCTGTTCCTACATTCTCCTTCTCCCAAGAGCAGATAAATGAATTACTTGTTTAACTCCCTCCTATTGCACAGATGGCCCTCTCGGGCACTACTCGTTCCCTGGTTACCTTCTTCCCTTTAATATACTTATAGAATATCTTGGGATTCTCCCTTAATTTAGCCACCAAAGTATATGATGCTCCCTCTTTGCTCTTCTAATTGCTTTCTTACGTTGACCCTGCACTTTCTATACCCCTCTCGGGCCTCTATTGATTTGCATAGGACATGGAACAGCACAGCACAGGAACAAGCCCTTCTGCCCACCATGTCTGTGCCGACCATGTTGACATTCTAAATTAATCCAATATGCCTCCACATGGTCCACATCCCTCTGTTCCCTGCCTGATCATGTGTCTTAAACATTATCATATCTGCGACTACCACCTCCCCCGACAGCACATTCCAGGTATCTCCCACCCTCTGTGTAACAAACCTGCTTCGCAAACCTCCTTTACACTTCCTTCCTCTTATCCTTAACATTTACCACCCCCCCCCCCCCCCCCCACCCTGGTATTTGACATTTCTACACAAGGGAACAAGCTTCCTGTCCATGGCTCTCATAATTTTATATCGTTGTATTAGGTCACCTCTCAGCTTCCGATACTGTAGCGAAAACAATCCAACTTTATCCAACCTCTCCTTATAGCTAATACCAGGCAGCATCCTGGTAAACCTCTTCTGCACCCACTCCAAAGCCTCCACATCCTTCCTATAGTGTGGTGACCAGAACTGCACACAATACTCTAAATGCAGTCTAATTAAAGTTTTATACAGCTGCAACATGACTTGCCAATCTTTATACTCAGTGCCCTGACTGATACAGGCAAGCATGCCATATGCCTTCTTTATCCATAATCCAAGTGTTTTGCCACTTTCAGGGGGTTTTGGACTTGGACCCCAACATCCCTCCATATATTAATACTTCTAATGGTCCTGCCATTTACTGCATACTTTCCTCTTCCATTTGACCACACAAAATGTCCAGATTAAACTCCATCTCTACGTCCAACTTTCCACTGATCTTTATCCTGCTGTATCCTTTGACAACATTCCTCACTATCCACAACACCAGAAGTTTTCATGCAATCTGCAAACTTACTAATCAGACATTTTCATCCGAATCATTTATGAACATTATAAACAACAGAGGTCCCAGCACTGACTTTTGTGGAACACCACTGGTCACTGAACTCCAGTCAGAAAAGCACCCTCCACAACTACCCTTTGACTTCTATGACCAACCCATCTTGTATCCAACTTACCAATTCCCTGCCAAGTATTGATGCCTCTCCAGGTTAGATGCAGTCCATCCTTCTTGTACAGGTCCCACCTGCCCTGGAAGAGATCTCAATGATATGTGAGCCCTCCCTCCTGCACCATCTGTTTAGCCACAAAAGGAGAATAAAATTCTGTTACAAGCTCTTTATCCTTCTTATTCAGTCCTGAATATTTCCTAAGATCCAGGGTGCCCAGGGCTTGTTGCTCCTACATTTCCCCATTTCCTATTTGAACACCTTCCTTTGTTCTGTTGGAGATTTTCCAATAAGTAGCTGTGACCAGTCTACTTTAGCCAGATCTTCCTTTATTTTAATAAAGTCTGCTTTCCCCCAATCCAAGAGCCTTTCTTTTCCTGTAACAAACTTAAAATGTATGGTGGAAAATTGTGGCACTGGAATAGCACAGTCAGTCAGGCATCATCCGAAGAGCAGGAGAGTCGACGTTTTGAGCATAAGCTCCTGATGAAGAGATCATGCCCGAAACATCGATTCTCCTGCTCCTTGGATGCTGCCTGACCTGCTGTGCTTTTCCAACACCACACTTTTCGATTCTGATCTCCAGCATTGGCAGTGCTCACTTTCTCCTCCTTAAAATATATGGTGTTGTGGTCATTATCATGATAACGTTCTCCCACTGTCACCTCAAACACCTGTCTCATTTCCATCCCCAGATTAAGCCCATACCTTCTATGTGTTGACATAAAAACTTCTCCAAAATATATTTCAAGAAATCTACCCTGTCTAAACGCTTTACGCTATGATTGTAGGATCAAAGAGGTTAACAGTTCAAATGTCACTTACTGAAATGTTGCTTTTCTCTGATTAATGCTCTGCTGGCAACGTTTGGCAGTTGTTAAAATGTGAAGCATTTTAAAGTGCACCAGATAGATGGGTATAATAGAAATCTAGATAATAAATCTCAAATGTAATCCCAAAACTGAAAAAAAGGCCTGAGATGCAGCATTTGGCTCACAACCAGGACATCACAACTATTATAGGACCTTTTGATTCATAAATTTGAGTTGCTCAGTAAATCAATTCTGAAACAAACAGGCAATTCAGTTTTGAAAATAGAACTAAGTAAAAAGAAATACTTTTTTCCAAATTATTGCATGACAATTCAAACTAATTTTGTAGGCACATTTGAATGAGGAAAATGATGAATTGCAGGACCTTGGGGTTGTGGATTTAAATCTGGCATTGGAACACAGTACACAGACTGACATTCCAGATTTGTGCCAAGGGAGTCCTGAACTGTCAGAAGGTCAGTGCTGAGGGAGTGTCACACTGCCAGAGGGTCAGTACTGAGGGAGTCCTGCACTGCCAGGGGGTCAGTACTGATGGAGTGCCGCACTGTCAGAGGGTCAGTACTGAGGGAGAGCCGCACCACTGGAGGGTCAGTGCTGAGGGAGTGCTGCAATGTCAGAGGGTCGGTACTAAGGGAGTGCCATACTGTCAGAGGGTCAGTGTTGTGGGAGTGCCGAACTGTTAGAGGGTCAGTGATGAGGGAGTGCCCCACTGTAAAAGGGTCAGTACTGAGGGTGTGCCACACTGTCAGAGGGTCAGTGCTGTGGCAGTGCTGAACTGTTAGAGGGTCAGTGATGAGGGAGTGCCCCACTGTAAAAGGGTCAGTACTGAGGGTGTGCCACATAGTCAGAGGGTCAGTACTGAGGGAGTGCATCACTGTCAGAGGGTCAGTACTGAGGGAATGCCGCACTGTCAGAGGGTCAGTATTGAGGGAGTGCCGCATTGTAAGAGGGTCAGTACTGACGGAGTACTGTACTGTTGGAGGGTAAATACTGAGGAGTGCCTCATTGATGGATGGTCAGTACTGGGGGAGTACTGTACTGTCAGAGGGTCAGGACTGAGGCAGTGCTGGGAGAGAGTGAGGCCTGTAGAGGCTTGTGATCAGAGTCAAAAAGTATGGCGCTGGAAAAGCATAGCTAGTCAGGCAGCATCTGAGGAGCAGCAGAGTCGATGTTTCAAGCATAAGCTCTTGATGAAGAGCTTACGATCAAAACGTTGACTCTCCTGCTCCTCAGATGCCACCTGATTGGCTGTGTTTTTCCAGCACTGAGAGAGTGCTGCACTGTCAGACAGTCAGTACTGAGGGTGTCCTGCACTGCCAGAGGGTCAGTAATGAGGCAGTGCTGCACTGCAAGAGGGTCAGTAGTGAGGGAGTCCTGCACTGCCAGAGGGTCAGTACTGAGGGAGTGTCGCACTGTCAGAGGGTCAGTATTAACAGAGTGCTGCACTGTCAGAGGGTCAGTACTGAGGGAGTGCCGCACTGTAAGAGGGTCAGTAATGAGGGAGTCCTGCACTGTCAGAGGGTCAGTGTTGAGGGAGTGTCACACTGCCAGAGGGTCAGTACTGAGGGAGTGCTGCACTGCCAGAGGGTCAGTAATAAGAGAGTCCTGCACTGTCAGAGGGTCAGTATTGAGGGAGTCCTGCACTGTCAGAGAGTCAGTAGTGAGGGAGTGCTGCACTGTCAGAGGGTCAGTACTGAGGGATTGCCGCACTGTTAGAGGTTCAATACTGTGGGAGTCCTGCACTGTCAGAGGATCAGTACTGAGGGAGTGCCGCACTGTCAGAGGGTCAGTACTAGGGAGTGCCACACGGTTAGAGGGTCAGTACTGAGGGAGTGCTGCACTGTCAGAGGGTGAGTCCTGAGGGAGTGCCGCACTGTCAGAGGGTCAGTGCTGAGGGAGTACTGCACTGCCAGAGGGTCAGTAGTGAGAGAGTCCTGCACTGTCAGAGGGTCAGTAGTGAGAGAGTACTGCACTGCCAGAGGGTCAGTAATAAGAGAGTCCTGCACTGTCAGAGGGTCAGTGCTGAGGGAGTGCTGCACTGTCAGAGGGTCAATGTTGAGGGAGTGCCACACTGTCAGAGGGTCAGTGCTGAGGGAGTGCTGCACTGCCAGAGGGTCAGTAGTGAGGGAGTCCTGCACTGTCAGAGGGTCAGTACTGAGAGAGTGCCTCACTGTAAGAGGGTCAGTGCTGAGGGAGTGCCGCACTGTCAGAGGGTCAGTGCTGAGGGAGTGCCGCACTGTCAGAGGGTGAGTACTGAGGGAGTGCCGCACTGTCAGAGGGTCAGTGCTGAGGGAGTACTGCACTGTCAGAGGGTCAGTAGTGAGGGAGTCCTGCATTGCCAGAGGGTCAGTACTGAGGGAATGTTGCACTGTCAGAGGGTCAGTACCCAGAGAGTCCTGCACTGTCAGAGGGTCTGTACTGAGGGAGTGCCGCACTATCAGACAGTCAGTACTGAGGGAGTGATGCACTGTCAGAGGGTCAGTGCTGAGGGAGTGCTGCACTGTCAGAGGGTCAGTACTGAGGGTGTGCTGTGCTGTCAGAGATTCAGTCCTGAGGGAATGCATCACTGTCAGTGGGTCAGTACCGACAGAGTGCTGCACTGTCAGAGAGTCAGTAGTGAGGGAGTGCCGCACTGTCAGAGGGTCAGTACTGAGGTAGTGCTGCAATGTCAGAGCGTCACTACTAAGGCAGTGATGCAATGTCAGAGGGTCAGTGCGGACTGACTACTGCACTGTCAGAGGGTCGATACTAAAAGGAGTGATGCACTGTCAGAGGGTTAGTGCTGAGGGACTGCCGCTCTGTAGATGGTCAGTGGTAGTTTTGCACTGTCGGAGAGTCAGTACTGAGGGAGTGCTGCACTGTTGGAGGGTAAATACTGAGGGAGTGCCTCATTGATGGATGGTCAGTACTGGGGGAGTACTGTACTGTCAGAGGGTCAGCACTGAGGCAGTGCTGGGAGAGAGTGAGGCCTGTAGAGGCTTGTGATCAGAGTCAAAAAGTATGGTGCTGGAAAAGCATAGCTAGTCAGGCAGCATCTGAGGAGCAGCAGAGTCGATGTTTCAAGCATAAGCTCTTGATGAAGAGCTTATGATCAAAACGTTGACTCTCCTGCTCCTCAGATGCCACCTGATTGGCTGTGTTTTTCCAGCACTGAGAGAGTGCTGCACTGTCAGACAGTCAGTGCTAAGGGAGTGCCGCACTGCCAGAGGGTCAGTCCGATGGGAATGGCTGAGTATTGTACTCCACTGCCACCTGATGAAGGAGCAGCGCTCCGAAAGCTAGTGTTTCCAATTAAACCTGTTGGACTATAACCTGTAGCTGTGTGATTTTTAACTTTGTGCACCCCAGTCCAACACTGACATCTCTAAATCTTGGGTTTCCGGATTACTAGATTAGTGACAATACCATCGAGCCACCATCTCCCCATCTCTGCATACAGCTCTACAAATTGCACAGATTGCATAGATAGCAGAATCATTTTGACAGGGTAATTGGTATGTTCATAACTAGTGGTCACAATTTCATGCCTATCAATGAGAGAGCTTGGAGCGAGAAACCTCTTTACTCAGAGAGTTGTTAGGATTTGGAATGCGATCCCTGGGAGAGTGGAGGAGCTGGATTCCATTGGGTATTTCAAAAGAGCATTGGACATATATGTGAAAGTAGTTTTGAGAATGATGGAGCTAGGACTGGGAGTGGGAAAACCTGGGTAGCTCTTTTGAGACCTGGTACAGACATGATGGGCCGATTGGCCTCCTATGCTATAAAATCCTATGATTCTAAAATGCTCTAAAACAGTTTATGGCAAATGAGCACTTTTTGCTTACTTTTTTTTGGTTACTGTTGTACTTTAAGAATTGTAGCAGCATGTTCCCACAAAAAAGCAACAACACCAAGGCCAGGCAATATGGTTTAGTGATGGTGACTGTGGGGTAAATATTGTCTGAAACACAGGGGATAGATTCTCCCACACTTGCGAGGGAATGGTCAGCAGAGAGGGCAGAATCAGTTTTCATATTTTGTCTGAAAGATGTCACCTTTGACAGTGCAGCACTCCCTCAATACTGGGCTGAGGTGTCAGCCTAGAATTCATGCTCATATCTCAGGAATGGGACTCAGACAGACAACCTCATGACTCAGGGGCTATCACAGGGCCAGGTTTAAATGGGTCGACCGGTGGGACTGGAGTCATCAGCAATTCAAGTGAGTAATTTTGTGGGGAGTCAGAAGGGGAAATCGCAGAGGTGGTTATTGTGCTTCTTAGGGAAAGGTACCGGATGTTAGCAGAATAATTAGCTGAGGCAGGAATTGGGAGTATTGCTGATATTTAGTAGTATTCTGAAGCCAGGGTACCTTGAGATCCTGTCCCTTGTCGAGCACAGCTGCAGTTCATAGTTAGCTTGACAGTTTTTAAAATCTAATCTTGTTTGTGTAGAGTGTTCTCTACACTAAAATAATAGATGTTGAAAGAGGAGGGGGTTGAATAAGAAGAACAAACTGTCAAGATTCCTCTGATATTGCTCTTGTCAGTAAGATTCATTCAGATCTGGCTATTTGCCAAATTGACATCTCATTCTTTGTCTGTCTGTACCTCCCTAGTTCCTATTATCTCTCTGTCTCTACAACAGATTCTCTGCA
Source organism: Chiloscyllium punctatum (assembly GCF_047496795.1). Taxonomy (NCBI): domain Eukaryota; kingdom Metazoa; phylum Chordata; class Chondrichthyes; order Orectolobiformes; family Hemiscylliidae; genus Chiloscyllium; species Chiloscyllium punctatum. Next base: position 131,305,907 of record NC_092745.1, read on the forward strand.
TGACAGGGAACACATTGATTGAACATCTGTATCAGATCGATAGCCAGTCCATTATTGTCAGTGTAATACTTCACATTTTGAGAAAAGACTGTGAAATTCTGTGACTTGTAAAACTGAAAGTGATTTGAATAATTTCAAAGTATAATTTCAGTTGGCTGAATAGCTGGTTTGCAATGCAAAGTGATACCAGCAGTACTTTTCATTTCCCTGATCAGCTGAGGTTAGCATGAAGGAATACCCTTCTCAACATCTCCTGTTGCCTGATGTGTGGTGACCCTCAATCATCTTTCCCTCTCTATCTAACAAGAGAGTAGCCCTATGGTCCTCTGGGACTATGGTGACATTACTTTTACACCACCTTTTATATCATGTGACTTTAACATTCTATTCCGTTTTTTTCAGTAAGGTAATTTTGAGGGAAGGATGTTGAATGTCAGTCTTTACATCTACAGAGCAACCAAATGTTTAAAATGACAAATTTATTAGGAATGGCATTTTAAATTGCTCTTTATCTACATGTATAACTTAAACTTTCTAAGGGAGAAGAATCAATAAAAAGACAACAATTCTGCTGCCCTCTGTAACAGTAAGGTTAGTTGTAGTGAGTGTTTTGTTGAATCAGGGCTGATTATCCAACAAAGAAACTTTTATTACCTTTAATTAAGCCATCAGTAATAAATCATTGCAGTGTAATCCTCAACAGCAGAGAGCCAGAAGTTCAATGGCTCTGACTGTGCTCCATTGTGCTGACTCCTATTTTTGAAAATATTCAGATCACTTTCAATCTTACAGGTCACGGAATTGAAAACAGTCTTTTCTCAAATTTCTACCTCAACTACTCAGATGGTCAGGGGCAGAAACAAGTTCCTCTCCAAGTCACGTAGCCATTTTTTCACTGTCACTGAGTCAAAGTCCTGGCACTCCCTCCCTAACAACACTGCGAGTGTCCCTACACCACACTGCATTACTGTGGTTCAAGTAGACAGCTCACCACTACCTTCTCAACAGCATTGAAATCTACATCCTGTAACTGAATAGATAAAAAATAAAATTACTGCTGGAGGTGAAACAAATGATTGAGTGATAGATATTTGCTTCATGTTGCGTGATCTGAAAATCTGAAAGGGTTAATGTTGGAAACATAGGGCTGAATCTTGCCAGAAATTGGCTCAGTGTAATGCTCATCATTTTCACGGAAGGTGTCTCTTCTTGAAGCCTAGTGAGTTTTAGTGCATGATCATCCCCAAATCACCTCTTTAACAGGTGGATATATTTAGCACTGCTGGGAAATCTGTGATCCCTGATGCCAGGCCATCTTTAAAGGTTGTTCTCCATTTGGTCAAGTCTTTTCTGTCTGAAGCTGCTCTTCACGGTTCATGACCTTTGTCTCAGAAATAACAGGTAAGGGGAAAGTGTCGCCTGTTTTGTCAATAAGGACCTAGATGTCTGAGTGCACAAGGTAGTGCAGATGACAGTCATTCCTCATTCCCTAAGACTGGCAGAGGAGGCCCCAGCAGCAAACCCTGCTAGTCAGGTCCAAGGTTATCACCAGGTCACTGCAGTATGAACTGTCTGGAGGACACCAGTAGTGTAGGAGAAAGGTCAATGATCTTGTCAGTTCTGCCAGGCTAAGCACCATCTTTGCTGACACTCACCCCCTGTCTGTTCTGCTGCTCCCACCTCCCACTAATGTGCACTCTCACTATTACAAGCAACATCTTTCCTCACTTGCTGTCCTGCACTGATATCGGAGACTTGACTCACTGTGCCAGGAGCCCCTGACTGAAGTCTCCATTGACGTGACTGAGGACTCACTCCTCTTAGATGTTTAGGCATGGCTGTTGGTCAGAGCACAGGTAGTGTCTTTCCCACATAAGCTGCTGACTCTTGGTGAGATTGATGTTCATGTCCTTGACCAGTTTCTGCTGACAACAATAAAAAGCTGCCTGGTTTTGTATCTGCACCAAAAAGCAAGGCAAGACAGAAATGCAGTGAACCTGTTGGTTCTGACTGAGAGGGCAAAGCACAAAACTTCATGGCAGAGATGCTGTGTGCATCCAAATAGGCTCAAAACGAGGGAATACTAAGAGAATGATAGACTCCCAATAGTGTGGAAGCAGGCCATTTGGCCCATCAAGTCCATTCCCCTGCACTCCCCATGGCTAATTCACCTGGCCTACACATCCCTGGACACTAAGCATAGCCAATCCATCTAACCTGTACATCTTTGGACTGTGGGAGGAAACCAATGCAGACACAGGGAGAACATGCAAGCTTTGTGCAAACAGTCACTTAAGGGTGGAATGTGAGACAGCAGTGCTATCCACTAAGCCACCACGCCCACTCCTGAAGCCTGTTCCGTTCTGTGAACCTGTCCAAGTACACACAGTACCCTTGAGCAGCATTGCAATGAGAAATGTGTTGTAAGTGGATCAGAAATGTATCATGTGGGTGTGGTGAGTCTGGTATGTGTTGTATTCCAACAAGTGGTGGGTATTTATGCAATACCTTGTTAAGTCTCATGAGCGATCCATCCTGTCCCACTATGAACTAACCCTTAGATTCAATCTATAAAAGGGGACTGGGGGAGTTGGTGAACTTAGTTGACTGGATGGCTGATTTGTGATGCCAAAAGCAGGGGTTCAATTCCCACACTAGTTGAGGTTAGCATGAAGTACTCTCCTTCTCAATGTTGCCGAAAGTGTGGTGCCGCTCAGGTTAAACTCATTACTAGTCATGTCTAATGAGAGATGAGTCTCTGGGACTATGACGACTTTATGGGGAGATGACACCATACTGGTAGACGTCACTAGTTACACAGTGAACCAGAGAAATACACTAGGGTCAAGGGTTCAAATCCTACTATGGCAATTAGTGGAATTTAAATTCAATTAATTCAGTTGGAATTAATGGTGAGACCATGAAGCCATCATTAATGGTGAGACTGTGAGGTCATCATTAACAGTTAGACAGTGAGGTCATCATTAATGGTGAGACCATGAATCTATCATTAACGGTGAGACAGTGAGGCCATCATTAATGGTGAGACCATGAATCTATCATTAACGGTGAGACAGTGAGGCCATCATTAATGGTGAGACCATGAATCTATCATTAACGGTGAGACAGTGAGGCCATCATTAATGGTGAGACCATGAGCCATCATTAATGGTGAGACCGTGAAGCCATCATTAACGGCGAGACTGTGAGCCATCATTAATGGTTGCATGTCAGAGGGTCTCCTTGTGCATCTGCTCTTGGGCTTGGCCAAAGTGGCCATGGAGGGGTTCATTGTGCCTGATTGTATGCCCATCCATCAGAACTTGGGCGTCCCTGGAGAGGGAGCATGTGGTGCTTACAGACACACAGAGACCAGTGGGCATTGCAGAGACTGGAATGTATCATCACCCAAGATATTGTCATTTTGATTCAATAGGCTTCAATTCCCATCTATCAGTTTCTGTTAGCTGTTAGTGTGGACTTTTGTTAGTGCCCTGACAGGGCTCTCTAACCCAGCTTTGGCTTGCTTTAAAAGAGTGAAAAGGAGGATTGGGGTAATCGGTCAGCTCAATTGGCTGGATGGCTGGTTTGTGATGCAGAATGATACCAATAGTGCAGTGTCAATTCCTGCACTGGCTGAGATTACCATTGAAGGTCTTGAACTTGTCCATCGCCTGAGGCACGGTAGTGGTCAGATTAAACTTAGCACCTCTCACCATCTCCTTCTCTAATGAAAGAGTAGCTGTGTGGTCCTCTGGGGCGATGGTAACTTTAATTACTTAGAGTTCGGAATAAAGATGAGCGATGGAATTTTCAGTGCCCCATTAAGGGATGTTGAATTTGATTTAGATTGTTTAAAGAGTAGGAAGGAGGTCTGCTTCAGCATTCTACTCCAACCGTTATCTGTTACTAATTGGTTTCTCAGCACACTCACATGGGTCCCCACACTTCACTTTAACATCCTCCTGGTCTGTTTCTGAAGGTGAATTATTGCATGATTGAGCTAACACGTATCAGACATCTATCTTTTACAGGAAAACCATCTGGAGCATCACATACAGTTCAACTCCTTCCATTCTCTAATTCTGACAATTGATCAGTGGGAAATGTCAGCATCAGCCCTATCTCTCCACATCATCGAGTGCATCATTAAGAAGAACATCTATTTCATAATCTGTCTAACTAGTTGGAGAGGTGCACTTCCTGCATTTCTGTTCCCTAATTACAAATCTTCACATTCTGCAACTGGAGATATTTGGCTTTGGTTGTATATCTTGTTGGATTATAAACCGGGAACTTTGACACAAAGCGGTTTGAGCCTTTGCTGTAGAGATGGTGCCTGAATGGATTGTAGGTGTAGTCTGTAACCCCAAAGTACAGAATAAAGCAGGATGACATTCTATTGGAATTTTAACAAGTGAGGAATTATCACATTTACAGGCACAGTTTTTGAAAGGAATGCATTATTGTGTAACGAGATGATAATCTATGTGATAGTCTTTTACCTCAATTTAAGGACTTTCAAAACCTTCGTGAGGGAGTGGTGTACAACCACATTTTCAGACTGTTAGGAATGAAAGCTGTTCAGACAATTTACCAGACAGTACATTGTAACATTCTCACCTCTCACAGATTCTGCATTGCCCTTGGCAGAAATGTGAAGATTTAGTGGTTTGGGGATGAGTGGAGTGGGGGGAGGGAAGGGTTTTGATGGAGTTTGATTTATAATTTCCAAGCCAAAACTAGCAACACACTGACAGGCTGCCATCCCAAAAAGTCAAAAAGTGCAGCTATCTGCCACTCCCACCATTAGGTTTTGCAATCAGCAAAATGAGATAACAGCCAACAGATAGTTTATCGTCTGGTTACAAAAGAATGTATTCCTTCAGATCACTGCACTTGTGAATAAATTCTCTTCTGGCCATTCTTCATAATCTCAAACAACAACCCAGTTTTGTCCTTTCTATCAGACACTGAGGATGTATTGTCCAACCATCAACCAATCATCCAAAAAAAGCCTTCTGACAAAGGGTTACTATACGCAAAAGGTTGACTCTGCCTCTCTCCACAGATGCTGCTAAACCTGCTAAGTTTCTCCAACACTTTGTTTTTGATTCAAACCCTTGATGACTTCACTGAAGCACCAATCCTTCTCCGTTCCTGCCAATCTCATGTTGACAGAGTGTGTACAACATGCAAACAGGACAGCCTAGCCCATGAGCTCCAGGCTAGTGTTTTTGTGAGCAAAAACTGTTAATAAAGCACAGTATCCTAGATTTAGGCTAGGACAGATGCATCAAGTATAAAAGCAACATATTCAAACACACAACTAGGGATACTGGCCATCGGAAGCAAAACAGAAAGTTCAGGGTCACTAAGTTCAAAATATTAACTCTGCTTTTCTATGCACAAATGCTGTCAAATCTGCTGAGCTTCTCCAGTGTTTTCGGTTTTGTTTCATATATAGTTCAACTGGATCATTGCTTATCTTTTGTTTTTTTGCTTATTACTTTGGCAAATGACCTGGTTTGGAGCTGTTCAAAATTAGCTCCTTATGCTTCAACTGGCTATTTTAGTTTATGCATCCTGCAGTGTGCAGCACTCATAGAGTCATATAGCGGTACAGCACGGAAACAGTCGGTTCAACCCATCCATGCCAACCAGATATCCGAGCCCAATCTAGTTCCATTTGCCAACACTTGGCCCATATCCCTCTAAACCCTTCCTATTCGTATTCTCATCCAGACGCCTTTTAAATGTTGTAATTGTACCAACCTCCACCACTTCCTCTGGCAGCTTGTTGCACACATGCGCCACCCTCTGTGTGAAAAAAGTTGTCCCTTAGGACCCTTTCCCCTCTCACCTAAACCAATGCCCTCTAGTATTTGACTCCCCCACACTGTGAAAAAGACCATGTCTATTTATCCTATCCATGCCCCTCATGATTTTATAAACCACTATAAGATCACCCCTCAGCCTCCGATGATCCAGGGAAAATATCCTCAGCCTATTCAACCTCTCCCTATAGGTCAAATCCTCCAACCCTGGCAACATGCGTAAATCATTTCCGAACCCTTTAAAGTTTCACAACATCCTTCCTATTGCAGGGAGACCACCAATTGAAATTGGTAACAAAACGCTGGTCACAAGCTTCCTCATGCTTGAGGCAGTTGTAAATTAGCTCTCTCCTCACCCTTCAAATACCACATCACCCCTAACCCAGTGCATGTGCCCAAAGTTGAACTGTGCAAACATAAAGTGTAACATGATATGACTTTCACGGAACCTTACAGTCCACTGGCAGGCCAGTTGATTCATCATGCCCTGGTGGTTAGCCAATGCTACCAGATTAGTTCTATTCCTCTGGCCTCTCCTCACAGATTTGCATTTGTGTAACACCCTTTTGAGTATTTCTCCAACTTCCTTTTGATAGTTTTAAATAATCTGCCTCCATTGGTCTTTCAAGCAGCACATTCCAGACCACCACAACTGGCCATGTAAAACCAAAACAAATCCTCTCATCTCAGCCTCTGGATCTTAAACCTGAAGTGAGTTCTCTGAAAGGTTAAAAGAGTGTTTTTCACATAACGCAATCTATTTCTATCGTCTGCGGGGAATATATTGTTGGATTGAGTTACACGCTCGGAGCCACGTAAAGAAAATAGATGGTGAATTCAAGGGGTTTCTTTTTGCAAACTGGTCACTGAAGTAACGTGCATTGTAATTTTTCAATGGCATGGTGGCGTCAGATAAACGGACAAAGGAATTTCTATGATTTACAACATCTGTTTTGCATCGTGCCCACTAAGCATTCCACTCTTGGCTTGTTCCTCGTGGTTACAGACTCCCATAAAGGAGTCCAAAGGAACATCTGCCACGCAAGTAAGCCAGGCACATTGTGTGTGAGAGCAGACAAGAATCCCTGAGCACGGTCTCAGCCAGCAGTCACCTCAGTAATTTACGGCAGGAGGGCAGAAGCAATCCCTAAACTCACATTGGGATCAGATCCATGGTAACAGCTCGATCAATCGCAATAATGCCAACAGCAAAAAATACCAGCAAATGAAACCGGAGCTCCGGAAATCTGAGGTTTAAAAAAAAATCAGAATTGCTGGAAATAACCCAGCCGGCGAAACCCTCCGAGTCTATTTACAACAGAAATCAAATGGTTCCTGTCACAGCTACATTGTGCATCACTCATGGCAAATTATTTACAATGCTGCATGCAATATGTGTTGTTTAACTGTCCGTCAGACTCCATTTCCCTGTCAAAAAGAAGCTTGGAGATGCTCCCATTCAGTGAGAGCTTAAACCACGCAACTGAAACAGGATTCTATTTTTCTGCAAATGGAAGTTATGCTCTTCCTGCAGAGAGCCGGAGCTAGAGCACACAGCTCTGTCCTGGGCTCTCCCCAACTCCATCAGGAAGGAGTTACTGGCCTTAGAAAGGATGTAGTGCAGATTCACCAAAAATAATACATGGTATAAAAGGGTTAAATCAGAAGGACAGCTGCAGAGTAGGGTTGTGTTCTATAAAACTAAAATTACATTAAACTTTCTTAATTTATCAGGCAGTGTATCCAATATCCAGTAATGGATGTGCAAACATTTCTTCCAATTGCATATTGGGAATACTGAAGCCATTGTTTTCAGTCCTCCCTATCGGAACTCCATTTCCTAGCTCTTGACTGCATCTCCCTCCCTGGCAACAGTCCGAGATCAAGTCCATCTGCTTGTAACTTCAGTGTCACATTTGACTGGGAGATAAGCTTCTGACTTGCCAATCATGCCATCTCTAAGAGAATCTATTTCCACATCAATAACATTGCTCAATTTCACAGTGTTTCAGCTCATCTGCTGCTGAAGCCCTCGTCCATGCCTTTGTTACCTCCTTTGAAAAGTTATTCACCTCCACAGAGATCATAGAAATTTGACAAGCTAAAATTTCTTCCAGCTAAATATCAGGAAGACTGAAGCTCTGGCATTTTGCCCTCTGTCCAAATCCGGTTTTACTCAACCCTTTCAGTCCCTGATAACTGCCTTAAACCAAACAAGACCATTCGCAACTTTGATGTTGTGTTTCCCTTGAGTTGATCTTTTGATCGCAAATCTGGAAGATCACCAAGCCTTCAACATCACCCCTGTAGCATTGCACTAATCTCCTCCTGTGTCGAGAGTATGGTGCTGGCGAAGCACAGCAGGTCAGGCAGCATCCGAGAGTCGAAGTTTTGGGCTGGAGGCCTTCATCAGGAAGCCCTTTGGATTCTGCCTGACTTGCTGTGCTTTTCCAGCAAAACACTCTTGATTCTGATCTCCAGCATCTGCAGTTCTCACTTTCTCCTAATTTTCTCCTACCTCAGCCCATGTGCTATCGAAACACTTATCTAGACCCTCTCTTCGTCCAGTTTCGACTATTCCAAAACTATTGCAGCACATCAAACCTGAACTCACTGAAAACCCTGCTTCTCATTTAGTAGAGCACTCCAAATCTCATTCCCCTATCACCCCTATACTTGCTGACCTACACAGGCTTCTTCAGAAACGTCTTCAGCCAGAGAGTGGGGAATCTATGGAATTCACTGCCACAGAAGGCTGTGAAGACCAGGTCATTGAGTATATTTAAGTCAGAGATAGATAGGCTCTTTATTGTCAAGGAAATCAGGGGTTGTGGGGAGAAAGAGGGAGAATGGGGTTGAGAAACCTATCAGTCATGATCAAATGGTGGAGCAGACTGGATGGGCTGAATGGCCTAATTTCTGCTCCTATGCCTTATGGTCTTATCCAACAGCATGCATTTTTAAATTTATCATCTTTATTTTCAAATCCACCCATTGACTCACTCCTCTTGGTCTCTGTAATCTTCTCCAGCCCAAAGCCCTCCAAACTCTCTGGCCTTATCTAATTGTGGCTCTTGCTCATCCACGATTTCTATTGTTCTACCTTTGGCAGTCACACCTTCATTTATCTGAGCCCCAAACTCAGGAATTCTGTCCCTAAATCTGACTCTTTCTCTCTCTCTCCTCAATGAAGCTTCTCCTCAAAACCTACTGTTTTGATCAAGTTTTTTGTCACCTTTCCTGATTTTTCCTCAGATTTGCTGGATGCCAATAAAATTAGAAAAAGCTTTTATGCACCTTGGGCTGTTTCACTACGTTAAATATATAACGTAGATAGAAGTTGTTGTTAGTAATCAGCCCCTGGTTTAGGATCACTCTAGTTACTGTTTAGTTTTCTGTCTCATTTGATCCACCATTTCTTCTGGGTTCTTGGTATTTTCACTGTCAGTGAGCCGTGCCGAAACCAAGGGTGACTGACGGCAGTCACTGGGATGTGAACTAATTGCATTTGCAACAGCATGCACAGTACAAAGATAAATCAGAGAAACAACTTCCATGAAGGTATGCACACCAGCTAGCTTTATCCTTTGATGGCATCGCAGTCTCAAATCATCTGGAATACTGTTGACAGATGACACAATGGGGGATGTCTGGGCCTGTTGTCAGCTCGCTCATTCCTGCCCAGACTCCAGGAGAGGACCTGCCTGCATTGAGGCATCAGGTCCCCCATGCACCTATTTAAATGACCTGATGCCTGTTTTAAGAGAGCACCAGGAATTTTCACTCAGACATTTTAAGGCATCCCCAAGTGATGGGGGTGAGCAAAAGACTTCACAACTCTGAAATTTAATTGTGCCCAATGTTTTTTATTTATGTTTAGGATGTGGGTGTTGCTGACTGGTCAACATTTATTGTCAGTCCCTGGTTGTTGTTTAGAGATGGTGCTGAGTTGCTTTTTCGAACTGATACTCACCATCACCTTCTCAAAGGGCAACTAGGACTGAGCAATAAATGCTGGCCCCACCAGCGATGCTCATGTCTCGCAAGTGAATGAAAAAAAAACTTTGCATAAATAGTTCTGGTCTCAATCCAGTTCTTGTTTTCCTGATCTGAAATGACCATCATATCAAAACTGTACTAGCCAATCAAAAACATATTTTTAAAGTCAAAAAGCGTGGTGCTAGAAAAGCACAGCTGGTCAGGCAGCACCCAGGGAGCAGGAGAATCGACATTTCGAGCATATGGAATGTGTTGAAGAGATTATGTTTGAAATGTTAACTCTAATGCTCCTCAGAAGCTGCCTTTCTGGCTGTGCTTTTCCAGCACCACACTCTTTGACTCCGATCTCCAGCACCTGCCGTCCTCACTTTCTCTCATTTTTTAAAAAAATCTCTATACTCGCCATTTCTTCACTTGAAGAGTAATTTCTCCATGAAGCTCGATATTTATTGTTCAGGTTTGGCACTCCTTCAGTAGTTGTTGTGGTAAGCTGTCTCTTTCGATTGAGGAGCCTGTCCACTCAGCATCATGGCTTTTTGCTGTGGATCTTCATGTGATGGAATAGGTTGCCTGTGTAGGAAAGGCAAAGTTACAGTGACCATGAGGGATTTCAATATGCAGGTAGACTGGGAAAATCAGGTTGGCAGTGGATTGCAAGAAAAGGAATTTGCGGAATGTCTACAAGATGGTTTTTCAGAGCAGCTTGTGGTGGAGCCCACTAGGGAACAGGCAATATTGGATTTAGTGTTATGCAATGAAGCAGACTTGATAAGGGAGCTTAAGGTGAAGGAACATTTAGGAGGCCGTGATCATAATATGATTGAATTTACTCTGCGATTTGAGAGGGAGAAGATAGAATCAGAGGTAACAGTATTACAGCTGAATAAAAGGCAACTACAGAGGCATGAGGGAGGAGCTGGGTAGAACTGACTGGGAGAGGAGCCCAGCAGGAAAGACAGTGGAACAGCAATGGCAGGAGTTTCTGAGAGTAATTCAGGAGACACAGCAGAGATTCATCCCGAGGAAAAAGAAGCATGGTACAGGAAGGATGAGGCAACCATGGCTGACTAGGGAAGTCAGGGATAACATAAAAGCAAAAGAGAAAGCATGTAATGTAGCGAAGGGCAGTGGGAAACCAGAGGATTGGGAAGCTTACAAAGACCAATAGAGGGCAACAACAAAAAGGAGGGAAAAGATTAAATATGAGAGTAAGCTAGCCAGTAATATGAAGAGTTTCTTTAGCAAAATAATGGGCAAAAGAGAGGCAAAAATGGGCATTGGGCTGCTGGAAAATGACACTGGAGAGATAGTAGTGGGGAACAAGGAAATGGCTGAGACATTGAATAATTACTTTGCGTCAGTCTCCACGGTGGAAGACAAGAGTAATATCCCAAAACTTCAAGACAGTGAGGGGGCAGCGGTGACTATGCTGGCCATCATCAAGGAGAATGTGCGAGAAAATCTGAAAGGTCTAAAGATGGATAAACCACCTGGACCAGATGGACTACACCCTAAGGGTGACAGCTGTAGAGATAGTGCAGGTGTTAGTGGTGATCTTTCAGGAATCTCTAGAATCAGGAAGGGTCCCAGAGGACTGGAAAATCACTAATGTGACACCCTTGTTTAAAAAGGGAGCAAGGCAAAAGATGGGAAATTATAGACCAATTAGCCTAATCTCGGTCGTGGCTAAAGATCCTGGAATCCATTGTGAAGGATAAGATTACTGTTTATTTGGAAGTGTATGGTAAAATAGGGCAGAGTCAGCATGGTTTCATCAAGGGGAGGTCATGCCTGACAAATCTGCTAGACGTCTTTGAGGAAGTAATGAGCAGGTCAGACCAAGGAGAGCCAATAAATGTTATCTACCTGGAATTCAAGAAGGCTGCACAAGAGGTTACTGAGTAAGGTAAGGGCCCATGGTATTTAGAGGCAAGGTGCTCACATGGATAGAAGCGTGGCTGTCTGGCAGAAAGCAGAGAGTGGGGATAAAAGGGTCTTTCTCAGGATGGCAGCCAGTGACAAGTGGTGTTCCACAGGGCTCAGTGTTGGGACCACAATTGGAGAAATCTGAGTTCATCCCTTGTGGTTGGAGGGTTCCTAGGCGGTTCCTTGAAGAAGCTCTCTTCCTCCCTCTACACCGCCTAGGAACCCTCCAACCACAAGGGATGAACTCAGATTTCTCCAGTTTCCTCATTTCCCCTCCCCCCACCTTGTCTCAGTCCCAACCCTCGAACTCAGCACTGCCTTCCTAACCTGCAATCTTCATCCTGACCTCTCCACCCCCACCCCCACTCCGGTCTATCACCCTCACCTTTACCTCCTTCCACCTATCGCATTTCCAACGCCCCTCCCCCAAGTCCCTCCTCCCTACCTTTTATCTTAGCCTGCTTGGCACACCTTCCTCATTCCTGAAGAAGGGCTCATGCCCGAAATGTCGATTCTCCTGCTCCTTGGATGCTGCCTGACCTGCTGTGCTTTTCCAGCAACACATTTTCAGCTCTGATCTCCAGCATCTGCAGTCCTCACTTTCTCCTCCCATATCTCAGGAAGGATGTACTGGCCCTGGAGCGTATTCAGAAGAGGTTCACAGGAATGAAAAGCTTAACATATGAGGAATGTTTGAGGACTCTGGGTCTATACACAATGGAGTTTAGGAGGATGAGGGTGGGGGGGGGGGGGGGGGTGCGAGATCTAATTGAACCTTACAGAATAATGAATGGCCTGGACAGTGTAGATGTTGGGAAGATGTTTCCATTGGTAGGAGAGACTAGGACTAGAGGGCACAGCCTCAGAGTAAAGGGGAGACCTTTTAGAACAGATATAAGGAGAAACCTCTTCAGTCAGAGAGTGGGGAATCGATGGAGTTCACTGCCACAGAGGGCTGTGGAGGCCAGGTTATTGAGTGTATTTAAGACTGAGATAGGTTCTTGAGTGTCAGGGGGATCGAGGGTTACAGGGAGAAAGCAGAAGAATGGGCTTGAGAAACTGATCAGAAATGATTGAATGGCGTAGCAGAGTGGATGGGCTGAATAGTCCAATTTCTGCTCCTATGTCTTATGATCCTATGGTCTAATGGTCTATGACTCATGGATCTTCGAGCAGGCCACCCCACAAGCCAGTGGGATGCAGAGGACAGGTTTGTCTTCCTTTCCTTCTTTTCTCTGATGCTGCCGTGCCTCATGATCAAGGTGTTTGGACTAAAGCTTGATGCAGTGTGAAGGAGAAGTTGTCACCATTTTTGAACCTCCTCCCAGTCATTAATGTCAACGCTGTTCAGCTTCAAGGAGAGCTTTAGGGTGTTTTTGAAACATTTTCTTTCTCCTCCACTGGAATGCTAGAGTCAGGAAAGCATGTCATGGCATTAGAGATACTTTTCTGTGTCCAGCCATACCGTTGTTGTTGGGTTTTTTCGGAGTTTTATGTGAAGCCTTGTGCAATCAACCTCAAGCATTCGTTTGACAGCCTTTCCATTGAACCAGGAGAACATAATGGAGGCACAGATAGTGACAAGTCTCATGGCAGTAAGAGAGTGTGGCTTCAGCTGTTGTGCACACTGGGTCTTCTGCTGAAATCACCTGGTGAATGGTGTCCTTTTAGGAGATGTGCTGCCAAGGTCAGTGAGATACTCAACATATTGCGGAGTCTCTCCTTCAACTCCGATACGATGTATTAAACATTAACATTAAACTGGTGGAATAATACACTGACTAGGTTCAGGTTTATATAAGTTTTGTTTAAGCAGCTTTCAAAGCCAGGCTCCATCCCTAGAATGCAAACTTGAAGAGAATGAGAGTACAGTGCCAGTCTGGTGCAGAGTCATCTGCAAACTGTAAATCATGTATGTCCATAGGGTTCTGAGGTTTTAAATACTCCATCTGAACAGTATTTAACACTGATACCAAAGGGCAGTTGATCTTTTATGAAGTGAATAACCATTATCTGAAAGATTATAAATTGTCTGGGGGCTATCACAGCGTCTGGATTTTGTAAAGGAATGTTTCAGATCAGCCACTCAGAGCAGTTACAGTCACAGCATCGTGTAGCAATTGCAGCATTGTGATGCTGCCCTATTTGGATCTTAGACATCCAAATCTCTGGAACACAATCCATGCAGTCTGGTGATTTACTGAGACAAATGTTTTAATGGAGCAATGACATCTTGGCTTGTTCTCGACATTTTTCTTGGATTTGTTTGGCAGTGAACATCATATCAGAGGTTCAGGTGGAAAGACACACTTTGTCTTTGATCAGATTTCCTCAGCCACTGCAAGCAGATGATGCAGGAGGATACAGGTCACAGGACAAAAGGCTATTTTCCTCAAATCTCTGAAGTGGATTTCAATCCAAACGCTGAGAGGCCCTCACTGAGTCACAGTGACACTAAGGGTCTGGTGGGACAGAGATGTTAAAGAAAATGGCTCTTGTTCCACGAAAATATTCAAGCAGCAGGTTTTTAGATGTTTATGGTCAGTGAGGGAGGGGGAGGCCCAGCAAGAGAACATTGGTTTCAATGATGGCTGGGTTACGTAAGGAATGAGCACAGCTTCCAGCACCACTAATCCAGTATTTGGTTTTCAGCATCTGCAGTCATTGTTTTTACCTACGTAAGGACTGAGTTATCTTACCCACAAGTCTTGAAGAGACATCCTTAATTGTATTAAAATAAACGGTAACATCTTGTTTACTAGTAAACTGGAGTTTTCTAGATTTAAAATGGCTGCTATTGACAACAGAATGTGCAAGTTGGCCAAGTTTTAGAAATTTATAGAAGTTTCTAGTGGACAAAGCCAACCCATCACTGTTGTGAAATTTCTCACCTGTAATTACAGGAACAGTGCAATTTTAGCAGGACAATGAGTAAACAAGTCTTCTGTCTCCAAACCTGAACCCGAAACATTGATTTCGAAGCTCCTTGGATGCTGCCTGAACAGCTGTGCTCTTCCAGCACCACTAATCCAGAATTTGGTTTCCAGCATCTGCAGTCATTGTTTTTACCTTGATAACAAAAGGAGATTAGTCAAACCTTGTTATGCCTGAACTGGCACTAACAGCCCCAGAGCTATTTCCTACAATACAAAACTGGTTTTCACTACAGACATCAAAACTGCTGCATTTGGTTCAACTGCCTCATTCAAGAATTCTGTAATATGACTGAAATTTATGCTCTTTGAGTAGTTTTATTTGTATGTTTATGAACGGTTGTATCAGTCTGCTTTTTAACATCTGAGCAGAGGACAATCAGCAGCTCCAGACTCATTTAAAGCCTGCCTCTATCCTCAATCTCTCTTGAAACTTATTGTTTGGAAAAAAAAGTCTGCTCACTGTCTGAAAAATAAAATAAATCCCAATCTACAAGGATTAAATTATTGAACCTTCAACTGTATCCATCTACATCTGAGCTCCTATGAAACGGGATTCTGCAAGATCAACCGACTGTAAAAACCTTCACTGCACATTGACTTACTGCTTGCTGATCCACATGAATTAATGCCCAAAGTTTTTTTTGAGCTGTTCATAATTGTAACTTGTTTTCTTTCTTCTCTTGTATCCTTATATGTTTATGAGTGTGGGTGTATTTTGCAAACTATTCCCCTGGGTTTTGAATGCAATAAAAAAACTACTTTGTTCTAACTCTTGAGAATTTGCTGTGGATTATTCTTAAATTGGACTTTACAAACACAGAGTTTGGGAGAATTCTATTTTTAAAAGGGAAAAGAAATAAGAAACAAATTAAACACAACTACTGCTTATGGACAGAAGAGAACAAGTTATTCAGAAATATTCCATTGCTAATTGCTCTGATAGGGGCATGTAATGAATTAGAGTGACAGCCTGTGATCTCGATATTGGAGCATAGCACAGAGACCAAATGTGCATTACCATGTTCAAAAATCAGGAAGGTTACACTGGATCTTGAGGTATGTACAGCCATAGTGAGAACAACAGCAAATTGCATTTTTATAGCACCCTTAATGTCAGATGTGTTGTCAAACAATATCTGACAATCGATTGGAGATAGCAGATATTAGGAAAGGTCAAAGAGGTAAGTTTATAAGGAGCTTTGTAAAAGCTGGGAGAGAGAGAGAGAGGCTTAGGAGCTTACTATTGCAGAGCTTAGGTAACTAAAGACACACCAATGAAAATCAGCAATGTGAAAAGCCGGAACTGAAGGAGTTCAGAGATTGTGGTGGATTGTAGGGGCGGAGGTGTTTCCAGGATTGGGATGAGAGCAGGAAGCTCCCTGGCTTATTATTAGGCAAAGTTGAACAGGTCCAATTATCACCATTATTTACCTCAAGTTACAGTCTCAAAATATAATAATGCTATAAATCTCATAACTGTAACAACTCTGGCATCCTCCCAGTAACTCTTCTTTTCCCTGTGCTCCTTCCCCACCCCCACCACCCCTGGTTTTCATGAACACATGAACACCAGGTGATTTGTCCCTGTTCAGCATTCATATATCAGGAGACCTCGAAACGTTTTTTTTAAAACGTATGCTTTTATGAGATGTAAGTATCATTGACATGATGCCCATTTATAATTACTCTGAAACCAATTGGTTTGTTCCTGTCATTTCAGAGTCCACCGCATGGCTGGGTCTGGGGTTATCTGTAAGTTATTAAAATAAAGCAAACACCTGAGGATGCTAGGAATCAAAAACACAAATAGAAATTTCTGGAGAAATTGAGCAAGGCTGGCAGCATCTGTGGAGGGAAAACCGAGTTAATATTTCGAGTTCAGGCTGGCTTTCAATTCAAGTTTTATTAATTAATTGAATTCAAATTTCACCAACTGGAGTGATTTTAACGAGGTCAGCCAGGTGGACCTCATAGAATATGAGTTCCCTGATTGGGGCTGTTAATCTGCTCCAGTCAGGGAGCCCTGGATGACAGATAGAAACAGAGGTTCTTATTTCCCCGTCCAACTCTATTTTGATTTAGTCCCTACCCTCCCCTCCACTGTTTTGCTCACATTGCCCTTTGATGTGAAGGGCAGTGCTTGTCACTGGCCACTCAGGTGTTTTTCCTATTTTCCTGGTGGTGGAAATTGAATAAAGATTGGTGCACTTTGTGTCTCTCACTGTGTCTCACACCTGCACACACACACCATGGGTGCTGGGGAAAAAATAAGCACTACCGCAGTTAGGCGGTAGTGTGGGGGTTAATTAAAAAAGAAGGATGAAAAAAAAAGAAAAAAGAAATAAAAAATAAACAGAGGTTCTGTTCACTCTGAGAGCTGGCTGTGACAGAGCTGTACCAGAGTCATAGAGATGTGCAGCACAGAAACAGACCTTTTGGTCCAGCTTGTCCTTGTTCACCAGATATCCTAACCTAGTCTATTCCCAGTTGCTAGCATTTGGCCCATGTCCCTCCAAATGCTTCCTATTCATATATCCATCCAGCTGCTTTTTAAATGCTGTAATTGTACCAGCCTCCCCCACCTCTGGCAGCTCATTCCATACACACATCACCCACCGAATTAAACAGTTGCCCCTTAGGTTCTTTTTTAAATCTTTGTCCTCTCACCTTAAACCTATCCGTCTAATTTTAGATTATCCCACCTAAGGGTAAAGACCTTTCAAGGACTTTCCACATGGAAACGAAGTGTGAGTTGGTGCTGGGTATCCAGCCTCTATGGAGCTATTTCACCTTCCTATCTGGTGGGATTTGAACCCACATCACTGGACAATAGCCTGGACTTCTTAGACTACTGATCTAGTGACATTACCACAACACCATTGCCTTCCTTAAGGTGTGAAGGTACTGGCTGTGTGCAGTACATGAAGCTAAACCTTCAGGCTACCTCCCATTATCCACCACAAGTGAGTTCTTTAACTGTCATTAACTGTCTCTTACACAAGTGAACAGTCAGTCTGGGCTGGGGGTTTGTGGGCTCCACAAAACCCATTCACTTGCCTGCTTTAAATCGCTCAACAGGAATTCAGTCTCTTCGCAGCACCTTGTGTCTGACTGCCACCTAGTGACTGAAGGAATGAACTCCAGCAGCTCCAATAAACACAAGAATGTTTTTTTAAAGCAAGCACAACTCACATTAGAAGCTAAATATCTCAGTCACAGAAAGAGATCTAAGAGACTTAAAGCTCAGCTAAGGGCATGTATAAGTTCTCACGATAGACTGTAGTCTGGCAGCCCTGTAGCCTAAAGGGACTTGGGGAACTTGTTGTAACAGAGTCTGTGGCTTGTGTGTGTAGACTTTGTCTGGCACAGATGAAAATTGCTAATAATACATTACCCCAAACGAGAGGTCACGTTTTAATGAAACAATGTTGGAGCTAGAGGGGATTTTTGAGTGCAGTGTGGCTCTGCCACAGGCAGGCAAAGTTACAGAGTTGTTACGGGGCCTGTGTTGAAAGATTAGCTTCAGTTATGCAGGACATGTGTGGAGCCTGGATGATGTTTATTTTCCCCAAGCAGAACCGACTTGACCTTAAGCTTCTGAGGGTGATTCCCATCTCAAACCATGTGGAAATATTCCCTTGTCATGTTGTTACCCGTCGCTCTTTTCCTACATTCTGCCTGCAATAAAACGGTCCTCCAATTAGGAGAAAGACTTGCAGTTTGAGATCGGCAGTTTGAGATCGCCTTTCACAACCACAGGAATTTCTAAAGTTCTTTACAGGGAGCTAATTACAGTCAAGTTCCACCTTTCACGTGTCTGCTCTCTGTCTGTGAACTTTAATTTCCCTGTAAAACATACGCTGCACGTTTGTGAGTTGAACTTTCTCATTTCCATGGTCACCAAGAGGAAAGTGGTTAAGTGAACTCTTAACTCCTGGAGTAGAAAGCACACTGTTCTCCAAACCGTGCCTGTGTATTCACCATTGGTGAAGATGACCCTTCATGAGGTTTACTGTCAACAGTGGGACTTTACTGTACAGACTGGTTATGAGGGCAGTCACTGTTATAATGGAGGAAATGTGGCAGCCAAAATGTGCACAACAGGATCCCACAAAGAGTAATCAAAGAAATCGTCAGATCTTCTGTTTCTATGAGGTTGATTGAGGGATAAATATGGGCCAGAACACCGGGGAACACTCAGTGGTCACACATTCCTGTGTTTTTTACAAAGCTTTTTAAAACATAATTAATTCTTGAGATGTGGATACTGTTGACGCAGAACAGCATCTATTTTCCAGCCCTAACTGCCCTTGAACTGAATGGTTTGCTCAGCCGCTCTGGAGGCAATTAACAGCCAACCATGTTGCTGTGTGTCACATATGGGCCAGACCAGGTAAGAGCAGGAGATTTCCTTCCCTGAAGGACATTAATGAAGCAGATGGGTTTATAGAAAAATGCAGTCGCTTCATGATCTATTATGGCTAAGATTTGCACTTTATTGCAGATTTATTAGTTACCTGAATTGAATCACCAGGAGAAAGTGAGGACTGCAGATGCTGGAGGTCAGAGCTGAAAATGTGTTGCTGGAAAAGCACAGCAGGTCACGCAGATTCCTGAAGAAGGGCTCATGCCCGAAACGTCGATTCTCCTGCTCCTTGGATGCTGCCTGACCTACTGCGCTTTTCCAGCAACACATTGTCAGCTTTGAATCACCAGGAGTCAATGGCAGCTGGGGTAATTTAAAGTATGTCTGAGCTGTAAGGGACTTTACTGTCTTCTGTGGGTCACCCTAAGACTGCAGTGTCCTGCAGGATTGACGTGGATGATGTGGTTTGTGTTGATTGAAACATCTAAGATCGTGAGAAACTGGCAGGTTGGATGTGAAAAGGGTTGATGCAATCTTCAAAGCCCCTGAAGGTCATGGACAATGCAAAGAATGCCCAAGTTTCCAGTTTCCTTCCACCTCAGCAATCATTTCATAATTTTGATAATTATCATCTTCCGAAAGTCTCCACTGAACATGTTGCTGTCGCACTCACAGCCAGTGCAATCTAACCACGTGCAGAGTGAAAATGTTTGTCTCATGTCCCTGTTGCTCATCCCACCAATTACCTATTAACTCTTCCAGCTGTGGCAACTCTCTTTCAAACTTCTCTGCTGTTTTCAGTCACACTTGACACAAAAGATGATGTTTGGAATTGTTGGAAATCAGTAATCTCAACTTCAAGACATCTCTGCAAGAATTCCGCAGGATAGGTCCAACTATATACAGATGCTTCTTCATCATAAACATGGGAATGTTCACTGAAAATAACATAACATTCAGCACCATTCATAACCCAAATGCTGAAGCCGCCAATGCCCAAATGCAGCAAGCCCTGGACATTACCCAGGTGTGGGCTCACACGTAACAAGTTATATTTGCAACACACAATTGCCAGATAATTATCATCTCCAACTGAAGAGAATCTAACCATCTCCTCTTCACATTCAATGGCATCACCATCACTCAATCCCCTGTGAACTTCCTGGGGTTACTATTAACCAGAAAACAGAACTGCACCAACCAATATAAAGACAGCAGTGTTTGTAAACACCAACAAATGCAAGTAACTGTGCATCTATGTTCACTGAAAACATTCATGTGCACAATTCCAGATGTGCTACACCATCCAAAAAGTTCCAGACTGATTATGCAGAGAAGCATGGTACTGGGATGGTGGTCAGCAGGGGGAGTGACAATGCAGGGGATGGGAGGGAGGGAGGGAAAGGCTAGTGATGGTGGTGATGGTAGGGGGGAAAGAAATTCCCCACTGCAAACATAGCTATAGTACATTCACTTTCCCACCTCAGCGACTACTTCTATCTCCACTTGCCACTTTCTTATTCACTCGTGGGATGTGGGCATCACTGGCTGGGCCAACATTTGTTGCCCATCCCGAGTTGTCCCTGAGAAGGTGAGCTCTCTTCATGGACCGCTGCAGTCCACATTACACTACACTAAAGATATAGAGATGCACTGAAGATGGTGCCCAAGATTAATGATAGTTAAATACAAATGTTCTGGATGTAGGTTTGCTCACTGAGCTGGAAGGTTCATTTCCAGATGTTTCGTCACCATACTAGGTAACATCTTCAGTGGGCCTCCGGGCGAATCAGTGTTGATAATTCCTGCTTTCTATTTATATGCTTGGGTTGGTGATGTCATTTCCTGTTCTTTTCCTCAGGGGGTGGTAGATGGGGTCTAACTCAATATGTTGTTGACAGGGTTCCGGCTGGAATGCCATGCTTTTGGAATTCTCATGCGTGTCTCTGTTTGGCTTGTCCTAGGATGGATGTGTTGTCCCAGTCAAAGTAGTGTCCCTACTCATCTGTATGTGAGGATACTAGTGTGTTGGTGGGTTTGTGGGTGACCATGATACCACTAAAACAGCAGCTAATGAACTTGAAAGACCCTATACAGACAACAAGCAAAACTAATGTTATTTACAAAATACTGTGCAAGGACTGTAACAAACACTACATTGGACAGACAGAAACCTAGCCACCAGGATACATGATCCTCTCTCACAAATATCCTCACATACAGATGAGGAAAGACACTACTTTGACTGGGACAACACATCCATCCTAGGACAAGCCAGAGACACGTATAAGAGTTCCTAGAAGCTTGGCATTCCAACTGGAACTCTGTCAACAAACACATCAAATTAGACCCCACCTACCATCCCCTGAGAAAAAGAACAGGAAATGACACTCCCACAGGAAATGACATCATCAACCCAAAGAAACCCAAACATATAAATAGAAAGCAGGAATTATCAACACTGATTCGCCCGGAGGCCCACTGAAGATGTTACCCAGTAGGGTGATGAAACGTCTGGAAATGAACCTACCAGCTCAGCGAGCAAACCTACATCCAGAACCTCAACCTGAGCTACAAATCTTCTCAAAAATCGCTAAATACAAATGTTTCAGAATACATCAGGAATGACAGGATGGGTTACTTTCTCCTTAAATAGGACGGCTAAAGGGTGACCTTGTGGATGTCTTTGAATTTGGGAAATGTTTTTATAGTGAATACTGAGGATGTGGGGAAGAGCACAATTAGAGATCAGCAATATGACAGTCATCAAGAAATGCAATTGGGATTTCTGAAGAAATTTCTTCACCCAAAGTGTGGTTGATACCACAGGAGTGGTTGAAGTGAATAATATATTTAAAGGGAAATTGAACATGTGTGAGAGAAGGGTATAGAGGGTTATGATGCTGGATATTTAGCTTAACTTCCATGGTGCGGAAACTTTGAGGAACAATTACTTGGTATCAAATTAATATAACATGGGAAAATACAGTCTAATTCAGAACAGCTCACATGGATGTATTAAGAGAAAATCACATCTAAGTTAGAGTTTTTGAAGATGCAACAGAAAAGTCTGATGAGGATATTGCTGTTGGTATGGTGTATGTTGATTCCAAAAAGGATTCCGTACAGTGGCATAGAAGCGACTTGAGGAAAGTGATAGGCTGTGGAATACAAGAGTCTGCAGTAATATGGGTACAAGATTGGCTGAGGGGACAGGAATCAGTAACTGGTAATGGATATTGTTTAGGCTAGAGGAAGGTTGGTAGTGGACTCCTCAGAGGTAGGACTTGGGACCCCTTTTCTCCCCATATACAGAAATAAGCAAGGTCTTGGGGGTGCCGGGGACAACCTTGAAGTTTTCAAATGATACAAAGTTTGGGAGCATCGAAAAGTGATGATAGCGTACAACTTCTAAAGGACACTGGCAAGTTGGTGAGGTGGGTAGATAGAATTCAATGCAAGGAAATGGGTGGCGGCACATTTTGGTACAAAGAATATGGTGAGTCAGTATAAAATAAAGGGTAGCATTCTAACAGGTGTGCAGGAGCAGACAGGCCTGGGTGTTGAGATGTAGTCATGAATGGCAACATGACAGAGAGAGCAGTTAATAAAACATACAGTAGCTTGGGCATCAAGAAGAGTTGCCTATGGTACGTGTGCGTGAAAGTTATGCTTAAATAGGACATTAACGTGACCTCCAATGGAGTATTGTACACAATTCTGGGCAGCAGATTTTGTGTAAAATGTGAACGCACTGGCAAAACGATCCAGAAGAGGTTTACAAGAATGGTTCCTAGAATGAAAAACTTCAGATTCAAAGGCAAATTGGAGGGGTTGGGGCTGCTTCCTGTGAAAAAGAAAGCCAAGAGAGAGATCTGATGGACGTTTACAGTCATGAGGGGGTCTGCTCACAGTAGACAGAGTGAAACTGGTTCTATTTTTGTAAAAGGATCAAGACCTGACGAGCACAGATTTAAAATGTTTTGCAAAAGAAGCAAACGTGAAATGAGAACTTTTGCAAGCAACAAGTAGTTAAGGTCTGGAATGTACTGCTTTGATGTGTGGTGGAGGGACGTTCAACAACAGAAATTCAAAAGGGCAGAAAATGATTGCTTAAGTAACAGGTAAAAGGCAGGAAGTTAGCACTAAGTGAAAATGCAAAGAGTCTTGCCTGCTTCTGCACAACAACTCTCTGACCTGCATAAGATGGGAGATGGCTTTGAGTGTAGCAATAAACACCAGCATAGACTGATTGGTCCATATGGTCTGTTTCTCTGTCTTCTGCCCAATGTAATCCTCTGCGATGTGTTTCTGTTATTCATTTTATGAGGAAAATAAAGGGTTTTTTTTTGACTGGGAAATGCTTGCCTTCATGTCCTAATGCATCAGACACAAAGTTAGCATGTAGGCACAACCAGCAATTAGGACATCTATGACAAAAGCACCCATGAAAACAGCTCAGGGTGAAACATCCTTACCCTGAATCAACTTCAAGCCCTCAATGGGTGAAATGGCCTTCTTCTATAGTGTAAAAATCTGATTCACTCAGGGATGGACTTTATGAAAGGCATATTTGCATCAGAGGGATTGCAATATTCACCAGACTACTCTGGGAACAAGGACAGATTGGAGTGGACTAGACCTATATTCCCTGGACGAAATTGAGGACTGCAGATGCTGGAGATCAGTCAAGATTAGAATGATGCTGGAAAAGCACAGGAACCTGATGAAGGGCTCTTGCCCAAAATGTCAATTCTCCTGCTCCTTGGATGCTGCCTGACCTGCTGTGCTTTTCCAGCATCACTCTAACCTTGACTATATTCCCCGGAGTTTAGACGAATGAGATATTGAATTTAAACGTATATTTCCTCCGGGGCTTAGAAAGGTAGTTGCTGAGAAAATGTTTCTCTTGGTTGGGGATTTTCGAACAGAGTCTCAGTATCAGAAGAAGTGGTCAGCCATACGAGAGAAGGAGACAGTTCTTTACTCAGGTTTCTGAATCGATGGAATTCTTTAGCCCCACGTTTTAAAAACTTTGTCATTAAGTACATCTGAGACTGAGCAATGGGAATCAAGTGATGTGGAGATAATACAGGAAAGACTGAAGTAAGGCTGAGTCTTGACCTATTTAATAGCACAGACAGGCTCAAAGCCAAATGGTCAATTTTGTTCCAATTTCTCATGTTATGACCTGCATTGAGAATTTCTAAATTCATTTCCTGCAGTATCCTAATGACAGATCTTGTTTCTACAGCTGATTTCATCAATAAGTTCAAATGTTTACGAGCCAATAACTTGAATACTTTTTAAACAAATGTAAGGCACGGTAGCAGAATGGTTAGCACTGCTGCCTCACAGCGCCAGACACCCGGGTTCAATTCCCACCTCAGGTGACTGTGTGTGGAGTTTGCACATTCACCCGTTTCCTCCAGGTGCTCCGGTTTCCTTCCACTGTCCAAAAATGTGCTGGTTTGGTGAATTGGCCATGCTAAATTACCCGTAGTGTTAGGTGAAGGGGTAAATGTAGGGGAATGGGTCTGGGTGGGTTACACTTCGGAGGGTCGGTGTGGACTTGTTGGGCCGAAGGGTCTGTTTCCACACTGTAGAGAATCTAATCTAATCTAAAACCAGAGCCCCTACCTTCCTTGTACTAATGGACCAATCATAGTAAACATGCAAATTCCATGACTCCACAATAAGATAAATTAGGTCACACACTGGATAGCAATGCAGGCACCTGGAGTTTGAACTGTTCTCACAGCTGGTAGAGTTAGTAAGGTATACCAACCTTTAAGTCTCTGCTCAACCAATTCTGTCACAGCTAAAACTGGTTGTTTAAAGGATGGTACAAACAGGGTTTGATCTAAGTTTTGTAATTCAGATTGCAAGCTTCATCTCTTTAGAAGTTTCTCCACTATCCTTGTTGACCTGTGGTATTTTACACCTGATTATTTTAAATGTAAATACTGTTATATTCACGTGATACAACTCTCACTCAAGGTTGTCTCATTTAAAGGAATACAATTCAAATCTACTCCTGCTGCCTGCCTCATGTGAGCTGCTGTTCCTCCTGCCAACCCATGACAAATCTCTGCTGTTTCCGTCAACTTTATTGCAATGTCATTTTAATATTAGCTTGAAAAACAACAGCACAGAATGGAGGACTAAATTACTGCCCAATCCTTTCTCAAACTTAAGCCATTAGAGGTAGAAGGAATGTGTTTAATTAAAGTCAACATGCCCATATGTACAAATGACAAGCTTCTTTAGTTGCATTCCATTTTCCTGAAGTTTGGAATCATAGCTTCTATAACTAAGAACATGAAGTAATTCAGATTAGAAAACATCACAGCACAGAAACAGGCCATTCCGCCCATTGGGCTGTACTGTTCTTTAGGCTCCACATGTGCTTTCGCCCCTCTTCAACGAATCTCATCAGAATATCCTTCTGTTCCTTTGTCCATCATCAGCTTAATCCAGATTTAAATCCTTTGATACTGTTCAATGTAGGTGTGAGCTCTGCTCACAAAGTAAAGATGATTCTCCTGAATTCCCCATTGGATTTATTAGGGACTATTTTACATTTATGAAGTCCAGTCTTCACTGTACACATCATATACACCCTGGCCACATCATCCTATTCAGGACAGAATTTACCTGTAACCACAGACATGTGACTTTCAATGCTATGTGTGACTGAATAATTAGACTATCAAGAGGATACTACAGCCAGAACAATAAGAATACAAGTCTGTGTAGACTGTGCTAAGATTTTTTACATTGTGTTCTGTAATTAGAGGTGTTGTAAAAATATCTGGAATTGGGAACAAACCAAACCAGCTTCACAACATTCGAGTCATCTGTACAGACACCAGTTTGACTGCTACACATGCAATACTGGAACATTGGCAAAGTTTCTACCTAAATCAACACTGCAAGTCGATATCAAAGTGTCAACATAAAGTTCTTTCTCAGTTTAAAAGAAATTGTATCAAGTCCACACTGAAAAGTCAGCACTCTTGAACCAATGTCCTGCTGCTTTCTGTTGGCACAGTGCCAAGGTTTGCCTCCTGTTTATTTGAAAAGGACGAGTGATCAATATAGACAGCTTTCCCACTGCATAATCCACACAGCAATCACGATCAGTTTTGCTCCTGCATCTTTAATCCACAATGCTTGTCTTCAGGCTGAGTAAGGTAAACCCGCCAGAGAAGGGAGGGGACTTGTCCAGGTAGCCTTGCCTTCAATCTTTTAAGGAAAACTCCTGCCTGAGAATGCGCTTTTCCTCTTCAACAAAACTTTTCTCCCTGTTGGCTTGTCCTTGATTTCGCTTACGTTTCTCCTTCTGCTGAAATGTTTCAATCTTGCGTTTCTTTGCAGACACGTCATCCCCATCATCTTCATCTGAAAAGGAGAAAAATATTCACCAACATAAATACGGTTTGATATCTAATGATCTTACAAAACCAACTACAATAGGTTTCACTGTTGCAGTTAGAAGTGGCCTGACTTGTCCTAAGTAGTAATATAGAGGGAGATAAACAGAACAGGCAATACCATGCATGTATATCCGAGAGCATTCATCACAGGGATGGTACAACCTCGATCAAATTTCTGTACTTTCATTTACGTGCCAGCAAGAACCCAAAACAAGTAGGAAAATCGTGCTGAGAACAATTACATTCACATTTTTGGAATTTAGCTTCAATGGAAACAAACTGCTGAGTGATCCTGAGATAGATTGGAAAGAGGCTGACAGTAATGTTTCGACGCTCTGTTCTGAATGAACCGGATGATGCCATGCAATAATACAAACTTCCCTCAAGACTATCTTTTCCACACAAACTCCATTAATTACCACAGCATAGTTGACTCCAAATTAACAGAATATGATCAATCCTGCAAAAGCTCCAGCAAATAATTCGGAAAACTGATAATTGAATAATGGATACAATTGTAATCTTTATGGTTTTAAAAAATAAATTGAAAAGTCACAAAAATGAACTTTCAGGCTGTCTTTTAACTTGAAAGTCCACAGTGATCAGTTTTCAGGGATTTGTAAGACAGCTTCAAGATTGAACAGAGAAACCTGGCAGCAAGGAATCAGAAGCTAAAATCTAACAGGCACAATCCGGAAAACAGGAATCTTCCAGTACCAAAGATCTTCTGTATAATAAACTGGTCAGTGTGTCATGATCTCCTGGGTGTCTACCCCTACTTCGAGGATGACTGTAGGTGAGATATGAAGATGGCAGGCACTGACACTCTCACCTGGGAGACAGTCACTGATGGCTATGACTGTTTGGACAGCCATTGGACAAGGTGAGCACAAACAAAAGACTCAGCTGGCCACAAAGAGGGCCCATAGAAAACAAAGGCTAGTTTCTTCCTATCAACTCTACTTATTTTTATTTTAATTATCTCATTATTTTAATTATCTCTATTAAATCAGCCTACAATGTTCCAAGAAAAAGAATCTAAATTATCCAATCTTTCCTCGGTACTCACATTCTCCATCCCTGGCCACATTCTTGTAAATCTCTCTGCCTTTTCTATGCATGATCACATCTTGCTGCAAGTTGGTTAGCTGATCTGTAAAACTTTGTTGGCTACGTAGGACAGTCCATCTTCCATAGTTAAACCGGCACCACTCCCCACCTCTTCCTCCGCTACATTGATGACTGCATTGGCGCCACCTCATGCTCCCGTGAGGAGGTTGAGCAATTCATCAACTTCACCAACACATTCCACCCTGACCTTAAATTTACCTGGACCATCTCTGACACCTCCCTCCCCTTCCTGGACCTCTCCATCTCCATTAATGACGACCGACTTGACACTGACATTTTTTACAAACCCACCGACTCCCACAGCTACCTGGATTACACCTCTTCCCACCCTACCGATTGCAAAAATGCCATCCCGTATTCCCAATTCCTCCGCCTCCGCCGTATCTGCTCCCAGGAGGACCAGTTCCACCGCAGAACACACCAGATGGCCTCCTTCTTTAGAGACTGCAATTTCCCTTCCCACGTGGTTAAAGATGCCCTCCAACGCATCTCGTCCACATCCCACACCTCCGCCCTCAGACCCCACCCCTCCAACCGTAACAAGGACAGAACGCCCCTGGTGCTCACCTTCCACCCTACCAACCTTTGCATAAACCAAATCATCCGCCGACATTTCTGCCACCTCCAAACGGACCCCAACACCAGGGATATATTTCCCTCCCCACCCCTTTCCGCCTTCCGCAAAGACCGTTCCCTCCGTGACTGCCTGGTCAGGTCCACGCCCCCCAACAACCCACCCTCCCCCCTTCCCCTGCCACGGCTGGAATTGCAAAACCTGCGCCCAAATCTCCATCCAAGGCCCCAAAGGAGCCTTCCACATCCATCATAGTTTCACCTGCACATCCACCAATATCATTTATTGTATCCGTTGCTCCCGATGCGGTCTCCTCTACACTGGGGAGACTGGGCGCCTCCTAGCAGAGCGCTTTAGGGAACATCTCTGGGACACCCACACCAATCAACCACACCGCCCTGTGGCCCAACATTTCAACTCCCCCTCCCACTCTGCTGAGGACATGGAGGTCCTGGGCCTCCTTCACCGCCGCTCCCTCACCACCAGACGCCTGGAGGAAGAACGCCTCATCTTCCGCCTCGGAACACTTCAACCCCAGGGCATCAATGTGGACTTCAACAGTTTCCTCATTTCCCCTTCCACTACCTCACTCAGCTCCAACCTTCCAGCTCAGCACTGTCCCCATGACCTGTCCTACCTGCCAATCTCCCTTTCCAGCTATCCACTCCACCCTCCTCCCTGACCTATCACCTCCATCCCCTCCCCCACTCACTTATTGTACTCTATGCTACTTTCGCCCCACCCCCCTCTCTCCACTCTGCAGGTACCCTGCCTCTATTCCTGATGAAGGGCTTTTACCCGAAACGTCAATTTTCCTGCTCCTCGGATGCTGCCTGAACCGCTGTGCTTTTCCAGCACCACACTGATCTCGATCTGTAAGGTGTCTACCTGGAGCCTACAGTACAGCACTAGCTCTCTGCTCTTAAAGTCTAGACTTTGCGATCAACAAAGAAAAATACCCCACGTACTCTCTTAACTGCAACAGCTTCTGAAATTCATCAAGTCGTGACAATCAGTTAATAGAATTGCGACAGAGCTAGTGCCCTCTCATTTTGCATCCAAACACCTTTGGGCTCAGGGGCATCTGAAACAAATTAACATTTAATGCGCAAAGCATTTAAACTCCAAGTGTGCCATGTGTTTGAGTGACTGGGGCTTGCTCATCATACCTGACTCGGAGATTTCAGGCTCTTCTGGAAGCGAGGCAGCTTTGCGTTGTGGAGCGTCCTCCCCATTGTCCTGGTACATACAAGACCACTTCACTGCCATGTCCACACCTGATGGTGGCTTTTTCTCTTCCACTGCGTATGTCTCTGGTGGAGGCACAGCATTTGTTTTCCAGACCTTGAACTCTCTTGGTGGCTGTCAAATGAGCAGCAAAATGGAACCATGTAATCTATTAGTACACTAAAAAAATTAAAAATAAACAATCTTTTCACTTTGTTTGTGGAGGGGTGACCGTACAGAGGTTTATAAAACCATGAGGAGCATGGAAAGATTAAATAGACAAGGTCTTCCCTCTGGGGTGGGGGAGTCCAGAACTAGAGGGCATAGGTTTAGGGTGAGTGGGGAAAGATATAAAAGGGACCTAAGGGGCAACTTTTTCACACAGAGGGTGGTACGTGTATGGAATGAGTTGCCAGAGGAAGTGGTGGAGGATGGTACAATTACAGCATTTAAAAGGCATCTAGATGGGAATATGAATAGGAAGGGTTTAGAGGAATATGGGCCAAATGCTGGCAAATGGGACTAGATTAGTTTAGGATATCTGGTTGGCATGGAGGAATTTGATCAAAGGGTCTGTCTCCATGCTGTACATCTCTATGACTCCAATGCCAAATACTACAAAAACAAATTTAATTAATTGGTAAAAGCAACATAGTGAATGCCATATTCTGATAAAAGACCATTAAACTGTCAACTCTTTTTCTCACATGCTGCGTTTTTCTAACATTTTTAATTCTTATTGCATTTATATAATGTGTCGGGGTGGGCGGTTAGCTCAATTGGCTGGAAGGCTGGTTTACAATGAAGAATAATATCAACAGTGTTACCTCTAAGGTCTCTCCTTCTTAACCTCTCCCATCACCTGAGACGTAGTGACCCTCAGATTAAATCACCACCAAGTCTCTTCTAAGTAAAGAGCAGCCCTATGGCCCAGTAGAACTATGGAGATTTTGCCTGTACCTTGAATGTATTACAAAGATGCTTCATATTTAATATTTATTGGAAGACTTAGTTTTTAAAAGAATTGAAAAATTATCAATTCATTTCAAATTGCTGGAAATATTTGGAGTGGTTTCTTTTATCAAGGGTTACTGGGAGACCTTTTTTCTAAACATAGCTTCCAAGAAACATGGGTTTGGTGAAAGTTGCTCGAGCTGTTTGAAGAGATTGGAAGCTCACTTTCATCTGATCTTCCGTTGGGGACAAGAGAGCCGTCACGTAGAGTTGCCCAGCTGATCACTCCAACTTCTAATACAAAAGAGTTCTTGTTGAATTTGGGGGTGAAACCTCTAAGTCCATTACATTCTTCATTAGATACTGGGCTCAATACCCCTTGCAATTTCCCAAATGTGGTCTGACCAAAGCCTTACCCAGTCTCAGCGGTACACTTCTGCTCTTGTATTCTTGACCTCTCAAAGGGAATGCCTTCCCAACTGCTCTACGGCCTGTTCCCCATGACACACACCGAGACAACCACTGACTGCACCGAGAGGACCATCAACTCGGTGAAACTTGCTCTTTGGTCTGACCGAAACCAGCTGGTCTCCCAGAGCAAGGAACTGACCCGAAGTGAGTGTTGCAGACTGACACGTTCCAAGGTCTAGGACTATGTGCTGGGGGACACACTAAAGGAGAAAGTGAGGACTGCAGATGCTGGAGATCAGAGCTGAAAAATGTGTTGCTGGAAAAGCGCAGCAGGTCAGGCAGCATCCAAGGAGCAGGAGAATCGACGTTTCAGGCATAAGCCCTTCTTCAGGAATCAAACTCACTAAAGCTCAGGGCAACTGCTGCCGAGGTGCAGTGGGGAAATACTGAGGTCTTTCTGTTGAAGTTAAATTAGGTTACATTCAGTTACCAGACCCTCCTGATGTCTCAAAGATACACATTCAATATTAATATTTATGTAAGAGGGGTGTTCGGTTTGTTTGGATAGAGTCAAACACCAGCGTTTGTCGGTTTGTTTCCTTCATGTGCTCCTGGACAGAACACAATTAACATTAATGTAGGTAAAAACAATGATTACAGATGCTGAAAACCAAATACTGGATTAGTGGTGCTGGAAGAGCACAGCAGTTCAGGCAGCATCCAACGAGCAGCGAAATTGACGTTTCAGGCAAAAGCCCTTCATCAGGAATAAAGGCAGTGAGCCTGAAGCGTGGAGAGATAAGCTAGAGGAGGGTGGGGGTGGGGAGAGAGTAGCATAGAGTACAATGGGTGAGTGGGGGAGGAGATGAAGGTGATAGGTCAGGGAGGAGAGGGTGGAGTGGGTAGGTGGAAAAGAAGATAGGCAGGTCGGACAAGTCAAGGGGACAGTTACTGAGTTGGAAGTTTAGAACTAGGATGAGGTGGGGGAAGGGGAAATGAGGAAACTGTTGAAGTCCACATTGATGCCCTGGGGTTGAAGTGTTCTGAGGCGGAAGATGAGGCGTTCTTCCTCCAGGCGTCTGGTGGTGAGGGAGCGGCAGTGAAGGAGGCCCAGGACCTCCATGTCCTCGGCAGAGTGGGAGGGGGAGTTGAAATGTTGGGCCACGGGGCGGTTTGGTTGATTGGTGCGGGTGTCCCGGAGATGTTCCCTAAAGTGCTCTGCTAGGAGGTGCCCAATCTCCCCAATGTAGAGGAGACCACATCGGGAGCAACGGCATTTCCCCTTCCCCCACCTCACCCTAGTTCTAAACTTCCAGCTCAGTAACTGTCCCCATGACTTGTCTGGACTTGTCCTACCTGCCTATCTTCTTTTCCACCTATCCACTCCACCCTCTCCTCCTTGACCTATCACCTTCATCCCCTCCCCCACTCACCCATTGTACTCTATGCTACTTTCTCCCCACCCCCACCCTCCTCTAGCTTATCTCTCCACGCTTCAGGCTCACTGCCTTTATTCCTGATGAAGGGCTTTTGCCCGAAACGTTGATTTCGCTGCTTGTTGGATGCTGCCTGAACTGCTGTGCTCTTCCAGCACCACTAATCCAGCATTAACATTAATGTCGATCTATAAAGATAAAGGTATTTTTGTGAATGGAGTATATTTGTGACCAGGCCCTCACCTCCTCCGGGGCCCTCACTACCCGCTGGTCCCAGTTGATGAGGCCGCTCCTGGGTCTGCCCAGGAAACTGGGTCTGGAGACGCTGCTGAACAGCTCGTCCGGCCGGGGCAGAGCGGCCTGCGAGGCCGGGGCCTGGGCCTGGGCCTGGGCCTGGGCCGGGGCCGGGGCCGGGGCTCCTCCTGCCCGGACACCCACAGCCGTGGGCCCCGGCTCCGGCTCTGACTCGCTCTCCGACCCCGAACTCCCGTAACCGGCGAAATACGACAGAGGGTCCCGGTCCGCCATAGCCACCGGAACCGGAACCGGCCGCCAAGGAGGCGGCGAGTCAGAAAGAGTGAACACACTCCATATGACGTCCCGGACTCACTGCCGCCAGCAGGTCATGAGGGGAATGACCTCCCACACTCACCGCCCCCAGCAGGTCATTAGGGGAATGACCTCCCAGACTCACCGCCCCCAGCAGGTCATTAGGGGAATGACCTCCCACACTCACCGCCCCCAGCAGGTCATTAGGGGAATGACCTCCCAGACTCACCGCCCCCAGCAGGTCATTAGGGGAATGACCTCCCACACTCACCGCCCCCAGCAGGTCATTAGGGGAGTGACCTCCCAAACTCACCGTCCCCAGCAGGTCATTAGGGGAATGACCTCCCACACTCACCGCTCCCAGCAGGTCATTAGGGGAATGACCTCCCAGACTCACCGCCCCCAGCAGGTCATTAGGGGAATGACCTCCCAGACTCACCGCCCCCAGCAGGTCATTAGGGAGTGACCTCTCAAACTCACCGCCCCCAGCAGGTCATTAGGGGAGTGACCTCCCAAACTCACCGCCCCCAGCAGGTCATTAGGGGAATGACCTCCCAGACTCACCGCCTCCTGCAGGTCCCCAGGGGAATCGCGCTCTAACCTCAAGGGTTACTTAAAAAATAAAGGCCACAAACACAGATTTAGCAATACACAGAACATTGAAAGAGATATTTATTCCACAATCATATTTCATGAGAGGGAGTGGAGTACATACTAGATCAAGATGAAAGTGCAGAGAAAGTTTCTAATGTTTTTGGCAACTATTTGGAGCATATTATTTTTTTCTCTTTTAAAATAATATAAGGGCGATTGTGGGCGGCACGGTGGCACAGTGGTTAGCACTGCTGCCTCACAGCGCCAGAGACCTGGGTTCAATTCCCGCCTCAGGCGACTAACTGTGTGGAGTTTGCACGTTCTCCCCGTGTCTGCGTGGGTTTCCTCCGGGTGCTCCGGTTTCCTCCCACAGTCCAAAGATGTGCAGGTCAGGTAAATTGGCCATGCTAAATTGCCCATAGTGTTAGGTAAGGGGTAGATGTAGGGGTATGGGTGGGTTGCGCTTCGGCGGGGGCGGTGTGGACTTGTTGGGCCGAAGGGCCTGTTTCCATACTGTAAGTAATCTAATAATTTAAAGATGTAGAGTTCCAGGATGTGGATTTAATCATAATGATTGATGAACCAAAACATTCACTGGGTTTCTACACATTACGACCACCTCCTTCCATTCCTTCCAGAGAAATGACCAAGATTTACTGGAGTCCAGTTTTGGAAAGATTACTTAGTTATTGGTACGCCATTGGGTGTAGGTTATTGGGGTATGAGGAGAGGCTGGGAGTGTTTTCACTAGAATGCGGGAGGTGACCTTACCATAGAATCCCCACAGTATGGAAGCAGGCCATTCGGCCCATTGAGCTGGAGCTGGATGAACTTCGGATCATTCGGGAGACAGAGGGGGTAATTGAGAGGAGTTACAGGGAGGTAGTCACACCTCAGGTATAAGAAGAAGGTAGACGGATTACCATCAGGGGACAGAAAAGGAACCGGCAGTCAGTGCAGGGATCCCTGTGGCTGTTCCCCTCAATAACAAGTGTACTGTTTTGGATACTGTTTATGGGGGATGACTTACCAGGGCTAAGCCATAGGGCACAGGTCTCTGGCACAGAGTGTGTCCCTGTTGCTCAGAAGGGAAGGGGGGAAGAGTAGCAGAGCATCAGTTATTGGGGACTCCATATTTAGGGGGACAGATAGGTTCTGTGGGAATGAGAAAGACTCACAGTTGCCTCCCAGGGTTCATGATGTCTCAGATCATGGTTTCAAGATACTTAAGAGGGAGGGAGAAAAGCTCCAAGTCGTGGTCCACATAGGCACCAACGACACAGATAGGAAAAGGGATGAGGGTGTAAGGTAGAAATTTAGGGAGCTAGGGTGGAAGCTTAGAGCTAGAACAAACAGAGTTGTTATCTCTGGTTTGTTGCCCGTACCACGTGCTAGCAAGGTGAGGAATAGGGTGAGAGAAAGTTGAACACATGGCTACAGGGATGGTGCAGGAGGGAGGGATTCGGATACCTGGATAATTAGAGCACTTTCTGGGGTTAGGTGGGACCTCTACAAACAGAAAAACTACGGACCTTGAGATTCGGGGGCATTCAAGAATCTGCTTTCTGAGTGTCACGGTTTTTTGTTTGCCAATAAAAGACCTTCTCCTTGACAAACTCTCTGCATCTCCTGGTGATTCTCTACATTATCTCCACGACAGTAGGATCAAAGAAAACCCTAAAGCTTTCCATAGCTATATCAGGAATAAAAGAATGACTAGGGTAAGATTAGGGCCAATCAAGGACAGTCATGGGAAGTTGTTCATACAGTCCAAGGAGGTAGGAGAGGCGCTAACTGAATACCTTTTGTCAGTGTTCACACAAGAAAAAAAGACTGTTGTTGAGGAGAATACTGAGATAGAGGGTACTAGACTAGATGGGATTGAGGTTCATAAGGAGGAGGTGTTAGCAATTCTGGAAAGTATGAAAATAGAAACGTCCCTGGGCTGGATGGGATTTATCCTAGGATTCTCTGGGAAGCCAGGGAGGAGAATGCTGAGCCTTTGGCTTGGATCTTTATGTCGTCATTGTCTACAGGAATAGTGCCGGAAGGCTGGAGGATAGCAAATGTTGTCCCCTTGTTCAAGGAGGGGAGTAGAGACAACCCTGGTAATTATAGACTAGTGAGCCTTACATTGATTGTGGGTAAAGTGTTAGAAAGGATTTATAA
Source organism: Chiloscyllium punctatum (assembly GCF_047496795.1). Classification (NCBI taxonomy): domain Eukaryota; kingdom Metazoa; phylum Chordata; class Chondrichthyes; order Orectolobiformes; family Hemiscylliidae; genus Chiloscyllium; species Chiloscyllium punctatum. The sequence goes on from NC_092745.1 coordinate 131,341,455, forward strand.
TCATCGAGAAGGGAATAACCTTATTAAGGATAGTCAATACAGTTTTGTGAAGGGTAGGTCATGCCTCATCAACCTTACTGATTTCTTTGAGAAGGTGACAAAACAGGTGAATGAGGGTAAAGCGGTTGATGTGGTATACATGGATTTCAGTAAGGCATTTGATAGGATTCCCTAAGGTAGGCTATTGTAGAAAAATATGGATGCATGGGATTGAGAATGATTTAGCGGTTTGGATCAGAAATTGGCTAGCTGAAAGAAGATGGAGAATAGTAGTTGATGGGATATGTTCATCCTGGTATTGGGGTGAACATTGGTGTACCACAGGATCTGTTTTGGGGCCACTGCTGTTTGTCATTTTTATAAATTATCTGGATGAGAGCGTGGAAAGATGGGTTAGTAAATTTGCGGATGACACTAAGGTCAGTGGAGTTGTGGATCGTGCTGAAGAGTGTTGTAGGTTACAGAGGCACATAGATAAGCTGCAGAGCTGGGCTGAAAGGTGGCAAATGGAATTTAATGCAAAAAAGTGTGAGGTGATTCACTTTGGAAGGAGTAACAGGAATACAGAGTACTGGGCTAATGGTAAGATTCTTGGTAGTGTAGATAAGCAGAGAAGTCTCGGTGTCCATGTACATAGATCCCTGAAAGTTGACACCAAGGTTGATAGGGTTGTTAAGAAGGCATGGATTAGTGGTGCTGGAAGAGCACAGCAGTTCAGGCAGCATCCAAGTAGCTTTGAAATCGACGTTTCGGGCAAAAGCCCTTCATCAGGAATAAAGGCAGTGAGCCTGAAGCGTGGAGAGATAAGCTAGAGGATGGTGGGGGTGGGGAGAGAGTAGCATAGAGTAGGAAATTACCTGGGAGTTGCAGTGGGAGAGGGACTCCCTGAGATTCTTGTAGAGAGAGGAGGAAAACATCTTCAAGGCAGGCATCCTTGCAAGAGGATTCGCAGTAGGGTTAAAATCAACAAGGTATAAACAATAACTGCAGATGCTGAAAACCAAATTCTGGATTAGTGGTGCTGGAAGAGCACTGTACTCTTTGGTTTGGTTTTCAGCATCTGCAGTTATTGTTTTTACTTTGTTAAGAAGGCATATGGTGTGTTATCTTTTATTGGTAGAAGCATTGAGTTTCGGAGCCATGAGGTCATGCTGCAGCTATACAAAACTCTGGTGTGACCGCACTTGGAGTACTGCGTACAGTTCTGGTCACCGCATTATAGGAAGGATGTGGAATCTTTGGAAAGGGTTCAGAGGAGATTTACCAGGTTGTTGCCTGGTCTGGAGGGAAGGTCTTTTTCCTCAGATGGTGATGGCGAGCACGAGGGGACATAGCTTTAAATTGAGGGGTGATAGATAAAGGACAGACATCAGGGTTAGTGTCTTTACTCAGAGAGTAGTAGGAGCATGGAACGGCCTGCCTTCAACAGTAGAAGACTCGCCAATGTTAAGGACATATAATTGGTCATTGGATAAATATATGGATGATAATGGAATAGTGTATAGTGTAGGTTAGGTAGACTTCAGATTGGTTTTATAGGGTCTGTACAGTGCTGTAATGTTTTAAGTTCACCTGGACCCAACCCCCTCCCCCTACCCTATCCCTGTAACCCTGTGTTTCCCAGGGCCAATCCACCTGACCTGCACATCTTTAGACTGAAAGAGGAACCTGAAGCACCCGGAGGAAACCCACTTGGACATGGGGAGAATGTGCAAACTCCACACAGACAGTCGTTCGAGGCTGGAATCAAACCCAGGTTCCTGGTGCTGTGAGGCAGTTGTGCCAACCAGTGAGCCACTGTGTTGCCCCAAGCTGTTCAAAGGTTTAGATTAGAGTGCTGCTGGAAAAGCACAGCAGGTCAGGCAGCATCTGAGGAGCAGGAAAATCAATGTTTCGGGCAAAAGCCCTTCATCAGGAATAGAGGCAGGGTGCCTGCAGAGTGGAGAGATATATGAGAGGGGGGTGGGGGGTGGGGAGAAAGTAGCATAGAGTACAATAGGTGAATGGGGCCTGACCTGCTGTGCTTTTCTAGCACCACTCTAATCTAGACTCTGGTTTCCAGCATCTGCAGTCCTTTTTTTAACCCTGTTGAAAGGTTTGCTTTTCACAGAGGACCAACGAGCTGAGTACCGAGCAGTCCAGCAAGCCGAGCACCAAGTGGAGCAGTGAGTGTGTTTCTGAGTACAGCAGTGGTGTCAGAAGTACCAATACCCATGCACATGTCTATCAACAGAATTCCTGACTTCTGTCCAAGAAAACACCAATAAATTCCTGTACCCATCTTCTGTCAGGAGATACCTCACCATTGAATCTGTCCTTTCCAGAATCTTGCTCTTTCTCATTTTGAAATGATTGTCGTAGATTCATAGAGTCATAGGGATGTACAGCATGGAAACGGTCCAACCCGTCCATGCTGACCAGATATCCCAACCCACCTGCCAGTACCTGGCCCATATCCCTCCAAACCCTTCCTATTCATATACCCATCCAGATGCCTCTTTCATGTTGCAATGGTACCAGCCTCTGGCAACTCATTCCATATACGTACCACCCTCTGTGTGAAAATATTGCTCCTTAGGTCTTTTTTATATCTTTGACCTCTCACCCTAAACCTATGCCCTCTAGTTCTGGACTCCCCCACCCCCAGGGAAAAGACTTTGTCTATTTCTCCTATCCATGCCCCTCATGATTTTATAAACCTCTATAAGGTCACCACTCAGCCTCCGACGCTCCAGGGAAAACAGCCCCAGCCTATTCAACCACTCCCTGTAGCTCAAATCTTCCAACCCTGGCAACATCCTTGTAAATCTTTTCTGAACCCTTTTAAGTTTCACAACATCTTTCCAATAGGAAGGAGACCAGAATTGCATGCAATGTTCCAACAGTGGCCTAACCAATGTCCTGTACAGCCGCAACATGACCTCCCAACTCCTGTACTCAATAGTCTGACCAATAAAGGAAAGCATACCACTAGCCTTCTTCACTGTCTACCTGAGACTCTACTTTCAAGGATCTATGAACCTGCACTCCAAGGTCTCTTTGTTCAGCAACACACCCTAGGACCTTACCATAAAATGCATAAATCCTGCTAAGATTTGCTTTCCCAAAATGCAGCACCTCACATTTATCTGAATTAAACTCCATCTGCCACTCCTCAGCCCATTGGCCCATCTGATCAAGATCCCGTTGTAATCTGAGGTAACCCTCTTTGCTGTCCACGACACCTCCAATTTTGGTGTCATCTACAAATTTACTAACTGTACTGCTTATGCTCACATCCAAATCATTTATATAAATGATGGAAAGTAGTCAACCCAGCACCGATCCTTGTGGTACTCCACTGGTCACAGGCCTCCAGTCTGAAAAACAACCCTCCACCACCACCCTCTGTCTTCTACCTTTGAGCCAGTTCTGTATCCAAATGGCTAGTTCTCCCATTATTCCATGAGATCCAACCTTGTCATACGCCTTACTGAAGTCCATATAGATTATATCTACCACTCTGCCCTCATCAATCCTCCTTCTTACTCTTTCAAAAAACTCAAACAAGTTTGTGAGACATGATTTCCCGTGCACAAAGCCATGTTGACTATCCCTAATCAATCCTTGCCTTTCCAAATACATGTACATCCTGTCCCTCAGGATTTCGCCAACAACTGACCCACCACTGAGGTCAGGCTCACCGGTCTATAGTTCCCTGGCTTGTCCTTACCACCCTTCTTAAACAGTGGCACCACATTAGCCAATCTCCAGTCTTCTGGCACCTCACCTGTGACTATCGATGATACAAATATCTCAGTAAGAGGCCCAGCAATCACTTCTCTAGCTTCCTACAGAGATCTTGGGTACACCTGATCAGGTCCTGGGGATTTATCCACTTTTATACGTTTCAAGACATCCAACACAGCCTCCTCTGTAATATGGACATTTGTCAAGATGTCACCATCTGTTTCCCTACATTCTATATTTTCCATGTTCTTTTCCACAGTAAATACTGATGCAAAACACTCGTTGACTACCTCCCCCATCTCCTGCAGCTCCCACACAAAGGCCGCCTTGCTGATCTTTGAGGGGCCCCTATTCTCTCCCTAGTTACCCTTTTGTCCTTCATGCATTTGTAAACCAAAGGACTTCTTGAAAGCTATCATCATTAGTGCCCTGACTTGTGACAACATCATCAGCTGCTGTTCCTATGGAGTAACCTTTTGACTTGTTCAGCTTCAGACTGAAGTAATCTGTACTTTGAGATTCTACCTTACCCATGTTCCCAGTTTTCAGTTGGAGTTGACCCTTCCGAGTCCAAACACATTGGATTTTATGAATGTTGGATCCATGACTTTTTTTTTTAGATTACTTACAGTGTGGAAACAGGCCCTTTGGCCCAACAAGTCCACACCGCCCCGCCGAAGCGTAACCCACCCATACCCCTACATCTACATTTACCCCTTACCTAACACTATGGGCAATTTAGCATGGCCAATTCACCTGGCCTGCACATCTTTGGACTGTGGGAGGAAACCGGAGCACCCGGAGGAAACCCACGCAGACACGGGGAGAACGTGCAAACTCCACACAGTCAGTCGCCTGAGGCGGGAATTGAACCCGGGTCTCAGGCGCTGTGAGGCAGCAGTGCTAACCACTGTGCCACCGTGCCGCCCACTTTTCTCGAATGTCAGGCAATTGATCTGACGCCCTGAACTTTCCCACTTGTGTATGTGACTTGCCGTTGCTGCTCAGACCCCCACTGAAGTCACAGACCATCCCTGGGGTCCTCAGGGAATCCCTCAGTTGGTCTTGATATTTATTTCTTAAAATGTTGCCAACTGCTCCCTACTGATTCGAAAGCAGTGCAGGAGGGAGTAACTGAACAATGTTCTCGTGCAAAATAATAGCTGGTGGTTGTAGGGGCTAATGTACCCGCATGGAGAGAAGACAGGCTGGCTGGCAGAAAACAGAGAGGTTGTGACCAGTGGAATCTCACAAGGGGGCTGCAGCCTTTTACAATTTATATCAATGACTTGGATGAGGGGAGCAAATACACAGCTACTGAATGACTCCAAATGAGTGCAGATTTAAGGGTGCAGGATGAGTGAATGGCAAAAATGTGGCAGATGGTTTAGAATGTGGGAAAATGTGAGGTTTTTACTTTGGCAGGAAGAATTTTTAAAAAAATTAAGTAAGAGTGAATGACTGCGGAATTCCAGGTGCAGAGGGTGTTGGGGTGTTCTGGTGCATGAATAAAAGAAGGTTTGTTTGCACACACAGCACACAATTAATGCTGGAATCAATGAATGAAGATCAGTAGAATACCCTCCTTTATTACAAAGGAGATTGAACATAAAAGTGTGGATAGAGTCATAGAGTGATACAGATATACAGCACGAAAACAGACGCAGTGGTCCTACCTGTCCATGCCGACCAGATATCCCAACCCAATCTAGTCCCACCTGCCAGCACCTGGTCCATATCCCTCCAAACCCTTCCTATTCATAAAGCCATCCAGTTACCTTTTAAATGTTGCAATTGTACCAGCCTCCACCACTTCCTCTGGCAGCTCAATCCATACACATACCACTCTCTGTGTGAAAAAGTTGCTTCTAAGGTCTCTTTTATATCTTTCCCCTCTCACCCTAAACCTATGCCCTCTAGTTCTGGACTCCCCCACCCCAGGGAAAATATTTTGTTTATTTATCCTATCCAAGTCCCTCATGATTTTGTAAACCTCTATAAGGTCTCCCCTCAGCCTCCAACACTCCAGGGAAAACAGCCTCAGCCTATTCAACCTCTCCCTATAGCTCAAATCCTCCAACCCTGGCAACATCCTTGTAAATCTTTTCTGAACCCTTTCAAGTTTCACAATATCTTTCTGATAGGAAGGAGACCAGAATTGCACGCAATATTCCAACAGTGGCCTAACCAATGTCCTGTACAGCCGCAACATGACCTGCCAACTCCTATACTCAATACTCTGACCAATAAAGGAAAGCATACCAAACGCCTTCTTCACTATCCTATCTACCTGTGACTCTACTTTCAAGGAACTATGAACCTGAACTCCAAGGTCTCTTTGTTCAGCAACACTCCCTAGGACCTTACCATTAAGTGTGTAAGTCCTGCTAAGATTTGCTTTCCCAAAATGCAGAATCTCACATTTATCTGAATTAAACTCCATCTGCCACTTCTCAGTCCACTGGCCCATCTGATCAAGGTCCCATTGTAATATGAGGTAATCTTCTTTGCTCTCCACTACACCTCCAATTTTGGTGTCATCTGCAAACTTACTAACTATGCCTCTTATGCTCACATCCAAATAATTTATATAAATTATGAAAAGTAGAGGACCCAGCACTGATCCTTGTGGCACTCCACTGGTCACAGGCCTCCAGTCTGAAAAACAACCCTCCACCATCACTCTCTGTCTTCTACATTTGAGCCAGTTCTGTATCCAAATGTCCATTTCGCCCTGTATTCCAAGAGATCTAACCTTGCTCACCAGTTGCCCATGGGGAACCTTGATGAACGCCTTACTGAAATCCATACAGATCACATCTACCATTCTGCCCTCATCAATCCTCTTTGTTACTTCTTCAAAAAATGCAATCAAGTTTGTGAGATATGATTTCCCACACACAAAGCCATGTTGACTATCCCTAATCAGTCCTTACCTTTCCAAATACATGTACATCCTGTCCCTCAGCATTCCCTCCAACCACTTGCCCACCACCGATGTCAGGCTCACTGGTCTATAGTTCCCTGGCATGTCCTTACCACCTTTCTTAAAGAGTGGCACCACGTTAGCCTACCTCCAGTCTTCCAGCATCTGATGTTATGCTTCAGTTGGACAGGGTATTAGTGAAGCCACATTTCGAATACTGTGCACAGTTATGGTCTCCTTATTTAAGTAAGGATGTTGGTACATTGGAGATGGGTTTACTAGATTAATCCCGGGAATGAGTGGATTGTGTGATGAGGATAGATTGGACAGACTGGGCTGGTTCCAACTGGGGTTTACGAGAGTGAGGGATTACCCTGATTGAAGTGTATCAGGTTCTGAATGGTTGGACCAGGTGGATGTGGGAAGGCTGTTTCCTCTTGTGGTGAATCCAGAACTAGAAGGCAGTGTTTGAACATTAGGGCTCTTCCTTTGGGGACAGAGATGAGGAAAAATGTTTTTCTCTGAGGTTTGTGAAGGTTTGGAAAACTCTGCTTGATGAGGTACATGTGACAGTGTTTGAATATTGACTCTTTTGAAGGTGGAGGTGGTTAGGTTCTTGTTGGAAACGCTCACTAATTCTAGCAGCATCTGTGATGAGAAATCTGAGTTAACATTTCGGGTCTGCTATCCTTCCTCAGAACAGGTTACAGCATCTGCAGTTCTTCCAGTTTTTGTGGTTAGATTCTCGTTACATAGGGAATTGAGGGATTATCGGGGGAGGGGGAGGGGGTGCAGATCAACCATGATCTCATCAAATGGCAGAGATGGCTATCGCATCCAAATGGTCTCTTTCTGCTCCTACCTTATGTTTATACTTTTAAAGTCGGTCATTTCCCTTGTTTAACGAGAATCCAAGGTGGTTGGAAATAAATACTAATGTGGAACTCTCAGTCACATTGGATGGCAGTAGATCAGGCTTAAACAAGGCAGTTAGGAGCCAGGGGTGGGGGTCAGCCCTTGGAGTCAGCACTGTCCTGGCTCCTATGTTGGTTCCGGTTGAGTTGTTTCAATAATCTCTTTACTCCTTTTGAGTGTTTGCCACAATGCATTTGGTTTCAGTTTTCATACAAGCCTTGGTTAAAAGCAGGTTCGAGAGCAGAGAGATCTCATTCCCTGAGTAAATTAGATCCCAGTGCACAATAGCAATGATTCCCTGGGGAAATCAGATCCCAGTGCGTGCTGGGGATGATTCCGAGTAAGTCAGATCCCAGTACGTGATGGCGGTGATTCCGAGTAAATCAGATCCCAGTGGGTGCTGGCGATGATTCCCTGGGGAAATCAGATCCCAGTGGGTGCTGGCGATGATTCCCTGGGGAAATCAGATCCCATTGCACGTTGGCGATGATTCCCTGAGGAAATCAGATCCCAGTGCATGCTAGTGATGATTCCCTGGGGAAATCAGATCCCATTGCACGTTGGCGATGATTCCCTGGGGAAATCAGATCCCAGTGCATGCTAGTGATGATTCCCTGGGGAAATCAGATCCCAGTGCATGCTGGCGATGATTCCCTGAGGAAATCAGATCCCAGTGCATGATGGCGATGATTCCCTGGGGAAATTAGATCCCAGTGGGTGCTGGCGATGATTCCCTGAGGAAATCAGATCCCAGTGCGTGATGGCGATGATTCCCTGGGGAAATTAGATCCCAGTGGGTGCTGGCGGTGATTCCGAGTAAATCAGATCCCAGTGCGTGATGGCGATGATTCCCTGGGGAAATTAGATCCCAGTGCACGCTGGTGATAATCTCCTTGGTCTCCTAGATCACTTGGAAATGCACAAGGACCAATCTTTCAGCAGCAAGGAGAAAGTAGAGTGTTTGAATATCAGAAATAACTCACAAAGACCAATGAAAACAGTGGTAAGATTACAATTTAGAAATATTGTATTTTAACTGATTAAATCAAAAGAAAGTTCCATCGCCATTTAGCAGTAGGTAGCTTATTCCACCAGCGAATTGTTGACAGCCCTTACAATCAAATAACCATTAGAACTGAAACCCAGAGTCAAGTAGTGATTGATACTGATGCCCTGAGTTATCATTAACTTACACACGACATTGAATTAAATGCCCCACATAGACTCGATGGACCAAATAGTCTATTTCTGCTCCCATTCCTTACGATCACATCAGAAACCAAGGACATCAGGACATTAGACTCAAATTCTGAAATGTTCTTTTTAATAAGAGTCTCACGAACATTGTTACGAATCAGTTTCTAATGCTTCTTCAACATACAAGATGAACATTACAACACCCAAACATCTTACAGAACGCTGGGTAAATGAGAAATGGAGACTCCCAGCTGCTTGGTCGTTTCTGTAAGGAGAGGCCAATGGAACTCTGGGTAGTGCAAGTGTCTTGTGGGATCATGATTCAAGGCTTTACAAGTACAAAAACAGACCCACAATACAGCCCATTCAAATGATTGCTCTCTGAAGAACCTTAAAAATAGTCCGTTCTTTCATAAGATATTGGCCATGATATATTGTGTACAAACTTCCTCATTTCCACAGGGAATTAAGGACCAACGGGTCCTTGCAGACTGGAGAGAATGAGGACCCTGCATGTGATAGCAGTTGGATGTTAAAATCTTTTATATCAAACAGCTTGAAATATGAATGAACACCGTATTGAGACTTTCCTGACACCAATCTTTCAGTCAGAAAGATAGGTCAGAGAATTTGGGATTGTTTTTAGATCTAGAAGGAATCAGAGTAGTTAGGGAGAAACATTGGTGGGAGGATCAAGCTAGGGAGGGCACAGATTTAAACTGATTGGCTTAAGAAGTAATGCAAGGAAAACTTTTTCACATGAGTGGTTTAAGTCTGGAATTTACTGCTGGAGTCAATGGTGCAGATAGATTTAACTGAGGTATTCAAAACAGAATTAGGGTGTTCTTTGAAAATGAACAATTTGCAGGGTTATGAGGTAGGAGGCAGGAGATTGGCACTAGCTTGGGAGAAGCAGCACAGTTAGAGTGGACTGAATGGCCTCCCTTTGGACTGTAACAATTGTGTGGTTATTGTTGAAAGACGACATCTTGTTTTCATTTTGTCTTAATGAGTGCAAGTTGCACCAATTCAATGGACTAGCCGACATTTATACTGTATGAGAAAAAAAAATGCTGATTATTCCAGACATTACCATGGAGAATGCACCCTATTAATGCTGATTGACAGTTAACTGACAGGCTTTGTTTAAATGTTAGATCCGACCAGGCTGTGATTGGTTAGGGCTGAGAAATGAACCAGCAAATATCTGCCAATTATTTTGTTGACTGGAACCAGGGGCAGTGTGTTAACACATTCTGTCTGCAAGGACCAGGGGCATGTACAATAACACAGACAATGGCCAGGAAACACAGGTGCACCACACTGAGCCCAAACAACAACCTGCAATTGGTCATCAGTGTCACTCTTCACACACTCAGGACTATCCAGCAAATGGTGTCCAATTGCAGAATCACATCTCAAATGGGACACCGCCCTGGATTTTGCAATATGGCCTGATTGAGTATAGGGTTACTACTGTGGTTGTTATGAACAGCCAAAGAGACATGTTGTTTGATATGACCCACCAGAACACATCATTTAAATTAGGAAAGACTGCAGAAAGCTATGGAACAGAAGGGTTTGAGAGCCCAAGTACATTAATCCCAAAAGGCTTGTGTTAAAGATTAGTAAATAATAGGGAAGGCAGATGGAATTTTGGTTTTTATTTCAAAGAGAACGGGACATACAAATAGGAAAGTCTTGCTAAAACTGTACAATCAGACGATGGATGGAATACTGTGAAGAATTTTGGGCCCCTTACCTATAGAAAGGCAGACTGGCAAAGGACGCAGTCCGGAGAAGGTTCACTCGGCTGATCCCGGGGATGGAGGGTGTGTCCTACGAGGAGAGGCTGTGTGGATTCTGCCTATACTTGGCGTTTGAAGACTTGACAGGGGAAATGTGGAAAGATCATTTTACGCATCATCTCAGAGTAAGGGGTCGCCCATTTAAGACAGGAATGAGAAGGAATTTGTTCTCTCAGATGGAAGTGAATCTGTAGAATTTCTTTACCACAGAAAGCTGTCACAGCTGAGTCATTCAGTATATTCAAGGCTGAGAGCGAGACAAATTTAAAATTAGTAAGAGAAATAACGTAAAGGGGAAAAGGAAGGTGGAGTTGAGGATTATCAGATCAGCCATGATCTCACTGAATAGCAGAGCAGACTCGATGGGCTGAATAGCCTTTGTCCTACATCACATGGTCCAAAAAACATTTTTCCTGGAACTGAACAAAGCAGGGTGAACATTGGGTTCAGTTCTATAGCCACACCCTCTATTTGGGATTGCATGTAGTCATCGATTCTGTTCTGAACCCAGCACAGTCTGACTGTTGCACCGACCTGAACTCTGGTCTTCCTGACTGGGATTCCGTGAGACTGGGAATTGAATCCCGGGGCCCTGTCCCCACATACAGATCTTTGATAAACTTTATCCTCACCACATGAGCCAACAGGGAGAGAAGGCAGCTGAGTGTTTATCATGATAAGAGTTTTTAAGACAGTGAATGTTTCCCTTTGTGAGAAAACATATAAGCAGAAGTCATCAGTATATGATAGTCACCAGGAAATCCAATCAGGAATTCAGAAGGAACCTCGGCACCTGGTGAGAATGTGTAAATCAACGTTTGAAATCATGGACTGACAGATTTAAGAACAGCTTCTTCCTTGCTGTTATCAGATTTAAGAACACACCTCTCATACATCAGAGTTGTTCTTTCTCTGTACCTTCGCTGTAGCTGTAACACTATATTCTGCATTCTGCTCCATTACCCTGATGTACGTATGTAAGGTATGATTTACCTGGGTAGCACCAAAACAGTACTTTTCACTGTATACCAGTACATGTGACAATAATAAATCAGATCAAATCACAGGGAACTGGAATGATCCATGATATGGAGGGGCTGTTTTACAAGCAAAGGTTAAACAGGTTGGGACTCGACTCACTGGAGTTTAGAAAAGATTGGATTACATTCCCTACAGTGTGGAAACAGGCCCTTCGGCCCAACAAGTCCACACCAACCCTCTGAAGACCAACCCACCCAGACCCATTCCCCTATATTTACTCCTGACCAATCCACCTAACACTATGGGCAATTTAGCATGGCCAATTCACCTAACCTGCACATTTTTGGACTGTGGGAGGAAACCCACACAGACACGGGGAGAACGTGCAAACTCCACACAGACAATTGCCCGAGGTGGGAATTGAACCTGGGTCCCTGGCACTGTGAGGCAGCAGTGCTAACCACTGAGCCACCATACTGCCCTAAAATTTTTTTTTGAGATAGATTACGTACAGTGTGGAAACAGGCCCTTCGGCCCAACTATTCCACACCGACCCTCTGAACAGTAACCCACCTAGGCCCATTCCCCCCAACTAAACAGGCAATTTAGCATGACCAATTCACCTAACCTGCACATCTTTGGACTGTGGGAGGAAACTGGAGCACCCAGAGGAAGCCCACGCAGACACAGGGAGAGTGTCTGTGGAGTTTGCACAGTCACCCAAGGCTGGAATCGAACCTGGGTCCCTGGCGCTGTGAGGCAGCAGTGCTAACCACTGAGCCACTATGCAGTCTAAATGAGAGGGAATCTCTGAATATATAGAATTGTAAGGAGTCTGACAGAGTCAATGCTGAGAGGATGTATCCCTTCATGGGAGAGTCTAGGACCAGAGGGCACATTCTCAGAATAAAGGGGCACCAATCAAAGAAAGAGATGAGAAACTTCTTCTCTCAGAGGGTTGAGTGTCTTTGGAACTCCTTGTCACAGAGAGCTGTGGGGGCAGACACCTTGTGTACATTTAAGGCAGAGAGAGAGAGAGAGAGAGAGAGAGAGAGAGAGAGAGAGTCTTGATCAGTCGGGGAGTCAATGGTTCCAGGGAAAGGGCAGGAAGGTGGATGTGGTGAATGTCACATCAGGTTGGAGGGCCGGAACAGCCTACTCCTGTTCCTATTCCTTATGGAGCAGGTGAAATGTACGGCATAAGTACATTTAAGGGAAGCTCAATATACCCACCAAGGGGAAGAAAATAGAGGGTTACAACAATTGATTTAGATGAGAAAAGTTGAGAGGATTTCAAATGGAGCTTAACCACTGGCCAGAAATGGATGGGCCCAATGGCCTGTTTTGTGCTGTGTAGGGAAGGTGAAGCACTCGACCCTTTTCAGTTTGTGTTGAGTTGGTCTCGTCATTGGAAGAACTTGAATTTAAAATATAGAGGTCTACATAAAATACAATCTACAGCTTTCCAATGGGGAAAAACACTGACTGACAGGTACTGGAATAATTTCACATATTATCGTTTGTTTCTCACAGTCACAGTGTGATACATTCAAATACAGGAGAAACAATGAGTTCGTAGATAAGGTAAAGCATTAACAGAAGCAGAAAGGACACAAATTGTCTTCGTTAAAAATAGTGCAGATGTTACTAACTACAATTTCACAAAATGTGCGCTGTATGTTTCCGACATGTTGATACTGAGAAAACGATCCGGTGTAGGAGATCCCAGTTCCTGGTCAGTTGCAATGTTCCACTTTCTCATTTCAGAGGATCCCTTAAAACTGTTTACACAGCAGCTGGGGGTCTGCAAGAACAGGACCTCATCCCATGTCAAAGAGCAGTTATTCACCTCCCTGTTGGTTGAAGTCTGACCACACACTGAACGGCTGCCAGGTTTAACAACATAACAGCCATTAACTTATTTTCAAGATATTTCTGTTCAGTATGAATTGTATTTGGAGAGATCTGGAAAGCTGGGATAAGGCACTGAATAAATGATACTCATTTATTACCCCACCCCTCTATCTTACACAGATTTGTATGAAAAGATACATAGAAGCTCACTCACATCTTTCTTGATCCCCTTAGTCATTTCGGGGGATAAAGATTTGAGAACATTATTCCTTCTCAGGTTAGGTTGCTACTTGTTAATACATCTACTGTTTCTATTGCAAAAGAGCCAGCACCAACAGACCCCATGATAATGATGATTAAGTAGCAAAAAAAAAGAACATCCCAGAGTTATGTTTGAATTTCCTATATACAGATTTAAAACAACAAAAACGCACATGAACAAGATTAAATTGATTGTGTCAATATGAGCACAGGTTATTACAGAGTCAAAAAGCAGAGATTATCTCCTCTTTCTGAGGTGATGCAAAGGGGAAGTAATTGGGCAAGTTGACCCTGGAGAGAACCTCCCGTCACCTGGGCAGTTACGTCCATTGGAAACTCCCTAGTTGTGCTGACAATGAAGACCTTCACGTGGTTAATGTCTGGCCATTTATGGGCCTCAACTAAATCACCTGGTGGGAGAGCCAGCCCCATTGCCTCAGTTTGCTGGGGTTGGGGGAAGGTGGGGGGGGGGGGGGGGGGGGGAGGGTACACATATGTTTGGGTGCAGCACAAAGGCACACACGGTGCTCTCACTTGATCTTATCATCTGCTACAACCACATGAGGTTCTCCTCCATCGCTGTCCTGGGCCAGAAGCACAGCTGCACCCATGACTCTGGGATTACAGCGACAGGTAACAGCCACAATGCTGATCCATTCAGGAATACAGACTCCAGCATGCCAAACTGTCTCTCGTTACAAAATACACAAGTTACCTTCTCCCCCACTATTAGGTTACTAGTTTGTGGAAGATCAGTGTCTACACGTACTCACACACACCAGACACTCAGACAGCATGTGCATACATACATTATTAGATGCACAGACACATGCAGAGTCAGACACGCACACACACACACACAGGGACACACACACACCATAGGGACACACACACACCATAGGGACACACACACACCATAGGGACACACATACACAGGGACACACACACACCATAGGGACACACACACACAGACAGGTCAGTAAAAGTACCAGCTATACTGGTATGAGAACAACTGCAGATGAGAACAACTGCTTCATACTGTGAAGAGCAAAGACTTTGCTCATAGGAAATGGAACACATAAACTTAAGACGATGACAGAGGAACCTCGATTATCTGAATGAGATGGGTGGGCACTATTTCATTTGGATAATCGATTGTTCGAATAACTGATTCAATGCCTCTCCTCTGGGGCTCGGTGTTTTCTGAAGTTTCCTTTTCCCTCGCTCTGGTAAAAACAATGACTGCAGATGCTGAAAACCAAATACTGGATTAGTGGTGCTGGAAGAGCACAGCAGTTCAGGCAGCATCCAAGGAGCAGCGAAATCGACGTTTCGGGCAAAAGCCCTTCATCAGGAATCCTCTGCCTGCCTTGGTCTCGGTCTCGGTCTCTGAGCAGACACACATTTGTGGAAGGGACCTGCAGCACTGCTCAAGCCTCCCGCACCCCACCGCTATCAGTAGGAAGCAGCACACTGCGCCTGAGCCCCATCCCCAACAAAATAAAACGTACCCACACAACACCCCCCCAACACACACACCCCCACACCACACCCATACCCAACCCCCAACACACCCCCCCTCCCCAACCCCCAACACACCCCCCTCCCCAACCCCCAACACACCCCCCTCCCCAACCCCCAACACACCCCCAATACACACCCACCCACCCACCCCCCCAACACACACACACACCCACCCACCCCCCCAACACACACACCCACCCACCCCCCCAACACACACACACACACACACCCCCAACACACACACACACCCACCCACCCCCCCAACACACACACACACCCACCCCCCCAACACACACACACCCATCCACCCCCCCAACACACACACACACCCACCCACCCCCCCAACACACACACACACCCACCCACCCCCCCAACACACACACACACCCACCCACCCCCCCAACACACACACACACCCACCCACCCCCCCAACACACACACACACCCACCCACCCCCCCAACACACACACACACACCCACCCACCCCCCCAACACACACACACCCAAACACCCACCAACACACACACCCACCCCCCAACACACACACCCCCCCACTCCCAACACACACCCCCCCCCACTCCCAACACACACCCCCCCCACTCCCAACACACACCCCCCCCCACTCCCAACACACACCCCCCCCACTCCCAACACACACCCCCCCCACTCCCAACACACACCCCCCCCACTCCCAACACACACCCCCCCCACTCCCAACACATACACCCACCCACCCACCCACCCCCCAACACACACCCACCCACCCACCCCCCAACACACACACACACACCCCACTCCCAACACACACCCCCCCCCACTCCCAACACCCCCCCCCCCACTCCCAACACACCCCCACTCCCAACACACCCACACACACAAACACCTTTTTACTGCAACTTTCCGACGGATTCCACCCCTGCAGTGTAAAGCACAATGTTGGAGAGATTATCTGGGGAAGGGGGTTTAGGATACATTCCTGTGTAGAACTCCAGGGAAAGTGTGGGGGGAGAGACAGAGAGAGGGGAAGAGAGAGAGAGAAAGAGCGCGAGCGAGGGAGATCAGTCATTTGGAGATGGTGCCTGTGCCCCCATCTGTAATCGGCAGCATTTCAGTGAGCCAAGTTCATTTCTCATCATTATAAACAATCAGTGTCGAAACAACTCTTTGATGTAATGCTTCTAGCGGGACCTTGAGATCTTCTTCGGATAATCCAAAATTTGGATAATTGATACTTGGATAATCAAGGTTCCTCTGTGTACATTTACAAAAGCACTCAGTTTCTTACCCACATTTAATAAAGAAATAGAATCATAAAAGTCAGACACTGTATAAGCTCCTAGGTCACCATGCAGAGGTCTTCAATGCAGGCACCTGGTCACGGTGAACGGGACCGTAATGGCAAAAATCCCGGGTCACTGGAATTACTACAGGCTCCCTCAGCTTCAGCGTCCAGTTCAGGGGGAAGTGAAGGAGCTCCTGGTTCTCCCGGCCTGGGAAGGGATAATGTCGTCGGCATGGTTTCCACATTGCCCAGTGTGCTTGCCTTCTCCAACAAAGACAGGGATTTCAAATCCAATGGTGAGAGTGTGGGTGAGGCTGATGGCACGGGACTGTATTCACCCTCAGGATGAAAGAGGATGTTTGCTTCTGTCTTCTGACTGTTGGACTCAATGGATGGGAACACGGACAGGTTATTGGTTTCAGACATATCTTTGGCCATCTCTGAACTGCTCGAGAAATTTCCTGCTTCAAGTGGAAGAGAAAGAAATGAGAGAGAAAGAGATTGAACAAACTGAATGAATACTGATTCTACACAGTTTACAATTAAATTATTTAACAGGAAAAGAATATTTGAGGAATGCTAATCTAATAAAAGCAGTATATCTAGAGAAGAAGCTCAAAAAGGCCAGATTTTCAATCCAACTAGCCAGAGTCTGGTAATATCTCAACTTGGGTGGCACGGTGGCTCAGTGGTTAGCACTGCTGTCTCACAGCACCAGGGTCCCAGGTTCAATTCCAGCCTCAAGTGACTGTCTGCGTGGTGTTTGCACATTCTCCACACGTCTGTGCGGGTTTCCTCCAGGTGCTCCAGTCTCCTCCCACAGTCCAAAGATTGAATTGGCCATGCTAAACTGCCCGCAGTGTTAGGCGCGTCGGTCAGAGGGAAATGGGTCTGGGCGGGTTACTCTTCGGAGGGTCAGTGTAGACTTATTAGGCCAAAGGGCCTGTTTCCACACTGTAGGGAATCTAATCTAACCTCAGCAGAGCCAGGCTGTAGGGTCTGTTTCCGTACTGTATGATTCTTTGGTCCAACTGTCCCTTATACCTGCATTTGGCCCATATCCCTCTAAACCTTCCCCATCTAGCAACTCCCCATAGCTTTACTGTTCTTTTGCACTTTGGGATTTGCACTGAATTTGCGCAATTGATTCAAAATGACAGTAAAGGGGGAATGCTGGCTGGACACAGCATGCACAATGATAAAAAACTTTGACAGTTATTGAACCATGTGGAGGTTCCACTCTTTGCAAAGAGAACAGCATCCTTTGATGGGATGGGAGAACCAGAAAGACTCTTTCTTCTTACCTTTCTGGATCAGCTTTTCGTTTTTAATCTTCTGCACCTCGTCTGTTATTCTCTGAACCAGGAAGTTCTGTGTGCCCTCTCGCCTGATGGAGTTGATCAGAGTGTCCAGTCCCTTCGGGTTCTCTGCCAGGTAATCCAGCAACTTTCCAGTCTTTCGTCTATTCAGTACCTGGGAGGAAATGTCCTCCGTATCTTCCTTAGACAATATCCTTTTTGCCCGCAGGTAATCAAAATGTCTTTCTGCAATGACTTTCTCACACAAGTACGGCCTCAGTTTCTCTAAAACCTGCAGTCAAGAGTAGAATCACGTTAGCAAATACACTCAATGCTTCCAGATGAACCCTAACCCCTGTTGCTGTTCATTTAACACAGCATCTGTCTCATTGGAGCTGCTCAGCTTTGAGAGGAATCCTCACGAGCATCAGAAAAAGATTGAAAAGAGTGACTGTCTGTGGTGTTTGCACATTCTCCCCACGTCTGTGCGGGTTTCCTCCGGGTGTTTCAGTCTCCTCCCACAGTCCAAAGATGTGCAGGTGAATTGGCCAGTCAGAGGGAAATGGGTCTGGGTGGGTTACCCTTCGGATGATGAGTGTTTTCCTTTCCTTAAGCTTCACTCCTCCTTGAAAAGTATCTCTCTCGTTTTTCTCTGATTTGATCATAAGTTCAACTCAGGGACAACTCTCTCCTTCTGGTTTGTTTCAGGAAATTGACTTTTCTTGTTAGTAGCACCGTGCAGGAACTAAACCTCAGAGACGTGAACTAAACCTCAGAGACATGAACTAAGATGAATGAGATCTAACTGAGAAGTTTAAAAAGGACACGAAGGGCAAATTTTTTACACAGACGGTGATTTGTGTGTGGAATGAACTTCCTGAAGAAGTGGTGGATGTTGGTACAGTTACCATATTTAAAAGACATTTGGATAAGTACATGAGTAGGAAAGGTTTGAAGAGATATAGGGTAGGAGCAGGCAGGTGGGACTAGTTTAATTTGGGATTATGTTTGACACGGCCTGTTTGGACCGAAGGGTCTGTTTCCATGCTGTATGACTCCATGACTCAGAATGTCTTATTGGTATCAACCCTCTTCTTCCTGCTCAGGTTTTTAAAACTTCCCAATACTTGATAATTTTCTGATGCTCCTGACCTTTCACAATGTTACAATACAGGATTTCCCAACAGTGTGCGTAGGACAGGATAGGCTGTAATAATATACAGAGCTGAAAATGTGTTGCTGGAAAAGCGCAGCACGTCAGGCAGCATCCAAGGAGCAGGAGAATCGATGTTTCGGGCATGAGCCCTTCTTCAGGAATGAAGAAAGTGTGTCCAGCAGGCTAAGATAAAAGGTAGGGAGGAGGGACTTGGGGGAGGGGCGTTGGAAATGCGATAGGTGGAAGGAGGTCAAGGTGAGGGTGATAGGCCGGAGTGGGGATGGGGGCGGAGAGGTCAGGAAGAAGATTACAGGTTAGGAAGGCAGTGCTGAGTTCGAGGGATTTGACTGAGACAAGGTGGGGGGAGGGGAAATGAGGAAACTGGAGAAATCTGAGTTTATCCCTTGTGGTTGGAGGGTTCCCAGGCGGAAGATGAGGCGTTCTTCCTCCAACCGTCGTGTTGCTATGGTCTGGTGATGGAGGAGTCCAAGGACCTGCATGTCCTTGGTGGAGTGGGAGGGGGAGTTGAAGTGTTGAGCCACGGGGTGGTTGGGTTGGTTGGTCCGGGTGTCCCAGAGGTGTTCTCTGAAACGTTCCGCAAGTAGGCGGCCTGTCTCCCCAATCTAGAGGAGGCCACATCGGGTGCAGCGGATGTAATAAATGAACAATAAATAAACAATTAAGAAATGCAAAACTTGGCCCACACCTCCCCCCCTTACTTCCCTCCAAGGCCCCAAGGGATCGTTCCATTTCCGCCACAAATTCATCTGCACCTCCACACACATCATTTATTGCATCCACTGCACCCGAGGTGGCCTTCTCTATATTGGGGAGACAGGCCGCCTACTTACGGAACATTTCAGAGAACACCTCTGGGACACCCGGACCAACCAACCCAACCACCTCGTAGCTCAACACTTCAACTCCCCCTCCCACTCCACCAAGGACATGCAGGTCCTTGGACTGCTCCATTGCCAGACCATAGCAACACGACGGCTGGAAGAAGAGCGCCTCATCTTCTGCCTAGGAACCCTCCAACCACAAGGGATAAACTCAGATTTCTCCAGTTTCCTCATTTCCCCTCCCCCAACCTTGTCTCAGTCAAATCCCTCGAACTCAGCACCGCCTTCCTAACCTGCAATTTTCTTCCTGACCTCTCCGCCCCCACCCCACTCCGGCCTATCACCCTCACCTTGACCTCCTTCCACCTATCGCATTTCTAATAAGACCATAAGACCATAAGACATAGGAGTGGAAGTAAGGCCATTCGGCCCATCGAGTCCACTCCGCCATTCAATCATGGCTGATGCGCATTTCAGCTCCACTTGCCAGCATTCTCCCCGTAGCCCTTAATTCCTCTAGACAACAAGAACCTATCAATCTCGGCCTTGAAGACATTTAGCGTCCCGGCTTCCACTGCACTCCGTGGCAATGAATTCCACAGGCCCACCACTCTCTGGCTGAAGAAATGTCTCCGCATTTCCGTTCTGAAATGACCCCCTCTAATTCTAAGGCTGTGTCCACGGGTCCTAGTCTCCTCGCCTAACAGAAACAATTTTCTAGCATCCACCTTTTCAAAGCCATGTATTATTTTGTACGTCTCTATTAGATCTCCCCTTAATCTTCTAAACTCCAACGAATACAATCCCAGTATCCTCAGCCGTTCCTCATATGCTAGACCTGTCATTCCAGGGATCATCCGTGTGAATCTCCGCTGGACACGTTCCAGTGCCAGTATGTCCTTTCTGAGGTGTGGGGACCAAAACTGGACACAGTACTCCAAATGGGGCCTAACCAGAGCTTTATAAAGTCTTAGTAGTACATCTCTGCTTTTCTATTCCAACCCTCTTGAGATAAGAGACAACATTGCATTCGCTTTCTTAATCACAGACTCAACCTGCATGTTTACCTTTAGAGAATCCTCGACTAGCACTCCCAGATCCCTTTGTGCTTTGGCTTTATTAAGTTTCTCACCATTTAGAAAGTAGTCCATTCCTATATTCTTTTTGCCAAAGTGCAAGACCTCGCACTTGCTCACGTTAAATTCCATCAGCCATTTCCTGGACCACTCTCCCAACCTGTCTAGATCCTTCTGTAGCCTCCCCACTTCCTCAGTACTACCTGCCTGTCTACCTAACTTTGTATCATCGGCAAACTTCGCTAGAATGCCCCCGGTTCCCTCATCCAAATCATTAATATATAATGCGAACAGCTGTGGCCCCAGCACCGAACCCTGCGGGACACCGCTCGTCACCGGCTGCCATTCTGAAAAAGAACCTTTTATCCCAACTCTCTGCC
The DNA here is from genome assembly GCF_047496795.1 of Chiloscyllium punctatum. NCBI lineage: Eukaryota > Metazoa > Chordata > Chondrichthyes > Orectolobiformes > Hemiscylliidae > Chiloscyllium > Chiloscyllium punctatum. Next base: position 131,362,684 of record NC_092745.1, read on the forward strand.
TTCTGTTAGATAGCCAATCCTCAATCCATCCCAGCAGCTCACCTCGAACACCATGGGCCCTCACCTTGCTCAGCAGTCTCCCGTGTGGCACCTTATCAAAGGCCTTTTGAAAGTCCAGATAGACCACATCCACTGGGTTCCCCTGGTCTAACCTACTTGTTACCTCTTCAAAAAATTCCAACAGGTTTGTCAGGCATGACCTCCCTTTACTAAATCCATGTTGACTTGTTCTAATCAGACTCTGCTCTTCCAAGAATTTAGAAACCTCATCCTTAATGATGGATTCTAGAATTTTACCAACAACCGAGGTTAAGCTGATTGGCCTATAATTTTCCATCTTTTGCCTTGATCCTTTCTTGAACAAGGGGGTTACTACAGCCATCTTCCAATCGTCCGGGACCTTTCCTGACTCCAGTGACTCTTGAAAGATCTCAACCAATGCCTCTGCTATTTCCTCAGCAACCTCTCTCAGAACTCTAGGGTGTATCCCATCGGGGCCAGGAGATTTATCAATTTTAAGACTTTTTAACTTTTCTAGCACTATCTCTTTCGTAATGGCAACCATACTCAACTCAGCCCCGTGACACCCTTTAATTTTTGGGATATTACTCCTGTCTTCCACTGTGAAAACTGACGCAAAGTACTTGTTAAGTTCTCCTGCTATTTCCTTATCTCCCATCACTAGGCTCCCTGCATCAGTTTGAAGTGGCCCAATGTCTACTTTTGCCTGTCGTTTGTTTCTTATGTACTGAAAGAAACTTTTACTATTATTTCTAATATTACTGGCTAGCCTACCTTCATATTTGATCCTCTCATTTCTTATTACACTCTTTGTTATCCTCTGTTGGCTTTTGTATCCTTCCCAATCTTCTGATTTCCCACTGTTCTTAGCCACTTTATAGGATCTCTCTTTTTCTTTAATAGATTTCCTGACTTCCTTTGTCAGCCAAGGTTGTCTAATCCCTCCCCGGTTAATCTTTCTTTTCTTGGGAATGAACCTCTGTACAGTGTCCTCAATTATACCTACAAACCTAATGCCCCTCCCCCAAGTCCCTCCTCCCTACCTTTTATCTTAGCCCGCTGGATACACTTTCCTCATTCCTGAAGAAGGGCTTATGCCCGAAACGTCAATTCTCCTGCTGCTTGGATGCAGCCTGACCTGCTGTGCTTTTCCAGCGACACATTTTCAGCTCTGATCTCCAGCATCTGCAGTCCTCACTTTCTCCTGTAATAATATATAGACCTTCATAGAATCCCTACAGTGTGGAAGCTGGCCATTCGGCCCATCGAACCCAAACCAACCTTCTGAAGAGCATCCCATCCAGATCCACTCCCCTACCCTGTCCCTGTAACCCTGCATTTCCCTTGGCCAATCCACCCTAACCTGCACATCTTTAGTCTGTGGGAAGAAACCCACGCAGACACGGGAGAAAACACAAACCCCACACAGACACAGTCGCCCGAGGCTGGAATCGAACCCGGGCCCCTGGCCCTGTGAGGCAGCAGTGCTGCAGACTTAGGCCATTTGGCCCATCCAATCTGGAGACCGATCAGACCCAGTCAGAGTTGAGGCTCAGGACCCTAGCAAAACAAAACATTAAAAACAAGGAGGGGACAGGCATAAAAATAAGTTTAAAAATGAATGAAAATGTGGTCTTTGTTTCAAGCAAGTAGGAATAGAGAGTTCTGGAAGTGTAATACAAGTACGTGGAGCTGTTTCAACATTAACTCTATCTACCAGTGATGCCTAGTGACAAGCAGAATGTCCCATTTCCAGGAGTCAGTGCAGGAACTCACTGAGATTCCTTTGACAGCACCTTCCAATCAGCCACGTTTATCACCAACATGGACAGAGGTATATAGAACACTGGGAACACTGCCACCTACAACTTCCTCTCCAACCCACTCAGCTGCCTGCACTTGGGAACGTTTCACCAGTCCTTTCACATTGCTGGGTCAAACTGCTGGAATCTCCTTCCCAACAGTATGGTGAAGATGTCCACATCACAAAGACAGCAGCGGTTCAAGAAGGCAGCTCACCAACACCCTTCTCAAAGGCACTTAGGGACGGGTAATAATGGCTGGACCAACCACTGATGCTCTCATCCTGTGTACAAATGTAAGAAAAAAAACTCAACCAGACAGCACTGCCCAGGTCGTGACAATCCCTCAGGAAGGATATGTTGATACCGGAGGAGTTAAACTCATCAGAATTGTATCAGAGGCAATGAAGGGGGCGACAGCACAGTGGTAAATTGGCTGGATTAGTCATCCAGAACCCCAGGAAATAATGTCCTGACTTCAATTCCCAATGCGGCAGATGGCGAAATCTGAATTCAATAAAAACCTGGAATTAAATGCTAAGTTTAATGGCAACCACGCGACCACTGCCTCTTGTTATTAAAACCCACCTGTTCCACTAATGTCCTTTAGGGAAGGAAATCTGCCATCCTCACCAGGTCTGGCCTACATGCGACTCCAGACCATGGCTGACTCTTAATGCCATCTGGAATAGTGAAGCAAACCAAATGGCTCCATAGCAATTAGGGATGGACCACAAATGCTGGCTAACAGCTAAACTAACAAACAGTTTTGTGTCATTCCGTGGCTGATGCCTTCTTGGTGAAATTGACATTTGGGGCATTGCTGCGAGTGTCCTGATCAGTACAGTATGCACTATGGCATTGCGTCTTGCTTTTCTGTAATATTTGAAAGTGAGGAGTATGCTGATTGAGAAAGACAACGAGGAGTGGAAAACAAAACAGTGGAATAGCGTCTTTGTGTTCTATATACTTTGTGATGCGAACTTTAACTTCAAGGGACACTTCTGAAATGACTCACATGCACAGAAACATACTCAGAAGTGATATTTATGCTTCACATCTCAACCAATATCTCAAAGCTGCTTTATACACATGCAAATTACTTCCACCTTTCAGAGAGTGAGTTATTTTGAACGTAGAGGGAAACTCCCTTGGCATCAGAAAATACCAAATTAACATGGCACAGCACAAAGAATAAACATGGGATTCTGAACACTCGTCTTTTGCAGCTTGTATTACAAAAGACAGTCAATATTTAAGAATTTTACTCAAATTTTTTGCCAAACAAGTTCTAAACTGAGACAGCCAACATATCAAGCATTGTGCTAAACAACACTCAGATCTTTGATAAACCTGGAAGGGTCATTGCACTGCTGATAATATTAGACACTGCTCATCACACCATACAAATTGTGTGAAATTTGCTACATGGGTAACTCATGGGGTGATAGTTTAAGGTCACTGAGCAACAACATGCATTTATATTGTGCTTTTGACATGTCCGAGGATTGTTATCAAAGCAAACCTGACCCCAAATGACCCGAGTGATGATGGCAGGTGTCCGAGTGCTTCGGTCTGAGGCCGAGGTTTTAAAAAGCTCCTTAAACAAGGCCAGCTGGACAGACAGCTTCAGGTACACAGACTGGCTTCCTTGCACTTCCTTTGCATCACAGTTTTGTGGGGGTTTTTTGCTATAAATTCCCATCATTTTGTGCCAAATACTACTTCATCCAGAGTCCCATATCTCAGTGCACACCCTGGCCATATACTCAGTGGAAACATTCTCCAAATTGTCTCTCTTTTACTTGGTTCGCACAATGTTAATTTTTTTATCGAAATGTTAATTATTTCCTATGTTACAGCAGTGCCTACATTTGCAATGGTGCTCCACTGGTTTGACTGCTCTCCCTGAGATGTTCTGAGCTCATTGCCACTGCTGTATAAAATACTTTGAAAGTTGGGTGTTAGAATCAGCACGTGACCATACAGCCCCCAGGGACTGTTCTACAATTTCATTGGATGATAGTTAATTTTTATCTCAATTCCACCTACCCAGTGATTCCTAAAACCGAAAAACAAATGTTGAAAAAAATTTTAGCTTTGTTATTTTTAACTCTCAACTCCTCAGAGACTGGTGAACCTGACCTCAGTGGTGGGCAAGTGGTTAGAGGGAATCCTGAGGGACAGGATGTACATGTATTTGGAAAGGCAAGGCCTGATTAGGGATAGTCAACATGGCTTTGAGAGAGGAAAATGATGTGTCATGAACTTGGTTGAGTTTTTTGAAGAAGTAACAAAGTAGATTGATGAGGGCAGAGTGGTAGACGTGATCTATGTGGACTTCAGTAAGGTGTTCGACAAGGTTCCCCATGGGAGACTTGTGAGCAAGGTTAGATTTCATGGAATACAGGGAGAACTAGCCATTTGGATACAGAACTGGCTCAAAGGTAGAAGACAGAGGATGGTGGTGGAGGGTTGTTTTTCAGACTGGAGGCCTGTCACTACTGATAAAATTTTGAAGTCAATTCACCATTCAAATGAAAGCTTTCACTACACATACCATCACAATCACTCATTCAGACTGGACGTTCTTTAATTTGCTTATAACAATTTACCAAGTTGCCTAATTCACACAAACAATTTACAAAAATGACCAATCTCTCAAAAGGGCCTATAACCATTTTCCCGATCAGGTATTTTCTCACAGGTTGTTCCCCTTCCCAACTACATAAAGGTACTGTTCCATTTTACCTTATGACTCCTTGTTCGGCTATGAACAATTTCCATCAGCCATATCAATACTGCGGGGTGAGAAATTTACTGAGCCTGCCCTCTTTCCTATTGTATATTAATTTCCGCCCGCCAAATCCGAAAGAGACAGCTCCCTAAACTGAATCCATCAGGTAGTGACGACCAGTTCCCCACTCACAATGTTTTATTACAGGATGAATACAGAGTAGCCCCATAGCAATCTACAGCAATCAGGCAAAACTGTCCCGACCTACAAGCTGGGTTCAGGTGGTTCATTTGATCTTTTCAAGGTACCAGTTCCAAGGAGTGGTCTGGAGTAAAACACCTGGGGCACCCTTACCACTCTGTTCTGTTCGATTCAAAATTTCAAGTCACTTACTCAGTCCAGCAAGACGTTCCCAATGTTGAGATCCCAAGTCACAGCACCAAATATGGACTCTTAATTCCGGATGACACAGATTTCAGTTTAAAGGGAAACAAGCCTTTATTTCTAGATAGCCGGCGAGAGATTTTGGGTGATACCAAAGGAGTCTTACAGCCTTCTTGTGGTGGCATCCTCAATGAATCTCCACACATTACACATAGCATAGAACACAGAATATTACAGCGCAGTACAGGCCCTTCAGCCCTCGATGTTGTGCCGACCTGTGGAACCAATCTGAAGCCCATTTAATCTACACTATTCCAATCTCATTCATATGCCTATCCAATGATCATTTTAATGCCTTTAGAGTTGGTGAGTCTACTACTGGTGCAGTGCGTTCCATGCCCCTAGTACTCTTTGAGTAAAGAAACTACCTCTGACATCTGTCCTATATCTATCACCCCTCAATTTAAAGCTATGTCCCCTCGTGGTAGTCATTACCATCCAAGGAAAAAGGCTCTCACTGTCCAATCTATCTAACTCTCTGATTATCTTACATGTCTCAATTAAGTCACCTCTCAACCTTCTTCTCTCTAATGAAAACAGCTTCAAGTCCCTCAGCCTTTCCTCATACAACCTTCCCTCCAAACCAGACAGCATCCCAGTGAATCCTTTCCAAAGCTTCCACATCCTTCCTATAATGCGGTGACCAGAACTATAGGCAATACTGCAAGTGTGGCCGCACCAGGGTTTTGTACAGCTGTAGCATGACCACATGGCTCCGAAACTCAATCCCTGTACCAATAAAAACAAACACACCATATGCCTTCTTAACAACCCTATCAACCTGGGTGGCAACTTTCAGGGATCTGTGTACATGGACACCGAGATCTCTCTGCTCATCTACACTACCATGAATCTTACCATTAGCCCAGTACTTTGCATTCCTGTTACTCCTTCCAAAGTGAATCACCTCACACTTTTCCGCATTAAACTCCATTTGCCATCTCTCAGCCCAGCTCTGCAGCTTATCTATGTCCCTTTGTAACCTACAACATCCTTCATCACTGTCCACAACTCCACTGACCTTAGTGTCATCTCCAAATTTACTAACCAATTGTTCTATGCCCTCATTCATAAAAATGACAAACAGCAGTGGCCCCAAAACAGATCCTTGCAGTACCCCTTGCGGGACCCCACTAGTAACTGGACTCCAGGATGAACATTTCCCATCAACCACCACCCTCTGTCTTTTTCAGTTCACCAATTTCTGATCCAATCAACTAAATCACCCTCAATCCTATGCCTCCGTATTTTGTGCAGTAGTCAAGATCAGAGTGCTGCTGGAAAAGCACAGCAGGTCAGGCAGCATCCGAGGAGCAGGAAAATTGATGTTTTGGGCAAAAGCCCTTCATCAGGGAATTTGTGCAGTAGCCTACCGCGGGGAATCTTATTGAACACCTTACTGAAATCCATATACGCCACATCAACTGCTTTACCCTCATCTACCTGTTTGGTCGCCTTCTCAAAGAACTCAATAAGGTTTGTGAGGCACGACCTACACTTCACAAAACAGTGTTGACTATCCCTAATCAACTTATTCCTCTCTAGATGATTGCAAATCCTATCTCATATAACCCTTTCCAACACTTTACCCACAACCAAAATAAGGCTCACTGGTCTATAATTACCAGGGTTGTCTCTACTCCCCTTCTTGAACAGAGGACAACATTTGCCATCCTCCAGTTTTCTGGCACTATTCCTGTAGACAACGATGACATAAAGATCAAAGCCAAAGGCTCGGCATTCTCATCCCTGGCTTCCCAGAAAATCCTAGGATAAATCCCATCCTGCCCAGGGGACTTATCTATTTTCATACTTTCCAGAATTGCTAACACCTCCTCTTTGTGAACCTCAATCCCATCTAGGCAAAAGTGAGGACTGCAGATGCTGGAAACCAAAGTTTAGATCAAAGTTTAGGTCTGGTAAAGCACAGAAGGTCAGGCAGCATCCGTGGAAAAGGAGAATCAACGTTTCGGGCAAAAGCCCTTCATCAGGTCTTAATGAAGGGCTCCAGCCTGAAACGATAATTCTCCTGCTCCTTGGATGCTGCCTGACCTGCTGTGCTTTTCCAGCAACACACTGTTGACTGTAATCTTACTCTAATCGTTCTTTTATTCCTGATAAAGCTATAGAAATCTTTAGGGGTTTCCTTGATCCTATCTGCCAATGACTTCCCATGTCTCCTCTTGGCTCTCTCTTTAGGTTCTCCTGGCTAACCTGTAACTCTCAAGCGCTCTAACTGAGCCTTCACATCTTTTCCTAACATAAGCCTTCTTCTTCCTCTTGACAAGAGATTCAACTTCTTAAATAAACTACGGCTCCTGTGCTCGACAACTTCCTCCCTGCCAGACAGGTACATACTTATCAGTGTACTTTATATCTTGTTCAGGTGTGACTTATACGAAGTTCTTAATATCACATGGCTGATTGCTATTATATTGTTAAAAACAGGTATTTCTCAATTTTACAATGACTAGTGATGCTATCTTCCTCTGACAAATACAGAATTATTTACATGAGCATGTTACTGTATTATTCACAATCTTGTGTTAATAGGTAGGGATGTAGATAACAAGATCCAGTATTGTTCTCATTATTTGTCTTCGCAAACAATTATTAATTGGTGAGGAAGTATGTTAATAGGAACAGGAGGCAGTTAGTAAGATCTATAGCCAAGGCTGACAGTCTTACCCAAGGACCAAACAGCTTTGCCCGAGGGCAAAATACACACCTATGGCTCCAGACAATTCCTACAGTTCTGACAGAGCCAGTGATTTCCGGTCTCAGCCTGCCAGAGGGTGGGCACACAGTCAACATCATAGTATGCCACTATAATAGAGGTTTTTTTAACTGTTGAATTCTCAATGCCCTAAAACATTATGTTTGGCCATTATAATCGAACGTTAGCTGTGGAATTCCCAAAACTTTATCACTACTTTTCGTCATTTATACAAATGATCTGGATGTGAACATAGGAGGTATAGTTAATAAGTTTGCAGATGACACCAAAATTGGAGGTGTAGTGGATAGCAAAGAAGGTTACCTCAGATTACAATGGGATCTTGATCAGATGGGCCAATGGGTTGAGGAGTGACAGATGGAGTTTAATTTAGATAAATGCGAGGTGCTGCTTTTTGGAAAAGCAAATCAGAGCAGGACTTGTCCACTTAATGGTAAGGTCCTAGGGAGTGTTGCTGAACAAAGAGACCTTGGAGTGCAGGTTCATAGCTCCTTGAAAGTAGAATCGCAGGTAGATAGGATAGTGAAGAAGGCATTTGGTATGCTTTCCCTTATTGATCAGAGTATTGATCAATAGGAGTTGGGAGGTCATGTTGTGGTTGTACAGGATGTTAGCTAGATCACTTTTGGAATATTGTGTGCAATTCTGGTCTCCTTTCTATCGGAAGAATGTTGTGAAACTTGAAAGGGTTCAGAAAAGATTTACAAGGATGTTGCCAGGGTTGGAGGATTTGAGCTATAGGGAGAGGTTGAATAGGCTGGGGCTGTTTTCCCTGGAGCGTCGGAAGCGGAGGGATGACCTTATAGAGGTTTAAAAAATCATGTGTCACAAAGCTGGTCCTTTTTTTTTGGAAAGCTGTTCCTTTTCTCAAGGATACTGTATCCTCTGCTTTTTTCAGAGGGTTCGTAAAACTCCGAAATGACTGGTTTGGTACAGAGATGAAAAGGGTATTGAGAGGCCGTTTTGTTTCTACGTAAACAGATGAGATGTTAGGCCACAGCTTATATGTTTTAAAAGTTACCTGAATATTGAAAAGGGAGTGGTCAGTCCTAAAAGCTGAAATCTTGTTTCAGTCAGTTCAGCAGTGAGCTGTGTGGAAACAGACTGCTAGACTCTCTCTCCTTCTGCCCTTCCAACTTCAACCTGTAAGCCTCTCTCAGAGGAGATGGTGGAAGCAAACACAATAGCAGCATTCAAGAAGCACCTGGATGGATCCATGAATAGGAAGGGAATAGAGGGATACAGATCCTGGAAGTGAAGATTGTTTTAGTGTGGAAGGGCAGAATGTGCCTGCGCAGCCTTGGAGGGCCGAAGGGCCTGTTCCTATACTGTAATATTCTTTGCTCACTACTGCCTCTCAGCGCCAGGGCAGCAGGTTCAATTCCAGCCTCGGGTTGTCAGTATGAAGTTTGCACATTCTCCCCGTGTCTGCGTGGGTTTCCTCTGGGTGCTTCAGTTTCCTCCCACAATCCAAAGATGTGCAGGTCAGGGTGGATTGGCCATGGGATAGGGTGAGGGTGGGTGGGGCTGGGTGGGATGCTCTTCAGAAGGTCAGTGTGGACTCAATGGGCCAAATGGCCTGTTCCACACTGTAGGGATTCTATGATTCTGTGATAAACAGCCATTAATTTTGTCTTTTTATCATTATCTCACCTTTTATCCCATTTGCTGCTTTTGTTTTATACTTGTACACTCTGTCTGTTCCTCTCCTTCTCTGGGTATTATCATCAAAAGTATTACCCTGCAATGCAGCCATGTCCTTTCACTATGTATCAAATTATTCCTTCAACACTTCCCACTGTTAGTCTCTCAGTTTATTATTCACAGCTCAGCCTCGTTTTCAGAGGCCAGTTTATTTCCAAGCCTGTCAAGGGTAACTTCACCAATATCTAGAAACGTTCCTTTCAAACCTGATATCAATATCCTGTGCTCATCACTCAAAGGGCAAGCTCATGGCGAGCTCATGGGCCTTCTTCACAGAATCCTTACAGTGCAGGAGGCCATTCAACCCACCAGGTCTACACTAACTCTCAATGACTTAGTGCCGTTCTCCTGAATTTTCCTCATACCCTTTAAACTGCCACCCAGTACCCCTCCTAGACTTGCCTCCACCACGTTTCCAGTCAGTGTATTCCAGACTCTCACTGGGTGAAAACATTGTTTTCTCATCTCGCGTTTGCATCTTTTGCAAGTTACAAAATCCATGCCCTCTCGTTGTCAATCATTTTGAGCGGGAACACTTTCTCCCAATACACTCTATTCAGGGCCCCTCATGGTTAGGAAAACCTCTATCCAATCTTCTCTGAGCCTTCTCCTTTCCACGGAAAATAGCTCCAACTTCTGCAATCTATCCTTGTAACTCAGGTTTCTCATCCCTACAGCCACTATTCCACTCCCTTTCCGATGCTTTTACATCTTTCCTGCAGTGCTCTGCCCAGAATCCTACACAATACTCCAGTTGAGGTCTAATGAGTGTCTTGTACAAATTCAACATTACCTCCCTTCCCTTGTACTCTACGCCCCTATTTATAAAGCCCAAGGGTGCTGTCTGCTTTTGTATTCAGGATGGCTGCCTGGCTCCAGTCCTTCTTGCTCCACTGAAGTTGGCTCACCCCCAGATCATCTTTCAAAGCTTGGATTGTTCATTACACTATCAGCAATAGATCCAATCGTAAATGATCACAGTCCTCTCAATGTTTCCCTACTGAGACTTGGCCCACCTCATTGCCAACACAGCCAACACTTGTAATGCCTCTTTGTCACTGGGCAGGACACTGCAAGAACTCCTGTCCCCCTTCACATTACTATCATCCCAGGGAGACAGAGAGGACTGCAGATGCTGGAGATCAGTGTTGGGAGGGTGTTGCTGGAAAAGCACAGCAGGTCAGGCAGTTTAGATTAGACTAGATTTCCCACAGGGTGGAAACATGCCCTTCAGAACAATCAGCCCAAGTGACCCTCCAAAGAGCAACCCACCCAGACCCATCTCCCTGCAGCACCCCAAGAGCAGGAAAATCAATGTATTGGGCCAGAGCCCTTCATCAGGAAAGTGGTCTATAGGCTACCCTGAGCAATATCATTGCTCTTATCTTGTTCCTCAGCTCCGGCCACATCAATGCTGTCTGAACCCTCACATTCTCTTTCTCCAGCACTGCCTTGTGCTCCTATAAACAATACTGCCTTCTATCATTCCTGAATCCCTGCAACTAGGAATATGAAACACTTAGGTTCTGGATTAGTGGTGCTGGAAGAGCACAGCAGTTCAGGCAGCATCCAAGGAGCTTCGAAATCGCCCACACCTCCTCCCTCACCTCTATCCAAGGCCCTAAAGGAGCCTTCCACATCCATCTAAGTTTTACCTGCACATCCACTAATATCATTTATTGTATCCGTTGCTCTCGATGCGGTCTCCTCTACATTGGGGAGACTGGACGCCTCCTAGCAAAGCGCTTTAGGGAACATCTCCGGGACACCCGCACCAATCAACCACACCACCCCGTGGCCCAACATTTCAACTCCCTCTCCCACTCTGCCGAGGACATAGAGGTCCTGGGCCTCCTTCACAGCCGCTCCCTCACCACCAGACGCCTGGAGGAAGAACGCCTCATCTTCCGCCTCGGAACACTTCAGGGCATCAATGTGGACTTCAACAGTTTCCTCATTTCCCCTTCCCCCACCTCACCCTAGTTCCAAACTTCCAGCTCAGTAACTGTCCCCATGACTTGTCCGGACTTGTCCTACCTGCCTATCTCCTTTTCCACCTATCCACTCCACCCTCTCCTCCCTGACCTATCACCTTCATCTCCTCCCCCACTCACCCATTGTACTCTATGCTACTTTCTCCCCACCCCCACCCTCCTCTAGCTTATCTCTCCACGCTTCAGGCTCACTGCCTTTATTCCTGATGAAGGGCTTTTGCCCGAAACGTCGATTTTGAAGCTCCTTAGATGCTGCCTGAACTGCTGTGCTCTTCCAGCACCACTAATCAAGAATCTGGTTTCCAGCATCTGCAGTCATTGTTTTTACCTCTTATATTAAACACCTAGTGCTCTCCATTTTACAGCCACAACATAGTATTTCCACAAGACAATCTGTAATTCATCAATCTCTGTTACTATCCTCTCTGTATTTGTGCACTGAGTGCTGCCCGAGAATGTTTTCGTTTCTCTTATTGCACCTCTAGCTATTTGTACTTTTCACAATGCCAGTGTTTTTTTATTCACTCATTGGATGTGGGCATCACTGGCTTGGCCTGCATTTATTGCCTGTCCCTAATTGCCCCTTTGAGAGGGTGATGATGAGCCACCACTGTCCATGTGCTGTAGGTGGACCCACAATGCCCTAAGTTAGGGATTGCATTTTTCAGTATTTTTCCCTGATATTCTCTCCTGGTTCCCACATTGCTGCCAATTTAGTTCAAACCCTCCTCAATGACTTGAGGAAAATGTGTCATGAGTAACTGGGTTTATTCAGATGCAACTTGCCCAGTTTATACCAGTCCCAGTACAGGTGCCACCCGCTGCCAATCCACAGTCAGTCTCAGTGTCCCAGGACTCTAACTCCCTCCCTCTGTCCTGCACCTTCTTCCCAGCAACAGTCTTAACATCAGTGTTTGTTTGTATAAAACAGTGAGAGTCATCCAGAGAGGACGATTGTTGATCCCTGCTTACTGACCTTCTACTAATCACAGAAAATCAAGTTGACTAATTAACTCGACAAGAAACACTTTCATGATGTAATAACTGTTAATGACATCCCAGACAAGTAAACAATTACAACTGCGGAGTGTCCTTCATTCAGCTTAGAGACTGTTTCAGCTTTTAAAGTTGTCGAATTCCAAATCATTACTTAAAAGACTTGCTTTCCCTCTCGTACCAGTCTGGATCTGATCACAGAATTACAATGAGGCCATTCTGCCCTGCTCACTGTCTGGAGGAGCAAACCACCTGGCGCCACTCTGCCAACTTCTCCTATCCCCTGGAATATTTGCCCTACCCCAGATGATGCCCCAGTTGAACCAGGTTCCCCACTCCACGCTCACATAGTGAGCACATTAGCACTCTGAGCTGAGATAGTGAGTGCAACGTTGAAGACAGGAAACCCCAATGCAAAGTTCACCATTATCTCCCAACATCTGAAAATTACCTTGTCATAAATTCCTTACATAGGCAACTCCTTTCCATGACCGAGGTAACAGCAGCAGCTACATACTGTAACCAGGATATAAAGTCTCAAGAGGTACAGCAAACCAACACCTCTGCCCAAAGCACAAGGAAATCACCAACACATGAACTGCTCTCTGTGGAAAGATGTTGCCCCTCATGTCTTTATTAAGCCTTTCTGACCCCTACCCTGAAATCCCCCACCCTAGGGAAAAGACACCTGCCATTCACATTACCTTGTGATTTTATAAAACTCTGTAAAGTCATCCCTCAGCCTCTGATGCTCCAGGGAAAACATCCCAGCCTAACCTGCATCTTCCTAAAGCTCAAATCCTCCATTCTCAAAAGGTGTCTACTTCCATGTTGTATGATTCTAATACTTTACAAATGCAGGTGAACTCAGAAAAAAATCTAACTTTCCCATCATTCCACGTCAATGATATTACTGGAGGAATAACTATTAGTCACATCACTCCCCTGTTTATGTTCAATGCAACTGAGAACACAGATGGGAGCTCAGTTACGCTCAAAGGGCAGCAGCTAACTGCAGTACTCCTTCAGCATTGACCCTTGACAATGTGGGACTTCCTCAGCACCAACACTCTGAAAATGTAGCACTCCCTCAGCACCAACACTCCGACAGTGCGGCACTCCGTCAGCACTGACCCTCCGACAGTGCAGCATTCCCTCAGTACTGACCCTCCTACAGTGCGGCACTCCCTCACCACTGACCCTCCGACATTGTGGCACTCCCTCAGCACCAACACTCTGAAAATGCGGCACTGCCTCAGCACCAACACTCCGACAGTGCAGCATTCCCTCAGTACTCAGCATAGAGCGGCACGGTGGCTCAATGGTTAGCACTGCTGCCTCATAGCACCAGGGTCCCAGGTTCGATTCCAGCCTCAAGTGACAGTCTGTGTGGAGTTTGCACATTCTCCCCGTGTCTGCGTGGGTTTCCTCCCACAATCCAAAGATGTGCAGGTCAGGTGAATTGGCCATGCTAAATTGCCCATAGTGTTAGGTGCATTAGTCAGAGGGAAATGGGTCTGAGTGGGTTACTATTCGGAGGGTCAGTGTGGACTGGTCGGGCCGAAGAGCCTGTTTCCACACTGTAGGGAATCTAGTCTAATCTACTGACCCTCCGACAGTACAGCACGCACTCAGCACTGACACTCCGACAGTGAGGCACTCCCTCAGCACGACCCAACAATGCGGCACTCCCTCAGCATAACCCTCCAACAGTGCAGCATTCCCTCAGTACTGACCCCCCCCCCACCCCCCGCCAAGAGTGCAGCACTCGCTTGGCACTGACCCCCTGACAGTGTAACAACAGAATTTGGAATGTGCGCTGACAGGAATGTGTTTTGGGTTTATGAAAGGGAGTTTCCTGCATAAATATTCACGATTGATAGCTGGTTATGATGGAGGATACACAACAACTGATCATTCAGCCTGACTTGCCCATTACCAAGTGTCAACTGTCCTCACTGAAGAGACTGTCCCTTAGTCACCATTACTGTCCAAACATTAGAATGGTGGGGGGGGTGGGGAAACCTTCAGCACTTACACATTTTCAATCCCATGATATTACAACAGAAAATAATCAGAGACAACTCTCTGAACAACTTAAAAGAATTAACTTTAATCAAATCACACACAGGAGGTTTGAGCAGGGTGCGCATTGCTGATGTGTTAAACTAGCCCAGATACTAATTCTGTTTGTGGTCTTGGAAGGGAGATCTGATGTTCATTCACGGCTTCTAAGTTGAAAGATAAAAGAGGTAAAGTATTTGAAAAGTATTCATCGAAGAATTTGTTGAGATCCACCCAAACATTCTTGAACAATGTAAAGAGAAAAGTCCTGGGTGAGTTTTTAATCAGACCAACTAATCTCAATATGAATTAAACTCGAAAGTAGCACATCGAAGCTACACTCCCGAGAGGGACGTTCAATTGAGGAAGTATTCTTGTCTAGAATATTCAGGGTTTAAATAATCCATTTCTTGAACAGTTTGTAAATCAGTGAGGGGAAGAAATGACACGAGAACACAATGTATATTTTTGAGAAGTGGTTAATTCATTCAATCAAATGTAATTGAAGCTGTTACCAAATTTGGAGCATGAGGTTAGTTACTGGAACAGGGCAGGGAATGCCTAACCTAAACTCACCTGACAGGAAGCTACCTGCATCAACTGGGAAAACAGCTTTGTCAAATGGCAAGTTAAACAAATGGTCTTCCCCATTTCTACCAATTTCTTGATTGGTGAATAAATTTAGACACTTTCAAGATGACCAAATGACTTTGAAGTACATAAGCTGAGAAGAAGGTACATGATTATGAAGCTGTTTATCTTGCACTCATCAGGATAAATGCAAGAATGCCAAATTTCAAAGGATCACAATAATTTATACCACAGGAGAAAAGGCTACTGTTTGCTTGGTGAAATCACTTTGACCAACCCTGACATTGTCATGGAGAAAGCAGCAGGGAATTCTAGGCTGCCCAAGGTCTGGAGTGGAAAGGTGTGGTGCTGAAAAAGCACAGCCACTCAGACAGCATCCGGAGCATGAGGTTCAAGGTGCTGTGTAATTCATAAAGGGCGAAGGATCTGAGCATGTCCCTTTTGTGAGTGTCACTTCTAGTATGTGTGAAAGAGCCATGTTATGAACCTGACTCATTGGGTATTAGTGTAGCCATTAGCAGACCCAGGATTGTTTAGCAAGTCTAACTAATTGTGGGATTGCAACTAATGGGGTACAGACTGCAATCAGCCAAACTGAGTCTGAAACGCCCAAAACAATGCAGGGGGCATAATGGCTCAGTGGTTAGCACTGCTGTCTCTCAGTGCCAGGGACCCAGGTTCGATTCCAATCTCAGGTGACTGTCTGTGGGGAGTTTGCACATTTTCCCCGTGTCTGCGTGGGTTTCCTCTGGGTGCTCCAGTTTCCATTCACAGACCAAATGAGGAAGGGTATAAGCTACGAGCAGGGAGGGAAAGAGTTAAGTTTAGGGTTGCTCGACAAAGGTTCAGCTAGCATGACTTTGACCAGATAAGAACTTGCAGTAAACAGTGAGGTGCTGGAGGCAAGGGTAGTGGGTTTACAAGGTAAAAAGCATCAATTACGTAACGGCAGTTAATAAGGTTAAGAACATCCACTGTATAATGCCAGAAGTTTAATCTTTACCGTTGATGCTCGGTGATTGTGATGGTCACCCAATCAATATAGAGGTTGCCTTATCTGGATGCTGCTGTCTGTAAGGGACTATATAATTACTTAAGAATCTGCTGTTTGAGAGCAGAGTGAGAACTCGTGTCTCTATATACATGGGCGATCATTCTCTCACCCTCCAGGGCCCGGAATAAAGATGGAGGAGATAAAATTATACGGTGTCTCTGCGTGTTTGCTTTGACTGATATGGGGATAGGGAAATGGGATGCCAATATGGTAGGAGCCCAAATGAATGGTTACAATCAGACAGTGTCAGCGATCGCCCAGAACACCAGTGTCTCAAGATGAACAGACCCCCAAAGTAAGATCTTAAACCTTGGTTCTTCTTGATATTCCTCTGTATCAGAAAGAGTCCCCTTGTTCAATCGCTTTTTATTCTACAGACTTCTTGAATGGTAATTAGTTCAGTCGAGAACTCAGTAAACTCAAATTGGGGTTTGTGCCCCCTGGGTTTGATTGGGGGGGTTCGTGTCCCCTGGGTTTGATTGGGGTCGCGTCCCCTGGGTTTGATTGGGTTTCGTGCCCCCTGGGTTTGATTGGGATTCAAGTCCCAGTGTTTGATTGGGGTTCGAGTCCCCTGGGTTTTATCAGGATTCAAGTCTCAGTGTTTGATTGGGGTTCGAACCCCTGGTTTGATTGGGGTTCGTGTCCCCTGGGTTTGATTGGGGTCACGTCCCCTGGGTTTTATTGGGATTCAGGTCCCCTGGGTTTGATTGGGGTTCCTGTCCCCTGGGTTTGATTGGGGTTCGCGTCCCCTGGTTTGATTGGGGTGGCGTCCCCTGGGTTTTATTGGGATTCAGGTCCCCTGGGTTTGATTGGGGTTCGATTCCCCTGGGTTTGATTGGGGTTCCTGTCCCCTGGGTTTGATTGGGGTTCGTGCCCCCTGGGTTTGATTGGGATTCAAGTCCCAGTGTTTGATTGGGGTTTGCATCCCCTGGGTCTTATTGGGGGGGGATGTGTGTCCCCTGGGTTTAATTGGGGTTCGATTCCTCTGGGCTTGATTGGGGTTCGATTCCCCTGGGTTTGATTGGGGTTCCTGTCCCCTGGGTTTGATTGGGGTTCGTGCCCCATGGGTTTGATTGGGATTCAAGTCCCAGTGTTTGATTGGGGTTTGCGTCCCCTGGGTCTTATTGGGGGGGTGGGGGGGTGGGGGGGGGGGGGGGGGGTGTCCCCTGGGTTTAATTGGGGTTCGATTCCTCTGGGTTTGATTGGGGTTCGATTCCCCTGGGTTTGATTGGGGTTCCTGTCCCCTGGGTTTTATTGGGGTTCGTGTCCCCTGGGGTTGATTGGGATCACGTCCCCTGTGTTTAATTGGGGGGGGGGGTGGTTGTGACCCCTGGGTGTGATTGGGGTTCAAGTCCCCTGGGTGCGATTGGGGTCACGTCCCCTGGGTGTGATTGGGGTCACGTCCCCCGGGTGTGATTGGGGTTCGAGTCCCCTGGGTGTGATTGGGGTCACGTCCCCTGGGTGTGATTGGGGTTCGAGTCCCCTGGGTGTGATTGGGGTCAAATCCCCTGGGTGTGATTGGGGTTCGAGTCCCCTGGGTGTGATTGGGGTTCGAGTCCCCTGGGTGTGATTGGGGTTCGAGTCCCCTGGGTGTGATTGGGGTCAAATCCCCTGGGTGTGATTGGGGTTCGAGTCCCCTGGGTGTGATTGGGGTTCGAGTCCCCTGGGTGTGATTGGGGTTCGAGTCCACTGGGTGTGATTGGGGTCAAGTCCCCTGGGTGTGATTGAGGTCACGTCCCCCGGGTGTGATTGGGGTCACGTCCCCTGGGTGTGATTGGGGTTCGAGTCCACTGGGTGTGATTGAGGTCAAGTCCCCTGGGTGTGATTGAGGTTCGAGTCCCCTGGGTGTGATTGGGGTCACGTCCCCCGGGTGTGATTGAGGTCACGTCCCCTGGGTGTGATTGGGGTTCGAGTCCACTGGGTGTGATTGGGGTCAAGTCCCCTGGGTGTGATTGAGGTTCGAGTCCCCTGGGTGTGATTGAGGTTCCTGTCCCCTGGGTGTGATTGGGGTTCGCGTCCCCTGGGTGTGATTGGGGTTCACGTCCCCTGGGTGTGATTGGGGTTCACGTCCCCTGGGTGTGATTGGGGTTCACGTCCCCTGGGTGTGATTGGGGTTCACGTCCCCTGGGTGTGATTGGGGTTCACGTCCCCTGGGTGTGATTGGGGTCAAGTCCCCTGAGTGTGATTGAGGTTCCTGTCCCCTGCGTTTGATTGGGGTTCGCGTCCCCTGGGTTTAATTGCGATTAGAGTCCCTTGGGTTTAGTTGGGTTTAAGTCCCCTGTTTATAATTGCAATTTGAGGCCCCTGGGTTTAATTGGGTTTAGAGTCCCGTGTTTAATTGGGCTTCAAGTCCCCTGATTATAATTGGGGTCCGAGTCCCCGGATTTAATTACGACTCGAGGCCCCTGGGTTTGATTGGGGTTAGAGTGACTGGACACAGAGTAAGTAGTAGTAAAGTGAGAAAGGGTTAAAATCCCTCGTGGTGAAATTTGAGGCTCCAAAAATAAAGCTGAAATTTGGTACTTAAAGTTATCTTCTTTGTCCCCCACACCTCCCTTTAGAAGTCCTCTTAGACAATGTGGCGTCACTGGGAAAGGGGGGGGGGGGGGGGGGGGGGGGGGTGGGTGGTGAAAGTGGAGCCGGTCCTCTCGGGTCCCGACAGTGGGCTGCATTGACTGCCGGGGAAGTTTTGTCTGGGTGTTTGTGCTGTGGACTCGACTCTGCGAGTCTTCGTTCTGGGGGAAGGGAGTGGCATGGACTGTGGTGTCATGTGGCCTGTTGGGAGACCTTTCTCTTTTTATAAAAGTGTAATTTCATCAAGAGGATGCAAAAAAAGAGAAACACTGAAATTAAAGTTGTGCTAATACTTGGGTCAGAAAGGGAAGTTTCAATGTAAATTGTGCCATGCTGAGAGTGTTGTTTAAACATTTTGGTTTGTTAAAATATTGGTTCAGAAAATCCTTTTAAGTAACTGTTTTGCCTTGTTTGAAACAGGATTTCAATTCAATGTGTTTTCTGGGCTGTGTAATGGGGCAGATTTTGTTTTTACATTGAAATTGTATAACATTATGTCCTTTTTAGAATTATCATACTTATAGCCTTAAAACAGATTGACTAACTTTAAAGCCTTGAGCCCCTGATGTGTTTGAAATTCTACAATGCCAATTTAAAAAGCAACAGTTGGGTCAGTGGTCATGCTTTAGCCAGATGAGAGTATTGTATTAAAATACATCTTTGCTGCTGTATATTTAATGCAGTGTTCACAAAAAGAAGAGTGCATTTTGAGTTTGATGTTTTGCTAAGATTTTACAGAATATTCAAACTTGAGGCTGAGCTGTTCTGTTAATTATTGTTAAGACCTCAATGGTTCCCTCCATATTGCAAATTCAAAGAATGTTGATCTCTACCAAAGTTGCCACTGTAATTCCAACTGTCTTATTTGGGAACTTTCATTTTGAGAACATGTTTGAATAGATTCTGCATTTGTTTCCCACAAATATCTGAGATTTAAATCTGAACTGAAACTGCCTCTTCAATGGCTAAAGTGCAGGAAACATTTTGTTGTTTTCTTGATGTTCCAGACGTTTCAAATACTTTTCCTGACAACTTTCACATTAGCCAAGTATCAATTTTTAAAGGAAAATAATTTTTGAATAACCTGAATGAGGTATCTGAGGGTTTGACTTTAGGACCACTGATTGGCGTTTATAACTGACTGAATTGTTTAGGCAGTACAATTTAGAGGTTTATGGAGAGGTCACGCTTTCAAGGTGAGAGGTGGAAAGTTTAAGGGGGACACACACAAGTACTTCACACAGAGGGTGGTGGATGTTTGGAACGCGTTGCCAGCAGAGACGGAAGAGGCAGGCACGGTAGATTCATTTAAGATGTGTCTGGATAGATGCATGAGTAGGTGGGGAGCAGAGGGATATAGATGCTTAGGAATTGGGCGACAGGTTTAGACAGTACATTGGGATCTGCTCAGGCTTGAAGGGCCGAAGGGCCTGGTCCTGGGCTGTAAATTTTCTTTGTTCTTTGTTCTTTAATAGTGAACAGAGTACAGACTTCAAGATGATTGACAATGTTGAAATCGGCAGACACAATTCAATGTAGTTAAATGTGTGACTGTCTTCATACTGATACACACCTTGGCAAGGAAGGAATGAGAGAGGAAATGCAAAGATAATTTCAGCAGCTAATATCGTCCAGAGTGTTTCTCCATTCACAGGTAAAGCACACCTTTGGATCAACGCCCACCCCCCCGCACAGCCTGATCCAACAGATACAAAGCACACCTTTGGACCAACGCCCACCCTCCGCACAGCCTGATCCAACGGATACAAAGCACACCTTTGGACCAACGCCCACCCCCCCGCACAGCCTGATCCAACGGATACAAAGCACAGCTTTGGACCAACGCCCACCCCCCGCACAGCCTGATCCAACGGATACAAAGCACACCTTTGGACCAACGCCCACCCCCCCCGCACAGCCTGATCCAACAGATACAAAGCACACCTTTGAACCAACGCCCACCCTCCGCACAGCCTGATCCAACAGATACAAAGCACACCTTTGGACCAACGCCCACCCTCCGCACAGCCTGATCCAACGGATACAATCAGTTCCTCAGTCATGAGCGTGAAAAGTGAAGAAGCTGAGAACAGTGAAGAGGTCATACACTTTTTGTCAGTGGCCTTCCTGTGGATGTTAAACCACATAAGCTTTACCTTATCTTTCGATCATTTAAGGGATGTGAAAGTTCATTGATCACACTAACATCACAGCAGCCAGTTGGCTTTGTTCCATTTAACAGCAGAGTGGGAGCAGAAGCAGCAAAGAATGCTGCATTCATCTAGCCTCCAGCTGCAGCTGCTGCACTGCACATTCCGATGTGCTGGGATCCTCCATCTGAAGCATCTCCACAAGGACAGAAGTCTCGGCAGCTTTGTTAAGTATTTAACTGCCTTTATCCAAGGATTCAGATTTCTCCGTGGAGTGGTGTGCAAGGACAGACTGAATTTTGTTTTCAGGTTGGACTTTACTGAAGGAGATTTTGGAGAACTGGCTCGTTTCCACTTGACTTGGAGGGAGTGGAGTGGTCACTAAGGACTGTGGAGTTAAGAATTTTACTGGTGAAATGTTTTTCCACTTGGGAGGATTCTTCAAATTCTATTTACGGTAATGGACTAATAATTTTTGTTGTTATAATCATTGTATGCCGTGCGTCAATAACTTGCTTAAATAATGGCTGTCACAGTCTTATAAAGGCTGGTAGTGCCATCCAGGGGGTTATCATGGAATGATAAAAGGAGAGAATGAGAAAGTATTTAAGATATGAGCAGGCAGGGAAAGTGTTAAGTTTTGGGTTCCTTGACAAAGGCTCAGCTCGCATGACTTTGACTAGATAAGAACTTGCAGTAAACAGTGAGGTGCTGGAGGCAAGGGTCGTGTGTTTACATGGTGAAAAGCATCCATTATGTAATGCCAGTTAGCAAGGTTAAGAACATCCACTGTATAATGCCAGATGCTTTAATCTTTACCATTGATGCTCGGTGATTGTGACAGTCACCCAATCAATATAGAGGTTGCTTTATTTGGAAGCTGCTCCCTCTAAGTGACTATATTATCCCTTAAAAATCTGCCGTTCGAGAGAAGACCGAGAACTCATGTCTCTGTGCAAATGGGCAATCATTCTCTCTCCCTCCAGGGTCCACAATAAAGATGGAGGAGGTAAAACTATACTGTGTCTCTGAGTGTTTGCTTCAACTGATATGGGGATAGGGAAATGGGACAACACAAAGATGTGCAGGTTAGGTGGATAAGCCGTGCTAAATTGCCCAAAGTGTTCAGGGCTATGCAGGCTAGGTGGGTAAGCCACGGGAAACACAGGGATAAGATATGGGGGTGTTCCTGGCTGGGCTGCTCTTCAGAGGGACAGTGTGACTTGATGGACCAAATGGCCTGCTTCCACACCATGGAGATTCGATAGAAATGTTTATTGTTAACGTGATTCACTGACTGTCAGTTCCAACGAAAGTTTGATTTGAGATGCAGGGTAGAATTTTCTCCAAGTCACAGGGAACCAATGGTGAGTTCTGATGAGACAGATCATGGTCGGAGGGGTGTTCGCTGGCTGCAACAAGGGTGGGGGTGCCACGTTTGACAGTCAAGAGAACAAGTCTTCCAGCCACTGAGAGACAATCAAATGTTAACTGCTGGAAGTCAAGGGTGCCCTGTCTAGCATCCTGTAAATAGACATGAGCGAGTTTGTTTCTCTGCAATATCACTTTGCCATCCACTTGCTGAACAATCTCAAATATGCTCACTAACAATCAACTTACACAAACAGTCAGGTTGGTAGCACAACTCATTTACACTTTCTGAAAGCAACACTTTCGTACACAGTAGCTTGTTCGCTGCAAACAAATGGAGTATTTTCCAGACTTGGGGCTTATTTGACAGTGGGAGGATGAGACCCTTAAATGTGTATTAATTACTCACTTAAGGACCTCAATTGTCCTCGCCCAATCTTAAGTGGGCCACAGGTAGGAAGGAAGTAGAGACCCCAGCCTGACCCTCAGGGAGGGGAGGTCCGGGGCTTGTTGTTAAACTTTGCTGACTCTGTTCCTTGCAACATGGGTTCTCTCACATACACACAGCCTTTCCAGCACACACGGTTTCATTTCACATTAACACCACTCCAGGACTCTGCCTCTATACACCTCCTCCCTTGTGTTGCCATTTTCAAGAAACTGTGGACCTGTACATCTAGATCTCCCTGTATGTTGATGCTATTAAGTGCTCTGCTATTTACTGTACATGTTCCTACCTCCACCCCCTCGAGCATGACTCCACCTCTCATTACCGAACCATCATCTCCCGAACCATCCATAACCTCATCACCTCAGGGGATCTCCAAACCACAGCCTCCAACCTGACAGTTCCCCAACCCCACTCGAATGCTGCCTGACCTGCTGTGCTGTGCCACCCTTTTCAACTATATTCCTCCTGCATCAGATCTAAACTCCATCTGCCATTTCCCCACCCAAGTCTCCAGCCTACCTGTATCTACTGCACCATCTGGCAATCCTCCTCACAAATCACAGCCACTCCCCCAGGTTTTGTGCCATCCTCAAAATAATCAGGCCACCTGCATTCTCCTTCAAATCATTTATATTTGGGGGTCCCACCATTGGTCCCTGTGGGACATCACTATCACAGGTCTCCAGGCAGAAAATCACCCTTCCATTGCTACTGTATGCCTTCTATGACAAAGTTAGTTCTGATTCCTTCTTACCAGCTCACCCCAGATCCCGTTTGAGTTCACCTTCTGTATCAGCCTGCCACGAGGCCTTGCTAAAGTCCATGTAGACAACATCTACTGACCTGCCCTCATCAATCACCTTTGTCACTTCCTCAAAAAACTCAATCAAATTTGTGAGACACAACCTTCCCCACCACAATTACAGTCATAGAGATGTACAGCACGGAAACAGACCCTTTTGTCCAACCTGTCCATGCCGACCAGATATCCCAACCCAATCTAGTTCCACCTGCCAGCAAACGGCCCATATCCCTCCAACCTTCCTATTCATATACCCATCCAAATGCCTTTTAAGTGTTGCAATTGTGCTAGGCTTGGCACGGTGGCTCAGTGGTTAGCATTGCTGCCTCACAGCACCAGGGTCCAAGGTTCGATTCCAGCCTTGGCCGACTGTCTGTGTGGAGTTTGCACATTCACCCTGTGTCTGCGTGGGTTTCCTCCGGGTGCTCCGGTTTCCTCCCACAGTCCAAAGATGTGCAGGTCAGGTGCCACACTAAATTGCCCATAGTGTTGGCAGCATTGGTTGGGGCGGGGTGGTAAATGGGTCTGGGTGGGTTGCTCTTCGGATGGTCGGTGTGGGCTGGTTGAGCCGAAGGGCCTGTTTCCACACTGTAGAGAATCTAATCTAATCTAATCTAATCTAAAAAGCCTCCATTACTTCCACGGCAGCTTATTCCATACACGTACCACCATCTGTGTGAAAAAGTTGCCCCTTAGGTCTCTTTTATATCTTTCCCCTCTCACCCTAAACCTATGCCCTCTAGTTCTGTATTCCCCAACCCCAGGGAAAAGACTTTGTCTATTTATCCTATCCATGCCTCTCATAATTTTATAAACCTCTATACGGTCACCCCTCAGTCTCCGATGCTCCAGGGAAAACAGCCCCAGCCTGTTCAGCCTCTCCCTATAGCTCAAATCCTCCAACCCTGGCAACATCCTTGTAAAGCTTTTCTGAAACCTTTCAAATTTCACATCTTTCTGGTAGGAAGGAGATCAGAATTGCACACAATATTCCAACAGTGGCCTAACCAATATCCTGTACAGCCGCAACATGACCTCCCAACTCCTATACTCAATACTCTGACCAATAAAGGAAAGCATACCAAACACCTTCTTCACTATCCTATCTACCTGTGACTCTACTTTCAAGGAGCTATGAACCTGCAGTCCAAGGTCTCTTTGTTCAGCAACACTCCCTAGGACCTTACCATTAAGTGTATATGTCCTGCTGAGATTTACTTTCCCAAAATGCAACACCTCACATTTATCTATATTGAACTCCATCTGCCACTTCTCAGCCCATTGGCCCATCTGATTAAGATCCTGTTTTAATCTGAGGTAACCTTCTTCGCTGTCCACTACACCTCCAATTTTGATGTCATCTGCAAACTTACTAACTGTACCTTCATGCTCACATCCAAATCATTTACAAAATGACGAAAAGTAGTGGACCTCGCACCAATCCTTGTGGCACTCCAATGGTCACAGGCCTCCAGTCTGAAAAACAACCCTCCACCACCACCCTCTGTCTTCTACCTTTGAGCCAGTTCTGTATCCAAATGGCTAGTTCTCCCTGCATTTGTGAGATCAAACCTTGCTCACCAGTCTCCCATGAGGAACCTTGTCAAACACCTTACTGAAGTCCATATAGATCACATCTACTGCTCTGACCTCATCAATCCTTTTTGTTCCTTCTTCAAAAAACTCAATCAAGTTTGTGAGACATGATTTCCCACGCATGAAGCCGTGTTGACTATCCCTAATCAGTCCTTGCCTTTCTGAATATATGTACATCCTGTCCCTCAGGATTCCCTCCAACAACTTGCCCATCACTGAGGTCAGGCTCACCGGTCTATAGTTCCCTGGCTTGTCCTTACCACCCTTCTTAAACAGTGGTACCACGTTAGCCAACCTCCAGTCTTCCGGCACCTCACCTGTGACTATCGATGATACAAATATCTCAGCAAGAGGCCCAGCAATCAGTTCTCTAGCTTCCCACAGACTTCAAGGGTACATCTGATCAGGTCCTTATCCTGTTATTTTTACCTTCCTCCGAAATCTGTCCGTATATCTGTTCCTCTATCGTCCACGGGCTGTTGGGAGGCCTATAGTACAATCCCATCAAAATGACTGCATCCCTCCTACTCCTGAGTCCACCCCACACTGCCTCACTAGATCAGCCCTCCAAGGTGTCCTCTCTCAATACACCTAGGATATTCTCCCTAATCAGTAATACAACTCTCCCACCTCTTTTTACACATCTATCTGGCCTGAAACATCTGGATTCTGGAACCTTAAGCTGCCATTCTGTCCCTCTCTCAACCAAATCTCTGGAATACCTATAACATTGGTAGGTTAGGTGGGCTTTGATCGGCGCAACATCGAGGGCCGAAGGGCCTGTACTGCGCTGTATTCTTCTATGTTCTATGTTCTAACATCATAGTTGCATGTATTAATCCAAGCTCTGAGTTCATCTCTTTTACCCTGCCATCCTCCTCACATTAAAACAGATGCACTTCAGGCCTCAGTCCTGCTGTGTTTTGTAACCTCTCCCTGATCTGTTCTTCCTCTCTGCCTTACTGACTCCTCCTTGGTCCTTTTATTTGCTGACCGACTGCTCTGTCTCCCATCCCCCTGCTACACCAGAGTAAACCCTCCTGTGTGGCACTATCAAACCTCCCTGCCAGGATGTTGGCACCCCTCCAGTTTAGGTGCAACCCATCCTTCTTGTACAGGTCCCACCTGTCCCTGAAGACATTCCAATGATCCACATTCCTGAAGCCCTCCCTCCTACACCAGCTCTTTACCAATGTTTTTAAAACTGCGCTATCTTCCTAGTCCAAGTCTCTGGCACATGGCACAGGGAGTAATCCCAAGATTATAACCCTAGATGTGCTGCTTTTCAACCTCCCACCTAACTCCTTGAATTCCCTATGCAGGACCTTGTCTCTTTTCCTGTCTATGTCGTTGGTACCTAGGTGGACCACACCCTCTGGCTGCTCACCCTCTCCCTTCAGAATATCGTGTGCCCGCTCAGACATCCTTGACCCTGGCACCAGAGAGGCAATTCACCAGCCCAGGATCTCACTCGCAGGCACAGAAAAGCCTGTGCCCCATCACTACTGTTCACCTGCACTTCGACCCTCCCTGCACTACAACAATGCCAGTCATGGTGCCACTGATCTAGCTGCTGCTGCTACTTCACCTCCCCTCCTCCCCCACCCACGCCGCCCCCCCCCCCACCAAGAGGCCAGTCCCCCAGCATTCCCCTGTATCCCTGTTTGAGAGGGAATAGCCACAGATGACTCTGTCCCTACTGGCCCACACTTACTCGTCTTCTTGGTGGTCACCCCAACTCTTCCCTGTGTAGATAAGCTCTTCCCGCTGGTGGGACCGTCTCACTAAACATGCTATCCATGACAATCTCAGCCTCATAGATATTCCCTAATGAGAACGGAGTACAACAATAATAATTCAGGCACTGATGCATTCCTCCCTTATTTCACTTTGAATTTGTTTCGGCTCCCCTCTTATTTCTATTCCGGGAAACACCAAAGGAACGCACGAGGGCAGGATTCCTTTTTAAACTAACTTCCCAGTGACAAACTGGGTGACTAAAGGATGAATCAAGGTGTGGAGATGAAGTGGGAACCCCACCAGGAGTCTGGTTGTCACAACTTGCTGTAACACAACCGAGATATCAGACCATAAACTGCGCCCAGTCTGCCAGGGTCACAGTACACTGCTATTTCCAAAACCAGAACACATAGCAACAAGGAGGCCACTTGGCCCATTTGGTGTGTGCTCACTCTCAGAGGAGCTCCTTTCACCCGTTCCAATCGTTTTCTTGTAACCCTGCCTTCTCTGGTAATAATTTTATTCCCTGTTGAATACCTCGATTGGACAGAATGGTGAAGACGACATTTGGCACACTTGCCTTCATTGATCAGAACATTGAGTTGGGACATCATGTTACAACTGTACAAGACATTGGTAAGGCCACATTTGGAGTATTGCATACAATTCTGGTTGCCCTACTGTCGGAAGAACGTTATTAAACTGGATAAAGGTGTAAAAAGAATTTACAAGGATGTTACGAAGACTGAAAAGTTTGAATTATAAGGAGAGGCTGAATAGGCTAGGACTTTTGGCGGCACGGTGGCACAGTGGTTAGCACTGCTGCCTCACAGCGCCAGAGACCCAGGTTCAATTCCCGCCTCAGTCGACTGACTGTGTGGAGTTTGCACATTCTCCCCGTGTCAGCGTGGGTTTCCTCCGGGTGCTCCGGTTTCCTCCCACAGCCCAAAGATGTGCAGGTCAGGTGAATTGGCCATGCTAAATTGCCCATAGTGTTAGGTAAGGGGTAGATGTAGGGGTATGGGTGGGTTGCGCTTCGGCGGGGCGGTGTGGACTTGTTGGGCCGAAGGGCCTGTTTCCACACTGTAAGTAATCTAATCTAATCTAATCTAATTTTATCCCTGGAGAATTGGAGGCTAACGGTGACCTTGAGGTTTATAAAATCATGAGAGGCATCGATAAGGTGAATAGCCAAGATCTTTTCCCCAGGGTAGGGGAGTCCAAAACTAGAGGATATAAGTTTAAAGTGAGAGGGGATAGATTTAAGGGAGCTGAGGGGCACCACTTCCACACAGAGAGTGGTGGGTGTATGGAACGAGCTGCCAGAGGAAATGGTAGAGACCAGTACAATTATGACACTTAAAAGACCCATTTGAATAGTACATCAACAAGAAAGGTTTAGAAGGAAATGGGCCAAACGCCAGCAAATAGGACTGCTTTAGTTTAGAAAACCTGGTTAGCATGGCCAAGTGGGGCTGAAGGGCCTGTTTCCATGCTGTACGACTCTATGACTGAATCTACCTCTGCCTCATTTCCAGGTTGAACATTCCAGAGCCTAAACACTGGCTCATGAACAGAATTCCACTCACACATCATTGCTTCTTTTACAATTACCTTAATCTGTGCCTTTTTAAAAAAAATTGACCCTAACAGTTGCCCTACATCTACCTTGATTCTGAAAACCCCTACTAAATACATAAACTCAAATTGGTCATAAATCATCAGAATCAAAAGAAAACAATAAAAACACACCATAATCTCCTCCAAAAATACCTTCAGTTCAGTTCCAACTCATTATCCATCATTCATGTTTGACAAGTTGCAAACAGAAACTTTTCAAAAATAAGTCCTCAACTACACAAAAATATGTTCAAAGAAACAGAGTAGACTGCAGGCCTCCTAAAGATACAAATATTCATCAAAAACATCCCTGCTACATGCAATAAACCAGTTATTATATGGTCAACAGCTCACAGCCATTACAACTGCTGCAATGTTGATCGCTCTGAAGTTTGGCCGTGGGTCAATGGTCAGAGTGATTGATAGACAATCGCCACAAAATGGAGCTGTACTGCTGAAGGTTTTGAGCTCACGTTCCCTGCTGTTTGATGGTGTGTGGTTTGGAGGAGACTTGGACAATGGAGGTGCCCTCAAGCATTTGCTGCCATTGTTCTTTCAAATGATAAGTCCCAGATTTGGAAATTCCAATTGTGTAGCTTTCTGTTAAATGTACCTGTTCTATTTACGTCAACCAGACCTCCTGCTAGCAAATTCTAGATTAATACCACCCTCTAGGTAGTGAAGTTACTTTCTTTGATTCTCCTGATAATTTACAAAACTTTACAAAATTCTTTCATGGGATATGAACTTCACTGGCAAGGCCAACACTTGTGGTCCGTCCCTAATTGCCCTTGAACTACCATCCATTTCAGGGTACAGTTAAGAGTCAGCCACAATGCTGTGGATCTGGAGTCACGTGTAGGCCAGACCAGGCAAGGCAAGGACGTCAGATTTCCTTCCTTAAAGGATATTAGTGAACCAGACGGGTTTATGAACAACAATCATAGTCACCATCAGCAAGTCTTCCTTTAATTTTCCCACATTTATTAATTAAACTTTAAGTCCACATTTGGTGAGGTTTAAACTTTTTTTTTAATTTAGAAGGTCAATTTTAAAGTGAAAGCAAACATGTTTCACTGGCTGGGCATCAGTTACTGCCCTTCCTGAAGTTCTCTGGAGAAGGTCTCTGGTGTTGCTACCAGGTCAGTGAGATGACCCCGGTCTCCCTCCACTGACCACGATTGAATACCTCATATTTGTGACTCCTAAGTTTTGAATTCCCTGCCAAGTGGATATATTTTCTATAACCAGCTACCAAACAGAACACCCATAATCTTAAAGACTTCCACCAAAGAGAGAGAAGTGAGTGGTAATGATCTGGAACATGCTGCCCACAAGGGTGGAGGAGTTGGAAAGAGAACAGCTCCAGTCTGGTTAATTTTTTACAAATAAATTATAGCCTCTTCTCTCTGCTGCTAACCCTTGTAATCTTTTCTTCTGCACTGCCACAATATGAAGTCACAGCAAAACAAATGTGTTCCAACCAAGTTTCTATGAAAGTTTGACACAACTTTGGTCCGTTTCAATTCAGTCCCTCTAGAATTAAACCCTGTTTTCTTTCCACTCCCCCACCCCACCCCATCCTTCTACCCTCTTGCTCCTCCTGTGCCGCCGTTGAAAATATTAAAAAGAAACACATTTCCAACACCATTCAGTTCTGAAGACTTGAAATGTTCGCACTGTTTTTCTCTCTCTCTCCACAGATGTGGAGTTTCTCTAGCATTCTCAGTTTGTTTCATATTTCCAGCATCTGCACGATTTTGCTTTCTTTTTACAACAGAATGATCATACGATGTATGCGTCACTACTTTATTAATTTGCAAATCTACAACCTGTAAGAAGCCTTTATTCCTGATGTAAATTCTGAGTCAGCTCAGTTGTGTGATTCAGTGAGTAACAGTTTCTCACCTGTGAGTCAGAGGGCTGTGGGTTTAGCTCTGACTCTCAGGTTTGAGCACTGAAACTTAACACAGCAGTGCAATCCCGAGACAGCTGCAATGCAAGAGTTAGTAGGGCGTTATACTATTCAGTCCCATTCCAGGGTTCTATCCCATCACTGCTGCAACTATATTTTCCTGAAAGACCATCACAATCATGTCTTGAAATCATTCGTTGTCTCCATTTGTATTACTCTCACAGCCAGCGAGTTCCAAATCATTACCACTCACCATGTCAAATGCTTCCTCCTCACATCCCCACTGCACCTCAAACCTGTGGCGCTCAGTTCTCCCATCAGCAGCTAACGGGGTCAGTTTTCCCCTTATCTGCCTAATTTAAATCCAGCCCTATCCTGTAAAATCATAAAACTGTAAAGAGATAGGAACAGAAGGAGGCCACTCAGTCCCTCAAGTCTGCTCTGCCATTCAATAGGACTGTGGCTGATCCAACATTCCTCACATCCATCCTTTCCCTGTAGCCCTCAATTCCCCAACCATCAAGAATCTATCTCAGCCTAAAACATCAATTAGCCTGTCAAATCCTCTAGGCTTCCGTGCCAGTGAGGCGAGGAATAGGGAGAGAGAGGAGGAGATGAACACGTGGCTACAGGGATGGTACAGGAGGGTAGGTTTTGGATTCTTGGATAATTGGGGCTCTTTCTGGGGTAGGTTGGACCTCTACAAGCAGGATGGTCTTCATCTGAAACAGAGGAGTACAAATATCTTTGGGGGGGATTCACTAAGGCTATTGGGGTGGGTTTAAACTAATCCAGCAGGGGGATGGGAACCAAAGTTGTAGTTCGAGTATAGAAAAGGTTGAGAGTAGGGAGGTCTGAAATCAAATTTCAGGGATGCAAGATGGCACCGGCAAGCAAGTTGGTTTGAAGTGTGTCTACTTCAACGCCAGGAGCATCTGAAATAAGGTGGGTGAACTTGCAGCATGGGTTGGTACCTGGAACTTCGATGTTGTGGCCATTTCGGAGACATGGATAGAGCAGGGACAGGAATAGTTATTGCAGGTTCCAGGATTTAGATGTTTCAGTAAGAACAGAGAAGATGGTAAAAGAGGGGGAGGTGTGGCATTGTTGGTCAAGGACAGTATTACAGTTGCAGAAAGGATGTTTGGGGACTTGTCAACTGAGGTAGTGTGGGCTGAGGTTAGAAACAGGAAAGGAGATGTCATCCTGTTGGGAGTTTTCTATAGACCTCCGAATAGTCCCAGAGATGTAGAGGAAAGGACAGCAAAGATGATTCTCGATAGGAGTGAGAGAGACAGGGTAGTTGTCATGGGGGACTTCAACTTTCCAAATATCGACTGGGAACACTGCAGTACGAGTACCATAGATGGGTCAGTTTTTGTCCAGTGTGTGCAGGAGGGCTTCCTAACACAGTATGTAGACAGGCCTACAAGTGGCGAAGCCACATTAGATTTGGTACTGGGTAATGAGCCCGGCCAGGTGTTAGACTTGGAAGTAGGTGAGCACTTTGGTGATAGCGATCACAATGCTGTTATGTTTACTTTAGTGATAGAAAGGGATAGGTGGAAACCACTGGTTAAGAGTTACAGCTGAGGAAAGGCAATTACGATGCAATTAGGAAAGATTTAGGAAGCATTGGATGGAGAAGGAAACTGCAGGGGATGGGCATATTAGAAATGTGGAGCTTATTCAAAGAAAAGCTACTGTGTGTCCTAGATAAGTATGTACCTGTCAGGCAGGGAGGAAGCTGTAGAGCGCGGGAGCCGTGGTTTACGAAGGAAGTGGAATCGCTGGTCAAGAGGAAGAAGAAGGCTTATGTTAGGATGAGATGTGAAGGTTCAATTAGGGCGCTTGAGGGTTACAAGGTAGCCAGGAAAGATCTAAAGTGGGAGCTCAGAAGAGCCAGGAGGAGACATGAGAAGTTGTTGGCGGATAGGATCAGGGTAAACCCTAAGGCTTTCTATAGGTATTTAAGGAATAAAAGAATGACGAGAGTAAGATTAGGGCCAATCAAGGATAGTAGAGGGAAGTTGTGTGTGGAGTCAGAGGAGATAAGGGAATCACTAAATGAATATTTTTCGACAGTATTCACTCTAGAAAATGACAATACTGTCAAGGAATATACTGAGATACAGGCTACTAGACTAAATGGGATTGAGGTTCACAAGGAAGAGGTATTAGAAATCCTGCAGTGAGTGTGAAAATAGATAAGTCCCCTGGGCCAGATGGGATTTATCCTATGATCCTCTGGGAAGCCAGGGAGGAGATTGCCGAGCCTTTGGCATTGATCTTTAAATCGTCATTGTCTACAGGAATAGTGCCAGAAGACTGGAGGATAGCAAATGTGGTTCCCCTGTTCAAGAAGGGAAGTAGAGACAACCCTGATAATTATAGACCAGTGAGCCTTACTTCAGTTGTTGGTAAAATGTTGGAAAAGGTTATAAGAGATTGGATTTATAATCATCTAGAAAAGAATAATTTGATTAGGGATAGTCAGCACGGTTTTGTGAAGGGTAGGTCATGCCTTATAAACCTTATTGAGTTCTTTGAGAAGGTGACCAAACAGGTAGATGAGAGTAAACTGGTTGATGTGGTGTATATGGATTTCAGCAAGGTGTTTGATAAGGTTCCCCACAGTAGGCTATTGTACAAAATGCAGAGGAATGGGATTGTGGGAGATATAGCAGTTTGGATCAGTAATTGGCTTGCTGAAAGAAGACAGAGGGTGGTGGTTGATGGGAAATGTTCACCCTGGAGTCCAGTTACAAGTGGTGTACCGCAAGGGTAGGTGTTGGGTCCACTGCTGTTTGGCATTTTTACAAACGATCTGGATGAGGGCGTAGAAGGGTGGGTTTGTAAATTTGCAGATGACACGAAGGTCAGTGGAGTTGTGGATAGTGATAAAGGATATTGTAGGTTACAGAGAGACATAGATAAGCTGCAGAGCTGGGCTGAGAGGTGGCAAATGGAGTTTAATGCGGACAAGTGTGAGGTGATTCACTATGGTCGGAGTAACCGGAATGCAAAGTACTGGGCTATTGGTAAGATTCTTGGTAGTGTAGATGAGCAGAGAGTTCTCGGTGTCCATGTACACAGATCCTTGAAAGTTGCCACCCAGGTTGATAGGGTTGTTAAGAAGGAGGGCGTAAGGTGTTTTAGCTTTTACTAATAGAGGGATCGAGTTCCAGAACCATGAGGTTATGCTACAGCTGTACAAAACATCTAGTGCGGCCACACTTGGAGTATTGTGTACAGTTCTGATCACCGCAAGGATGTGGAAGCTTTGGAAAGGGTGCAGAGGAGATTTACTAGGATGTTGCCTGGTATGGAGGGAAGGTCTTACGAGGAGAGGCTGAGGGCCTTGAGACTGTTTTCATTGGAGAGAAGAAGTTTAAGAGGTGACTTAATAGAGACATATAAGATAATCAGAGGGTTAGATAGGGTGGATAGGGAGCGCCTTTTTCTAAGTATGGTGACGGAGAGCACGAGGGGGCATAGCTTTAAATTGAGGGGTGATAGATATAGGACAGATGTCAGAGGTAGTCTCTTTACTCAGAGAGTAGTCAGGGTATGGAATGCTTTACCTGCAACGGTAGTAGATTCGCCAACTTTAAGTGCATTTAAGTTGTCATTGGACAAACATATGGAGGTACATGGAATAGTGTAGGTCAGATGGGCTTCAGATTGGAATGACAGGTCGGCGCAACATCGAGGGCCAAAGGGCCTGTACTGTGCTGTAAGGCTCTATGTTCTATGCCCCGGAAACAACCCCAATTTTTTTTAAAAATCCATTTGGCATTGCTGGTTAGACCAGCATTTATTGTCCATTTCTAACTGTGCTTGAGAAGGTGGTGCTGAGCTGAAAACGGGTGGCTCAGTGGTTAGCACTGCTGCCTCACAGTGCCAGGGACCCAGGTTCAATTCCCGCCTTAGGCAACTGTCTATGTGGAGTTTGCACATTCTCCTCGTGTCTGCGTGGGTTTCCTCCAGGACTCATTGGAATATAGAAGAATGAGAGGAGATCTTATTGAAACCAACAAGATTCTTAGGGGACTTGACAGGGAGATGTGGAAAGGTTGTTGCCTCTCGTCGCACAGTAAGGGTCACCCATTTAAGGCAGAGATGAGGAGAAATTTCTTCTCTCAGAAGACAGTGAATCTGTGGAATTCTTCACCAGAAAGAGGTATCGAGGCTGGGTCGCCGAGCTGAGACAGTAAGAGAATCAAGGGATTATGGGGAAAGGCAAGAAAGTGAAGTTAAAGATGATCAGATCATCCATTATCTCATGAAATGGTGGGGCAGACTTGATGGGTTGAATGGCCTAATTCTGCTCCTAGGTCCTCTGGTCACTATCAGATTGCTATTTGTGAGAGCTTACTAAATATGATTTAGCAATGACATGATCACAATGATTAGACTATAAAAGTAGCGCACTGCCTGTAAAATGGTCCAAGATGGTAGGGTTGGTATGGTAGGAGTATTAGGGCTCCCGGCCAACCATATCCATCCCTCTCTCCCCCCCCCCCACCAACCTTCTCTTTTCTTTCATCGTCTGATGTCACGGGGAGTTGCAGTGGTGTCAGAGGGCCGTTGGCAGCAGCAGAGATGGCAGTGCCCAGATCCTGGAATCTGGACTCAGGAACTCTGTGGGTCATCAGCTGTTCAGTTTGGCACAGGCTGGAATGGCCAACCCAGAGTGGGCTCAGGTTGGGGGAATAGGGCAGGACCTGGAGTTGGGTTGGCATGGTGGGGGCGGGGGAGTTGCAGCTTGCTTGAGGAACAGTAATGCTGGACTTTTTATTTCTTTGTTTTTCTAATTTGAACATCAGAGGCAATGGATTAGTGGTATCATTGCTGGACTGTAAATCCAGTAATGATCTGGGGACCTGGGTTCAAATCCCACCTCAGCAGATGGAGGAGCTTGAATTTTTTAAAAAATCTGGAACTAAGAGTCTAATAATGACCATGAACCCATTGCCAATTGTTGGAAAACTCATCTAGTTCACGAATATCCTTTAAGGAAGGAAACTGCCATCCTTATCTAGTCTGGCATACAGACCCACAACAATGTGGTTGTCTCTTAACTGCCCTCTGGGCAATTAGGGATGGACAATAAGTGCTGGCCTAGTCAGTGACACCCATAAAATGAATAAAATAAAGATGGCGCTATAAGTGGCGACTTTGTAAACCTTTCACTGTACTCATGCAAGTACATGTGACAATAAACCTAATTCTAAAACATTATGGGATGGCCTGTGGGTGGGCAAAGGTGCTATTAAAATGTAAGTTTTCTATTTCATTTTACTTATTCTGTGAATTGACCAAATCAGTGAGTTCAGTCCATTCAATTACAGCTGTCTGCACAACCCACATTTCATTACTGAACACTTTCTCCACATTGTGACCATTAGCCCAATAGTGACATCTGTCCAGTGTTGGTGACAAAGGAACAATACCACCTCCACACAAATGATACTCCTCCCAATCATATTTTCGTAAATTAAATTTGCAAAAAGAGCAATGTCAACAACCTGCATTGATATACGAACACAAGAATCAGGAGCAGGAGTAGGCCATCTGGCCCTCTTTTCATGGCCGCAGCTCCATCCACCCGCCATCTCACTATAATTAGCGTGGAAACAGGCCCTTCGGCCCAACAAGTCCACACTGACCCGCCAAAGCGTAACCCACCCAGACCCATTCCCCCTACATTTCCCCCTTCACCTAACACTACGGGCAATTTAGCATGGCCAATTCACCTAACTTGCACATTTTTGGATTGTGGGAGGAAACCCACGCAGACATGGGGAGAATGTGCAAACTCCACACAGATCTTTGATTCCTTTACTGTTCAAAAAAATTTTCTACCTTAGCTTTACTGAGGGACCCTCAACTACTTCACTGGGCAGGGAATTCTACAGATTCACTACCCTCTGGGTGAAGAAGCTCCTTCTCAGTTCAGTTCTAGCCATGCTCCCTCTAATCTTGAGGCTGTGCCCTCCTGTCCTAGTTTCACCTGCCAGTGGAAACATCCTCTCTACATCTATCTTATCGATTCCCTTCATAATTTTATACGTTTCTATAAGATCCCCCTCATTCTTCTAAATCCCATTGAATATAATCCCAGTCTCCTCAGTCTCTCCTCATAAACCAACTCCAGAATCAACCCAGTGACCCTCCTCTGCACCCCCTCCAGTGCCAGTCCATCCTTTCTCAAGTAAGGAGACCAAAACTGCACACAGTACCCCAGGGTTGGCCTCACCAGCTCCTTGTACAGCTACAACATAACCTCCCTGCTTTTAAACTCAACCCCTTTAGCAATGAAGGACAAAATTCCATTTGCCTTCCTAATTACTTATTGTACCTGCAGACCAACCTTCTGCGATTCATACACAAGGACACCCAGGTCCCTCTGCACAGCGGCATGCTGCAACTTTTCACCATTTAAATAATAATCCTTTTTACTGTTACTCCGACCAAAATGGATGACTTCACATTTATTAACGTTGCATTCTGTCTGCTAGACCTTTGCCCACTCACTTAAACTATCTGTGTCCCTTTGCAAAGTTACATCCTCTGCACACTTTGCTCTATCACACATCTTAGTGTCATTAACAAACTTTGACACATTACACATTGACCACAACAAAATCATCTCTAAATTGTGAATACTTGTGTCCCAACATTGATTCCTGAGGCACACCACTAGTCACAGATTGCCAACCAGAATAGCACTCATTTATTCCCACTCTTTGCTTCCTGTTGGTTAACTAATCCTCTATCCATGCTAATACATTGCCTGTAACACCTTGCACCTTTATCTCACGCAGCAGCCTTTTGTGCGGGACCTTGTCGAATGCCTTTTAGAAATCTCCATGTACACCCCCATTGTCCACCATGTTCATAATGTCTTCATAGAATTCCAGTAGATTAGTTAAACATAACCTGCCCTTCATGAACCCATGCGTTATCTGCCCAATGGGACAATTTCTACCTAGATGCTTTGCTATTTCTTCCTTGATAATAGGCTCAAACATTTTCCCCACTACAGAAGTTTAACTAACTTGTCAATAATTCCCCATCTTTTGTCTACGTCCATTTTTAAAACATTGGCATCACATTTGCTGTTTTCCAATCAGCTGGAACTGCCCAGAGTCCAGTGAAGTTTGGAAAATGACCACAGCACATTTGCTATTTCTCCTGCCATCTCTTTTAGTACCGTGGGATGCATTCCATCAGGGCCAGGAGACTTGTCTATTCTTAGTTCCATTAGCTTGCCCAACATTACCTCTTCCATAATAGGTCCTCACCTACCTTCCTCTCTTTGTCACTTGCTGGCATGTATTTAGTGTCCTCGACTGTGAAGACTGACACAAAATACCTGTTCAATGCCTTGGCAATTTCCTCATCACTTTGAGGAGAAAGTGAGGACTGCAGATGCTGGAGATCAGAGCTGAAAATGTGTTGCTGGAAAAGCGCAGCAGATCAGGCAGCATCCAAGGAGCAGGAGAATCGACGTTTCGGGCATGAGCCCTTCTTCAGGAATCCTGAAGAAGGGCTCATGCCCGAAACGTCGATTCTCCTGTTCCTTGGATGCTGCCTGACGTGCTGCGCTTTTCCAGAAACACATTTTCAGCAATTTCCTCATACCCCGTGACTAAATCCCCCTTCTCATCCTCTAAAGGCCGAATGTTTACTTTCATCGTTCTTCTTTGTTTTCTATATTTATAGAAGCTTTTGCTATCTGTCTTTATATCCTGAGTTAGTTTCTTGCCATGTTCCACCTTATTTTTCTTTACAGCTCTTTTTGTGGCGTTCTGTTGACCTTTTAAAAAGCTTTCCCAATCTTGTAGTTTCCTGCTGATCTTGACCATTTTCTATGTCTTATAGTGCCTTAAACATTTTTAAAAAGAGAAAACCATCACTTCATACAAGCAATATTTTGGCCTTCATAGTGCAAGGATTTGAGAACAGGAGCAGGGATGTCTTGTTGCAATTATACAGGGTCTTGGTAAAACCACACCTGGAGTATTGTGTATAGTTTTGGTCTCCTTATCTAAGGAAGGATGTCCTGGCTATGGAGGGAGTGCAGTGAAGGTTTACCAGCCTGATTCCTGGGATGGCAAGGCTGATGTATGGAGACAGACTGGATCAGTGCAGTCGACATTGCAAGGAGTTTCGAAGAATGAGGAGGGAGATCATTGAAATGTACAAAAAATCCCGCAGAACTATCAACAGCAAACACAGGATGGATGTTCTGGATGACCAGGGAGCCCAGAACCAAGGGATCATGGTTTAAAGATACAGGGAGTAGGCTATTCAGGACTGAGATGAGGAGAAAAGGCTTCACTCAGAGAACTGGGATCCTGTGGAATTCTCTGCGACTGAACACAGTTGAGACAAAACGATTAAAATATTTCCAAGTAAAACTTAGACATAGTTCTTAGGGCAAAATACATGGGGAGAAAACAGGAACAGGGGACTGAATTGGATGGTCAGCCATGATCCTATTGAACGGTAGAGCAGGCTCAAAGGGCTGAATGGCCTAATCCTGCTCCTGTTTTCTGTGTTTCTGTACAAGGAATTATCAGACACATTCTGACAGTGTGCCACAAAATGTTAGGTCAGTCAAGTTAAAGCTTGATCAAAAGAACTCAGTTTTAAAGAGTTTCTAAATAGGAGGAAGAGAGGGAGAGTGAGAGTGAGAGACAGAGAGAGACAATGTGTGAGAGAGAGATTTTTACAGAAGGAATTCAGGAGTTCAGGGCCACAGGTGGTGAAGTGATTAAAACAGCAGATTCACTTAAGGATTGTTGGGCT
The DNA here is from genome assembly GCF_047496795.1 of Chiloscyllium punctatum. NCBI lineage: Eukaryota > Metazoa > Chordata > Chondrichthyes > Orectolobiformes > Hemiscylliidae > Chiloscyllium > Chiloscyllium punctatum. Next base: position 131,401,867 of record NC_092745.1, read on the forward strand.
GCAAAGGATTACAAGGCAAGGACATGAAGGGATAGAAAAATGAGAACAAGAACCTTAAGTACAAAGAAAAAGTTCCTCCAAGGTCAGTATTACACAAGGAGAAAAAAAAACACGACATTAAAATATGTCAAATTCTCCTTTCACAAACAATTTACATAGTTTTAAAGCACGTGTTAACATTCTCTTCACAATAATAATCTCACAGAGAGTGGTCTCTCACAGCTTCATGCCTGTGTTGACTCTAATTTCTGTATGCAATGTAAATCTGCTTGCAATTTTTGTGAAGATTTGTAGCTCAGGTTGAGGGTCAGGCTGTAAGTTTGCTCGCTGAGCTGGCAGGTTTGTTCTCAGCCATTTCATCACCATGGTCGGTAACATCGTCAGTGAGCCTCCAATGGAGCACTGGTGTTCTGTCCTGCTTCCTATTTATGTGTCTTGGTCTGTTAAGGTGGGTGATACCATTTCCAGTTCCTTTTCTCAAAGGTTGGTAAATGAGGTCCATATCGATGTGTTTATTGGTGGAGTTCGGTTTGAATGCCAGGCCTTTAGGAATTCCCTTGCATGTGTCTTGTTGAGCCTGTCCCAGGATGGATGTGTTGTCCCAATCCTTCTTCATAGTATGTAAGGATACTAGTGATAGTGGGTCATGTCTTTTGGTGGCTAGTTGGTGTTCGTGTATCCTGGTGGCTAGTTTCCTGTCTGTCTGTCCGATATAGTGTTTGTTGCAGCCAAACAACTGTTTCACTGGGGGCTCACAGATGATGTTACCTAACATGGTAACAGAACATCCAGGAACAAACCTACCTGCTCAGCAAGCAAACTTACAACTTGAATGTTAATCTGCTTCTAACCCACAGTCACTCTGACTAGTTTAATTATAGAGCAAGACCTGTCACTGGTCAAAGTCATGTGACACTTCCGAAAAACTGGGTTTACTGAAAAGCATTACCGCAAAATAAAATCAAACTCAGACCCCAATGCAGAAGCTCAGTGTCAGCAACTAGACTTTTCATAATAGAACATAACAGCGCAGTACAGGCCCTTAGGCCCTCGATGTTGCACCGAACTGTAGAACAAATCTGAAGCCCATCTATCCTACACTATTCCATTTTCATCCATATGTTTTTCCAATGACCATTAAAATGCCCTTAAACTTGGCAAGTATATTACTGTTACACTCCATGCACCTACTGCTCTCTGAGTAAGGAAACTACCTCTGACATCTGTCCCATATCTATCACCCCTCAATTTAAAACTATGTCCCCTTGTGCTAGCCATCACCATCCAAAGAAAAAGGCTCTCACTGTCCACTCGATCTCACCCTCTGATTATCTTATATATCTGAATTAAGTCACCTCTCAACCTTCTCTCTAACGAAAACAGCCTCAAGTCCCTCAGCCTTTCCTCGTAAGACATTCCCTCCATACCAGGCAACATCCTGGTAAATTGCCTCTGAACTCTCTCCAATGCTTCCATACCCCTCCTATAATGCGGTGACCAGGACTGTACACAATACTCCAAGTGCAGCTGCACCAGAGTTTTATACAACTGCAACATCAGGCTCCAAAACCTGATCCCTCTACCAATTAAAGCTAACATGCCCTATACCCTCTTAACAACCCTATCCACCCGGGTGACAACTTTCATGGATCTATGTACATGGACACCGAGATCTCTGTGCTCATCTACACAACTAAGAATCTTAGCATTAGCCCAGTATTCTTTACTTCTGTTGCTCCTTTCAAAGTGAATCACCTCACACTTTTCCGCATTAAACTCCATTTGCCACCTCTCAGCCCAGCTCTGCAGCTTAACTATGTCCCTCTGTAACCTGCAACATCCTTCAGCACTACCCAGAACTCTACCAACCTTAGTGTCATTTGCAAATTTACTAACCCATCCTTCTATGCCCTCATCCAGGTCATTTATAAAAATGACAAACAGTAGTGCACAACCACTAACTGAACTCCAGGATGAACATTTCCCATCAACCACCACCCTCTGTCTTTTTTCAGTTCGCCAATTTCTGATCCAAATGGTTAAATCACCCTCAATCCCATGCCTCCGTATTTTGAGCAATTGCCTACTGTGGGGGGAACCTTATCAAACACCTTACTGAAATCCACATACACCACATCAACCTCTTCACCCTCATCCACCTGTTTGGTCACTTTCTCAAAGAAGTCAATAACGTGAGAGAGGCACGACCTAACCATGTTGAATATCCCTAATCAAATTATTCCTCTCCAGATGATTATAAATCCTATCTCTTATAACTTTACCAACAGTTTACCTACAATTCAGGTAAGGCTCATTGGTCTATAATTATCAGGGTTGTCTCGACTCCCATTCTTGAACAAGGGGACAACATTTGCTATCCTCCAGCCTTCCGGCACTATTCCTGTGGATAATGATGATATAAAGATCAAAGCCTAAGGCTTGATAATCTCCTCCCTGCCTTCCCAGAGAATACTAGGATAAATCCCACCTGGCCCAGGGGACTTATCTATTTTTTACACTTTCCAGAATTGCTAACACCTCCACCCTATAAACCTCAATCCCGCCTCATCTAGTAGCCTGTATCTCAGTACTCTCCTCAACAACATTGCCTTTTTCCAGTATGAATACTGACGACAAACATTCTTTCAGCGCCTCTCCTATCTCCTTGGACTCCACGCACAACATCCCACTACTTCCTTGATTCGCCCTAACCTTTCTCGAGTCATTCTTTTATTCCTGATATACCTATGGAAAACTAGGATTTTTCTTGATCCTATGTGCCAACTTCTCATGTCCCCTCCTGGCTCTTCTTAGCTCTCTTTTAGGTCTTTCCTGGCTAACTTGTAACTCTCAAGTGCCCTAACTGAGCCATCGTGTCTCATCCTAACATAATGCTTGTCCTCCCTCTTGACAAGAGATTCAACTTCTTTAGTAAACCACGGTTCCCTTGCTTGACCACTTCCTCCCTACCTGACAGGTACACACTTATCAAGGACACACAGTAGCTGTAGAAGCTCCATTTTCAATTGTTCCCATCTCCTGCCGTTTCCTTCCTCATCCTAGATCTTGCCTAATCACATCATAATTGCCTTTTCCCCCAGCAATAACTCTTGTCCTGCAGTATATATCTATGCCTTTTATCACCAAAGTAAACATAATCGAATTGTGGTCACTATCACCAAAGTGCTCACCTACCTACAAATCTAACACCTGGCCAGGTACATTACCCATTAGCAAATTCAATGTGGCCTCTCGCCTTGTTGGCCTGTCTACATACTGTGTCAGGAAACCCATCCTACACACATAGAACATAGAACATAGAACAATACAGCACAGAACAGGCCCTTCGGCCCACGATGTTGTACCGAACTTCTATCCTAGATTAAGCACCTATCCATGTACCTATCCAATTGCCACTTAAAGGTCGCCAATGATTCTGACTCTGCCACTCCCACAGGCAGCGCATTCCATGCCCCCACCACTCTCTGGGTAAAGAACCTACCCCTGACATCCCCCCTATACCTTCCACCCTTCACCTTAAATTTATGTCCCCTTGTAACACTCTGTTGTACCCGGGGAAAAAGTCTCTGACTGTCTACTCTATCTATTCCTTTGATCATCTTATAAACCTCTATCAAGTCACCCCTCATCCTTCGCCGTTCCAATGAGAAAAGGCCTAGCACTCTCAACCTATCCTCGTAGACCTATTGTCCATTCCAGGCAACATCCTGGTAAATCTTCTCTGCACCCTCTCCAAAGCTTCCACATCTTTCCTAAAGTAAGGCGACCAGAACTGCACACAGTACTCCAAATGTGGCCTTACCAAGGTCCTGTATAGCTGCAACATCACTTCACGATTCTTGAATTCAATCCCTCTGCTAATGAACGCTAATACACCATAGGCCTTCTTACAAGCTCTATCCACCTGAGTGGCAACTTTCAAAGATCTATGAACATAGACCCCAAGATCCCTCTGCTCCTCCACCTTACTAAGAACCCTACCGTTAACCCTGTATCCCGTATTCTTATTTGTCCTTCCAAAATGGACAACCTCACACTTGACAGGGTTGAACTCCATCTGCCACTCCTCAGCCCAGCTCTGCATCATATCTAAGTCCCTTTGCAGCCGACAACAGCCCTCCTCACTATCCACAACTCCACCAATCTTCGTATCATCTGCAAATTTACTGACCCACCCTTCAACTCCCTCTTCCAAGTCATTCATAAAAATTACAAACAGCAAAGGACCCAGAACTGATCCCTGCGGAACTCCACTTGTAACTGGGCTCCAGGCTGAATATTTACCATCTACCACCACTCTCTGCCTTCGACCGGTTATCCAGTTTTCTATCCAATTGGCCAAATTTCCCTCTATCCCATGCCTCCTGACTTTCCGCATAAGCCTACCATAGGGAACCTTATCAAATGCCTTACTAAAATCCATGTACACTACATCCACTGCTCTACCCTCATCCACATGCTTGGTCAACTCCTCAAAGAATTCAATAAGACTTGTGAGGCAAGACCTACCCTTCATAAATCCGTGCTGGCTGTCCCTAATCAAGCAGTGTCTTTCCAGATACTCATAAATCCTATCCCTCAGTATCCTTTGCCTACCACAGAAGTAAGACTAATTGGCCTGTAATTCCCGGGGTTATCCCTATTCCCTTTTTTGAACAGGGGCACAACATTCACCACTCTCCAGTCCCCTGGTACCACCCCCATTGACAGTGAAGACAAAAAAATCATTGCAAACGGTTCTGCAATTTCCTCTCTTGCTTCCCACATAATCCTAGGATATATCCTGTCAGGCCCAGGGGACTTGTCTATCCTCAAGTTGTTCAAAATGTCCAACACATCTTCCTTCCTAACAAGTATCTCTTCTAGCTTACCAGTCCATTTCACACTCTCCTCTTCAACAATACGGTCCCTCTCATTTGTAAATTCTGAAGAAAAGTACTCATTCAAGACCTCTCCTATCTCTTCTGACTCAATACACAGTCTCCCACAACTGTCCTTGATTGGACCTACCCTCGTTCTCGTCATTCTCAGGTTTCTCACATACGCATAAAAGGCCTTGGGGTTATCCTTGATCCTATCCGCCAAAGATTTTTCATGCCCTCTCTTAGCTCTCCTAATCCCTTTCTTCAGCTCCCTCCTGGCTATCCTGTATCCCTCCAACGCTCTGTCTGAACCTTGTTTCCTCAACCTTATGTAAGCCTCCTTCTTCCTCTTTACAAGACATTCAACCTCCCTCACACGACCATCTCTTTCCTGTCTGACAGGTACATTCATATCAAGGACACAGCGTATCTGTTCCTTGAAAAAGTTCCACATTTCAACGACATCCTTCCCTGACAGCCTATGCTCCCAACTTATGCTCCTCAGATCCTGTCTTACAGCATCGTATTTACCCTTCCCCCAGTTGTAAAACCTACCCTGTTGCACGCACCTGTCTCTCTCCATAACCAAGGTGAAAGCCACAGAATTGTGGTCACCATCACCAAAATGCTCACCCACTAACAAGCCCATCACTTGTCCCGGTAATATGGCCTCCCCTCTGGTCAGACAATCTACATACTGCGTTAGAAAAGCTTCCTGGACGCACCGCACAAACACCGCCCCATCCAATCTACTTGATCTAAAGAGCTTCCAATCAATATTTGGGAAGTTGAAATCGCCCATGACTACTGCCCTGTGGCTTCTGCACCTTTCCAAAATCTGTTTTCAACCCTGTTTCTCCACATCTCTGCTGCTATTGGGGGGCCTATAGTAAACACCCAACAAGGTGGCACGGTGGCACAGTGGTTAGCACTGCTGCCTCACAGCGCCAGAGACCTGGGTTCAATTCCCGCCTCGGGCCACTGTCTGTGTAGAGTTTGCACGTTCTCCCTGTGTCCGCGTGGGTTTCCTCTGGGTGCTCCGGTTTCCTCCCACAATCCAAAAATGTGCAGGTTAGGTGAATTGGCCATGCTAAATTGTCTGTAGTGTTAGGTGACGGGGTAAATGTAGGGGTATGGGTCTGGGTGGGTTGCGTGTCGGTGTGGACTTGTTGGGCCGAAGGGCCTGTTTCCACACTGTAAGTAATCTAATCTAATCTAATCTAATCAAAGGTGACTACTCCTTCCCTATTTCTGACTTCAGCCCATACTACCTCCAAAGGCAGATCCCCCTCGAATTGCCTTTCTGCAGCCGTTATACCATTTCTAATTAGCAACACCATCCCCCCTCCTTTTTTTACCACCCCCCCAACCTTACTGAAACATCTGTAACCAGGAACCTCCAACAGCCATTCCTGTCCCTCTTCTATCCACATTTCCATGATGGCCACAACATCATAGTCCCAGGTACCGATCTATGCCTTAAGTTCACCCACCTTATTTCTGATACTCCTTGCGTTGATTTGGAGATGCTGGGGTCAGATTGGGGTGTACAAAATTAAAAATCACATAACACCAACTGATAGTACAACAGGTTTAATTGGAAGCTCGTGTTTCCAATTCATCCTGCACACATTGGACACAAACTGACTCATCTAAAGTACTTGAACTATAATATTTCCAGTCAATATTCGGAAAGTTAAAGCCCAATAACAGCTACACGATCATTCTCACTCCCATGCAGAATTATCTTTGGTACCCTTTAAATCTCCAGAACTATTCAGAGGCCTATAGAAAACTCCCAACAGGGTGACCTCTCCTGTCCTGTTTCTAACCTCAGCCCATACTACCTCAGTAGACGAGTCCTCAAAAGTCCTTTCTGCCACTGTAATACCATCCTTGACTAACAATGCCTCACCTCCCCCTCTTTTACCATCTTCTCTGTTCTTACTGAAACATCTAAATCCTGGAACCTGCAATAAACATTCCTGTCCCTGCTCTATCCATGTCTCCGAAATGGCCACAACATCGAAGTCCCAGGTACCGACCCATGCTGCAAGTTCACCCACACTATTCCGGATGCTCCTGGCATTGACCATAGAAAGGCCATACTGAATTTGGACACATTGTCCAGTCTCTGTCAGCCCAGGAGCTGCAGGCTCATGTTGTTCAAGTATAAGACACCGCCCAGTGCCCAACTGGGCCCTTCCCCACTGCTCCAGGTACACCAGCCTCAGTGCCCAGGTGCAGCTGTGCCCAAGTGAGCCAATCCACAGTGCTTTGGTTTCACCAGCCTCAGTGCCCAGGTGTACCCACACTGCAGTGACCCAGGTACATGGGTAGGCCAGCTTCAGTGTGTCCACTAGCCTGATACCCCCTCACCTGTCCTACCCTGTAAAGGGGGCAGGTGAGTACCAGAGGCTGGGGCAGGAAACCCCGTTCCCTCTTCGCATTTTGTTCAAACAGCGGCAATGAACTTACTTCCTTTTTTATTTCAGCCATCTCGTCCTCGGTGAGCTGCGGGGACTCCATGGGTGCGGGTTCCGGGAGGGGACCCTAATCCTCTCCCTGTCCCCCTGTGTGTGTGTAGGGGACCCTGTGGTGAGTGTGAGCAGAGTCCGGGTAGTGCCTGTCCAGGGGAAGAGGGGGTTCGCGGAGCCCAGGTTACCTGCAGCAACTTTTACATGTTTGCATTGTGAACTCTGCACTTCCTTCCTGGTTTGTTACTCACACACACTGCGGGGAAGCTGGGTGGGAAGCCGAACCAATTGCAGACTTTGCACCAGCAGCAGCCTCCTCTGGTCACACTGACGTCAGGAAGATTTGAGTGAAACTTTGGAGAAAGAGAGAGAGAGAGAGAGCTGCTCACTGTCCGGAACACAACCTCCCTGTTCACCCAAAACACTCACACTGCCTGCAAACCTGATCATTTCATTTTCTTGTCCTGTGGGAAAAGTAGACCTTTCAGTGATTGCAATTTAAAATAAAAATTGTTGACAAGATTCCCATCATGGTAGGTGGATATTCAGCCCATCTGCACGTTACAAGTCTACTAACACTTATCCTCTGATTTTTTTTTGACTGGCTGAGGGGTGACCTTATAGAAGTTTATAAAGTCATGAGGGGCATGAATAGGGTAAATAGGCAAGGTCTTTCCCCCGGGGTGGGGGAGTCCACAATTAGAGGGCATAAGTTAGAGGGCAGTGTGTCCAGGAAGCTTTTCTAACGCAGTATGTAGATTGTCCAACCAGAGGGGAGGCCATATTGGATTTGGTACTCGGTAACGAACCGGGACAAGTGGTGGGCTTGTTAGTGGGTGAACATTTTGGTGATGGCGACCACAATTCTGTGACTTTCACCTTGGTTATGGAGAGAGATAGGTGCACACAACAAGGAAGTTTTTACAATTGGGGGAAGGGAAATTACGATGCTGTAAGACAGGATTTGAGGAGCATACGTTGGGAGCATAGGCTGTCAGGGAAGGATGTGGTGGAAATGTGGGACATTTTCAAGGAGCAGATACGACGTGTCCTTGATATGTATGTACCGATCAGGCAGGAAAGAAATGGTCGTGTGAGGGAGCCTTGGTTGACGAGGGAGGTTGAATGTCTAGTAAAGAGGAAGAAGGAGGCTTACATAAGGTTGAGGAAACAAGGTTCAGACAGAGCAGTGGAGGGATACAGGATAGCCAGAAGGGACCTGAAGAAAGGGATTAGGAGAGCTAAGAGAGGGCATGAAAAATCCCTGGCGGATAGGATCAAGGATAACCCCAAGGCATTCTATGCGTATGTGAGAAACCTGAGAATGACGAGAACGAGGGTAGGTCCGATCAAGGACAGTGGTGGGAGACTGTGTATTGAGTCGGAAGAGATAGGAGAGGTCTTGAACAAGTACTTCTCTTCAGTATTTACGAACGAGAGGGACTGTATTGTTGAAGAGGAGAGTGTGAAACGGACTGATAAGCTAGAAGAGATATCTGTTAGGAAGGAAGATGTGTTGGACATTTTGAACAACTTGAGGATAGACAAGTCCCCCGGGCCTGACGGGATATATCCTAGGATTATGTGGGAAGCAAGAGAGGAAATTGCAGTACCGTTGGCAATGATCTTCTCGTCTTCACTGGCAACGGGGGTGGTACCAGGGGACTGGAGAGTAGCGAATGTTGTGCCCCTGTTCAAAAAAGGGAATAGGGATAACCCCGGGAATTACAGGCCAGTTAGTCTTACTTCTGTGGTAGGCAAAGTAATGGAAAGGGTACTGAGGGATAGGATTTACGAGTATCTGGAACGGCACTGCTTGATTAGGGACAGCCAGCACGGATTTGTGAAGGGTAGGTCTTGCCTTACAAGTCTTATTGAATTCTTCAAGGAGGTGACCAAGCATGTGGATGAGGGTAGAGCAGTGGATGTAGTGTACATGGATTTTAGTAAGGCATTTGATAAGGTTCCCCATGGTAGGCTTATGCGGAAAGTCAGGAGGCATGGGATAGAGGGAAATTTGGCCAATTGGATAGAAAACTGGCTAACCGGTCGAAGTCAGAGAGTGGTAGTAGATGGTAAATATTCAGCATGGAGTCCAGTTACAAGTGGAGTTCCGCAGGGATCAGTTCTGGGTCCTCTGCTGTTTGTAATTTTTATTAATGACTTAGATGAGGGAGTCGAAGGGTGGGTCAGTAAATTTGCAGATGATACAAAGATAGGTGGAGTTGTGGACAGTGAGGAGGGCTGTTGTCGGCTGCAGAGGGACTTAGATATGATGCAGAGCTGGGCTGAGGAGTGGCAGATGGAGTTCAACCCTGCCAAGTGTGAAGTTGTCCATTTTGGAAGAACAAATAAGAATGCGGAATACAGGGTTAATGGTAGGGTTCTTGGTCAGGTGGAGGAACAGAGGGATCTTGGGGTCTATGTACATAGATCTTTGAAGGTTGCCACTCAGGTGGATAGAGTTTGTAAGAAGGCCTATGGAGTATTATCGTTCATTAGCAGAGGGATTGAATTCAAGAGTCGTGAGGTGATGTTGCAGCTGTACAGGACTTTGGTTAGGCCACATTTGGAGTACTGTGTGCAGTTCTGGTCGCCTCACTTTAGGAAAGATGTGGAAGCTTTGGAGAGGGTGCAGAGAAGATTTACCAGGATGTTGCCTGGAATGGAGAGTAGGTCGTACGAGGATAGGTTGAGAGTTCTCGGCCTTTTCTCGTTGGAACGGCGAAGGATGAGGGGTGACTTGATAGAGGTTTATAAGATGATCAGAGGAATAGATAGAGTAGACAGTCAGAAACTTTTTCCCCGGGTACAACAGAGTGTTACAAGGGGACATAAATTTAAGGTGAAGGGTGGAAGGTATAGGGGAGATGTCAGGGGTGGGTTCTTCACCCAGAGAGTGGTGGGGGCATGGAATGCGCTGCCCGTGGGAGTGGTAGAGTCAGATTCATTGGCGACCTTTAAGCGGCATTTGGATAGGTACATGGATGGGTGCTTAATCTAGGATAGAAGTTCGGCACAACATCGTGGGCCGAAGGGCCTGTTCTGTGCTGTATTGTTCTATGTTCTATGTTCTATGTTCTAAGTTTAAGGTGAGAGAGGGGACCGAAGGGACAACTTTTTCACACAGAGGGTGGTGCATGTATGGAATGAGCTGCCAGAGGAAGTGGTGGAGACTGGTACAGTTACAGCATTTGAAAGACGTCTGGATGGGGATACGAATTGGAAAGATTTAGAGGGATATGGGCCAAATGCTGGTAAATGGTACTAGATTAGGTTAGGATATCTGGTTGGCATGGACAAGTTGGACCAAAGAGTCTATTTCTGTGCAGTATGACTCTAATTGAAGGCAGTATTCCAAAATTGGCCTCACCAATGTCCTCAATGTAATATCCCAACTCCTATACTTTGAGTTTTGACAAAGGGTCAGTTAGACTCGAAACGTCAGCTTTTTTCTCTCCTTACAGATGCTGCCAGACCTGCTCAGATTTTCCAGCATTTTGTCTTTTGGTTTCAGATTCCAGCATCCGCAGTAATTTGCTTTTATCCTATACTCGGTGCTCTGACCAATGAAGGTAAGTGTGCCACACGCCTTCTTCACTACCCTGTTGACCTGTGACTGCAGTTTCAAGGAACTACGAACCTGCACACCTTTGACTCTTTGTTTGACAACACTCCCCAGAGGTCTACCGTTAAGTTTATAAGTCCTGCCCTGGTTTGCCTTCCCAAAATGCAACCTTCACATTTATCTAGATTAAATTTTATCTAATCCTCCTTGACCCAATGACTTATCTGATCAAGATCCCATTGTATTCTGAGATAATCTTCACTGCCCTACAGCACCAATTTTGGTGTCACCTGCAAACTTATTATTATACCTCTTTTATTCATATCCAAATCATTTATATAAATGCTAAAAAGCAATGGATCCAGCACTGATTCTTGTGGCATATCACTGGTTAGAGGCCTCCAGTCCGAAAAGCAACCATAAATGATTAATGAATAATAAGTGACCAAATAAAAGTTAATGCAATGTTGGAGGCTGTTTTATTGTGTGGTTTGACACTGGGTTCAAGACAGACTGATTGTGGAAAAGACAATGCCCAGAACTATCTTCAGGCTTAGACTTATATCAGGGATTACACATGACTACTCAATACATGGTAATGGAAGATATACTACATTCTTCGACTTATATTTAGTAAGCATGAATCTAAGTTGTTTGTTTGTTCATGTCCACACACACTCAAGATTCTAAATAAAAACCAGAAAAACTGCAAATGCTGGAAATCAGAAACAAAAAAAGAACAGAAATTACTGGAAAAACTCGGCGGCTCTGGCAGCTTCTGTGGAGAGAAATCAGAGTTAACATTTTGGGTCAGAGTTCTGAGGGTGGGTCACTTGACCCAATACGTTAACCCTGATTTCTCTCTACAGATGCTGACTGACCTGCTGAGCTTTTCTGGCAATTTCTGTTTTTGACTCTCAAGATTCTCCCTCACTCTAGAGTGTTCCAGCTCCACCCACACTGTGTTATTTATGTTCAGTGATGTGCAATTCTATGACATCATCACAAGGTTATTGCTGATTCCTGATGTTCTTGCACAATTGTTGACATAAGGTCAAGTCTATCTCTGCTGATATGGAGCCACACCTGTGACAATATACTTTAACCTGAGATCACTTGGTATGTCGATTAAAAGAGGTGTCAGTCTACTCTGGTTGGATGGTTTATTATATTTTAAGTGGCCAAAACTCTCTGTAGAATGTTTTGCATTTAAAGGAACCATTGTTGCATGATGATTCTTGAACAAGTTTCTAGACTCAGTATGCACATCTATTTAGACTGCTTGTTCAAGATTTAGATCCTCTTTTGACTGAAGGAGTTCAGTTACCGATTTGGCCCAAGGACAATTCAGCTGTAATTGAGGTCTTGTTATAACTTTGCATAGTTCAGATTGTACAAGACATTCGTGAAATTATCTGCAAACTCTCCTGGGCATTGATATCTGATATTAAAGTATTTTATTTATTCTTGGAGGGAAATACCAATCAAAAGATGTTGTGAGGTTGTCAAATGTAATTTATTTATTCATTAGTCTGTTGTCTGTGTCGTACATGACCTGGTGTTCTTTCCATCTGTTTCACATTTGGTCTGGTGTCCAATCAGAAGCTCTTTGAAATCTTAGAACTGGGCTTTCCATGTTTGCCAATTTACTGAACTGGATCTGAAAGTTGAAATCTTTCTGGTGGGAAGATTGGTGAATTTTGTTTTTTTTTGTTACTAGGCACTTGGAATTGTTGATTATTTCTTGATTGGAAAGACATTGTATTTTGATCTCTTTTCACATTATTTTGTTGTCATTCATGCAGATCAAGTTTCCCAAACTAAACTGGTCCTACTTTCCTGCGTTTAGCCCATATCTCTTTCCTATTCATATAACATTCAAGTATCTTTTAAATGTTGTAACTGTACCTGCATCTATCACTTCCTCTGGCAGTTCATTCCACAGATGAACCCACCCTCTGTGTGAAAACGTTGCCCCTCAGAACTCTTAAATCTTCCTCTGCTCACCTTAAAATATGCCCCCTCATTTTGAAATCTTCTACCATAGAGTCAGAGAGTCAGAGAGATGTATAGCACAGAAACAGACCCTTCAGTCCAACTCATCCATGCCGACCAGATATCCCAACCTAATCTAGTCCCATTTACCAGCATTTGGCCCATATCCCTCTAAACTTTTCCTATTTATATATCCATACCTACGCCTTTTAAATGTTGCAAATGTACTAACCTCCACTACTTCCTCTGGCAGATCATTCCATACACGTACCACCCTCTGAGTGAAAAAGTTGGCCCTTAGGTCTCTTTTATATCTTTCCCCTCTCACTCTAAACATATGCCCCCTAGTTCTGGACTCCACGGAGAAGATTTTGTCTATTTACCCCATCCATGCTCCTCATGATTTTATAAACCTCTATGAGGTCACCCCTCAGCCTCTGATGCTCCAGGGAAAACAGTCCCAGCCTGTTCAGCCTCTTCCTATAGCTCAAATCCTCCAATTCTTGCAACATCGTTGTAAATCTTTTCTGAACCCTTTCAAGTTTCACAACATCTTTCTGATAGGAAGGAGACCAGAATTGCACACAATATTCCAAAAGTGGCCGAACCAACATCCTATACAGCCACAACATGACCTCCCAACTCCGATAATCAATGCTCTGATCAATAAAGGAAAACATACCAAACGCCTTCTTGTCGATCCTACGTATCTTTGACTCTACATTCAAGGAGCTATGAACCTGTACTGCAAGGTCTCTTTGTTCAGCAACACTCCCTAGAACCTTTCCATTAAGCCTATAAGTCCTGCTAAGACTTGCTTTCCCAAAATGCAGCGCCTCACCTTTATCTAAATCAAACTCCATCAACCACTTCTTAGCCCATTGGCCCATTTGATCAAGATCCCATTGTAATCTCAGGTAACCATCTTCGCTGTCCACTACGCCTCCAATTTTGGAGTAATCTGCAGATGTACTAAATATACCTCTTATAATTTATCTCAATGAAAAAATGTAGTGAACCCGATCCTTCCACTGCCAATCCACAGGCCTCCAGTCTGAAAACCAACCCTTTACCATCACCCTCTGTCTCTATCTTTGAGCCAGTTCTCTATCCAAATGGCTAGTTCTCCCTGTATTCCATGAGATCTAACCTTGCTAAACAGTCTCCCACAGGGAACCTTGTCGAACGTCTTACTGATTTCCATATAGATCATGTCTACCACTCTGCCCTCATCAATCCTCTTTGCTACTTTTTCAAAAAACTCAATCAAGTTTGTGAGACATGATTTCCCACGCACAAAACCATGTTGACTATCCCTAATCAGTCCATGCCTTTCCAAATACATGTACATCCTGTCCCTCAGGATTCCCTCCAACAACTTGCCCACCACTAAGGTCCAGCTCACTGGTCTACATAAGACCATAAGACATAGGAATGGAAGTAAGGCCATTCAACCCATCGAGTCCACTCCGCCATTCAATCATGGCTGATGGGCATTTCAACTCCACTTACCCTCATTCTCCCCGTAGCCCTTAATTCCTCGAGACAACAAGAATCTATCAATCCCTGCCTTGAAGACATTTAGCGTCCTGGCCTCCACTGCACTCTGCGGCAATGAATTCCACAGGCCCACCACTCTCTGGCTGAAGAAATGTCTCCGCATTTCTGTTCTGAATTTACCCCCTCTAATTCTAAGGCTGTGTCCACGGGTCCTAGTCTCCTCACCTAACGGAAACAATTTCCTAGCGTCCACCCTTTCCAAGCCATGTATTATCTTGTATGTCTCTATTAAGTCTCCCCTTAATCTTCTAAACTCCAATGAATACAATTCCAGGATCCTCAGCCGTTCCTCATATGTTAGACCTACCATTCCAGGGATCATCCGTGTGAATCTCCGCTGGACATGCTCCAGTGCCAGTATCTCCTTCCTGAGGTGTGGGGACCAAAACTGGACACCGTATTCTATACGGGGCCTAACCAGAGCTTTATAAAGTCTCAGTAGCACAATGGTGCTTTTATATTCCAACCCTCTTGAGATAAGTGACAACATTGCATTCGCTTTCTTAACCACAGACTCAACCTGCATGTTGACCTTTAGAGAATCCTCGACTAGCACTCCCAGATCCCTTTGTACTTTGGCTTTATGAATTTTCTCACCATTTAGAAAGTAGTCTGTGCTTTTATTCTTTTTGCCAAAGTGCAAGACCTCGCATTTGTTCACGTTGAATTCCATCAGCCATTTCCTGGACCACTCTCCCAAACTGTCTAGATCCTTCTGCAGCCTCCCCACTTCCTCAGTACTACCTGCCTGTCCACCTAACTTCATATCATCTGCAAACTTCGCTAGAATGCCCCCAATCCCTTCATCCAGATCATTAATATATAATGCAAACAGCTGTGGCCCCAACACTGAACCCTGCGGGACACCGCTCGTCACCGGCTGCCATTCTGAAAAAGAACCTTTTATCCCAACTCTCTGCCTTCTGTCAGACAGCCAATCCTCAATCCATGCCAGTAGCTCACCTCGAACACCATGGGCCCTCACCTTGCTCAGCAGCCTCCTGTGTGGCACCTTATTAAAGGCCTTTTGGAAGTCTAGATAGACCACATCCACTGGGTTTCCCTGGTCTAACCTACTTGTCACCTCTTCAAAGAATACCAACAGGTTTGTTAGGCATGACCTCCCCTTACTAAATCCATGTTGACTTGTTCTAATCCGACTCTGCTCTTCTAAGAATTTAGAAACCTCATCCTTAACGATGGATTCTAGAATTTTACCAACAACTGAGGTTAGGCTAATTGGCCTATAATTTTCCATCTTTTGTCTTGATCCTTTCTTGAACAAGGGGGTTACAACAGCGATCTTCCAATCATCCGGGACTTTCCCTGACTCTAGTGACTCTTGAAAGATCTCAACCAATGCCTCCGCTATTTCCTCAGCCACCTCTCTCAGAACTCTAGGATGTAGCCCATTGGGGCCAGGAGATTTATCAATTTTAAGACTTTTTAGCTTTTCTAGCACTATCTTGTTTGTAATGGCAACCATACTCAACTCAGCCCCCTAACTCCCTTTAATTGTTGGGATATTACTCATGTCTTCCACTGTGAAAACTGACGCAAAGTACTTGTTAAGTTCTCCTGCTATTTCCTTATCTCCCATCACTAGGCTTCCAGCATCAGTTTGAAGTGGCCCAATGTCTACTTTTGCCTGTCGTTTGTTTCTTATGTATTGAAAGAAACTTTTACTATCATTTCTAATATTACTAGCTAGCCTACCTTCATATTTGATCCTCTCCTTTCTTATTACTCTCTTTGTTACAGTTCCCTGGCTTGTCCTTACCACCCTTCTTAAACAGTGGCACCATCTTCGCCAACCTCCAGTCTTCCGGCATCTCACCTGTGACTATCGATGATACAAATATCTCAACAAGAGGCCCAGCGATCACTTCTCTAGCTTCCCACAGAATTCTAGGGTACACCTGATCAGGTCCTGGGGATTTATCCACTTTTACACATTTTAAGGCATCCAGCATTTCGTCCTCTGTAATATGGACATTTTTCAAGATGTCACCATCTATTTCCCTACAGTCTATATCTTCCATATCCTTTTTCCCAGCAAACACTGATGCAAAATACTCGCTTAGTATCTCCCCCATCTCCTGTGGCTCCACACAAAGGCCGCCTTGCTGATCTTTGAGGGGCCCTAATCTCTCCCTAGTTACCCTTTTGTCCTTAATGTATTTGTAAAAACCTTTTGGATTCTCCTTAACTATATTTGCCAAAGCTATTTCATGTCCCCTTTTTGTCATCCTGATTTTCCACTTTCCTGTAGTCTTTATACTCTTCTAAGGATTCACTAGATCTCTCCTTTCTATAATTGACACATGCTTCCTTCTTTTTCTTAACCAAAGCCTCAATTTCTCTCATCATCCAGCATTCCCTATACCTACCAGCCTTCCCTTTCACCCTAACAGGAATATACTTTCTCTGGATTCTTGTTATCTCATTTCTGAAGGCTTCCCACTTTCCAGCCATCCCTTTACCTGCGAACATCTGCCCCCAATCAGCTTTTGAAAGTTCTTGCCTAATACTGTCAAAATTAGCCTTTCTTCAATTTAGAACTTCAACTTTTAGATCTGGTCTATCCTTTTCCATCACTATTTTAAATCTAATAGAATTATGGTCGCTGGGCCCAAAGTGCTCCCCCACTGACACCTCAGTCTCCTGCCCTGCCTTATTTCCCAAGAGTAGGTCAAGTTTTGCACCTTCTCTAGTAGGTACATCCACATACTGAATCAGAAAATTGTCTTGTACACACTTAACAAATTCCTTTCCATCTAAACCCTTAACACTATGGCAGTCCCAGTCTATGTTTGGAAAGTAAAAATCCCCTACCATAACCACCCTATTATTCTTACAGATAATTGAGATCTTCTTACAAATTTGTTTCTCAATTTCCCGTTGACTATAATACAATTCCAATAAGGAGATCATCTCTTTCTTATTTCTCAGTTCCACCTAAATAACTTCTTTGGATGTATTTCCAGGAAAGCCCTCCCTCAGTACAGCTGTAATGCTGTCCCTTATCAAAAAACGCCACTCCTCCTACTCTCTTGCCTCCCTTCCTGGAACATTAAGCTGCCAGTCCTGCCCATCCCTGAGCCATTTTCTGTAATTGCTCTGATATCCCAGTCCCATGTTACTAACCATGCCCTGAGCTCAGCTGCCTTCCCTGTTAGGCCCCTTGCATTGAAATAAATGTAGTTTAATTTATCAGTCTTACTTTGTTCTCTGCTTTGTCCCTGCCTGCCCTGACTGTTTGACTCACTTCTCAACTGTACCAGTCTCAGATTGATCTCTTTCCTCGCTATGTACCTGAACCGCTATGTCTCTCTGTTCTACAGCTCTACCCAGAGCCCACCATTAATTGTGCAAATCCTGCTGTTGTTCATTTTATCAAAATGAACCAGGCCAGGTGTTTGATTTAGTTGTAGGTGAGCACTTTGAAGATAGTGACCATAATTCAGTTACGTTTAGTTTAGCGATGGAAAGGGATAGGTACATGCCACAGGGCAAGAGTTATCGATGGGGCAAGGGCAATTATAATGTGATTAGGCAAGAATTAGGATGCATAGAATGGGGTAGCAAAATGCAGGGGATTCAGACAATGGAAATGTGGAGCTGGTTTAAGGAACAGATATTGCGTGTCCCTGTCAGGCAGGGAGGAAGTGATAAGGTAAGGGAACCGTGGTTTACAACAGAACTAGCATTTCTTGTTACGAAGGAAGAAGGAGGCTTATGTGTTGATGAGGCAAGATGGTTCAGATGAGACGATGGAGAGTTACAGATCAGCTAGGAGGGATTTAAAGAGAGAGTTAAGAAGAGCAAAGAGAGGACACAAGCAGTCTTTAGCAAATAGAATAAAGGAGAATCCTAAAGCTTTCTATGGGTATGTGAGGAATAAAAGGATAATTAGGGTAGGAATAGGGCCAATCAAAGACAGAAGTGGGAAGTTGAGTGTGGACCCCCGTGGAGATTGGAGAGGTGCTAAACGAACATTTCTTATCGGATTTAACTCAGGAAAAGGAGAGGAGAAGAATGAGGTATGAGATATTAGACTAGTAAGGATCAAGGTTAGTTATGAACAGGTGTTATGAATTCTAGAAGGAGTGAAAGTAGACAAGTCCCCTGGGCCGGTTGGGATTTATCCGAGGATTCTCTGGGAAGCTAGGGAGGAGATAGCAGAGCCTTTGACTTTTATATGTGAGTTGTTATTGTCTACATTGACTGGAGGATTGCAAATGTTGTGCCCTTGTTCAAGAAGGGCAGTAGAGATGACCCATGTAATTATAGACCAGTGAGCCTTATGTCTGTTGCAGGAAAGGTTTTGGAAAGGATTATACGAGATAAGATTTATAATCATCCAGCAAGCAACAATTTGATTTCAGATAGTCAACATGGTTTTATCAAGGGAAGTTCATGTCTCACAAACCTCATTGAGTTTTTTGAGAAGGTGACCAAGCATGTAGACGAGGGTAGGGCAGTTGACGTGGTATATGTGGACTTCAGTAAAGCATTTGACAATGTTCCACGTGGTAGGCTGTTGGAGAAAATGCAGAGGCAGGGAATTGAGGGTGATTTAGCAGTTTGGGTTAGAAACTGGCTTTCTGTAAGAAGGCAGCGAGTGGTGGTTGATGGAAAATATTCAGCCTGGAGTCCAGTTACTCGTGGTGTGCCACAAGGATTTGTTTTGGGACCACTGTTGTTTGTCATTTTTATAAATGACTTGGACGCAAGCATAGGTGAATGGATTAGGAAATTTGTAGATGACACTAGAGTCGGTAGAGTAGTGGACAGTTTGGAAAAATGTTACAGGTTGCAGGGAGACTTGTATAAACTGCAGAATTGGGCTGAGAGGTGGCAAATGGAGTTCAATGCAGCTAAATGTGAAGTGATGCACTTTGGGAAGAATAACAGGAAGGCAGAGTACTTGGTCAATGGAAAGAATCTTGGTAGTGTGGATGTGCAGAGGGATCTTGGAGTCCATGTACATAGATCCCTGAAAGTTGCTACCCAGGTGGATAGTGCTGTTAAGAAGGCATACGGTGTGTTAGGTTTCATTTGTAGAGGAATTAAGTTCCGGAGACGCAATATTATGTTGCAACTATACAAAATGCTGGTGCAGCCACACTTGGAATATTGTGTACAGTTCTGGTCCCCATATTTTGGGAAGGATGTGGAAGCATTGGAAAAGGTGCAGAGGAAATTTACCAGGATGTTGCCTGGTCTGGAGGGAAGGTCTTATGAGGAAAGGCTGAGAGACTTGAACCTGTTCTCATTGGAAAGAAGAAGGCTAAGAGGGAATTTGATAGAGACATACAAGATGATCAGTGGATTAGATAGGGTAGACAGTGGAAGTCTTTTTCATAGGATGATGACGTCAGCATGTATGAGGGGGCATAACTATAAATTGAGGGGTGATAGATTTAAGACAGATGTCAGAGGCAGGTTCTTTACTCAGAGAGTGGTAAGGGCGTGGAATGCCCTACCTGCCAATGGAGTCAACTCAGCCACATTAGGGAGATTTAAACAATCCTCAGATAAGCACATGGATGATTTTGGGATAGTGTAGGGGGACGAGCTGAGAATAGTTCATAAGTCGGCGCAACATCGAGGGCCGAAGGGCCTGTTCTGCATTGTCTTGTTCTATGTTCTATCCCTGTGTAATCTTAGAAAAACTTCTTCACTCTTCACTGCGCCACCAATTTTGGTGTTGTCCGCAAACTACTCACCCTGCCTCCTAAATTCTGATCCAAATTATTTCAATAAATGACAAACAACAGTGGTGAAGTACTGATCCCTGCAGAACACTGCTGGTCATAGGGCTCCAGTCTGAAAAACACCCTTACCCCACCACTCTCTGTCTCCTGCTGTTAAGCCCAATTGGTAAGCTGTTCCTGAATCCTGTGTGATCTAACTTTACTAGCCAGTCTACCATGCGATGAGGTGAGTTGAAGATTATCATGATGACCATGATCTCATTGAATGAAGGAGCAGACTCAATGGGCTGAATGGTCTATTTCTGTTCTGACATCCTCTGGTGTCATCTTTGTTTTACAATGTTCCTGCCACAGCCCTGCCTACTCACCCAATCTATAAATTTCCACTTGCAATTTCTAGTCTCTTGAAAGTAATTACAATACTATCCACCTTAGTCTGCAAACTTTGATAAATGGCTCTCTCTTCCTTCCATTTAGAAATCCAGTGAAAAGATGAAGCTCCAAAGTAAATCATTAGGACGTGGCAAGAGCCATCTCTGGCTAATTGCAATAAGTCAGTCAGTAATTAGCCATAGTCCAGAGAGGATCATACATATCTTTTATTCCTATTCCTCTATCTCTTACTGCCTCATAATACATGAAAAACATGGTTTTATTTTGCTCTAATGTTAGTCTAATTAGAGTGTTGAAGAACCTGCATTTTGGAACAAGGGTTGAGTGAGATCACCTGTTCTGGATAATCAAGTGTTACTTCACTTCAGCTTCACACCTACTGCTGGATTCAGACCTTACTGAATCTGTAACTGCAGCACCACGGCAGAGAGAAAGGTGTGATGGTGCGGTCAATGGATCTCATTTGAATCCAAGTATCACATCAGTCGAAGGTTGCACACTCTAAATACATGAAACATTGAAACAAAAAAAGATAGGAGCAGGAGGAGGCCATTCAGCCCATCAAGCCTGCTCTGCCATTCAATCGGATCAAGGCTGATCATTGAGCTCAATATCCTAATCCCACCCTCTACCTCCCCACCTCCCCCACGTCCCGTGATCTCTTTAGCCACAAGATCCATGTTTTGAGCTCAACCACTTTTTGCAGCAGTGAATTCCACAGCCTGCCCACTCTCTGGGTGAAGACATTTCTCCTTATCTTAGACCTAAAAGGTTTACTCCTTATCCTTAAACCATGATTGTTGGTTCTGGTTTAAGAATCGGGAACATCCTTCCTACCTTTATCCTGTCTAGTCCTGTTCGAATTTTATAGGTTTCTACTAAACTCCCCCCTCATTCTTCTAAAATTCAGTGAACAAAATCCGAAATGACTCAATCTCTCCTCATGTGTTAGAGCCGCCAATCTGTAAGAACTGTTTCTGAGTCTGTAGAATCTAGTCTATAGTCCAAGAATCTTGGATGATGACCATCAATGTATCCATTAGTTCAAGGGACACTGCCTTTGGTACTCTGGGATGTAGATAATCTAGCCACTTTATTATCAACTATTAACAATCCCTTTTCCCTCTGTACATACGTTGTAAATAATTGCCTAGTGATTATCTCCACGTTTTGTAAGATTATAGCTGTCATTGAATAACAAGTAGTGGTCGCTATGATGGGCCAACTATTCCCTTTTAGTTGCCAGTCCCTCATCTCAATTGACCTGTAGATACTGGCTGTGTGCACAACTCTCTTCCTCTCTTTAGAATTCTGTGATGTAGCCAAAACAGATGTATTGCTCACAAGCTCCTTGCATGGCCTATTAATAAATGGCCTGTTCATAAATGGTCTATTAATAAATGACTGGTTAATAAATGGCCTATTAATAAATGGCCGGTTAATAAATGGAGCACTGGAGGCTTTAGTACAGACTCCAGAGGGATTGCACCAGTTGAATTTGGGGGTAAATTCAGAACAGAAATGCGGAGACATTTCTTCAGCCAGAGAGTGGTGGGCCTGTGGAATTCATTGCCGCAGAGTGCAGTGGAGGCCGGGACGCTAAATGTCTTCAAGGCCGAGATTGATAGGTTCTTGTTGTCTCGGGGAATTAAGGGCTACGGGGAAAATGTGGGTAAGTGGAGTTGAAGTGCCCAGCAGCCATGATTGAATGACGGAATGGACTCGATGGGCCGAATGGCCTTACTTCCACTCCTATGTCTTATGGTCTTATGATCTTATGGTCTTATGTCTGCTAAGTCAAAATAATTCCATATAATAGCTTCCTTCTGTTTCTACTTTCAGAACAGTTTTGTATCCAATTTTCAACTCCATCCTTGATCCTCCATTTGTGCCAAATGTTTTGTGCAAGTCAAACTAATATTCAGCATACTCCTTTGTTCACTGGCCTGCTTAGATCCTTAAGAATCGATGACATCTATCAGGTACTCTTGTTTGTGCTGTTAGGTGGGTTTTCACACACATTTTCTCATTTCGAGGGGAGGGCAGTGTCGTCGATTGACTTGCATTTTTATTTCTTTTGTTGCTACTTTTTTATTGTTTACTGGACTATCACCCTGTTCCAAACTCCCATACTGTCTCGACTTCCACAGAAGGCAAAGGAAACTTAGCATCTCCACAATGACTCTCACCAATTTTGATAGATGCACCATTCTATCAGGATGCATCACAGCTTGGTACGGAAACTGCTCTTCCCCAGACCACAGGAAATTACAGAGAGCTGTGAGTACAACCCAGTCCATCACATAAACCAGCCTTCCTTTCACTGAACAAAGAAAATACAGCACCATCACATTTTGCCTTTCCATACTAACAAGATCCATATCCCTCTATTCCCACTGACTCCGTCAATACTTCCCGCTGCCTCGGGAAAGCAGCCAACATCATCAAAAAACCCCTCCCATCCCGGTATACTCTATTCCACCCTCTTCCATTGGGCAGAAGATACAAAAGTTTGAAAATACACACCAACAGCTTCAAAAACAGCTTCTTGCCCGCTATTATCAGCCTTATGAATGGACCCTTTAAATGTCAGAGTTGATCTTTCTCTGCACCTTCTTTGTAGCTGTAACAGTTTATTCTGCATTCTGTTCCATTACTCTGTTGTACTTATGTAAGGTATGATTTGGCCGGATGGCACACAGAACAATACTTTTCACTGTATCTTGTTACAAATCAAAGCACCTGAGGCTGAAGCTATTTGCTTTAAATGGATTTTGTTTGTTTGACTATTTTCTGGTTAATTCCTCTGATGAATGGTTTCTGATTTGAAGGGGAACTCCCAGGTGATGGTGTCCCCGTACCTCTGCTGCCCTTGTCTTTCGAGATGGCAAAGGTTGTGAATTTGAAAGGTGCTGTCTGAGGAGTCTTGGTGAATTCCTACAGTGGATCTTATGGATGGTACACACTGCTGCTACTGAGCGTCGGTGCTGGAGGGAGAGGTTGCCTAGCTTTATTTCATATTCCTTGCATTTCTACTGATATAAAAGTGTCTGCACAGAAACAACACTGTCAGTTGTGACTGAGAGAATAGCACTCACATCTCGGAGTCACAGTGTTCTGGGATCAAGCCTCATTCGAAAGCTCAAGTGCAGTGCACAAGGCTGATACGACAGTGCAGCACTGAGGGAATGCTGCACTATCAGAGGTGTGTATTTCAGAGGAGTTACTATTTAAAACCCCAACTTGCCTGTTCTGATGGATATAACCACAATACCATGTCAAAGAAGAGCAGGTTTGTTCTTCTTGGTTTTCTGCTTGAGATTAATCCTTTGATCAACATCACATTTTAAAAAGTGACCCAGTCATTATCACGTTGCTGTCTGGGGAGGATTGCCATGTCTAGTGCACCAGTGACTACATATGAAAACCATCCTGTTGGCTGTGAAACATTTGAGTTGTCTGGGCTGTGAGAAGTGCTATACAAATGCAGGACCTTGCTTTTGATACAATGATAACTTTATTGGAACTATAAAGGCCCCAGTTATTTAGTGCATGGCAGTTGTTTGGGGTTTAAACTCACATTTGACACAATACCTGTGATTACTCACATTGGTATTTCCTGAGCTGAATATTAACCATATACCAGTGACAAGTGAATGTTTCCACTGGCTATCCCTAGGAGTCTGAGACCTTGGGTATGTGTTGGGTCTCGTTCACCAGAACAATCCTTCTGACTGAGCGAATGTTTGTCCACCAACTCTTCGCCACAATCATAGAATTTACAGGACAGAAGGGGGCCATTCCACCCATCGTGCCTGTACTGGCTCTGGAAAGAGCTACCCAGCTTGTCCCATTCTCATTCGCAAGGAGACAGTGGTGTGGTGATACAATCACTGGCATAAGCATCCAGAAACCCAGGTTTATGTTCTGAGGCATGGGTTTGAATCAATGGTGGATGAAAATAACCAGGAATTAAAAGCTGGTCTAATCATTGAATCATTACAGTGTGGAAACAAGCCATTCAGCTTACACTGACCTGAAGACATCCCATCCAGACCCAACTCCCCCTAACATTACTCCCTGTAACTCTACATTCCCAATGGCTCATATACCTAGCCTACACTGCACACTATGGGTCATTTAGCATGGCCAGTCCACCTTACCTGCACATCTTTGGATTACGAGAGGAAACCAAAGCATCCATAGGAAACCCACACAGATACAGGGAGAATGTACAAGCTGCATGTGGCCAGTCACTCAAGGCTAGAATTGAACCTGGGACCCTGATGCTGTGAGGCTGCAATGCTAACCACTGAGCCACCATGCTACCAACCATAGTGCCTATGTATCCACTGTTGATTGTTGGAAAAATCCATCTAGTTCACTAATGTCCTTCAGGGAAGGAAACTACTGTCTTTACCTGGTCTGGTCGGCATGATGCCAGACCCACAGCAATGTGGTTGATTCTTAACTGTCCCCTGGGTCAATGAGGGATCAACAATAAGTGTTGGCCCAGCCAGTGACACCCTCCTCCTGTGAATGAATAAAACACAATGAATTAGGCAACGTGCTGCACATAAAACAGCCCGTAAGTAGTAACCAATTTGGGGATGAAAGCTGTTAAGGGAAGCGTTATTAGTTATACTGATGGACAACAAATTTACAATTCAGAGAATCAGGCCATTCAGCCCATCTGGGCCTTTCTGGTGTTTGTCTTCCTGAGCCTCCTCCCATCCCTCCACATCTCATCCTTTCCTTTCCAAGACCATCATCTAGGGGGCTCGTCAGGTGTTAAGGGGAATACTTTTCCTGGTACAATCCCTCCGTTAATGTTTTAAATCTGTCCCTTCTGTTCACCACTTGATTTCCATGTCTCTTTGCAAAGTTTTCTAAGTCTTCTCCAGTCTGGATGGACGCAGAATGTCTGTATCTTCCATTTCTTTGTTTTCCACTCTTAATTGTCCAGTCTGTCTCTCTGAAGAGCCAATACAAGCTACAGTTTCTCCAGAGGGTGGGTTTCATGTGGACACCTCCCAGTCCCTGACCAATGTGGGCAATGTTGAGTCAGTTGACAAAAGATGGTGAGTCTAATTTTGTTCAAAAGCTCTCAGTAATCAGCTCAGGATCAAGATAATGGCCAATATGAGGTTGATAACCACCTCAACATTGATTAATTCATTTGTATTTGCTAATTAGTCATTCCGAAGATCTGGGTGTCACTGTCTGGTCAGCTTTTATAGCCCATCCCTAGTTGCCCCCTGACAAGGTGGGGGTGAGCTGCCTTCTTGAACCGCTGCAGTCATGTGCTGTAGGTAGACCCACAATGCCCTTAAAGAGGGAATTTCAGGATTTTGACCCATCAACAGTGAAGTAACGGTGATATATTTCCAGGTCAGGATGGTGAGTGTTTTGGTGGGGAACTTGCAGGGAGTGGTGTTCCCATGTATCTGCTGCCCTTGTCCTTTTAGATAGAAATGGTCATGGGTTTGGAAGGTGCTGTCTGAGGATCTTTGTTGAATTTCTGCAATGCATCTTCTGAGATAGCACACACTGCCACTGGAGTCATAGAGTCATAGAGATGTACAGCATGGAAACAGACCCTTCAGTCCAACCCATCCATGCCAACCAGATAACCCAACCCAATCTAGTCCCACCTGCCAGCACCCGGCCCATATCCCTCCAAACCCTTCCTATTCATATACCCATCCAAATGCCTCTTAAATGTTGCAATTGTACCATCCTCCACCACTTCCTCTGGCAGCTCATTCCATACACGTACCACCCTCTGCATGAAAAAGTTGCCCCTTAGGTCTCTTTTATATCTTTCCCCTCTCAGCCTCAACCTATGCCCTCTAGTTCTGGACTCCCTGACCCCAGGGAAAAGACTTTGTCTATTTATCCTATCCATGCCCCTCATAATTTTGTAAACCTCTATAAGGTCACCCCTCAGCCTCCGACACTCCAGGGAAAACAGCCCCAGCCTGTTCAGCCTCTCCCTATAGCTCAGATCCTCCAACCCTGGCAACATCCTTGTAAATCTTTTCTGAACCCTTTCAAGTTTCACAACATCTTTCCGATAGGAAGGAGACCAGAATTGCATGCAATATTCCAACAGTGGCCTAACCAATGTCCTGTACAGCTGCAACATGACCTCCCAACTCCTGTATTCAGTACTCTGACCAATAAAGGAAAGCATACCAAACACCTTCTTCACAATCCTATCTACCTGCGACTCCACTTTCAAGGAGCTATGAACCTGCACTCCAAGGTCTCTTTGTTCAGCAACATTCCCTAGGACCTTACCATTAAGTGTACAAGTCCTGCTCAGATTTGCTTTCCCAAAATGCAGCACCTCGCATTTATCTGAATTAAACTCCATCTGCCACTTCTCAGCCCATTGGCCCATCTGGTCCAGATCCTGTTGTAATCTGAGGTAACCTTCTTCGCTGTCCACTACACCTCCAATTTTGGTGTCATCTGCAAACTTACTAACTGTACCTCTTATGCTCACATCCAAATCATTTATGTAAATGACAAAAAGTAGAGGACCCAGCATCGATCCTTGTGGCACTCCAATGGTCACAGGCCTCCAGTTTGAAAAACAATCCTCCACCACCACCCTCTGTCTTCTACCTTTGAGCCAGTTCATATCCAAATGGCTAGTTCTCCCCCTATTCCATGAGATCTAACCTTGTTAACCAGTCTCCCATGGGGAACCTTGTCGAATGCCTTACTTAAGTCCATATAGATCACATCTACTGCTCTGCCCTCATCAATCCTCTTTGTTACTTCTTCAAAAAACTCAATCAAGTTTGTGAGACATGATTTCCCACGCACAAAGCCATGTTGACTATCCCTAATCAGTCCTTGCCTTTCCAAATACATGTACATCCTGTCTCTCAGGATTCCCTCCAACAACTTGCCCACCACTGAGGTCAGGCTCACCAGTCTATAGTTCCCTGGCTTGTCCTGACCGCCCTTCTTAAACAGTGGCACCACATTTGCCAACCTCCAGTCTTCCGGCACCTCACCTGTGACTGTCAATGATACAAATATCTCAGCAAGAGGCCCAGCAATCACTTCTCAAGCTTCCTACAGAGTTCTTGGGTAACCTGATCAGGTCCTGGGGATTTATCCACCTCTACCCATTTCAAGACATCCAGCACTTCCTCCTCTGTAATCTGGACATTTTGCAAGATGTCACCATCTATTTCCCTACAGTCTATATCTTCCATATCCTTTTCCACAGTAAATACTGATGCAAAATATTCATTTAGTATCTCCCCCATTATCTGTGGCTCCACACAAAGGCCGCCTTGCTGATCTTTGAGGGGCCCTATTCTCTCCCTAGTTACCCTTTTGTCCTTAATATATTTGTAAAAACCCTTTGCATTCTCCTTGATTCTATTTGCCAAAGCTACTGAGTGTCGATGATGGAGGGAGTGGATTTTTGTGAATGTGGTGTCAGTCAAGTGGGTTGCTTTGTGCTGGATGGTGTTGAGCTTCTTGCGTGTTGTTGGAGCTGCACTCATCCAGGCAAGTGGGGAGTATCCCATCACACTCCTGACTTGTGCCTTGTAGATGGTGGACAGGCTTTGGGGAGTCAGGAGGTGAGTTACTCACTGCAGGATTCCCAGCCTCTGACCTGCTCTTGCTGACACTGTGTTTATGTGATGAGTCCAGTCCAGTTTCTGGTCCATGGTAAGCCCCCAGGATGTTGATAGTGAAGGGTTCAGTGGTGATAAAATCCTTCACTATTGATTGTCAAGGGGAATGTGGTTGCAGTTATACAGGGCCGTGGTGAGACCACACCTCAAATATTGTGTATGGATTTGATCTCCGTTTCTGAGGAAGGATGCTCTTGCTCTCAAGGGAATGCAGTGAAGGTTTCCCAGGCTGATTCCGGGGATGGTGGGACTGACTTATGAGGAGGGATTGACTCGGTTTGGATTGTTTTCACTGGAGTTCAGAGGAATGAGGGGGGATTTCATAGAACCTTATAAAAATCCAACAGGACTGGACAGGCTGGATGCAGGGAAGATGTGCTTGATGTTGGGTGTGTCTAGAACCGGGGGGTCACAGTCTAAGGATTTGGGGTGAAGTATTTAGGATGAAGATGAGGAGACATTTCTTCACCCACAGAGTGGGGAACCTGTGGAATTCATTACCACAGGAAGTAGTTGATGCCAAAACACTGAATGTATTCAGGAGGTGGCTAAGTATAGCAATTGGGGTGACTGGGACCAAAGGTTATGGGGAGAACGCAGGATTAGGCGATTGAGTTGGACGATCAGCCATGATCGTGATGAATGGTGGAGCATGCTCGATGGGTTGTGGGGTCTCCTCCTGCTCCTATCTTCAGTGTTTAGATGTTTCTATACCAGTTAGATTGTTCTCTTATTGATGATGATTGTCGCTTGATATTTATGTCGCATGAATGTTACTTTTACCACTTTTGAGCCCAAGACTGGATATTGTCCAGACCTTTCTGCATTTGGAGATGGACTGTTTCACTATCTGACAGGTCACAAATGCCACTGAACATTAGCAAACATCCTCATGTCTGACCTTATGTTGGTGAGACCTTCTCCCTCTTCTCCTCCTAGAGTCATAGAGATGTACAGCACGGAAACAGACCCTTCAGTCCAACCTGTCCATGCTGACCAGATATCCCAACCTAATCTAGTCCCATCTGCCAGCACTTGACCCATATCCCTCTAAACCCTTCCTAATCATGTACCCATCCGGATGCCTTTTAAATGTTACAATCGTACCAGCCTGTACCAGCCTGGTGATGGCCCAGTGGTATTATTGCTCGACTATTAATCCAGAAACCCCAGGATAATGTCCTGCGGACCTCGGTTCAAATCCTGCCACGGCAGATGGTGGAATTTGAATTCAAGAGAAAAAATGGAATTAAGAGTCAACTGATGACCATGAAATCATTGTCAATTGTTGGAAAAACTAATCTGGTTCACTAATGTCCTTTGGGGAAGGAAATCTGCCATCCTTACCTGGTCTGGTCTACGGCACAGCCAGAGCCACAGTCGTGTGGTTAACTCTCAGCTGCCCTCTGAAATGCCCTAATAAGCCACTCAGTTGTATCAATTGCTAGAAAGTCACAACAAAGGAATGAAATGGGACAGACCACCTGGCATCGACCTTGGAGCCGGGGAAGACAATGGCAAAAAGACAAAGAGCCCTGTTAACCATGCAAAGTCCTCCTTACCAACATCTGGGGGTTAGTGCCGAAATTGGGAGAGCTGTCTCACAGACTAGTCAAGCAATAGCCTGACATAGTCATTCACACAGGAACATAGCTTATAGATAACACCCCAGATACCACCATTAGCATCCCTGGATATGTCCTGTTCGACCGGCAGGACAGACCTAGCAGAGGTGGTGGCACTGTGGGATACAGTCGGGAAGGGGTTGACATCGAGTCCAGACCCCATGAAGTCTCATGGCTTCAGGTTAAACATGGGTAAGGAAACTTCTTGCTGGTTGCCACATACTGTCCTCCTTTAGCTGGTGACTCAGTTCCGCCATGTTGAACAACACTTGGAGGAAGCATTGAGGGTGGCAAGGATGCAAAATGTACCCTGGGTGGGGGATTGCAATGTCCACCATCCAAAAGTAGCTCAGCAGCAGCATTACTGATCGAGTTGGTCGGGTCCTAAAGGATATAACTGCTCGACTGGGTCTGCAGCAGGTGGTGACAGAACCAACAAGAGGCAAAACACATACTTGACCTTGTCCTTACTAATCTGCCTGCTGCAGAAGCGTCTGTTCATGACAGTATTGGTAAAAGTGACCACTGCACTGTCCTTGTAGAGATAAAGTCCCACCTTCACATTGAGAATCCCCTCCATCGGATTGTATGGCACTATCCCCGTGCTAAAGGGGACAGACTTCAAACCGATCTAGCAGCTCAAGCCTGGGCATCCATGAGGCACTGTGGGCCATCAACAGCAGCAGAACTGTACTCCAGAACAATCTGTAACCTCATGGCCTGGCATATCTCCCACTCAACCATTACCATCAAGCCAGGGGATTAACCTTGGTTCAATGGAAAGTGCAGGAGGGCATGGCAGGAGCAGCACCAGGCAGACCTGAAGATGATGTACCAACCTGGTGAAGCCCCCAATCAGGACTACTTCCAAACAGCATAAACTGCCAGTGATAGACAGAGCTAAACAATCCCACAACCAATGGATCAGATCTAAGCTCTGCAGTCCTTCCACATCCAGTCATGAAATGTAGTGGACCATTAAACAACTCACTGGAGGAGGAAGGCTCCACAAATATCTCCATCCTCAATGATGGAGGAGCCCAACACATTAGTGCAAAAGACAAAGCTGAAGCTTTCACAGCAATCTTCAGTCAGGAGTGCCGAGTCGATGATCCATCTTGGTCTTCTCCAGTGGTCCCCAGCCTGTTCAGCCTCTCCCTATAGCTCAAACCCTCCAGCCCTGGCACGGTGGCACAGTGGTTAGCACTGCTGCCTCACAGCGCCAGAGACCCGGGTTCAATTCCCGCCTCAGGCGACTGACTGTGTGGAGTTTGCACATTCTC
This sequence comes from Chiloscyllium punctatum, assembly GCF_047496795.1. NCBI lineage: Eukaryota > Metazoa > Chordata > Chondrichthyes > Orectolobiformes > Hemiscylliidae > Chiloscyllium > Chiloscyllium punctatum. The sequence goes on from NC_092745.1 coordinate 131,433,038, forward strand.
CCCGTGTCTGTGTGGGTTTCCTCCCACAGTCAAAAAAAAAATGTGCAGGTCAGGTGAATTGGCCATCCTAAATTGTCCGTAGTGTAGGTAAGGGGTAGACGTAGGGGTATGGGTGGGTTGAGCTTCGGCGGGGCGGTGTGGACTTGTTGGGCCGAAGGGCCTGTTTCCACACTGTAAGTAATCTAATCTAATCTAATCATCCTTGTAAATCTTTCTGAACCCTTTCGAGTTTCACAACATCTTTCTTAAAGCAGAGAAACCAGAATTGCACGCAATATTCCAGAAGTGGCCTAACCAATGTCCTGTACAGCTGCAACATGACCTCCCAACTCTTGTACTCAATGCTTGACCAATGAGGGCAAGCATTCCAAATGTCTTCTTCACTATCCTGTCTACCTGCGACTCCACTTTCAAGGAATCATCATGCTGTTTCTGGGCTCTCATTATTAGAAAGGATCTAAATTCACAAAAAGCACCATGTGTACTGCCCATACACAGGTCACTATGCTGTATGTATGTGACGTTTGCACAGACACCAGCCGTTGGTAAGTAGTATTAGTCAATATAGAATGAGGAAATTAATGGTGTGATTCGGGACATTAATTAGAAAGACTTGATTGAAATATATACAAATGTGGCTAATTTGCAGGTTTGAAAAATGTTCATTTCAAACCTGCAACAGATGTACTTTATGGGCTGTGCAGATTATAAAAACATAAAAGCAATGGTTTTTTTAAATCATCTTGCTCAGATGTGTTACAACATACCTCTGGGATAAATCAAACATACACATAAACTTACTGGCCCAGGGTGGGGATATTACCCAGTGCTACAAAAATCCTTTACCATGTATTGACTGACCAGCTACTTAGAAATTGTTATGCAATGTATAATAGTGTTTACCATCATTGCAAATATTATATTCTATACTCACTTTGAATAGAAGGTCAGTGAAATGATGTCACCTATCCAAACAGTCCCGGAAACACCCCACCCATAGCCACTGCCGCAGACGTCAGATCGGCCTTATCTGAGAATGAACCCATGGAAAGCAATGGGCCAGGATGGAGTCCCTGGCTGTGCATTCAGATCCCCTGTGGACCAGCTGGTGGGAGTATTTCGAAATATCTTTAGTCCTTCCTTACTACGATTTGAAGCCCCTCCCTGCTTCAAGAACACCACCATTATCCCAATGCCAAAGAAAAACCGTGCAGCATATCTCAATGACTACTGCCCGGTGGCTCTGCCCTCCATTATAATGAAGAGGCATGACTCACATCAAGCCGACTGAATGATCTCGATCCTGTGTAATTCACCTTCCAGGACAACAGGTCGACAGCAGACAACATCTCCCTGGCCCTACACCCATCCCTGGAACATCAGGAAACCAAGGATACCTACATCAGGCTCCCACTTATTGTCTACAGCTCTGCCTTCAACATCATAATTCCAAACAAAATCATCTCTAAACTCCCAGTCCTAAGTGTCGACCCCCCCATTCTGTAGCTGGATCCTCAACTTCCTGACCCATAGACCTCAATCAGTAAGAATAAGCAACAACATCTCCTCCACCAAAATCCTCAACACCGATGCCCCACAAGGCTGGGTACTCAGCCCCCGCTGTACTCCTTTTACACCTATGACAGTTTGGCTAAATTCCACCCCCCAACTCGATTTACAAGTTTGCTGAAGATTCTGGATTAGTGGTGCTGGAAGAGCACAGCAGTTCAGGCAGCATCCAAGGAGCTTCAAAATCGACGTTTCGGGCAAAAGCCCTTCATCAGGAATAAAGCCTGGTTTCCAACATCTCCAAGTTTGCTGAAGATACCATTGTTGTAAGTTAGATCTCAACCGATGACGAGACATAATACAGGAAAGAGACTGAGTGCTTAGCAGCACGGTGTAAAGAGAGCAATCACCCCATCAGTATCAGGAAAATGAAGGAGCTGGTCATTGACTCCAGCAAGTGGAGTGAAGGGCACGCCCCCGTCTGTATCAGTGGGGCTGAGGGGGAGATGGCCGAGAGCATCACATTCTAGGGAGTGACAATCACCAACAATCTGTCCTGGTCCACCTTTGTTGATGTGGTGGACCAACACCTCTGCTTCTGCAGGATGCTAAGGAAATTTGGCCTGTCCACAAGGACTCTGACCAATTTTTATAGATGCACCATAGTTCGCATCCTATCTGGATGCGTCGCAGTGTGGTATGGCAGGTGTTCTTCCCAAGACTGCAAGAAACAGAGAGTCGTAAACACAGCCCAGTCCGTCACGCACACCAGCCTTCCATCCATTGACTCTGTCTATATCTCTCACTGCCTCAGGAAAGGCCTGAATCCAAGACTCCTCCCACCCCAGTTATAATCTCGTCCACCCCCTTCCATCAGGCAGAAGATATAAAAGTCTGAAAACAGGTATGAACAGATTCAAGAACAGTTTCTTCCCTGCTGTTAGCAAACTTATGAACAGACCTCTCAGATGTTAATTCTGATCTCTCTCTGCTCTTCCTCTGCGGCTGCAGCACTGTATTCTGCACTCTGTTCTGCTGCCCTGGTGCATTTTCTATGGTACAATCTGCCTGTGGAGCATGCAGAACAACACTTTTCACTGTATCTTGGTACATATGACAACAATCAATCAAACTCAGACTTAATCAGGCCACCAATAGGGAACCTTAGTTGTGTGGATAGATTGGAGAAACTGGGGCTGTTGTCTTGACAAGAGAAGGTGGAGAGGAAAGTTAAGGGCCATATTCAAAATAATTGGATAAAGATAGAGAGGTTGTGTTATTTTGTTATATAATTTATATAGAAATGAAAACTAATAGTGATGAGAACATATGTACAGGGTGCAACATTCTGTACTGCACTACAGTCAGGGATTAGGACAAATAATGTTGGCAATATAAGACAGAGAGTAATTAGGGTTTCAGATGTGCTGTCTCAGAGCATGGCAAAGAGATTTCAATTGTGGCTTTCGTAAGGGAACTGGAATACTATTTTTCTTATTTATTCTCTCATGAACTGTGAATGTGGCTGGTAAGTCTGTCACTTGGCCATCTCCAATGGCCTTGAACTAAGTGGCTTATTAGAGATCTTTTAAAGGAGAGTTAAGAGTCAGCTACATGGCTGTATATGTCTGGAGTTACATATAGGCCAGACTAGGTAGGGATAGATTTCCTTCCCTAAAGGACATCAGTGAACCAGATGGGTTTTCACATCAATTCAATACCAGCTTCAAGGTTACTATCATGGAGACTGGCTTTTCATTTTCAGATTATTAATTGAATTAATATTTGAACTGCTATGGTGCAATTTGAATGGGTATTGTGATCACTAGACCAGAGATGAGATCAGCCATAAAAATGGTGGAGCAGGCTCGAGGGGCTGAATAGCCTTTCCTGCTCTCAGCTCCTATTACTTCCCCACCTCCCCCCAACATCATTTACAGCACAGCAAGGAAAGTACAAGGGACTGGGAAAAGCTATGCCGCTCCTGTTCAAAGCGAGCCAGAGAGGTGGCTGGTCAAAGTGCCACCTTCTCTCTGCCAATGGAGTTCCTTGCTGACTCTTATGGAGATGTTATAATTGATGATTATTCTAAGCGTGATGCTAAGGCCTGGGAATCTCAGTCCACAAGCTGTCAACCATCATCCTTCCTGTCTGTGGTGGAGGGTGAATTACAAATAATCCCAGCTTTCTCCTTCAGTAACAAGTTTGTGAATTTAAAACCAACCTAAAATAATTCTTGACAAAGGTTCATTACATAACTACATGCAAGTTACAATATAGTGACAGGAAGAGAGAAATAAGAGACTGTCCACAAGTGGGATCGAAGGGTGGGGTTCAGTGCTGCACACCTCTGGACTCTGTGACTTGATAACTCCAACTGCCTCTGGCATTGCTCTGTTCAGTTAAACCACAGCTGCCGTGGGGACGAGACTGTCACACACCGCCTTCTGGAATATGCCTATGCAAAGGAATTCTGGAGAGGAATACAGTGGTGTTTGTCGAGGTTCGTCCCGAGCAGCGCCGTGACGCGGGACTCTGTGCTCTACGGTCTGTTCCCCGGGACGCACACCGAGACGAACATCAACTGCGCCTGGAGGATCATCAACTCGGTGAAGGACGCTCTCTGGGCGGTCCGAAACCTGTTGATCTTCCAGCTGAAGGAATTTACCCCGACTGAGTGTTGCAGACTGGCACATTCCAAGGTCCAGGACTACGTGTTGAGGGATATGCTGAAGCTTGGGGCAGTTGCCGCCAAGGCGCGGTGGGGAAAGACCACCGTGTAACATCTGCCTGCCTAAAGAAGAACAGGGGGCCCACGCAGTCATTTGGGCTCTGCTGACGCCTCAGCTCAAAATGTAATCGTACAGACCTGTAAATAGGAATGATTACTCTGTTTCGGTATGCAAACAAATGGAATGTTTACATATATATGGCATGTCCAGTTGTATAGATCATCAAAGTATTTTATGAATAAAGTATATTTTTGAAATAAAAAATAATTGTAACTAAAATGTGCCAAGTCTTGGAGGAGTATGTCACCAAAGTGAGGCAGAAACTGGACAGGTGGGAGCAACAGTCGCTCTCCATCGTGGGTAAGAACCTGGTCATCAGGACTGAGGTACTCTCAGTGATGTTTTATGTGGCGCAGGTCTGGCCTATTCCCCGAACCTGTGCCGCTGCAGTCACCCGGGCCATCTTCCACTTCATGTGGAGATCAAAGATGGACCGGGTCCGAAGGGAAACAATGTGCAAAGAACTAGAAAAAGGGGGAGAAAACACACATGCTACCCTCACCCTGATGGCCACCTCCATGTGTGGCTGCATCAAGCTGTGCGTGGATCCCTGGGACGTAAACACTAAGTGTCATTCTGTACTGTGGTTCGACCTGTCCCTGGTTTTGCGAAGGATGGGCCTGGCCTCGCTGCTGCAGAACGCTCCAAGTCATTGGACCATTCCATACCAGCTGTCCTTCGTGAAGAAATTTGTGAAGAAAAACACCTTTGGCACAAGTCCATCAGGAAGTGGTCAGCACATAGTGTCTTGGAGACTCTGCGGGAAAAGGAGAGGGCGGATCCTGTCGAGTGGTTCCCTGGACAGACTGTCAAAGTCATTTGGTAGAATGCCTCATGCCAGAACTTTCCAACAAGCCCGAGGACATGGCTTGGCTGGTGGTGAGATCCTTTATGCACACCCGGACTCTCTGCCCCATCGCACACTGCCCTCGAAGCGGCTGTGGGGGGGGATGAGACTGTCACACACCTCCTTCTGGAATGTGCCTATGCAGAGGAAGTCTGGAGAGGAATGCAGCGGGGCTTGTCGAGGTTCGTCCTGAGCAGTGCCGTGACGCGGGACTCCATGCTCTATGGTTTGTTCCCCGGGACGCACACCGAGACAAATATGAACTGTGCCTGGAGGATCATCAACTCGGTGAAGGACGCTCTCTGGTCTGCCTGAAACCTGCTGATCTTCCAGCTGAAGGAGTTGACCCTGACTGAGTGTTGCAGACTGGCAGCTGCTGGCAAGGCGGATGGGGAAAGACCACTGTGTAAGGCCCGTCTGCCAAAGAATAACAGGGGTCCATTCAGTAATTGGGACTCAGTGTCACCTCAGCTGAAGGTCAGCAGGTTGACTGTAAATATGGAGAATGGTAAACATCAAAGGGTTAATTTGTTTGCTGTAAGTAAAGAGAGGGTAGATCTGAATGGATTCATTAACTGTACATGTACATAAACATTTTTTTCAATGAATAAAGTATATTTTTGCAATTTAAAAAATTGTATATTAAAAAGCGTGCACTTGTCTGTATCTTTCTCCGCTTAAAGAATCTATCCACATGCCTCAAGATCATTAAATCCAAACCTCTGGATGTTATAGGCTTATTCCACAAGAAGTAAAGGGAAAGTTGCTCTCTCATAAGACAGAGAGAGGACTGGGGGTGAGTTTAACCTGAGGGTCACCATCCCTCAGGTGAGGGGAGAGATCTCCATGGTAATCTAAGCTGGTGCAGGGATTGAACCCAAACTGTAAGCATCACAAACTGGGCATCCAGCCAACTGAGCTAACCAATCTCCATTCCAGAGTGCTGTTACCATTCAGTCTCATACTGGGTTCAGGTGACTGAAGCAGTGTCAGAGGAATTGTTTTGCATATTTCTCTCTGGCCATGCTCTGTCCTGAAGCTTTCTATCTGCCTCTTCCAGAGATTCCAGGTCTGACTGGTGGGGGAGAGAGGGCCTAGAGGGAGGGAGTATTGGGCTGTAGCAAGAGATTGGGGCGGGAGGGGGGGGCGCAGTTATCAATAAACTATTTACCTTAAAAATATTCTAGAGCATTCCTTAATTGATTTGTTTGGGATCCCTGGTTTTAATCGCTCCCCCACCAGTTGCCTTACCTTCAGGTGCTCAGGTCTTTAACAGGGTAGTGATAATGTGATTGGAATGGTGATCCAGGATGTGGGTTCAATTCCCATCAAGGCAGGGAGAGGAACTTAAATTCAGTTCATAAAGATTGAGAATTGAAAGCTGGTCTCAGTGATGGTGCCCATGCATCTGTCATTGGTAGATGGTAATACCCATCTGGTTCACTGATGTCCTTAAGAAGGGAAATCGGCTGTCCTTACCTGATCTGATTTATATGTGATTCCAAACCCAGAACAATGACGTTGACTCTGAAGCACCCTGTGAAATGGCTGAGCAAGCCATTAAGTTCAGGGGCAGTTGCGAATGGGAGTTCAATGCTGGCTCAGTCATGGTCACTCACCTCCCATGAAAGCATAAAAAAATCTGGAATACCCTCCCTAAAGCTCTCTCCCTCTCTACTACTCTGTGACAATCCTTAAAACCCGTCTCCTTGACCAAGCCTTTGGTGACAAGATCTAATATCTCGTTTTGTGGCTTGTCTAAAATGCTGTCACATAATACTCCTGCAACAGGATGTTAAAGATGATGAATACCTTGCAATAATTGCAACAAACACTACATTGGACAAACAGGCAGAAAACTAGCCACCAGGATACATGAACATCAACTAGCCCCAAAAGACATGACCCTCTCTCACTAGTATCTTCACATACAGATGAGAAAGGACACTACTTTGACTGGGATAACGCATCCATCCTAGGACAAGTCAAACAGAGACACACACGAGAATTCCTAGAAGCATGGAATTCCAACTCTATCAACAAACACATTGACTTAGATCCCATTTACCACTCCCTGAGAAAAAGCACAGGAAATGACATCGCCACAGGAAATGACATCATCAACCCAAGGAGCCCCCAAACACATAAATAGAAAGCTGGTCATGCCACCAGTGCTTCATCCAGAGGGTCACTGATGATGTTACCCAGTATGGTGACGAAACATCTGAAAACGAACCTTCCAGCTCAGTGAGCAAAACTACATCCAGATGATGAATAAATTTAATTATTGTTTTAATTTCATCTCAGCTGGTGGCAGACCGAGATTGACATGGTCTGTGGTGGAGTGTGTGACTCAGGGTAAAATGAGAACATTTCCGAAGGAGGTGGTGTTGAGGGAGGGTAAAAGGACACAACTGAGGCAATACTGGCACTTTGAACACAAGCAATAGACACAGTGATGGAGGACATGAACAGAATACAATTATCAGAACGTCATAATGTCTATGTTGCATCTAAAATACCACACTCCCAGTAATCAGTATTGTTATAAATGTGGAATTAAACTGATTGGAATAATTTGAAAACTAGCATTCTGGTCCACAGAGACACTCTTCTATAGCTCAATAGAAAAGCAAGTCTGAGGAAACATGCATTCATTATATTCCTTTGTAGTTACAGTGACAAAACATAAAGCCAATCATTTCTGCCTCCCTTTTTAAGATCTTAAGCAGCTGAAGAATAGGAGGGAAAGCAGAAAGGCCGGCTGAGGAAATCCAAAAAGAATCTACTAGGAACCAGATATCCTGACACAGACACACACACACACACACGCAAACAATGGCAAAAGAGTCAGCCTGACTTAAACAGAACCATTGCCCCAAGTAAGGTCGAAGGCAGAATGGAGCTGGGTCATTTAGAATTATTCATTACTGCGAGGTCTATGCAATGTCAAAGCAGGTTGTGGAATGCAAACGAAGGAGACAGTTGAAGGCATGCAAGTCACCAAGTGTTGTATTCCAAAACCTGCGCTGCGAGATATTAACTTTCATTCACTGGAAAAGAACCAAAATAAAGGAAAACTAATCCCCACTTACAAAACAATCAACTGTAGTAAGTAAATAAAAATTGTAATCATTCTCTTATAAGATTAAATTCACCCTTTCAACATATATATACACACACAGATGCATAAATATATATTGTACATACATATATATACACAGACATTCATACATAAATATATATACACACACACACACACATATATATATATATATATATTTATCCTCGTCAGAATGTCTGAGCAGTTTACTCAAAGAAAAGGAAGTTATACATAGTTTTAATCAAAAGGCGGCAGTAACAGTCTCGCAGAAGTGTGGTTATAGAGTCATACAGTCATAGAGATGTACAGCATGGAAACAGACCCTTCGGTCCAACCTGTCCATGCCGACCAAATCTCCCAACCCAACCTAGTCCCACCTACCAGCACCTGGCCCATATCCCTCCAAACCCTTCCTATATATATACCCATCCAGATGCCTTTTAAATGTTGCAATTGTACCAGCCTCCACCACATCCTCTGGCAGCTTATTCCATATACACATCACCCTCTGCGTGAAAAAGTTGCCCCTTAAGTCTCTTTTATATCATTCCCCCTCGCCCTAAACCTATACCATCTAGTTCTGCACTTCCCCATCCTATCCATGCCCCTAATGATTTGAAAAACCTCTATAAGGTCACCCCTCAGCCTCTGACGCTCCAGGGAAAACAGCCCCAGCCTGTTCAACCTCTCCCTATAGCTCAAATCCTCCAACATCCTTGTAAATCTTTTTTGAACCCTTTCAAATTTCACAACATCTTTCCAATAGGAAGGAGACCAGAATTGCACGCAATATTCCAACATTAGCCTAACCAATGTCCTGTACAGCCACAACATGACCTCCCAGCTCCTGTATTCAATGCTCTGACCAATAAAGAGCAGGCAGGAAAGAAATGGTCGTGTGAGGGAGCCTTGGTTGACGAGGGAGGTTGAATGTCTAGTAAAGAGGAAGAAGGAGGCTTACATAAGGTTGAGGAAACAAGGTTCAGACAGAGCAGTGGAGGGATACAGGATAGCCAGAAGGGACCTGAAGAAAGGGATTAGGAGAGCTAAGAGAGGGCATGAAAAATCCCTGGCGGATAGGATCAAGGATAACCCCAAGGCATTCTATGCGTATGTGAGAAACCTGAGAATGACGAGAACGAGGGTAGGTCCGATCAAGGACAGTGGTGGGAGACTGTGTATTGAGTCGGAAGAGATAGGAGAGGTCTTGAACAAGTACTTCTCTTCAGTATTTACGAACGAGAGGGACTGTATTGTTGAAGAGGAGAGTGTGAAACGGACTGATAAGCTAGAAGAGATATCTGTTAGGAAGGAAGATGTGTTGGACATTTTGAACAACTTGAGGATAGACAAGTCCCCCGGGCCTGACGGGATATATCCTAGGATTATGTGGGAAGCAAGAGAGGAAATTGCAGTACCGTTGGCAATGATCTTCTCGTCTTCACTGGCAACGGGGGTGGTACCAGGGGACTGGAGAGTAGCGAATGTTGTGCCCCTGTTCAAAAAAGGGAATAGGGATAACCCCGGGAATTACAGGCCAGTTAGTCTTACTTCTGTGGTAGGCAAAGTAATGGAAAGGGTACTGAGGGATAGGATTTACGAGTATCTGGAACGGCACTGCTTGATTAGGGACAGCCAGCACGGATTTGTGAAGGGTAGGTCTTGCCTTACAAGTCTTATTGAATTCTTCGAGGAGGTGACCAAGCATGTGGATGAGGGTAGAGCAGTGGATGTAGTGTACATGGATTTTAGTAAGGCATTTGATAAGGTTCCCCATGGTAGGCTTATGCGGAAAGTCAGGAGGCATGGGATAGAGGGAAATTTGGCCAATTGGATAGAAAACTGGCTAACCGGTCGAAGTCAGAGAGTGGTGGTAGATGGTAAATATTCAGCATGGAGTCCAGTTACAAGTGGAGTTCCGCAGGGATCAGTTCTGGGCCCTCTGCTGTTTGTAATTTTTATTAATGACTTAGATGAGGGAGTCGAAGGGTGGGTCAGTAAATTTGCAGATGATACAAAGATAGGTGGAGTTGTGGACAGTGAGGAGGGCTGTTGTCGGCTGCAGAGGGACTTAGATATGATGCAGAGCTGGGCTGAGGAGTGGCAGATGGAGTTCAACCCTGCCAAGTGTGAAGTTGTCCATTTTGGAAGAACAAATAAGAATGCGGAATACAGGGTTAATGGTAGGGTTCTTGGTCAGGTGGAGGAACAGAGGGATCTTGGGGTCTATGTACATAGATCTTTGAAGGTTGCCACTCAGGTGGATAGAGTTTGTAAGAAGGCCTATGGAGTATTATCGTTCATTAGCAGAGGGATTGAATTCAAGAGTCGTGAGGTGATGTTGCAGCTGTACAGGACTTTGGTTAGGCCACATTTGGAGTACTGTGTGCAGTTCTGGTCGCCTCACTTTAGGAAAGATGTGGAAGCTTTGGAGAGGGTGCAGAGAAGATTTACCAGGATGTTGCCTGGAATGGAGAGTAGGTCATACGAGGATAGGTTGAGAGTTCTCGGCCTTTTCTCGTTGGAACGGCGAAGGATGAGGGGTGACTTGATAGAGGTTTATAAGATGATCAGAGGAATAGATAGAGTAGACAGTCAGAAACTTTTTCCCCGGGTACAACAGAGTGTTACAAGGGGACATAAATTTAAGGTGAAGGGTGGAAGGTATAGGGGAGATGTCAGGGGTGGGTTCTTCACCCAGAGAGTGGTGGGGGCATGGAATGCGCTGCCCGTGGGAGTGGTAGAGTCAGATTCATTGGCGACCTTTAAGCGGCATTTGGATAGGTACATGGATGGGTGCTTAATCTAGGATAGAAGTTCGGCACAACATCGTGGGCCGAAGGGCCTGTTCTGTGCTGTATTGTTCTATGTTCTATGTTCTATAAAGGAAAGCATTGCAAATGCCTTCTTCACTATCCTATCTACCTGCAACTCCACTTTCAAGGAGCTATGAATCTGTACTTCAACTCCCTAGAACCTTACCACTTAAGTGCATTAGTCTTAGTCCTGCTAAGATTTGCTTTCCCAAAATGCAGCACTTCACATTTATCTGAATTAAACTCCATCTGCCACTTCTCAGCCCATTGACCCATCTGATCAAGATCCTGTTGTAATCTGAGGTAACCTTCTTCGCTGTCCACTACACCTCCAATTTTGGTGTCATCTGCAAACTTACTAACTGTACCTCTTAAGCTTGCATCCAAATCATTTATGTAAATGTCAAAAAGTAGAGGGCCCAGCACCGATCCTTGTGGCACTTCACTGGTCACAGGCCTCCAGTCTGAAAAACAACCCTCCACCACCACCCTCTGTCTTCTACCTTTGAGCCAGTTCTGTATCCAAATGGCTAGTTCTCCCTGTGTTCCGTGAGATCTAACCTTGCTAATCAGTCTCCCATTGGGAACCTTGTCAAATGCCTTGCTGAAGTCCACACAGATCACATCTACTGCTCTGCCTTCATCAATCCTCTTTGTTCCTTCTTCAAAAACCTCAATCAAGTTTGTGAGATATGATTTCCCATGCACAAAGCCATATTGACTATCCCTAATCAGTCCTTGCCTTTCCAAATACATGTACCTCCTGTCCCTCAGGATTCCATCCAACAATTTGCCCACCACTAACGAGAAAGTAAGGACTGCAGATGCTGGAGACCCGAGTTGAAAAATGTGGTGCTGGAAAAACACAGCAGACCAGGCAGCATCCGAGGCTCAGGAGAATCGATTATTCGGGCATAAGCCCTTCTTCAAGAAAGAGGACCACCACTACAGCCCACTACCAACGTCAGGCTCACTGGTCTATAGTTCCCTGGTTTGTCCTTACCACCCTTCTTAAACAGTGGCACCATGTTAGCCAACCTCCAGTCTTCTGGCATCTCACCTGTGACTATTGATGATACAAATATCTCAGCAAGAGGTCCAGCAATCACTTCCTTACCTTCCCACAGAGTTCTAGGGTACACCTGATCAGGTCCTGAGGATTTATCCACTTTTATGCATTTCAAGACATCCAGCACTTGCTCCTCTGTAATATTGAAATTTTCCAAGATGTCATCATCTATTTCCCTACATTCTATATCTTCCATGTCCTTTTCCCCAGTAAATACTAATACAGGGGCAGCATGGTGTCTCAGTGGTTAGCACTGCTGCCTCACAGCAGCATGGTCCCAAGTTCGATTCCAGCCTCAGGTGACTGGCTATGTGGAGTTTGCACATTCTCCCCATGTTTGTGTGGGTTTCCTCTGGGTCCTCTGGCTTCCTCCCACAGTCCAAAGATTGCAGGTTAGGTGAATTGGCAACAGTAAATTGCCCATAGTGTTAGGCGCATTAGTCGGGTAAATGTAGGGGAATGGGTCTGGGTGGGTTGCTCTTCAGAGAGTTGGTGTGGACTTGTTGGGCCGAAGGGCCTGTTTCCACACTGTAGGGAATCTAATCTGAAATACTCATTTAGTGTCTCTCCCAATTTTTGCGGCTCCACACAAAGGCCGCCTTGCTGATCTTTGAGGGGCCCTATTCTCTCCCTAGTTACCCTTTTGTCCTTAATGTATTTGTAAAAACCCTTTGGATTTCCCAAAGCTATCTCATGTCCCCTTTTTGACCTCCTGATTTCCCTCTTAAATATACTCCTACTGCCTTTATACTCTTCTAAGGATTCACCTTGAAGAAGTTTTCCTCCTCTCTCTACAAAGATTTTACTGCTCCTCGGATGCTGCCTGAACTGCTGTGCTCTTCCAGCACCACTAATCCAGAATAAGGATTCACTCGATCTATCCTGTCTATACCTGACATATGCTTCCTTCTTTTTCTTAACCAAAACCTAAAATTCTTTAGTCATCCAGCATTCCCTATACCTACCAGTCTTTCCTTTCACCCTGATAGGAATATACTTTCTCTGGACTCAAGTTATCTCATTTCAGAAGGCTTCCCATTTTGCAGCCAACCCTTTACCTGTGAACATCTGCACCCAATCAGCTTTTAAAAGTTCTTGCCTAATACCGTCAAAATTGGCCTTCCTCCAATTTAGAACTTCAACTTTTAGATCTGGTTTGCTAGGTGTAATTGTACTTACATTTAACTGTTCATTTTCATCAGATGCAAACCTACAATATACCAACTTCCAGGCGGAAAGTGTTCAAAGAGAATACATTGACAAGCAAGAGCTTTGCAATATTGTTTGGGAAGATTACAGCTGAAGGTCTCATAGTAAGAACATGCAACAAACAACTTTTTATTCTTTCACAGGATGTGGGCACCACCAGCTGGGCCAGTATCTATTCAGAGAATCAACCCCATTGCAGTGAATCTGGAGTCACAGATAGGTCAGACCAGGTAAGAACAGTAGTTTCCTACCCTAAAGGATACTAATGAACCAGATGGCATTTCCGCTCCCCCCCAACAATGGTTTCATAGTCATCGTGAAACTCTTCGATTTTCATTGAATATCAAATTCTACTACCTGCTGTGGCAGGATTCAAGCCCATGGCCCCAGAACATTACCTGAATCTCCACCTTCCTTTCTGGTGATAATACCACTAGGTCATTACCTATCCTCAAAGAGAACTGCAAGTTGAAATAGAGTACTAGTCAGATCAAGGTTCACCTTCTCCCATGTAAACCAATCTCTGTTCACCAGTTTAACATAACACATCACTGTTGTAAATGTGAGGGAGGGATTTGATCCAATATTGTTAAGTATTCCAAAGATGCATCACTAACAATAATTTCCACCCTTGTCAGCAGAATTAATTAATTTTCAGGACTAAAAACATTTCAAATGCTTTAAAAATTTGAACCTGTATTATTTCTCCCCTAGATCACTAAAACAATGAAGGATTTCTCCTTATTAAAAGCTAGGTTTTGAAATGAAAAATACATGAACTTTTTATTTAAGATTGTCTTAACAGAAACCTGTTGGTTGTCACATGAAATAAACAAGAAATTCAGTCAAAGATAAAAAGATTTTACCAAAAAAAATGTATACAAAAATCTTCTTTGATATTTTGGCAAAAGTTGAAATATTTAAACACGATTAAATAATATTGCAATAATTTCACTGTTAAAAGGGTGTTTGGCAAGAAACATCTGAAATGACTGTTGCAGTTTGATTACAAAAGTGACTAAGGGCAGTGTATAACGCATGGATGTGATGAGAAAGTCACTTGGAAACATAACCAAATTCAAACTAATAGCCCTTCTGGTAAAATAGTAGCACAATTATAATGTTGCTTTGAATGTATACTTCTTCAAACTTATGAATATGAGTGGTGCAAGTTAAAATGGACCAAACGCATTCAATGTAGCATTGGCAATGACTTTTATTTCATTCACATGAAGCAGATGAAGAACACAACAAGCAATCAAATTTGACAATCGTGAGACATGGTAATGCTTTGTGGCAAACTGAAGACAAAGCAGCCTTTGGCACAAACACTGGCAAACGAGTCAACCTGACTTAAACAGAACCATTGCCCCAAGTAAGGTCGAAGACAGAATGGAGCTGGGTCATTTAGAATTATTCATTACTGCGAGGTCTATGCAATGTCAAAGCAGGTTGTGGAATGCAAACGAAGGAGACAGTTGAAGGCATGCAAGTCACCAAGTGTTGTATTCCAAAACCTGCGCTGCGAGATATTAACTAGCAACTTTTTTCATTCGTTGGAAAAGAACCAAAACAAAGGAAAACTAATTCCCACTTACAAAACAATCAACTGTAGTAAGTAAATAAAAATTGTAATCATTCTCTTATAAGATTAAATTCACCCTTTTAACATCTGAATATATATATATATCCTCGTCAAAATTTCTGAGCAGTTAATTCAAAGAAAAGGAAGTTATACAGAGTTTTAATCACAAGGTGGCAGTAACAGTCTACTTGATCCCAGCCTTCCAAAACACAGCATTCAGAGCACAGTGGAAGAGAAGGGTTTAGAAGAACTCAAGTAAAGATTGTAGTTTCAGAATAGATTCAGTAACATAGTAATCACATTATTGCCAATTAAAAGAAATTTCTTTTTTTGTTTAAAAAAGAGGAGCTTCATATTTCAAGCGCCTTTGTTCAGAAGTATGGAACAGCAAGTAAGGCTTCCATCAACTTTGGCCAGTTCAGTGTTGGAGACTGGAATCAATGTATAGTTGACCAGGCTTTTAAAAATCTGGGAGGAAGAAAGAGATAAACACATTTAAAATCTTCTCGAACTCACATGCAGACATATGTGTCGCTGAGACCTTTTGTCTTGTTTCAAACAGGATGAGCCACAAGAATGCCAAATTTCAAGTAATGTGGGGAGCTAACAGTCTAGTGGTATTATTGTTGGACTGCTAATCCAGAGACCCAGGGAATTGTCTGGGGAAACGGGTTTGATTCCCATTATGGCAGATGGTGGAATTTGAATTCAATAAAAAAAATTCTGGAATCAAAAGTCAAATTGTCGATTGTTGGAAAAACCCATCTGGTTCACTGCCTTCCTTACCTGGTCTGACTTACAGGTGACTCCAGACCACAGCAATGTGGTTGACTCACAACTGCCTTCAGGGCAATTAGGGATGGGCAATAATTGTTGGACTAGCCAGTGATGCCCATGTCCTGTGAGTGAATAAAGAAAATCACAACAGGAGCAAAGGATGGGGATTGGTGACAATTTGACTCTTGATTAATTGAAGCATTTTCATGGAGAAAGCAACTCCATTCCCCTCAACCCTCCAAGTTATTGCTGTGATTGTTTGAAATTTGACATTCCTGCATTTGTCCTGATGAGCGCAAAATAAAAACAGCTTGAAAGACATTTTCAAAAATGAATCACAATCTAATGACGACCGAGTTGAGAACTTTAAAGGCTGAAAATGAAATGAATTTCCTGGTTCTAAATGATTCTGAGAAATATTTCTGACGCACTGAGTCAGACGGTTTGGAATTCCCATTTTTAAAGTAAATTATGCTTCACCCTGAATTAAAAATCATTTCAAACACACTGTTTGCAGATTTAACAAAGTTATCATTTCTTGTGGGTACCAACCAGTTAGAAAAGAGTGGACAATTTATATTTCTCAATTGGAAAACTTTGCAGAACATGTTACAGCGACTTGAAGTATTTTTGAACTGTAGTCACTGATGCAATAGGTAATATAGAAGCCAATTGTGCACAGCAAGATCCCATAAACAGCAAAGAGACAATGTATAAGATAATCAGGGGCATGGGCAGGGTGAAGAGAGAGCAGCTGTTCCCCTTAGATAAAGAGTCAATCACAGGAAGTGGGGCAAGGAGGGGTTTTAAACTAAATGACAGGAGGCTTGAAACAGGTTTGAGGTGAATTGCTTTCACGCAGAGGGTGGCGGGGGTGTAACATGCACTGTCTCGGAGGGTGGTTGTATCAGAGAACCTCACAATCTACAAAAAGTACTTGATGACCACGTGAAGTCTCATAACATAGAGGGCTATAGGCCTCGTGTAGCAGAGTGGGGTAAGTGTACAGAGTATTTTTGGCAGCACAGAATTGATGGGCCAAAAGGCCTCCCCTGACCTGTATGAGTCAATGATTCCATAATGACCCCCAACGGCTTGTATCAGGTGATGCTGATTGAGGGATAAATATTGAAAAGGCCACAAGAACAACACAGCTTTTCTTCTTCAGTCGGTTTAAGGTGAGAGGGAGAACACTTCAAGGAGGTTTGTGAGGGAAGTCTTTTACACAGAGGGTGGTGGGTGACTGGAACATGTTGACAGGGGAGGTGGGAGAAGCAGATATGCCAGCAACCTTTAGGAGGAATTTAGACAGACACAAAAACAGACAGGGAATAGAGGGGTATGGAGTGTGTGCAGGCAGATGGGATTAGCTTAGAATGGCATCATGGTCAGCACAGACTTGGTGGGCAGAAGGGACTGTTCCTGTGCTGTACTTGTCTGTGTTCTATGTACTATAGTGCTTGCTGGTTTGGAGGGCTAATAGGACCTTGATTTAATATTGCATCCCAAAGACATTGCAGCACGCTCTCTGTGCTATTCTGGAGGTGTCATCCCAGATAACCGTACTCGAGGCGATAATAGGAGTCTGATCACTAGCCTGTCGGTCAAAGGGAGGAATCCTCCTAACAGAGCCAAGGCTAACAGAGAGCTTCAAAAAGACCAAAAGCTGTAATGGCTTGAACCCCCTGAGTTTCTGCAACATCGTCTCCAGACTTGTTCTGAGTGATGCTGCAGGAGACCTGCTCGTTCAACGAAAGCAGCCAACAATAAATTTCAAGAAATATATCTTTATTCCAAGTGACAAGTGATTGTTTTGAAGATATATCAAGCAATTCAATAGAAATAAAAGCACTCAGGTGGATCAAAATGTGATTCTATGGCACACAAGGAGAGTTGTTAGGGCTAGAGTATTAGTGTGCATAGAGGACTGGTTGACTAACACGAAGCAAAGAGTGGGGATAATTGAATTGAATTGAATTTATTGTCATGTGTACCGTGGCACAGTGAAAAGCTTTGTTTTGTGAGTAATACAGACAGATCACAGAGTTAAGTAGCATCGATAAGTAAAAAAAAGGAAAACAGCAGCAAAAACAAAAACACAGGGACAGGCGAATGTTAAGAGTTTGTGAGTCCATTCAGTACTCAGTAGATAAGGAGCTGTTTTGAAACCGGCTGGTGCATGTGTTCAGGCTTCTGTACCTTCTCCCCGATGGTAGAGGTTGTAGAAGAACATTGCCAGGGTGGGAAGGATCTTTGAGAATGCTGGCGGCCTTTCCTTGACAGTGGGCCTGGTAGATAGATTCTGTAGATGGGAGGTTGGCCTTTGTGATTGTATGGGCCGTGTTCACCACTCTCTGTAACCGTCTCCGATCTTGAATGGTACAGTTGCCATACCAGGTAGTGAGACACAAGAAACAATTTGATTTCAGATAGTCAACATGGTTTCATCAAGGGCAGGTCGTGTCTCACAAACCTCACTGAGATTTTTGAGAAGGTGACCAGGCATGTAGATGAGGGTAGGGCAGTTGACATGGTATACGTGGACTTCAGTAAAGCCTTTGATAAGATTCCACATGGTAGGTTATTGGAGAAAGTGCAGAGGCATGAGATTGAGGGTGATTTAGCAGTTTGGATTAGAAACTGGCTTTCTGAAAGAAGGCAGCGAGTGGTGGTTGATGGAAAATACTCAGCCTGGAGTCTGGTTACTAGTGGTGTGCCACAAGGATCTGTTTTGGGACCACTGCTGTTTGTCATTTTTATAAATGACTTAGATGCAGGCATAGGTGGATGGATTAGTAAATTTGCAGATGACACTAAAGTCGGTGGAGTAGTGGACAGTTTGGAAGAATGTTACAGGTTGCAGGGGGACCTAGATAAACTGCAGAATTGGGCTGAGAGTTCAAATGGAGTTCAATGCATCTAAATGTGAGGTGGTGCACTTTGGGAAGAATAATGGGAAGGCAGAGTACTGGGTCGATGGAGAGATTCTTTGTGGTGTGGATGTGCAGAGGGATCTTGGAGTCCATGTACATAAATCCCTGAAAATTGCTACCCAGGTTGATTGTGCTGTTAAGAAGGTATATGGTGTGTTAGGTTTCATTGGTAGAGGGATTGAGTTCTGGAGCCGCAATGTCATGCTGCAACTGCACAAAACGCTAGTGCGGCCACACTCAGAATATTGTGTACAGTTCTGGTCCCCATATTTTGGGAAGGATGTGGGAGCATTGGAAAAGGTGCAGAGGAGATTTACCAGGATGTTGCCTGGTCTGGAGGGAAGATCTTATGAGGAAAGGCTGAGAGAATTGGATCTGTTCTCATTGGAAAGAAGAAGGCTAAGAGGGGATTTGATAGAGACATACAAGATGATCAGAGGATTAGATAGGGTAGACAGTGAGAGTCTTTTTCCTAGGATGATGACGTCAGCGTGTACAAGAGGGCATAACTACAAATTGAGGGGTGATAGATTTAAGACAGATGTCAGAGGCAGGTTCTTTACTCAGAGAGTGGTAAGGGCGTGGAATGCCCTTCCTGCTAATGTAGTTAACTCAGCCACATTAGGGAGATTTAAACAATCCTTAGATAAACACATGGACGATGATGGGATAGTGTAGGGGGATGAGCTGAGAATTGTTCACAGGTCGGTACAACGTCAAGGGCCAAAGGGCCTGTTCTGCGCTGTATTGTTCTATGTTCTATCCAGACATAATGTTCTCAATGGCGCACCTATAAATGTTGGCAAGGGTATTCACCGTCATGCCAAATTTCCTCAGCTGCCTGAGGAAGAAGCGATGTTGTTGGGCCTTTGTAACCAGTGCGTCCACATGAAGAAACCAAGAAAGCTTGTTGTGGTTGACCACTCCCAGGAGCTTGACACTCTCCACTCGTTCCACCTCTGTGCTGTTAATGTGTGTGTGTGGGGGTGGTCATGCTCTGAGTGCACGGCCTGGTACTCCGTCTGGTCCCATCGCTTTCCTTGGATTCACTTGAAGGAAAACTGATCTGCCCTCTGATGCAGTGACTGTTGGGATAGGTTCGTGAGGACTTGTCGGAACAGGTGTTACCTCTCCATCGAAATTCTGCTCAAAGCAAGCGTAGAAGGCGTTGAGATGATCCGGGAGGGATGTGTCATTGTCTGCTATCTTGCACTGTCTCTTTTTAGAACCTGTGATGTCATTCAGTCCTTGCCATAGTTGCCGGGTGTCTCCTCCACACACTTGCTGATAGAGTCTGTGATGGCTGTGGTGTACTCGTCCAGGGTACCTGCGGCCTGTTTGAACATGTCCCAATCAGCCAATTCCAGACAGTACTGGAGTTGATCCTCTGCCTCCTCCGACCAGCACTGGCCCTGTATCCACGAGGGAGTCTCCTGCTTGAGCTTTTTCCTGTATGCCGGGAGCAGAAGCACGGCATTGTGGTCGGGGTTTCTGAAATGAGGGTGGGGGATGGAGTGGTAGGCATCTTTCACAGTGGGTGGAGCAGTGGTCTAACATGTTCGGGCCCCTGGTGGGCCAGGTAATGTTCTGGTGGTACTTGGGCAACACTTTCCTTAGATTGGCTTGATTGAAGTCACCAGTCACAATAAACAGGGCCTCAGAATGTTCTGTCTTCAGGGTGTTAGTGGTGGAGTAGAGCACATCCAGACCTTCCTCAACCTTTGCTTGTGGTGGTATGTACACTATTCTGGCTGGCAGTCAGTGACTAGTGGTGTGCCTCAGGGATCCATGTTGGGAACCACAAATTATTTATAATTTATATCGATGATCTGGAGTTGGGGGCCACGTGTAGTGTGTCAAAGTTTGCCAATGACACTAAGGTGAGTGGTAGAGCAAACTGTGCAGAGGATGTGAAACTTTGCAGAGGAACATAGATGCATTGAGTGAGTGGGTTAAAGGTCTGGCAGATGGAATACAACATTAGTAAATGAGACATCATCCATTTTGGTCAGAGTAACAGTAAAAAGGATTATTACTTGAACGGTAAAAAGATGCAGCATGCTGTTGTGCAGAGGGACCTGGGTGTCCTTGTGCATGAATCACAGAAGGTTGGTCTACAGGTACAACAGGTCATTAGGAAGGCAAATGGAACTTTGTCCTTCATTGCAAAAGGGATTGAGTTTAAAAGCAGGGAGGTTATGTTGCAGCTGTACAAGGAGCTGGTGAGGCCACACCTGGACTAGTGTGTGCAGTTTTGGTCTCCTTACTTGAGAAAGGATGGACTGGCACTGGAAGGGGTGCAGAGGAGGGTCACTGGGTTGATTCTGGAGTTGAGGGGGTTGGTTTATGAGGAGAGACTGAGGAGACTGGGATTATATTCACTGGAATTTAGAAGAATAAGGGGGATCTTATAGAAACATATAAAATTATGAAGGGAATTGACAAAATAGAAATAAAGAGGATGTTTCCATTGGTAGGTGAGACTAGGACAAGAGCACATGGCCTCAAGATGAGAGGGAACAGGTTTAGAACTGAACTGAGAAGGAATTTCTTCACCCAGAGGGTTGTAAATCTATGGAATTCCTTGGCCAGGGAAGTAGTTGACGCTCCTTCAGTAATCACCTTTAAAGCGAAGGTAGATACTTCTTTGAAAAATAATGGAATTAAGGGATATGGTGAACCAACATGTTAAGTGAAGCTGAGGCCATAAAAAGATCATCCATGATCTTATTAAATAGGGGAGCAGGCTCGATGGGCTGGACGGCCTCCTCCTGCTCCTGATTGTATGTTCTTACGTCAATGTGAAAACACAAACGAAATTGCTGGTGAAGCTCAGCAGATCTGGCAGCATCTGTGAAGAGAGACCCGAAATGTTAACTCTGATTTCTCTCCATAGATGTTGCCTGAGCTTTTCCAACAGTTTCTGTTTTTGTTCCTAATTTCCATCATCCGTAGTTTTTTTTTGGTTTTGGAGAAGTGTTAACATCCCAGAAGGTAATGAAGCAGGCCAGGTGTTAGAATTGGAGGTAGGTGAGCACTTTGGGGACAGTGACCACAATTCGGTGACTTTTACTCTAGTGATGCAGAGGGATAAGTGTGTACTACAGGGCAAGAGTTATAGCTGGGGGCAGGGAAATTATGATGCGGTGAGGCATGACTTAGGATGCGTGGCTTGGAAAAGTAGGCTTCAAGGCAAGGGCACAATTGATATGTGGAGATTGTTCAAGGAGCAACTATTGAGTGTTCTTGATAAGTATGTACCTGTCAGGCAGGGAGGAAGGGGTCGTGTGAGGGAGCCGTGGTTTAATAAGGAATTGGAATCCCTTGTTAAAGGGAAGAGAGCGGCCTATGTAAAGATGAGGCGTGAAGGTTCAATTGGGGCGATTGAGAGTTATAAGGTAGCCAGGAAGGATCTAAAGAGAGAGCTAAGAGCAGCAAGGAGGGGACATGAAAAGTCCTTAGTTGGTAGGATTAGGGAAAACCCAAAGGCTTTCTATAGGTATGTCAGGAATAAAAGAATGACTAGGGTAGGAATAGGTCCAGTCAAGGATAGTAGTGGGAAGTTGCGTGTGGAGGCTGAAGAGATTGGGAGACACTGAATGAATACTTTTCGTCAGTATTCACTCAGGAACAGGACATTGTTGCCAATGTAAATACTGAGTCACAATTAATTAGAATGGATGGCTTTGAGATATGTAGGGAAGAGGTGTTGGAAATTCTGGAAAAGGTGAAAATAGATAAGTCCCCTGGGCCTGATGGCACTTATCCTAGGATTCTCTGGGAAGCAAGGGAGGAGATTGCAGAGCCATTGGCCTTGATTTTTATGTCCTCGTTATCTACAGGAATAGTGCCAGAAGACTGGAGGATAGCAAATGTGGTTCCCTTGTTCAAGAAGGGGAGTAGGGATAACCCTAGTAATTATAGGCCGGTGAGTCGCACTTCTGTTGTGGGCAAAGTCTTAGAGAGAATTGTAAGGGATAGGATTTATGAATATCTGGATAGGAATAATGTGATCAAGGATAGTCAGCATGGTTTTGTGAAGGGCAGGTCGTGCCTCACAAACCTTATTGAATTCTTTGAGAAGGTGACTAAGGAGGTGGACGAGGGTAAAGCGGTAGATGTGGTGTATATGGATTTTAGTAAGGCATTTGATAAGGTTCCCCATGGTAGGCTACTGCAAAAATATGGAGGTATGGCATTGAGGGTGAGTTGGAGGTTTGGATTAGGAATTGGCTGGCTGGAAGAAGACAGAGGGTAGTAGTTGATGGTAAAAGTTCATCTTGGAGTGCAGTTACTAGCGGTGTTCCGCAAGGATCTGTTTTGGGACCATTGCTGTTTGTCATTTTTAAAAATGACCTGGAAGAGGAGCTAGAAGGTTGGGTGAGCAAGTTTGCAGATGATACAAAAGTCGGTGGAGTTGTTGACAGTGAGGAAGGATGTGGCAGGTTACAGCGGGATATAGAGAAGCTGCAGAGCTGGGCAGAAAGGTGGCATATGGAGTTCAATGTGGGTAAGTGTGAGGTGATTCACTTTGGTATGAGTAACAAAAAGATGGGGTACTGGGCTAATGGTCGGATACTTGGTAGTGTGGATGAGCAGAGGCATGTTGGTGTCCATGTACACAGATCTCTGAAAGTTGCCACCCAGGTAAATAGTGCAGTGAAGAAGGCATATGGCGTACTGGCTTTTTTTGGTAGAGGAATTAAGTTCCGGAGTCCTGAGGTCATGTTGCAGCTGTATAAGACTCTGGTGCCGCCGCATCTGGAGTATTGTGTGCAGTTTTGGTGGCCATACTATAGGAAGGATGTGGAGGCACTGGAACGGGTGCAGAGGAGGTTTACCAGGATGTTGCCTGGTATGGTAGGAAAATCGTATGAGGAAAGGCTGAGGCACTTGGGACTGTTTTCATTGGAGAAAAGAAGGTTTAGGGGTGACTTGATAGAGGTGTACAAGATGATTAGGGGTTTAGATAAGGGTGACCATGAGAACCTTTTTCCACGTATGGAGTCAGCTATTATGAATGGGCATAGCTTTAAATTAAGGGGTGGTAGGTATAGAACAGATGTTAGGGGTAGATTCTTTACTCAGCGAGTCGTTGAGTTCATGGAATGCCCTGCCAGTAGCAGTGGTGGACTCTCCCTCTTTATGGGCATTTAAACGGGCATTGGACAAGCATATGGAGGATAGTGGGCTAGTGTAGGTTAGGTAGGCTTCGGTCAGCGCAACATCGAGGGCCAAAGGGCCTGTACTGCGCTGTATTCTTCTATGTTCTATGTTATAAGGCTCACCATCTTTGAATTTTGCTCATGTTTGCAAAAGTCAGCTCTAAGGCTTCAGACAAATTCTAATTTCATGTTTATTTGCAAGCCACAGGCTAAATTAGATTACTTACAGTGTGGAAACCGGCCCTTCGGCCCAACAAGTCCACACTGTCCCTCCGAAGCGTAACCCACCCAGACCCATTTCCCTACACCTAACACTATGGGCAATTTAGCATGGCCAATTCACCTAACCTGCACATTTTTGGAATGTGGGAGAAAACCAGAGCACCCAGAGGAAACCCACGCAGACACGGGGAGAATGTGCAAACTCCACACAGAGTCACCTGAGGCAGGAATTGAACCTAGGTCTCTAGCACTGTGAGGCAACAGTGCTAACCACTGTGCCACCGTGCCACCCAGAACAAGGCTATCTAAAACAAAGATAGCAATAACATCAATTTAATTCCGGTCACTGCAATATCTCCATATGATCCCTGTCATTTGATGTTCCTTGGTCTGGTTTATGTTGTGTTCACAAAGAGAAATTCAGCCAATTCTCACAATCTTTGCATTTACAAAAGGAAAGTTTTTAAAGTTACTCAAAACTGTCATTGAACTGAAATGCAAAACATAAAACTAAATGACATGTTTGACAATGTTTTAAAAAATGCCAAGCAAGACAAAAGTAGTTTTCTTCTTACAAAATTCCCAGATTCCAAGGGGTGGTATCTGAAAACCTTTATGAGTGATTCATCTCTGTACTGTGTTTTGTCTCATTTACTTCAATCATTTGCAAGTCTATCTTCTTATTACCAAAAGAAGGGCCATAACTTGTCTTCCAGGGCTGGGCTGTGGGTATAAATTGGAGGATCTTTCAAAGAACTGGTCGACATATGATGGGCTGAATGGCCACTTGCCACATGCTGAGATACTATGATTCCATTGGGAAAATGTCATGACTGCTGTGTAACTTAACTCATCTTCATATTTATTCAGTGGAAACACGGTCAATAATAACTTTTCAAAGAAATTGCATTTAACCCTCAGCATTGAACACTGTACAGGAGCAGGGGGCTGAGAACATTGCAAACAATGAGCCATCATAGGCATCTTGCAGTGCTGGGGATTTGATGATTTTAATATGGGTAGCATGGACTTGTTCCAAATTGCAGCTTCTTAATAATAACAAGGAAATGTAAGAACAATTTTGTTCCCCCTTGCTTGGGGAAGGATATAGCTATATTGGAGGCAGTTCAGAGGAGGTTCACTAGATTGCTTCCAGAGATGAGAGGTTTGTCTGAAGAAGAGAGATTGAGCAGGTTAGGCCGACACACGGTGAAGTTTCCTCATGTTGGGTGATCTCGAATGTGAAGTCATTGTTTTAGGACAAGGGGTAGTAGATTTAAAACAGAGATGGGGAGAAATTATTTCTTTCTAAGTATCATGAATCTGTGGAGCTCAGTGCCCAGAATGTGATGGATGCTGGGACCCTGAAGTAAAATTGCAGGAGGAGGTGGACAGGTTTTTCACTGGCAATGGGTTGAAGGGCAGAAAAATGGCATTGAAGCTGAGATGAGATCAGCCATCATCATATTAAATAGAAGGGCTAAATGGCCTACTGCTGTTTCTAGCTTTTTTTAATTCATTCATGGCATGTGGGCATTGCTGGCTCGGCCAAGTAGTTATTTCCCAACACTTATTGCCCGGGGGACAGTTCAGTGTCAGCCACATTGCTGTGGGTCTGGAGTCACATGTAGGCCAGACCAGTAAGGATGGCACTAAAGGGCATTAGTGAATCAGATGGGTTTTATAATAGTCAATAGCAGTTTTATGGTCATCAGTAGATTCTTAATTCCAGACATTTTTATTTATTCAATTTGAATTCCGCCATCTGCTGTGGCGGGATTCGAACCCAGAACATAACAGTCTAGCGATAATGCCACAAGGTTCTTATGTAACAGCAAGTTAGCTATAAAAGCTCCTCTTCTGAGAAAAAGTTCGTTAAGAAGTTCACCAAAGTGAGAGCAATGTTTGATTTACCTTAGCACTTTCAGGAAACTCCTTTGCAGTTCGGTGCAGTAGAATGTGGCCCTTCTCTGGGCTGTTCAGGTAAACACAGTTTGCAGCTTCATCATCTGGCAATACAAGTGTGCTGTAGCTGTGGTCACTCAAGCTCAGCATTTGCTGTTGAGTAAAAGAAGTCAGTCAAACTCAGTGAAGCAGCCACAGTAAAGCCACACTTAACTGGCTCAGTTAGCAGAGACAACCTCTTCCTTTATTTTCTGACCTGATGGGAGCAGGATGTGGCTTTCTAGCCTGTTCCATCAGTTCATGAACTGATCGTCGGTCCAACCAGGGACAGGCATGTCCAGTTAGTTTTCACCATACAGAGAACCAGGTGAGAAAGAGGTGCTCATTTTTTTCATTACACTCTGAAATAATTCTGAGTGATTATGAAGAATTCACAGTGTAGAAACAGGCCATTCGGCCCAACAGATTGATGCCAGTCTCTCTGCTGTGTGTGAACCTCCTTCCTCCTCATATTGATCACACTATCAGTACATCCCTCTGCTGTTTGTCACTTGTACATTTATCTGACTTCCCCTTAAATACATCTCTGCTTTTCTCATAGTAGTGAGATCCACATTCTCACCCCTGTCTCTAAACAAGCTTTCCCCTCTATTAGTTAGTTCATGGTTTTAATTGGTGGCTCTTATAGCTGGCCATTACTCTACCAGAAAGAATTAACTTTGAGGTTTTTTTTATTCATTCACAGGAGGTGTGAGTATCACTGGGCCAGTATTTATTGCCCATCCCTAATTGCCCAGAGGGCAGATAAACTGAGCCACGTTGCTGTGCACCTGGAGTGACACGTAGGCCAGACCAGGTGAGAATGGCAGTTTCCTTCTTTAAAGGGAACCTGAGGAGATTTTTCCTGATTACCGACAATGAATTCATGGTCATCATTAGACTCTTAATTCCAGATTTTTATTGAATTCAAACCCACC
Source organism: Chiloscyllium punctatum (assembly GCF_047496795.1). Taxonomy (NCBI): domain Eukaryota; kingdom Metazoa; phylum Chordata; class Chondrichthyes; order Orectolobiformes; family Hemiscylliidae; genus Chiloscyllium; species Chiloscyllium punctatum. The sequence continues at coordinate 131,459,947 of NC_092745.1, forward strand.
ATCTGCCATGGTATGAGTCAAACTTGAATTCCTGGAATTATATCTGGGTCTCTGGATTAACGGTCCAGTGACAGTAGGACATTGTCTCCCCTTGACTATCTATCACCATCCTGACTTGGAACTATACTGGTACAACTTCAGTGTCACTCAATCAAAATCCTTGATCTTCCTCCTTCATAGCTTTGGGAATGTTACAACACCCAAACAACTTGGCAGCTCTAAATCAGCTTGTCCAGGGTAGTTAGGTTTGGGTGATAAATACTGGCCTAACATCTATTGAATGAATAAAAGAACTCACCCACTTTTATGCTTTATTTCTCTAATATTTTTCTGTGCCTTCCATCACACTGTTATGGCTATACTGCTGTCTCACACTACTGATCTCCACACAGTCAGGAGCTTTTATTGACACATTTTGAGTTACACCTCCAAACCCAACACCTGCAATTTCATTAATATAAAACCAAAATACTGCAGATTTGAAATAAAAACAGAAAATGCTGGAAAAGCCTGATGGATCGGCATGGTGGGATCTGTGGAGAGAGAAACAGGTTTAATATTTTGAGTCCTGTGCCTCTCCTCGATAACCAAAGGGAGGTAGAAATACAATGGGTGTAGCTGATCAAAAGGATGGCATGGGAAAAAGAGGGGTGGATTCAGATAGCAATGAGGGCAGAGAGGCTACATTACATTAAAGATGTCACAGAACAAAAGGCAAAGGAAGCAGTGGCGGCTTTAGGAAAGAAACAAAGTGTTGATCTATTGTGTGTGTTAAAGACAGAACAATGAACAACTGTGTCTGAGAATAAAACATGGAGACAAGATTTAAACCACTAAGTGGTCAGCATTCACCCTCAACAGAGAGTGAAAAAGCCTTCTTAGTAAGAGGATTAAATTATAACCTCCAGGATGCGGACAAGAAAGATTTCTTAGCAGCAGCACAAACAACATTGAAAGACAACCAACTCACAGGCAGACTATCAGACAGACAGTCGCACCAACATTCAGCAGAAAAAAGGAAGGAAACACACTCAATACACAAGAAAGGAAAGGATTTTTAAAAAATAAAAATGTCGCTATGCTTCCTGCAAACAAAGGATGCTTGACAGTCATTCTAAATCAAAGAGACTACATTGAGAAAGTGAATGCAAAAGTGTTGCAGATACCAACACTTACCAACAGATGGCGATAGACCCGACCCCACAACAAGAAAACCGAATCACAGCCCTACTCAAAAACACTTTAGAAATTTGGAGAAATAACTAAGACTGACTTCCAAAAAATGAAACCAGATGGATCCAACACACCACGCTTGTATGGATTACCCAAAATTCACAAACCAGGAGATACCCCCCACTCAGATCCATAGTCTCACTGTCTGGAACTCCAACTTATAGACTGGCCAAAGACTAATACTTAGTAGAAGACTCACCCCTCTCCATCCACTCCACCCAAGAATTCCTGAAGACCATCAAAGACACCAAGATGGAAGAGGATGAACTAATGGTCTCCTTTGATGTAACAGCCCTGTTTACATCAATTAACATTAACCTGGCCAAGGAAACACTGACTACACTATTAGAAGACCCAAAGACACATACACCAAACACCATTAACTTCATCAGCAAGGACAGTATCGTCAAACTAGTGAACCTATGTCTTGCCACACACTTCACCTTCAACAACAAAATCTACAGACAAACCAACAGAACACCCATGGGATCTCCGATATCAGGGTTCTTAGCAGAGGCAGTAATGCAGAGACTCAGACAAACATCTACCAACCATCCAACCCAAACTCTGGGTCCGCTACGTGGATGACACCTTTGTCATCACCAAATGAATTAAATTAGAGGAAACCTTCAAGACCATCAATCATACCCTTACTGGCATAAAATTCACTAAAGAGGAGGAAAACAACAACAAACTGCCATTCCTAGATGTTACGGTCGAGCGAACAGCCAATGAGGAACTTCAAACCAGCGTCTACAGGAAAACAACACGTACAGACCAAATACTGAACTACAGAACCAATCATCCCAACACCCACAAACGAAGCTGCATCAGAACATTATTTTAACGAGCCACCCACACACTGCAGCAGGAACTACGCAGAGCAGAGGAAAATCACCTATACAGTGTATTCAAACAGAACGGGTCCCCAATGAACATAGTCCGCCGATTTAGAGTCATAGAGTTATAGAGATGTACAGCATGGAAACAGACCCTTCGGTCCAACCCATCCATGCTGACCAGAATCCCAAGGAGAAAGTGAGGACTGCAGATGCTGGAGCTCAGAGCTGAAAAATGTGTTGCTGGAAAAGCGCAGCAGGTCAGGCAGCATCAAAGGAGCAGGAGAATCGACGTTTCGGGGATAAGCATGATTCCTGAAGAAGGGCTTATGCCCGAAACGTCAATTCTCCTGCTTCTTGGATGCTGCCTGACCTGCTGCGCTTTTCCAGCAACACATTTGTCAGACCAGAATCCCAACTCAATCTACTCCCACCTGCCAGCACCCGGCCCATATCCCTCCAAACCCTTCCTTATCCCATCCAAATGCCTCTTAAAAGTTGCAATTGTACCAGCCTCCACCACTTCCTCTGGCAGCTCATTCCATATATTTTAAGTTTAATCAAGAGACGTATCTCCAAAAACATATAACCAAGAAAGAACCCACTCTACTCACTACTGCAGCCTTTCTATTGGACACATTTAAAACAGCGATTAACTTATCTGATTCTGTGCTGTGAACTTCGCCCAAACAGGTTCCTCCAAGATTAGTTGTGAAATTCACTGTTTGTTAATTTTCCCAGATGCACTCCGATGTCCAGCAATACATGAATTCAAAAAAGCAAAGGCAGTAACTGTGCAGATTCTCTCTCTCTCTCTCTCTCCTTCCCACACTGTCCTCACCATGTGCTTCCTTTGTCTGTTCTTCTCTCTTTTAAAACTGCTGTTGTTTTGACTTTTTTTTCCCAAAGTTCCAAAACAATGCAACAGCATATAAAACAGTAATTGCTGCTCCTGGAATTCGAGGAAATCACCTCCAACACCTAAAATACCTCAAAAAAGGAGCAGCCGATACAGCCAGAAATTTTTCCCGTCCTCCATCTTGGATTACCCAGAATCCTTCTGAGCAACAAACCCAAACAAGCAGACAAAGCACATCCAGAAACCCTAGCCACTCTCCCCTACATCAAAGACATTTCGGAAATGACTGCCAGGCTACTCAGACTCCTTGGCATCATGGTAGCCCACAAACCCACCAACACATTAAAACAGCAGCTAATGAACTTGAAAGATCCTATATAGACAAGTCATTTACAAAATACCTTGCAACAACTGTAACAAACACTATATTGGACAAACAAGCAGAGGACCAACCAGCAGGATACATGAACATCAAAAAGACATGAAACCTCTCTCACTAGTATCCTTGCATACAGATGAGGAAGGACACCACTTCAACTGGGGACAATGCATCGATCCTAGGGCAAGCCAAACAAAGACATGCACGAGAATTCCTAGAAGCAAGGCATTCCAACCGGAACTCTATCAACAAATACATTGACTTGGATCCCATTTACGGCCCCCTGAGAAAAAGAACAGGATATTACATCATCATAGGAAATTATGTCATCACAGAAAATGATGTCGCCAACCCAAGGAAACCTAAACACATAAATGAAAAGTGGGCCATACCACCAGTGCTTCACTGGAGGCTCACTGATGATATTACCTAGTATGGTGATGAGATGTCTCCCTGAAACCAAACCTTCCAGCTCACTGAGCAAACATACATCCAGAAGCATTTATTGTCTCAAACTGTTGAACACAATATTGAAGTGACTTCCATATTTAAGACGTTGATAATTCCAAATAATATGCCTCCAATGTCAAGATTACTCAGCTTTCCAGTTGTGCTTTTATTTAAATTTTTACCTCACCAATTACATTACATCCTCCCATTATTCACCACCATTACAATTCACCAAAATAATTCACAGCTCTAATCATTCCCAGAAAGAACATCAATAATTTTTATCAAATCCCTACAGCATGGGAATAGACCCTTTAGCCCATCAAACTCATACCAACCCTCTGGAGAGCATCCCACACAGAGCCACCCCCCTGCCCTATCCCTATGTTTTCCTATAGGTAATACACCTAACTTACACATCTCTGGAATCTATAGGCAATTTAGCACAGGCCAATCCACCCTAACCTGCACATCCTTGGACTGTGGGAGGAAACTGGAACAGCCAGAGGAAAACTACACAGACAAGGGGAGAATGTGCAAACTCCACACAGACAGTCACCTGAGGCTGGAATCAAACCTGGGCCCCTGGTGCTGTGAGGCAGCAGTGCAAACCACTGAGCTACACCCCGTGTGCTGCTCTCGCTGACTAATCAGCCAGAGTTCCAGATGCTATTCCGATAAAATGCCTGGTGGAGGAATGACAGGCGAAAACATTCAAATAAAAACAAAACACTGCAGGTGCTGGAAACCTAAACCAAGCACAGAGAATGCTGGAGAAACTCAGCAAGTCTGGCAGCATCTGTGGAGAGAGAAACAAAGTGAAGGTTTTGAGTCTGTTATGATGAAAAAGAGTCATATCAGACCCAAAACGTGGTGAAGCGGTGTCTCTGAAGTGGTGTCACTCAGCCCGTGTCGAGATGGCTGTCATGTTAACTCAGTGTTCCATAAAGAAAATGCAGTGATGCTGGAGCTCTGTTGGATGAGGCTGAAAGGTACTGAAAGGGTTAATGCTGAGGCACACCCGCACTGTAGTGACATGGGGAGAGAATGCCTTCATATCCTCAAGCAGCGAGAGTTATCTTTGCACAATCACCATGGTACGGATCCAGGGATGTATAGGGACATGGGAATATTAGATCTAAGAGCAGGAGAAGGCCATTCAGCCCCTTGAGCATGCTCCACCATTTGATACAATCATAGCTGAGCTCATCTCGGTTCATCTCCACTCTCCTGCCCTCTCCCAATAGCCCTTCAACCCATTACTCAGTATTAGAGCTGCACTAATGTTCCAAAGGCATGGTCTCCAATCCCAGCACACCAGTTGGGGAATTTAAAATTCAGTCCATTGGATAAAATCTGGACTGGAAAGCTTTGTTAGAAACCTCTTAAAGAGAGGGAACCACTCTTCACTGGCACAAATCCCTGCCCTCTGACACTGCTGGGACCCAGGTAACTCCAGGGGAGAGGGTGCTGGGGTGGAAGGGCTTGATTACCTCAATGGGGTAGGGTTTGGATTCTGAAGTATAGGCTGAGAGACACCACCTATCCGCTCCATCCTCCTCTCCGACCTATCACCTTCATTCCCTCCCCCATTCACCTATTGTACTCTTGGCTACCTTCTTCCCACCCCCATCCTCCTCTCATTTATCTCTCCACCCTGGAGGGTCCCTGCCTCCATTCCTGATGAAGGGCTTTTGCCCGAAACGTTAATTTTCCTGCTCCTCGGATGCTGCCTGACTTGCTGTGCTTTTCCAGCACCGCTCGAATCTAGGCTCTGATCTCCAGCATCTGCAGTCCTCACTTTTGCCTTGGAAGGATATTTGTCAAGAGCAGGTGGTGGGACTAGTTTAGGTTGGGATAATGTTTGGCATGGACTGGTTGGACGGAAAGGTTGTTTCGGTGCTGTCTGACTCAATGATTATGACATTGATCAAACAAAATTCAACGCCAAAGCCTGCAAGGACATTATAAATCCATCTGGAATAGGAGCAGGAATAGGCCTTTTGGCCCCTTGAGCCTGCTCTGCCATTCAATAGGATCATGGATGATCCGACATTCCTTACGTCCACTTCCCTGTGTTTTCCCTGTAATCCTCGAAGAGTTACCAGGCGTGTAATATTAGCTCTGGTTTCTTCCCTCAAATGTTGCCCAGCCTGCTGAGTTTCTCCAGCAATTTCTGTTTCTGTTAACGTGGTAAAGAAGGAGAAAAGGGGCTAGGACAGATGACACCCCTTCTCCAATGGGCTCACCCTATCAGTGAACTGAAATCGATTCACTCAGAACTGAGTCCTGACTACATTGGGGACTCCCTGGTTTCAAATGTACCTTAGTCACAGGCTAAACACCAGCTATGCTGGAGATTCAGACAAAGTCACGTTGCTGAAAGGAAGTTCATTTCGGACATGAAGTAGGCCACCTTTTCTCAAACTGCTGTGTTTCAGAAATAAGAACCAGCAGATTATGAGAGATGTTAGTTTGCTCAGAGCTAGACTACCTTCCAGCACAGATACAGCTGCTGAGCACAAATCCCAGCACAGCTACCCAGAGAGTTCAGCCACATCATTCACTGGTCTCCAGTACCTCCCTGACACTGATGGGAAGGGACATGAACTGAAAGCAAAGCATTCAATGATTCAGAAAAGAAGGAACACAGACACAGACAAAAATAATAAAGGACACACAGAGTTTGCGCTCAGCTGCAAGTACAACATGATGTCGGGGAGCTGGTGTTGGACTGGGTCAGAGGTCACATGACACCAGGTTATAGTCCAAAAGGTTTGTTTGAAATCACAAGCTTTCAGAGCGTTGCCCCTTCACCAAGTAAACTGATGAATGCACTGCACCTGACGAAGGGTCAGCGCTCTGAAAGCTTGTGATTTCAAATAAACCTGTTGGACTATAACCTGGTGTCATGTGCCTCTGACAATTACAACAGACAGGTTTGCAAGGTTGTGATGGATAAGTGCACAGCAACTCCCACGACCAGTGACAATGAATTCAAAATTCTCACATTATTAATTTCTATTTGAAACCAGGCTCAGCAGAAGTCGATTCAAAAAACCTTCTCATTGTGGTTTCAACTGACCTTTCAGGGTACCCGGCCTTATTTATGACAATAGGCAATAGGTGCAGGAGTAGGCCATTCTGCCCTTCAAGCCAGCACCACCATTCATTATGATCATCCTCAATCAGTATCCTGTCCTGCCTTATCTCCATTACCCTTGATTCCACTATCCTTAAGAGCTCTATCCAACTCTTTCTTGAAAGTATCCAGAGACTGAGACTCCACAGCCTTCTGGGGCAGAGCATTCCACACACCCACCACTCTCTGGGTGAAGAAGTTTCTCCTCAACTCTGATCTAAATGGCCTACCCCTTATTTTTAAACTATGTCCTCTGGTTCGGGACTCTCACATCAGCAGAAACATGCTTCCAGAGTGTCCAATCCTTTAATAATCTTATATGTCTCAATCAGATCCCCTCTCAGCCTTCTAAACTCAAGGGTATACAAGCCCAGTCACTCCAATCTTTCAGCGTAAGATAGTCCTGCCATTCCGGGAATTGACCTCGTGAACCTACATTGCACTCCCTCAATAGCCAGAATGTCTTTCCTCAAATTTGGAGACCAAATCTGCACACAGTACTCCAGGTGTGGTCTCACCAGGACCCTGTACAGCTGCAGAAGAACCTCTTTGCCTCTACACTCAATCCCTCTTGTTATGAAGGCCAGCATCCTATTAGCTTTCTTCACTACCTGCTGTACCTGCATGCTTGCTTTCATTGACTGATGTACAAGAACACCTAGATCTCGTTGTACTTCCCCTTTACTTAAATTGACTCCATCCTGATGAAGGGCTTTTGCCCGAAACGTTGATTTCGCTGCTCGTTGGATGCTGCCTGAACTGCTGTGCTCTTCCAGCACCACTAATCCAGTATTTGATTTTCAGCATCTGCAGTCATTGTTTTTACCTCCATTTAGGTAGTAATCAGCCTTCCTGTTCTTGCCACCAAAGTGGATAACCACACATTTATCCACATTAAACTGCATCTGCCATGCATCTGACCACTCACCTAACCTGTCCAGGTCACCCTGTAATCTCCTAACAGCCTCCTCACATTTCACCCTGCCACCCAGCTTCATTGCACAGCTGTTAACAATTCTTTTGTCACGTATAAATGTTTGTTTACTCGGTGGTAAAGACATTATCTGATTTGTTTTGTGATCTCTATCGCCTTTGTCCTTGCTGTCTTCCTGTAATTGGAGTTGCATTTTACTCGTGCCCTGGTGAGAGGTTGGTGTCTGGATGAGCATGAGGAAGGTGGGTAACATGGTGAAGGAAGGAAGGGGACAAACTGCCCATCAGGTTCTCAATGCCAGAACATTCTGCCAACAATACCCTGGGACGGTTTGATGGGGACAGTGTACAGAGAACTTTACTCTATATCTAACCCCGCGCTGTCCCTGTCCTGGGAGTGTTTAATGGGGACAGTGTAGAGGGGGCTTTACTCTGTATCTAACTTCATGTTATACCTGTCCTGGGAGTGTTGGATGGGGGATAGTGTAGAGAGAGCTTTACTCTGTAACTAACCTTATGCTATCCCTGTCCTGGGAGTGTTTGATGGGGGATGGTGTAGAGACAGCTTTACTCTGCAGCTAACCCCGCGCTGTCCCTGTCCTGGGAGTCTTTGATGGGGACAGTGTAGAGGGGGCTTTACTCTGTATCTAACTTCATGTTATACCTGTCCTGGGAGTGTTGGATGGGGGATGGTGTAGAGAGAGCTTTACTCTGTAACTAACCTTATGCTGTCCCTGTTCTGGGAGTGTTTGATGGGGGACAGTGTACAGATAGCGTCCCCTGGCTACCCCCAGCCACCCTGATTTGCTGACCCCTGGAAAATGGCAGAAGCTCCAGTGACATTTATTGAACTAGAATGAGAATACAGCCGAGCTCCCAGTAATGTCCATGCAGAGTCACTGCTCACTCTTCAGCCCGTTGTTAGGTCAGGCAGAACTGGACTTAATCCGATATGGGGAAACTTGCACAATGAAAATCATTGCAAAATTGCACAACGCTGAACACCATCACTCCTCAGATAGTGAAGCAGTCCTTGTTCAAACACAACAAGATCTAGACAATATCTAGACTTGGACTGACAAGTGGCAATTGGGCGCCACGGTGGCACAGTGGTTAGCACTGCTGCCTCACAGCACCAGAGACCTGGGTTCAATTCCCGCCTCAGGCGACTGACTGTGTGGAGTTTGCACATTCTCCCCGTGACTGCGTGGGTTTCCTCTGGGTGCTCCGGTTTCCTCCCACAGTCCAAAGATGTGCAGGTTAGGTGAATTGGCCATGCTAAATGTAGGGGAATGGGTCTGGGTGGGTTGCGCTTCGGCGGGTAGGTGTGGACTTGTTGGGTTAAAGGGCCTGTTTCCACACTATAGGTAATCTAATCTAAAAAAAAATTGGTACAAATTTACAAGTAACATTTGCACCACACAGGATATGACCACGAGTGTGGTGGAATACTCCTCACTTGCCTAGATGGGGGCAGATCCAACAACACTCAAGAAACTCGATACCATTCAGGACAAAGTAGCTACTGGATTGGCACCACATCCACTCCCTCCAGCACCGATGCTCAGTGACTGCAGTGTGTACCATCTACACGATGCACTGCAGAAACTCATCAATGATCCTCAGGCAGCACCTTCCAAACCTACGACCACTTCCATCTAGAAGGACAAGGGCAGCGGATAGATGGGAGCACATTCCCCTCCAAGCCAGAAACCATCCTGACTTGGAAATATATCGCCATTCCTTCACTGTCACTGGGTCAAAATCCTGGAATTCCTTCCCTCAGGGCATTGTGGGTCAACACACAGCACATGGGTTGCGGCGGTTCAAGAAGGCAATTCTCAAGGGGCAACTAGGGATGGCCAATAAATGCTGACCCACTCTGTAATGCCTATATCCTTTTTAAGAAAAGATCCTTACCAACACCCTGCACAACTTCTGGTCCCTTTCATGTTTTTAATTCATTGGGGATCTGAGGCTAATTAACTGAATTCCTGTTGTGGCTTATCATCCTGTTGCCATTGTACCTTATTTGTCAGTACTATGATCCTACATTTATATAGCACCTTTCCTGCCTGCAGGAACTCTCGTGGTGCTTGTAGTCATTGTAATATTATTGAATAGTTGTCCATGTTGCCACTGTGTAAAACCAGAGGCTGGGAGAGAGGTCAGAAACAGTTCTTCATAACAGTGCGGCAATGCTGTGGAACTCTCTTGCACAAAGCACATTATGTGTTTGTTCGGTAAACTCTGAGCACCCGCGATTGGAGGAAACGTTGCGGTGTTGTGGGGAAATGGCGTGAAGGTTAGCAGCAGCAATTACCAATGCGGATTGAGTGCCTCTTCCTGTTATGTCCTACATACCTCCAGAGTCTTCTCAGCATCTACGCTTGAGCCAATGGCAATCAGGTCAGGACCAGCCATAGTGCAGAAAGTCTTCAGATGCAGAGTACCTGTCACATTCACTGTGGAGACTGCATAGTCCTGTAATCAACAAATATCAGCTTAATCTGTTATTGGCTGAACCAAATCAATACCTCCAAAATTACAGCTAATTGCACATAACCAGGACTATATTCATCTGCTGCCTAAAGATTGTTCTGTGTCGTATTGACTTTTTGCCTGCTGTTTTTTCTGCAATACTCTGATTGTTATTTTCTGTGGTGTGGGCCACTTCATCTTTCCAGTGTTAAATCTGTTGTTTCAGTGTGGCTCTGCCTGTGAGGGTGTCCCGAGAGTACTTAGTGCAGGGAAACTGGGTAATATCACAGCTACACACACACACATGCACATAAATACACACGCACACACAGACACATGCACACACAGTGACAGACACACACAGGTACACAAACACACACACAAATACAGAAAACACACATAAACATAAAAAGACACATATGCACAAAAACACATGGATACATAAATGTGCAGACACACACAATCTGATATACACAGACACAATTAGACAGATACAACACACCCACAGCAATACCAGCATATCATGCCAACAAACCTATTCATGTCCACACAAGCTAACACATCATAGTTTAAAAGTAGGAGGTCATCTACTAAAGCAGAGAAAAGGAAACAGTTTTCTCAGAGGGCTGAGGGAATTTCCTTCCTCAGAAGGCCATGGGTAAACGAGCTTTGAAGATTTTTAATACAAAAATGGACAGATTCTTGATGAACAAGCGGATGAAAGATTCTGGGTAATGTACAGTAAGGGTAGAAACATTCAGCCACAATCTTATTGAATGGTGGTACAGGCTTGAAAGGCTGAATGGCCTACAATTGTTCCTTGTTTGTATCTACTGAGAGAGCAACAAGAATGGCTGAACAGTGACCCTCAGTGGGAACCTCAGGTGAACTTTGCTGTGGAGTAATTCCACAAGACCCCACTAGCAAATTAGAGTGAGTGTGAGGGCAGTGAGCATCACTGGCAAGTCACCACTGAGGAAGGTACAGCCATGAATTGGTACCCGACCGACAGAGGGCTGTGATCAAATAGACAAGGAGGAACCAGATCAACAGACAGAACAAATCAGTTTTGGTAACTGGCAAAACAATTAGAGGAGAATTGTTATGTTTTGAAATATGCTGCCTGAAAGGTCAGTGGAAACAGCCTCAATAATAACATTGCAAAGCCAGTGCGTGAAGAGCTATGTGGGGAAGCAGGACCAATCAAAGATCCAGTACTGGGCTGAACAAGCTCTGATTGTGTTATAAAATTCGATGATAAGACAAACACTTAATGAACGCACATACATATGAGTGTAAGTCACTGAATAGTGCTACTCAGTGTCTGAATACTGGATGACTGGTTTGCGCCACAGGGAGACGCTGAATAGGCTTTTTTTCCCTGGAGCATCGGAGGCTGAGGGCTGACCTTATAGAGGTTTATAAAATCATGAGGAGCATGGACAGGGTGAATTGACAAGGTCTTTTCCCTGGGGTGGGGGAGTCCAGAACTAGAGGGCATAGATTTAGGGTGAGAGGGGAAAGATATAAAAGGGACCTAAGCGGCAATTTTTTCACACAGAGGGTGGTACGTGTATGGAACGAGCTGCCAGAGGAAGTGGTAGAGGCTGGTACAATTACAATATTTAAAAAACATTTAGATAGGTTATTGAATAGGAAGGGTTTAGAGGGATACAGGCCAAATGCTAGCAAATGGGACTAGATTTATATAAGATCAGCACGGACAAGTTGGACCAAAGGGTCTGTTTCTGTGCTGGACAGCTCTGACTCAAAGTGCAACTGCTGTTCCCAACTGAGAACTGAAACATAGAGAGTCAGGGAGTAATTGCTCAATAAATACTGAATAAAATCATGTTTTCCCATGAGTGAATAAATACAAAAACAGAAATCTGTCACTTCGAAAATAATTCACAGGACACAACATGCGTTCTTTACACTTAATCTTTGGCTTGCCCCTCACGAACAGCCATTGAACACCTCACCATTCCCTCCCACATCAACTCCTCTCCTCCAGATACATCACAGACTGAGATTAAACAGAGTGTTTACTCACCTTAAAAACATCTGCCAAAATTTGGGCACCACGCTGATTGGTTCTGCTCGAAAGACCCACAAAAAATTCTTTACCTGAATAGGAGCAAGTGCAAAGAGTGCAATGTTGGAATTGTATCAAGCACACAGGCTCCTACAGAGGAGATGAATACAACTGTTAAAGGGAGTGTGGTGCTCCCTGGTCTGCAATGGCATTTGGGTTAGGCTTAGGATCACTCTTAGGGCTAAAGCTAGTGTTACGCTTAGTGTTAAGATTAGTGTTAATTTGGGGGGGTGTTAAGGTTTGGGTTCATGTTAGGTTGGGGTTACGGTTAAGGTTAGTGTTACTAACAAAGTTAAGTTTGGGTTAATTGAAAGTTAGGTTGACTGAAAAGTTAAGGTTAAGTGATAAGGATAGGGCGAGGTCTCTGGGAGAGTGGGACAATCTCATCACCTTGTTGACAGTCTACAGCAGGTAGGAGAGACAGAGAGAGAATACCAGAAGGGGAATTCTGTGCAAGTATTGACCTTTGGACACAGATCAGCTCCCCCCCCCCCACCCTGCTCTCAGTCCTGGAATCCTCCCAACACCCTCACAGATCGTTCCAGAAAGGACAAATCAAAGCTGTCCCAGTTAGTGAAGAAGGACTGAGGGATGAGGAGAGACAGGATTGGGGAGGCTGATATTCACTACAGTTCAGAGGAATGAAACCCCAAACTAAACAGGTTAAACACAGCAAAGGATGTTCCTGATGATAGGCGAGTCCAGAACCAAGGGGGGGTCACAGTCTAAGAATATGGGGTAGGCCATTGGGGACAGAGATGAGGAGAAATATCTTTACCCAAAAAGCAGGACGCATCGCCACAGAAGGTAATTGAGACAAAAACATTGAATATTTCCAAGAAGGAGTTAGATATAGTTCTGAGGGCTAAAGGGATCGAAGGACATGGGGCGAAAGCAACATCAGGGGACTGAGTTGGATGGTAAGCCATGATCATATTGAATGGTGGAGGTCACTCAAAGGGCCGAATGGCCTACTGCTGCTATTTTGTATGTTTCCATATCATCGTGAACAGCAGTGCAGCAATTGATGTAGAAATGAGATTCATAAAGAAACTAGATAGAACAAACTGCAAACCAGCCTGTGAAAATAAAGGTGTCAGACTACCTAAATGAGTGTGAAAGCAGTGTTCTAGTCTCTATTGCAGTAATTATTAAAAGTTTCCACCATCATTATTCACAAGGCAACAACATTACAATTTGTGCAGTTAATTCCAGTGTCACAGCGTAATAATGTCTCAAGATTTTGCGCACGATATACTTTTCATGCAGAAATTGAGACAGAAGAATATTTGTGTATTTTAAACAAGATGTTCCCCGTGTTGAGGCTGTTCCTTTTGCCAATTGTCTTAAATCTCTGGCTTCTGCTTATTGCTCTCTCCGGCACTGCATTCAGTTTCTCTTGTACCCAAGTACTGTTCTGCAATGATGATCATTTTTGGAACTGCTCCATTCTACAACATCCTTTTTTCATTTGGGATCTGCAGTTGATTTTCTCAGTGTGCTAGGTCAGCGGTTTTCCGAATACTGGGAAACGTGGAAGTAGAACGACGGGGAAGGAGAAATTCTCTCAAAAACATCTCAACTCCAAGCACCAAAACAAATTGTTAAAATCTATAAACACTACAGCGTTGTCAACTTCTGCAGAAGAGTAAGCAGCTGAATATTTTAAATTAGAAAGAGTCAACCAAACACTAAGAATCATTGAGATGTACAACATGGTAATAGACCCTTCGGTCCAACTCATCCATGCCGACCAGATATCCTAACCTAATCTAGTCCCAGTTGCCAGCACTTGGCCCATATCCAAACCCTTCCTGTTCATATGTCCATTAAGGTGCCTTTTAAATGTTACAATTGTACCAGTCTCCACCACTTCCTCTAGCAGCTCATTCCATACACGTACCACCCTCTGGGTGAAAAAGTTGACCTTTAGATCCCTTTTATATCTTTCCCCTCTCACCCTAAACCTATGCCCTCTAGTTCTGGACTCACCTACATTGAGAAGAGAGATCCTATCTATTTACCCTATCATGCCCCTCACAATTTTATAAACCTCTATAAGGTCACCCCTCAGCCTCTGATGCTCCAGGGATAACAGCCCCAGCCTTTTCAGCCTCTCCCTGTAGCTCAAATCCTCCAAACCTGACCACATCCTTTCTTCATTATCCTATCTATCTGCAAGTCCCCTTTCAAGGGGAGAGAATGCCAGAAGGGGAATTCTATGCAAGTATTGACCATTGGACATAGATCAGCTCCCCTCCCTCCACCCCTAGCCCCAGTCCTGGAATCCTCCCAACACCCTAACAGATCGGTATCTGAAAGGACAAAACAAAGCTGTCCCAGTCAGTGCAGAAGGATTGAGGGATGAGGAGAGATGGGATCAGTGAGGCTGATATTCACTGCAGCTTAGAGGAATGAGGGGCTTAATGCATAGAAACCTAGAAAATTCAAACAGGACTAAACAGACTAAATATAGGAAGGATGTTCCTGATGATAGGCGAGTCCAGAACCAAGGGGGGTGGGAGGGGTCACAGTCTAAGAATATGGGGAAGGCCATTGGGGACAGAGATGAGCAGGAATCTTTCTGCAACTCCTCTTTCAAGGAACTATTTTTGTATTTTTTAAAAATTCAACCATTGGATGTTGAAATCACAGGAGAGCCCACATTTTGGACTTAATGCTGAGTTCAACACCTTCAGATTGTGAACCCACTCACACTCCTTCCCTTTCTTTGAGCTTTACTTGTTACATTCTCTGTCACCATGCCCTCTCTCTTCCCTCCCCCCACCCCAATGGGTCTATCTGTCCTTTCCAGTCTGACAGTTAGACACACCATTGTTAGTGAATTTTGAGAAAATTTGTAGCTCAGGTTGAGGTTCTGGATGTAGGTTTGCTCACTGAGCTGGAAGGTTCATTTCCAGACGTTTCGTTACCTTACTAGGTAACATCTTCAGTGGGCCTCAGGGGAAGCAGTGTACACGATTCCTGCTTCCTATTTATATGTTTGGGTTTCTTTGGGTTGGTGATGTCATTTCCTGTGGTGGTGTCATTTCCTGTGGTGATGTCACTTCATGTTCTTTTTCTCAGGGTTTCAGGTCCAGAAACGTTAACCACTCTCCCCTACATCAAAGACATCTTGGAAATGACTGCCAGACTACTCAGGCCCCTTGGCATCATGGTAGCCCACAAACCCACCAACACACTAAAACAGCAGCTAATGAACTTGAAAGACCCTACACAGATAATAAGCAAAACTACTGTCATTTACAAAATACCGTGCAAGGACTATAACAAACACTAAATTGGACAAATAGGCAGAAAACTGGCCACCAGGATACATGAACACCAATTAGCCACAAAATGACATGAACCTCTCACACTAGTATCCTCACATACAGATAAGGAAGGACACCACTTCAACTGGGACAACACATCTATCCTAGGACAAGCTAAACAGAGACATGCATGAGAATTCCTAGAAGCATGGCATTCCAACTGGAAATCTATCAACAAACACATCGGATTAGACCCCATCTACCACCCCCTGAGAAAAAGAACAGTGAATGACATCACCACAGAAGGGTTTGGAGGGATATGGGCCGGGCGATGGCAGGTGGGACTAGATTGGGTTGGGATATCTGGTCGGTATGGACGGGTTGTATTGAAGGGTCTGTTTCCATGTTGTACATCTCTATGACTCTATGGCATCACCAACCCAAAGAAACCTAAACATATAAATAGGAAGCAGGAATCATATACACTGCTTCGCCTGACCCCCACTGAAGATGTTACCTAGCAGGGTGACGAAACATCTGGAAATGAACCTCCCAGCTCAGCGAGCAAACCTACATCCAGACACCATTGTTCTGCCATTCTCACATTCCAATCACTTAATCAGCACTATCAGCAGCCTTCCTATCCCAGCACTCTAACAAAGCCCCCAACTATAGCTTTAATGCTGTCCCCCTCCACACTTCACATCAGCTCTGGTGAAAAGTCATCTCGAATTGACATAGTAGCTTGCTGTCTCTCCATGGATGCTGCGTGACCTGCTGGGATCTCCAGCATTTGTTGTTTTCAGTACAGATTTCAGCATTGGCAGTAATTTGCTCCTAGAGGCTGGGCCAGTATTTATGCCCATCCACAGTTGCCCTTGACCTGGATCGCTTGCTGGGGTTACTTCAGAGGGCAATTAAGAGTCAACCACATATCTGGGAGCTTAACACGTCATCCAACATTGTCCAAATGCAATAGA
This sequence comes from Chiloscyllium punctatum, assembly GCF_047496795.1. Lineage (NCBI taxonomy): Eukaryota > Metazoa > Chordata > Chondrichthyes > Orectolobiformes > Hemiscylliidae > Chiloscyllium > Chiloscyllium punctatum. Next base: position 131,476,613 of record NC_092745.1, read on the forward strand.
TTGCTTTGATATGTCACTATAACATGGACAATAGCATTTTCCACCACGGCTACAAAAGCTAGAAAGGGGTCATAATGTTAATGTGCCTCAGACTGTGATAAGGAGAATGTTCTTAACTCAGAGGGCCATGAATCTTTGAAATCCTCTGTCACAGAAAGCTCTGGGTGCAGAGACCTTGGCTATGCTCAAGATTAAGGGGTGGTACAGAGGCTCAGTGGTTAGCACTGCTGCCTCACAGCACCAGGGATCCGGGTTCAATTCCGGCCTCAGGCCACTGTCTGTGTGGAGTTTGCACATTCTCCCTGTGTCTGCGTGGGTTTCCTCCGGGTGCTCCGGTTTCCTCCCACAGTCCAAAGATGTGCAGGCCAACTGTATTGGCCATGCTCAGGTGCCCATAGTGTTAAGTGCATTAGCCAGGGGGAAATGTAGGGAAATGAATCTGGGTGGGTTGCTCTTCGGAGGGTCAGTATATACTTGTTGGGCCGAAGAGCCTGTTTCCACACTGTAGGGAATGTAATTAAGAGCTTTGGACACTGAGAAAATCAAGAGATATAGGGATCAAGCAAAAAGGTAGAGTTGACTTGGAGATCGGCCATAACCTCAATCAGTGTTCGAGTGGACCTGAATGGCTGCTGGTTGTATGTAATTTGACCAAGATCCAGCTCGCAGTGTTCAGGAACAAACAGACTGAGAGGGCTGACTGAATGGACTGACTGCTTGCTGAGTTCCTGTATACAAGACACATACCTGTAAAGAGGACATCCCCACCATCAAGAGTTGCTGTCTCGTCCTTCATTTCAACGATATTGAATTTAAGCCGCTCCAGAGTTTGCTTCACACTGTTCACCTGTTAAGAAAAGGAAATGGTTGGTTTCAAATGGCAGGAAAGAAGCAGGCCCATGTGACCCCAATCATCCTTGCTAGTGGGCCTTCTCCACAACCCTGAACTTTCATAATATACAATATACTTATCTAGCTTTCCCTGACGTGAACTATTCACCTCAACCACAAACCACTTGCCCTTCTAGATGGAAGTGGTCGTGGGTTTGGGAGGAGCTGTTTGAGGATCTTTGGTGAGTTTCTGTAGTGCATCTTGAAGACAGTACACACGGCAGTTAGGGGTGGAGGGATTGGATGTCAGAAAAGAGAAAGCTTAGGAGAGACCCGATTGAGATGTAAAGAATGAAAACGGGCCTGGATGGGGAGGATTGGAAGAGTTCATGTCTCTTAGTAGAGTGAAAAATAAGAATTAGAATAATTGATAGAAGGATTGGGGTGCCTCTGTTTTAGTGGGGCTCCCTGGTGGATGGAGTGGCAGAATTAGTAACCCTGATTGTGTAGATATGGACTTGACATTCAGATCCCTGCAGCTAAATGAACCAAGAGCTGGAAAATGGGATGAGAGTGAAAAACTCATTCTCAGTAAGCATGGACACAATAAACCTCGTCAGATTACAGTGAGTGAGCACCTTTCACTCACAGGGTTAGGGGTAACAGGGAAGGTCTGAGAAGTGCCCCTATCCAGATTTGGGATTGATTAGAATGGAGTGATTAGAAATATGACACCATAAAAATAGGATCAGGTGGAGGCCATTCAGCCCCCTCAAGCCTACTCTGCCATTTGATGGGCTTCTCACATCCACTTTCCTGCCCTTTTCCCTGGAATTCTTGATTCCCTAACTGATCAAGAATGTCTCTCTCTCTCAGCCTTAAATATCCACAAGGTCACTGCCCCCACAGCTCTCTGTGACAAGGAGTTCCAAAGACTCACAACCCTCTAAGAGAGGAAATTCCTCCTCATCTCAGTCTGAAATTGGTGCCCCTTTATTCTGAGTCTGTGCCCTCTGGTTCCAAACCCTCCCATGAGGGGAAACATCCTCTCAGCATTGACCTTGTCAAGCCCCTTAAGAATCTGATATGTTTCAATGATATCACCTCTCACTCTGCTAGACTCCAGTGAGTAGAGTCCCAACCTGTTTACCCTAAGCTTTTAAAACAATCCCTCCATCCCAGGGATCATCCTAGAGAACCTTCTCTGACCTACCTCCAATGAAATGATATCTTTCCTTAAATAAGGGGAGCATAACTGCTCACAGTACCTCAAATGTGGTCTCGCCAGCCCCTTGTACAGTTGCAGTAAGACTTCCCTACTCTTATACTCCAACCCTCTTGAAATGAGGGCCAACATTCCCTTAGCCTTCCTGATTACCTGTTGTCCATGTGTACTGGTTTTCTGTGTTTTGTGCACAAGTTACCCCCAAGTCCCTTTGTGTCACAGCTTTCTGCAGTATCTCTCCAGTTAATTAATGAGGAAGAAGTCTTTTTTCTACTTAGGTACATTTTAAGCAGAAGGGACTCCCTGGTGAAACACTAAGTAAGAACAAAATGAATTTTGTGTTGCTTTTTCTCCTTTGGTGCTTTTTGACCTTTGGTACAGGCCAATAGGAGAAAGTGAATTAACCAGGAACTATTAAGATATTCTGCTTCCCTTGCCCTGCACCCCCAGTAAGCCAGGCCTCAGCCTGTTATATTCCATACTCTAACATGTGAATGGATGTGACATGTGAACCAGCAATGCTGGCTCCTTGCTCCACGTGCATTTGTGCTCAGCAGATGGGTCCCTTTCTTTATAACTTGAAGCTACAATGCTTTTCACCAGGTCAGACCAAGCATCCTGCATGCATTAGTTTCTCTTGCTTTCCGACAGCATCTTCATACAGCCTCGAATTGCATGGCATCTCTGAGAGAGCACAGGGGAGATTTCCCAGAACGGCACAGCAAATGAGAGGTTTTCCCCATGAGGTCGGGAGTGTTCGTCCTGGAGCAAAGGAGGTCGAGGGGAGATGTCTTCACATAAGCGTACAGATGAGGAATGGGCCATTTGCGACCCCTCCCCACCAAGAAGACCAAGGCTGATTTGAATACTCCACATACATCCCTGCCAAACCCCAGGAGTCAATCACTGCCTTGCCCAGCCAGGACCTAACCCCTTCTGCCTCAACCATATTCACACAGCCTGCTTCCACCGCCTTTCCAGGAAGTCAGTTCCAAAGGTTCAAGCTCCTTGATGAGAAAACAAATTCTCCTCATCGCTGTCTGAAATGGTTGCTCTTTTATTCTTAAATAGTGACCCTTAGTGTCAGAGGCTGAGGGGTGACTTTATAGATGCCTATAAAATCATGAGGGGCATGGATAGGGTGTCATTGCAAGAGGGTTTGAGTACATGAACAAGGAGTTTTACTGTAGTTGGACATGGTGATGCTGAGACTACACAGGAGTATAGACAAGGTCTTTTCCCCGGGGCGGGGAATCCATAACTAGAGAACATAGGTTTAAGGTGAGAGGGGAACGATTTAAAAGGGACCTAAGAGGCAATTTTTTAATGCAGAGGGTGGTGTGTGTATGGAATGAGCTGCTAGAGGAAGTGGTGGAGGCTGGTACAAATACAACATTTAAAAGGCATCTGTAAGGGTATATGAATAGAAAGGGTTTGGAGAGATATGGGCCAAATGCTGACAAGTGGGACTAAATCAGTTTCGGATATCTGGTTGGCATGGGCAAGTTGGATCATGCTGTATATCTCTATGACTATACAAGTAGCACTCCGAAAGTTTGTGATTGGACTGTAACCTGGTGTCATGTGATTTCTGACCTTATCAGGCAGTGCATTCCAAATCTTCTTCTAATTGGCCAGATTTTTCTGTCAGTCATCCTAAATCCTCTGTTCACTCTAATTTCAGTTGTTGGAATCAATTTCTCCTTAGTTACTCTTCTCAAAATCCTTTATCATTTTAAACATCTCTTGATCAAATCTCCTTCTAGCCTTCTCTGTGCTACGCAGAACAGCCTCTCCTTCCTCAGTCTCTCCACATAGTGTAATCTCTCCACATTGGATCTGTTCTCGTAAATCCTTTCTGCATGGAGGCTCCAAAGCCTTCATAATATTCTTCCATGGCACTCCAGTGTGTAATCAGGCCACAGAAGCAGTGTTTCAGGATGTGTGAAGAGAATGTTGGAACATGGCTGAGTACAAGACCATTGCAACACCCCTGGCCATGTTCTAGTGCATACGTAATGTCAACTTAGCATTGGACCGAAGGGTCTGTTTTCATGCTGTATGAGTCTATGACTCTAAATCCTACTGCTGTACATCAAACATGTGCACAGCTCCTTATTTGATTCTCCCCAGGCCTTGCTGATGCAAGGAGGAAGGTAAAGTCACTCTTTTTGCTCTTTTTAAGCAGCTCAGACCTGTGCATCATTCCCCTTAGCCACTAGATCTGTGCATATAAATAATGAACGCGACCAGGGGTAGATCATTTGATTCCTTGAGCCATCTCTGGCATTGACTGAAGGCACAGTCATCTGTTTGTGTTGTGAATTCCACATTCCTGTTCACCTCCAATAATCCTCCAGGCCCTGCCTAACCAGAATTGATCCCGTTCCACCTTCATAATATTCACTGACCCTACCTACCCTGCCTTCTGATGCTCAGGGTTCTTCCATCTTGTCATCTCCGTTCTGAGTCGGTGATTCTTCATCTTAAAACACTGCTGTCTAGTTCTGGACTGACCTATGAGAGAAAATATCTTTCCCACACCCACCTTGTCCAGATCATTCAAGATCTGATACATTTCAATCAGGGTCACCCCCCTCCCCCCACTCTCCTAAACTCCAGCAGAAACAAGCCCAGTCTGTCCAACCCTCCCCCATAACCCAACCCACTCCTACCTGGGATCAATCCAGTAAACCTCCTCTGAACTTTCTCCAATGCATTTACATCTTTCCTTAAATAAGGAGACAAAAGCCGTGCACTATGTCATAGAATCTGCACAGAGGGGAAACAGACCATTTCTCCAATCAAGTTCACGCCAACCCTTCAACCCCCAATCCTGGGCGCTACAGAACAACTTAGCATGGCCAATCCACCTAACCTGCACATCTTTGGACTCTGGGAGGAAACCGGAGCACCTGGAGGGGGACCCACGCAGACACGGGGAGAATGTGCAAACTCCACACAGTCTCCTGAACCTGGAATCCATCCCAGGTCCCCAGCGCTGTGAGGCAGCAGTGCTAATCATTGAGTCACCGTGTCACCCAAAACAGGATTCAGCAACAGCCTGTCTAACTGAAGTATAACACCCTCATTTCAATCTTCAATTCCTCTTACCATAAAGGATAACATCCCATTAGTCTTCTTGGTTATTTACTGCACTTGAATACTGAGTTTTTGTGACTCATGTACCAGAACACCTCGATCCCTCTGCACCTCGGAGTTCTATAATTATCTGTGTTTAAGTAATTCTTTGTTTCATTATCATCCTTGCCAACATGGCCGACTATAGGAGCGTCTTTACACTGACGACAGTGGTTTAGGACTGGACAATGTACACTGGCCTTGCCTACATCCCCAGAAGGTATAAAGGATCAAAATGAAACTCACTGAGAGAGAATGAAAAGCTCAATTAAAGGTTTGCAAGGTGACCACATAACTAAATAAATACAGAAAAGACTTCTGCTCTTAAAGTGACTCCCTTCAGACCAGCTGCATGGCTTTGAGCTCGAAAACGAAATCATCTAAAATAAAAGAGTGTTAAATCCCCATCACTAAAGAAGCCACTATCCTCACTTACTCAAGGTGATAAAACCAGTAACGAGAAAGTTAACAAATATCACCTGCACAGCATGGTAAAAACAGAGAACATGAGAACAAACTGCAAGCAGCCGTTGAATAAATTTTCTGCAGTGCAGCACGACCTGTTTATTTCCATTAATCTCAGGAAACCCAAGAATCAAAGAAATTTAAATTATTCGAGTCAGGCTTTTGGGATGCAGTGGTAACTCTGAGCCAGGAGGACCTGGGTCCTATTAGCTCCAGAGATGTATCCACATATGCCCGAACAGGTTGTTATAAAATATCTAAAACATTCTTGTGTAGATTTCCAGCAGGAGGTGTACAAGCTCAGACTTGCAGAATGTGGCTGTATTGGACAAACCATGTCTTTATAAATAATGGGTGATCAATGGAACGTTAGCACCTGGGTCCCTTGTGCTTTGTCTCAGCTCGCACTGTGGCTGGGAATGCAGTGCGTTCATAATCATTCTGACAGTGAAATGCCGCAGAATATTTCAGGCAATGTGGAGGCTACTTATTTATTCATCATTTTTTATCTCATTATTCGGAAGTGGGTACCTCTGACTGGGCCCAGTATTATTACCTGTCCCTAGTTGCCCCTTGAGAAGGTGGGGATGAGCTGCAGTCCATGTGTTGTGGGTAGACCCACAATGCCCTCAGGGAGGGAATTCCAGGACTTTGACCCAGTGACAGTGAAGGAATGGCGATATATTTCCAAGTCAGAATGGTGAGTGGCTTGGAGGGGAATGTGCAGGGGATGCTGCCCTTGTCCTTCTAGATGGAAGTGGTTGTGGGTTTGGAAGGTGCTGTCTGAGGATCTATGATGAATTTCTGCAGTGCATCTTGTAGACAGTACACACTGCTGCTACTGAGTGTCAGTGGAGGAGGGAATGGATGTTTGTGATTGTGGTGCCAATAGAGCAAGGACTGCTTTGTCCTGGATGGTATCAACCTTCTTGAGTGTTGTTGGAGCTGCCCCCATCCAGGCAAGTGGGGAGTATTCCATCCCACTCCTGACTTGTGCCTTGTAGATGGTGGACAGGCTTTGGGGAGTCAGGAGGTGAGTTACTCGCTGCAGGATTCCCAGCCTCTGACCTGTTCTTGCAGCCACTGTGTTTATAGTTTGTTCAGTTTGGTTTATAAGTTCCATCACTATCTTAAGACAGAATTGGTTTAAAAAATACACTGAAACCTGCTTGGAACTTCTTCTTAACATGACCATAAGAATAAGGAGCATGAGGTGCTGACTGTACCCTTGAATCTGCTCCACCTTTCGATGAAATCATGGCCAAGTCCACTGTGACCATAATTCCTTAAAGTGGAAAGATTTCTTATTCTCTTGGGACATAGCTATTGCTCAACAATAACGGTGTGTGTTTGTGGGATCTTGCTGTGCGAAACTGGCCACTCTGTGTCTCACATTCCGACTCTCTGAAAGCCCTTTCTGTAGGAAAGACAGTAATGGTTCATCTAGAGATGGAGAATGGATGCCAGCCTTGCCAATAGACCCCACACCCAGAGTATGCGTAAACAAAGAGATAAAGGAATGAATTCCGTCGTATCCCAGTGTGCTGGGGCGTGGGTTGCTGCACAATTTTCTTTCGGTACAGTTCAATCCAACAGCTCACAAAGAAATCAGTTTGCAGTTACACATACGTTCTTAATGTGTGTGATGAGAACTCATTGAGCTGGAATGCTGGGCTGGAGTTTAGGTATTTGGTGAGGTGAAGGCAGGGGAACTGATAATGAACGATTCCAACTCTATTCCATTCATTCCACACCCGTGCGCAACATGAAAGTTGGGGGTGGGGTGGGGGTTAGGGTGGTTCTCTGTTGAACCCAGTCTGGTGGGTTCAGGTGGATGAGGAGCTGTGCTGTGAACATACTGCCAGTCACAGCCAACAATCTGAAAGCCCCCTCCCTTCTCATCATCACTACGTATTGCACACACTCCAATTCACTTCATCCACCTTCATGCCAGCTCCTCCGAATTGGCACAAAACACTCCCAAACACTTCCTAGACAGATATCCGGAAAACGCAGGTGGACAATGAAACACTGCACACAACTGGAACACTAACAAACCCAGAAGCTTGTTCATTGGTGATTTCAAAATAGCACATGGGTTTCTGATTTCTGCAGTCGCTCTCCAGTAATCCGAGAGGCTTGATGCAATGACACTCAGAGGGTGGGAGGAGTGACAAACACAGACAGTGCTGGAGAAACTCAGCAGTAGCCACAGAGAGAAATCAGGGCCCATGTTGCGGGTCCAGTGACCTTTCTTCGGGAGGTTCTGAGAAATGCCCACATAGAAAACTTGGGGCGGTACGGTGGCTCAATGTTTAGCACTGCAGCCTCACAGCACCACTGACCCAGGTTTGATTCCAGCCTCGGGCGACTGTCTGTGAGGAGTCTGCACATTCTCCCTGCGTCTGCATGGGTTTCCTCTGGGTGCTGTCGTTTCCTTCCACAATCCAAAGATGTGCACATTAGGTGAATTGGCCATGGAAATTGCCCATGGTGGTCAGGGGTAAATACAGAGGGAAATGGGTCTGGCTGGGTTACTGTATGGATGGACTTGTTGGGCCAATGACCTGTCTCCCCACTGCAGGGATTCTATGAAAACTCCTTGTGACACTTCTTCGGGGGAAACCAAATGCAGAAGGAGGCCATTCAGTCCATTGGGTAGGTGTTCTCCTTGACAGTGTCTCCAACTTCCACGCCTTCTCTCCATAGCTCTGCAAACTCCTTCTCTTCAGAGAGCTCTCCAATTCATCTTTGAAGCAATGATTGAGTCTGCATCCTCTACAAGGTATGAAGGTGACTGAGAGGAGAGGTGGGGAGGGGAGAGGCTCTGACCCCCCCCCCCCCCCCCCCCCCCCCCACCGCCAACCCATCTCTGAGCTGTCAAACTCTCTAGACATAACCTCCAAATGGCCTCCAATTTTTACAGAGTGGCAAGGAGAGAGGTCAGAGAGAAGCAAGGGCTGCTGGGAAGGGTACATTCTCCCACTTACAAAGGGACTTTCCTTGGGAGTTGGGCCTCCATTTTTTTATTGGTGAGGAGAGAGGGTGGAGAGAAACAAGGGCTACCGGGAAGGGTGAGTTAATGTTTTTTTTTAAGTGGGTGAGTGTTGTTAATGAGAACTATGAGGAGCTGGGAAACAGGCTTGAACAGATCAAGATTGATGAAGTTGATGTGCTGGAAATTTTGGCAAATATTAAGATTGATAAGTCCCCAGGGCCAGACCAGATTTATCCTAGGTTGCTCTGGGAAGTGAGAAAGGAAGTTGCTAAGTGACTGGCAAAGATCATTGCTTCCTCATTCTCCACAGGAGTCCAACTGTGGGATTGGTGGGAGGTGAATATTGTTCCTCTTTTCAAGAAGGGTAATAGAGAAATCTCTGACAATTACAGATCAGTCAGTCTTACGTCTGTAGTCAGCAAGGTTTTGGAAAGAATTCTGAGGGATAGGATTTATGACTATTTGGCAAAGCATAATGTGATTAAAGGCAGTCAGCATGGCTTTGTGAGGGGCAGGTCACGCCTCACAAATCTTATTGAGTTCTTTGAGGAGGCAACAAGACAGGTCGATGAAGGTGGAACAGTGGATGTGGTGAATGTGGACTTCAGCAAGGTTAAAAATCACATAACACCAGGTTATAGTCCAACAAGTTCAATTGGAAGCACACTAGCTTTGCTTCCAAGCTAGTGTGCTTCCAATTAAACCTGTTGGACTATAACCTGGTGTTGTGTGATTTTTAATTTTGTACATCCCAGTCCAACACCAGCATCTCCAAATCATGACTTCAGCAAGGCATTTGATAAGGTTCCCCATGGTAGACTCATCCATAAAGTCAGGAGGTATGGGATACAGGGAGATTTGACTATCTGGATTCAGAATTGGTTGGCTGACAGAAGGCAGTGAGTGGTTGTAGATGGAAAGTATTCTGCCTGGAGGCCAGTGTTGAGTGGGATCCCACAGGGCTCTGTTCTTGGGCCTCTGCTGTTTGTAGTTTTTATAAATGACTTGGATGAGGAGGTTGAGGGTTAGGTTAGTAAATTTGCCAATGACACTAAGGCTGGAGGTGCCATTGATAGTATTGAGGGCTATTGCAGGCTGCAGCGTGACATAGACAGGATGCAGAGCTGGGCTGAGAAATGGCAGATGGAGTTCAACCTGGATAAATGCGAAGTGATGCATTTTGGAAGGTGGAACTTGAATGCTGAATGTAGGATTAAAGACAGGATTCTTGGCAGTGTGGAGGAACAAAGGGATCTTGGTGTGCAAGTGCATGGATCCCTTAAAATTGCCACCCAAGTGGGTAGGGTTGTTAAGAAAGCATATGGTGTTTTGGCTTTCATTAACAGGGGGATCAAGTTTAAGAGCCATAATGTTTTGCTGCAGTTCTACAAGACCCTGGTGAGACCACACTTGGAATATTGTGTCCAGTTCTGGTCGCCCTACTATAGGAAAGATACAGAGGCATTGGAGAGGGTGCAAAGAAGGTTTACCAGGATGCTGCCTGGACTGGAGGGCTTGTTTTACGAAGAGAGGTTAACTAAGGTTGGAACTTTCTTTCTGGAGAGAAGGAGGAAGAGAGGTGACCTGATCGAGGTGTACAAGTTAATGAAAGGTATGGATAGTGTCAATAGCCAGAGACTTTTCCCCAGGGCAGGATTGACTGGCACTAGGGGTCACAGTTTTAAGGTGTTAGGAGGAAGGTATAGAGGGGACGTCAGAGGAAGGTTCTTTACGCAGAGAGTTGTGAATGCATGGAATGCTTTGTCAGTGGTGGTGGAAGCAGAGTCATTAGAGACATTTAAGTGACTGCTGGACATGCACATGGATCGCAGTGAGTTGAGAGATGTGATGGTTCGGTTATTTTATTTTATTAATCCTCAGCACAACATTGTGGGCCAAAGGGCCTGTTCTGTTCTGCACTTTGCTATATTCTATGTTCTATAGTGTCAAAGCTCTCACATCACAGGCACAGGTCTGCCAGTGCTGTCAAAGCTGTCTGCAATTCGCCTTCACTGGGGATGGGGGGCTTTCACCATTTTACCTGTAAATGCCTGTCATCCTTAAAGCATGTCTTTAAGAGGATTCTAAAAGCCGCATACATTACTGATGGCTGCTAAGTGTTCTTTTTGCTGCTCAAAGATTGGTCCCCTGAGCATCGTGATGATTATCTCACTGACTGGTCATCATTTTAGAATTTAAAAGCCCTGGCATGGATCCAAAGAGACTGATGTTATGGAAATCAGTTCCTTTTCCTTCCTAAACAGCAAAAGTAGTCATGAAGTCGGCTTCTGAGGGTGCATTGTTTCCTTTCATGGACCTGAGTGCCCATTCTTTGTGCCAATCCCTCGTTGTCCCTCACTGAGCGGTTTGCTGTTGCCATTCAGTGGGTTGCTCTGAGACATTTCTGTGGGTGTGGAGACAGACCCAATTACAGCATTTTAGGGATTTTTTGAATTCCAGGGCAGAGAAGATCAATTTTCTTTGCAAAATTAGATAAATGAATAATTCTAACGTAGAGCAAGCTTTGCCCTCAGCTGCCACAATCCATGTTTTGGTTGTACAGGATGTTGCTGAGGTCTCTTCTGGAGTATAAGGTCAGAGGTCACATGACACCAGGTTATAGTCCAATGGTTTATTTGAAATCACAAGCTTTTGGAGCAACATGATTTCAAATGAACCTGTCAGACGATAACCTGGTGTCATGTGACCTCTGACCTTGTCCACCCCAGTCCAACACCAGCACCTCCACATCACCTCTTCTGTGTCCAGTTCTGGTCTGCCTGTTATAGGAAGGATATTATTAAAATGGAGAGGATATAGCAAAGTTTTACCAGGGTGTTGTCAGGGGGCAGCGGCTGGGGTGGGCCTGGTGATTAGTGCTGCTGCCTCACAGCTCCAGGGATCCTGGTTCAAATCTGACCCTGGGTTACTGTCTGCACATTCTCCTCGTGTCTGCGTGGGTTTGCTCTGGTTTCCCCCCACAGTCCAAAGATGTGCAGGTTGTGTGAATTGTCCATGCTACATTAGTCAGTGGTAAATAGGGAAGGGGAGTGGGTTACTCATTGAAGGGTCAGTGTGGACTTGTTGGGCTGAAGCACTGTTTCCACACTGCAAGGATTCTATGTTCTAACTATTCTATGAATGGAGGGTTTGAGTTCTAAAAGTAGGCTGATTAGGCTGGGACTTTTTTCACTGGAAGTTGAGGGGTGACCTTGTAGATCAGGTGAATGATATGGGTCTTTTCCCTAAGGTGTGGGAGTTCAAAATTGGGGGGGGGAGGGCATGTTTTTAAGATGAGAGAGGAAAGATTTAAAAAGAACATGACGGGCAACGTTTTTACACAGAGAGTGGTTCATGTGTGGAATGAACTGTAAGAGGAAATGGTAGATGCAGGAACAGTTACAACTTTTTAAAGTTGGATAAGTTTCTGAACAGGAAAGGTTTGGAGAGATATGGGCCAAATGCAGACCAGTGGGACTAGTTTAGTTTGGGAACATGGTCAGCATGGACTGGTGGGGCCAAAGGGTCTGTTTCCATGTTGTAGGACTCTAGGTAATTGTAAACAATGTGATTCTGACTGCACACACTTAGAGTGAGGATTCACAACAACTAGCCAACATTAATCTTTAACTTAATAAAAACCATGCTGGAAATCAGAAACAAAAACAGAAATTGCAGGAAAAGCTCAGCAGGTCTGGCAGCATCTGTGCAGAGAAATCAGAGTTAATGTTTCATGTCCCATTCTGACGAATGGTAACTGGGTCTGAAACGTTAACTCTGATTTCTCTCCACAGATGCTGCCCGACCTGCTGAGCTTTTCCAATAATTTCTGTTTTTGTTAGTCTTTAACTTATTCTTTCATGGGATGTGGGTGTCACTAGTTAGACCAGCATTTGATCCCTAATTGCCCTTGGACTGAATGGCTTGCTGAGCAATGCCATTGGACAGTCACCACTCATGTCATAATTGGCCAGGTCATTACCAATGTAACTTTCTATCTTATTATCATCACTATTTCCCAAAATTTCCTTTACAGCAAGGTATTAATGAGCATCTTCCCATTTGCACAATATTATTAAAACAGACTGATCCCCTAAATGACTCTTTAAGACACTGTCCCTGAAACCCATCTCATGCACACACTCCAGGAAGTTAAAAATCACATAATGCCAGGTTATGGTCCAGCAGGTTTATTTGGAAGCAACAGAATTTACAGTAAAAGTGTCTTATGATCTTATACTCCACAACCACCTGATGATGGAGCAGTGCTCTGAAAGCTAGTGCTTCCAAATCAACCTGTTGGGTTATAACCTGGTGTTGTGTGATTTTTAACTTTGTACACCCCAGTCCAACGCCGGCACCTCCAAATCAACACTCCAGGAATTTATCTTCAACAGTGTTATTGCTGAGTAGGTTTACCCCGTCCATATGTAAATCAAAGTCACCTCTCTACTGCTGTGTTAACAATGATGTATGTATCATTTCCTGAGTTATACCATTCCCAACATTCCTATTATGGCTTGGTGACTGATAAACAACTCCCACCATTGCTCACTCCCCTCTGCTATTCCTCAGCTCCACCCAAACAGATTCCATGGTGGGGAATCTAGATGTTGAGGGAAAGCAGAGATTACAACGGGCATAACCCTATGGCCTGGGTAAAACATCTGCTGTTTTACTATGTCGGTGGTTTTTCAATTCTTCTGAATCACAGTGCATCTTTCCCTGTGCTGGGAAGTCAAAACACCCTTGCTGAGTTTCTATTTTGGTCTTTACGTGCTCTTTAATAATAGAACCGAGATCATGCAGTCAATATGCCATTGAAGAGATGATGAGCTACAGAGCAGTTTATATGAGTGGCCCACCAAGAATGTTAACAGGATCCACAGCGCACTTCAAATGGACAGAAATATTCAAACAAAATTCCAACCAGATGTTTAGCCTAAACTGAAAATAAAAAAACACCTAATGTTGACGGAAAATAGAATGCAGTTCCTACCAATTCAATAGACACAGGCAGTCTAACAGCAAACTGTATCAAACCAGTCTTTGAAATGTAATGAGGTTTAAATATTCCTTGTGTAACTTGGATGGAATTCAACAAAAGTAGTTCCCGACATAAGTGCTAGCCATAACAAATAGGACGAGGAAGTGGTTAACGGTTTTGAATTTAATTTCTTCATTCAGGTTCCAAATACCTTTAATAAGCAAGCATTTAAAATTTGCAGTACCAATTAAATCATTGTCAATTCACGACAGCCCTGATTAACAACTATCACTGTTACCTCTGAATACCCTTTCCCAGATATCAATTAAAACCACAGCATCTATTATTTATAAAATTCATACTTGCGCAGTATTCAGAAAAACATAACCTTATTTGTGGTATTTTTCCCAACAGATTTTTGATTCTGGGGATTTTATAACAAGTGTGCCGCATCCATTTCCCCTTCCCAAAGCAGCTGCAATTTGACCTTGTCTCCTGTGATTCCCCTCACCCCCCCCCCACCCTCCCCATGTTATTTCTGCAAACAAATCTATGGGTTCATCAGAGGTCCCAGTGAAATTTTAGCTCTGGGGTGGAGAGGTGGCAGCTGGTCAACATTTCAGTTCCTCACTGGCTTGGTCAAAGTTCAATGCCCTCAGACACAAAGTCAGGAAGCGCCACACAGACAGAAACATTGGTCTGATTGGAGCTGTCCCATTTCTGTCAACTTTCTTCTCTGTAGATTCTGTCATGCCTGCTGCGATATCCTTTGAAAGGATGTCCCAATAAATGTTTATTTATTTATTTGTACAGTAAATACATCCAACATTCATGATTCACCGATGCTCTGCGGTTCAGTGTACGTGGGTTGCAATTGGATAAAGGAATTCCATTTGGAATTTTGGAATACCATTGATAGTCTGGAGATCTCAGTCAGAATTTCTATAAATTCTTCAATGAAGCAACCTTATTGAGAGGCAACCTTACTGAAACATACAAGATTCTAAGGGGACTTGACAAGGGAGATGTGGAGAGGGTATATCCCCCAAGTGGGAGAGTCAAGGGCCAGTGGGCATAATCTCAGAGTAAGGGGTCACCCATTTAAGATAGATATGAAGAGGAATTTCTTCACTCAGAGGGGAATGAATCCATGGAATTCTTTACTGCAGAGAGCTGTGAGACTGGGTCGATAAGAAAACAAAAGACTAAAATGGGCAGATTTTTATTTGGGCAGGGAATCAAGGGTTATGGGGAAATGGTAGGAATGTGGAGATGAGGATGATCAGATTCATCGAATGGCAGCTCAGACTCAATGGGCTGAATGGCCTGCTTCTGCTGTTACATTTTTTGGTCTCATGGAAGCAGAAAGTGCACACGTTCCAAACCATCTCACCTTTGTGACCAGGTGAGGGAATGCTATCCATAGGGTGAAACTGAAAGGCAGCACACATACTTGATGTAAGAGATACTTTGGTTGGGTATAATGTACAATAGGTGAGTTCCTTTGGTTATAACATTCAATCTTCACAGCACCAAGAAATGATAAAATGGTCTGTTTCCATACATTTCTATGACTCTAAATCTAATGTGTTTTATTCAGTTCAAGGATGTGGGCATCACTGGCTGAGCCCACCATTTATTTCCCATCCCTAGTTGCCCCTTGAGATGGTGGGGGTGAGCTGCCTTCTTGATTTATTAGATTTTTCTTTTGTTTTCAGAGAGGATTCTGGGTAATCCAAGATGGAGGATGGATAAAATTTCTGGCTGTAACAGTTGATCCTTCTTTGAGGCATTTTAGGCATTGGAGGTGATTTCCTCGAATTCCAGGAGCAGCAATTACTGTTTTATATGCCGCTGCATTGTTTTGGAAGCTGGAGAAAAAAATGTCAAAACAACGGTACTTTCAAAAGGGAGATAAATGTGAGGTGCTACATTTTGGGAAAGCAAATCTTAGCAGAACTTATACACTCAGTGGTAAGGTCCTGGGGAGTGTTGCTGAACAGAGAGACCTTGGAGCGCAGGTTCATAGCTCCTTGAAAGTAGAGTCCCAGGTAGATAGGATAGTGAAGAAGGGCTTTTGCCTGTAACAATGATTCTCCTGCTCCCCGGACGCTGCCTGACCTGCTGTGCTTTTCCAGCACCACACTGTCAACTCTAATCACCAGATCTAGAGTCATCACTTTCGCCTAGTGAAGAAGGCGTTTGGTATGCTTTCCTTTATTGGTCAGAGTATTGAGTACAGGAGTTGGGAGGTCAAGTTGCGGCTGTACAGGACATTGGTTAGGCCACTGTGGGAATATTGCATGCAATTCTGGTCTCCTTCCTATCGGAAGGATATTGTGAAACTTGAAAGGATTCAGAAAAGATTTATAAGGATGTTGCCAGGGTTGGAGGAGTTGACTCTTTGGAAGAGGCTGAACAGGCTGGGGCTGTTTTCCCTGGAGCATCGGGGGTTGAGCAGTGCCCTTATAGAGGTTTATAAAATCATGAGGGGCATGGATAGGATAAATAGACAAGATCTTTTATCTGGAGTGGGGGAGTCCAGAACTAGAGGGCATAGGTTTAGGGTGAGAGGGGAAAGATATAAAAGAGACCTAAGGGGCAACATTTTCATGCAGAGGGTGATGTGTGTGTGGAATGAGCTGCCAGAGGATGTGTTGGAGGCTGGTACAATTGTAACATTTAAAAGGCATCTGAATAGGTATATGAATAGGAAGGAATTGGAGGCATATGGGCTGGGTGCTGGCAGGTGGGACTAGATTGGATTGGGATATCTGGTCAGCATGGATGGGTTGAACCGGAGGGTCTGTTTCCATGCTGTACATCTCTATGACTCTAAATCTAATGTGTTTTATTCATTTCAAGGATGTGGGCATCACTGGCTGAGCCCAGCATTTATTTCCCATCTCTCGTTGCCCCTTGAGAAGGTAGGGGTGAGCTGTCTTTTTGAACCACTGTAGTCCATGTGCTGTAGGTAGACCCACAATGCCTTCAGGGAGGGAATTCCAGGATTTTAGCCCAGCGACAGTGAAGGAACGGCGATATATTTCCAAATCAGGATGGTGAGTAAAGGATGCCAATTGTTGGCTGCTTATGCCTAAAATAGCTACAAATGTTGGACATTGTCATTAATAATTGGGCTTCAACGTGAGGCATTCAAGAGGGCATTAGATGAATTATAGAATCCCTACAGTGTGGAAGCAGGCCATTCAGCCCATCGGGTCCACAATGACCCTTTGAAGATGATCCAACCCAGATCCACCCCTTACCCTATCTCTGTAACCCTGCACTTTCCCATGGATAGTTCACTTCGCCTGCACATCCCTGGACGCAACGGGCAATGGCCAATCTGCCTAATTTACATTGATTATTTGGATAGTAGATTGGAACTAGATAATAGTACTGACAAAGATATGATGGGTCAAATAGCCTCTTGCTGTATTGTGACAATTCTGTGATTCTGTGCGTTGCGTGTGTGAATGCATGATTTGAATGGAACTTCTTCCTCTGTTATTGGTGAAGCTGAGAGGGCCCCCTCCTTGAGATTTCTCTAGTAATTGTCTGCAATCACTCAGTGTATTTATGTCAGGAACTACCTTATGGGACAAGTATGCTGGAAAAGGTCACGCTCATAAATAAAAGCAATGCCTTGCTGCTGATGTTATTTTGTTGAATAGCTTCCCAAAAGAAAAACAGAATTCCAGAACTCTGCAATGCACTTTTTCTGACAACGAATGGAATAAATTTTTCCTACCCTTTCAAATCTGGAGCACAGCCACATATTATCCAGTACGTAACCGGAAAGAATTGTTGTATATGGGTTGTTCTTTCTCCTATGAATCCTCTCTCTCTCTCTTTCTTTCCTCGATATGTGGGTTGGAGCTTGAATTTGATTATCAAATGTGCAGTTTGGAGCTTCAAGATTTGACCACAGGCTGTTCCTTGTTCATGAAACTGGGTCACCCTCCTTAAGGCTATATCTGATCCTGTGCTCTCAATGTGTTTTTACCAGAAGTGCTGACTTCTGGTAAAGTCAGCTTTATTGAGCACGCCTTACCCTCCCTGATCTGAGGCACTGGCACCTAATGTCCATGTGACTGTACCTCTTGATGCTGGCTGAGCTGTTGCCAACTAACAGTCCAATCCCTGACCTCCTACCTGGTGTTTCCAACCTAGAGGCCAGGTAAAGATTGACTGGTTAGCCGGTCAGCACCCCAATTCCTGCACTGGCCATGCCAACCTTCCCTGAGGGCAGTGACCCTCAGATTAAACTCTCCTCCAGTCTCTCTCTCTCTTCTCTCTAATTGGACAGTGGGACGATTGTAACGTCACCTTTACTCGATTTTACTGCTACTTTACAGAGGGCAACATGGTACAATGTGACTTACTTCTCACATCAGAATCCCTACCTTGCAGAAAGAGGCCATTCGGCCCATCCAGCCCACACCGACCATCCAAATGGCATCCCACCCAGACTCAGCCCTCCACCCTATCCCGGTAACCCCGCATTTAGCACGGTCAATCTACCCTAACCTGCACATGTTTGGACTGTGGGAGGAAACCGAAGCACCCGGAGGAAACCCGCACAGACACAGGGAGAATGTACAAACTCCACACAGACAGTCACCCGAGGCTCGAATCGAACCCGGGTCCCTGGTGCTGTGAGGCAGCAGTGCGAACCATCGAGCCATAAAACTGGGCATTATAATGAGTGTACAGCACAGGAAGAGGCCATTCAGACCAGCTCATGCATGCAAGCCTTCCCCCACTCTTCAAAAAACTCACCCTATCAGCCGACCTTTTTATTTCCCTCTTCTGCATGAGCTTATCTGGCTTTTCCTAAAATATTTCAGTACTATCACTGCCCTGCTTTCTGCCCTCAGATTAAACACCTTGCTCCGATATCTACCACTAAATTTACAAATAATGGTATTCGGAGCAGGAGCAGGCCATTCAGCCCTTCAGGCCTGCTTGCCCATTCAGTAAGATCCTGGCTGATCTGGTTACTCCACATCCCTGTCATTTTAGTGTTGGGGTATTGAGAATCCTCCCACCTCTACCATAAAAATATTCAAGCCCTCTGCTTCTCTCCCCTTTTAAGAAACAGAGTTCCAAGATCTACCAATTCTCTATGAAATCAAATTTTGTCGTCTCAGTTTTCAATGCGTGACCCGATATCTTTAAGCAGTGATTCCCCCTTAGATTCTCTGCGGAAAAGTAAGGGGATCATATTCCTGATGAAGGGTTTCTGCCTGAAACATCGACTCTCCTGCTCCTTGGATGCTGCCTGACCTGCTGTGCTTTTCCAGCACTGCACATTTCACCCCTAGATTCTCTCACAATCAAATCAGCTAAGATTTAACTAAATGACAGATTAGCCTTACATATCGTTATACAATGGAGGAAAACTTCCTTCCTTAGTCTCATAAAGCCACTGGAAAACCAAATACAAGACAGATTCAGCAAATAAACTGTTTATATAATCTTTCATTTTGTTTCCAGTTGAATTGTTCTCTAAATGGCAGATACCAAGACATCTCCCTGAATCAAATGTTACCATCTATTCACTGTTGAATGTCTAACTGAGAGCAAGTGTTTATCTTCATTTTCCTTCCACCTTATAAAAAAGGCTGGATCATTCCATCATTAATTCACCCACTACCTTCAACTGAGGAACAGTTTACATAATCACCAGACATGAGATCATCACTGGGAGCAACAAGACGCAATCCAATCCTCCAAACAGTTTGAAAAAGGTTCTTGTACAATTAAATGGCAAAAATATGTGGGGCTCAAATATGCACAGAAGATGGAAAAGAAAATTCCTGTTAGTCTTGGACCCAGCAACTTATAGACATACTGTTTGATACCATGACAACAAATTGACGTTTGCTGCTGAGTGTAACTTTACAAAGCCACATGAAAGCAGCCACAATCCTACCACAACCATGTTTCTGAACCAAAAAAAAATCTTCGTTTGCAACAGTTCCATATATGCATGCCTGCGTGTCTGAATGTATGTGGCTCTGAGCATATGTGCGGCTGTTTGTGTGGCACACATGTGTATGTATTTGTATGACTGTGTATATGTGTCTATATCGGTAAAAACAATGACTGCAGATGCTGAAAATCAAATACTGGATTAGTGGTGCTGGAAGAGCACAGCAGTTCAGGCAGCATCCAACGAGCAGCGAAATCAACGTTCCTGATGAAGGGCTTTTGCCCGAAACGTTGATTTCGCTGCTCTTTGGATGCTGCCTGAACTGCTGTGCTCTTCCAGCACCACTAATCCAGTATGTGTGTCTATATCCCTATCTAACTGCGTATATATCTCTGCATGTGTTTATGTGTGTATCTATATGTAACTGTATATGCCTATGTCTGTGTGTGTGTGCACATGTTTGTGTGTGACTGAGTGTATGTGACTGTGTGTGTTTCTCAATGTGCATCTTTGCATTTATGTGTGTGTGCATGTGTATCTGTACACCTGTGTTTGCATATGTCTACGGCTGTGTATGTCAGTGACTGTATGTGTATCTAACTCTGTGTGTATGTGTGTTTGTGTGTGCACATGCACACAAATGTATCTGTGTGTCTGTGTTTGAGTGTGTCTATGGGTGTGTGTGTGTATCTAACTGTGTATGAGGTTATGTGTATCTCTGTGTGTAACTGTACATGCCTGTGTCAGCAAGTGTGTGTACGTTTGTGTATATACACACGCAGACAGGCATGAACACATGGATAGTTTTGATTAGCATCGGGTGACTTGCTGAAATAAATATAAGTGAAAGAGAACACAGGCCATTGTGAGCTCATACACAACTGAGGATCAGCATGAGTGGGCTGGAAACATTTAAAGAAAAACAGATGAAGTCGTAGTGGAAAATTAATTGGAGACATCCCTTTCCATGAGGAGTGTTTAATAAATCTGAGATCTTTGCACTGCTTTTGTAGGCACACACAGCTGTACGCTGTGAGATTCACGCACTCATAACGCCAACATGAAAACATGATTTCATTGAAATTATTACATATATATTAAATCATTAGGAAAGCATGCCTCAATCTTCAGAGATCATTAAAATAAAAATGGGTATTTTGACTCAGACATTCAATGAAGTGCCAGACATTGGGTAACCCTTGGTGTGGAAACTTAACTACAGACAACAGAGGAACAGGAGGAGGCCATGGTCTGAGCTCTGCCTTTCCAGCTCACTCCACCCTAGGGAAGTAGAGCAGACAATCACAAGATAATTTCCATTTCGGAAATGGACAATACAGACATTAATGACCAGTATTTGGTATTCCTGATGAAGGGCTTTTGCCCGAAACATCGATTTTACTGCTCTTCGGATGCTGCCTGAACTGCTGTGCTTTTCCAGCACCTCTAATCCAGTACTTGGTAACCCCCAATTGCTCTTGAACTGAGTCAGTTGTTTCAGAGGGCAGTTATGAATCAAGCACATCACTAGAGTAGGGAGTCACATGTAAGTCAGACCCAGTAAGAATTCCTTTTCTAAAGGTGAACTGGATGAGTTTTTTTATGACAACTGCTAATAATTGTTATGGTCAACATTATGGAGACTAGCTTTTCCATCCAGTTTTTTTCAAATTCCATCAGGGGTGGGATTTGAACTCATAATTCAGAACTCCAGATTGTCGGGTTGGGGGGTGATGGCTTGATGAGATTGCCACCAGACAATTACTCTGAGACCCATGGCACATAGTGGAATTTTAGTTTGATAAAAATCTGGAACTGAGTGCAACAGTAACTCTGAAAATGAAAACCCCATCTGGGTCACTAATGTCCTTCAGGGTAGGAAGCTGTCATCCTTACCCAGTCTGGCCTACATGTGACTCCAGACCCACAGCAATGTGGGTGACTCTTAACCACCCCCTAAGCAATAAATGCAGGTTGAGCTGATGACACCCACATTCCATGAGTGAATACTACATTCCGAACTCCATTGACCAACACATTGCTTTAAAAGCAATCCTCCCAGTCTCTTCCTTACTTCTGATAGAATGATTTAATCACAAGGAGGAATCTGATACAATCTGTCTCTCCCTTTGCCTGCAAATCTGCTGAGCATTCCCCATATTTTCTGTTTTGATCATAGATTTCCAGCCTCTGTATGTAATTTGTGATTTTCTGTCTCTGAGCCCACTGTACCAACAATAACCTCCTTCAGTGTGTCAATCAAATGGTACAGCATCCTTCAATAATTCTCAGGATTTGGATCTTCTCCTTGGGATCCCCTCTTGGCTCCCTCCATTACTCCAGTCTGTCCTCACCACTCCCTCTGACAATGATGGCTGGCATGGTGGCTCAGTGGTTAGCACTGTTGCCTCACAGCTCCAGGTGCCTATCTTTGAGTCCAGCCTTGGGTGACTGTCTGTGTGGAGTTTGCACATACTCCCCGTGTCTGCGTAAGTTTCCTCTGGGTGCTTCAGTTTCCTCCCACAGTCCAAAGGTGTGCAGGCTAGGTGGATTAGCCATGGCACATGCAGGGTTACAGGGATAGGGTAAGAGGGTGTGGGTCTGGTTGGCATGAGAGTCGGTGTGGACTTGATGGGCCAAACGGCCCACTTCCACACTGTAATGATTCTATGAGTACCCCAGAGGCCAGTATGTGAGCAGCTGCTGCCAAAGACTGAAAAGGATTACACAATGAATACAAGCAGGAGGTTAAAGACAGAACCGCTGTTAAACAGCATGATGTCACATACCAAACCCTCAAATAACGGAAGCAGAGTTAAAAATCCCAACAGCACAGTCAATTCTCTTTATGCTGAATATCGTCGATTTGAAAAAGTATTTGCTATGAACCTCGATATCGTCGAAATTTTGCTTGGACTCTCTCTGGTGACTCATTATTTCACATGTCTGTATGGAGTATTATTCTTGACTGTGTAACCCTTTGCTGAATCAGTGGTATTTGTCAGATATACTTTGATATGTGCCGAGCCAAGGGCTCCCCACCTACTCCAGAGCACACTGACAGACATGGGGCTTCCCCATCACAGACCAAAATCAATAACTGCCTGAGCTCATTTGGTTTTAAGCCCCTCCATTTTAGATAAAAATCTCAGCTCATTGTAGTAAATCTAATTTCTCTCCTGCTGCTTTCCCTATCTATATGCAAATTAAACTGTCCAATCCTACAGCGTGGTTTTCTCACCCTTAAATATTCTTCATGTGTTTTCAGACAGATAATCTCTCAAAGCAAAACAAACTTAACAGTCGTAGAGATGTACAGCATGGAAACAGACCAGATATCCTAAATAAATCTAGTCCCACCTGCCAGCATTTGACCCATATCGCTCTAAGCACTTCCAATTCACATACCCATCCAGATGCCTTTGAATGCTGTAAGTGGACCAGCTTCCACCACTTCCTCTGGCAGCTCATTCCATACACACACCACCCTCTGCATGAAAACGTTGAGGGAGTGCTGTACCGTCAGATGGTCAGTGCTGATGGAGTGACGCACTGTTGGTGGATCAGTGCTAAGGGAGTGCTGCACTGTCAGAGGGTCAGTGCTGAGGGAGTGCTGCACTGTCAGAGGGTCAGTGTTGAGGGAGTGCTGTACTGTCAGAGGGTCAGTGCTGAAGGAGTGCTGCACTGTCAGAGGGTCAGTGCTGAGGGAGTGCCGCACTGTCAGAGGGTCAGTGCTGAAGGAGTGCTGCACTGTCAGAGGGTCAGTGCTGAGGGAGTGCCGCACTGTCAGAGGGTCAGTGCTGAGGGAGTGCCGCACTGTCAGAGGGTCAGTACTGAGGGAGTGCTGCACTGTCAGAGGGTCAGTGCTGAGGGAGTGCCGCACTGTCAGAGGGTCAGTGCTGAGGGAGTGCCGCACTGTCAGAGGGTCAGTGCTAAGGGAGTGCTGCACTGTCAGAGGGTCAGTGCTGAGGGAGTGCCGCACTGTCAGAGGGTCAGTGCTGAAGGAGTGCTGCACTGTCAGAGGGTCAGTGCTGAGGGAGTGCCGCACTGTCAGAGGGTCAGTGCTGAAGGAGTGCTGCACTGTCAGAGGGTCAGTGCTGAGGGAGTGCCGCACTGTCAGAGGGTCAGTGCTGAGGGAGTGCCGCACTGTCAGAGGGTCAGTGCTGAAGGAGTGCTGCACTGTCAGAGGGTCAGTGCTGAGGGAGTGCCGCATTGTCAGAGGGTCAGTACTGAGGAGTGCCGCATTGTCAGAGGGTCAGTACTGAGGGAGTGCTGCACTATCAGAGGGTCAGTGTTGAGGGAGTGCCGCACTGTGAGAGGGTCAGTGCTGAGGGAGTGCCGCACTGTCAGAGGGTCAGTGCTGAGGGAGTGCCGCACTGTCAGAGGGTCAGTGCTGAGGGAGTACCGCACTGTCAGAGGGTCAGTGTTGAGGGAGTGCCGCACTGTCAGAGAGTCAGTACTGAGGGAGTGCCGCACTGTCGGAGGGTCAGTGCTGAGGGAGTGCCGCACTGTCAGAGGGTCAGTGTTGAGGGAGTGCTGCTCTGTCAGAGGGTCAGTGCTGAGGGAGTGCTGCGCTGTCAGAGGGTCAGTGCTGAGGGAGTGCCGCACTGTCAGAGGGTCAGTGCTGAGGGAGTGCTGCACTGTCAGAGGGTCAGTGCTGAGGGAGTGCTGCACTGTCAGAGGGTCAGTGCTGAGGGAGTGCTGCACTGTCAGAGGTCAGTGTTGAGCGATTGCCGCACTGTCAGAGGGTCAGTACTGAGACAGCATGTACGATCAGGGGCAGTTTTAAGGCAGCACATTGCTGCCAATCATTTTGAACGATGATAACGTTTCCATCCAGTTATTCCCCTTGTTTTAATCTTTGTGTTAACGATGAGGCAGAGTGGCTGCTGAGGAGGAAAGAGATGGGCACAACAAGTGGCTTACTCTTATTTCCAAAAGAATATTCCAGAGGTTTGGAATCAGATTTTCACCCGCAAAAAATCCGAACACCTGCCTTAAAATGAACAGTTTTTGGAAAAATCCTTTGGTTGTCTCTGTCTCTTGGCAGCTGGCAATGTGGGGTGATGGAGAGGTGGACATGTAATGGTAATGTCATCAGACTAGGAACCCTGAGGTCTCAGCAAATGTCGTAGGAACGTGCTCTCAAATCCTACCACAGCAACTGGAGATCTAATCAGCTGAATTTACTGCCATGAAAATAAAATACCCCTCACCCCAACCTTCACATGGAGGTGTGGTTGACCTGCAACTGCCCTCTAAAATGGCCTAGCGAGTCACTCAATGCAATTAACAATTACCTCATTGCCTGTTTTTGCTGTTTGGAGCCTGGAACTGTGCTGTTTCTCTCCAGCATCAATAAATATCTGACATACACAAGAATCATTGGAGCTTCCATTATTTGTTATCCAATTACTTTCAATCCCTGTCACCTTTCCAGGGTTTTCATGGGACTCATCCCTGCATTATTAGAATGGCAGTATCTGCCTTCTGACTCTAGACGATGTTAAATCATAAATCCATCTTTGCTGGGAAGTAACCACATCAAAAAAATGTCAGATTCAATAGTTTGTAATGAAGCAAACCTGACAGCTCAATTCAAGTGGCAATTTACTGCAAAATGTTGGACGGTTTCAATGTTATAAGCTTGATGGTTGTAGTAGATTTCTGCTACAAGAACTATTTTCAGTTTCACTGTGGGCTTTGAGTTAAAATCAGGACTGGACCATGTACCATTTCACTCATTATCCCCCTATGCCTCACTGACCCACATTGGCTCTCAGTCCAGCAAAACCTGGATTTTAAAACCTTCATCCTTGCTTTCAAATCTCTCCATGGCGTCAGCTCCTCCCTATCTCTGTAACCTCCTGCAGCCCACAGTCCTCTGGGATCTTGGGATTTCTGGCATGGGAACTTTTCCTCTCTGTCTGTGTAGCTGTGCCTTCAGCTGCCTGCTTTCTGATCTCTGGGACCCCCTTCCAAAACCTCTCCACCACTTTCCTCTCCTTTCAGATCCTCAGAAAACTCCCTCTTTCAATGAGCTCCTGCTCACCTGTCTGACTCAGTGTCAGATTTATTCAATGGAGCACCTCGGGGTGACTTTGAATGTTTTACCGAGAAAAACAGACCAGTACAATTGCCGAATGGGACACACTGGTCCAACTGGTCCTGAATGCTTCAAAATGGGGCTGGGGTACCATCAATACATTCAGCTCCCAGTATTACTAATAATTTATTATTTAGAGTATAGAGATGTACAGCATGGAAACAGACCCTTCGGTCCAACCCGTCCATACCGACCAGATATCCCAACCCAATCTAGTCCCACCTGCCAGCACCCGGCCTATATCCCTCCAAACCCTTTCTATTCATATACCCATCCAAATGCCTCTTAAATGTTGCAATTGTACCAGCCTCCACCACTTCCTCTGACAGCTCATTCCATACACGTACCACCCTCTGTGTGAAAAAGTTGCCCCTTAGGTCCCCTTTATATCTTTCCCCTCTCACCCTGAACCTAATTCCCTCCAGACTATAGAAATTCAAATTGCAGTTGATGCTAAGTTGAACAATATCTATTTCATTTCCACTTCATGAAACATTTAAAGTTTAAAAGATTCGGCTCTAAGGTCTACCCCCATGAATGACAATGCTCGAGGATAAGGAAGAACACTTTTTAGGCAATTCATTTATTGGCCACTAGAAGGAGCTTGAGAATGATTTTGCCAGGCCAGTGGGCATTACCCTTGAGCTTCTATATTTGAGTGTTTGCTCTTAGATATGATATTGAAGGTTACACAGATCCAGCACACAGCTCCCCTCGTCACTTACTCAACTAAAACACTGGTCTGGGTTCAGGATGTCAGAATGGGGGAAAATAATTCACTTAAAATCAACAGGGAAGTAACAGATAATCAGTGGACTGAATGTAACAAGTTATATGAGGAAAGAAGTATTGGCTCCTCAAAAAAAACCATGTTGGTCCAAAGCCAACACATTCCACATGGAATGTTTTGTCCATCATCTCATTCCTTGTCAGTTCTTCCAACAGGCAGAAGCCAGATTACCAAAGGAGTGACCTCACTTCCTGCTGAGTTTGTTAAAACAACAATCCTGAGGTATAGCAGGATTTAAATACAGCTATAAATAAATAAGTGATTTGCTCCTGGCTTTAATCTTGAGCTGAGTCTGATCTCCTATCTCTTTGCAAGTCTGCCACTACCAGAACATCACTCAACCTCACCCTGCTGAAACTATTACCCCTGCTTTTGTAACCACTGAATGTGACTATTCCAATGCTCTTGCTGACCTACATCAGCTCCCAGCCTGGAAAACCCTCCGTTTTAAAATGCTCTTCCATCTGCTCAAAACCCCCCGGGCTCAGCCCTCCTGTAGACCTATCCCCCTCACTGTGCCATCACTGCACTTTCCCCCAAATCTGATCCATTAACTGTTCTTCGTTACTGGCACTCCACCATTGCTGGCTGTGCCTTTCTCTGCCTGAGTACCAAGGTCTCCCTGAATAAACCACTTGCTCCTCTCCCCTCTTTCTAGCTGCTGCGGAGGAACCGACTCTTGGCCAACCTTTTTGTTCATCTGTGCTCATATGTGGCGTGGTGTCAATGAACAGTCAGATAAAGGGATGGTCCTGTGAAACATCGGGATATTTCACTACATTAAAGACATCATATAAACGCCAGCTGCTCTGCTAATTACTAATGAAAAAGATTTTGCGTTTTCCTTAAACACGGTCTCAACTTTAACAGATCTTTGATGTCGAGCTCTACAGTATGGTTTTTTAAAAAGTGTGAAATAATACAATTCCAGCCAGAGCCTAGTGCAGTACATTGTTAGCTGATTGCGGAGAAACTGCTTGGGTTTGGTGTGGATTGTTATTTATTATGAACTCTTGGTCACAATGCCAATACTCCTCACGACGTCATCCGGTTAATGAATGCAGAGGGCCTGCCTGTGAAAGAGATAAAACAGAGGCTCTCCAAGCTCTGCCAAGATTTCAGATCAGAGCAGAGGCCAAAGACTAACGTCATGCAGCAATAATGTCCGAGTAAAGCTGGGAGAATGTGTGATACTGCAGCAGGAGTATCTTTAAGGCGATACAGTTTGCACATAGGGTACAATTCTGCTGAGTGGGCTTTTACACTGACAGCAGATCGAGTACCAATCAGCAGGGAGCACATCCCATTAACCACTTAGCCATTTGCTTCTGGAGACAGGTCTAACCTGGACACGCGGAGCCTGCTGGATTTCCTGAAGCTCTTTGTTCTGTCTAGACAGCTGCACTTTGGCCTTATTTCTCCTGACAGAAACAATAAATGATTGTTTCTTTAAAATAAGATAACATGCTTTGCGGAAAATAAGATGTATCTTGTCCCCTGGATGGTCAGATCAGAGAGAAACTGCCTTTCTGAGAGAGGTCTTAGTTTTTGGATAAGGTCTAGCAGGTTTACAGCAGAGGTGAAGGGAAATGACTTCTCTCGTGAATTTGTGGAATTCACTCCCCCACTGAGTAAATGTAAGGAGGAGAGTTTTAATGAGCAATGGGTTGAAGGGCTCTGGAAACTGGACAACAAAATGACGTTGAGGTGGAGATGAGATCAGCCACAGTCGTATGAAATGGTGCAGCAGGCTTGAGGGGCTGAATGGCCTTCTGCTCCTAGCTCTTATGTTCTCCTGGTCTGGAGCCTCAGATATTGCAAATGACTTGAAAGATTATTGAAGAGTTGTGGTTCAGGAAGAGAGTTCATGAAAGGTCTTGGTGCAGTTAGCTGACACCAAAATACAAGATAGCCATTCAATGGTGTTACCATCACTGAGTGCCCCCTTTATCAATATCCTGGGGAATGCCATTGACCAGAAACTCAACAACACTCACCATATAAACATGGTGGCTAGGTCAGAGCCAAGCAAAACTGCAGCGAGTAATCCAACTCCTGACTTCCCAAAGCCTGTCAATCATCTGCATGGACACAGGCCCTTCGGCCCAACCCACTCATGCCAAACAACTTCCTAAGCTGAACTAGTCCCATTGGCCCATATCCATCTAAATGTTTCCTATCATGTACCTGTCCAAATATCTTTTAAATGTTGTAATTTTACCAGCCTCTGCCACTTCCTCTGGCAGCTCATTCAATACATGTACTACACTCTGTGTGAAAATGTTGCCCCTTAGGTCTCTTTTAAATCTTTCCCCTCTCACCTTAAACCTACACATCTAGTTTTGGACTCCCCTACCTTGGGGAAAAGACCTTGGCTGTTCAGATAATCTATGCCCCTCATGATTTTTATAAACTTCTCCAAGGCCACCCCTAGCCCTCCTACACTGCAGGGAAAAGAGTCCCAGTCTATTCAGCCCCTCCTATAACACAAACCCTCCAGTCTTGGTAAAATCCTTGTGAATCTTTTTTGAACTTATTCCAGTTTTATAACATCCTTATATTCTGTACTCCAAATGTGGCCTTCCCAGTGTCTTGTAAAACAGTAACATGATGTCCCAACTCCTGTACTAATGTAGGCAAGCATGCCAAATGCCTTCTTCACCACCCTGTCTCCCCGTGATGTCACTGTCAAGGAACTATGCATCTGCACTCCGTGGCCTCTCTGTTCGAGGACATACCCTACCATTAACTAAGTAAGGCCTATCCTTGTTCCTAGTTTGTATGTCCCAGAGGGAACAGCCAGGGATACTTGGAAATGAACATACTGGCCCTCTGTATTGGAGAGTGCAACATGATGCGTGTGTCACTCATCGGTTTCACTGGCTTTTCCCTGAAAGTTCTCAAAGCACAGCCATGAATCTGAAGTGCTGCTATTTACTGAGTCAACACTTCAGTTTCCTAGCTGCTAGTTCTCTGCCTCTCTTGTTGAAACCATACAGCACCTGTCCATGAGATTAGGGAATAAATTGGCACACCCTGAGGAGATGCATTTGTATGTATATCAACTCTCTCGTTACAACTTTCAGACAAACATGCTGACACCAAACGTTGTTGCCTCACAAATCCTGCTTCTTTGAAAAGAGAAGTTACAGCAGATGTAGACACATGGAATTAGGTAACTGCTTTGCAAACTTAAAAACTTAAATCCTATACGTGTTGCAACTTCCTCTTCATTCCAGTAAAGTGTGAGAAATTCATTTCATTTGTGACAAAATCCACCCATTTATGTCATCTCACCTCAGAGGAATCCTGCACCTGCTAGAATCTCTCACACTTAATAACTTAGCCGTCAAGTATTCTGGGTAATGCCCCATTAATGTTCTCTACAGTGCACCGTACACAGGTCTGTCTCTACATCATAAATAACTAGCACAGGCTTCGGAGAAACTGTGAGAAAGTATTTACAGTGGCAATATCAAGACTGCAAGGATCTGAATATAGAAAACATTGAGCAGGCACTTCACTTGAGAAGGCAAGACTCAAGGTTCTCAGTCATGAAGGGATTTGACAGGGTTGGCACAGGGATAGTAAATCCACTTATCAGGGAGTAGATGTGAATGAGAATTCAGGAGAAACATCTTTCCTTCCCCAAGGACGCACTCCCACAGGGAGTGGTCAAGGTGTGCACAGTGCCAACACATTTCAGGGAGAAGCTGTATAAATACCTGTGGGTGGGGGGAGGGAGACAGGAACTGGGGGGATCTGGTGATAGGGTGAGATAAGGAGGGGCTTGGAGGGGGTCTGTATGGAGGAGGAACACCAGCATAGAGCAGCAGAGTCTGATTACACTCGATACAGCTCCACACCAGCTGCCTGACAGAGACAGAGAGAGACACAGACAAAGTATTGAGGTTGCACAATATGATGCATGCATCAATGTCCCTGTCTGTGGGTGGACAGATAAAGGAGAGTACACCATTCCTCTTCACAGCTAAAAAATAATTGACCCTGTTTCAGCAAAATTAATTCTTCTCACTTCACCTTGTTACTTGGTTCTGAGCAATTTCTCCAATTTCTTTGTTTTTATAAACATTTCCTGACAAGATTGTATTATATAACCTGCAATTTTCATTGCAAGGCATCACTGCAGATTGCAGGAAGCGTTGTGTATTGATGCTATTTCTCAGCAGTCGGTATTGTTCTTGGAATTGAGAATTGCAGCTGATCTCAGATAGGTGTCAGTGTAATGCAGTTTAATCACAGGTTCCCCTCTGCTACAGGTGGTGACTGCCTCAGAGCCCTGCTTCAGTTTAATGGTGATATTTCCGGGAGGTTAAGAGCTGAAATGTCCTTGCCCCTGGCTGGAGAGTCTAGAATTTAGGATGGGCACAGCCTCTGGATAAAGGGTCAGCCATTTCAGGAAACATTTCTTCAATCACAATGTTGTGAGTCTTCAGAGGTCTCTATCATCGAGAACAACACATGCTCAGATTTCTCAAGGGCGAATAGGCACAGGGAGGAAATGGGGAAATGTGAGGACTGCAGATGCTGGAAATCAGAGTCTAGATCAGAGTGGTGTTGGAAAAGCACAGCAGGTCAGGCAGCATCCGAGGAGCAGGAAAATCGACATTGCGGGCCAAAGCCCTTCATCAGGAAGGGCTTGGAGGGGGTCTGTATGGAGGAGGAACACCAGCATAGAGCAGCAGAGTCTGATTAAACTCGATACAGCTCCACACCAGCTGCCTGACAGAGACAGAGAGAGACACAGACAAAGTATTGAGGTTGTACAACATGATGCGTGCACAAGGAGGAAATGCTAGACCAGTCAGGAATGCTCATATCGCAAGAATGAATTAATAAAAAGGCTCGCTGAGTGTATTTAACATAGAGGCATGGAAAATAGGAGCAGGAATAGGCCATTCAGCCCATTGAGCCTAATCCACCATTTAACACGACCATGGACGATTCTCTATTTCAAAGCCATGCTCCTGCTCTTTCCCCAAGCCCACAATGACTTTAACCTCCAGAAATAGAGTCATAGAGAAGTATAGCATTGAAACAGACCCTTCGGTCTAACCTGTCCATGCCGACCAGATATCCCAACCCAATCTAGTCCCCACCTGCCAGCACCCGGCCCATATCCCTCCAAACCCTTCCTATTCATATACCCATCCAAATGCCTCTTAAATGTGGTAATTGTACCAGCCTCCACCACATCCTCTGGCAGCTCATTCCATACACATACCACCCTCTGTGTGAAAATGTTGCCCCGAAGGTCTCTTTTATAGCTTTCCCCTCTCACCCTAAACCTATGCCCTCTAGTTCTGGACTCCCCGACCCCAGGGAAAAGACTTTGTCTATTTATCCTATCCAAGCCCCTCATAATTTTGTAAACCTCTATAAGGTCACCCCTCAGCCTTCAACGCTCCAGGGAAAAGAGCCCCAGTCTGTTCAGCCTCCCCCTATAGCTCAAATCCTCCAATCCTGGCAACATCCTTGTAAATCTTTTCTGAACTCTTTCAAGTTTCACAACATCCTTCCAATAGGAAGGAGACCAGAATTGCACACAATATTCCAACAGTGGCCTAACCAATGTTCTGCACAGCCACAACATGACCTCCCAACTCCTGTACTCAGTACTCTGACCAATAAAGGGCCAATAAATTTATTTCTTTCTTAAATATATTCAGTGACTCAGCCACCACCTCCCCAGCCTTCAGGGTGAGAGAATTCCACAGGTCCACCATCCTCTCCCTTCAATCTCAGTCTGCAACAGCTGAGCTAAGAACCTGACCTTCTGTCCATGACCAACCAAATCCTCACCCCACCCCACCCCTACAGAAACATCATCCTGTATCCAGTCCATCCTGCTGTGTCAACATTGAGATCAATAGATGTTCAAGACACAGTGTGACTCGAGGGATAGGGAACAGGTTGTGGTAGAGTCAATAATGTAGGTCAGCTTGAATCTTGTTGAATGACAGAACAGATCCAAGGGGCTGAATAGCCTCCTCTTGCTCCCATTGTGTTCCTACAATCCCCAAGGTGGTGATTATGTTTTTACAAATTCATTTGTGTGAAATGAGCTTTGCTGGCTGGGCCCAGTGTCTATTGCCCGTCCCTAGTTGCTCCTTGAGAAGGTGCAGTCCATTGGAAGACACTCTTAGCGAGGGGGGGGGGTTGGAATTCCAAGTTTTTGATGCAGCGTTACTGAAGGAATGACAATTAATTTCCAAGTCAGGATGGTGAGTGGCTTGGAGAGGAACTTGCAGGTGGTGGTGTTTCCATGTACCTGATGTCCTTTTCTTCCAGATGGAAGTGGTTGTGGATTTGGAAGGTGCTGTCTGAGGATCTTTGGTGAATTTCTGCAGTGCATCTTGTAGATAGTACACACTGCTGCTACTGAGCGTCAGTGGCGGAGGGAGTGGATGTTTGTGGATGTGGTGCCAATCAAGTGGGGGCTGCTTTGTCCTAGATGGTGTCAAGTTTCTTGAGTGTTGTTGGAGCTGCCCACATCCAGGCAAGTGGGGAGTATTCCATCACACTCCTGACTTGTGCCTTGTAGCTGGTGGACAGGCTTTGGGGAGTCAGGAGGGGAGTTACTCACTGCAGGATTCCCAGCCTCTGACCTGCTCTTGTAGGCACTGTGTTTATGTGGTGAGTCCAGTTGAGTTTCTGGGCAATGGTAACTCCCAGGATGTTGATAGTGGGTGTTTCAGTGATGGCAACACCATTGTGTTGGTGTTAAGAGCCAGTGGTTAGTTTGTCTCTTATTGGTGACGGTCATAACCCGACATTTGTGTGGCGTGAATGTTACTTGCCACTTGACAGTCCAAGCCTGGATATTGTCCAGATCTTGTTGCATTTGAACACAGACTGTTTCCGTGTCCAGAGTGTGGTGCAGGAAAGGCACAGCAGGTCAGGCAGCATCCGAGTAACAGGAGAATCAACGTTTAGGGCATAAGCCCTTCATCAGGAATGAGGCTGGTGGGCTGGGGCTGACAGATAAATGGGAGGGGGGGTGGGGTTGGGGAAAGGTAGCTGGGAATTCGATAGGTGGATGAAGGTGAAGGAGAAGGTGACAGGTCAGGGGTGTCTTCAGTGTCTGGGGAGTTGCTGAACATTGTGCAATCAGCAGTGAACATCCCCACTTCTGACCTTATGATGGTGGGAAGGTCATTGATGAAGCAGCTGGAGATGGTTGAGCCCTGAGGGACTCCCACAGAGATGTCCTGGACTGACCTCCATCAACCACATCCATCTTCCAATGTGCCAAGTATGATTCTATCCAGCGGAGAGTTTGTCCCCTAATACCCAAATGATTCCAGTTTTGCTAAGGCTCCTTGATGCCACACTCAATTGAATGTGACCTCAATGTCAAGGGCTGTCTCTCTCCCCTCCCCTCTGGAATTCAGCTCTTTTGTCCATGTTTGACCAAAGGCTGTAATGAGGTCAGGAGCGGAGTGACCCTGGCGGAAGCCAAACTGAGCAGGTTATTGCTGAGTAGGTGCTGTTTGATAGCACTGTTACTGACACCTTCCATCACTTTACTGAGGATGGAGGCGGGAATTGGCTGGGTTGGATTTTTCCTGCTTTTTACATACAGTACATACGTGGGCAATTTTCCACATTGTCAGGTGGATGCCAGTGTTGTGACTGGACTGGAACAGCTTGGCTCGGGGAGCAGAATGTTCTGGAGCACAGCATTATTGTCAGAGTAGGCGTCAGGGCCCATAGCCTTTGCAGTATCCAGTGCCTTGAGCTGTTTCTTGATATCACGTGTGGTGCTGAGTGGGTACTACCTTGTCTTGAAAAATAGCGTCCTGTCTTAAAGGCTTTGCTTTCCTGTTCAATCAGTCACGTGGTCTACTCTTGCTCTGATTATTTCTGTGTGATTTGGATTTTCCCTACTTTCACAAACAAATTGGATAAAAACTATAAGGACTTTTAAAAATACACAATCGTCTTATGCAGACAATATGGTGAGTCTGACTAACTGCTGATGGGCTGAACTATAGAACTGGCATGGACACAATGGGCCAAATGGCCTCTTTTGCACTTGATCAGTTTATGAAATAACTTGAGCTCCAGGGAGGAGGTAGGTACCTGAGTAAACTGAGAGTCGACATTTTGAGCATTAGCTCTTCATCAGGAACGTTGATGAAGAGCTTATACCCAAAATGTCAATGTTCCTGCTCCTCGGATACTCCCTGACCTGCTGTCCTTTTCCAGCACCACACTTTTCAGGTCTGTTTCTATCCTGTATGACGCTGAACATTGTGCAATCAACAGTGAACACCCCCACATCAATCCTGATGAGGGGCTTATCGAGTCTCCTGCTCCCAGATACTGTCTGACCAGCTGCGCTTTTCCAGCACCACACATTTTGTCTCTGATCTCCAGCATCTGCAGTCCTCACTTTCTCCTCTCTGAGTAAACCCACAACTCTGTTACCTCGTGGCTCTGTGCAGGATGCTTTCCGGCTGTGAAAGGAGCTGAACCTCTGTTTGTCACAGTGCTCTCACCGAACCGTCCACTTCGTCACATCTCAGCCACTCCCACACTGCACTGTCCATCTCTCCCTTCTCATTTTTCAAATATCGATCCACTCCCTTTTAAAAGCTGTTACTGTGGAACCTGTGTGTCACAGTCTATTTCCCATCCCAACTACTCTGTAGAAACAATAGAAATCCTTTCACTCTGACTGAGAGGATTGCAAATTTATGCCCAGGGCTGACCACAACACCCTGGATTTGTACGGGACCTTTAGCATCGTACCACGTACTCCATCAGAATTAGGGCAGTCAGAGGTAAGAGGGTGGGTGAGAACAGGCCTGGCCAAAGGGACAGCTCTTAAAGGATGGTTTAAAGGAGGGGAAAGTGTAAGAGAGAGATGTCTTGGGAGGGCATTCCAACACTCATGATCCAACAGCTGACGGGGTCTGGGATGATCTATTGCTCCATATCACCAAAGGAACTCTTCTGTTCTGAACCCCAATCCCCTCCTCATTGTATTGGAATATTTAAGCAAGGTTGATTCGTACTACAGCTGCCCACTCTATCAAGATCAAGCAATCAGGACCTTTACAGTAACCTCGGATGGTGCAGGAATTGAACCTGGGCTGTTAACATCACTATGCATCACAAATCAGCTGTCCAACCAACTAAGCTGACCTGTTCTGAGGAGGGGTCACTCTGATTTCTCTCCACAGATGCTGTCAGACCTGCTGAGCTTTTCCAGCAATTCCTGTTTGCGTTTCTGGGCTAACCAAAGCCCCTCCTTAGGTTGGAATGTGCAGGTAAGGGGGCCATTGGTTTTGGGTAGGATGTTCTTCAGAGGGTTGGTGCAGACTCAATGGGCTGAACGGCCTCTATCTACACTGTAGGGATTCTATAATGAACCTGATACAATTTTTACAATAATAACTTTGTATTCAGCATGACTATGAACTGTTTCCAACTCCAGGTTTTAGTAAATTCCACCAGCTACATATGCCAACCCTCCCATACTGTCAGAGTAGGCCATTCGGCCCCTCAGGATTGCTACAGTATTCAATAAGATCAAAACTCATTGGATTGAACTCCACTCTCTGTGTGAAAAGGCTGATTGAGCTCAGTCCTGACTAAGTTCAGCTGTGGATTCACAGCTCTCCCGGGCACCTATAACTACAGATCATTGTTTCATTAACTGGTCAATTTTTCACACCTGCCTCTCCATTTATTTAAGAATAAAAGATCCAGAGGCAGAATGAATGGCAACTTTAAATAAAAAGGAATTGATCGAAGACGTGAAAGGAATATAATTTCAGAAGTAGGAAGGAAGACAGCGGGGGAGTGGGACTAATTGGATAGCCCTTACAAAGCACTGCATGGGAATAATGGGCCGAGTGGCCTCCTTCTCTAGTATCATTCCATGATTATGTGGAGGACTTGCCTCTTGGTCTTGCAAATGTAATTTATTTCAGTTTACAGTGTGCTCCATGAATTCTATGCATTTTAAATCTTTCAACGATCTGCTACTGCTTCTCCATGTTAAAGCATCGTAGATTCATCACTCCCTGAATCAGTACATTTCATAATAACTATTCCTTCTGTTCCAAGTTACTCACATAAACCAACAACAAACATTACAAATAGCAGGCGGGCTCATCCCCCAGGAACACAATGCAGCCTCTCTCTCGGGATGACAGCAAAGCCGGAGCTGGCTGGGGCCTTTGTCCAAAGAATTCAATCTCATCAAATCCAGAGACTGCCTTGGAACACCATCCACCCCAGGAGGTCTCACAGGAACATAGATCTCTCACACACATGGACTCACGCACACATACACACACTGATACAGGTATACACACAACCACACACACACACACACCGATACAGGTACACACACACACACACACACATATATACAACAATACAGGTACACCGACACACAGACACACAAACTGATACAAGTGTATACACACACACACATACAAACATAGATACAAGTGTACACACAAACACATAGATACACACACCGATACAGGTATGCACAGACACCGATACAGGTATATACACACACACAGATATACACACACACAGATTCAAGTATACACACACACACACCGATACGGGTATACACACACCAATAGAGGTATATACACGCACAAATACACACACCAATACAGGTATACACACACACAAATACACACACCAATACAGGTATACACACACACAGATACACACACCAATACTGGTATATACACACACATAGATGCATACATTGATCCAGGTAAAGACACACACACACACACAGATATATCGATACAGATATACACACACATACAAATACACACACCAATACAGGTATACACACACAGATACACACACAGATGTATGGCAGCTGGTAGTAATTCAACTCTTACAATTTGGAAATGGAAAAC
The DNA here is from genome assembly GCF_047496795.1 of Chiloscyllium punctatum. Taxonomy (NCBI): domain Eukaryota; kingdom Metazoa; phylum Chordata; class Chondrichthyes; order Orectolobiformes; family Hemiscylliidae; genus Chiloscyllium; species Chiloscyllium punctatum. The sequence continues at coordinate 131,514,022 of NC_092745.1, forward strand.
TGGTCTCAGTGATGGTGACCATGAAACCACCATCAATTGTTGTTTGTGGTTCCCTAAAGTTCTGTAAGAAAGGAAATCTGCTGCCCTTACTAGATCTGGGCCTACATGAGAATTGGGAGTGTGGTGCTGGAAAAGCACAGCTGGTCAGGCAGCATCCGAGGAGCAGGAGAATCGACAGTTCGGGCATTACCCCTTCATCAGGAGCTTCCTGATGAAAAGCTTATGTGCAAAACACCAGTTCCTGCTCCTCGGATGCTACCTGACTGGCTGTGCTTTTCCAGCACCCTGTTCTTTACTTTAATCTCCAGCAACTGCAGCCCTCACTTTCTCCAGGGCCTACCTACATGAGTTCAGACACACAACAATGTGATTGTCTCTTAACTACCCTGTGAGTCACTGAGTGCAAGCAATGCAGAAGCACGAGGAAATCACTGGAATTTCCCTCCTTACCTTTCTCTTCCTTTAATATACTCCTTAAAACCTATGTTTTTGAGCATGTTCGATCATCTGACATTATACGGCTGGGATTCAAATTCAATTTACTAATGGCCCTGTGAAAAGCCATGGGACATGATGCTAAAGACACTACACAAATGCAAGTGTTTGTTATAGAGGCATAGGGTCATACAGCACAGAAACAGATCCTTCCGTCCAACTCGTCCATGCTGACCAAGTTTCACAAACTAAATTATTCCCATTTGCTTGTATTTGCCCATATCACTATGAACCTTTCCTATTCACATATCTGTCCAGATGTCTTTTAAATGGTGTAATTGTACCTGCATCTACCACTTCTTTTGGCTGTTCATTCCATACACGTACCACCTTCTGTGTGAAGAGGTTGCCCCTCAGGTCACTTTTAAGTCTTTCTCCTCTCACCTTAATCCTGTGCTCCCTAGTTTTGAATTCCCCCACTTTGGGGAAAAGACCTTGGTTATTCACCTTACCCATGCCCCTCATGAACTTATAAACCTCTATCAGGTCACCCCTCAGCCTCCTCTGCTCCTAGCTCCCAGTGGAACCACGCCCATACTGTCCAACCCTTCCTCATTCCCGGAGCAATCCACCACGTGAATACGAGTGCCTGGCTTTATTTTGGTCTGGGGTTATTTTGGCAGGAAACAATTGGGCAGAAAGGTGAGATCTACCAACTGGAGGTAAATGGAGGGTGGGGGAGGGAAGCAGACATGGAGTATCGCAGAACATGGCTTTGAAAGCTTCTTCATGCAGCTCTCTTTCCACAGTTCAGACACACGATAGCAATCGGGCTCCAGCGCCCAAATCTAATCTTCCCTTCAAAGCGGGCCAATCACTCAACTCATCCGGGCACCAGAGACATGGCCACAGAAGCAACATTGGCCTCTTGGCCTCCTGCCAGACCCAGGATTGCATCAACCACCTCCTCCGTCACCCTTCCCTCATTCTCGCCGTGAGGACAACTTGCTTCCCACTGACCCGGTGGCCCACAAATCTGAAGACACATGTTTACTAGAACAGCCAAAAGATTTGTGAAAGCTCCAATCTCTCTCAGCAGCTCATATTAATTACCCAGTAACAACAGATGAGAGCTCAGTGTGAGGCCGCATTTGGCTGACATGCAGAGGAGCTGCTTTCCTGTCTTTTGCCTAATATGGAGACAAGCTAACACGATCCCTCGGCTGCACTTCACAACATATTCCCCGTCACTGCTGTAAGTCTCATTAAGCTAGTGCTCCAAGTCTGGCTGGCTGGACATAAATCTCAATGAAAAGTTAATGCCATTGCACAACTTAAAGCAAAAAATGACCTCAGTTCCATGTATCTGGAACATAGAACAGTGCAGTACAGGCCCCTTGGCCTGTATATGCTTGACTCTTGTGTTTTAAGGCAGAGAGCTGTGTGTACAGCACTGAGGGAATATGAGCAGACAAGCCCAGACTGAAATAAAACATGGTGGATTGATCTGGGAATGAGGAAGGGTTGGACAGACAGGGCGTGTTCCCGCTAGGGTTTTGGTGATTGGCTGAAGTGTGTCAGATCCTGAATACTCTTGACCAGGTTTTTTTTCTTTATTCATTTATTAGGCAAAAGTGAGGACCGCAGATGCTGGAAATCAGAGTCTAGATCAGAGCGGTGCTGGAAAAGCACAGCAGGTCAGGCAGCATCCGAGGAGCAGGAAAATCGACGTTTCGGGCAAAAGCCCTTCATCAGGAATGAAGGCAGGGAGCCTCCGGGTGGAGAGATAAATGGGTGAGGGGTGGGGCTGGGGAGAAGGTAGCAAAGATATGATAGGTGACTGGGGGTGGTAATGGAGGTGATAGGTCGGAGAGAAGGGTGGAAAATGTGTTGCTGGAAAAGCGCAGCAGGAGGAGCCGAATAGCCTCCTTCCGGTTATTGTGTTGTTCTTCTTGTAAAATAGATGGGCTATCAGGCTTACATACATCGATGAACAAAATAGGAGCAGACCATTCAGCCCCTCAACTCTGCTGTACATTCAATAAGATCGTGGCTGATCTGTTTGTGTTTCAAGTTCCGCATTCCCTGATAATCTTTGACCCCCCCCCCACTTAACTTCTGTCTTAGCCAGTTCACTGCCACTATCTTGTGACTCAGTCGCATGACCCTCTGAGAGAAAAAAGTTCTCCTGACCTCTGACCCAAAAGCAGGACCCCTCATGTTAAAACTGTACCCTCCCGTCCCCGAAATGTCGATTCTCCTGCTCCTTGGATGCTGCCTGACCTGCTGCGCTTTTCCAGCAACACATTTTTCAGCTCTGATCTCCAGCATCTGCAGTCCTCACTTCCTCCGGAGAGGAGGGTGGAGCAGATAGGTGGGAAGGAAGACTGGCAGGTAGGACAAGTCATCGATTTTCCTGCTCCTCGGATGCTGCCTGACTTGCTGTGCTTTTCTAGCACCACTGTGATCTAGGCCAGCATTTATTGCCCATCCCTAATTGCCCAGGGGGCAGTTAAGAGTCAACCCCATTGCTGTGGGTCTGGAGTCTCATGTAGGCCAGACCAGGTAAGGATGGCTGTTTCCTTCCCTGAAGGACATTAGTGACCCAGATGAGATTTTCTGACAATGGATAGTGGATTCAGAGACTCTTAATTCCAGATATTTATTGAATTCAAATTTCTCCATCTGCTGTGGGAGGATTTGAAACCAGTCCCTAGCACATTATCTGGCTCTCTGGATTAATAGTCCAGCATTAATACCACTCGAGTCCTCGCCTCTCTAGGTGGGTGTGGTAAGAATGGTTCCTCGTGTGGATCAGTGCAGAACTGGGGCCAGGAGGGTACAGTTTTAACATGAGGGGTCCTGCTTTTGGGTCAGAGGTCAGGAGAACTTTTTTCTCTCAGAGGGTCATGCGACTGTCTCACAAGATAGTGGCGGTGAACTGGCTAAGACAGAAGTTAAGTGGGGGGGGGTCAAAGGTTATCAGGGAATGCGGAACTTGAAACACAAACAGATCAGCCATGATCTTACTGAATGTACAGCAGAGTTGAGGGGCTGAATGGTCTGCTCCTATTTTGTTTGTTGATGTATGTAAACCTGATAGCCCATCTATTTTACAAGAAGAATAACACAATAACCGGAAGGAGGCCATTCAGCCCCTCCAGCCTGCCCTGCTCCTTGGGAAGATCATGCCTTGTCTGATTATAGCCTGAATTCCACTTCCGTCCTGTTGTCGGGAGCCTGCACTCCTCTGTCTGACCCAGCTGTGATAATCCAGGCGACACTGCCCACAGGGAAACAAAGGTCCACAGGCTAACAACTCGCTGTGATAAAAACATCCCCCTCCTCAGCTCCAATTAAACGGGGAAAAGGACAGTGCAGTATCTGATAATCACAAGTGCTACTTGCAACTGGAGCATGTGACCCTGTTTTACGATATGATTGGATAATACAGTCCTGTGAATTAACCTGGAATATGAACTATGTGAACACTGCTGGCTAGACACAGTGGGAGGCAATAGCCGAGTGGTACTATCACGAGACAATTAATCCAGAGATCTGGGTAAGATTCAGGGGATCCCAAATTCAAATCCCACTATCTTGGAATCTGAATTCAATAAAAATCTGGGATTAAGAGTTTAATGATGACCAGGAAGCCATTGTCAGGGGAAATACCCATCTGGGTCACTAATGTCCTTTAGGGAAGGAAATCTACCGTCCTGACCTGGTCTGACGCACACATGACTCCAGACCTGCAGTGATGGGGGTGACTCTCAAATTAGGGATGGGCTATAAATATTGGCCTGGCCAGTCATGTCCATGTCCCATGAATGAGTTAAAAGAAAAGGGTGAGTTAGTGTATGTTACTTGTAGAAATAGTTAACACCATTGTTTTAAAGTTTGAGCTGCATACACCTCCCATGTATATGCATGAATAAATGTTTCAACAGAGAAACCTGACTCGTGTCTGGTCTGAAAGAGGGATTAAGGGGTTAAATCACCCTTTCACCTACCTTAAACTGGACTCCTTTATTTTGAAACAATGCCACTGTTGTAGTCTCCTTCCTCCACGAGGGGGAGATATCCTTTCAGCATCAACCTGCCAAGTTCCCTCAGAATGTTTTAAGATCACTTCTCATTTCTCTAAACCCCAAAACTGGCACAACTTTTCCTCATAAGGACACACTCCCTCACCTCAGCAATCAGTCATATTCTAGAACCTTCTGTGGACAGGACCTCGTGCAGGTGTCGGTGAACACCGTAATGTTGACCCATAGATCAGAGAGAACACTGCTCTTTTGTTAAAGTATGTCCATGAGATATCTCACATTCACATCAGGGAGTAACCAGGGCCTCAGTAAAATGGCTCATTGAAAAGGCAGCACCCCAGCCCTCTGTCAGTCCGGCAATGTCAGCCTCGAGTTTAATCTCAGGGTCCTGGAGTGGGGTTTGAACTCACCTCAATCAAAAGTATAAAGGGAAGGCAGAGGTGGTGCAGTGGGAATTGCACTGGACCAAGATTCCGGGCCAACACAGAAATTGCCGGAAAAGCTCAGCAAGTCTGGCAGCATCCATGTTGAGAAATCAGAGTTAACGTTTCAAATTAAGTGACACTTCCTCAGATCAGTTCTCAGGAAGGGCCACTTGATCCAAAATGTTACCTCAGATTTCTCAACACAGATGCTGCCAGACCTGCTGAGCTTTTCCAGCAGTTTCTGTTTCTGATTTCCAGCATCCGCAGTTCTTTTGGGTTTTTTGTCTAACACTCTGGGTTGAAATCCCAACCTGGCAGACTATGGTGTTTATTGATTTCAAGTATTTTGATTAAAAAGCAAGCCTGGCGGTGACCTGTTAACTATTGGTGTTAAAAAGCATCTGATTCATCAACATCCTTCAGGAAAGGAAACCGCGGTCCTCACCTGGTCACCTGCCATTAGTCCCGTTGTCTCAGCAGGTCTGGCAGCATCTGTAAGGGGAGAAAAGAGCTGACGTTTCGAGTCTAACTGACCCTTTGTCACAGCTTTGACAAAGGGTCAGTTAGACTCGAAATGTCAGCTCTTTTCTCTCCTTACAGATGCTGCCAGACCTGCTGAGATTTTCCAGCATTTTCTCTTTTGGTTTCAGATTCCAGCATCCGCAGTAAATTGCTTTTATTTTAGTCCCGTTGTCTTGTTATACTAAAAACATTCAAATTTCACCATTGGTCATGGTGAGACCCCAGAACATTAAAACAAAAATAAAATCCTGTGTATTCTGGAGATTGGAAATAAAAGTGGAGAATGCTGGAGAAACTCAGTAGGTTTGGCAGCAAGGCAGGAGCGAGAAACACAGTTAACGTTCCAAGTTTGATGTGAACCTTCTTCCGAACATTCCAGAAAATCAGTCCGGCCTGTTGGATTCCTCGATTAGTCACACTACTACAACAGTACCAGCTCCCCTAACATACCTGGGTACACACACACAGCACAGATTTACACAATGGCACACTGAAACACACTCAACCACTGACATAGATACAAATACACGTACCTATATGGATTTTCAATATTTACTACTTCATATGATAGACCGTTTTTAAATTGGAAAGTATTTATCTAATGAACAGTGCCTGCTAATATTACCTCAAACAAAACAGCTTTCACATTCATAATATGCGAGTTTAAAATTGCTGCCAAATAATCATGAAAATAACACTGAATACCTGTCTTAATTCTTGAAGACTAGTTTGAATGTTTCAGATGAGGTGTTAAATTGAATCCCCATCTGATTCTCAAATGGTACAATTTCCAAGATAAGGCTTAGGCCAATATTTAACCCACAATCAAGGGCAATAACAGATTATCTGGGAATTCCCACATAATTATCATAAGTGTGCTGCACTGTCAGAGGGTTAATGCTGAGGGAGTGCTGCACTGTCAGAGGGTTAATGCTGAGGGAGTGACGCATTGTCAGAGGGGCAGTACTGAGGGAGTGCCGCGCTGTCGGAGGATCAGTGCTGAGGGAGTGCCACACTGTCGGAGGGTCAGTACTGAGGAAGTACCGCACTGTCAGAGGGTCAGTGGTGAGGGAGTGTTGCACTGTCAGAGGGTCAGTGCTGAGGGAGTGCCACGCTGTCGGAGGATCAGTGCTGAGGGAGTGCCACACTGTCGGTGGATCCGTACTGAGGGAGTGCCACACTGTCTGAGGGGCAGTACTGAGGGAATGTGTCACTGTAACAGGGTCAGTACTGAGGGAGTGCTGCATTGTTGGAGGGTCAGTACTGAGGGAGTACCACACTGGTGGAGGGTCAGTCTTATATTTTTTCAGGAGCACTCAAGCTCTGCTTTACCAAGGAATTATTTCAGAACAAGGGAATGCAATTTCTAAAACTCAAATGAGGCCGTTCAGGGATGATTCTTCACTCAAGAAGATATAGAACTCAAAAAGCTGGTGAAAGTGGTGGGCAAATGTAAATTTAAAACCTGAGCTTGTCAGATTTTTTGAGATAAAGACATTAAAAGGTGGCCCTGTGAAGGTCAGCCAGAAATCAGCCCTGATCTAACTGAATTGTAGTACAGACTCAAAGGGTTGAATGGCCTCCAACTGATCCTTCAATGCCGGATATTTCCTGATTGTCTCTGCATTTTCAGTGATTTATTTTCCTCCGGGTTTTATGTTATTAGGATATTAAAGCTTCCGCTAGCATTCAAGCAGATTGATCGTTGTGTTGTTTTGAGGTTTGCTGATGTATTACGTTGCTGAGTACTTTCTGACTGGTTCCGACTGGGAATTCACTGTGAGACTGTGCTTCCCATTTTCCAGACTGCGAACCAATGTGAGACAAATGGACGAGTGGGAGCGGGTGGGTATGGGGGTGGGGGGTATTTACACAGGGGTTTAGAGGTGGGGTATTTACTCAGGGGTATGGAGGTGGGGTATTTACTCAGGGGTATGGAGGTGGGGGGTATTTACACAGGGGTATGGAGGTGGGGGGTATTTACACAGGGTTTTGGAGGTGGGGGGTATTTACACAGGGTTTTGGAGGTGGGGGGTATTTACTCAGGGGAATAGAGGTAGGGGGTATTTACTCAGGGTTATGGAGGTGAGGGGTGTTTACACAGGGGTTTGGAGGTGGGGGGTATTTACTCAGGGGAATAGAGGTAGGGGGTATTTACTCAGAGATTTGGAAGTAGGGGGTATTTACTCAGGGGTATGGAGGTGGGGGTATTTACTCAGGGGTTTGGAGGTAGGGGGTAATTACTCAGGGGTATGGAGGTGGGGTGATTTTACTCAGGGGTTTGGAGGTAGAGGGTATTTACTCGGGGGTTTAGAGGTGGGGGTATTTACTCAGGGGTATGGAGGTGGGGGATATTTACTCAGGGGTATGTAGGTGGGGAGAATTACTCAGGGTTTGGAGGTGTGGTTATTTACTCAGGGGTATGGAAGTGAGGGGTATATACTCAGGGGTATGGAGGTGGGGGGATTTTACTCAGGGGTATGGAGGTAGTGGGTATTTACTCAGGGGTTTGGAGGTAGGGGGTATTTACTCAGAGGTTTGGAGGTAGGGGGTATTTACTCAGAGGTTTGGAGGTAGGGGGTATTTACTCAGGTGTATGGTGGGAGGGGGGATTTACTCAGGGGAATGGAAGAAGGAGGGTATTTACTCAGGGGTATGGAGGTGGGGGGTATTTACTCAGGGGTTTGGAGGTGGGGGGTATTTACTCAGGGGTTTGGAGGTGGGGGGTGTTTACTCAGGGGTATGGAGGTAGGGGGTATTTACTCGGGGGTTTGGAGGTAGGGGGTACTTACTCAGGGGTTTGGAGGTAGGGGGTGTTTACTCGGGTATGGAGGTAGGGGGTATTTACTCGGGGGTTTGGAGGTAGGGGGTATTTACTCGGGGGTATGGAGTTGTGGATATTTACTCGGGGGATGGAGGTAGGTGGGTATTTGCTCCGGGGTAGGGAGGAAGGGGAATATTTACTCAGACCCTCAGTCCCATCATCACTGCCACACTTCGGGGAGTGGTGCAACATGTTCTCAGAGTGAGCCTGGGTCAGATGGTCAGTGAACACTCCAAGGAGCAGCAGCAGCTCGGAGCTAACAGATTACTGTTTGCACAATGTCCTCAACCAGCACAGTCTGTATAAGAGAGCAGCTCTCACCTGATTAGTTAGTGAGCAAAACCCACTCCCCAGTCAATTGAATCCTCAACCAGACAAAACAATGCTGTGCTTTTCCAGCACCACATTTTTCAGCTCTGATCTCCAGCATCTGCAGTCCTCACTTTCTCATGGGAAACACCAGCACTGATGAATTCACTTCCATTTAAAATTCCCAGTCTGATTTATTCACACTTTGGGATGTGGCCATTCGGCCCTTCAAGCCTGCTGCACCATTCAATATGATCCTGGCTGATCATCCAGCTCAATTCCCTGTTCCTGCTTTCTCCCCCATACCCTCTAATCCCTTTAGTTATAAGAACTAGATCTATTTCCTTCTTGGAAGCATTCATTTTCCCTCAACCACTTTCTGTGGCAGAGAATACCCCAGGCTCCCCATTCTCTGGGCAAAGACATTTCTCCTCATCTCAGCCTTAAATGGCCTTACCCCACATCCTTACACTGTGACCCCCTGGTTCTGGGCTCCCAGGTTATCAGGAACATCCTTCCTGTGTTTAGCAGGCCAGAACGGGTAAGGACAGCAGATTTCCTGTCCTAAAGGAGATTAGTGAGCCAGACGGGGTTTATTACAATGGTTCCATGGTCACCATGAGATCAACTCTTTATCGCATTCAAATGTCACCACCTGCCAAAGTGAGATTGGAATGTTCAACCTGAGAAGAATATCAGAGATCCTTTCTAATCCCCTGCTCAGAGATGTTATTACACACCTCGGGAGGAGGTGGAAGCCTGGGGCTCGAGATCAGTAACTGAGTAACATGACCGCTCTTCCTGTTAACCAAGTCAGCTGATATTAGAGTTGGAAACTTGTGAGATGTCAGACACAGGAATCCACAGGCACAGCTGGAGTGTTTAACACGAGTGAGGAAAATCCCAAACACAGCCCAGCAAGGGATTATTGCACCATAGATATCCCACTCTGTTCCTGACAAACCATTCCTCTGGTCAGGGTCTACTCCTGCCTAATAATTGCAATGGTTACAGCAGTGACGGAGAGCAGTCTGCCCATTGTGCCTGTGTTGACTGTCAGCAAGAGCAGGTTGGATTTTTTAGGACTATGTGCCTGGATAAAGCTTCAGCTATAAGCCTGCATTCTATGGTATGGACTGCACACAGCGATGTAAAACTGGGAGATGTTTTCACTCCTATCTCCAAAGGACAATCAGCCTGCCCAGTGTAATGACTGCTGACAGTCCCTGCTGGGGCTGTTTCTATCATGTGGTTACCTGATACTACACAGATCCAGTTCACCAGTCACCACTGCAGCTCATTCATCAACAACTTTGCAATTTCAAAAACATTTTCCTCACATTTAAATCTTGTCCCTTCCTATCTCTGAAAACTCTTCCACTGCTACAAGTTCTATACCTCCCCTTGACATTCAGTGGTGTTACCATCATTAAATCCCCCACTATCAATATCCTGGGGGTTACCATTGAGCAGGATCTCAACTGAACTCATCCCATAGTGGCACAAGAGCAGGTCAGAGGCTGGGAATCCTGCAGTGAGTAACTCACCTCCCGACTCCCCAAAGCCTGTCCACCATCTACAAGGGACAGGTCAGGAGTGCGATGGAATACTCCCCACTTGCCTGGATGGGGGCAGCTCCAACAACACTCGAGAAGCTTGACCCAATTCAGGACAGCACAGCACAATTGATTAGCACCCCACCCCACCATCGGCAAAGTTTCTTCCCTCCACCACTGACACACAGTGACAGCAAGGTGTACTGCAGTAAATTTGCAAGGGTCCTCCACTGAGCCAATGACCTCCATCCCTTAGAAAGACAAAGGCAGCAGGTACATGGGAACACCAGACCCTGCAAGTTCCCCTTCAAGCCACTCATAATCCTGACTTGGAAATATATCACCGTTCCTTCAGTGTTGCTGGGTCAGAATCCTGGAAATCCCTCCAGGAATTCCAAATTTCTATTCCACATGGTTTCACAGATCAATAATCCATCAAAGAGTATTTACATGAACTTCAGCAGTTACATGGTTAAAACTGTGCCTTTTGTTTGAACGCTGATGTTGAAAGTTTGGTGGAAAATAGACGTCTGGGACGATCTGACTGAAACAATGAACCCATTCATACATTCAGTTTTTGCAAAGTCATCACAGGTCAGGAAAGCTCATTGTCACTGAAGACTGCTCTGTCTGCAGAATGAGCAGCTTTAAATAATTCTGCTCCCAGCATCCGATATAAGGAAGGGTCACTGTAATTTTAGACGCTGGCAGCATTTTTGCTGTTTGCAAATTTACCATGGCAACACAAGCTCCAAAACACAAGCGCTTTTTTTAAAACTGAGGCACACATTATTTTGCTGGGAACATTCCATAGCAAGACCCATGTTAAGACTTTTTCTTTCATTCTTCGGCCAAGCCCTTTGTCTGACAAATTGCAGAGAGTGTGCATTAATCAGACACCAAGGCCATGTGGAAGCTCAGTGACCAATATGACCAGGGATCTCTCTCCTTCACCAATGAGATTTCAAAATCAGACAAGAAACACAGAAGTGATGGAAAAGGATTTCGACATGAATTATGCTCAATTTGTGTACAGACTGAGAAACGAAGGATGGAAAGTTTGGATTAAGTGACAGAGAGAAAGAAGAGGAAGGACAAAAATGTTGTAAGAACTGATGCCATGAAGGAATGAGTCTCTAAATTTTCAAACTTTTTCATTCCAAGTTTTTTCAGTGAATAGTGAGTGAAATAGAAATTATGTCTATTAGGTTGTTACCGTTTCAACAGCAGTATCTGAGGAGAGAGAAACAGGATTAACGTCTGGAATCTAGTTTAATTCTCTTCTTCAGAACTGGATTGAAGTTCTGTGAAGAGTCATATTGGATTGAAACATTAACTCTGTTTTTCTCTCTCCACAAATGCTGTCAGACCTGCTGTGTTCCTCCAGCATTCTCTGTGCTGGCTCCTTTTTAAATTTAATTTGATACCACACATTGAAAAATACTCTCTGCATTATCGAGCCACGGGAAGTCAGAGAAGCAGCAAAAGGACTTTATCCTCTTGCTTTATAACTTAAGACTTTATAACTCTATCTGTTCATTCTAATTTATGCTGCTACATTTCACTTCTAACGTTAATTTTGGAAAATTTAACAGAGCAGACTTTGTAGAAGGTTCACAATTGACTGTAAGAGTGTTTTTGGTGTGAAGCCGGGGTGTGAGCGACTGATTGGTCAGGTACTATGAGGAGACGGCCCAGAAGAAGGAACTAATACAACTCCCAAACTCTTTCAAAAGCTCCAGCTGTTTCCTCACCAACGATCACAGAGGTGCTCAGGGGGTTTCACATATTCGGAGGTCAGAACTGCTAACACGAGATTCAAACAGGAGCAAATTGCTGTTGATGCTGGAACCTTAATGGAAAACAACAAATGCTGGGTTTGGAGGGATATGGGCCTGGTGCTGGCAGGTGGGAGTAGACTAGGTTGGGATTTCTAGTCGGCATGGACGGGTTGGACTGAAGCGTCTGTTTCCATGCTGTATATCTCCATGACTCTATGAATGGCAATGATATAAACGCTTAAAACCACTAACCATTAGGCTATTAACACTAAGTCCCCCTTTACTTCTCAAGATTGCACTAAAACCTGACAGACAAGATAAAAGGTTAGTTTTGGAGGTTAGATATGAGGTTAACAATGGAAAGAGAGAAAGGGGGTAAGCCATTTGTCTGGACTGAAGAGAGTTTGAGTCTCAGAACAGAAAACAACAAATGCTGGAGACCCCAGTGGGTCAGGGAGCATCCATGGAGAGAGGACAAGCTAATGTTTCCAGTCTAGATGACTCTTCATCAGAGCTGGAGTGAAGAGTGGAGGGGGCAGCTTTTAACCCCACCCCTACCCCACACTTATGCATAAATGCTGCCCCCTTCACACTTCACTTGATGCCTTACCTACTGTGCCTTTCCAGCACTAAACTTTTCAACTCTTCTTGTTCAACCTGCTCTTCCATGATTTGTGGAGCATTTTTTTATTCATACATGAGATGGTGGCTTAGTTGGCTGTGCCCAGCAATTATTGCCCATCCCTAACTGCCCACAGGGTAGTGAAGAGTCAACCACATTGCTTTGGGCCTGGAGTCACATGTAGGCCAGACCGGGTAAGGCTGGCAGATTTCCTTCCTTAAAGGACACGAGTGAACCACAGCAGGAAATGTGAGTTTGCCCATTTTACCTGGCCTGGTTCACCCAGAAAAGCAGAACATCATTTAAATGGAGAGAGGGGACTGACTGCTGAAGGACAGAGCGACCTGGGTTTCTTTGTGCAAGAATCACAAAAAGTTAACATGAAGTCACAATAGGTAATTAGGAAGGCAAAAAAAGGTAGGCTTTAATACAAGGGGGAAGAGAAGATAAAAGTAGAGATGTACTGTGCTACAATTATAGAGCACATTAATGAGACCTCACTTTAGAGTATCATGTACAGCTGTGGTCCCTTTAATTAAGGAGATCTACATTGGAGGAAGTTCAGAGAAGGTCCATTGGCTGATTTCTGGGATGATGCAGCTTTCTTATGAGGAAAGGTTAAGCAGGTTCAACCTGCATTGGTGTTTCCAATAATGACTGGTGATATTATTGAAATATTAGCACTGCTGCCTCACAGTGCCAAGGATCCGGGTTCGATTCCAGCCTCGAGTGACTGCCTGTGTGAGGTTGGCACATTCTCTCCGTGTCTGTATGGCTTTCTTCAGCGTGCTCTGGTTTCCTCCCACAATCCAAAGATGTGCAGGTTAGGGGAATTGGCCATGCTAATTTGTCCATAGTGCTAGGTGCATTAGTCAGAGGAAAATGGGTCTGGGTGGGTTACTCTTCGGAGGGTCGGTGTGGACTGGTTGGGCGAAAGGGCCTGTTTCCACACTGTAGGGAATTTAATCTAATCATGGGAGGGCTTGACAGGGTGGACACTGTGGCAGAACTGAGAGCTGAGGATCACAGTTTCAAAATAAGGCGTTACCACTTCAAGAGAGAAAGGAGAAGGAGTTTCTTCTCTCAGAAGTTCATTAGGCTTTGGAATTCTTTTACTCCAGGAGCAGTGGAGGTTGGATCATTGAATTTATTTGAGAATGATGGAGACAGATTTTTAACAGACATGAAGCAGGAAAGTGACGTTGAAGTCTCGATCAGATCAGCCAAGATTATTTGATACAGGGGAAATACCGAATGTTCCATTAGGGTGAGACTCTTCCTTTAAAAATGGGACGATTGTTCAACTGATCATGTTTCACATTCTGGAAACTTTCCAGTCCTATTGCTGTGTCCTGGTTTCTCAATTCAGTGCCTTGTCCCTAGATTACTAAATTTCGAGATTTCTTCCTGGTTCTTTGTTCAGCATTTTACTTGCATTTGGTTTACATATTACTCATCCAATTTCTTGAAACTAATCTGTGAAATGTCCTAACCTCTTATGTGACAAATTTGATTTCACAATCCTTTTGTGAAAGATTCTGCCTTAATTTAAATCCAAGGTGATATGGCAATTATTAAAATACAATGACGCAAGTAATTAAATTTGTTACAGTTATGTGATCCATGGTTAAACACAGGCTGACAATATTATAGCCACAGTATTGGGGTGGTTGTGGCCTACTAATATTGTCACTAAACTATTGATACAAAGACCCCAGTTAATGTTCTGGTGATATGGGTTCAAAACCTGCCATGGTAGTTGGTGGAATTCAAGTTCAATTTAAAATAAATCTGGGATTAAGAACCTAATGACAACCGTGGATCAGTTTTTGGAAAAACCCATCTGATTTTATATTATATCTTCACTGTCCAGCAGGCTCCTCCGTCATGTTACACTAACTACCATCATTCTTCGCAACAATTGTTATTTGCGATCAACTTCACTGTAAAGGGTGACAGTCAAAATGGAGAAAGCTACAATCTCAAAATGGTTGCCTTCCTCCATGACTTCATGATCATGTTTCATTCATGAGGATAAAATATCTTCCTTTGCTCTTTACAACAGGCTCCCAAAAGAAGATTTTAGCTGAATCCAACTGCTGAGGAAGTCTGGATGTTTCTCCTCTACCTGCGACAGCAAGGAGTCTAATGAATCTACATTAAGATATTTTACAGTTTCTAAAACTAACCTTGCACAGAGAAAAAAATAACTGGAGTGGCAGCAAGTGCACACGGTCTCTCACAGGAGCAAGTGCCTCTGCTCAAAGCCTGAATAACACAGCTCTTTTGTTTTCATTTAATCATTCACAGGACACAGACCTCACTGGCCCGGCCAGCATTTATTGCCCAGAGGGCAGTCAGTGTCAACTACACGGCTGTGGGTCTGGTGTTAAAATGAAGGCCAGACCAGGTAAGGATAGCAGATTTCCTTCCCCGAAGGACATTAGTAAATCAGATGGGTTTTTCCAAAAACTGATCCACAGTTGTCATTAGGTTCTTAATCCCAGATTTATTTTAAATTGAACTTGAATTCCACCAACTACCGTGGCAGGTTTTGAACCCATATCACCAGAACATTAACTGGGGTCTTTGTTTCAATAGTTTAGTGATAATATTAGTAGGCCACAACCGCCCCAATACTGTGGCTATTTAGCCCATTGATTAGCCCATTGCACCTGTTTCTTGGTTGATCTGAATCCTAACTCCAGCCACGTGCCTTGGCTCCATATACTATTGCACCTTTATCCAAATTTACATTAGCTTAAATTACTGAGCACCAACCGCCAGCTGTGTGGGGTTAAGAGTTCACTTTTGATGCATAAAGGTGTTTTACTCATTGATGCATGGGATGTGGGCATCACTGGCTGGGCCAGCATTTATCGCCCGTCCCTAGTTGTCCCCCCTTGAGGTGGGGATGAGCTGCCTTTTTGAACCGCTGCAGTCCATGTGCTGTAGGTAGACCCTTAGGAAGGGAATGCCAGGATTTTGGCCTAGTGACAGTGAAGAAACGGGTATATATTTCCAAGTGACAATGGTGAGTGGCTTGGAGGGGAACTTGCAGGAGGTAGTGTTCCCATGTATCTGCTGCCCCTGTCCTTCTAAATCACACTCTGACCTTTTGCATGTCAGGGAGTACAAACATTATTTCTTTTTTTATGTGTTATGGGCATTACTGACTCAGGCAGAATTTTCTGCCCATTTCTAATTGTCCATGGGGGCTGTGAAGACTCAACCACATGCCAATATCCTCTCAAGGGGACAATGAATCAGATGGGTTTTTCACAACAATCAACAGGGCTACATGTTCACCATTTTGTAATGCTAGATCTGTTGTGGAGGGTTGGTGTGGTCTTGTTGGGCTGAAGGGCCAGTTTCCACGCTGTAGGGAATCTAATCTAATCTATTATTAATATTTTTGAGGACTCATATCGAAAGGATTGTGAAAATTGGTTGATTTGAAGTACATAAGAGACACCTGGACCAGAGTTTCTGTTTTGAAGATCGCTACGGATTTCAATGTACTGCCATAAAGGGATTCGAAGCAAGAACATTAGTCTAAGTCTCTAGATTGTTAGCCGAGTGACATTACACTGCCTTGTCTCTGCAAAATCTCCACACACCTTTGAAGCCCCGGAGATTCTGGTCAATCTCCCGCACTCCTTCCAAGGTCACATCCATCCTTTCTAAAGTACAGAATTCTGAAATACTGAGAGGTGCTACACGTGGTCTAACCAGGGCTTTGAATCTCTGCTGCAAAACATCTCTGCTTCAGATCCCATCCTTCTCATGTGGACACTGACATTCCATTAACCGTTTTGATGATGTTCTCTACCTGATGACTGACATGGTTTCTTGAGTCAAGTATTACTTCCATATGATCTAAGTGTTTGCCAATATGTTAGCTCATGAATCATTACCGCAAAACCTGGATTCTGATTGAGGGATCAAAAGAGAAAATGCTGGAAAATCTCAGCAGGTCCAGCAGCATCTGTAAGGAGAGAAAAGAGCTGACGTTTCGAGTCTAACTGACCCTCTGTCAAAGCTCTTTCTCAGCTCCTTCACCTCCGCCGCAAAAAAACTCGCTTTGAAAAAGGGTCAGTTAGACTTGAAACGTCAGCTCTTTTCGCTCCTTACAGATGCTGCCAGACCTGCTGAGATTTTCCAGCATTTTCTCTTTTGGTTGCAGATTCCAGCATCTGCAGTAATTTGCTTATATTCTGATTGAGGGAGATGCTTTGAAGGACATTAGCAAACACTAAATTGCACTAGTACCACAGACTTAAACACAGTTTGGGTTCAGTGCTCAATAACGCTACAATACATTACAAACACAAAATGGACTGACCACACTGCGTCCGTGACACACAGAAAGAGACTGAACATATCTTTATATCTTTATACCAGAACGTGACATGTCGGAATGTCATGTAACTTTCCTGAAGTTATGTTATCAGTCTGGACTGGAATCTATGCAATAAGACAGCAACTTCTCCACATGTCTATGGTTCGATAGACTAGACTTGTATCCACTGGGGTTTAGAACAATAATAAAGATGCTTCTATTAGATGGGTTTCATGGTGGCTCAGTGGTTGGCACTGCTGCCCCCCCTCACAGTGCGAGGGACCTGGGTTTGATTCCAGCCTTGGGCAACTGTGTGGAGTTTGCACATTCTCCCTGTGTCCGCATTGGTGTGCTCTGGTTTCCTCCCACATTCCGAAAGATGTGCAGATCAGGTGAATTGGCCATGGAAATTGCCCATAGCCCCTCTCATTTATCTCTCCGCTCTGCAGGCACCCTGCCTCTATTCCTGATGAAACGTCGATTTTCCTGCTCCTTGGATGCTGCCTGACCTGCCGTGCTTTTCCAGCACCACTCTAATCTAGACTGTGAGGTTCATTAGTCAGGAGTAAATGTAGGGAAATGAGTCTGGGTGGGTTAACCTTCAGAGGGTTGGTGTGGACTTGTTGGGCAGAAGTGCCTGTTTCCACGCTGTAGGGAATCCATTATTAATATTTTCGAGGACTCAAAAGGATTGTGAAAATTTGTTGATTTGAAGTACATTAGAGATACCGGGGCCAGAGTTTCTGTTTTGAAGATCACTACAAGGTTATGATGGGACCCCATTTTTAAAAGACATTTACTGGAAGTCACATGATATAAGCTAACTGCTTGAACTAGTTTACTGTAAATCACCCAAGTGTACAATGTCAAAGTGGGCTTCAGTGACCTACTCCTGCTGTTAATACATCTGTTCAGGAATTTGATAGTGAATCCGTCTTTCCTGTGAGAATGGTGAATGGTGAGGGGAGGGGAATAGTACAGATGCATTTCAGGCAAGGATTGGTAAACTTCTGAAGGAGAAAGAAATATAAGGCGTGCTGATGGGGTGAGCATTTTGACATATTCGTATATCAAAATGTGGAAAAAAACCCACATCGAACTCTTGCTTTGCATTATGGCGCTCCTTAAATCCCACATCGATGGCCAAGCCTTTACCCTTCTTCCTCCGTGACTCAGTGTTGAATTTTATTTGATGCAGCACTAGTCTGGCACCATGCAATGTGTTATTCCATTTCAGGAGTGCAGGGGAGATTCACTTTGCTTATTGATCAGAATGTTTCCTGGGATGGAGGATTCAGTGATGAGGAGAGGCTGGATTAGCTCAGGTTGTTTCTTTGGAGTGGAGACAGCTGACAGGGAACCTGATTGTGGTGTGTACGATTATAAGGGGCATGGACAGGTGCGATAGGAAGCAGCAAGTGCCCTTCGCTGAAGGGTCAATAACAAGAGGACACGATTTTAAGGTGAAAGGCAGAAGGTTATGATGCAACTTAAGGGAATTTTATTTCACTCAGAGGTGGAGGGGGTTTGGAATGCACTGTGTGGGAGGGAAGTTCAGTACTGTATGATATGATGAAATTTGACCTGTTGTGGAGGGACAGTTTGAGGCCAACACTGGAAAAGAGTTTATCTTTGCATTTCTGTCTTCTACATGATGGTTTTTAAAAAAAAGATTAGGTTCCCTTCAG
This sequence comes from Chiloscyllium punctatum, assembly GCF_047496795.1. Taxonomy (NCBI): domain Eukaryota; kingdom Metazoa; phylum Chordata; class Chondrichthyes; order Orectolobiformes; family Hemiscylliidae; genus Chiloscyllium; species Chiloscyllium punctatum. The sequence continues at coordinate 131,532,575 of NC_092745.1, forward strand.
CTCAACAAGTCCATACTGACCCTCCAAAGAATAACCCCCCCTTTCCCCCTGACTAATGGTCCTAACACTGTGGGCAACTTAGCATGGCCAATCCACCTGACTTGCACATCTTTGGATTGTGGGAGGAAACCAGAGTACTTGGAAGAAACCCACACAGACACAGGGAGAATGTGCAGAGGGTTACCTGAGGTGGGAATCAAACAGGGTCCATGGCGCTGTGAAGCAGCAGTGCTAACCACTGAGCCATTGTGCCACCCACAGCAGAGTCTTTACACTGCCCCTACAAAACCCTCCATCAGCTCTCTCAGGACCCCTATTCTGCACACCACCTGACTATGTGATTACTATGTTTGTGCCAAGCTGAAGGGAGTGCTGGCGATAGTAAACTCTGCCAGATTGTGATTACTCAGCCTATATTGTTAAATCAATTGTACTCAGGGCATGGAGTCGGCAGAGTGACGAGGGAAATTTATTTGTAAATTCCAGTCGATCAAGATGAGCAAGTTCACTCAAAACATCTTGAATCCTGTTGCAATGACTATGCCAAATCAATCTTGCACAACAAACATTTTCTTTATTAATCTCCCTCATTTCATTGTTCAGAATAATCTCCAACGAAACCAACAGCTTCACCACTCCCCCCCCACCCCCCACCCCGTCTCCCCTTTTATTTCCTGCTCTCCCTTTTCCTTCTTGAACACCTGCCACGTCTCCTAAACGGTTCCATTACTGAGGAAGGGTCACTGCACTCAGAATATTAACTCTGTTTCTCACTTCACTGATGCTGCCAGACCTGCTGAGTTTTGCCTGCAATTTCTGTCTTATTTCAGATTCCCAACTTCCAGAGAACATTGCTGGCTGGATGTTGCTTATTCAACCTTTAACACATGGCTCTCAGACAGTGGGATTCTATCAGCTTTTCCCTTTCAAGAACCACAGCACTTTACTATTTACTGAGGGCCTGGTCAGCAAGGACATGTTGGACCAAAGGGTCTGTTTCCATGCTCTCCAACGCAATGATTTCCAACTGTGTTGGAAATGTCTACCAGACAAATTGTCCCAGTAGATTGCACAGGTCTTGCTTAGAAATAAAACACCACCAATATGAACACTAAAGGTCAAATAACACCACCAGTGAAACACAAGGAGGCCATTCAGCCCCTCCAATCAATTCCACCATTCAAGCAAATTATAGTTGATCTGTATTTTAACCTTATCCACTCACCTTGGCTTCTTAGGGCTTAAGACGTGATGCGTTAGCATAGACAGCTTTTCGGGGGGAAGTGAGTCCCATGTTTCCACTGCCCTGCTGTAATATTTAGGTGCAAGAAGCTGATCCCACCGACAATACTGAACCTCCTTCCAACAAACCCAATGATTGAAAATTTTCACAAATATAAAAGCCATGTAACAGAACTAAACACAGAGAGTGCTGGAGAAACTCAACAGGTCTGACAGCATCTAATAAAGAGAGAAACAGAGTTAACATTTTGTATGTAGTGACTCCTCTTTGGAACTGGTGAGTTTTCACTGGTTATGCCCATTTATGGATTATAAAGTCCTCAAGTCATAAAGAGATCCATTGACCCACTGAGTCTGTGCCAACTCTAATAATTCTCATTCCATTTTCCAGCACTTGGCCCATAGCCTCGAATGTTGTGGTCTTTGAGGAAGCTTCAAAAAAATGAAGTGGGCCTTTTGGACCTTCATAGAATCTACAGAGTGGGGGCAGACCATTCAGCCTATCAAGCCCATGTGCCCTCCAAAGAGCAACCCAGCCTATTCCTACATTTCCCACAGCCAATCCATCTAACCTGCATACCTTTGGACTGCGGAAGGAAACCCATGCAGACACGGGGAGAATGCACAAACTCTACACTGACAGTCACCCAAGGGAGAGATTGAACCTGGCTTCCTGGTGCTGTGAGGCAGCAGTGCCAGCCACTGTGCCACCCTTGTTCCTAAAAGTCTTTGTAAAGCTTCTGAATGTCATTGTTAAAAAGAACATTACTAAGAAACTGATGATAGCACCTCAATAATCCTTTATATTCTTTACATCAGATGAGCTACAGTCTTACTGAATGGCAGAGCAGGTCTGAGGGGCCGAATGGCCTCCTCGTGTTACTACTTCTTATGTTTTTACCTAAGCATGGAAAGGCAGCATCTCCTTGAGTGCTTGAGCAGGTATGAGGAAGCCAAAAAAAAACAATGTTATATTACAAGAATGGTTGTTTGTAGGTTAGGGTTGGAAATGGGTGCTTTGCAGAGTGAACAGAAATAAAGAGAATCGAGAACACAGACTCATGATGAGTTTTGTGTAATGTTCCACGAATAGACTTTTCTGGGGAATTCTGAGAGAACATATTATAACCTCGCAACAAGACCAGTGGCAATTGTCTTCCTGGTACAGAAAGCTTTTTCGTTGTTCATGTGTGGGAGGTGAGGATCACTGCTCAGACCAACACATCTTCCAGAGAATGGAATTTTATACACTGTCCTTGAGGAGATGTTCAGTTGCCATCCTCACCCACCTGCCCATATTCACACTATTACTAGGGAAGGAGACGGTTTATTTTGTTCACTCATGGGGCATGGGCATCACTGGCTGGGCCAGCATTTATTGCCTGTCCCGAGTTGTCCCTTGAGAAGGTGGGGGTGAACTGCCTTCTTGAACCGCTATACATGCTGTTGGTAGACTCCACAATACCCACAGGGGGAGGGAAATCCAGGATTTTGACTCAGCGACAATCACAGAATCCCAACAAAGTGGAAGCACACCATTTGGCCCATCGAGTCCACACCAACTTTCCACAGAGCATTCCATCCCACTACCCTATTCCTGTAACCCTGCATTTCCCATAGCCAATCCTTCTTTGGACTGTAGCAGGAAACCAGAGCACCTGGAGGAAACTCACAGGGACACAGAGAGAACATGCAAACTCCAACAGACAGTTGCCCAAGGGTGGAATCAAACCCTGGCCCCTGGCACTGTGAGGCAGCAGTGCTAACCACTGAGCCAACTGCAATGAAGGAACAGTGGTATATTTCCAAGTCAGGGCTTGGAGTGGTTTGCAGGGAGGTGGTGTTCCCAAGTATCTACTGCCCATGTCCTCCTTGACAGAAGTGGTCATTTGGAAGATTGAGTCAAAGATATTGTTAAACATGAACTATTCACATTCACTTTAGCATTTATTGACAACAGTCGAGAGTGTGGTGCTGGAAAAGCACAGCAGGTCAGGAATTCCTGATGAAGGGCTTTTTCTCGAAACGTCGATTCCCCTGCTCCTCGGATACTGTCAGACCTGCTGTGCTTTTCCAGCACCACACTCTCAACTCTAATCTCAAGAATTTGTAGTCCTCACTTTCACCATTTATTGACAACAGTTGATTATCATCCTCACAACTCAGAAACTGGTTTGAAAAGACATGTTGGGGTAAATCTCAGTCACAGAATTGAGAAGCTGGAGATGAACTGTACCTATGGGTGTGGAGGTAATGTCAGTGTTAGCAGTTAATCAGAACCCCAGCCTAAAGATCTTGATGAGGTCGATGGTGAAATTTCAATTAATTGAAAAGCTAATCTAATGGTATGCCTCATTAACCAGGTGGATTTGTATAATATCCTTTAGGTAAGAAATTGCTGTCCTTACCTGGTCTGGCCTACATGTGACTCCAGACCCACAGCAATGCGGTTGACACAATGACGATTGGACAATAAGTAGACAATAAATACTCCATGAGTAAATACAAATAAAAAAATTTTGTTAATATCAAGCTCCTGGGCTAGAACTCCCAAGTCCCTTTGCACTGCAGACTTCTGAATTTTCTCCCCATTTAGAAAATAGTCCATGCCTCTATTCTTTCTACCAAAGTGCATGACCTCACATTTTCCCACATTGTATTCCATCTGCCACTTCTTCACCCACTCTCCCAACCTGTCTAAATCCTTCTGGAGCCTCCCTACCTCCTCAATGCGCCCTGCCCCCTCCACCTATCTTTGTCTCATCTGCAACCTTAGCCAAAATGCCCTCAGTTCCTTCATCTGAATCGTTCATGTATAAAGTGAAAAGTTATGGTCCCAACACTGAGCCTTGTGGAACACCACTTGTCACTGGCTGCCATCCTGAGAAGGACCCTTTTATCCCCACTCTCTGCTTTCTGCCAGACAGCCACACTTCTATCCATGCTAGCACCTTGCCTCCAACACCTTACTCAGTAGCCTCCTGTGCAGCACCTTGTCAAAGGCCTTCTTGAAGTCCAGGTAGATTACCTTTAATAGGGTCTCTATGGTCTAACCTGCTTGTTACTTCCTCAAAGAATTCTAGCAGATTTGTCAGGCATGATCTCCCATTGATGAAACCATGCTGACTTTGCCCGTTTCCCATATACTTCTAAGTGTTCAGAAATTTCATCCTTCACAATGGACTTTTCCATTTTTCTAACACCTTCTCCTTGGTGATGGCCACTACACTCAGCTCTGCCTCCCTGCTCTCTTGAATGTTTGGGATATTACTCATGTCTTCCACCTTGAAGACCGACACAAAGTAATTACTCAGTTCCTCAGTAATTTCTTGGCTCCCCATTACTAATCTCCAGTGTCATTTTCCAGCAGTCCAATGTCTCTTTATCTCTCTTTTGCCCTTTATATATCTAAGGAAACTAAAGAAACTCTTGCAATCTTGCAATTTATCTGTGAGGGCCAAAGGAAGCTGGTTACTAAGCCTAGAAGGAATTCTAATCTTGGTTTCCTTAAGAAAGAATTTTTAAAAATTGTATCATTTCAAACTGTATTAAAGGCAGCAACCAGCTGTGCTAGAACTGAACACACAAAAGCCATTATATACTCATGATCAATAGTGAATGTTATTCTTATTTTTCACCATCAAAGGCTGCAGGGACAGTGTGTCAAGTTATTTTGGCATTGTGTTCCTGGGTTTATTCAGCTGTGCCAGAGAATGCACTAATATTACTGACGAGGGTGGAGGACATCCTGAATGTCAGTGTCAGGTACAATGTAGACACAGTGCTATGTTAGGCTGTCTATCAACTGTACAGGCATGAGGAAACAGTAGCTGAGTGACAGTGTTGCTGGACTAGGAATTGAGTGACAGAGGCTAACATTTGAGGGACATGGGTTCAAATCCCACCACAGCTTCAGGTAGAACGTAAACTAAATTGATTAATTAATACGGAATGTCAAGCTAGTCTCTCAGTCCATGATCATTACTGATGATTGTTATAAAAACATATCAGGGCTCCTTTAAGAAAGACAATCATCAGGCTGGCATGAGACTTCAGACCCACAGCAATGTGGTTGACTCTTAACTGCCCTCTGACTTCCCCGAGCAAGCCACTCAGTTCAATGGCCATAAGGGATGAGTAGTAAACAAAGCAGAGGGGGTTGCTATTTTGAGGGAGTGCTGCACTGTCAGAGGGTCAGTGCTGATGGAGTGCTGCACTGTCAGAGGGTCAGTACTGAGGGACTGCTACACTGTCAGAGGGTCAGTGCTGATGGAGTGCTGCACTGTCAGAGGGTCAGTACTGAGGGACTGCTACACTGTCAGAGGGTCAGTACTGAGGGAGTGCTACACTGTCAGAGGGTCAGTACTGAGGGACTGCTACACTGTCAGAGGGTCAGTGTTGAGGGAGTGCCGCACTGTCAGAGGGTCAGTACTGAGGGACTGCTACACTGTCAGAGGGTCAGTGTTGAGGGAGTGCCGCACTGTCAGAGGGTCAGTGCTGAGGGAGTGCTGCACTGTCAGAGGGTCAGTGCTGAGGGACTGCTACACCGTCAGAGGGTCAGTACTGAGGGAGTGCCACACTGTCAGAGGGTCAGTACTGAGGGACTGCCACACTGTCAGAGGGTCAGTACTGAGGGAGTGCCGTACTGTTGGAGGGTCAGTACTGAGGGAGTGCCGCACTGTCAGAGGGTCAGTACTGAGGGAATGCCGCACTGTCAGAGGGTCAGTACTAGGGAGTGCCACACTGTCAGAGGGTCAGTACTGAGGGAGTGCCACATGGTCAGAGGGTCAGTACTAGGGAGTGCCACACGGTCAGAGGGTCAGTACTGAGGGACTGCCACACTGTCAGAGGGTCAGTACTAGGGAGTGCCACACTGTCAGAGGGTCAGTACTGAGGGAGTGCCACACGGTCAGAGGGTCAGTACTAGGGAGTGCCACACGGTCAGAGGGTCAGTACTGAGGGACTGCCACACTGTCAGAGGGTCAGTACTGAGGGAGTGCCGCACTGTTGGAGGGTCAGTACTGAGGGAATGCCGCACTGTCAGAGGGTCAGTACTGAGGGAGTGCTGCACTGTCAGAGGGTCAGTACTGAGGGAGTGCCACACTGTCAGAGGGTCAGTACTGAGGGAGTGCCGCACTGTTGGAGGGTCAGTACTGAGGGAATGCCGCACTGTCAGAGGGTCAGTACTGAGGGAGTGCTGCACTGTCAGAGGGTCAGTACTGAGGGAGTGCCACACTGTCAGAGGGTCAGTACTAGGGAGTGCCACACGGTCAGAGGGTCAGTACTGAGGGAGTGCCACACGGTCAGACGGTCAGTACTGAGGGAGTGCTGCACTGTCAGAGGGTCAGTACTGAGGGAGTGCTGCACTGTCAGAGGGTCAGTACTGAGGGAGTGCCGCACTGTCAGAGAGAGGGTCAGTACTGAGGGAGTGCCGCACTGTCAGAGAGAGGGTCAGTACTAGGGAGTGCCACACGGTCAGAGGGTCAGTACTAGGGAGTGCCACACGGTCAGAGGGTCAGTACTAGGGAGTGCCACACGGTCAGAGGGTCAGTACTAGGGAGTGCCACACGGTCAGAGGGTCAGTACTGAGGGAGTGCTGCACTGTCAGAGGGTCAGTACTGAGGGAGTGCTGCACTGTCAGAGGGTCAGTACTGAGGGAGTGCCGCACTGTCAGAGGTACTCTCTTTCCAATGAAATGAGAAATTCAGGCTACTTCTGACCCCAATCCAAAGATGTACAGGTTAAGTGGATTAGCCATGGTTAATAGAAGGTTATGAGGCTAGAATATGGGGGTTGGTCACTGCAGATCTGATGGACCAAAGGACCTCTGTCGGCACTGTACAGATTCTATGAATCTTTTGTCTCAGATATGATCTTTTTGATGTTAAGATATTCCCTGTTTTCTCACCAACATCTTTCACTGAAACTCTAAAATACAAATAACCTTGTCTTAACCACACTGTGGGAGTTTCCAGGCTGTACATTGGTGGTCATGCTTCGTGTAGAACAAGAGAGGTTTCATCTATAAAATGCTTTAATGTGTCTGTAATACACTTCACACTATCTGATGACTTGAAAGGTACTATACAAATGAAGAATCAGTGACATCCAGTTCAGATTCTGCCAGAATCACCCAGCTCTTGACCTCATTACTTGGTACAAATATGGGTAAATGAGCTGAGTTCCAGAGGGGAGGTGAGAGTGACAGCCCTTGATATCAAGGCTGCATTCGACCAACTGTGGCATCAAGGAGCCCTGGCAAAACTGGCATCAATGGGCAAACTCTCCAAAGGTAGGAGTCATACCTGACACATAGAAAGATGGTCATGGTTGTTGGAGATCAGTTATCTCAGCTCCAGGACATCTCTGCAGGTGTTTCCCAGGGCAGTGTCCTGGGCCCAACCATCTTCAGCAGCTTCATCAATGACCTTCCCTCCATCATAAGGTCAGAAGTGGGGATGTTCGCTGATGATTGCACAATGCTCAGCACCATTCACCACTCCTCAGTCACTGAAGCAGTCTGTGTATAAATGCAACAAGATCTGGGAAATATCCAGGCTTGGGCTGACATGTGGCAAGTGACATTCACGCCACATAAATCGCAGACAATGACCATCATCAAGAAGAGACAATTGAACCACTGCCCCTTGACATTCAGTGAATCCCCCACTACCAACATCCTGGGGGTTACCATCACTGAATCCCCCACTACCAACATCCTGGGATTTACCATCACTGAATCCCCCACTACCAACATCCTGGGGATTACCATCACTGAATCCCTCACTACCAACATCCTGGGGGTTACCATTGCCCAGAAAAAGACCTGGACTCACCACATAGATGCAGTGGCTACAAGAGCAGGTCAGAGGCTGGGAATCCTGCAGGGAGTAACTCACCTCCCGACTCCCCAAAGCCTGTCCACCATCTACAAGGGACAAGTCAGGAATGTGATGGAATACTCCCCACTTGCCTGGATGGGGGCAGCTACAACAACACTCTAGAAGCTTGACATCATCCAGGACAAAGCAGCCCCCGCTTGACTGGCACTGTATCCACAAACATCCACTCCCTCCACCCCCATCTCTCAGTAGCAGCAGTGTGTATCATCTACAAGATGCACTGCAGAAATTCACCAAGATCCTCAGACAGCACCTTCCAAACCCGTGACCATTTCCATCTGGAAGGACAGGGGCAGCAGATACATGGGAACACCACCCCCTGCATATTCCCCTCCAAGCCACTCACCATCCTTAGAAATATATCCCTGTTCTTTCACTGTTGCTGGGTCAGAATCCTGTAGTTGATAGTGGAATTCCCTCCCTATTGTGGATCTACCTACAGCACATGGACTGCAGCAGTCCAAGAGGGCAGCTCACCCCCACCTTCTCAAGGGGCAACTAGGGACAGGCAATAAATACAGTGCTCAGCGAGCAACACCACACCCCATGAGCGAATTTGAAGAGAAACATAATTTAGACATATAGATAAGGTTGTGAGAAATATGTGCAGCAGGGGAGGTGAAATAGAACAATAGTAAACACATTAACCGCAACAATTCAACAAATGCAGCTGAGAAATCCAGTGCATTGACTATCCCAGACAAAAGGCTCACAATGCGAGAAAGGTTACTGAATGGAGTGTGTATTTTCAAGAACTGTTATTCTGAGACTGTGATAAGGATAAATGTGGATACATTACACAGTGATAGCATAATTAAAATATACTGCATTGTGGGAACACTGCACCTAATCATTCCCTTAAGATTGAAACAAAGCCAATTATGCACTTAAGGTGAATCAGTCCATTAGAATCATTCGATCAGCCTTTAGCTCTTTAGCACAAGTCAGATAGTTATAATGGCTGTGATGCTTGTGCTGTGTAAAGTGTGAACAGGAGATCGAAGCAGCTAACTGGCTTCTCTCTAGGTTCCTGGTTGTATAAGACCAATAAGATCACAGGAGTGGAAGCAAGGCCATTCGGCCCTTAGAGTCCACTCTGCCATTCAATCATGGCTGATGGGCATTTCAATGCCACTTACCCGCTCTCCCCGTAGCCCTTGCGAGATCAATAATTTATCAATATCTGGCTTGAAGACATTTAACGTCCTGGTCTCCACTGCACTCTGTGGCAATGAATTCCACAGGCCCACCATTCCAGCTGTATGTCACTGCTCTGTGTTGTGCAGACACCTGTGTGTTACATTGCTAGAGAGCCCACAAGCATTTGAACACTTTCTGAATTTCAGCCAGGAATTTGCCCCCTCCTGAGGAGGAGGTTAGCACTGCTGCCTCACAGCACCAGGGACCCGGATTAATTCCCATCTTGGGGACTGTGTGGAGTTTGCACATTCTCCCCGTGTCTGTGTGGATTTCCTCCGGGCGCTCCGGTTTCCTCCCACAGTCAAAAAGATGTGTAGGTCAGGTAAATTGGCCATGCTAAATTGCCCATGGTGCATTAGTCAGAGGGAAAGGGGTCTGGGTGGGTTAATCTCCAGAGGGTCAGTGTGGTCTTGTTGGGCCAAATGACCTGTTTTCACACTGTATGTAATCGAGTTAACTAATCCAGGCCCCATCTCAGAGACTTATTGGACAACTGATCCCATGTTTTGTATGCCTTTTCTTGCTATCTGCCCATACTACTCACAATCAAAGCTTTTTGCTGTACTTAGATACACGTGACTACAATACTTCAAATCAAATTGAGTAGTTGGCATCCCTGGAATCTCACTGATGCCAGCTCTCAGTGATGGTCTTACTGGTACAACAGATGGTTCCCAACCCCAACGAGGATTCTGGATAAGACGGGGGACCATGGATCTCAGCAAGGACAGTGATGGGACTCAGATAAACTGGACAGTGTCGTCAGGATTGGGGGAAGGGGGAGAAGGTTAAAGGGGTAATGGAATGGTCTTTAGGTGGGTGCCTCTGAAGAGGTTCCCTCTCCCAACACCAGCCCAAATAGTTGGCGTGAGTCACCCTCTACCTGAGTGAAATGTGGGCAGCAAGGTGAAGCCTTTAAAGGACCAATAGTTAGCCACTAAAGGGCTTTAACAGGTGCTGGCAAGAGCGGGTAATGTGATGACCCCACCAGATTACTGGCACGCTGGGTGGGGGGGCGACTGAGTTAGCTACCCATTGGACATTGCAAGGTAGGTATCTGTAACTCACTGCCTGAAAGGATGGGAGGTGTAGGAACCCTCACAACATTTGTGTTCACTTGAAGTGCCAGAGCATATAAGGCTATGGGGCAAGTGCAGGAAAACAGGGCTAGAATAGGCAGATGTATGAAGACCAGCAGGGACATGCTGGACCGAAGGGTCTCTTTCTGTATGGTAAAGCTCTAAAACTCTCTGACCTCACCTTCACTACTCTCAGGGGAAAGAGAGTTCCACATACTCACAACCCTCAGAGATAATAACTCCACATCTCTGTGTGAAATGAGAGACAGAGTCATGGAGTTCTCCAGCACGGAAACAGACCGTCTGTCCAACTCCTCCATGTCGACCAGATATCCCAACATAATCTCGTCCCACTTACTAACATTTGGCCCATATCCCTCTAAACCCTTCCTATTCATATACCCATCCTGATGCCTTTTAAATGTTGTCATTGTACCAGCCTCTACCACTTCCCCAGGTGGCTCATTCCATACACGCACCACCCTCTGTGTGAAAAGGCTTCCATTCAGGTCCTTTTTAAATCTTTCCCCTCTCACCTTAAACCTATGCCCTCTAGTTTTGGAGTCCCCTACACTGGGAAAGGAGATCTTGGCTATTCAACCCTCTCAATGCCCCTCATGATTCCATAAAGCTCAATGAGGTCATCCTTCAGCCTCTGATGCTCCAGGGTAAACAGCCCCAGCCTATTCAGCCTCTCCCTTAGCTGAAACCCTCCAGTCCCAGCAACATTCTTGTAAATCTTTTCTGCATCCTCTCAAGTTTAACAACATCCTTCCTACAAAACGGCAAGCAGAATTGTATTCAGTATTCTAAAAGTGGCCAAACCAAAGTAGTGTATAAGAGCAACATGACCTCCCAACTCCTATACTCAATGTTCTGACCAATAATGGCGAGCAAACCAAACACCTTCTTCACCCCCTGTCTACCTGCAACTCCACTTTCAAGGAAATCTGAGGAATGGTCACCGGACCCGAAACGTTAACTCTCAGGTGTACAAGATAATTAGGGGTTTAGATAGGGTTGACAGTGAGAACCTTTTTCAGCTAATAAAGTCAGCTGTTACTAGGGGACACAGCTTTAAATTAAGGGGAGGTTGGTATAGGACAGATGTTAGGGGTAGATTTTTTACTCAGCGGGTTGTGAGTTCATGGAATGCCCTGCCAGTATCAGTGGTGGACTCTCCCTCTTTATGGTCATTTAAGCGGGCATTGGACAAGCATATGGAGGTTATTGGGCTATGTAGGTTAGGTAGGCTTCGGTCGGCGCAACATCGAGGGCCGAAGGGCCTGTACTGCGCTGTATTTTTCTATGTTCTACGTTCTATTCCTCTTCACAGATGCTGCCAGACCTGTTGAGCTTTTCCAGCAATTTCTGTTTTTGTTCCACTTTCAGGGAACTATGAACATACACTCCTAGGTGTCTCTGTTCGACAACACTCCCCAGGACCCGACCATTAATTGTATAAGTTCTGCCCTGGTTTGCCTTACCAAGAAACAACACCTCACATTTATCTAAATTACTGTCTCACCTACCTCACAAGGCAGGGCGAAGAAGCCTTTCAGCACCAACCCTGTCAAGAATGTTCAGGATCTTTTATTTCAATAGCAGCAAGCCTCATTCTTCTCAACTCCTCGGGATGTAGGGCCAGCCTGTCTCACCTTGCCTGTTAGAATAATCTCCTCATCCCAGGAATCAGTGAGAAAACTTAGAACAATGACATTGACTAAGAAGTGTCTTGAGACTTTGGGGAAAAAAAATGAATTTGGATCGTTCTTTACTTCATTGATGGCCCAAGCTTTTGGAATCCATACAGTCTGGAAACAGGCCATTCAGCCCATCAAGTCCACACCAACCCATTGCCTGATATTTACCATAAGTAATGCACCCAACCAACACATACTTGAACACTATGTGCAATTTAGCATGGCCAATCCATCTAACCTTTGGACTGTAGGAGGAAACCAGAGTACCCCAGAGGGGATCGATGCATGCAATGTGCAAACATCACACAGCCAGTCACCTGAGGCTCAAATTGAACCTGGGTCCCCATTACTATGAAGCAGCAGTGCTAACCACTGAGCCTGACCCAGTAATGGTTGAGGTATCAATCTGACAATGCTGTGATTGGGAGTATTCTTGAGCAGGCTGATCTTACTGCACCTAACACATGGTTGGTGACAAATAACTTCATCCAAGTAGATACCACATGAACTGTGCTATTTGCTTCCCCACACCTAGTTCTTGGGGAAGTTACCATAGATATCAAATGTAACAGACAGTACAGACTACACACTGACCAGAGGTGAACCAATATAAGCAGATACTATTTATAATGTCAGTGCACCGATCCATCTGGTTAAAGCACTCAAGTAACCAACGAAGAAAGAAATAAACACTGCCCTTCGCATGGCCGGTCACCCACAACTCACGCGTGAATAAATATGGTGTGCAATTTGGTGGGGCTAAAAATATCATTGTCTGTCAAGGTATCAGCCCTGTCAGCTTTACGATGACCTGTGAGGCTCAAAGGCTGTTTGTGGTTCTCCATTCCCACTCCCTGACCCTGTGTAAATGAGCTGTGGAGCCATTTCCTTTAATGACAAGAACAACAGCATCTTGGATTTACATTGCCCCTTTGACATACTCTACTGTCTCTGATGTTCTGCACAGAAGTAACTATTTGACACTAAAAATATGTCACACACTAAAAAAATGTAGAGCAGTATGGTGGCTCAGTGATTAGCACTGCTGCCTCACAGCATCAGGTACCTGGGTTTGATTCCAGCCTCGTGTGACCGTCATGTGGAATTTGCACATTCTCCCTGTGCCTATTACACGCCCAACTGGTAATGGTAATTGGTTGAAAGAAGGAAGAGCAGAGAAACATGAGTGTCACTAAGAAGAACAACATTATTGAAGCTTGCTGTCTTATGCTCATCAGAATAACGTTTTTAAAATTATGTTCATTCATGGGATGAGGGTATCACTGACTGGACCAGCATTTCTTGCCCATCCTTAATTTTTCAGAGGGCAGTTTAAAAGTCAAGTACGTTGCTGTGGGTTTGGAGTCACATGTAGGCCAGACCAGGGAAGGATGCCATTAGTGAACCAGATGGGTTTTTTCTGACAATCAACTCTGGATCCATGATCATCATCAGTCTCTTTACTTCCTGATTTTTATTGAATTCAAATTCCACCAGCTGCCATGGTGGGACTTGAACTTGGCACCCCAGACCGTTACCTGGATTGCTCTACGGCAAAAGAAAAACATAGGAGAATGCAATACTACAGTAAAATATGTGAAAAATGTCTATTTTTAACTTGTTCACACCTTCCAATGGCCTGACCTTATGGGCATTGAAAAATGTGGGAGTCAAGTCTGGAAACGCTCAGGAATGTTTTTCTGCTCAATGTTCCACTTCCTAACAGTCCACCGTGTCTTAGTGCTGGCAAATATGCTTTCCTTCTTATTGTGCTGCATTGCAAAATCCAAGAGCACCTCCACGGCTTTTTCCTTTGATTCACTCATGAGATGTGAGAGTCACTGGTTGGGCCTGTCCCTCGATGCCCCCTTGAGAAGGTGAGGGTGAGCTGCCTTCATGAACTGCTGCAGTCCATGTGCTGTGGGTTGACCCACAATGCCCTTAGGGAGGGACATCCAGGATTTTGACCCACCAACAATGAAGGAACAGTGATATATTTCCAAGTCAGGATGGTGAGTGGCTTGAGAGGAACTTGCAGGGGGTGGTGTTCCCTTGTCCTTCCAGATGGAAGTGGTCATGGGTTTGGAAGATGCAGTCTGAGGATCTTTGGTGAATTTCTGCAGTGCATCTTGTAGACAGTACACACTGCTGCTACTGAGTGTCAGTGGTGGAGGGAATGGATGTTTGTGGATGTGATACCAATCAAGTGGACTGCTTTGTCCTGGATGGTGTCAAGCTTCTTGAGTGTTGTTGGAGCTGCCCCCATCCAGGCAAGTGGGGAGTATTCCAACACATTCCTGACTTGTGCCTTGTAGATGGTGGACAGGCTTTGGGGAGTCAGGAGGTGAGTTACTCGCTGCAGGATTCCTAGTCTCTGACCTGCTCTTGTAGCCACTGTGTTTATGTGGCAAGTCTTGTTCTGCTTCAATGGTAAACCTCAGGATGTTGAATGTGGGAGATTCAGTGATGGTGAGGTCACTATATATCAAAATCAGATTCTCTTGTCAGAGACAAACACAGCCTGGCACTTGTGAGGCGTGAATGTTATTTGCTACTTGTCAGCCCAATCCTGGGTACTGTCCAGGTCTCGTTGAATTTGAACATGGACTGCTTCAGTATCTGAGGAGTGGCATTTGGTGCTGAACATTGTGTAATCATTAGTGAACATCCCAACTTTTGACCTTATGATAGAGGGAAGGTCATTGATGAAGCAGCTGAAGATGGTTGGGGGTGGGACACTATCCTGAGGAACTCCTGCAGCAATGTCCTGGAGCTGACATGACTGACTTCCATCCACCGCAACCATCTTCCAATGTGTCAGGTATGACTCCAACCTGTGGAGAGGTTTCCCCCGATACCCATTGTTACCAGTTTTCCCAGGGCTTCTTGATACCACACTTGGTTGAATGCAGCTTTGATATCAAGGGCAATCACCTCCCACCCACCCTGAAATTCAGCTCTTTTGTCCATGTTTGACCCAAGGCTGTGATGAGGTCAGGAGCTGAGTGACCTTGGTGGAACCCAAACTGGGCGTCACTGAGCAGGTTATTGCTGAGCAGGTGCTGCTTGATAGCCCTGTTACTGACATCTTCCATCACTTTATTGATTTTCAAGAGTAGACTGATGGAACAGTAATTGGCCGAGTTGGGTTTGCCCTGTTTTTGTGTACAGGTCATACCTGGGCAATTTTCCACATTGTCAGGTTGATGCCAGTGTTGTAACTGTACTGGAACAGCCTGACTAGGGGAGCAGCAAGTTCTGGAGCACTGGTCTTCAGTGCTATTGCTGGAATATTGTCAGGGTACAAAGCCTTTGCAGTATCCAGTGTCTCCAATCATTTCTTGGCATCACATGGAGTGAATCAAATTGGCTGAAGTCTGGTAAATGTGACACTGGGGACTGCAGGAGGAGGCCAGGATGGATCATCCACTGGGTACTTTTGCACTGATGTGCTGGGCTTCTCCATCATTGAGGATGGGGATATATGTGGAGCCACATCCTCCGGTGAGTTGTTTAATTGTCCACCACCATTCTCAACTGGATGTGGCAGGACTGCAGAGCTTAGATCTGATCCATTGGCTGTGGGATCACTAAGCTCTGTCTTTTGTGGCTTCAACTGGGAAAATGGATAACTGAGTGGGCAGTTATTTCAGAGTTACACCAGACAACAATCCTCTCCTTATTGACACATTGTTCCCACCTTCCTGATAAAGTGTTTCGATTGTCACTACCTATGTGGGCAGTGCCTTGATAATGAGGTAAAAACAACACAACTTTCTGAATGTTTTGGTGCCATCTACATTGGCACAAGCAACGGCAGTGGCGCACGTAGAGGTTGGGCCAAGGGCTAAACGCTAATGATGATATTTCACTGCTGCAAGAGGCAATAGATTGTCTAGGATGGACTGATCGGCTGCAATTGTTAGTGCTATTGGACAGTCTGCATGACCTCGAAGCGGTCTGTTCCTTTCTGGGCTGAAGACACCAGCTGCAGCTTGTTTTCCTGTCGATTATCTGTACTAGCCAGCAGTTTTGTCTTTTAGTTTCTGTCTGTTACACGTTATAACTGAGAGAGAGAGAGAGAGAGAGAGAGAGAGCTTCATTCCGAGGTCAGAACCTCTCCTTGGATTGCAAATGATGCCAGAGCAAACCTGAGTCCCCAGGCCACCATCGATCAAGGGCTTCCAGATTGGCAGAAGGGTGTGAGATGTGTTGCTTTTATCTCCTTTCTTTTTCATTTATTACTCTCAGTATTTTCATTATTATTCATTATTATTACTGAACAAACACCCATAATTAAGAACATTGTTGTTGTCCAGTCTTCTCTTAACCATAGAAACCCAAATCCGAAAAGAACCATTTCGACAGACCCTGTGATCCAAGACAGCACATCCATTTTCTTTCAGATTCACTCAGAATTTTTCCCAAGCCCCTTTGTGTTCCAGCTTTGCGCAGTTTTTCTCAATTTATAGTTTTAATTCAATCCATTCATAGGATAAGGGCATTCTAGGCTCATCCAGCATTTATTGCCCATCCCTAATTGCCCAGAGGGCAGTTAAGAGTCAACCCCATTGCTGTGAGTCTTGAGTCACATGTACGCCAGACTGGGTAAAGATGGCAGTTTCCTTCCCTAAAGGACATTAGTGAACCTGTTGGGAACCCCCCACCCCCCCCCCCCCCCACTACCCCCCCCCCCACTCCCCCACCCCCCACCCCCCCCACCCCCCCCACCCCCCCCACCAACCATCATCAGCTTCACATTGATTCTTAATTCCAGATTTGTATTGGATTCAGATTCCACCATCAGCCATGGCAGGAGTTGAACCTAGGTCACCAGACTCTTACCTGAGTCTCTGAGTCAATAGTTGAGCAATAATACTGCTGGGTATTGCTCCCCCCGAAACAGTAACGAGTGATCCTGTATAAGGCAGTATTATTGACCATTCAGGGCATGAGTGAGACCATTGTGTAGCCAACGTTTACAGGTATACCTGTAAAGTCCACTTTCCCCTTTGCTTAATTCTGCCCTGATTGGTTGGCAGAGAAGGCTACGCGTTTGGCTAATCTGGAGTAACCAGTCCAAAGTTTCAGCTAATCATTGGGATTCTTCTATTGGATTTTCTATTCTGCTGGTGGGAATGGTTGACAACTTGGACAGAACGTGATTTTGAGGTAACCAAGTCTGAATCATTGCCATGTTGCTGCACAATGTACTTGGTGTATTCATCAGTGCAGGTTAGGGTGATAAATCATGAGTCAATGCTTCAGAGATGATGGTGAAACCAAAGGGTGGCTCAGAATTAAATTTCTCAACAGCCTAGAAATTACAATAAAGAGGAAACAATCTGTTTCTCCTGAAGCAACACGAAACTCTTCAAGTGCTCACCTCGACCATTTCCTGCTCTTTGAAAAGAGTATTTATGTATATGTTCCTTTGTGAAAAGGTTTTCGCAATAGTTGACCAATTATCTTCTCAATGGCCTCTCAAGTTCCTTGTTAAACCAGGTGTTTGGTACACTTGCCTTTATTAGTCAATGCATTAAATATAGGAGTAGGGAGGTCATTTTGCGGTTGGACAGGGCATCAGTGAGGCATTATTGGAAAACTGCATGCAATTCTTGTCTCCCTGCTGTAGGAAGGATGTTTTGAAAATAAAAAGGGTTCAGAAAAGATTTACAAGGATGTTGAAGGGATTGAGTTCCAGGGAGAGGCTGAATAGGCTGTGGCTATTTTCCCTAGGGTGTCAGAGGCTGAGGGATAACCTTATAGAAGTTTATAACATCATGAGGGGCATGGAGACGGTAAACAGCCACGGCTTTTTTCCCAAGGTAAGTGAGTCCAAAACGAGATGGAATAGATTTAAGGTGAGTGGGGAAAGATCTAAAAGGGATTTAGGGGGCAACTCTTCCACAGAGGGTGGTGCATGTGTGGAATGAGCTGCCAGAGGAAGTGGTGGAGACTGGTACAATTACAGCATTTAAAAGGCATCTGGATGGGTATGTGAATAGGAAGGGTTTGGAGGGATATGGGCCAAGTGCTGGCAAATGGGACGAGGTCAGATTGGGATGTCTGGTCAGCATGGATGAGTTGGGCCGAAGAGTCTGTTTCCGACTGTATGACTCTATGGGCTTAGCCTCAATAGGTCACTCATGGCCATCTTCTCCTCTTTCTAATGACCACGTGTTGACAGCACTCTCAAGGTTTTTCACAATTGGGATCTTCTCCTAACTTTGTCTTCTATTTCACGAAAAAAACAAAGCCCATTTGTATCGCACAGAA
This sequence comes from Chiloscyllium punctatum, assembly GCF_047496795.1. Lineage (NCBI taxonomy): Eukaryota > Metazoa > Chordata > Chondrichthyes > Orectolobiformes > Hemiscylliidae > Chiloscyllium > Chiloscyllium punctatum. The sequence continues at coordinate 131,550,980 of NC_092745.1, forward strand.
TCTTTTGCTGTGCCCAATATCCATTTTTGTGACTGGTAATGTCACTGAACTAGCGATCTGGAGGCTCTGAAGGTAAGGGTTCAGTTCCCATCTGATGGAATTTGAACTCAATTCAAACCTGATTTTATTTTTTAAAAGCTATCAGGGGTTATATAGTCATAGAGTCATAGAGATGTACAGTACGGAAACAGACCCTTCAGTCCAACCCGTCCATGCCGACCAGATATCCCAACCCAATCTAGTCCCACCTGCCAGTACCCGGCCCATATCCCTCCAAACCCTTCCTATTCATATACCCATCCAAATGCCTTTTAAATGTTGCAATTGTACTAGCCTCCAGAACTTTCTCTGGCAGTTCATTCCATACATGCACCACCCTGTGTGTGCAAACGTTGCCCCTTAGGTCTCTTCTATATCTTTCCCCTCTCACCGTAAACCTATGCCCTCTAGTTCTGGACTCCCCCATCCCAGGGAAGAGACTTTGAATTTGTAAACCTCTATAAGGTCACCCCTCAGCCTCTGACGCTCCAGGCAAAACAGTCCCAGCCTATTCAATCTCTTCCTATAGCACAAATCCTTCAACCCTGAAACATCCTTGTAAATCTTTTCTGAACCCTTTCAAGTTTCACAACATCCTTCCGATAGGAAGGAGACCAGAACTGCACACAATATTCCAAAAGTGGTCTAACCAATGTCTTGTACAGCTGCAACATGACCTCCCAACTCCTGTACTCAATTCTTTGACCAATAAAGGAAAGCATACCAAATTGCGTTCTTGACTATCGTATCTACCTGCAACTCCACTTTCAAGGAGCTATGAACCTGCACTCCAAGATCTCTTTGTTCAGCAACACTCCCTAGGACCATACCATTAAGTGTATAAGTCCTGCTAAGATTTGCTTTCCCAAAATGCAGCACCTCACATTTATCTGAATTAAACTCCGTCTGCCACTTCTCAGCTCATTGGCCCATCTGGTCAAGATCCTGTTGTAATCTCTGCTGTCCACTACACCTCCAATTTTGGTGTCATCTGCAAACTTACTAACTATACCTCTTATGCTCGCATCTAAATCATTTACATAAATGATGAAAGTTGTTGGAAAAAAATCCTCTGGTTCAATAATGCTTTTCTCTTCTTGACCTCTGGTGTACATGAGACTGCAGACTCACAGCTCTGTGGTTGACATTGAACTGCCCTGTGAAACTGCCCAGCAAACCACTCAGTTCAAGGGCAATTAGGGATGGGCAATAGAAGCCTGCCTTGCCAGCAATGCCCAACTCCCCTGAAAGACGAACAGGTTAAAAACTGAACGATAAAAACAAATCCCTTCCAGAAAGTCTGATGGAACAGGTTTGGGGGCTGAATGGCCATCTCCTGTTCTTAAATGATACACCTTGCTTTGAAACAATTAAAAGTTGAACAGGTTCCTGGTTGAACATCGGAAATGTCACATTTGCATGACACACAGCAAAATTTTATTGAGGAATCAAAGCTACAGATTTTCTCATCCCAAAGAAAGAACCTTGTTCTGCCAGTTCAGATGCATAAATCCTTACTCCTGGGAGCGATACACTGTTGCAAAATCCAGGAACACCCTTGCTAATGGCACTTTCAGTGTCTTGACATTACACAAGAATGCAGCGCATCCAACCTTATCCAGAGCAACGAGGGATCGGCAAGTAATGATGACCCAGCCAACATAGCCCACAACCCATGAACACTAGGAGTAGGCTTCATCGAGCTCACTTAGGATTGAATGGGTTGAAATTGGTATAGAACAGAGCAGTGAAGCTGCTAAAGAGATATTTTGAAACTGCTTTGTTCTCCTGGGTCTAAAGAATCCTACAGGTAGATACAGAGATAGTGGATGCTTGGGTATAAATTTCCAAAAATGCTTGGGTTCTGGAGAAGTACCAGATGGTGTGACACCCCTATTCAAAAAGGGAGGGGGGGGGGGGGGGGGCAAAAAGCAGGTAGCTACAGGCTGACTAGCCTAACATCTATTATTGGATAAATATTGGAGTCATTATTAAGGAAATAACAGCAGAACATTCAGAAAATCCTAATCTAATCAAGCTGGGTCAGCGTGGCTTCATGAAAGGGAAATCGTGTTTGACTAATTTATTAGAGTGTTTTGAGGAACTCTCAATCAGAGTGGGTAGAGACAACTGTCGCATTTGGATTTTCAGAAAGTATTCAACAACTAACCTCACTGGTGGTTAATCATAAGAGCCCATAATGCTGGAGGTAGGATATTAGCATGGATAGAAAATTGGCTCATGGGGCAGGAAACAGTGAGCGGGGATAAAGCGTTCTTTTTCAGGTTGGTGACCTGAGACCAATGGACTTTCACAAAGATCAGTGTTGGGACTGCAACTCTGGGAAGCCAGGGAGGAGATTGCCGGGCCTTTGGCATTGATCTTTAAATCGTCATTGTCTACAGGAATAGTGCCAGAAGACTGGAGGATAGCAAATGTGGTTCCCCTGTTCAAGAAGGGGAGTAGAGACAATCCTGGTAATTATAGACCAGTGAGCCTTACTTCAGTTGTTGGTAAAGTGTTGGAAAAGGTTATAAGAGATAGGATTTATAATCATATAGAAAAGAATAATTTGATTAGGGATAGCCAGCACGGTTTTGTGAAGGGTAGGCTGTGCCTCACAAACCTTATTGAGTTCTTTGAGAAGGTGACCAAACAGGTAGATGAGAGTAAACCGGTTGATGTGGTGTATATGGATTTCAGCAAGGCGTTCGATAAGGTTCCCCACAGTAGGCTATTGTACAAAATGCAGAGGAATGGGATTGTGGGAGATATAGCAGGTTGGATCAGTAGTTGGCTTGCTGAAAGAAGACAGAGGGTGGTGGTTGATGGGAAATGTTCATCCTGGTGTCCGGTTACCAGTGGTGTACCGCAAGGGTCAGTGTTGGGTCCACTGCTGTTCGTCATTTTTATAAATGACCTGGATGAGGGCTTAGAAGTGGGGGTTAGTAAATTGTGAGGTGATTCACTTTGGTCAGAGTAACCGGAATGCAAAGTATTGGGCTAATGGTAAGATTCTTGGTAGTGTAGATGAGCAGAGAGATCTCGGTGTCCATGTACACAGATGCTTAAAAGTTGCCATCTAGGTTGACAGGGTTGTTAAGAAGGCATACAGTGTTTTAGCTTTATTAATAGAGGGATCGAGTTCCGGAACCATGAGGTTATGTTGCAGCTGTACAAAACTCTAGTGCGGCCACACTTGAAGTATTGTGTACAGTTCTGGTCACCGCAAGGATGTGGAAGCTTTGGAAAGGGTGCAGAGGAGATTTACTAGGATGTTGCCTGGTATGGAGGGAAGGTCTTATGTGGAAAGGCTGAGGGACTTGAGGCTGTTCTCGTTAGAGAAGAAGGTTGAGAGGTGACTTAATAGAGACATACAAGATAATCAGAGGGTTAGATAGGGTGGACAGGGAGAGCCTTTTTCCAAGTATGGTGACAGCGAGCATGAGGAGGCATAGCTTTAAATTGAGGGGTGATAGATATAGAACAGATGTCAGAAGTAGTTTCTTTACTCAGAGAGTAGTAAGGGTATGGAATGCTTTGCCTGCAACGGTAGTAGATTCGCCAAGTTTAAGTACATTTAAGTCGTCAGAGGACAAGCATATGGACGTACATGTAATAGTGTAGGTTAGATGGGCTTCAGATTGGTATGACAGGTCAGCACAACATCAAGGGCCGAAGGGCCTGTACTGCACTGTAATGTTCTATGTTCTAACTGTCTCCAATATATATGAATGACTGGTAGGAAGGAAGTGGATCGACTGTAGCCCAATTTGCAGATGACACTAAAACTGGGTGACAGGCAGGTTGTGAGAAGGAGAGATATTGCACAGTTCTGAAGGAGGGTCATTTGACCTAAAACATTAACTCTGATTTCTCTCCACAGATGCTGCCAGACCTGCTGAGCTTTTCCAGCAATTTCCATCTTTGTTTCGGATTTACAGCATCTGTAGTTCTTTCAGGTTTTTTTTGCAAAGATATTGATAGGTTAAGCAAATAGATAAAAAAAATTCACAAATAGAATCTATTGTGGGAAAGTGTGAAGTTGTTCATTTTGGAAAGGAGAAAACCAAAACAGAATCGTATTAGTAAACCAGGTGGTGGTCTCATGGTATTATCACTGGACTATTAAGCCAGAGATCCAGTTAATGTCCTGGGGACCTAGATTTGAATCCCACTGCAGCAGATGGTAGAAGTTGAACTCAATAAAAAATTTCAGGAGGTTCCAGTCTAACGATGACCATGAATCCAATGTCGATTGTTGGAAAAGCCCATCTGGGTTACTAATGACCTTTAGGGAAGGAAACTGCCATCCTTACCTGGTCTGGTCTACATGTGACTCCAGACCCACAGCAATGGGCAGTAAAATCGACGTTTCAGGCAAAAGCCCTTCATCAGGATAGCCTTTGCCCAAAATGTCGACTTTACTGCTCCTCGGATGCTGCCTGAACTGCTGTGCTTTTTCAGCACCACTAATCAGAATCTGGTTCTCAGCATCTGCAGTCATTGTTTTTACCTGCAGCAATGGGGCTGACTCTTAACTGCCCTCTGGGCAATTAGGGATGGGCAATAAATGCTGGCACATTCAGTGATGCCCTCATCCCATGAGTGGATTGAATTAACATTCTAAGTTGAGAAAAACTGCAAAGGAGAATTTGTGCACAGAAACACAGAAAGCCAGCACACAGGGGCAGCAGGTAATCAGAATGGCTCATGGACTGTTGGCCTTATTTCAAGGGGATTGGAGTATAAAAGCAGGGAGTCTTAATGCAACTGTACAAGGGTCTGGGGAGACCACATCTGAGGCACTGTGAGCAGTTATGCCCCCCTTATTTAAGGAGAGATATTATTTCATTGGAGGCAGGTCAGAGAGGGCTCATTGGGATGATCTCCAGTATGGAGGGATAGTTTTATGAGAAAACTTTAAACAGGTTGGGGCTCTACTCACTGGAGTTTAGAAGAGTCAGAGGTGATCTCATTGAAACATATCAGAGTTTTAAGGGGCTTGACAGGGTCAATGCTGAGAGAATGTTTCTCCTCATGGGCGAGAGTCTAGGACCAGAGGGAACAGACTCAGAATAAAGGGCAACCAGTTTAAGACGGAGATGAGGAGGAATTTCTTCTCTCAGAAGTTTGTGAGTCTTTGGAACTCCTTGTCACAGAGAGCTGCACGGACACAGTCCTTGTGGATATTTAAGGCTGAGGGAGAGATTCTTGATCAGTTGTGGGGAAAGGGCAGGAAAATGGACATTAGGGATGCTGGATCAGCCATGGTCCTATTGAAAGTAGACAGGCTGGAGGCTGGAAGAACACAGCAAGCCCGGCAGCATCAGAAGGTAGGGAAGTCCTGAAGAAGGGTTACACCTGAAATGTTGACTTCTCTACCTCCTGATGCTGCCTGGCTTGCTGTGTTCCCCCAGTCTACTGCCTGTCCCTCCTGATGCTGCCTGCCTTGCTGTGTTCTTCCAGCCTCCTGCCTGTCCCTCCTGATGCTGCCTGCCTTGCTGTGTTCTCCCAGCCTCCTCCCTGTCCCTCCTGATGCTGCCAGCCTTGCTGTGTTCTCCCAGCCTCCTGCCTGTCCCTCCTGATGCTGCCTGCCTTGCTGTGTTCTCCCAGCCTCCTGCCTGTCCCTCCTGATGCTGCCTGCCTTGCTGTGTTCTTCCAGCCTCCTGCCTGTCCCTCCTGATGCTGCCTGCCTTGCTGTGTTCTCCCAGCCTCCTCCCTGTCCCTCCTGATGCTGCCTGCCTTGCTGTGTTCTCCCAGTCTACTGCCTGTCCCTCCTGATGCTGCCCGCCATGCTGTGTTCTCCCAGCCTCCTGCCTGTCCCTCCTGATGCTGCCTGCCTTGCTGTGTTCCCCCAGCCTCCTGCCTGTCCCTCCTGATGCTGCCTGCCTTGCTGTATTCTTCCAGCCTCCTGCCTGTCCCTCCTGATGCTGCCTGCCTTGCTGTGTTCCCCCAGCCTCCTGCCTGTCCCTCCTGATGCTGCCTGCCTTGCTGTATTCTTCCAGCCTCCTGCCTGTCCCTCCTGATGCTGCCTGCCATGCTGTGTTCTCCCAGACTACTGCCTGTCCCTCCTGATGCTGCCTGCCTTGCTGTGTTCTCCCAGACTACTGCCTGTCCCTCCTGATGCTGCCTACCTTGCTGTGTTCTCCCAGTCTTCTGCCTGTCCCTCCTGATGCTGCCTGCCTTGCTGTGTTCTCCCAGACTACTGCCTGTCCCTCCTGATGCTGCCTGCCTTGCTGTGTTCTCCCAGTCTACTGCCTGTCCCTCCTGATGCTGCCTGGCCTGCTGTGTTCTCCCAGACTACTGCCTGTCCCTCCTGATGCTGCCTGCCCTGCTGTGTTCTCCCAGACTACTGCCTGTCCCTCCTGATGCTGCCTGCCTTGCTGTGTTCTCCCAGCCTCCTGCCTGTCCCTCCTGATGCTGCCTGGCCTGCTGTGTTGTCCCAGACTACTGCCTGTCACTCCTGATGCTGCCTGCCTTGCTGTGTTCTCCCAGCCTCCTGCCTGTCCCTCCTGATGCTGCCTGGCCTGCTGTGTTCTCCCAGACTACTGCCTGTCCCTCCTGATGCTGCCTGCCCTGCTGTGTTCTCCCAGACTACTGCCTACCTACTTTGGATTCCAACATCTGCAGTTTTTATGTCTCATGATCCTATTAAATGACAGAACAGACTCAAGAGGCTGAATAGCCTCCTCCTGTTTCTATTTCTTTTGGTCAATGGGTCGTCATCCAATTCAATGATAGTTTTCCTTACTGTTTCCTGAAGTCAGTACATTTGAAATGTAAAGAAACCAAACAGGAAGCTGCTATTTTGCTGCAGTGTTGCTGACACAATTCCATTCCAATCTATCCAAATTTGAAATTTTGTTTTACAAAATGAACACCTTTATGTTAGGAATGAATCCTTTCCAACACTGCTGGGGTTTGCAGACACTACACTGGGCCCAGGAATACAGTCCAGAAGAGGTTGCAACTGGAATAGGCCATTCATCCTTTCGAGCCCACCTCATCATTCAACAAGTTCAACATTGATCTTCTGCACGCAATCCTCCCAGACTCTCCCCACACCCCTTAAAAACCCAAATACCCAAAACCTCTTGATGTCAATCATGAATATGTTGAAAGATTGACTTCTGCAGTCCTCTGCTGTACAGATTACCAAAGATTCACCACCCCCTGAGGCAAGAAATTATCTTCTCCTCTTGATGCTAAATGGCTGGATGTCTTACTCTATGACAGATAAAGAAGCTGAAACAAAAACTGCAATTGCTGGAGAAACTCAGCAGTCTGGCGGCATCTATGGAGAGAAATGAGAGCTCGAGTCCAGTGGCCCTTCCTCATAACCTTTCAGTTCAATAGATTCAAAATATTAATTGCCTTCTCTCCACAGATGCTGCCACATCTTGCTGAGTTTCTCCAGCAATTTCTGATTGATCCAGGTTTCCAACAACCTTGGGGTTTTTTTTTGTTCAAAGAAGATAAGGATCTGGATTTTGAATCATGCCCAGCTTCACTTCACGCCCAATAACAAGGAAAAGGTGGGTCCCTATCTTCAGCAGTTTCATCACAAAAACAAAAGGTTTGTAACAAGAGTCGACAATTTCACAATGTGATTGTAACCTTTCTCTAGCAGCTACCTTTTTAAAGGCCAAATCATTCCCAGTAACTACCTGCCCTTTACCTCACTGAAATTGAATGATTTCATAGAAGCAATCATAGGCTCTTTCAGGTTTTAAATTTCAAAGCAGTCAGAGCCTCAGGAATTTGTTAAATTAATTCCACACCATATCAGTAATTGCCTGTTCACTCAATACCAAAACTGTGTTAATAATTGAAAAACATTCACTATATAATGGGAAATAATTAACTCAATTTCAATAGAAAGTTAACAAAATCTAACAAGATCAAAGTGCAGAGTTGCAGGAGGATTGTCAGGTAAACATTGATTTAACTCCCTGAGAAAGTGTTAGGGATAGCTATCTTAAACAATCAGATTTACAAATGAATTGATACATCGTTCATATTATTTTGCAACTTATATACAGAGTGAGAGAGGGGGGACAGGGTGCAAGTTAGTAAGGGTAAGGAGAGTGTGAGCAGGGTAAGGTGACAGTGACAGGGAAGAGATAGAGGGCACGGATTGAGAAGGTGAAAACCACCAAACATATTTACATCAACTTGCAAGGAATAAGTCAAAATTCAAGGGTGATGGGAGCCCACACAGCTCTCCGTTTCAATGAATGAGTGAAAAGAGAGGTGGGGGTCATGGGAGGAGGTGGGGTGAACAAGAACGGGGTAACCGCAGGAAAAAGGCAGGGAGAAATGGAGAGGGAGTAGAAAAGGCAGAAGAGGGAGAGGGGATACAGGATGGAGAGAATGGGAAAGAAAGTGAAGGCAGTACAGGAGAGTGGAACGGAAGATGGGTAAAGAGAATGGGACCAAGAATGGAGCAAGGGATCCAGGATAGAGGGAGAGAGGGAATGAGGATGATGTTGGATAGATGCAGGATGGAGGGATTAACAGGAGAATGCATGCAGGATGCAGTGTGAGGGGGAAGGGCGAGGATGGAGATTGAGGATGAGGAGAGGATGGGATGAAGTTGGGGATGGGGATGGGGATGAGGATGGGGGTGAGGGTGAGGTTGGGGATGGGGATGGGGATGAGGTTGGGGATGGGGATGGGGATGAGGTTGGGGATGAGGATGAGGGTGAGGTTGGGGATGGAGATTGAGGATGAGGAGAGGATGGGATGAAGTTGGGGATGGGGATGGGGATGGGGATGAGGATGGGGATGAGGATGAGGGTGAGGTTGGGGATGGGGATGAGGGTGAGGTTGGGGATGAGGATGAGGGTGAGGTTGGGGATGAGGATGAGGGTGAGGTTGGGGATGGGGATGAGGGTGAGGTTGGGGATGAGGATGGGGATGAGGGTGAGGTTGGGGATGGGGATGGGGATGGGGATGGGGATGGGGATGGGGATGAGGGTGAGGTTGGGGATGAGGATGGGGATGAGGGTGAGGTTGGGGATGGGGATGGGGATGGGGATGGGGATGAGGGTGAGGTTGGGGATGAGGATGGGGATGAGGGTGAGGTTGGGGATGGGGATGAGGTTGGGGATGGGGATGAGGGTGAGGTTGGGGATGGGGATGAGGTTGGGGATGGGGATGAGGGTGAGGATGGGGATGGGGATGAGGGTGAGGGTGAGGGTGGGGATGGGGATGAGGATGAGGTTGGGGGTGAGGGTGAGGTTGGGGATGGGGATGAGGGCGAGGTTGGGGATGGGGATGAGGGTGAGGGTGAGGTTGGGGATGGGGATGGGGATGGGGATGAGGGTGAGGGTGAGGTTGGGGATGCTGAGAGCAGGGTACCTCTGCGCGGCGGCTGGTTGCCCCGGGCCGGCTCAGTAACGCCGTATCTCCGCACACCACCGCGGTGTCCTCCACAAACACACAGTCCGGGAGGCTGCTGTCCCCCGGCAGCTCCACCACCTCCAGGCCCTGGATAGAGCGCAGGGAATCGATGTAAATCTTGTGTTCCTGGCGAGCCTTCTCCATGTCCACACGCTGCTCCTGATCCTTGTTCATCCGCAGAGCCTGATCCGCCAGAGAATCCGCCAGATCCCGCACGATAGCGACATTGTAGCGAGCGTAAGGAGCGGCGGAACCTGCCATGCTGCCCGGGACACCCTCTCTGACTCGGTCTGTCTCTGTGTCTCTGACTCGGTCCCTGTCTGTGTCTCTGTCTCTCACTCACTCCCTTTTTGACAGGTTGGCGTGACCGCGCACTCTCAGCCCTGCGCGTCCCCGATTCTCACTCCGCCCTCATTCCCTCCTTGATCCTCAGTGCCTCAGACACAAGGTTTCTCTCCCTCTCCCTCCTCTCCCCTCTCCCCGTCCCCCCTCTCCCCTGTCCCTCTCCCCGTCCCCCCTCTCCCCTGTCCCTCTCCCCCATCCCCCCTCTCTCCCTCTCCCCTGTCCCCCCTCTCTCCCTCTCCTCCGTCCCCCCCCTCCCCATCTCCCTCCCCTCTCCCCCTCCCCATCTCTCCCTCCTCTTCCCCCCTCCCTCTCCTCCATCTTCCCTCCCCCCTCCCCTGTCCCTCCTCTCCCTCTCCCCCGTCCCCCCTTTCCCCCATCCCCCTCTTCCCTGTCCCTCCTCTCCCTGTCCTTCTCCCCCATCCCCCCTCTCTCTCCCTCTCCCCCGACCCCCTCTCCCTGTCCTCCCTCCTTCTCCCCAGTCCCTCCTCTCTCCCTCTCCCCTGTCCCTCCTCTCTCTCTCTCCCTTCCTCCCTCCCTCTCCCCGTCCCTCCTCTCTTCCACTCCACGTCCCCCCCTCTCCTGTTCCCCCCTCCCCTTTTCCTCCTCTCTCCCTCTCCCCCTCTCCCTGTCCTCCCTCCCTCTCCCCGTCACTCCTCTCCCCCTCTCCCCTGTCCCCCCTCTCTCCCTCTCCCTGTCCTCCCCTCTCCCTCAATAAGGTGAATGACCAGGGCATTTTCCCCAGTGGGGGAGTTCAAGATGAACGGGTAGATTTTTAAGGAGAGAGAAGAAAGATTTCAAAAGAACAGGAGGGGCAACTATTTTTAGACAGAGTGGTTCATGTGTGGAATGAACTTCCAGAGAAAGTAGTGAATGCGGCTACAGTTACAATGTTTAAAATATACATTGATAAATACATGAATAGGAACGGTTTGGACGCACATGGGTCAAACGCAGGAGATGGGACCAGTTTAGTTTGGGATTCTGATCACATGGACTGATTGGACCAAAGGGTCTGTTTCCGTGCTGTATGACTCTATGACTCACCATTCCTTCCCCTGTTCTCCCCTCTCTCCCTCTTCTCTCCTCTGTCCCTCCTCCTCTCTCCATTCTTCTTTCGCTCCTCCTCCCTCTCCTTCCCAACCCTCTGCCCACTCTCTTCTTTTCTCTTCCTCATTTTCCAACCTTTTCCTACCTTCCCTCCATCCCACTCCCTACTCTTCCTCTCCTGCCCATTCTCCATTTCTTCTCTCCTTCCTTCTCCCATTCTCCCTCCTTCTCAGTTTCTCTCTCTACCCTCCATCTGAGAGATCCCCTCCCTCATTGTACTAGAAGTGGGGTAGGCTTTCTGGCCCATCGAGCCTGCTCCACCATTCATTACGATCATGGCTGATCTATCCATCATCTCAGCTCCTCCTACCTGCACTATCCCCATAACCCTTAATTCCCCTACCATGCAAAAATCCATCCGACTGTGTCTTGAACACATGTAATGAAGCTGCCTCTACTGGTTCCTTGGGCAGAGAATTCCATAGATTCATTACTCTTTGGGAGAAGCAGATCCTCCTCACCTCTGTCCTAAATCTATTCCCCCTAATCTTGAGGCCATGTCCCCCAGTCCTAGTCTCACCCATCAGTGGAAACAACTTGCCTGCCTCTATCTTATCTATCCCTGTCATAATTTTATATGTTTCTATAAGATACCCTCTCCTTCTAAATTCTCACGAATACACTCCCAGGTGATTCAATCTCTCCTCATAGGGTAATTCCTTCATCTTTGGAATCAACCTGGTGAACCTACTCTGCACTGCCGCCAAAGCCAATATATCCTTCCTCAAGTAAGGAGACCAGAACTACGCACAATATTCCAGGTACGGCTTCACTAACATCTTGTGCAAGTGCAGCAGAACCTCCCTTCTCTTAAAGTCAATCCCTGTAGCAATGAAACCTAATATTCCGTTTGCCTTCCTGATTACTGGTTGCACCTGCAAATCAACTTTAAGTGATTCATGTACGAGTACTCCTAAGTCCCTCTGCACAACAGCATGCTGCAATCCTTCACCATTTAAATGATACTCTGACCTACTACTTTTATTTCCAAAGTGGATAACCACAAACTTACCTACATTGTACTCCATCTGCTAGACCCTTGCCCACTCACTTAACCTATCTAAATCTCTCTGCAGACCCTCCACACCCTCTGCACAGTCTGCCTTTCCACTCAATTTAGTGTCATTGGCAAACTTGGATACAATACACTCAGTCTCCTCTTCCAAATCATTTATATACATCATGAATGGTTGCAGGTCCAAGAGCAACCTCTGTGGCACCCCACTCACCACTGATCTTCAACTACAGAAACACTCATTTATCCCAATTATCTGCTTTCTATTAGTTAACCAGTCCTCTATCCATGGTAGTACATTCCCTGTAACTCCATGCATTCTTATGCATGAGTCTTTTATGCGGCACCTTATCAAACACCTTCTGGAAATCCGAGTATACAACAGCCACCTGTTTTCCTCCATCCACCGCGCTTGTTACATCCTCAAAGAACTCCAGTAAGTTTGTCAAATATGACCTTCCCTTCCTGAATCCATGCTGTGCCTGCCTGATGGAACACTTTCCATTCAGATTCGATTACCTACAGTGTGGAAACAGGCCCTTCAGCCCACACAGACCCTCTGAAGAGTAACCCCCCAGACCCATTTCCCTATGACTAATGTACTGAACACTATGGGCAATTTAGCATGGCCAATTCATATAGACTGAACATCTTTGGACTGTGGGAGAAAACCGGAGCACTGGAGGAAACCCACACAGTCACCCAAGGCTGGAATTGAACCTGGGTCCCTGGCACTGTGAGGCAGCAGCGCTAACCACTGAGCCACCGTGCTGCTCCAGTGTCACACTATTTTTCTTTAATGATAGCCTCCAGCATTTTCCTGACTACAGATGTTAAACTAATTGGCCTACAGTTACCTGCCTTTTGCCTACACCCTTTTTTAAAAAGCAGTGTAACATTCTTTGTCTTCCAATCTGCCAGGGCCTGCCCAGAGTCCAGTGAATTTTGGTAAATTACCACTGACACATCTACTATAACTTCCACCATTTCTTTCAGCAGCCTGGGATGCATTCATCAGGACCAGGGACTTACCTATCTTGAGACCCTCAAATTTGCTCAACACTACCCCTTTAGTGATAATAATTGAATTGAGGCCCTCAACTCCCATCGTATCCTTAACATCATCCTTTGGCACGTTAAACACATCTTACACTGTGAAGAAAGTGAGGACTGCAGATGCTGGAGATCAGAGTTGGGAGTGCGGGGCTGGAAAAGCACAGCAGGTCAGGCAGCATCCGAGGAGCAGGAGATTCGACATTTCGACCAGAAGCCCTTCATGAGGAATGAGGCTTGTGGGCTGCTGGGCTGAGAGATAAATGGGAGGGGCGGGGTGGGGCAGGGAGGGGGGTGGGGGGGGGAAGATAGCTGAGAATGGAGATGGAGGTGGGGGGTATTGGTGACAGGCCAGAGGGGAGGGTGGAGTGGATAGGTGGGAAGGAAGATGGACAGGTAGGACAGGTCATGAGGGTGTTGCTGAGTTGGAAGGTTGGATCTGGGATAATGTGGGGGGTGGGGGGGAGGTGAGTAAACTGGTGAAATCGATATTAATCCCGTGTGGTTGGAGGGTCCCAAGGCGGAAGTTGAGGTGTTCTTCCTCCAGGCGTCGGGTGGGAAGGGAGTGGCGATGGAGGAGGCCCAAGTCCTACTTGTCTTTAGCGGAGTTGGACTCCCCACTTATCTGCTCTCCTTCCTCTCTGACCTCTTACCATCAACCCCACCTTCATCCACCTATCGCACTCACAGCTACCTTGCCCACAGCCCCACCCCCCCTCCCATTTATCTCTCAGCCCCCTAGGTCCACAAGCCTCATTCCTGATGAAGGGCTTATGCTTGAAATATTGACTTCCTGCTCCTCGGATGCTGCCTGACCTGCTGTGCTTTTCCAGCACCATACTCTTCGACCTTTACCACTGTGAAGACTGACACAAAATAGTTATTCAAGGCCTCAGCTGTTTCCACATTACCCAATAGTAATTCTCCTTTCTCATCCTGCAAGAGACCTTCACCTATGTTAGCCACCCTTTCCTGTTTTATATATTTATAAAACTTTTTCTTACCTGTTTTTATTTTCTGTGCTAGTTTCATTCATGATCTACCTTTCCTTTCTTTATTGCTTGCTTCGTGGTTTTTTTGCTGCTTTTTCAAGATTTCCCAATCTTCCTGTTTCCCACTACTCTTGGCTATTTTGTAAGCCTAAGCTTTTAATTGAATGTCTTCCTTTATTTCCTTGGTTATCCAAGGCTGGCTGTTCCTACCCTTGCTATCCTTGTTTTTGACCAGAATATACTTTCCTTGAGCACTGTGAAAAGTCTCTTTGACAGTCCTCCACTGTTCCTCAACCATCCCACTGTATAACTTATGTTCCTCGTCTAATTTAGCCAACTCTTTTCTCATCCCATTATTGTCTCCCATGTTTAAGCCTAACACCCTGGTTTTAAATGATATTATTTCATCCTCATTTTGTATCCGAAATTCGATCATACTGTGATCACTCTTTCTGAGAGGATCCTTAACTATGAATCATTAATTTACCTGTCTCATTGCACAGGACCACACCTAAGATTGCACGCTGCCTTGTAGGTTCAGTAACACGTTGTTCAAGAAAGTTATCATGGATGACTCCTATGAACTGCCTCCACCCACTTGATTCAGCCAATCAATGTTCCCGTTAAAGTCCCCCATGACTTTATTTTTACATGACGTTCTATTTTTACATGCATCAGATATTTCTTGACTGATTGCCAATGCCACTGTTGCATTACTATTGGGGGGAGAGAGTGAGGGCAGCAGATGCTGGAGATCAGAGTCGAAGAGTGTGGTGCTGGAAAAGCACAGCAGGTCAGGCAGCATCTGAGGAACAGGAGAATCAACGTTTCGGGCATAGGCCCTTCATCAGGAAACATCGATTCTCCTGCTCCTTGGATGCTGCCTGACCTGCTATGCTTTTCCAGCACCGCACCCATTATTATTGGTTGGCCTATAGACTACTCCCACCAGGGACGTCTTCCCCTTACTATTCCTGATCTTCACCCAAATGGATTCAACATTTTGCTCCTTAGATGCTATATCATCTCTCCTTATCGCCCTAATCTCATCCTTAATTAAGAGTGTGACACTACCTCCCTTACCTTCCATGCCTATCCTTCCTAATTACCTGACACCCTTGGATATTTAATTCCCAGTCATCACCACCCTGCAACTACATTTCTGTAATGACTACTAAATCATATCCCTTTATACTGATTTGAACAACAAGTTTGTTTTGAATATGACAGGCAATCAGATAAAGTGCCCTTATACTCTCTGTCCCTTTAGAATCTAACAATCTCATTGTCTTTTGCATATGATTCTGTCACCCAATTTTTCTTTTCGAATGTTTGCTCTGGTCTCTACATCACTTCCTTCTGCCCAGACTCCCATCCTCTTGCCAGTTTAGTCTCGCCTTCCTCACAGTCTCTCTGCTCGCTGCATCGACCTTTATACCAACTGCTGCATCTTCTGACCTGACGCTCTGGTTCCCACCCACCTCCCTCTCCCCAACCTAGTTTAAATCTTCCCCAACACCTCTGGCAAGCCTGTCCACAAGAATATTGGTCCCTTTTGTACAGGTCATACCTTCCCCAGAAGAGAACCCAGTGATCCACAAATCTGAAACCCTGCCCCCTGCACCAACTCTTCAGCCACACTTTAGAACATAGAACAATACAGCACAGAACAGGCCCTTCAGCCCACGATGTTGTGCTGACCATTGATCATCATGTAAGGTAAACCTAATGTACGAACCTTCAAATTTCTGTGACCATATGCATGTCCAGCAGTCTCTTAAATATCCCCAATGACCTCGCTTTCACAACTGCTGCTGGCAACGCATTCCATGCTCTCACAACTCTGCATAAAGAGCCCGCCTCTGACATCCCTTTATACTTTCCGCCAAACAGCTTAAAACTATGACCCCTCGTGTTAACAATTTCTGCCCTGTGAGAAAGTCTCTGGCTATCAACTCTATCTATGCCTGTCATTATCTTGTATACCTCAGTTAGGTCCCCTCTCTTCCTTCTTTTCTCCAATGAAAAAAGTCCGAGCTCAGTCAACCTCTCTTCATAAGATAAGTCTTCCATTCCAGGCAGCATCCTGGTAAACCTCCTCTGAACCGTCTCCAAAGCATCCACATCTTTCCTATAATAGGGCTACCAGAACTGGACGCAGTATTCCAAGTGCAGTCTAACCAAAGTTTTATAGAGCTGCAACAAGATCTCACGACTCTTAAACTCAATCCCCCTGTTAATGAAAGCCGAAACACCATATGCTTTCTTAACAACCCTGTCCACTTGGGTGGCCATTTTAAGGGATCTATGTACCTGCACACCAAGATCCCTCTGTTCCTCCACACTGCCAAGAATCCTGTCTTTAATCCTGTACTCAACTTTCAAGTTTGACCTTCCAAAATGCATCACTTCGCTTTTATTCAGGTTAAACTCCATCTGCCACCTCTCAGCCCATCTCTGCATCCTGTCAATGTCCCACTGCAACCTACAACAGCCCTCTATACTGTCAACGACACCTCCAACCTTTGTGTCGTCTGCAAACTTGCTAACCCATCCTTCAATCCCCTCATCCAAGTCATTAATAAAAATTACAAAGAGTAGAGGCCCAAGAACAGAGCCCTGTGGAACACCACTCACCACTGACTTCCAGTCAGAATACTTTCCTTCCACTACCACTCGCTGACTTCTGTCAACCAGCCAATTCTGTATCCAGACAGCTAAATTTCCCTGTATCCCATTCCTCCTGACTTTCTGAACGAGCCTACCATGGGGAACCTTATCAAATGCCTTGCTGAACTCCATATACACCACATCCACAGGTATGACTCCGGTGTCTGCCATACCTTCCTAATCCTGCCGTCACTAGCGTGCGGCACAGGCAGCAACCCAGAGATTACTTGCCATGAGGTCTTTTTTTAAAACTTCCTTCCTAACTCGTGAAATTCACTTTTCATGACCTCATATCTTTCCCTACTTATGCCATTGTTCCTGATGTGTATCACGACCTCTGGCTGTTCACCCTCCCCCTTAAGAATCCTGTAGACTTGCTCCGAGACATCTCTGACCCTGGCAGCCGGGAGGCAACATACCATCTGGGTGTCTCATTCTTGTTCACAGAATCTCCTGTCTGCTCCCCTAACCAATGAATCCCCTATCACTATCGCTCTCCTCTTATGCCCCCTTCCCTTTTGAACCAACCATCCCAAACCATACCCTCACTAACCCCAGTCCCTCCACCTCCAGCTCACTCTGCATTTCCTTCCTCTCTATCCAATCCTTCCCCCTCCCTCCTTCATTCCCTTTCTCTTTCTATCTAGCCTCTGTCCATCAACTGCCCTACTATCCCCCACATTGGGAAATTTCAAACAGGTGATCCAGGTCACTGAGCCTCCTAAAGAAAGTGAGAGAGAGGTGAGAGTTTTTGGGAAAGAGTTGCATAGCTCAGGGTCCAGGCAGCAGCATTCTTGCAATATTTCAGTGATTACGATGGGGAGTGTTCAAAAAGTTGGAATTAGAAGCATGCAACAATCTCAGAAGATGCCAGCGCTGGAGGAGATTACAGAGTTCAGCAGGGGAGCAACCAGGGAGGGGTTTGTAAAGGTGATTGAGAATTTTCAAATCAAGTGCAACTTAAACAGTTTCCTACACCATAAACCAGAATGCACAGAAGGGATAAAGGGATAGGGTTTGTTGTGCATTCCTGATGAAGGGCTTTTGACCGAAATGTCGATTTTCCTGCTCCTCGGATGCTGCCTGACCTGCTGTGCTTTTCCAGCACCACTCTGATCTAAACTCTGGTTTCCAGTATTTGCAGTCCTCACTTTTGCCTCGGATTTGCTGTGCACTGGGGTCAGGGCACAGATACAGAGGGATTTTAAACAAAGATGAGTATTTTAAAATAAAGGTGTTACTCTGCTGGACAGCACCAACCATGTTAATACAGTGCCTATAAGAGCAGGTCAGAGGCTAGGAATCCTGGACCCAGTAACTCACCTCCTTACCCTCCCGCCTTTGCCACCTTCAAAGATTGATACACCCGAACCCTCAGGTTGCTCTTTAGAATTGTGCCATTGAGTCTACTTGCCTCTTCCCATCCCTTCTCCAAAAATGTATCACATCCCAGCTCTCTGTATTAAATTCCTTCTGCTACTGTCTGCTCATTCTATCTAACATCCTGTTGCATGATATTCATGACATGCTCACTATCTGTCATACCTACAAAGTTGGTATCATCAGCAAGTTGTGAAATTTTACAC
Organism: Chiloscyllium punctatum; assembly: GCF_047496795.1. Classification (NCBI taxonomy): domain Eukaryota; kingdom Metazoa; phylum Chordata; class Chondrichthyes; order Orectolobiformes; family Hemiscylliidae; genus Chiloscyllium; species Chiloscyllium punctatum. The sequence goes on from NC_092745.1 coordinate 131,569,195, forward strand.
GACCTTCCAATATCCTTGTCATTTACATGCATCCAAAACAGAAATGGTCTTTGGTATCTTTTCTATCCCTCCCTCCCTCCCTCCCATCTGAATAACAAACATTTGATCTTCATGCTCAAATTCTGGAGTGGGATAAGCGTAGTTAGGTTGACTGGGACAATGCATCCATCCTAGGAGAAGCCAAACTGAGACATGCACGAGAATTCCTAGAAGCATGGCATTCCAACCGGAACTCTGTCAACAAACACAACGTGATTTTGAGGTACCAGTGTTGGACTGGGGTGGGCAAAGTTAAAAATCACACAACACCAGGTTATAGTCCAACAGGTTTATTTGGAAGCACTAGCTTTCGTAGCGCTGCTACTTCATTAGATGGTTGTGGAGTATAAGATCATAGAATTTACAGCAATGGTTGCTGATAAAGGAGCAACGCTCCAAATAAACCTGTTGGACTATAACCTGGCGTTGTGTGTTTTTTAATTTTGAACAACAAACACATCGATTTGGATCCTAACTACCTCCCTCTGAGAAAAAGAACAGGAAATGACATCACCAACACAGGAAGTGACATCGCCAACCCAAGGAAACCTAAACACATAAATAAAAAGTGGGACATATCACCACTGCTTCACCAGAGGCTCACTGATGATGTTACCTAGTATGGTGACGAAACGTCTAAAAACGAACCTTCCAGCTCAGCGGGCAAGCTTAGATCCAATAGTTAGGTGGTTGTTTTTGATGAGCACAGATGCACTGGGCTGAAGGGCTCAGTGCTATGTGTCTATGATTCTGTGGAGAACTGAACATGAAACCTTGTAGATTCAGTGACAAAACTAGCTGAGGCCTGGTTGCTGAATGTTTTGCTTAGTCTGAGACCCACTGCGATTTAGCTGTCACTTCACTGTGTTTGACACTGAGCATTGCTACATGAGTTTCCTTTAACATTCCCCAAGCACTGTGGCCTTAGATGATGTTTCTCTTACCACTCTAGCTTGGAGCTGTTAACATTGCACATGGCGAGACTCGAAATCAGTCTCAATTTACACAGGGTCTTAGAATATTAACACTGCACCGAGGCATCGTAGACTAAGATGTGACATATGGGGAGGATATTATTCAGGTGGAGAGAGTCGGAAGAGATTTACCAGGATGGTGCCAGGTATAGAAGGTTTTAGCTTTAAAAAAAGGCTGGATAGGCTGGGACTTTCTCCACTGGAGCGTAGGAGGTCAAGAGGAGACCTGATAGAAGTTTAGATAGAGTTAATGGTAGTTGTCTTTTCCCTAGGAGGAGGGATTTCATGACTCGGGAGCATATTTTTATGAGAAGAAAGAGAGTTTAAAAAGATATGAAGGGCAATTTGTTTACACAGAGGGTGGTTCACGTGTGCAATGAACTTCCTGAGAAAGTGGTGGATATGGGTACAATTGCCACATTTAAAAAACACTTAGGTGGGGATATGAATCGGAAGGGTTTGGAGGGATATGGCCCAGGAGCAGGCAGGTGGGACTAGTTTAATTTGGGATTACGTTCAGCGTGGACTGGTTGGACTGAAGGGTCTGTTTCCATGCTGTATGACTCTATGTAAGGAGATATTACGCCAGGATGAACAAAAGGACAGTGGGTGGTTTTAATTAATGTTCAAAGTTGGAGAGGTTTAGGAAGGGGATTGCAGAGCACAGGGAGCAGGCAGCTGAAGGGAAAACTGTTCATGAGTCTTTCAAATTGGGATGGCCAAGAGGCTGGAATTGGAGGAACATGGAAACCTTACAAGCAGGTGGAGCTAGAGCAGATTACAGAGCTCAGCAAGGGAGAGACCACGGTGGGGTTTGTAAACAAGACCGAGAACTTTAAAACTGAGATGCAACTTAACCAGCTGCATACGCAGGTCAGGAAACAGGGGAGTAATGAAGGAACAGGATCTAGAGTGTGGTGGGATCGGGGCAGTAAAGTTCAGAATGATTTCAGATCTGGAGAGGAATATTCTGATCTGCACCCTGTTTGGGTAAGGGGCAGTGGTGAACACTCTAGAAGAAGCTGACTGGCAATTATTTGTGAAGCTCGCTCCTTATTGTAGTTACACTCAGTTGCAGAGTCAGATTCTGATCCGAGTGCAGAAGGAGCAGAATGCCATCCGGTTGGAAGAGTGGACATTGACTCTGGTGCAACACAGAGCTCCAGTGTAGGATGGGGTCTGGTTTAGAAAGGAATCACTGTATTAAGAGCATTTCAGCAGTTTGCAAAGTTAGAGGGAAAGCCAACACCACAGATATTGGAAATCGAGAATACTTTACCAGCTGGTTAAAGGGTTACCCCTCTCTATGTGCTCACAGTGTGATGAAACCAGATTAAACATCCTCTAAGAAGTAGTGATCATAACATGACAGAAATTAATATTCAGTTTGAGAAAGCTCAAGAGTGAGAATGTTGAGTCAGAAACAAATGTGTTTAACATAAATAAAGGGACTTCTAATGCAATGAGGATAGAGTTAACTAAGATTAGCAGGAATGACAGATATTTAAGGAGGTAATTCATGGCTGTCAGCGAAAATATATCCCAGTGAGGAGGAACGATTCGAAGAAAAGAATGAAACAGCCATGTTAACCAAGGAAGTTAAGGATAGCATTGAGTAGAAAGGAAAAGCATAAGGAAGGTGAAACTCAGAATTAAGCAAAGGAAGAGTAAAAAGGTAAGAAAGACAAAGAAAATAACCAATGAGTGCAAACTAGCAAGGAAGACAAAAACTGTAATTAAGAGCTTCTTTAAATATATGAAAAGGAAGAGAAAGGTCAAAGTGAACATAGGGTCCTTAGAAAATGAATCTGGGGAGACAGTTTTGGGGAACAAGAAAATGGCCGAGGCATGAAACAGATATCTTTCATCAGCCTTTGTGGTGAAAGATACTTCAAACATTCCATTCACACTGAGCATTGGGATGAGGAATTAAGTTACCATTGGCATCACAAGAGAAGTCAGATTAGACAAACTAATGGGGCCAAAGACAGCCACATTCCCTGGCCCCAGTGCCTAACATCCCATGATTCTAAAAGAAATATCTGCAGAGTTAGTGGGTGCATTGCTTATAAATTTCCAAAGGATTGGAAAGCTGCTGAAATGACACCCCTATTCAAAAAGGAAGAGAACAAAATGTGGGAAATTATAGCCAATTAGCCTAATGTCTATTGCTGGAAAAGTATTGGAAACAATTATTAAGGAAGTAATAACATTTGAAAAATCATGATCTAATCGATCAGAGTCAGCATGGCTTTATGAAAACAAAATTATGTCTGACTAATTTATCAGAGTTTTTTGAGGAAGTCTCAACCAGAGTGATAGAGGGGAACCAGTCAATGTGCTGTATTTGGACATTCAGATGGTGTCATAAAATAACAGTCTACAGTGTTGGAGGTAGCATATTGGCATGGTTAGAGAATTGGCTCATGGGCAGGAAACAGCAAGTGGAGATAAGGAATTCTTTTTCAAGTTGGTGACCTGTGGCTCGTGGGGTTCCACAGGGATCAGTGCTGAAACTACACCTCCATTTACAATATTAATGACTTGGAGGAAGGAAGTGGATATAATGTAGACAAATTTGCAGATAACACAAAAATAAATGGAAAGACAGGTTGTGAGAGGGATAGAAACCTTTTAGTAAGAGATATTGATCGTTATTGACAGGTCTAAATTAATTTAGGATATCTGGTCGGCGTGAGTGAGTTGAACCAGAGGGTTTGTTTTTATGCTCTCCAATGCTAGGACAATAACTCCAAGTGCTGGTGAGACCACACATGGAGAACTGTGCGCTGTGGTGGTCCCCTTATTTAAGGAAAGACAAAATTTCATGGATGCAGTCCAGAAAAAGTTAACGAGAATGTTTGCTGGTATGGAAGGATTGTCTTATGAACAAAGGCGAAACAGGTGGGGACTCTACTCACTGGAATTTCGGAGAATGAGAGGTGATCTCACTGAAACCTCTCGGATTCTTAAGGAGTTTGACAGGGTCAATGCTGAGAGGATGTTTCCCCTCATGGGAGAGAGTCTAGGACCAGAGGGCACAGACTCAGAATAAAGGGGCACCAATTTAAGACTGAGATGAGGAGGAATTTCTTCTCTCAGAGAGTTGTCATTTAACTCTTTGTCACAGAGAGCCGTGGGGACGGAGTCCTTTTGTATATTTCAGGTGGAGAGCGATAGATTCTTGGTCAGTCGGGGAATCAAGGGTTACGGGGAAAGGGCAGGAAAGTGGACATGGGGAATGTCGGATCAGCAATGATCCTACTGAATGGTGGAGCAGGCTTGAAGAGCCGGAATGGCTCCACTCCTGTTCCTGTTTCTTATGGTCTTCGGAAAACACTAATGCTGGTTCTATCTCCACAGATATTGTCAGGCCAGCTGGGCGTTTCGAGCATTTTCTGTTATATTGAATGTTGAGAGTTTATTTCAATCATTTTGAGCATATGTACCCAGACTAGCCTTTTTCACAGTGCCAGCATCAATGGAAACGTCTAGATTTTATGTCAACTTTCTCTGGTACTGCATTTTGGAAAGGCAAATCTTAGCAGGACTTATACACTTAATGTTAAGGTTCTGGGGAGTGTTGCTGAACAGAGATCCTGGAGCACAGGTTCACAGCTCCTTGAGAGTGGAGTCACAGATGACAGGATAGTGAAGATGATGTTTAGTATGCTTCCTTTAATTGGTCAGAGTATTGAGTACAGGAGTCAGGAGGTCATGTTGCAGCTGTACAGGACATGGGTTGCGCCACTTTTGAAATATTGCATATAATTCTGGTCTCCTTCCTATCGGAAGGATGTTGTGAAACTTGAAAGGGTTCAGAAAAGATTTACAAGGATGTTGCCAGGGTTGGAGGATCTGAGCTACAGGGAGAGGTTGAATAGACTGGAGCATCAGAGGCTGAGGGGTGACCTTATAGAGGTTTATAAAATCATGAGGGATATGGAAAGGGTAAATAGACAAGGTCTTTTCCCCAGAGTGGGGGAGTCCAGAACTAGAGGGCACAGGTTTAAGGTGAGAGAGGAAATATATAAAAGGGACCTGAGGGGCAACTTTTTCACGCAGAGGGTGGTACGTATATGGAATGAGCTGCCAGAGGAATTGGTGGAGGCTGGTACAATTACAACATTTAAAAGGTATCTGGATGGGTAAGTGAATAGGAAGGGTTTGGAGGGATATGGGCCGGGTACTGGCAGGTGGGACTAGATTGGGTTGGGATATCTGGTCAGCATGGACAAGTCGGACCGAAGGGTCTGTTTCCATGCTGTACATCTCTATGACTCTCTGACTCTGTGTGGGCTGTGCCCAGCTTTTCTTTTTTACTTCATTTGAGTCGCAATTTCCTCAAATCCACATTGTGTTCCTCAAATTGTGCCCTGTACAAGCATAAACATTTCCTTTCTGCATTTGAGATTATGACTAAGACTTTCCACATCAAAATCCTCTTTGGCTTCTGAGGTGCCCTTTAATGCCTGCACCATTTTAAGCTTAAAATCTGCCCTTTTTCTCTCTTCCTTGTATCTCTAGTTCAAGTCTTCCCCATTCCCCATTCCATTTCTCTTCAATTTAATTCCAATGGACTTTCCATATCTTTTCCTGCCCTTTGGGATTTCAACTCCAGTTTTTTTCATAATTTCTTTATGCTCACATTTCTTTAATTTTAAATCAATATCCGCTGCTTCAGATATTTCACTACTCAGTGTCCCCAGTTCCTTCTGCACTTCCAAGAAACCCTAAACTGTGTTTGCCTTCTTAGCTCTGGAAGGAAATTCCAATTGCGATTTACTTATCAGTTCAGTTAACCTGACGATGTCGGAGCAGATGACTGCAGATGCTGAAATCTGTACCAAAAACAAATGCTGGAGATGACAGTGGGTCAGACAGCATCCATGGAGAGACAGCAAGGTAATGTTTCGAGCCTAGATGACTCTCCAGATGCGCCTGACCAGATGGGATCTCCAGCATTTTATTAACTTGACTTTGTGATCTTGTGTGAGTTGCTCAGGAACACCTCTGCCACCTGCAGGAAGACCTTAGCAGTTTCTCATGCCGTTTTGTTTTTATACAATACAAAACCTTATTGTTCTTTGAATCCTTTGTCCACTTATTAACTTCATACCCATATCTTCATTGTTTTTGTTCTCAAACAATTGTTGGCAATGGACCCTTTTTGCTCATCATGACCCACTCGGGAGAGTGTGCTGATGCTTAATTCTGCCCCAGAAACATCACAAAAATTAAAGATTTAATTTAAAAGGCATCTGGATGGGTACCTGAATAGGAAGGGTTTAGAGAGATATGGGCCAAAAGCTGGCAAATGGGACTAGATTAATTTAGGATATCTGGTTGGTATGGACGGGTTGGACTGAAGGGTCTGTTTCCATGCTGTACATCTCTATGACTCTGAAATGATCAAAGCCCCCAATTTTCCTGTGTGGTGAACTCAGATTGGCAGAAAATCACTGACCAGATTTCTGAACTTAATGACAAACTACTCTTTATTGCAAATTAAATCAGTTCTAACCTCAGACAAAGAAATTATCGCTGATCACTCTAACTTAAACTGCACCCCTACTTAAATCCTACACACACACATGCCAACAAATACAGACTATCAACAAAAAAAAAGACATTATGGGTAGAGACAAAAATGTTCGGGGAACACAGTTCAATGGCACCAGCCTGCAGAATTCAACAAGACGTCCTTTTGCTTCTTCTCAGTCCTGATCGCTGACCTTGTTTGTTCCAAGTCCCCTTTGCTCTGCACTGCACACACAGGGTGGGTGGTGCACCCATGTTCAGTTTCTCATCCCCTAGGTAAAGACAGCAGCTTTTAAGCAGCTGGTGAGTGAGAATAGCAAGCTAACCTCCAATTCCCATTGACTTCTCCACATGGTGAGAGGGTGTTGTGTTTTTCGCATCTAGAGGCTATTTGCTGCTATATTGCTAACACATAGGTGGCCCCCACTGCCCAATAGCCTATCAGAGAGTGACATGTTGAACATTCCTAACTCATAACTGGTCCTGATTGAAACAAACAATCAATCAGCTGTATTAGAGCAAAACTTCCCCAAACACACACTCACTCACTGTGCCAATAAGTCCAGTAATCATTCCCCACTGCTTGAGCACACAGAGAGTGGTCAGGGCGTGGAATGCCCTACCTGCTCATGTAGTCAACTCCGCCACATCATGGAGATTTAAACAATCCTTAGATAAGCACATGGATGGTTTTGGGATAGTGTAGGGGGACGAGCTGAGAATAGTTCACAGGTCGGCGCAACATCGAGGGCCGAAGGGCCTGTTCTGCGCTGTATTGTTCTATGTTCTATGTTCTAAAAGTCACACAACATCAGACTATAGTCCAACAGGTTTGTTTGAAATCACAAGCTTTTGGAGCACTGCTCCTTTGTCAGGTAATGAAGGGGCAGCACTCCAAAAGCTTGAGATTTCAAATAAACCTGTTGGACTATAGCTTGGTGTTGTTCGATTTCTGACTTTCTCCACCCCAGTCTAACACTGGCACCTCCACTGGCACCTCCACTGGCACCTCCACTGGCACCTCCACTGGCACCTCCACATCATACTTGAGGGAGGCAGCAGTGTAAATCCAACTCAACATGAACTCCAGCAACTTGCACAGCTTCCTTGGTTTAAGTCAGTATCCTTTCCCGATAAGGGATCACTGGAATCGACATGTAAACACTGTTTTCTTTTCACATACTTTGTTACACTTGCTGAGTTTCTGTTTTTGTTGGTTTCAGACCTTCAGCATCTGTTGTTCTTTGTTTAATTTATCATTTTCCTAGTTTCAGACACAAACCATCAATAAAGAAAAATAAAATAATGTGGTTTTACGGAACTGAAGAGAGAGGTGGATAAGTGATGGGTTTTGTACCATAAATTGGTGAGGAGAGGCATGACTGAGCAGGGAAAGGTTAGACTGTGAGGAAGAATAGAGATCGCAGGTGTCACATCATATCACTTGTGCTGTTTCTCAAGAAAACAGGAATACAACGTGGTGGAGGTGATGCTCAAGTTAGAGAGAGTATTGATTAAATTTTACATGGAGTCCCATGTTCAGCTTGTGTTTGACAACTCGAAAAGGTGGACATTGGCCTTTGTGAGATTAAAGAAGCAATTTACTGATTGAGAATGATCAGCCATGATCATAATGAATGGTGGTGCAGGCTCAAAGGGCAGAATGGCCTACTCCTGCACCTATTGTCTATTGTCTAATAATGCCTGTCCCTAGTTGCCCCTTGAGAAGGTGGGGGTGAGCTGCCTTCTTGAACCGCTGCGGTCCATCGGCTGTGGGTTGACCCACAATGCCCTTCGGGATGGAATTCCAGGATTTTGACCCAGTGACAGTGAAGGAATGGCAATATGTTTCCAAGTCAGGATGGTGAGTGAGAAGTGTTAATAGATTTGGAAGATGCTGTCTGAGGATCTTTGGTGAATTTCTGCAGCACATCTTGTAGTTAGTACGCACTGCTGCTACTGAATATCGGAGCTGGAGGGAGGGAATGTTTGTGGATGTGGTGCCAATCAAGCGGGGGCTGCTTTGTCCTGGATGGTGTCAAACTTCTTGTGTGTTGTTGGAGCTGCCCCCATCCAGGCAAGTGGGGAGTATCCCATCACACTCCTGACTTGTCCCTTGTAGATGGTGGACAGGCTTTGGGGAGTCAGGAGGTGAGTTACTCGCTGCAGGATTCCCAGCCTCTGACCTGCTGTTGTAGCCACTGTGTTTATGTGGCCAATCCAGTTCAAGTTCTGGTGAATGATAATTCTAGATGAGTTGGATTGAAGGGTTTGTTTCTGTACTGTATACATCTATGATTCTATGTTATGAGGTCATAAAAGGGGCTATAGAAATGCAAGAGTTTTTATAAGTGCAAATATTTATTTAGTAAGTGTCTGTGTGAGTGCACATGTCTGGGTGACAAGACCTCTCTGACTGTGAGTGGTGGACGAGTGGCCCCTAGTGGCTGCTTGTGGTAGATATAGTTAAAAATACAGGGAAACAGCAGAAAAGTGGACATAAAGAATGTTGGATTAGCCACTACACTATTGAATGAGCAGGCTTGAGGGGCTGAATGGCCGACTCCTGTTCCAACTTCCAATGGTCTGATGTCTGTAACAGTTTGATTAAATGTATCTACCTCTGTGTGGAGGAGCCAGTCTTGGACAGGGGTGGACAAAGTTAAAAATCACACAACACCAGGTTATAGTCCAACAGGTTTATTTGGAAGCTCTAGCTTTCGGAGCGATGCTCCTTCACCAGGTTTTCATCACCACCTGATGAAGGAGCATCGCTCCGAAAGCTAGAGCTTCCAAATAAACCTGTTGGACTATAACCTGGTGTTGTGTGATTTTTAACTTTGTCCACCCTAGTCCAACACTGGCTCCTCCACACAGAGGTAGATACATTTAATCAATCTGTTACAGACATCAGACCATTGAAAGTTGGAACAGGAGTTGGCCATTCAGCCCCTCAAGCCTGCTCATTCAATAGTGTAGTGGCTAATCCAACATTCTTTATGTCCACTTTTCTGCTGTTTCCCTGTAACCCTTGATTCCCCAAGCTATCCATCTCAGCCTTAAATATATTCCAGGACTCTGCCTCCACAACTCCCTGGAGCAAGGAGTTCCAGAGCCTCACAACTCTCTGAGAGAGCAAATTCTTCCTCATCTCAGTCTTAAACAGTGCCCCTTTCTTCTGAGGCTGTACCATCTGGTCCTAGACCCTCCCATGAGGAGAAACACCCTCTCAGGATTATGCTATATGGATGGGTATAGGGTGGCACAGATGCCACTATCAAGAGGGCTGCTTGTTTGTTGGAGGCTGACGTGAATGAGTCTGCTCGGGATTTGGGTCTGAGTTTTGGGCATGTCTAACAGATGGCCAATCATGGGTGAGCAGCTCTTAATTCCTGATTGGATAAAATCCAGAGGACTGGCTTGGTGTGCTCAAATTGTTTAAATTTTAATTTTAGCAAAGGGAGGTGACAGCTTCCTGGTATTATTACTTGACTATTAACCCAGGGACTCAAATCATGTTCTAGGGACCTGGGTTTGGATCGTGCAGTGGAAGATGGTGGAATTGAGTTCAATAAAACCCTGGAATTAAGAATCCTGGCTATTGTCAATTCTTTTTTTAGGTTAGATTCCCTACAGTATGGAAACAGGCCCTTCGGCCCAAAAGCCCACACCCATTTACCCTTGACTAATGCACCATGGACAATTTACCCAATCTGGGCATCTTTAGATTATGGGAGGAGACTGGAGAACCCAGAGGAAACCCACACAGCATGTGCAAACTCCACACAGACAGTCACTTGAATGAGGAAGCCACCCAAGGTCCCTGACACTGTGAGGCTGCAGTACTAACTACTGAGCCACTCTCTTAGAAATTTGGCTTTAGTGAGCCCGACGTGATTTGAACGCACAACCGTCCGATCTGGAGTCAGGCACACTACTGTTGCGCCACAACCCATTGTTAGTAGTTTTTAAAAATCTGGTCACTAATGTCCTTTAGGAAAGAAATCTCTCTGGTCTGGCCTACATGTGATTCCAGGGCCTCAGCAAATTGTTTGAGCTTAACTGCCCTCTGGGCAATTAGGTTAAAATAAGGAGGTGTGGCTGAAGAAGGGCTGATGCCCGATATGTCAATTCTCCTGCTCCTTGGATGCTGCCTGACCTGCTGTGCTTTTCCAGCAACACATTTTCAGCTCTGGGCAATTAGGGATAAATAGTCAATGATGCCCACATTCCCATGAATGAATGAAGATATTATAAACTAGTCCAGAGCAATTAGGAACATGTAACACATTTGTCTTTGTCAGCGATCCCACATCCCCACAAATTGTTTTTACTTTTTAAGCAAAACTTACTTCCACGCTCTGTAAATGTTCCCACTGTAGGAACACCCTGATGAGATCGGATCCAATAACAACCAAAATTCATTCACAGAAACCTTTTGAAAAATATCATCTGAAATTTACAATGGATTTGACTAGGTGTGAAAAACAAGTTGGATCTTTTTTCTAAAAAAAAGTATCAAAACAAAAAAAAGTTAGATTCCAGCAGGAAATGGATAAAGATAGAGCGAACTCAAAATGAGCTGACACTAAATCTCCCCAGAGACACTCTGGGCATGCAGATTGCTTTATATGGTAATTCCTGCCATTGTTCTTGCCTGTTAGGAAGGTAATTTCAATGAGTTCAGAATCAATATGCCTCTCCCCACAACAACAGCACAAAAGTAACATTGATAATCCAGCTGGGGGTGTCATCTGAGGAACCCCATATTGTAATACAATAAACAAGTCCCATCCCTCATTAACGGAAAACACATTATTGTACATGTAAGAGAGGTATTTGGTTTTTTGGATAGAGTCAAAGTCCAATGGACTGTTTGTTTACTTGATATGCAACAGTACTTAACAGAACTGCATCTTTGACAATGTATAAAGAGAGTTTCTTTTTGTGAATAAAGTTTTTTTTGAAATAAGAAGTATTTCTGGAAATGCTAAATATCCAGGATTCAGAAAAAGACAAACCATTTCACACAGAAACTCTTCGATTCCTTGGAATGATGTACAGGGTGTTTGCTCATGAGATGTACACTTTCTGTCCTGGGCGTTTTGCCTCTTACTGTTCCTGGGTTGGAGCTGAACAGTGTTCTGTCCCCTGTCCCATTCAGGTTAGAGGAAAGCAAGCACTTACCCCTTCCACATGCAGTTCCGACTCATCAATCCACACTGCCTTGGAGATTCGCCTCAGGCTCTTGAGGTTAAAACAAAACTGCTCCAGCAACTCCTGGGACAGATTGTGCTCTGGGACGGTCTTTCTCCAAACAACATTCTTGGAAAAGTTAACCACCGCATGAAATATTTCTGCTTAAAGTCCCAGAAACCTGCCCTGGAACTATCTCACGACTAAATATATATATTTTTAAAAATGATTTTGTTTTTCTTTAAAATCTCTCCAGGATCATGTCACTTCTGATTCAGATGTAACGGTGATTGGTTTTAGAAGCACATTTCTTCTGTGTGTGTGTGGAGGGGAAAGTAAAACACAGGAGCTCTGTCAGTGTCAAAGTTAGTCTGCCACCCTCTCCCCTTCTCCCCTCACGCACGCCACTCTCACATTTTGTGCCTTTATTCCAACTTTACAACAATCTTTCAAGCTGGAGCCTTGCTGCAAACATCAATCAGTTCCTTTTATATGCATCATGAAAAAAAAATGCAGTCTCGGGAATAACAGCAATACTTTGTGGTAACCAGGCAGCTCAAAAATGTGGAAAAGACAAGAATTCTACCAAATATGGGAACAAAGTTACGTCGCCTGTGCGTATTCCATCTGGAAATACTTAGGAAGGATGAAGAAAGTGGTTAGGAATTCAAAGTCATAAACTTCCCCCTTCTCTGAAGTCAAGGCGAAATGATTTGTAAATATTTCATGATGCAAACTTCAAAGTATGTTCCACCCCCTCCCCCCCCCCCCCCCTTAAGAGGATGTGATTAAATGCTGTGCTCTGTTTTAATGGGGATGGGGCGAGAGAGTTTGACTGGTTTCTCTCTCTCTCTCTCTTTAGCTGGGGCGGTGTCTGAGAAAACGCGCCAGAAACATTCCTAGGATTCCTGACCCTGAAATCAAACAAGATGTGCAGTCCCAGACAGCAGACTAACGTCAGCCTCTAGAGAGAGAGCCGCTTATAAAAGGCACAGTCCTGCAGACAGTCTCTACACAAAGCAGCTAGCAACACAGAGAGAGAGAGAGAGAGAGAGCCGGGCTTACAGACATCCAGAGACAAGCCAGGAGGAAGGAGAGGAAACCCCTCACACACACACACACACACGGACAAGAAAGTCACAGCAGCTTGTGTGTGCTCACAACTGATCTTTCCAGATCTCCTTTCCCTAAAATGTTCCAGTCTGTAGCATTCGCTGCCATCCTCACAGTTTGCCTTGCTGAGGTGAGTAACTTATTTCTCTTGTTACTGTTATTTCATTTAGAAAGTCTGTAAAAGTTAATCATCTTAGCTGACTAGAGAAATCTATTTCAAAAAATTAATGTCTCAACTGGGCTGAGGGAACTACAAGCTTTCAGAAATGAAGGTTTTGGATAAATATTTGTTTTATTTAAATTTTTTTTGCTGGTGGACTGGGGGAAGTGTGGTGGGGGCTAACTGTCAAAGAAAGGGCTGGAGGGTAAGGAACTGATAGCAGACGCTGGAACAGTGAAGCAAAGACAGAGAAACCTCAGCAGCTCTGGCAGCTTCACATTCAGAGCCCAGGCTAACCCTTCGGGACATTTTTAAAAGGAGTTGGGTCAGACACAAGGGGCCAAATGGCCTCACTGCTGAGCAGCATCACTCTGAGAATGGCAGAAGCTTCAATGCAGGAGAGGGGAGAAGAAAAAGAGCTAGCAGCTGACAGAATGGGCCAAATGGGCTCCTTCTGGGCAATGGTTAAGGGATATGTGTGAGTGTATGTGAGTATGTGTGTGTTTGTGAGTGTTTGTGTGTGTGGGGGGGGAAAGGAGGGGGGTCTTTATTAGCAATGTACCTTGCCACGTTGTGGTTTTATTGTGAGCTGGAGACTGAGGGCATTTGTCAAATTTTGTCTTGAACCCACAGGCGACATTAACCTGCCCACCGAAATGCCAGTGCCCGCAGGAGGTGCCCAGCTGTGCCCCAGGGGTCAGCCTGACTCTGGACGGCTGTGGATGCTGCCGTGTTTGTGCCAAGCAGCTCAATGAGGATTGCAGCAAGCTGCAGCCTTGTGACCACACCAAGGGCTTACAGTGCAACTTCGGCGCCAGTCCCATTGCTCAGCAGGGCATCTGCAGAGGTAAGAGATTCCTGGGGCTCAGTGAAAATGTGTTCAAACTGCTCAGGATGTCTCCTGCTATTAGTTGAAATGGAAAGCAGTTCTTGTCATATTTTAAAGCCATGTTTGGTTATGTTTTATTGTTCTTTGGATGTTGGTTGGCAGCTAGGCTTGTGAGTTCCACAGTCAGGAATGTAACTCACTGTGTATGGATGTTTGAGGGGAAAGTGATTCCTGAATAATCCATTGTTCAATTCCTGCATTCCTCCACGGACCGGTGCTTACAAATCCCTCAGCTATGTAGCTTGTAAACATAGGATTTGTTCTCCAATTAGTTCTTCCCTTTTAATAATTAAAGGGAAACCTTTCTGTTTATTTTCACAGCGCGGTCTGAAGGAAGACCTTGTGAGTACAACAGCAAAATCTACCAGAACGGGGAGATCTTTCAACCAAACTGCAAGCATCAGTGCACCTGTATCGATGGAGCAGTGGGCTGTGTGCCACTGTGTCCACAGGAGCTCTCCCTGCCCAACATGGGCTGCCCTAACCCCCAACTGGTTAAGGTGTCAGGCCAGTGCTGTGAAAAATGGGTCTGTGATGGGAACAAGGCAGGAGCAGAGGCCCACGACACAGACGAACTCTTCAGCCAAGAGACAGTGGGCAAGTCCTGGCAATCTGGGCCACTCCACAACAATGGGCTGCTCTCCCTAATTCGACAAGGCCTCAAGAGACTACCTGGTAAGTTAAAGCGTCTCCCAGGATAGAAGGATGCCTTTTGGCCCATCTTGCTGATACTGGCTATTGGACGCAGTTATCGCAATAGCCTCAATCTTCCCACTTTCCACCTGATCCTCTCCTCTTGAAATATTTATCCTGTTGCAAGTTATTATTGAATTAACTTCTAAAAGCATTTCAGCGAATTCTGATTGCAACAGCTCACCACGTGAGCCAATCACATGGTTCCCTGCTTTTACGAGCCACCATTGTAAATGTTGAACATAACAGCAGCTGTGTAGCTCTGTTACAGCTTGCCATCACAAAAGATAACTTTATTAACTCCCACGGATCTGTCTGAGGGCTGGTTATCCCTTTGCTGCAGTTTACAGACGGGTGATCACCTTTCAACAGGTGCGTTCCCAATTGTTACTGCAAACACTAAACCACGACCTTCCTGAACTCTCGCCCCATTTCAGGAAATTACAATTAAAAAGAGTTGGAAAACCCCAGTAGAAATGGTGTCAAGACCGGGCGCCATGCGCGATCCACTTCCTTTACAAAGATGGCGAGGTTTACAGAAGCTGCTGGAAGTTACAGGTGGAAACTGCGACTTCCCAATAACCCAGCTGCGTGTCGATTTCTCACTGATGTTAACCAGAAACCGTGCACCAGAACTGTGCGTGATAACCGAATCGGCGAGAATATTGTGTGAGATGACTTGATTGAAAATGGAGCTGTTCCTCTGCAATGTTTTTTTTTCTGAATAGCCCTTGTTATTTTTCTTCTCAGCCTGGAGTGCCAAATGTTTTGTCCAGACAACGGAGTGGTCGCAGTGCTCCAGGACCTGTGGGACGGGCATCTCCACAAGGGTCACCAATGATAATCCTGAGTGTAAGCTTCGAAAGGAGACCAGACTCTGTGACATCCATCCCTGCAAACAGGTCACCTTTCCCAAACTGAAGGTAAGTCCCTCCCCTGCTGCTGAACGAACGGGCGATCCCGACATTTCTTTTTTGCATCCACTTTTGAATGAGTCCATATCCTTACTAATTACACTTCCATTCCTCTTATTGCTCTCCATTCCAGAAAGGAAAGAAGTGCTACAGGACCAGGAAATCCCCTGCTGCTGTCCACTTCACCTATGCTGGTTGTGCCAGTGTGAAGAAATACCGTACCAAGTACTGTGGCTCCTGTGTCGATGGCCGGTGTTGCACCCCTCAGCAGACTCGGACCGTCCGTGTTCGCTTCCGTTGTGACGATGGAGAGACTTTCACCAAGAACATGATGATGATCCAATCCTGTCGTTGCCATTACAACTGCGCCCACCACAACGAGGCGTCCAATCCTTACATCATGTTGCACAATGACATTCACAAATTCCTAGATTGACACGCTGCGTAGCGAGAGGGGGCAGAGGAAAAAAAACCAATTGGTGTGTGACTTAGGGAAAAAGGGATGCCAGCAAAAGGGAGGAGGCCGTTCAGCTCCTAAAGCCACAATGTGGAGGAGCCGGTGTTGGACTGGGGTCAGGACAGAGTCACACCCCGCCAGGTTATAGTCCAACAGGTTTATCTGAAATTACAAGCTTTTGGAGGGCTGCCCCATTGTCAGGAGGTGAAGTAGCAGCACTCTGAAAGCTTGTGATTTCAGATAAACCTGTTGGACTATAACCTGATGCTGCGTGACCTCTGACTTTGTCCAGCTCTTAAAGCGGCAGCCTTTATGGAATAATTCTTCCTTTCACTTTGAAAGTGAGAGAGGGTTTGTCACGGTTGTGGGAATAACCAGCACAATTTAAGATTTGCACTGGCCCCAGGTTAGAATCTCCCCAACTAAATGCCATATCAGTTCCAACATATCATTGGAGAATGTGATGAGGGTTTCCTTTTTTGTTTTGAAGGGGCTGTTGTGTAGGATTCTAAATTTTGCCACGTCTCACTGGCAGTGACATGGAAAGGGATGGGAGGGCACGGGCAGAGAGTTTTGTTGTGATACTGTAGCTATACCTACATGCACTGTTCAGCATTGCCCATGTGGCAGCTAAAGACTGAGGGAAAGAGTCAACCCTCAAAGTTAATCGAAAGCTTCAATTTGTTGGAGCAAGGAGATAGCTTCATTTTGGAGCATAGTTTCTGTGGGCTTTTGTTCTATTTGTAACAAAGCAATTGTATATTTGTATTATTATATAATGTCTTATTGTGTATCATTATCAGTGTATTGTCTTTTATCAAGTGCTTGAATGAAAACATGGTTGTAATTGAAAATGTAATAATTAGTTGGTGTTCCTGAGCAAGGAAATGGTGTGGGTTAGCAACCTTTACGTGGGTCACATCACTTCCTGAAGTGAGCTACACAGCTCACATCATCTGGCAGCTAACAAGCAACTCTCTGTAAAGGCTTTAGCTGTCTACTCCGCATAGCACAGCGAACTGAAGCAGTTATTACCCAGACCTGCAGTATATCCTTCCAATGTTGCATTATTTATCAAAAATGTAGCAAATTCTATTTGGATACAGAAGAAAAATGTCATACTGGAATGAAATGTACATAGATTTTAATTTTTTTAAAAAGAAAATAAAATAAACAATTTATTTATGGACCTGATGACTGGGTATGTCTGTTTCAAAGTGTAACAACAGGTATGAGTCATGTGTGGGATCTAAGTGAGATCAGCTCTACCATCGGTTCAAACACCCTTGAACCATACAAACATCAGGTCTTATGTGATAGTAGCTAATCAAGATAAACACTGTCCCGCATTGAGCACTGTGCTGGGATGCGGGCTCAGACTGCATTCGGAATATTGTGAGCAGTTTGGGGCCCCGTATCTAATGAGGAATGTTTGAGGACTCTGGGTTCTGTACTCGATGGTGTTTCGAAGGGAGGGGTTGGGCGGAATCTGATCGAAACTTACACAATACTTAGAGGCCTGGATAGAGTGGACGTAGAGAAGATGTGTTGGAGAAGATGTTTCTACCAGGAGGAGAGACTAGAACCCAAAGGCAGTGCCTCAAGACTGATACAACAACACTATAGATCTGAGGCACAGAGAATTTCCTCAGCCAGGGGGTGGGGAATCTGTCAAACTCATTGCTGGAGAAGGCTGTCGAGGCCAAGTCATTATGTGTATTTGCAACAGAGATAGGTTCCTGATTACTAAGGGGATCAGTGGTTATAGGGAGAAGACAGGACTGTGGGGTTGAGGAACATATCGGCCATTATTGAATGGTACAGCAGACTCGATGGGCCGAATGACCTATTTATGCTACCTCTTGTGATCTTATATTTCCATGTCAGGATGGTGAGTGGCTTGGAGGGGAACTTGCAGGCGATGGTGTTCCCATTTATCTGTTGCCCTTGTCCTCCCATATGGAAGTTGGAGGTGGGTTTGGAAGATGCTAGCTGAGGATCTTTTGGTGAATTGCTCCCTTAGAAGAAAAGGGATGAATACTTGAGAGATGAAGTGGATTTAAGCAGGAAATGAGACTAAATGAACGGATGTTATGATTCTCAGGCCCAAGGAAGATATTTAACAAGAAATGCAAATGATCCTTAAAGGACCTGCCTAAAGATTCCAGTGGAACAAAAGAACATTCTGATGGATCCATAAACCATCACCCCTGAATGTCACCTTTCAATGAACCCACCCCAAGGTTAACTAGAACCATCCTTCAGTCAAATCTAAGATGGAATTGCAGTTGCACATTGTTGTTTTTCTTTCAGTGACTGAGCCAGCATTGCTGCCAGTCTCTAATTGCCCTTCCTTGGCCAGTTCAGAGGGCACTTAAGAGTCACCACATTGGCTGTGGGTCTGGTGAAAGGCAAACACTGGAAATCCAAAACATACAGAGAATGTTGGAGAAACTCAGCAGGTCTGGCAGAGGTAATGTTTCAAGTTCATGTTTCAGAACTTCTTTGGCCAGTTCTGAAAAAGCTTCATCTTAGACTTGAAATATTTACCGTGCGTAAATTTGAAAATAAGGTAAGGATGGCAGATTTTCACATTTTTATTCCCATTTGAGAATCGGGTGGTTTTTTTTTAAAAATGAAAATTGACAGTGATTCCATGGTCATCGTTAAACTAGCATGTTTAAAATTTCATTGAATTCAAATCTCCTCGTCTGCCATGCTGGGATTTAGACACTTGTGCCAGAACCCAGTCCAGTGACATAAGGTTCAGTTCCTCCCTAGCCACAGGTGTGGTGACAGAGGACTGTAGGACAGCCAGTGTGTTACTATTATTTGAGAAAGGAACATGAGATAAATCCGGAAACTACATACCAGTCAGCTTAACCTTAGTGGTGGGGAAACGTATTCTCAGTGACAGAATTAATCTGCATTTGGTGAGGCAGAAATTAATAAACAACAGTCAGCATGGGAAGGTCATGTCTGACCACTTGACTGAATTTTTTGAAGAGGTAACCATGTGTGTAGATGAGGGCAATGCATTTGATTTGTTCTATTTGGATTTCAGAAAGCTTTTGATAAGGTCACTCATTACAGACCCATAGTGATGGTAAGAGCCCATGAGATCCAAGAAAATTTAGCTAATTGGATCCAGAATTGGCTGCATGACAGGAAGCAAAAGGTGATGGTCTAGGGGTACTTTTGTGACTGGAAGCCTGTGTCTAATGGGTTTCAGCAGGGATCAATGTTGGGGCCCTTGCTGTTTATTGTATTTGTAACTTTTTATTTGAATTAATTGATTTAGACTTGAATGTAAGAGGATTGATCAGTAAGTTCTCAGATGAAATTAAACTTGGTAGGATGGCAAATAGTGAGAAGGATAACCTTAAATTACAGGAGGATATATGTGGTCAAATGGGTTGATCAGTGGTAAATGGAATTCAATCTGGGTAAGTGTGAAGTGATGCACTTGGACAGGAAAAACAAGGCAAGGAAATACATGATGAACAGTTGGAACCTATGTAGCACCAAGGATTCAGAGGGAACCGTTTCAAGTTTTACAAATCTTTCCTATAACAGGGAGACCAGAATTACACACAGAATTCCAAAAGTGGCCAAACCAATGTTGTGTAAAAAGACATATGGGATATTTGTCTTTATTAGCTGAGGGCTGGGGTCTAAGAACAGTGAGGTGATGATGGAACTGTTTGAAACATTGGTTAGGCCATCACTAGATTGGTTCATGCAGTTCGAAAATGCACATTGTCAGAGGGATAGCACTGGGGAGGGTGCAGAGGAGATTTCCCAGGATGTAGCCTGGGCTGGAGAGTTTCAGTGATGAAGAGAGATTGGACAGACTGAGCTTGTTTACCTAAGAGCAGAAGAGACAGAGAGGAGACATGATCGAGATGGAGAAAGTGATGAGGGGCATTGATAGGGTAGACAGGAAGGAACCTCTCCCTTGTTGGAGGGATCAATGACCTGGGGCATGGATTTAAGGGAAAGGGCAGGAGGTTTAGAGGGGGATTTGAGAGTAAATGGTTTCACCCAGACAGCAATGGGAATCTGGAACTCCCTGCCTGTAAGGGTGAGAGAGATAGAAACCTGCAGCATAGGGTTTAGATGGGCACTGTTACACAAAGGCATACAGGGTATGGGCCAAGTGCTGGGATAGTTAGGGGGCTGTGTTTGACCAGCACAGATCTGCTGGGCTGAAGGGCCTCTTTTCAGGGCTGTAGACTGTATAACATTGCACTGATACACTCTCATGCCTGGAGTAATTCAGTTTAAAGAGAAAAAGCAGAGAATCGATCCCGTGTCAGGGAAAATCCTCGCTGATTATGTTCACACACAATCCAAACGTGGGAGAGCCTGTTCAAAATACACCCTGTAAATTTCATCCCAATTGTGAAAGCTCTGCATATCGCAACCTGGATTGGGCACCGACAAAGATTTATATATTCAAGTGGAAGCTTTGAATCGTTATACAACATTAAATAGTTTCTCCATTCAAGCCAGGCGTCGGACTGAAAGGAATTAGCTGGGAGGAATGTCTCCCAGTTTGCAGGTTTCCTTTCACAAGTTGGGCACAGGCAATTATTTCTATTTAATCCCAGTAACACACCGACTAAACCTCGCAAAGATAAGCAAAGAGGAATGCGTGGGATTTCACGCAGGGTCTTCAGACAAGGCAGAGAGAAGTGGGAGGGAGGAGATGAGAGGAGTGATTGTAAGACACAGAATTTGTAGCAATTTATGTCCGATGACCTTATACGCCACAACCACCTGATGAAGGAGCAGCGCTCCGAAAGCTAGTGCTTCCAAATAAACTTGTTGGAATATAACCTGATGTCGTGTGATTTTTAACTTTGCCCACCCCAATCCAACACCGGCACCTCCATATCAAGATAATCCAAGATTTTCTAATGTTCCAAGTCAGCTGTGTGGAGGTAGAGTCTCACACTGAGCAGAGATTTCTCTGCAGGGTCATGGGGACCCTGACTCAATGTTATCAGTGAACTGTAAAAAAATGACATGCCCAGTAACAGGAGGAAGGAATGTTCACACTGAAAGCTCAACTTTCTTCAGCCCTGAAATGGTGCCTGCCATTTAAAATCGATAACAAATTAAATTTACTCCAAAGCAATAATTCCACTGGGAAATTCAACCAAGGGACTTGGGGGGAACTCGTGCATGAAACACAGAAAGCCAGCACACAGGGACAGCAGGTAATCAGGAAGGGCAATGAAATGCTGGCCCTTATTTCAAGGGGATTGGAGTATAAGAGTAGGGATATCTTACTGCAACTATACACATCTGGCATACTTCGAAGAGTATTAGCCCACTTATTTAAGAAGGATTATCATTTCATTGGAGGCAGATCAGAGATGATCCCAGGGAGCAAAGGTTAAACAGGGACTCTACTCCCTGGAGTTTAGGAGAATGAGAGGTGATCTCACTGAAACATATCAGATTCTTAAGGGGTTTGACTGGGTCAATGCTGAGAGGATGTTTCCCCTCATGGGACAATCTGGGACCAGAGGATATAGTCTCAGAATAAAGGGGCACCAATTTAAGACTGAGATGAGGAGGAATTTCTGCTGTCAGAGGGCTGTGAGTCTCTGGAACTCCTTGCCACAGAGAGCTGTGGGGACAGAGTCCTTGTGTATATTTAAGGCTGAGAGAGAGAGAGATTCTTGATCACTGGCCTCACTGCTAGACAAGCCAGGGATACAAACACCTGACAGCACCAACTCCATCAACAAAGACAGCATCATCAAACTACTGGATAGTTCATCACCCACTTCACCTTCAATGACAAGATCTACAAACAAATTAGCGGGACGCCTATGGGATCACCAATATTAGGACTCTTAGCAGAAGCAGTCACCCTGAGGTTAGAACAAACAGCCCTTCCCATGCTCCAACCCCAGCTTTGGGTCCACTGTGTGGATGACACCTTTGTCACCACGAAACACAACAAATTATAAGAAACCCACAAACAACATCCTTACTGGTATGAAGTTCACCAAAGAGAACAACAACAGACTCCCCTTTCTAGATGTCACAGTAGAATGAAAAGCCAATGGAGAGTTGCATACCAGCGTCTACAGGAGAGCGCCCCACACTGACCAGATACTCAACTGCAGGAGCAATCATCCCAACACCCACAAACTGAGCTGCATCAGGACATTATGTAAACGAGCCACAGCAACCTGCAGCACCCAGGAACTATGAAGCAGAGGAAAAACACCTTTACAACATATTCAGGAGCAATGGGTACCTGATAAGTGCAGTCCGTCGATTCCTACACAACAGACTAAACAAGATACAACATGCCCAGAGACTACAGCCACCCTGCCATAAGGGAAAGACATCTCAGAGATCCTGACCAGACTACTCCAGCCCTGAGGTATCATGGTGGCCCACAAACCTACCACCACATTAAAACAACTACTGATGGGTTTAAAGGACCCTGTAGCCATAGCCAGCAGAATGAATGCAAGATAAAATACCCTGCAGAGTCTGCAACAAATACTAGATTGGACAGACAGGCAGGAAACTAGCCACTAGGACACACCAGCACCAATTAGCCACCAAAAGACATGACCTACTATCACTAGTATCCATACACACAGACGAAGAGGGACATCAGTTTGACTGGGACAATATATCCACCCTGGGACAGGCTAAACAAAGACAAAGGGAGACCTGGCATTCAAATCGGAACGCCATTAACAAACATATTGATTTGGACCCCATTTCCCAACCTCTCAGAACTGGAAATGGTATCTCCCACCACATCAATCTGAGACAGATAAACAGCAAGTGGGACAGAATACCAGCGCTTCACCGAAGATTCACTGATGACGTTAACTAGCATGGTGCCGAAACGTCTCAGAACAAACCTACCAGCTCAGTGAGCAAACTTACAACCTGATTCTTGATCAGTCAAGGAATCAAGAATTACTGGGAAAGAGCAGAAAGTGGATGTGAGGAATGTCGGATCAGCCATGATCCTATTGAATGGTGGAGCAAGCATGAGGGGCTGAATGGCCTATTCCTCATCCTATTTATTATGATCTTAAATCAGTTACTCCTCTGACTGAGAGGATTTACAGGAATAAACATAACTCACAGATGTGTTTTTGGGGAAAATATCTCATGGGTGGGCTTCTTGCAAGATGTCATGACATGGCCCATTAATTGGCTAAAGATTTGTACAGTTACAATTGCATTGTTTCCTTATATGGGGGAGTGTTGAACAGAGCTAAAAACCATCTTCTTGGGAGTTAATGTAAAAGAAACATTTGAGCCATAATTCACTTCAGGAGACTAACACGTTGATGTTTCAGAGAAAATGA
This sequence comes from Chiloscyllium punctatum, assembly GCF_047496795.1. Lineage (NCBI taxonomy): Eukaryota > Metazoa > Chordata > Chondrichthyes > Orectolobiformes > Hemiscylliidae > Chiloscyllium > Chiloscyllium punctatum. The sequence continues at coordinate 131,592,532 of NC_092745.1, forward strand.
GAGCCTTTTTTTGTTCACATTCTTTCCCAAACATTAAATCGCTGTCTGTTACTCAAAGGAATGTTTCTTTCAAAGGCAGGGTAAGAATCTACTTTATTCCATTACACCACAGTGAGCAGGTATGAAACTGCAGAGGAATGCAGTGGTATGGCTCCAAAAGCAGACATCCTGATGGGCAGCAGATGTGGTTTCTTAAAAACACTTTGCTGAAAGTAATAAGTAAAGGAAACCAATTGTGTTCACTTCAAAAGGTAGTGTTCAATTTAAAAAGAATACTCTGAATGACTACCTTAATACTGAGGAGACACATCAAAGAAATTTAATTCACCCTCTATGCATGGGTCCCCAAATTCCGATTTATTCCTAGTTTAAAGATCCCAGCTCCCACATCCCACTCCCTTGCCTCATTGTGACTTCGCCTGAACTGAAATAATTCTCACAAAATTGTTTAATTTGTAAAAAGACGCATTCATCATCTTTAGCTCGCTTTGTTCTTGCTACACCTCCCTATCTAAGAGAGAAAACACTTATCTTAAAGGGAGTGTAGCAGAAGTTGGCGAGTCTGAGACCAGGAAGGGTAGGACTCTCCATCAGAAGTGATTGGTTAGGTACGGTTACAACATTTAAAAGACGTTTGGACAGGTACATGGAAAGGAAAGGTTTAGAGGGATATGAGCCAATCACGGGCAGGTAGGACTAGTTAACATGGAACATAGAAAAATACAGCACAGAACAGGCCCTTTGGCCCAGGATGTTGTGCCAAAATTTAATCCTAATGTAAAATATAGTAACTTCACCTACGCACCCCTCAAATCACTGCTATCCATGCGCATGTCCAGCAGTCGCTTAAATGTCCCCAGTGACTCTGCTTCCACCAACACAGCTGGCAACAAATTCCATGCATAGTTAAGTTTGAGAAAAGTGGTCGGCCTGGAGGAGTTAGACAAAGGGGTTTCTTCCATGCTGACTCTCCATAACTCTACAACTGGGGTCTGTGTTCACTAGAGAGTGAAAGCTGAGAGGGGGCTCTGATTGAGAGGTATAAAATTATAACACGGCTGGAGAGATGGGGAGGAGGTGACACAGTGAGCACTGTAACTGGGTTAGTAGTTCAGTGCCCCCAGGTTAAGGTGCTGAGGATGTGTTCAGCAATCTTGGAGTGCAGGTTCATAGCTCCTTGAAAGTGGAGTCGCAGGTAGATAGGATAGTGAAGAAGGCAGTTGGTATGCTTTCCTTTACTGGTCAGAGCATTGAGTACAAGAGTTGGGAGGTCATGTTGTGGCTGTACAGGACATTGGTTAGGCCACTGTTGGATAACTGGTTCTCATCTGCCTGCTACAGGAAGGATGTGGTGAAACTTGAAAGGGGTCAGAAAAGATTTACAAGGATGTTGCCAGGGTTGGAGGATTTGAGCTATAGCTATACACTGGAGCTGTTTTCCCTGGAGCATCGGAGGCTGAGGGGGTGACCTTATAGGGGTTTATAAAATCATGAGGCTATGGATAGGTTAAATAGACAAAGTCTTTTCCCTGGGGTGGGGGAGTCCAGAACTGGAGGGCATAGGTTTAACTTGAGAGGGAAAAGATTTAAAAGAGTCTTAAAGGGCAACTTTTTCATGCAGAGTGTGGTACGTGCATGGAATGAGCTGCCAAAGGAAGTGGTGGAGGCTGGTACAATTACACCATTTAAAAGGCATCTGGATGGGTATATGAATGGGAAGGGTCTAGAGGGATATGGGCCTAATGCTGGTAAATGGGACTAGATTAATGTAGGATATCTGGTGGGCGTGGACGAGTTGGACCAGAGGGTCTGTTTCCATGCTGTACATCTCGATGTCTCTACGTGTTTGAATCCCAACATGGCAGATGGTAAAATTTAAATTCAATAAAGATGTAGAATTAAAAGGCTCATCTAATGATGATTGTCAATTGTTGCCAAAAACCCATCTGGTTCACTAATGTCCTTTAGGGAAGGAAACTGCCATCCTTATCTGGTCTGGCCTACACGTCACCCTCAGCAATGTGGTTGACTCACACATGCCCTCTGGGCAGTTAGGGGCAGGCAATAAATACTCGAAACATCCCACGAACAAACACGAATAAGATTCAATGCACGGTGGATGGTCCACACCTTGGTTGAATTCCCTCCCACAGAAGGCTGTGCAGCCTGGGTCATTGGATAGATTCAAGAAGGACATTGATAGATTTCAAATGGGTCAAAGGATATGGGGAGAGCACGTTTATGGCATTGAGACAGGGATCAGCCATGATCCTATTGAATGGCAGAGCAGGCTCGAAGGGCCGAATGGCCTCCTCCTGCTCTGAGATTCTGGGTTTCTGTTCCTGTCAGGTACTTTAATTGCCAGAAAAAAATCACTCAAAAGCAATCGCTGTAGTTTTTTGAAAATAAAACCTTAAATGTTTTGGGATGAATTGTAGTAAAATGGGTGCAGAGCAATGCAGACAAAAAAAAACTAAATAAATATGTGAATCCATTCCCTTTCAAGACAGACAGGGGGGACAAACGGGTCTTTTTCAGGATGGCACCTGGAGGATAAGTGGAGTTCAGTGACTATTCACGGCATACATAAGGATCTGGATGAAGGAACTGAAGGCAGAAAGCTTTCGACAGGAGAGTGGGCAAAATGGTAGGTGAAGCACAATGTCTGAAAGTGGGAGGCTATGCACAGCAGGAAGAATAGGGCAGAGAGTCTTTTTAAAATGGGGAAGGGTTTCGGAAATCTGAAGCACAAAGGGACTTGGGAATCCGAGTTCAGGATTGTCATAAAGTTAACGTGCAGATTCAGTGGGAGTTAGGGAGGCAAACACAGTGCTCACATTCATTTCAAGGGGGCTGAGATACAAGAGTAGAGATGTACCACTGAGACTGTCACAGGCTCTGGTCAGACTGCATTCTACAAAAGGGGTGACACAATGGCTCAGTGGTTAGCAGTGCTACCTCACAGCACCAGGATCCCAGGTTTGATTCGGGTGACTGTCTGTGTGGAGTTTGCACATTCTCCCCGTGTCTGCATGGGCTTCCTCCTGATGGTGTGAGAAACCTGGAGATGCTTTTTAACCGAGATTACGCTGCAGAGCGTAGCTCTCTCTGTCTCTGTCTCCACCTTTCCAAAGGTATTCAGCTCTGCGTTCTGATTGAAACTGACCAGCGGTAGACCTCCTGCGAACAGAGGGCTCCATCTCTATCTCTAAAGCAGCTCCACCATTAAATCAGAATGTCAGGATGACTTGATAGAGGTGTACAAGATATTGAGAGGCAAAGAGCTTTTCCCAGGGTGGAAATGGTTAACATGAGGGGACATAATTTTAAAGTGATTGGAGGATGGTTTAGTGGAGATGTCAGAGGTCAGTTCTTTACACAGAGAGTGGTGGGTGTGTGGAATGTACTGCCAGCAGGGGTAGTAGAGTCAGAGACGTGAGGGACATTTAAGCGACTCTTGGGTAGGCACATGGATGGTAGTACAATGAAAGGTATGTAGGTTAGTCTGACCTTAGAGAAGGATAAAAGGCCAGCACAACATTGAGGGCTGAAGGGCCTGTACTGTACTGTTTTACGTTCTGTTTTTGCATGACTAAAGCAGCAGTATAAACACTGCACACAATAAATTTCAGGACCTGGCTTAAATGTGCAGCAATTTATTCTCCAGTTCTTGGTTTTAAAACAGTCCATCATTTCCCCTTTTATTCCACAATCAAAAATAGAGAAAGTAAAATAATATGGTTTTTACACAAATCAAAAAGTCCTAAAGTGCTTCACGATCCATCAAAATGTTTAAACCGAGTCAGAAACAGGGAAATTTGGTCAGAAGACTAAAAGCTCGGTGGATGCGGGAGGTTTTACCTGTGGAGAGGCAGAGAGGATTAAGGAGTGAATTCCAGAGTTTAGGCTCCAGGCAGCTGAAGGCCTGGTCACCAGCAGGGAACTTAATAACTGCTGGAATTCGAAGAGCAGAGTTGTGAGAGGGTTGTGGGGCTAGAGGAGATATAAAAATAGAGAGGGTGGCAAGGTGATGGAGAGATCCCAAAATGAAGCTGAGAATTCATGTAAAATCATGATGTTGTCAGCGAGGTTCCAAGGTGAGAGTCCATCGGGGGATGGGTAAATAGCATATGGTGAGAGATTTAGAGTAAGAGATCTATTCTGTTGCTTAGAAATGGGAGGCCAATGAGGAGAGCCCAGGAATAGATGTAACAATGATTTTACTATAGTTTTAGACTTTTCCCCAGGACAGGATGGACTGGTATGAGGAGTCATAGTTTGAAGATATTAGGAGGAAGGTATAAAGGAGACATCAGAGATAGGTTCTTTACACAGAGAGTTGTGAATGTATGGAATGCGTTGCCAGCGGTGGTGGTGGAAGCAGAGTCATTAGGGATATTTAAGCGACTGCTGGACATGCACATGGATAGCAGTGAGTTGAGGGGTGCGTAGGTTAAGTTACTATGCTTTACGTTAGGATTAAACCTCGGCACAACATCGTGGACCAAAGGGCCTGTTCTGTGCTGTACTTTTCTGTGTCCCATGTTCTATGTTTTCTCTTAATTCCTGGCTTTTCAGGATTATTGGGTAATGGTAGTGGTAATGTCACAGGACAAGGCACCAAGAATCTTCGGCTAATATTCTGGGCACAGGGGTTCAAATCTCATCATAACAGCTGATGAAATGTTAATTAAATGAACAAATCTGAAATTGATCGATAGTCTCCACAATAGTGACCATGCTCATCAATTGCCATCACACCCCGTCTGGGTCAATGATGTCCTTTAGGGAAGGAAACTGCCATCCTTACCTGGTCTGACCTACAAAGTGACTCCAGACTCACAGCAGTGTGAGGGATTCCCACAGGCATTCAGTTATAGAGATATAGAATCAGAGCTGAACAACACAGAAACAAACCTTTCGGCCCAACCCGTCCAGGCCGACCAAATATCCTAACCTAATCTCATCCCACTGCACAGCACTTGGCCCATATCCGTCTAAACCCTTCCTATTCATGTACTTATCCAGATGCCTTTTAAATGTTGTAATTGTACCAGCCTCCAGCACTTCTTCTGGCAGCTCATTCCATACACGGACTACCCTCTGTGTGAAAAAGTTGCCCCTTAGGTCCCTTTTCAATCTTTCCCCTCTCACCCTAAACCTATGCCCTCTAGTTCTGGACTCCCCTACCCCAAAGAAAAGACCTTGTCTGTTTATCCTAACCGTGACCCTCATGATTTTATAAACCTCTATAAGGTCATCCCTCAGCCTCTGACGGTCCAGGGAAAACAGCCCCAGCCTGTTCAGCCTCTCCCTATAGCTCAAATCCTCCAAACCTGGCAACATCCTTATAAATCTTTTCTGAACCCTTTCAAGTTTCACAACATCCTTCCAATAAGAGAGTGACCAGAATTGCACACAATATTCCAATATGGGTGGCATGGTGGCTCAGTGGTTAGCACTGCTGCCTCACAGTGCCAGGGACTCGGATTTAATTCCTGCTTCTGGCAACTATTTGTGTGGAGTTTGCACATTCTCCCCGTGTCTGTGTGGGTTTCCTCCCACAGTCCAAAGATGTGCAGGTCAGGTGAATTGGCCACGCTAAATTGCCCCATAGTGTTTAGTACATTAGTCAGGAATAAATATAGGGTAAGGGAATGGGCCTGGGTGGGTTACTCTTCAGAAAGCCAGTGTGGACTTGTCGGGCTGAAGGGCCTGTTTCCATACTGTAGGGAATCTAATCTAATAAATGTCCTGTACGGTCACGACATGACTTCCTATACTTAATGCTCTGACCAATAAAGGTTTGTTCAATATGTTGTTTCTGTTGCATGCATGGCACTGTGAACTTTTGCTATAAATCCTGAGTCTTACGATCCTGCTCCATAACTACCTGATGAAGGGGCAGCGCTCCGAAAGCTAGTGCTTCCAAATAAACCTGTTGGACTATCACCTGGTGTTGCGTGATTTTTAACTTTGTGCACCCCAGTCCAACACCGGCATCTCCACATCATCAATAATGGCAAGCATACCAAACGCTTTCTTCACTATCCTGTCTATCCATGACTTTACTTTCAAGAAGCTATGAACCTGCACTGCATGGTCTCTTTGTTCAGCAACACTCCCCTGGACCTTACCATTAAGTGTATAACTCCTGCACTGATTTGCCTTTCCAAAATGCAGCACCTCACATTTATCTAAATGAAACTTCATCTGCCACTCCTCAGCCGACTGGCCCATCTGATCAAGATCCCATAGTACTGTGAGGTAACCTTCTTTGCTGTCCACTACACCTCCAATTTTGGAGTCATCTGCAAATATACTAACTCTCTCTCCTATGGTGTAGAGGAGCTGGTGTTGGACTGGGGTGGATGAGGTTAAAAATCACACAACACCAGGTTATAGTCCAACAGGTTTATTTGGAAGCACTAGCTTTCAGAGCGACGCTCCTTCATCAGGGGTTGTGGAGAATAAGATTGTAAGACTCAGAATTTACAGTGTGATGTAACTGAAATTATATGTTGAAAAAGACCTGGATTGTTTGTTAAATCTCTCATCTTTTAGAATGACCATGTTGGTTTCAGTTCTTTCATAGGTGGCACGGTGGCTCAGTGGCTAGCACTGCTGCCTCACAGCACAAGGGTCCAAGGTTCAATTCTAGCCTTGGTCAATTGTCTGTGTGGAGTTTGCACATTCTCTCCGTGTCTGCGTGGGTACGCTCCGGTTTCCTCCCACAGTCCAAAGATATGTAGACCAGGTGAATTGGCCATGGTGCTAGGTGCATTAGTCAGAGGGAAATGGGCCTGGTTACTTTTCAGAGGGTCGGTGTGGACTTGTTGGGCTGAAGGGCCTGTTTCCACACTGTAGGGTATCTAATCTTAAAATATGTAATTCGCAAAACTTTCATTGTGTTGTGTGACTTTTAACCTATTCCTCCTATGTTCACAACCAAATCAATGACATAAATGACAAAATGCAGTGGATCCAGCACCGATCCTTGTGGCACTCCACTGGTCAGAGGCCTCCAGTCTGAAAAGCAACCCTCCACTACCACCCTCTGTCAAACCAGTTCTGTGTGCAGTTCAATAGACAATAGACAATAGATGCAGGAGTAGGCCATTCTGCCCTTCGAGCCTGCACCGCCATTCAATATGATCATGGCTGATCATTCCTAATTAGTATCCTGTTCCAGCCTTATCTCCATACCCCTTGACTCCACTATCTTTAAGAGCTCTATCCAATTCTTTCTTAAAAGAATCCAGAGACTGGGCCTCCACTGCCCTCTGGGGCAGAGCATTCCACACAGCCACCACTCTCTGTGTGAAGTAGTTTCTCCTCATCTCTGTCCTAAATGGTCTACCCCGTATTTTTAAGTTGTGTCCTCTGGTTCGGCACTCCCCCATCAACGGAAATATGTTCCCTCCTGCCAGAGTGTCCAGTCCTTTCATAAGCCTATACGTTTCAATCAGATCCCCTCTCAGTCTTCTAAACTCAAGGGTATACAAGCCCAGTCGCTTCAGTCTTTCCGTGTAAGGCAATCCTGCCATTCCAGGAATTGACCTCGTGAACCTACGCTGCACTCCCTCAATAGCCAGAATGTCTTTCCTCAAATTTGGAGACCAGAACTGTACACAGTACTCCAGGTGTGGTCTCACCAGGGCCCTGTACAGCTGCAGAAGCACCTCTTTGCTTCTATACTCAATCCCTCTTGTTATGAAGGCCAGCATGCTATTAGCCTTCTTCACGACCTGCTGTACCTGCATGCTTGCCTTCATTGACTGGTGGACAAGAACACCCAGATCTCTCTGAACAGCCCCTTTACCTAATTTGATACCATTGAGGTAGTAATCTGCCTTCCTGTTCTTGCCACCAAAGTGGATAACCAGACATTTATCCACATTAAACTGCATCTGCCCACTCACCTAACTTGTCCAGGTCACCCTGTAATCCCCTAACATCCTCATCACATTTCACCCTACCACCTAGCTTTGTGTCATCAGCAAATTTGCTAATGTTATTGCTGATACCATCTTCTATATCATTTACATATATTGTAAAAAGCTGCGGTCCCAGCACGGATCCCTGCGGTACCCCACTGGTCACTGCCTGCCATTTTGAAATGGAGCCTTTAATCACTACCCTTTGTTTCCTATTAGCCAACCAATTCTCTATCCAATCTAGTACTTTGCCCCCAATCCCGTGCGCCCTAATTTTACTCACTAACCTCTTGTGTGGGACTTTATCAAAAGCTTTCTGAAAGTCCAGGTACAGTACATCCACTGGATCTCCCTCGTCCATCTTCCGAGTTACATCCTCAAAAAATTCAAGAAGATTAGTCAAGCATGATTTCCCCTTCATAAATCCATGCTGACTCTGTCCTATCCTGTTACTATTATCCAGATGTGCCGTAATTTCATCCTTTATAATAGACTCCAGCATCTTTCCCACCACTGAGGTCAGACTAACTGGTCTATAATTTCCTGCTTTCTCCCGCCCACCCTTCTTAAAAAGTGGCACAACATTAGCCGCCCTCCAATCCTCAGGAACCAACCCCGATTCTATTGAACTCTGGAAAATAATCACCAGCGCATCCACGATTTCCCGAGCCACCTCCTTCAGTACCCTGGGATGCAGGCCATCAGGTCCCGGAGACTTATCAACCTTCAGACCTAACAGTCTCTCCAACACCAAATCCTGGCAAATAGAAATTCCCTTAAGTTCAGGTCCTTCAGCCACTGTTACCTCAGGGAGATTGCTTGTGTCTTCCCCAGTGAACACAGATCTGAAGTACCCATTTAATTCCTCTGCCATTTCTTCGTTCCCAGTAATATATTCCCCTGCTTCTGTCTTCAAGGGCCCAATTTTTGTCCTAACCATTTTTTTGCCTTGGACATACCTAAAAAAGCTTTTACTATCCTCCTTTATATTCTTGGCCAGTTTACCTTCGTACCTCATTTTTTCTCTGCGTATTTCCTTCTTACTAAACCTCTGTTGTTCTTTAAAAGCTTCCCAGTCCTCCGTTTTCCCGCTTATCTTCGCTAAGTTATACTTTTTCTCTTTTAACCTTATATGTTTCTTTACTTCCCTTGTCAGCCACGGCCGCCCATGCCTCCTCCTGGGATCTTTCTTCCTTTTAGGAATGAACTGATCCTGCATCTTCTGCATTATACACAGAAATATCTGCCATTGTTCCTCCACGGTCTTCCCTGTTAAGGTATTAAACCATTGAACTTTGGCCAGTTGCTCCCTCATAGCTCCATATTTCCCTTTATTCAACTGAAATATTGTCACTTCAGATTGTACCCACTCCCTCTCAAATTGCAGATTGAAGCTTATTGTATTATGGTCACTACTTCCCAATGGCTCCTTCACTTCGAGGTCACTGACCAATTCTGGTTCGTTACACAATACCAGATCCAGAATCGCCTTATCCCTGGTCGGCTCCAGCACCAGCTGCACTAAAAATCCATCTCTGAGGCACTCCACAAAGTCTCTTTCTTGAGGCCCGATACCATCCTGATTCTCCCAGTCTACCTGCATGTTAAAATCCCCCATAACAATCAAGGGCAATTAAGGATGGGAAATAGTTGGGGTAAGTTTACGTGTGAAATGCTGCACTCTATTTTCTTAACAAGGCACTGACATTTATCCAGAACATTGGAGATGTCCTCTGGTGAACAGGGAATTCAAATGACCAGAATAATAAGCAATACGATGAGATGAAAAGTTCACCAAAGAGCAGAGCTTACCGAACATAACCCTGCTAATACATTGCTTCAATAAATCCTTGAAGAAGGCTTTGGGCCTCATCATTAAAAAGAGTCACGTTATATATGTAAAAAAATGTCAAGTAAATAAATGTGTCAATCTTCAAAGTAAAATAAAACTTTGGAACTAAACACTGCAGGCCAGTCATAAATTCAATATGACCAGCCAACACATATTTCTCATACCATCAAATTTAAACAATTAAAGAATATAGCTCAGGGCAGATACTTGTCTCATGTGCAGTCCTTAGCTAAAAATATGGTAATTTATACTTTTTATCCTTAATATTGAAAGTTAAAGACTATCAACACAAAGAGAAAGCTTGTCCATTTGGGATGAAATATCCAGCAGCCGCTGCTGAAACGTGTATTTTGTTACAGAAACTGATTAACTCAGGGTCTCCTTCCTGCTGCACTGGTACTTGGAGCAAGTGACCCAGTTAGGGTCACTCTTTCTTCATGTGCTTTCAGATCTGACTCAAAAATCTCTTCACTTCCACCCACCCTCGCTACATTAACCCAGGGATGAACAAGGACAGGTCTGTGGGCGAGAACACATCACAGAGTTTTGACATCAATTCAGGCTTTATGTTTAAATTTGACTTCAGAGCCTTCAGCACAAAACCAGGACGGAGAATGGGAACTGTTCAAATGTCCAGGCTTAGATCAGTTTTGCAACAAGCAAATTAGTAGAAATTAACCCCTTAACTCTCTCAACTCAATTACTGTGATTTGAAAATTCTAGCCATTTGTATTTGGATTGGTTGTAATTAGGTTATTGTCTATTGAGATCTTTAGAGTCAATGACAGGTATAGCTCAACTAGAGGCCATACAGCCTATCATTGAAGCACTATCATATTAGCTTCATTCAGAAATATCTCCACATCACCAAGTCTCCCCTTATTTACACAGGAACAGTCGATGACTTTATTCCTTCCTCATTCAGAGTCAGGTACCAGAGTGTCAATATCTCTGACAGCCACCCATCTTATCTGTCAGCCAGGACTCCCTGACTGGAACGGATTAACAGTCCCAATCAGGGAATTCCCATTCTATGAGGACCATCTGGCTGACCCTGTTACAATCACGGTCACAGCTGGAGTGGGAGCACAGTGAGCACATGCTGGGGGGGGTGGGGGGGGTGGGGGGATGAATCCTGGAGGTGAGTCCTGGATGGAGGCCAGAGCATGGAGGCAGCAGGGTCTCGTGTTCTGAAGCTTGGCGGGCACGGACTCAGTGAAAAAGGATTATAACACAAATACTTTGAAGACACCTTTTATTCTCACTCTGGACTTTTAAACTCTGTTTTCCCATGCCAGTCTTTTTTCTTACTATATCAATTCTGTAACAACACAAAGTATCTGTAACTGGGTTCAGACGGTGCCAAGAGGTGACATTACAATCTTTTCACAGCATGCATTCCAGTGCTTGTGACAAAAAAGACTATTCTATTCTATTCTAAACATTCCTTGCTGTTCCTCACATAGTTTCTCCTTATCTTTCACCTGACTCTTGTATTTATTACCTCAAATCCATGCCCTCTGATTGCAAACTCTTCTGCTTTGGCAGTTTCTCCATCAAAACCCTTCAAAACTTTGAACACTTCAACTAAATCTTCCCTGAACTTTCCCCATGATAAGGAGAACAATCCCAGCGATTCGACATGGACTGAAGTCACTCATCACCTCCAGACTGTGCTGAAAGTGCAGCGCCCACCTCAATACTCCATGATTTTGAGTACACCTATCATATCTCTTCCTAACCTGCTCCTCTCCAAGTAAATTGTCTAACTTAGAGTCATCGAGTCAGCACAGAACCAGGCCCTTCAGTCCAACCAATCTGTGCCAAACATCATCCCAAACTAAACTAGCCCCACCTGCCCAATCTTCCCTTCTCACTGATGTTTCTTGCCTCTGGAACCATTCTTGTAAATCACTTCTGCCTGCACTCTCTAATACATTCCGATCGCTCCTGTAATGTGGCACCTACAACCGAAGTCTAATATTGTCTTATTTAAGTTCAGCAGTGCCTCTCTGCTCTAGCACTCTATTCCCCTATTAAAGTCATAAAGCATAGAAACAGGCCCTTTGGCCCACAAACACCAAACTACACTCATCTCATTTAGCTGCACAGCCCGGCATTGTAAATGCACACCCAGATGCTGTTCCAATGCTGAGAGAGTCCTTGCCTCCACCACCTCTCAGGAAGCACATTTCTACTGCCCTCTTGGGTGAAAAAAATCTTTTCTCAGATCTCCCTGCAATCACTTGCCCCTCACCTGAATCTGATGCCATTGGCCTTACACACATCTGCCACGAGGAAGAGGTTTGCACAATCTATTCTGTCTCTGCCTCTCAGAATTTGTATCCCTCCTGCAACCCCTTCTGATCCAGGGAAAACAAACCCAGCCTATCCATAACTAAGACTTTCCAATGCAGGAAACATCCCGGTGAATCTCTTCTGCACTTTCTCCACTGCAATCAGCTCCTTCCAAGTAAGTGGCGACCAGTCCTGCACACACAGTCTTCCAGCTGTAGCCTAACCAATGCTGTATAAAGTTGTAACAAGACTTCCTTGCCCCTGTATTCCATGCCATGGGTAATGAAGGCCAGTATCCCATATGCCTTGTTCCCCACATTGTATGCCTGCGCTGCTCCCTTCAGGGATCGATGGACTTGTACACCAGGGTCCCTTGTTCCTCAGTACTCCTTAGGGACCTACCATTCATTGGGTAAATTCTTTCCTTATTAGACTTCCCGAAATGCATTACCTCACACTTATCAGGATGAGGTTCCAGTTGCCATGGCTCTGCCCAGTTTACCAGCTGATCAATATCAGACTGTAGCCGAGACCATCCTCCTCCCTATCAACAACAGCCACCCAAGGGGGAAAAAACACGCCCAATGCCACCCTCACCCTGATGGCCACCTTTGTGTGTGGCTGCATCAAGCTGTGCGTGGATCCCTGGTACGCAAACACCAAGTGTCACTACGTACTGAGGTTCTACCTGTCCCCGGTGTTGCGAAGGATGGGCCTGGCCTCGCTGCCGCGGAACGCTCCGAGTAGTTGGACCGTTCCGTATCACCTGTCCTTCGTGGAGAAATTTATGAGGAAAAACACCTTTGACCACAAGTCCATCAGGAAGTGGTCAGCACGTAGCGTCCTTGAGACCCTTCGGGAAAAGGAGAGGGCGGATCCTGTCGAGCGGTTCCCTGAGCAGACTGTCAAAGCCATTTGGCAGAATGCCTCATCGCCAGAACTTTCCAACAAGCACCAAGACGTGGCTTGGCTGGTGGTGAGAAGGGCTCTGCCTGTGAGATCCTTTATGCACGCCCGGACTCTCTGCCGCACCGCACGCTGCCCTCGAAGTGGCTGCGGGGGGGAACGAGACTGTCACACACCTCCTTCTGGAATGTGCCTATGCAGAGGAAGTCTGGAGAGGAATGCAGTGGTGCTTGTCGAGGTTCGTCCCGAGCAGCGCCGTGACGCGGGACTCCGTGCTCTACGGCCTGTTCCCCGGGACTCACACCGAGACGAACATTAACTGCGCCTGGAGGATCATCAACTCGGTGAAGGACGCGCTCTGGGCGGTCCGAAACCTGTTGATCTTCCAGCTGAAGGAGTTGACCCCGACCGAGTGCTGCAGACTGGCACATTCCAAGGTCCAAGACTACGTGTTGAGGGACGCGCTGAAGCTTGGGGCAGCTGCCGCCAAGGCGCGGTGGGGAAAGACCACCGTGTAAGATTGGCCTGCCTAAAGAAGAACAGGGGGCCCATACAGACGTTTTTTTTTTGGGCTCTGCTGATGCCTCAGCCAAATATATGTATATATACAAGATTGAAAAATGCACAGGATTGTAAAGGACAAGGATAAAGTCGAATCTGTGTTTGTAAATATGGACATATGTATGGCATGATCCAATGTACAGTCCATCAAATCATTTATGAATAAAGTATATTTTTGAAATTAAAAAAAATCAACAACAGCCACCCATTTTTGTGCCGTCTGCAAACTTACTAATTATCTTCTATATTCACATTCAAGTCATTAATGTACACAACAAACAGAAAGTGTCCTAGCACCGATCCCTGTGGTACACCACTGGTCGCGGGCTCCTGATTACAAAACCGTTCCTCCCCCATTTACCCCCTGCCTCCATTTGGAATCCAGTTTTAGATCCAGTTTGCAATGCTGCCTTGGATCCCATGGGCTCTTCCCTTTTGGCATCAAGATTAGTATGGTGCTGGAAAAGCACAACAGGTCAGGCAGCATCTGAGGAGCTGGAGCCCTTCATCAGGAATGTGGCCGGAAACCTTGGGGACGGAGAGATAAATGGGGGGCTGGGGGGAGGTGTTGGGCTGGGGAGAAGGTAGCAAAGAGTACGATAGGTGAATGGGAGTGGGGATGGAGGTGATAGGTCAGAGGGGAGGGTGGAGCGGATAGATAGGAAGGGAGATAGGCAGGTAGGACAGGTCATGGGGACAGTGCTGAGCTGGAATGTTGGAACTGGGGTAAGGTGGGGGGGAGGGGAAATGAGGAAACTGGTGAAGTCCACATTGATGCCCTGGGGTTGAAGTGTTCCGAGGCAGAAGATGAGGTGTTCTTCCTCCAGGCGTCTGGTGGTGAGGGAGCGGCGGTGAAGGAGGCCCAGGATCTCCATGTCCTCAGCAGAGTGGGAGGGGGAGTTGAAATGTTGGGCCACAGGGTGGTATGGTTGATTGGTGCGGGCGTCCCAGTGATGTTCCCTGAAGCGCTATGCTAGGAGGCGCCCAGTCTCCCCAATGTAGAGGAGACCGCATCGGGAGCAACAGATACAATAAATGATATTGGTGGATGTGCAGGTGAAACTTTGATGGATGTGGAAGGCTCCTTTGGGGCCTTGGATGGAGGTGAGGAAGGAGGTGTGGGCGCAGGATTTGCAATTCCTGTAGTGGCAGGGGAAAGTGCCAGGATGGGAGGGTGGGTTGTTGGGGGGCATGGACCTGACCAGATAGTCACGGAGGGAATGGTCTTTGCGGAAGGCGGAAAGGGGTGGGGAGGGAACACACCCACACACAGACACACCCTCTCACACACACACAGACACACACTCACATATAGACACTCTCTCTCCCTCACACACACACACACACACACACACACAGACACACACTCACATACATATACTCTCTCTCCCTCTCTCTCTCTCACACACACACACACACTCACACACACTCACACAGACAGACAGATACACACACTCTCTCACACAAACTCACACACTCTCACATGGTCACACAGACACACACACACTCATACACAAACACACACACACTCACAGACACACAGCCACACACAGGCAAACACACACACAGACACACCCACACATACACAGGCGCACACACACACATGCACGCACACTCAGGCACAAGACAGACACACACACTCTCACACACAGACACATCCTCTCACCCACAGACACACACACTCTCTCACACACACAGGCACACATTCACTCTCTTCCTCATACACACGCTCTCTCTCACAGACACACACATTCATACATACACACAAATACAGACACACAGATAAACACACACACACTCCCACACACTCACACTTGTGTACACACACTGACACACACACACACTGTCACAGACACACACAAGACACACATACACATACATATAGACATTGAGACGCACACAGACACACACATATAGACACACACTCACACACACTCTCACTTTCATACACATACAAAACACACAGACACACACTGTCACAGACACACAGACACACAAGACACACACATTTACACACAAGAGACTCTCTCACACACACAGTCATACTCACACAGACACCTGTAGAGTTGCAGAGGGATCAGTGCTGAGGCCACAGTGCTGAGGCCACATGTATCATCTGTATTAATGGGTTGGATGAGCAAAGGGAATGTACTGTAGCCAGGTTTGTGAATGGCACACAGATATAGGTGGGATGACACAAAGAGTCTACACAAGGATATAGAGAGGTTAAAAGAGATTGGGAAAGACTTAACAGATAGAACATAAATTGGCAGAAAGAATGGAGGAGCTGATTATTATCCAGTTGGAAAAGACTGCAGGAAGCTGTAACACACAAGGATTGGACAGCCCTTATCCATAAACTATGACTCGTTAGCATCCAAGTTCAGTGGGTAATAGGGACGGCAAATGGAGTGCTGGCCTTTATTGCAAAGGGAACAGGGGTAAGAGTAGGGAGGCTTTGCTAAAACTACTCAAGCCATCAGTCAGACGGCAGCTGGAATACTGGAGACAGGTTTGGGTCTCTTATCTCAGGAAAGAGACTGCCATTGGAGGCAGTGAAGAGAACATTCCCTCAGCTGATACTGGGTATGGAGGGACTGTCCCTTGAGGAGAGGTTGAAGAGGTTGGGTCTGTACTCGGTGGAGGTTAGAATGAAAGGCCACCTTATTGACATGTACAGGATTCTTAGGGTAGTTGACAGGGTCAACATGGAGAGTCAAGGAGCAGAGGGTATAATCTCACAACAAGGGGCCACCCATTTAAGACAGAGATGAGGAGGAATTTCTTCATTCAGAGGGGAGTGAATCTATGGAATTCTTTCCCACAGAGGGCTGTCGAAGTTAGGTTATTAAATCTATTCAAGGCTAAGAGGGAGAGAGAGATTTGTAATCAGGAAGAGAACTGAATGTCGTGGGAACAGGCAGGAAAGTGGAGTTGAAGCGAATTAGATCAACCAGGACCTCATTCAATGGTGGAACAGACTTGATGGGCTGAACGGCCTGCTTCGATGTCCAAAAGTCTAATATCAACACGCGGGAATTTGATAAATTTCCAGAAAGAACTTAACCAGAATTGAGATGCTTGTGTGTAGGATGGTCATTCAGGCATCCATCTGGGAATTCAAAAGAAATATCTTCATTCCGAGACTGAGAGGAGATAAATGTCAGTGTTCTGATGAGTATGTTTACAGATGACTTGGTATTTGGTGGAGTTGTGGATGGTGGATGGATAGCAAATTTTACAGCAGGCAACCGAAAAGTTGGGAAGTTGGGCAGAGAAATGGCAGATGGAGTTTAATCCAGAAAAGTGTGCGAGGTCAAATGCAAGGAGAAATTATAAAGTAAATGGCAGGACACTTAGAATCATTGACATACAGAGGGATCTTAGGGTGCAGGCCCAGAGTTCCCTGAAAGTGGTCATCCAAGTGAGTTTCACACAGTCAGGAGGAGAGATCCCATCCAGAGTGAGACGCGGCCACAGTGAGACGCGGCCACAGTGAGACGCGGCCACAGTGAGACGCGGCCACAGTGAGAGACAGCCACAGTGAGAGACAGCCACAGTGAGACGCGGCCACAGTGAGACGCAGCCACAGTGAGACCCGGCCACAGTGAGACACGGCCACAGTGAGACGCAGCCACAGTGAGACCCGGCCACAGTGAGACCCGGCCACAGTGAGACACGGCCACAGTGAGACACGGCCACAGTGAGACACGCAGCCACAGTGAGACATGGCCAGAGTGAGACACGGCCACAGTGAGACGCGGCCACAGTGAGACGCAGCCACAGTGAGACGCAGCCACAGTGAGACGCAGCCAGAGTGAGACACAGCCACAGTGAGACACGCAGCCACAGTGAGACACGGCCACAGTGAGACACGGCCACAGTGAGACGCGGCCACAGTGAGACACAGCCACAGTGAGACGCGGCCACAGTGAGACGCAGCCACAGTGAGACGCAGCCACAGTGAGACGCAGCCACAGTGAGACGCAGCCACAGTGAGACGCAGTCACAGTGAGAGACAGCCACAGTGAGAGACAGACACAGTGAGACGCGGCCACAATGAGACGCGGCCACAGTGAGAGACAGCCACAGTGAGAGACAGCCACAGTGAGAGACAGCCACAGTGAGAGACAGCCACAGTGAGAGGCAGCCACAGTGAGACGCAGCCACAGTGAGAGACAGCCACAGTGAGAGACAGCCACAGTGAGACGCAGCCACAGTGAGAGACAGCCACAGTGAGACGCAGCCACAGTGAGGTGCAGCCACAGTGAGACGCGGCCACAGTGAGACCCGTCCACAGTGAGACCCGGCCACAGTGAGACGCAGCCACAGTGAGACCCGGCCACAGTGAGACACGGCCACAGTGAGACACGCAGCCACAGTGAGACATGGCCAGAGTGAGACGCAGCCACAGTGAGACCCGGCCACAGTGAGACACGGCCACAGTGAGACACGGCCACAGTGAGACACGCAGCCACAGTGAGACATGGCCAGAGTGAGACACGGCCACAGTGAGACGCGGCCACAGTGAGACGCAGCCACAGTGAGACGCAGCCAGAGTGAGACACAGCCAGAGTGAGACACAGCCAGAGTGAGACACAGCCAGAGTGAGACACGCAGCCACAGTGAGACACGCAGCCACAGTGAGACACGGCCAGAGTGAGACACGGCCACAGTGAGACGCGGCCACAGTGAGACGCGGCCACAGTGAGACGCGGCCACAGTGAGACGCGGCCACAGTGAGACGCAGCCACAGTGAGACGCAGCCACAGTGAGAGACAGACACAGTGAGAGACAGACACAGTGAGACGCGGCCACAGTGAGACGCGGCCACAGTGAGACGCGGCCACAGTGAGACGCGGCCACAGTGAGAGACAGCCACAGTGAGAGACAGCCACAGTGAGAGGCAGCCACAGTGAGACGCAGCCACAGTGAGACGCAGCCACAGTGAGAGACAGCCACAGTGAGACGCGGCCACAGTGAGAGACAGCCACAGTGAGACACGGCCACAGTGAGAGACAGCCACAGTGAGACGCGGCCACAGTGAGACGCGGCCACAGTGAGACGCGGCCACAGTGAGAGACAGCCACAGTGAGACACGGCCACGGTGAGACGCGGCCACGGTGAGACGCGGCCACGGTGAGAGACGGCCACAGTGAGACACGGCCACAGTGAGAGACGGCCACAGTGAGACATGGCCACAGTGAGACATGGCCACAGTGAGAGACAGCCACAGTGAGAGACAGCCACAGTGAGAGACAGCCACAGTGAGAGACAGCCACAGTGAGACGCAGCCACAGTGAGACGCAGCCACAGTGAGAGACAGCCACAGTGAGAGACAGCCACAGTGAGAGACAGCCACAGTGAGACGCGGCCACAGTGAGACGCAGCCACAGTGAAACGCAGCCACAGTGAGAGACAGCCACAGTGAGAGACAGACACAGTGAGACGCGGCCACAATGAGACGCGGCCACAGTGAGACGCGGCCACAGTGAGAGACAGCCACAGTGAGACGCAGCCACAGTGAGATGCAGCCACAGTGAGATGCAGCCACAGTGAGAGACAGCCACAGTGAGAGACAGCCACAGTGAGAGACAGACACAGTGAGACGCGGCCACAGTGAGACGCGGCCACAGTGAGAGACAGCCACAGTGAGAGACAGCCACAGTGAGAGACAGCCACAGTGAGATGCGGCCACAGTGAGACGCGGCCACGGTGAGACGCGGCCACGGTGAGAGACGGCCACAGTGAGAGGCGGCCATGGTGAGACACAGCCACAGTGAGAGGCAGCCACAGTGAGAGACAGCCACAGTGAGATGCAGCCACAGTGAGACGCAGCCGCAGTGAGAGACAGCCACAGTGAGACGCAGCCACAGTGAGAGACAGCCACAGTGAGAGACAGCCACAGTGAGACGCAGCCACAGTGAGAGACAGCCACAGTGAGAGACAGCCACAGTGAGAGACAGCCACAGTGAGACGCCGCCACAGTGAGACGCGGCCACAGTGAGACGCGGCCACAGTGAGACGCGGCCAAAGTGAGACGCGGTCACAGTGAGACACGGCCACAGTGAGACGCAGCCACAGTGAGAGACAGCCACAGTGAGAGAAAGCCACAGTGAGAGACAGCCACAGTGAGAGACAGCCACAGTGAGACGCAGCCACAGTGAGACACAGCCACAGTGAGAGACAGCCACAGTGAGAGACAGCCACAGTGAGACGCGGCCACAGTGAGAGACAGCCACAGTGAGACGCAGCCACAGTGAGAGACAGCCACAGTGAGAGACAGCCACAGTGAGACGCGGCCACAGTGAGACGCGGCCACAGTGAGAGACAGCCACAGTGAGAGACAGCCACAGTGAGACGCAGCCACAGTGAGACGCGGCCACAGTGAGAGACAGCCACAGTGAGAGACAGCCACAGTGAGACGCGGCCACAGTGAGAGACAGCCACAGTGAGACGCAGCCACAGTGAGACGCAGCCACAGTGAGAGGCAGCCACAGTGAGAGGCAGCCACAGTGAGACGCAGCCACAGTGAGACGCAGCCACAGTGAGATGCAGCCACAGTGAGAGGCAGCCACAGTGAGAGGCAGCCACAGTGAGAGACAGCCACAGTGAGACGCGGCCACAGTGAGAGACAGCCACAGTGAGAGACGGCCACAGTGAGACACGGCCACAGTGAGAGACGGCCACAGTGAGACACAGCCACAGTGAGAGACAGCCACAGTGAGACACAGCATGAATGAGGATCTTATATGGGATTTGGGAGCAGTGTGGGAATTCAGTGCAGAGGGAAAGACAGACTCTGGTTTGCTTTTTTTTTGGCTCATAATTTGTAAGGTCTTTTTGAAAACAGTTTAAATTGAAGTCCAGGATCCGGGGCCGGCAAAAAACAGCGACATCACTGGTAAACCTTAAGTTAATTGGTTGGTGATTGTTTCTAATTTGACCACCTATTCGAGGTGATGTGGAATGAGGCAGTTCTGGATTAGGGAGTTGAAGGCAAAGGAACCACTAGGGGGCAGTGACCATACTATGATCGAATTCACCCTGCAGTTTGAGAGGGAGAAGCTGCAATCAGATATAACAATAAAATAATTGAGTCAAGGCAACTACAGAGATATGAGGGAGGAGCTGGCCAGAGTTGGCTGGAAGGGGAGCCAAGCAGTGAGGATAGTGGAGCAGCAATGACAGGGGTTCCTGAGGCACAGCAGAAATTCATCTCAAGGAAGAAAAAACATATTAAAGGGAGGACAAGGCAACCATAGCTGACAATGGAAGTTAGGAATAGCTTAAAGACAAAAGGAACAGCATACAATGTGGTGAGGATTAATGGGAAGCCAGAGGATTGAGATGCCTTTAAAAACCAGCAAGAAATAACGTAAAAGCAATACAGAAGATGAAGCATGAGAGCAAGATTGCGAGAGCTTTTTAGAGATATGAAAGGTAAGAGAGAGGCATGAGTGAACATTGGGCTGCGGGAAAATGGGAAGTAGTAATGGGGAGCAAAGAAATGCAAAGGAACTGAATAGGTGCTTTACATCAGTTTCCAGAGTGGAAGACATCAGCAGCATCCCAGAACTTTTCAATAGATTCAGGGACAGAGGTGAGTGGAGAAGTCATCACTGAGGAGGAGGTGCTGGGGAAGCTGAAAAGTCTGAAGGTGGATAAATCACCTGGAATTAGACCGCAGGGTTCTGAAGGACATATCGGAGGAGATTGGAGAGGCATTGGTGGTGATCTTTCAGGAATCACTGGAGTCAGAGAGGATCCCAGAAGAATGGAAAATGGCTAATGTAACACTCCTGCTTAAGAAAAGAGAGGCAGAAGACAGTAAACTATAGAGTTAAAAACCACACAACACCAGGTTATAGTTCAGACTAGATTAATTTAGGATATCTGGTTGGCATGGGTCTGTTTCTGTGACTCTATCAAACCTTGCTTGGAAGAATAGAGGCAATTTCTAAAATGGGAAAGACTTCGGAAATCTGAAACACAAAGGGACTTGGCAAACCTAGCTCAGGATTCTCATAAGATAAGGTTCAGTTGGCAGTTAGGAAGGCAAATGCAAGGCTCTGGTCAGAATGCATTCAGAATATTGTGAGCAGTTTTGGTCCCTGTATCTAAGGAAGGATGTGCTGGCCTCGAAGGGGATCCAGAGGAGGTTTACCAGAATGATCCCAGAGATGAACGGTGTGTCACATGAGGAGCGGTTGAGGTTTCTGGGCCTATACATGATGGAGTTCAGAAGGATGAGGGGGGATCAAATTGAAACTTGTGGAATACTGAGAGGCCTGGATAGAGTGTACATAGAGAAGTTGTTCCCATGAGCAGGAGAGACTTGGACTCAAAGGCATAGCCTCCTTTAAGAACTGAACACAACGAGGAATTTCTTCAGCCAGAGGGTGGGGAATCTGTGGAACTCATTGCTGCAGAGGGCTGTGGAGGCCAAGTCACTGAGTGTATTTAAGACAGAGATAGATAGGTTGCCTGATTGGTAAGAGGATCAAAGGTTACAGGGAGAAGACAGGAGAATGGGGATGAGAAACATGTCAACCATGAAAGAATGGTGGAGCAGATTCGATGGGCTGAATGGCTTAAATCTGCTTCTGTATCTTATGGTCACAAGTGAAGAAGGTAGTAAAAAAGGCATAACAGCATGCTTGTCTTTATTGGTTGGTCATTGAGTATAAAAGTTGTATGTCTCTCCATGTACTTCCTACCAAATTGAGTCTTTGTACATTTCCCTGCATTACATGAGGTCAGTTATGACCCTTACCTGACCTTTCCTTTTCCAAATGAATGAAGTCCTACATCCAAACAAACTGGAGATGGCATTGGGCAGGATGGACATGGCATTGGGGAGGATAGACATGGCATTGGGGAGGATGGACATGGCATTGGGGAGGATGGACATGGCATTGGGGAGGATAGACATGACATTCGGGAGGATGGACATGACATTGGGGAGGATGGACATGACATTGTGGAGGATGGACATGACACGGGGAGGATGGACATGGCATTGGGGAGGATGGACATGGCATGGGGAGGATGGGCATGGCATTGGGGAGGATGGACATGACATTGGGGAGGATGGACATGACATTAGGGAGGATGGACATGAATGGGGGAGGATAGACATGACATTGGGAGGATGGACATGGCATGGGGAGGATGGACATGGCATTGGGGAGGATGGACATGGCATTGGCCAGTATGGACATGGCATTGGGAGGATGGACATGGCATGGGGAGGATATACACAGCATTGGGAAGGATGGACATGACATTGGGGAGGATGGACATGACATGGGGAGGATGGACATGGCATTGGCCAGTATGGACATGGCATTGGGAGGATATACACAGCATTGGGAAGGATGGACATGACATTGGGGAGGATGGACATGACACGGGAAGGATGGACATGACATTGGCCAGTATGGACATGGCATTGGGAGGATGGACATAACATGGCGAGGATGGACATGGCATTGGCCAGTATGGACATGGCATGGGGAGGATGGACATGGCATTAGGAGGATAGACATGGCATGGGGAGGATGGACATGACATTTGCCAGTATGCACATGGCATTGGGGAGGATGGACATGACATTGGGGAGGATGGTCATGGCATTGGGAGGATGGACATGGCATGGGGAGGATGGACATAACATGGGGAGGATGGACATGGCATTGGCCAGTATGCACATGGCATTGGGGAGGATATACATGGCATTGGGAAGGATGGACATGGCATTGGGGAGGATGGGCATGGCATTGGGGAGGATAGGCATGGCATTGGGGAGGATAGACATGGCATTGGGGAGGATGGACATGGCAGTGGGGAGGATGGACATGGCAGTGGGGAGGATGGACATGGCAGTGGGGAGGATGGACATGACATTGGTGAGGATAGACATGACATTGTGGAGGATGGACATGGCATTTGGAGGATGGACATGACATTGGGGAGGATGGACATGGCATGGGTAGGATGGACATGGCATTGGCCAGTATGGACATGGCATGGGGAGGATGGACATGGCATTGGGGAGGATGGACAACACATTGGGGAGGATGGACATGAATGGGGGAGGATAGACATGGCATTGGGAAGGATGGTCATGGCATTGGGGAGGATGGACATGACATTGGGGAGGATGGACATGGCATTGGGGAGGATGGACATGGCATGGGTAGGATGGGCATGACATTGAGGAGGATGGGCATGGCATGGGTAGGATGGACATGACATTGGGGAGGATGGACATGGCATGGGGAGGATGGACATGGCATTGGCCAGAATGGACATGGCATTGGGGAGGATGGGCATGGCATTGGGGAGGATAGACATGGCATTGGGGAGGATGGACATGGCAGTGGGGAGGATGGACATGGCAGTGGGGAGGATGGACATGACATTGGGGAGGATGGACATGACATTGGTGAGGATAGACATGACATTGTGGAGGATGGACATGGCATTTGGAGGATGGACATGACATTGGGGAGGATGGACATGGCATGGGTAGGATGGACATGGCATTGGCCAGTATGGACATGGCATGGGGAGGATGGACATGGCATTGGGGAGGATGGACAAGACATTAGGGAGGATGGATATGAATGGGGGAGGATAGACATGGCATTGGGAAGGATGGTCATGGCATTGGGGAGGATGGAAATGACATTGGTGAAGATGGACATGGCATTGGGAAGGATGGTCATGGCATTGGGGAGGATGGACATGACATTGGGGAGGATGGACATGGCATTGGGGAGGATGGACATGGCATGGGTAGGATGGACATGACATTGAGGAGGATGGGCATGGCATGGGTAGGATGGACATGACATTGGGGAGGATGGACATGGCATGGGGAGGATGGACATGGCATTGGCCAGAATGGACATGGCATGGGGAGGATGGATATGGCATGGGGAGGATGGACATAACATGGGGAGGATGGACATGGCATTGGCCAGTATGGACATGGCATTGGGAGAATGGACTTGGCATGGGGAGGATGGACATGACATTGGGGAGGATGGACATGACATTGGGGAGGATGGATATGGCATTGGGGAGGATGGATATGGCATTGGGGAGGATGGTCATGGCATTGGGGAGGATAGACATGACATTGGGGAGGATAGACATGACATTAGGGAGGATGGACATGACATTAGGGAGGATGGACATGACATTAGGGAGGATGGACATGAATGGGGGAGGATAGATATGACAAGGGGGAGGATGGACATGACAAGGGGGAGGATGGACATGGCATGGGGAGGATGGACATAAGACTGGGGAGGATGGACATGACATTGGGGAGGATGGACATGGTATGGGTAGGATGGACATGGCATTGGCCAGTATGGACATGGCATTGGGAGGATGGACATGACATTGGGGAGGATGGACATGGAATTGGCCAGTATGGACATGGCATTGGGAGGATGGACATGGCATGGGGAGGATATAGACGGCATTGGGTAGGATGGACATGACATTGGGGAGGATGGACATGGCATCGGGAGGATGGACATGGCATTGGCCAGTATTGACATGCATTGGGAGGATGGACATGGCATGGGGAGGATGGACATGGCATTGGCCAGTATGCACGTGGCATTGGGAGGATGGACATGACATTGGGGAGGATGGACATGGCATGGGGAGGATGGACATAACATGGGGAGGATGAGCATGGCATTGGGGAGGATGGACATGGCATGGGGAGGATGGACATGACATTAGGGAGGATAGACATGACATTAGGGAGGATAGACATGACATTAGGGAGGATAGACATGACATTAGGGAGGATAGACATGGCATGGGGAGGATGGATATGGCATGGGGAGGATGGATATGGCATGGGGAGGATGGACATGACATTGGGGAGGATGGACATGACATTGTGGAGGATGGATATGGCATTGGGGAGGATGGACATGACATTAGGGAGGATGGACATGACATTAGGGAGGATGGACATGAATGGGGGAGGATAGATATGACAAGGGGGAGGATGGACATGACAAGGGGGAGGATGGACATGGCATGGGGAGGATGGACATAACACTGGGGAGGATGGACATGGTATGAGTAGGATGGACATGGCATTGGCCAGTATGGACATGGCAGTGGGAGGATGGACATGACATTGGGGAGAATGGACATGGAATTGGCCAGTATGGACATGGCATGGGGAGGATATACACGGCATTGGGAAGGATGGACATGACATTGGGGAGGATGGACATGGCATCGGGAGGACGGACATGGCATTGGCCAGTATTGACATGCATTGGGAGGATGGACATGGCATGGGGAGGATGGACATGGCATTGGCCAGTATGCACATGGCATTGGGAGGATGGACATGGCATTGGGGAGGATATACACGGCATTGGGAAGGATGGACATGACATTGGGGAGGATGGACATGGCATGGGGAGGATGGACATAACATGGGGAGGATGGAAATAACATGGGGAGGATGAGCATGGCATTGGGGAGGATGGACATGGCATGGGGAGGATGGACATGACATTAGGGAGGATAGACGTGACATTAGGGAGGATAGACATGACATTAGGGAGGATAGACATGGCATTGGGGAGGATGGACATGGCATTGGCCAGTATGGACATGGCATTGGGAGGATGGACATGACATTGGGGAGGATGGACATGGAATTGGCCAGTATGGACATGGCATTGGGAGGATATACACAGCATTGGGAAGGATGGACATGACATTGGGGAGGATGGACATGACATTGGGGAGGATGGACATGGCATGGGGAGGATGGACATGGCATTGGCCAGTATTGACATGCATTGGGAGGATGGACATGGCATTGGGAGGATGGACATGGCATGGGGAGGATGGACATGACATTGGGGAGGATGGACATGGCATTGGCCAGTATGCACATGGCATTGGGAGGATGGACATGGCATTGGGGAGGATATACACGGCATTGGGAAGGATGGACATGACATTGGGGAGGATGGACATGGCATGGGGAGGATGGACATAACATGGGGAGGATGAGCATGGCATTGGGGAGGATGGACATGGCATGGGGGAGGATGGACATGGCATGGGGAGGATTGACATGACATTAGGAAGGATAGACATGACATTAGGGAGGATAGACATGGCATTGGGGAGGATGGACATAATATGGGGAGGATGGACATGGCATTGGGGAGGATAGACATGGCATTGGGGAGGACAGACATGGCATTGGGGAGGATGGACATGGCAGTGGGGAGGATGGACATGACATTGGGGAGGATAGACATGACATTAGGGAGGATGGACATGACATTAGGGAGGATGGACATGAATGGGGGAGGATGGACATGACAAGGGGGAGGATGGACATGGCATGGGGAGGATGGACATGGCATTGGGGAGGACAGACATGGCATTGGGGAGGATGGACATGGCAGTGGGGAGGATGGACATGACATTAGGGAGGATGGACATGACATTAGGGAGGATGGACATGAATGGGGGCGGATGGACATGACAAGGGGGAGGATGGACATGGCATGGGGAGGATAGACATGGCATTGGGGAGGACAGACATGGCATTGGGGAGGATGGACATGGCAGTGGGGAGGATGGACATGAATGAGGGAGGATGGACATGACAAGGGGGAGGATGGACATGGCATGGGGAGGATGGGCATGGTATTGGGAAGGATGGTCATGGCATTGGGGAGGATGCACATGTCATGGGTAGGATGGACATGGCATTGGCCAGTATGGACATGGCATTGGGAGGATGGACATGGCATGGGGAGGATGGACATGACATTGGGGAGGATGGACATGACATTGGGGAGGATGGACATGGCATTGGGGAGGATAGACATGGCATTGGGGAGGATGGGCATGGCATTGGGGAGGATGGGCATGGCATGGGGAGGATGGACATAGCATTGGGGAGGATGGGCATGGCATTGGGGAGGATGGACATGACATTGGGGAGGATAGGCATGACATTAGGGAGGATAGGCATGACATTAGGGAGGATGGACATGAATGGGGGAGGATAAACATGACAAGGGGGAGGATGGACATGGCATGGGGAGGACAGACACGGTATTGGGAAGGATGGTCATGGCATTGGGGAGGATGGACATGACATTGGGGAGGATGGACATGACATTGGGGAGGATGGACATGACATTGGGGAGGATGGACATGGCATGGGTAGGATGGACATGACATTGGGGAGGATGGACATGG
Organism: Chiloscyllium punctatum; assembly: GCF_047496795.1. Classification (NCBI taxonomy): domain Eukaryota; kingdom Metazoa; phylum Chordata; class Chondrichthyes; order Orectolobiformes; family Hemiscylliidae; genus Chiloscyllium; species Chiloscyllium punctatum. Next base: position 131,620,369 of record NC_092745.1, read on the forward strand.
CATTGGCCAGTATGGACATGGCATTGGGAGGATGGACATGACATTGGGGAGGATGGACATGAATGGGGGAGGATGGACATGACAAGGGGGAGGATGGACATGGCATGGGGAGGATAGACATGGCATTGGGGAGGACAGACATGGCATTGGGGAGGATGGACATGGCAGTGGGGAGGATGGACATGAATGGGGGAGGATGGACATGACAAGGGGGAGGATGGACATGGCATGGGGAGGATGGACATGGTATTGGGAAGGATGGTCATGGCATTGGGGAGGATGCACATGTCATGGGTAGGATGGACATGGCATTGGCCAGTATGGACATGGCATTGGGAGGATGGACATGGCATGGGGAGGATGGACATGACATTGGGGAGGATGGACATGACATTGGGGAGGATGGACATGGCATTGGGGAGGATAGACATGGCATTGGGGAGGATGGGCATGGCATTGGGGAGGATGGGCATGGCATGGGGAGGATGGACATAGCATTGGGGAGGATGGGCAAGGCATTGGGGAGGATGGACATGACATTGGGGAGGATAGGCATGACATTAGGGAGGATAGGCATGACATTAGGGAGGATGGACATGAATGGGGGAGGATAAACATGACAAGGGGGAGGATGGACATGGCATGGGGAGGACAGACACGGTATTGGGAAGGATGGTCATGGCATTGGGGAGGATGGACATGACATTGGGGAGGATGGACATGACATTGGGGAGGATGGACATGGCATGGGTAGGATGGACATGACATTGGGGAGGATGGACATGGCATTGGCCAGTATGGACATGGCATTGGGAGGATGGACATGGCATGGGGAGGATGGACATGACATTGGGGAGGATGGACATGGAATTGGCCAGTATGGACATGGCATTGGGAGGATGGACATGGCATGGGGAGGATATACACGGCATTGGGAAGGATGGACATGACATTGGGGAGGATGGACATAACATTGGGGAGGATGGACATGACATTGGGGAGGATGGACATGGCATGGGGAGGATGGACATGGCATTGGCCAGTAGTGACATGCATTGGGAGGATGGACATGGCATGGGGAGGATGGACATGGCATTGGCCAGTATGGACATGGCATTGGCCAGTATGCACATGGCATTGGGAGGATGGACATGGCATTGGGGAGGATATACACGGCATTGGGAAGGATGGACATGACATTGGGGAGGATGGACATGGCATTGGGGAGGATGGGCATGGCATTGGGGAGGATAGACATGGCATTGGGGAGGATGGACATGGCAGTGGGGAGGATGGACATGACATTGTGGAGGATGGACATGACATTGGGGAGGATGGACATGGCATGGGTAGGATGGACATGGCATTGGCCAGTATGGACATGGCATGGGGAGGATGGACATGGCATTGGCCAGTATTGACATGCATTGGGAGGATGGACATGGCATGGGGAGGATGGACATAACATGGGGAGGATGGACATGGCATTGGGAGGATGGACATGACATGGGGAAGATGGACATGACTCTTTGAAATTGTATTTTAGTGGAAGCCAGCTGGCTATCCCAACGACGTCTCAATGTCCTGTTGAAGCTCAGCACGAATGCTGTCACACTTCACCATCATCCCAGGCTGGCTGCTGCCAGGAAATGTTTAAACACTGCCCTGGTTACTAAGGTTTCAATCACTGATATCTCACAAAAAGAACTCGAGGTCCTAATATTGACAGGTGAGGAACCCTCCAGTCAGACCTCCATCAGCCTGAACTTCAGGCACGTGAAAGAGGACAGAGTTAGAGTGGTGTGAGAGATTTCCAGGGGAATCCCAGGGTGTGAGAGATTTCCAGGGCTGCAGAAACAGGTCAAGCTGGAGAATCAATGGACTGATTGGAACACAAGGACAACCATGTTAGAGTTGAGGCATTTCTGAACCAGGAGCCAATGTAAGCCAAGGATAGAGTCAGAGATGCAAAACAAGAAAACAGCTACAGTACATATATAAAGTACTGCAAATAGTGGATATGTGAAATTATAGAATCCCTACAGTGTGGCCATTCGGCCCACTGACTCCAAACCACACCCCCAAAGAGGAGCCTACCCAGACCCACCACACTATCCCTGTAACCCTGCATTTCCCATGGCAAATCCACATAGCCTGCACATCCTTGGACACTATGGCCAATCTAATATGGTCAATCCAACCAACCTGAACATCTTTGGACTGTGGGAGAAACTGGAGCAAATCCACGTAAACACGGGGAGAATGTGCAAACTCCACACAGACAGTCACCCAGGTGGAAATGAACCTGGGACCCTGGTGCTGTGAGGCAGCAGTGCGAACCACTGAGCCATTGTACTGCCCCATTAAAAAAAAACAGAAAGTCCTGGAGAAACTGGGCAGGACTGTGGAGACAGGAACAGAGTTATGTTCTGAAGATGAATCATATTGGACTCAAAAAGAAAATAGTTGTCTTTAGCTTTAAGAATCAAAGCATTTATCTGTAACAATGTAGAAGCAAGTACAATGTCCCTCCCTCACAAGGCAGTGGATGTTGAATCTTTCAATATTTTTAAGGTAGAGGGAGATAGTTTCTTGATGACCAAGGGGCTGAAAGATTATTGGAGATATGCAGGAATGTAGAGTTGAGATTAAAATCAGATCAGCCATGATCTTACTGAATGGTAGATCAGACCCAAAGGGTTGAATGGCTGACAGTTTTTCCTTGTTTCTACAATAAATTATTGCTCATTGATACTGCTTGAGTTTTAAACTCTTGATTTGACAATCAGACAATTCTGAGAAAGTGCATATTTTCTGTTCGGAAACAAGTTAAAGACCTTACCTGACCTTTCCTTTTACATAGGGATTACATTTTGCATCTAAACCACACGGCTGACATGGCAAGGCTATGCATGATTTCACAAAATTCAGGTTCGTGCCAAATGGCATCACTTAAAGAAAAAGCTGCTGCTTGGCAGGTCAAAGTTAACTACTCATTTCTCACACTGCGATTTCTAACTGTCTGACAAGACTTCTTACTGTTGAAACCAAAATGTTCCTCTTGCACGCAGACTGACCATACCCACCTCTCCATCTCCATTAATGACGACCGACTTGACACTGACATTTTTTACAAACCCACCAACTCCCACAGCTACCTGGATTACACCTCTTCCCACCCAACCTCTTGCAAAAATGCCATCCCGTATTCCCAATTCCTCCGCCTCTGCCAGATCTGCTCCCAGGAGGACCAGTTCCACCACAGAACACACCAGATGGCCTCCTTCTTTAAAGACCGCAATTTCCCTTCCCATGTGGTTAAAGATGCCCTCCAATGCATCTCGTCCACATCCTGCACCTCCATCCTCAGACCCCACCCCTCCAACCATAACAAGGACAGAACGCCCCTGGTGCTCACCTTCCACCCTACCAACCTTCGCATAAACCAAATCATCCGCCGACATTTCCGCCACCTCCAAAAAGACCCCACCACCAGGGATATATTTCCCTCCCCACCCCTTTCCGCCTTCCGAAAAGACCGTTCCCTCTGTGACTACCTGGTCAGGTCCACGCCCCCAACAACCCACCCTCCCGTCCTGGCACCTTCCCCTGCCACCGCAGGAATTGCAAAACCTGCGCCTACACCTCCTCCCTCACCTCCATCCAAGACCCTAAAGGAGCCTTCCATATCCATCAAAGTTTTACCTGCACATCCACCAATATCATTTAGTGTATCCATGGCTCCCAACGTGGTCTCCTCTACATTGGGGAGACTGGATGCCTCCTAGCAGAGTGCTTTAGGGAACATCTCCGGGACACCCGCACCAATTAACCACACTGTCCTGTGGCCCAACATTTCAACTCCCCCTCCCACTCTGCCGAGGACATGGAGGTCCTGGGCCTCCTTCACCGCCGCTCCCTCACCACCAGACGCCTGGAGGAAGAACGCCTCATCTTCCGCTTCGGCACACTTCAACCCCAGGGCATCAATGTGGACTTCAACAGTTTCCTCATTTCCCCTTCCCCCATCTCACCCTAGTTCTAAACTTCCAGCTCAGTAACTGTCCCCATGACTTGTCCGGACTTGTCCTACCTGCCTATCTCCTTTTCCACCTATCCACTCCACCCTCTCCTCCTTGACCTATCACCTTCATCTCCTCCCCCACTCACCCATTGTACTCTATGCTACTCTCTCCCCACCCCCACCCTCCTCTAGCTTATCTCTCCACACTTCAGGCTCACTGCCTTTATTCCTGATGAAGGGCTTTTGCCCGAAACGTCGATTTCGAAGCTCCTTGGATGCTCTTCCAGCACCACTAATCCAGAATCTGGTTTCCAGCATCTGCAGTCATTGTTTTTACCTTCCTTCCCAAATATGTGACTGACAAAATGAAATTGAACGTTCGTAATGACTGATCTAATTAATGAACGCTTATCCTTCCTGTTTAATGGGTCTAGTCTCACTATTCATCCCTTGCTGTGATTTCTGGAGAGTTATAGATTTCAGAGTTGCTTCCACCCTGAATAATCTGGAAGATACTGAAATGACACTGGATCTCACACAGACACAGTTATTCTCCAGCCAGAGACCCAGCAGGACTGGCTCAGTGTGAGGTCATGCTGTCAATAAACACTTCGGTTTGCAACATACTAATGCAGGATGGTCTGATATTAACCCACATAAACACTTTGAATAAAATAATTTAATGCTCCTACATTATAGCAATGACTTCAATTCAAAATACTGCCACTGGCTGTAAACTTCATACACCCAGAGACCCTGGAATACAGCTAGGTTGCTGACGGGGAAGGTGAAAACACGGGGGGGATCAGGTTAGTCAATCTTGTTGTTCAGTCTGCTTGTTACATCAGTATTATGTTCAACCAAACCTGAGAAATAATCCCTGAAATTACTAATTTAAACAGAAAAGGAAACCCAGTTTAGACAAGACAGAGTTAAGAGAATTGAATCAAACTCCTGACAACACTCTATCCCAGCTGTGACTGATGTTACGGTGTCACTAGATCACAGCATCATTGTAACACACTTGGAATTGAAATCTGGACATGATTGGAGTTGATGAGGCTGTTATTGTTGAACGTTGTATTGGTGATGTTTTGTGTTGACTTCACTTGGGTCAACTCCAGCAGCAACAGTGAGATTGATATGATGCCCCATCATGAGATTAATCCTTATCCTATCACAGCAAGTGGTCACAGAAGCTGTTTCTTTGACAAGCCCTGGCCTCCTACCTTCAATTCCCATCTTCCACCAGCTCGCTCCCAATCTGATGCTGTCTCCTACTTGAATGATCTTGTGCTTGTTTCCAAATCTCTCTCAAGGCCTTCTCTCCCTCACTATCTCTGCAATCTCCTTCACTTTCCTCTGGACTCGTGTGCATTGCTGATCCTAATGTAGGCCGGGTAGAAGAGCTACAGCATTAGAAAGAGGCCATTCAGTCAGTCATTTCTGTCCTAGCTCTCCAAATTGGTGATTCACTACATCCCAGGTCTCTGTAGTTTCCCTTAACCCCTCACATTTTGCCTGTATCCAATTACAGTCCAGCACCCTCCTAACTGCTGGAAAGGATTTTCCTCAAGCTGCCATTTAAGGAGGCAGCGGTGTGGAATCTATTGGAGTAATTCAGACAGCCAGGCAATGTTTTGGAGACAGAGGTTGGGATTTCTAAAAACAAATCGAAACTCAGTCTCGATGAAAACCACAGAAGTGTTGTCGATCACTGTAAAGGCCCCTCTGGTTCACCAATGGCCTTCAGGGAAGGGAATCTCAAACCACCCAGGCAGCTCAACACCACCTTCCCCAATCCAAGAGGATCCAGCCAGCTCCGTCCCCATCCTGTGAAAACGTCACTGCACCAGCAACCCAGAGGCTCCGGCTGTGGGGAAAAGGGTTCAAATCCCACCACGGCAGCTGGTGAAATTTACATTTAACAAAATAATCTGGAATCTAAAGAGCTTCTCAGTAATGGTGAGCATGAAACTATCATCAATTGTCAAAAACCCTTTAGGGAAGGTCTGGCCTACATGTGACTCCAGACACTGTAACATGGCTGCCTCTTAACTGCCCTCGGGATTGGCCGAGCAAGTCTCTCAGTTTGAGTATAACGAGGGAAGGGCAAGAAATGCTGGCGTTCTCAGTGACACTCTCACCCCATGAAAGAATTTAAGGGAGCACCTTAACTCTGTATCTACCTGGCTCTCAGTGGGAACATTTCCTCCCTCTCTATTCTGCCCAGACCCCTTGTGATTTTAAACACCTCAATCCAATTCAACATCCCTCCTCCAACAACAACAGTCCCAGCATGTGAATCGTTCCACTCCACTGCCTTAGCACCCACCCCCAACCCCCCAAAGTGCGGAGTCTAGAAACGCAATGCCCAACTGAGGACAAGCCAGTGTTTATACGGGTCTATGATAAGCATCTTCTTTCTGTATTCCATACCTTAACTGGAAACCCCAGGAAACAGCGACAAGTGCATGGAAACTCCTTCTCCACACTGAACTGTTTCCAACCAATCTTAGTCTCCCATTCCCAAGATTCTGCAGATAAGGGAAAAACTGAAGAGAAAGACTGTAATGTTTGTAATGTTTGAACTTTCAGCTTTATTTCTTTATTTTTTACTTAAAACTAAGAAGGTCTGCAATGTGTATTGACTTTGTTCCTTCTACCTTGTTCTACAGATTGCGAATCTGGGTACAAGGTGGCACCTTGTGTTGGTGACATTATACACTTCTCACTGGACTCCTGTACTGGAGCACACCTGACAATAAAATCAAATCTAAACCTCGGGACTGGTTTTCGTTGAGGTAATACAAAAATGTACACTTCAAGGGTGGGAAGGTAATAAAGAAATACAAGATAAATTGTTAACAAATTTAATTAAGAAATTAGTTAAAGTACAAATACAACTCTGGGATCAATAAGTACTGAAAGTGACACCAAGCAACAGTCTTACTCAAACAGGAAGGTCCTCACGATTACAATGTGAATTCAGAGTGAGATTTGTTTCGGAGTTGTCTTTGATCTCTCCTTCCTCCAGTGAACTCTCGGAGGACAGGTCTGTACTGTTCTGGGCATCTTCATTGGAATCCACTTTGATATGTGACGTGGGGAGTAGAAAAATACACAAGGTAAGCCTCAGAGTGTCACTGATATACAGCGAGAGGCTGCTGATATCAAGCAAAGCAGATAATAAGCAACATTTAGATTCAAACACTGGCTCAGGACACATATCACTTATGTGTCACTTTGTTTGATAACTTGTCCCTGTGAAGCACCATGCAAAACTTTATTATATCAAAGGTACCACCCACATGCAGGTGGTGCTGAGGGAGTGCCGTGTTGTTGAAGGTTCAGCTAAGTTCCCTTCTGAGGGAAGTGGGTTCCACGGGCAAGGCTGGTAAATGCCGCCCATCCTTAATTGCCCTTAAACTGAGTGGCTCTCTGGGCACATTGCTGTGGGTCTGGAGTCACATGTAAGCCAGACCGGGTAAAGGGGGGCAGATTTCCTTCCCTAAAGATTTCAGTTAACCAGACGGGCTTTTGATACAGTCATGGAGAGGAGCTTCCATCTCAGATTTTATGATCTGAAGCTAAATGCTCCCAGTTCCCATTATGGGATTTGAGTCTGTGACCCAGGCCATTTAGCTCTGCCTCTTGATTACTAGCCCAGTGACATGACCACTGTACCACCATCTCACTGGATATATCCTGGAGATACTGCCTGTGCCTTCTGGTGAATGTTGACATTTATGTTGCAGGAGCTGAGGTTTCTGCTGGGTTTTAAACAGCCACCAGCGAAGCAGGTCACCCAGATAACTTGGCAATTTTGTTTTGTTTGGGCTGGTCTTCTACGTGCAAAATGGTGACCATGCTCAAAGTACAACTCACTGGCACTTTGGAGCAGGTTAAATTTGAGAAAGTCAGGAGAAGGAGCGCCCCACCACCTTCTCCGGGGTAACTGGGGACAGGCAATAAACTTCGGTCCAGACAGCGTTGCCCATACACTCCCAAATGAAAAAATTAAGGGTACATTGGGACCAGAAAGTACCAAAGCATAAATCCATTTCAGAGTCAGAAGACTCCTGACACCAGGTTATATCCAACAGGGTTATTTGAAATCACAAGCTTTCGGAGCGCTGGCCCTTTGTCAGGTGAAGTGCTGGTGACTGATGAAGGGGCAGCGCTCTGAAAGCTTATGATTTCTAGTAAACCTCATGGACTATAACCCGGTGTCATGTGACTTCTGACCTTGTCCATCCCAGTCTAACACCGGCCCCTCCACACCCTGACATTTCATGGAAGTGATAAAAGTAGAAAAGAAACTATTTGAGAAGCTGCACGATCGACCCTAATCCACTTTCCCCACAGTCCTGTTACACTATCCCAATTCCCTTTCCAATTGAATTTACTGTCACGTGTACCGAGGCACAGTGAAAAGCTTTCGTAGGTTATTATTGAACCTGCTCACTCAGACAGCACGTTCCAGATCATATTCATGCTCCAAAAATACTCCTCTCATTCTCTTATCAATCGTCTTGCCACTGGGAACGTCTGTTTAATCTGTCAAAATCTTTCCAGGTTTTAAATATCTCAATTAAACCCCCAAGGAAGCTTTCCTGCTCTAAGGAGACCAATCCCAGCTTCTCCAGTCTCTCCACATTCACTGAAGTTCCTCATCCCAGTCCCCATTCCAGTAAATCTCCTCAGCTCCCTATCCTCACCCTGACATCCTTCTGAAGCACAGGGCTCAGGATTGAACTCAACCCTTCACCGAGGGTCCAATGGGGGATGATGAAGTTTTAGTATTCCATCCCACCTTTCATTTCGAAAACCAAGCATCTCATGATTGTTTTTAAACATCCTTCTCAGTTAGTCAGGTTACTCCCCCCTCCCACTAACTCCTCGAGATCTCTAGCTCTCCCACTTACTGAAATAAAACTATTAATGGCTGGAGAAACTCAGCTGGTCCAGCAATATCTGGGGAGAGAGAAACAGAGTTAACAGTTAGAGTCCAATGACTTTCTTCTTCAGAACTGTCTCACCCAGCACTCTATTTAAATGTGGACCATTCATTTTAGATCACATACCATACACAACTCTCTGCAATAATGTGGCATTATGTTAATGGAGAAATGTTAAATTGAGCCAACTTACCATCACTGAGTAACCTGTATTCTGGAGAATTCATTTTCAAAACTACGTGTAATGTAGGATACTCAATAACCGTTTTGTGGCTCAGGTTTTCAATAAGACTTTGAGTCGAATTCAGCTCATAATATCTGAAAAATAAAGTTTACAGTTACTTAATGATATAATTGCAAAAGTATATCGTAATTTCTGAAACAGAAACCCTTCTTGCAGATTAAGGCATTATGTACAACAACCTTTTACATTATTCACTCACAGGATGGGATTATTTTCTATAACTATGTAGCTTAATGGTCATGTATACCAATATCAGTTTATAGATTTGTAAGAAACACAGAATTGAATTTCTTGAAGTGACCTAGTGGGGTTTAAAGTCGTGATCCATGAATTACTGGTCCACATCTATAGTGAAAAAAGGCAGGAAAGTGGATTTGAGGATTATTAGATCAGCCACAATCTCACTGAATGGTGGAACAGACTTGATGGGTTGAATGGCCTATTCCTGCTCCTGTGTTTTATGACTTCTTGTGCAATAATGGGTGGCACAGTGGTTAGCATTGTTGCTTCACAGTGCCAGGGACCCAGGTTCGATTCCAGCCTCAGGCGACTGTCTGTGTGGAGTTTGTACATTCTCCCAGTGTCTGTGTGGGTTTCCTCCCACAAACAAAAGATGTGCAGATCAGGTAAATTGGCCACGCTAAATTGTTCAGGGATGTATAGGTTCGGTGCATTAGTCAGGGGTGAATGTAGGGTAGGGAAATGGGTCTGGGTAGGTTACTCTTCGGAGAGTTGGTGTGGACTTGTTGGGCCGAAGGGCCTGTTTCCACACTGTAGGGATTCTATAATAAAGCCATTATCCTGTGATCACGCCAGGAACACCAAGACTTTTAAAGACAGAACATTTGGCAGGACAGCCCTCCCTGGAAAATACCTTAAACTGTCTGCCAAAATTCTACTCCCAGTTTTCAAGAGTGGGAATCGAACACATGTTATTCTGACTCAGTGACTGAAAAGCAACGGATGAAGCCTGGAATGTGGAATTCCTGTTGACAAACTTTAACTTCTGTTATCGTGAATCATAGATACACCTTACTGTTAAATACTTCAGATGATAAACTGCTTGCCAACATTTCCATTCAAACTCGCTATGTCAACAGTCACGGTGCAATTGTATTATTTAACCAGCAGGAGGCACAATAGCTTCCAAGCATAAATTCTGATAACTCTGCCAGTTAGAGTCTACAGCACAGAAAACAGGCCATTTGACCCAACTGGTCAAGACTGGTGTTGATGCTCCACACACATCTCTTCTCACTCCTCTTCCCCTTGCACGAGCTTTCTGCAACTTATTCCCACATTTGTTTATCAGGTTTTCAGTTAAATGCCTGGATATCATTCTCTTCAACCACTCTCTCTGGTGGTTTGTATCTCACACTCTGCATCCTCTCAATTTCTCACTCAATTTATTATTACAGCATCTTATATTTTACTTCACATCTTTTAAAAAGGTTTCCCGCACAAGCAGGCACATTTTGATCTTAAAATCTCTGTCAAGTCATCCGTCAATCTCTGCCAGAGACTGTTCAATCTTTCCTGATCATGATAGCCTCTGGAACGATCCTCAAAAATCTATTCAATGCCAGCTCCAGCATCACCATAACCTAATTTCAGTTTGAAGGTGAGAACATGCACAGCTTTGTGAGTGTTAACTTACCGAGGTTCAATCCAAGTTAAGCTTCAGGAATGAAACACACTTATTAAACTCTGCCATTAGCCTGGAGAGATCTTTTGAGGGGGTCTTTGGACAATTGACCCCTTATTTCTCCAGCCTATCTGGACTGATTCCCCTAGCAATATATGGCCTTGAATTTTTAAAAAATTCATGGAGTTGTGTCCATCCTTAGTTGCCCCTTGAGAAGGTGGGGGTGAGCTGCCTTCTTGAACCGCTGCAGACCATGTGCTGCGGATTGACCCACAATGCCCTTAGGGACAGAGTCCTGGGGCAGTTAAGAGTTGACCACGTTGCTCTGGTTCTGGAGTCATCTAGACCAAATGACTGGTCCCTTCCCTGAAGGACATTAGTGATGGATTGTCCCAACAATTGACTACGGTTTCATCACCTGTTGAAGTTCAGATTTTTATTGAATTCAAATTCCATCATCTGCCCTGGTGGGGTTTGAAGCTGGATCCCCAGAACATTAACTGGCTTCACAGAACCTTCCAGCTCAGCACCATCCTCATGACCTGTCCTACCTGTCAATTCTCTGCTCCAGCCTCCCCTCTCTGACCTATCACCTCCATCCCCAACCCCATTCACCTATTGTACTCTTTGCTACCTTCCCCCACCGTCCTCCAGATTAGATTAGATTACTTACAGTGTGGAAACAGGCGCTTTGGCCCAACAAGTCCACACCGACCTGCCGATGCGCAACCCACCCATACCCCTACATTTACCCCTTACCTAACACTACGGACAATTTAGCATGGCCAATTCACCTGACCTGCACATCTTTGGACTGTGGGAGGAAACCGGAGCACCCGGAGGAAACCCACGGGGAGAACGTGCAAACTCCACACAGTCAGTCGTCTGAGACGGGAATTGAACCCGGGTCTCTGGTGCTGTGAGGCAGCAGTGCTAACCACCGTGCCGCCCCCCCAACCACCTATTGTACTCTTTGCTCCCTTCCCCCACACTCCTCTCTGACCTATCACCTCCATCCCCACCCCCATTCACCTATAGTACTCTTTGCTACCTTCTCCCCACCTTCATCTATTTATCTCTCCACTCTGGTGATGAAGGGCTTTTGCCCGAAATGTTGATTTTCCTGCTCCTGGGATGCTGCCTGGTCTGCTGTGCTTTTCCAGCACCACTCCGATCTAGACTCTACAGATTAATAGTCTAGTGATACTACCATTAGGTCATTGTTACCCCAACATTCGAATTCCAAATTAAAATGCAGTCAACACTGAACTTTGGAGGTTACCCAAATATACAACAATTTTCCATAAACCTACTGTGCAGAACGCCAGGCAATCAGCAAGGTGGGATCACTGATCAAGAAGAAAATGTTTCCTGGTGTTCTATTTGCTGAGTATAAAGATACACATGATAAAGGATTCTGTAAAAAGACCTTTAGTCATGGAAGCTGACAGACCACACTCTAAAGGAATGGAAACAACAGTCATCTTATCTCAAATTGAGGAAGTTTAGAAGGTGTACAGTTTCTCCATTGATCAGTTTTTGAAATCTCCTGCTCTGTATAGGCTTGTACTGATAATTGGAAGCTGTGATTTAGATAAATAACATTCTCAGAAAGCAATGACTAACGCTTTCATACTCATGAGGTCACCAACATTGAGAACGCTAACTTGAAGGCACACTTTACTCATCAAACAAAAATGCACAGACTGACATTTTTCTGTTCAAGAAAAAAAAGAGGGAAGGAAACCAAATATAATCACAAAGTCTGTGAAACGGATATGGTAATAGGATCCACGGATCAGGCAGGTCAGTATTCACAAACATTGAAACATTAACAAAATGAAATGCAGCTTTGGAATGTGCTGCCTGCAGATTCCCCAATTCCGGAATCTGAGTGAGACAGAGCATCTTAGCAGGGGGTCAGACAGGTCTCACTGGATTAAACATGGAATCTAGGACGAGATTCGAGAGGAAATTCCCCAGAATATTCCCTCCACTTTACTGGCCCTGGTTTGTCTACCACACTCCGGAGATCCCAAGGTGGTTTAAAACTTTGTTCATGGGATGTGGGTGTCACTGGCTGGGCCCAGCATTTACTGCCCGTCCCTAGTTGCCCCTTGAAAAGGTGGGGGTGAGCTGCCTTCTTGAACCGCTGCAGTCCACATGCTGTGGGTAGGATCATAATGCCTTTATGGAGGGGATTCCAGGATCTCAGTTACCTGGAGGGATTGCTGGGAGGAGCAGGAAGGAGAAATGCTGCATTGGGAGTGAGGCTGTGGAACTCTCTTCCCTGGAGAGCCATGGAGGGTCACTCAGCACATTCAAGGTTGACTCATTCAAGATTTCCAATTGACAGGGCAACAAACTGGAATATGGCGCTGAGATCACAATCCAATCGACCCAGGACCTTACTGAAGATGGGACTAGCACAATGGGCCAAATGGCCTACACCTCCTTACCCACTTTTAGAACATAGAACATTACAGCGCAGTACAGGCCCTTTGGCCCTCGATGTTGCGCCGACCTGCCATACCAATCTGAAGCCCATCTAATCTACACTATGCCATGTAGGTCCATATGCTTGTCCAATGACAACTTAAATGTACTTAAAGTTGGCGAATCTACTACCGTTGCAGGGAAAGCTTTCCATTCCCTTACTACTCTCTGAGTAAAGAATCTACCTCTGACATCTGTCGTATATCTATCAACCCTCAATTTAAAGCTATGCCCCCTCGTGCTCGCTGTCACCATACTTGGAAAAAGGCCCTCCCTGTCCACCCTATCTAACCCTGTGATTATCTTATATGTCTCTATTAAGTCACCTCTCAACCTTCTTCTCTCTAATGAAAACAGCCTCAAGTCCCTCAGCCTTTCCACACAAGACCTTCCCTCCATACCAGGCAACATCCTACTAAATCTCCTCTGCACCCTTTCCAAAACTTCCACATCCTTCTTATAATGCGGTGACCAGAACTGTACACAATACTCCAAGTGCGGCCACACCAGAGTTTTGTACAGCTGCAGCATAACCTCATGGTTCCGGAATTCGATCCCTGTATTAATAAAAGCTAAACCACTATATGCCTTAACAACCCTATCAAACTGGGTGGCAACTTTCAAGGATCTGTGTACCTGGACACCGAGATCTCTCTGCTCATCTACACTGCCAAGAATCTTACCATTAGCCCAGTACTTTGCATTCCGGTTACTCCAACCAAAGTGAATCACCTCACACTTGTCCGCATTAAACTCCATTTGCCACCTTTCAGCCCAGCTCTGCAGCTTATCTATGTCTCTCTGTAACCTATAACGTCCTTTGTCACTATCCACAACTCCACCGACCTTAGTGTCATCTGCAAATTTACAAACCCACCCTTCTACGCCCTCATCCAGATCGTTTATAAAAATGACGAACAGCAGTGGACCCAACACCGACCCTTGCGTTACACCACTGGTAACTGGACTCGAGGATGAACATTTCCCATCAACCACCACCCTCTGTTTTCTTTCAGCAAGCCAATTATGATCCAAATTGCTGTGTCTCCCACAATCTCATTCCTCCATATTTTGTACAATGCCCTACTGTGGGGAACCTTATCAAAAGCCTTGCTGAAATCCATATATACCACATCAACCAGATTACTCTCATCTTGTTTGTTTAAAACCGCCATTACTAACGAGAATTTGGTTTTCCCGTCTCTGTGATGTTCATATGTACATTAAACACATTACAGCTTTATCCCCAGTGCAATATCTGTGCTGGTTTACTACAATTTTAATGTAATTCAAACAGGGACAGGAGGAGGCCATTTAATATCATCATGGCTGCTCATCCAACTCAGTCCCACGTTCCCATATTCTCCCCCATATCCTTTGATCTCTTTAACCCTAAGAATCTATCTCCTTCAGGAAAACATCCAATGTTTTGACCTCAATTGGTTTCTGTGGCAGAGTTCCACAGGCTCCCCACTCTCTGGGTGAAGACATTTGTCCTCATCTCAGTTTGAAATGGCCTACCCCTTATCCTTAGACCATGACCCCTCCAATTCCGGAATCCCGGAGTCATTGGGAACATCCTGCCTGTGGTTACCTGGCCTGGTCCTGTTCTGATAGAAACCCTTGTAATTGTTGACATTACACCACTCTCTACCTCTGGAATTTCCTCCAGCGCCCCCACTCTTGCCAACATTCCCTCAATTCTTTGTCTCTTGCCCACCCCCAGTTTTGATTACCATTAGTCACCCGCGTGGGTCCTAAGCTCCTAAATCCCCTCCCTAAATACATCTTACCCCCACCTTTAAGAAACTCCTTAAAACTAAACCCTACAATCAAACCTCTGTAGCTCAGTGTCAAATGACGCATGACAAACACTCCTTCAAACTGATGTTTGATCACACTAAAGGCCAGTATTTCAACATTAGTTAAATGTCTCTGCTGTAATAATGAAAAATGCAGTCAAAAGTTTCCTAAAATCCACGAGTTATTCTCAAAGGTCTGTGCCTCCTATTTAAAAAAAACACCTCTTCCTTTGATGACCAGGATCAAATAACAAACCCAACAGCTGTGATCTCAGGGTCATTGAGAAATCTCAGTGCGCACTGAGACAGCAAACCAAGGGTCTGCCTTTAATGTGCCCGAACACTGCCCCTTGCTGACAGCTCGCTGGCAGCCCCTGCTGGTGGGGACAGGGAATGAACAAAGCTCTGCAGAAATTAGGGAGGAACACGGAGGACTGGAAATAACAAATGCTGGAGATCACAGCAGGTCAGGCAGCGTCCACGGAGAGACAGCAAGCTAACGGTTCGGTTCTGGGTGGCTCTTCATCAGAGCTGAGCTGAGCTGAGGTGAAGACAGGACCCTGCAAAACGGCAGTGTTTCCCCCCCCTCAGACGGACTGACAGAGCTGTCACTAACCTCCTGAAAGTTCCTTCTCACCTTGAGAGGGGGCGATAGCCGAGTGGGATTATCACAGGGCTGTTAATCCAGAGACCCAGGTAATGTTCTGGGGACCTGGGTTCAAACCTTGTCATTGTCGATGGTGGAATTTGAATTTAATAAAAATCTGGAATTAAGAATCTAACATTATTATGAAACCATTCCTGAGAATATCCATCTGGGTCACTGATGTCTTTCAGGGAAGGAAACTGCCATCCTTACCCAGTCTGGCCTACATGTGACTCCAGACCCGCAGCAATGGGGTTGACTATCAACTGCCCTCTGGGGCAATTAGGGATGGGCAATAAATGCTGGCCTAGCCAGTGACACCCACATCCTGTGAATTAAAAGAATGAAAAATGTTTATGGAAATTGCACATATTCCCCCTTCAGCACCACCCTCACCCCTCCCCCTACCATTTCTCCTTCCTCCACCCCCTATCTTCTCCCCTCTGCCCCACCATCTCCCCTCTTCCCCCACAACCATCGATACCACCCATTTCCCTTCACTTCCGAAGCTCCAGACCAATTCCTCATCCCGGGAGCCAACAGCTAAAAGCCAAGGTGCGCATTGTCACACCACTGCCTGTGGGATCTTCCTGTGCACCAGCAGAAAACAACTTTCACTCCTTTAATCTTCTGGGGGATGTGTTGTTATGACACACCCTCTGTCACAGGAGAGGACAGTAAGGACCGCAGATGCAGGAAGCCAGAGTGAGGAGACGTGAGGCTGGGTTCCACCATGGCAGATCAGACAGCACCCTGCCCAAAACAGTGACTTCCCTGCCCCTCGGGTGCTGTCTGACCTGCTGCGCTTTTCCAGCCTCACTTTGACTGACTCTGCCACAAGACGGTCTGCAACTTGGATGGTCTGATCCACAGCTTGGGAAATAAACCCTGAGTCACACAGCTCCCTGCCCCCACCCCCCGAATGACCTTACAATGGAGCAGCTTGATCAGCCAGTTCAGAGTCTACCACATCGCTGTGGGTTTGGAGTCACATGTAGGCCAGGCCAGGTAAAGATGGCAGATTTCCTTCTCTGAAGGACATTAGTGAACCAGGGGAGATTTATCACCATCGAATCACAATCCCACATTTATTCAAAGTAATTTATCTTCAATTTTGAACCCAAGTCCCCAAAACTTTATCCAGACTCTCTGGATTACTTGCCCAAAGACATTACCACAACATGACCATCTCCCCCACAGTTGGAATACCTCTACCAGTCAATGAGATCATAGCAGCATCAAGAATCAAACAACCATTTTAAATACATTGATTCTTTTGCTTCCATAGGATCACATGAGAAGAGGCCATTCACTCCATCATGTTGATGATATCTCAGTGAAAGAGAGCTCCCCAACACTCACTTTCTGTTACAGTTTCAGAGCTACTCTGAGTGGGAGAAATATCTTCCCCTTCTCCCTCCATCTTTTCCCAACAGTTTTAAATCCAAGATCTCAGATTGAATCCCATATCTGGAATATAAATCTGGGAGAATCCTCAGAAATTTGAGAAAGTCTGCAAACTCAGCTCCACATCCAGATCAGTCAGAAGCAGAACATGAAAAGTGCTCGCTTTGGAGTGGTGGATTAAGATATTTCATGAAGAGAACCTGCTCCACCCTTTCAACAAACCGTCTTTAAGAAAAATAGAGGTTCCTGATCATTAACACAGTAAGACCAGACAAGGTGAAGGGACTTGGTTTTGTAGCTCACTGGTGACCTCTGTTGGTGCCAAGGCTGCAGCTCCAGCTGGTGGGAATGAAACGGACAAAGGTCCGAGGACTAACTGCTAATGGATTTCAAATCGCAGTGTCCGAGCTGACAAACAGTCAACGGCTCAAACCAAGGGAAGCTCTGGTTCTTTAGAAAATGGAAACGATTGTTAAAGTGGTGGGCAACGACAAGTTAACAGGTAGTAGAGATGCTGGAGGGAACTGCGTGAGATTACATGATACCGCAACCTGCAAAATGGACTTCAACCAGAAACTGGGTACCGATCCTCTGACAATGCGGCACTCCCTCAGTACTGACTCTCTGACAATGCAGCACTCCTTCAGTACAGACCCTCTGACAGTGTAGCAGTCCCACAGTACTGACCCTTTAATAGTGCGGCGCTCCCTCAGTAGTGACCCTCTGACAGGGCGGCATTCCCTCAGCACTAATCCTCTGACGGTGCAGCACTCCCTCAGCACTGACCCTCGAACATTGCGGCAATCCCTCAGCACTGATCCTCTGACAGTGCGGCACTCCCTCAGTACTGACCCTCTGACAGTGTAGCACTCCCTCAGTACTGAACCTCTCACACTGCGGCAGTCCCACAGTACTGACCCATTAACAGTGCACACTCCCTCAGTACTGACCCTCTGACAGTGTGGCATTCCCTCAGTACTGATCCTCTGGCAGTGCGGCACTCCCTCAGCACTGATCCTCTGACAGTGCATACTCCTTAAGTACTGACCCTCTGACAGTGCAGCACTCCTTCAGCACTGACCCTCCCTGTGTCTGTACTCTGAGCTCAAATCAGAATGTTGTGCTGTACCCAGTCAGTCCCAATTCTCACTGACCCAGCACTATCTTTTGGAGCTTACGTCTGTGCCCAGTGTAGATTAATGTACGGGAGCTGTTGGAGTGAGAATGTGATTGGAGCTGAGCTCTGCTGGAGCCCCACGCTGAGCTCTGCTGGAGCATCACGCTGAGTTCTGCTGGAGCCCCACGCTGTGGATGAGGTGATACCTCTTACCCATTTCCCACCATAACCTCCTGAATGTTCTAACAGAAGCCCAGCAGCACCAACATAAAACGAAATGCAGTTTATGTCATGGCAGGGACCACCTCCCACAGACCCCCAAGGAGGGCTTCAGGGTTTGTCTCTTTGGCTCAAGGGTATGTCGCTCTCTTTGAAATCCACACTTGGCCCTGACCCACAACATCTCAACCATGTTACACCCAGCATTCCCAAAGCCTCTGTTAGCTCGATGATTCATTTGTAGAATCGTCTGGATGTAAAAGAGGCCTTTCCTTCCATTGTACCTGTGCTTGCTCAGTAAAACATCTGTTCAACCTCCAACACCCCAACCTAATCGCACTGTGAATGCCTCCAATCCCTGTATCCTCTGGTTCCTGTGTGAAAGTTCTGACTGAATCTGTTCCCACCGCCCTTTCAGACAGCACCTTTCAGATCCAAACAGCTCACTGTGTAAAACAATCCCCCTCACCTCCCAGTCTGGGGCTTTTCCCCGATTCCCTTGAATCTGTCTCCCTCTGCTCCCTCACCCTCCTGCCCCTGGAAACACTCTCTCCTGATTGATTCTATGGTGATTTTAAACACCTTGATTTATTTATTTGTTTATTCATTTTGTGGAAAGTGGGTGACACTGCCTGGGCCCAGCATTTATTGCCCGTCACTAGTTGCCCCTTGAGAAGGTGGGAGTGAGCTGCCTTCTGAAATCGCTGCAGTCCGTGGTAACCCCACAATGCCCTCAGGGAGGAAATTCCAGGATTTTGACCCAGTGACAGTGAAGGAACGGTGATATATTTCCAAATCAGGATGGTGAGTGGGTTGGAGGGGAATGTGCAGGGGGTGGTGTTCCCATGGATCTGCTGCCCTTGTCTTTCTAGATGGAAGTGGTTGTGGGTTTGGAAGGTGTTGTCTGAGGATCTTTAGTGAGTTTCTGCAGTGCATCTTGTAGATGGTACACACTGCAGTCACTGAGCATCGGTGGTGGAGGGAGTGGATGTTTGTGGATGTGGTGCCAATCAAATGGCTGCTTTGTGCTGAATGGTGTCAAGCTTCTTGAGTGTTGTTGGAGCTGCCCCCATGCAGGCAAGTGGGGAGTATTCCATCACACTCCTGACTTGTGCCGCTATAGATGGTGGACAGGCTTTGGGGAGTCAGGAGGTGAGTTACTCACCACAGTATTCCCAGCCTCTGACCTGCTCCTGTAGGCATTAACCTCCCCCTAACACTCCGTGCTTGGTGACGAACTAGCCCAGCTTCTCGACGAGACTTTTCCAGGAAGCTGGATTGATCAGGACATGAGCAGCATCACAGTGTGTAGACACAGCAAGGTACCCATTGGCTGTTCTCCAGGGTGCAACGTTCATGGCTTCAGCACAAGGGAGGGACGCTTGAAGGAAATAAAGTTGGAGAGTTCTGGATGAAATTAGGGATTGGGATAGACTCAGTTGGGCAAATGGCCCGATTCAGTGTCACAAATGACGAAGATTCACCAGGGACACCTTACTCAATGTGAACACCTGCCTGCGCCAATGGCAGACACGGGGTGGGAGCTGAGGGTAGACACGGGGAGGGAGCTGAGGGTAGACACGGGGAGGGAGCTGAGGGTAGACATGGGGAGGGAGCTGAGGGTAGATATGGGGAGGGAGATGACGGTAGATATGGGGAGGGTGCTGAGGGTAAATATGGGGAGGGTGCTGGGGGTAGACATGGGGAGGGAGCTGAGGGTAGACATGGGGAGGGTGCTGAGGGTAGACATGGGGAGGGAGCTGAGGGTAGACATGGGGAGGGAGCTGAGGGTAGACACGGGGACGGAGCTGAGGGTGGACATGGGGAGGGAGCTGAGGGTAGACATGGGGAGGGAGCTGAGGGTAGACATGGAGAGGGAGCTGAGGGTAGACATGGAGAGGGAGCTGAGGGTAGACATGGAGAGGGAGCTGAGGGTAGACACGGGGACGGAGCTGAGGGTAGACATGGGGAGGGAGCTGAGGGTAGACATGGGGAGGGAGATGAGGGTAGACATGGAGAGGGAGCTCAGGGTAGACATGGAGAGGGAGCTGAGGGTAGACATGGAGAGGGAGCTGAGGGTAGACATGGAGAGGGAGCTGAGGGTAGACATGGGGAGGGGGGCTGGAGGTTGATTCAGTCACAGGTTCCACTGATCTGAAAAAAAAACAATTGCAGTGCGCTGGGAAATGGCAGAGGAGTGAGACCAGCAGAGCTGTGTGTGCAGAGTGCTAGTATGGAGTTACAGGCTGAATGGCCGTCATTTATACAGTAACTGTACAGTATTGCATACAGTTCTGGTCACCACATTAAAAGAAGCATATGGGAGCATTGGAAAGGTGCAGAAGAGATTTACTAGGATGTTACCTGGTATGGAGGGATGGTCTTATGAGGAAAGGCTGAGGGACTTGTAGCTGTTTTTGTTAGAAAGAAGAAGGGTAAGAGATGACTTAATAGAGACATATAAGATAATCAGAGGGTTAGATAGAGCGGACAGTGAGAGTGTTTTTCCTTGGATGGTGATAGCTCACACGAGAGGCCATAGCTTTAAATTGAGGGATGACAGATATAGGACAGACATCAGGGGTAGCTTCTTTACTCAGAGAGTAGTAGGGGTGTGGAATGCACTGCCTGTAACAGTCGTAGACTTGCCAACTTTAAGGGCATTTAAATGGGCATTGGATAAACATAACAAGGAGAATGGAATAGTGTAGATTAGATGGGCTTCAGATTGGTTTCACAGGTGGGCGCAACATTGAGGGCCGAAGGGCCTGGACTGCACTGTAATGTTCTATGTAACCATTCTGTGACTGCGTGTCAGTAAAATCCAACCAGTCAATGGTCTGTTCTGCTCTTACCGGACAGAGTTATGTTTCCGATTCTCCACCTTCATCAAGATTCTTAATTCACTGAGAGAAACCATCGTATAAACCTTCAGCCTGTAAAATACAACAGAGGGCAGGAACCCAGCATCAGGCACTGAGTACTGGAAAATCACAAAAAAAAATACCATGAAGCTCAGGCAGCCTCTGTGGAGAAAGTGTGCGAACGAGAGAGCGAGCATGTGAGAGAGAGGAGAGGAAGCACGAGAGAGCGAGCGAGCAAGCAAGAAAGAGAGCGATGAAGTTCAGGTTAGATCACAGCGATGAGAACTCCTCATGGTAACAAACTGGTCAATGTGGAACAGGAACTCTGTCTCTATCTGCACATAGTGAAGAAGCAGCGCTCCGAAAGCTTATCCTTCCAAATAAACCTGTTGGACTATAACCTGGTGTGGTGTGACTTCTGAATAATAAAATCAAATCATGGTTTCACACTCCCTTTCTATCTCTATGACCTCCTACAGTTTCGAAGTCCCAGATCTCTGCACTGCTCCAGTTTGTTCACCTCTGTAAATGGTGCAGAATGTGGTGTAATGGAGTCACTCTTGCTTCAGCCTGGTAGCTAGTTACAAGTGAGAAGCACTGCAGTCATACAACTCTTAACTCAGCCACTCTTCCACTAATATAGGTGTCTTTTTAGAAGAATGATTTTTAATTAACCTGTTTGGACCGTGTAATGATACATCACCGGGGCATATAGGGATTCGAACCTGGACATTATGGCCCTGAAGTAAGGAGACTGCTACTGTGAAACACATCTCAATTGCTGCCAGTCACCCGATTGAGAATCACACCCCGCGAGTGAAGATCCAAATGAAGAACAACGAGTAATATAGGCAGCAGGAGGTGAAGGTTCAAGGTGAGATCCTGATGGATTCCACACCCTAACCCATCTAATCTCTCAGCTGCTGTTCCAGGCTTTCAGCAGATCTTAGGAGAAAATGAGGACTGCAGATGCTGATCTTAGGAAGGATACATTGGCCTTGGAGTGAGAAAATGTAAGTGTACAAGAACGATACCTATACTTCAGACTGAGGGGATTATGAGGGATTGTACAAATTGGGAACAAGAACAGAAATTGCTGGGAAAACTCAGCAGGTCTGGCAGCATCTCTGGAGGGAAAGCAGAGTTCTGAGGAAAAGTCACCGGACCTGAATTGTTAACTCTGTTTTCTCTCCAAAGATGCTGCCAGACCTGCTGTGTTTTCCCAACAATTCCTGTTTTTATTTCTGATCTCCAGCAGTTCTTTGTATTTTTTTTTAAAACAAATGAGGCCTGTTTTATCTAGAACGTAGAAGGTATAGGAGGGGATCAGATCAAAGTCTTCAAGATATTAACAGGAGAAGACAGGGTAGATAAATTATTCCCACTGGTTGGGGATTCTAGATCTAGGGGTATAGTCTGAGAACTATAGCCAGTGAAATGTTCAGAAGCACTTCCACACACAAGGGAGGGAGAGGTTTGGAACTCTCTTCCACAAATAGCAGTGGGTGCTGGATCAGTTGTTAATTTTAAATTCAGTCGGATAATTTTTGTGAAGCAAAGATATTAAGGGCTATGGGTCAAAAACAGGTATATGGAGTTTGGCCACAGATTAGCCATGATCTCATTGGTTGGCATACAGGCTTAAGAGGCTGAACGGCCTCCTCCCATTACTATGTTCCCATGGGCCCTGACCGTATTGGAAAGTTTAGCGTTCAAATCCTGAGTTTGATGCTTTACGTGTGTGCCACATAGTCATGCTGATGGCAAACTGTAATTAATGCCCCACACTTGTATCTATTTAAACACAAATAATGTAAAATTAAAATCAGATTCTATCTCCTGAAGCCCACCAGCAGCATGTGGACCTGAACAAGAATCTCCTGAAATGTAAGAAGGCAGCACCGTACCATTCTGGATCAGAATGGGAAAAAGCTGCAATTTCTCAGCTTCAAGGATAACGTTTAACAAAGCCGTGGACATACTTCTGTCTGATGACTGGGTCGGCCTCTACCGGGTCAACGTACTTTCTCAGTACCTCTTGCAAAGTCTTGATGCTCGGCACCCTATAAAAGAAAGAAATAGAAATGAATCTTCAGTTTCCGAAGCACTTACCTTGCTCTGACGTGGAATATTTCAGGATAGAAACATGCCATTCGGCCCAACTGAGTCGTGCTGGATGTCCTCCCACCTTTCAGCTAAATGCCAGATCCTTCAATTCCTTTCTCCCTCGTGTATTGATCCAGCTCTCAACTGACACATTGGCAAGATTCACCCCAAACACTCCCTCCCCCTGTGGGAGTGAGCTCAATACTGTCCCTATCTCCAGGTGAAGAAATATCACCTGAATTCCCAGTTGAAATTTATTGATGAGCTTAAAATGATGATATCTCTGTAATGAATAAATATTTTATTCTGCTGTCCATTAAGGACTTTGCATTTAGCTGTTTCCATTGACCAACGATGTTGAAATTGTAGATCAATCCTCTCAACAACGACACTTGCTGAAATCTTGCCCCGACAGGAACTTTTGAAAAGGGCAGTGGGTTATTTGCATATAGAAGTCTAAGAAAACACATAACTCGACATGTGAGATTTGTTGATCCTGGCACAGAATCTCCAGGGTCTAAAACGAAACCCAACTTGCTCCTTGCAAGAAAATATATTGAGCGTGTCAGCACCTGGTCACATCTCAAACAGACAAAAACTCTTGGTAAAAGCAAATTACTGCAGATGCTGGAATCTGAAACCAAAAGAGAAAATGCTGTAAAATCTCAGCAGGTCTGGCAGCATCTGTAAGGAGCGAAAAGAGGTGACGTTTCGAGTCTAACAGACCCTTTGTCAGCTCTGACAAAGGGTCAGTTAAGACTCGAAACGTCAGCTCTTTTCTCTCCTTACAGATGCTGCCAGACCTGCTGAGATTTTCCAGCATTTTCTCCTCAGATGAAAACTCTTCACTGCAGCTCCTGTCTGGTGGGCTGTTCTCAGACTTGGCTATGTTCAGGATTGGGATATGGGGAGCAGTAAGCTCCCAGTAAATGAAGGGAAATGGGGAACCAGAGAAAGGGGTAGATGATCCATCGTGATCTCATGGAAGATGTGGAGGTGCTGGGGTTAGATTGGGGTGGACAAAGTCAGAAGTCACCCAACACCACTTATAGTCCAACAGGTTTATTTGTAATCACAAATTGAATAAAGAAGTTAGGAAGTTATGTAGCAGTTTACACGACGTTGGTGAGGCCGCACTTGGGAGTATTCTGTTCAACTTTCACTCAGTCTCCCACTCAATACAATCATGGCTGATCACCTATTTCAATGCCTTGTTCCCTCGACTATTCCCATTTCCTACTGTGTCATTGGTATATAAAAATCTGTCAATCTCTATTTTAAACATGCTCAAAGACTAAATTTCCACTTTCAGCTGGGGTAGGGAATTCCAAAAATAACCTGGTGTGAAAAAAAACAAACATGCTCCGCATCTCAGACCACAATGGCACTCCCCTGGTACACCCCTAGCTTGAGGCAAAAGTGAGGACGGCAGATGCTGGAAATCAGAGTTTAGATCAGAGTGGTGCTGGAAAAGCACAGCAGGTCAGGCAGCATCCGAGGAGCAGGAAAATTGACATTTCGGGCAAAAGCCCTTCATCAGGAAAGTGGAAGGGTACTGTTGGGGATGTTGAGAGAGGAAAAAGTGGAGGGCTTGGAGGCCCTGGTCATGGCGGATGGAGGTGTAGAGGGATTGGATATCTATGGTGAAGATGAGGCGTTGGGGCCAGGGAAACGGAAGTCTTGGAGGAGGTGGAGGGCGTGGGTGGTGTCTCGAACGTATGTGGGGAGTTCCTGGACGAGGGGGAATAGGACATCCCTGATGAAGGGCTTTTGCCTGAAACGTCGATTTTCCTGCTCCTCGGATGCTGCCTGACCTGCTGTGTTTTTCCAGCACCACTCTAATCTAGATCGCCTGGTTCTAGACTCCCCACCTGGGGAACAGATCTTCCCTGCATCTATCTCGTCTATCCCTTTTTCAATTATTTTATAAGTTTCAATGAGATCATCTCTCACTCTTTCAAACTCTAGAGAACAAAGGCCCGGTTTTCCAAATCCCTTTATAAAGCTCACCAATAGGATAAACAACACACTGAGGAACCTACAAAAAAACGGACAGATAACCAGGTTTGACCTACAAAGAATGAAACCTGAAAGCAACAACACCCCCAGGTTCTATGGACTACCCAAAGTGCACAAACCAGACATCCCACTCAGACCCACAGTATCACTACCAGGGACACCATCACACACACTGGCCAAAGAACTACAGCAGAAACTGAAACACCTGATCAGCGGATCCAGACACTCTATACAGTCAACACAGGAATTCTTGGACATCATCAGAAATATACACATAGACAAGGAAGAAACCATGGTCTCATAGACGGCATACTCAAACTACTGGACCTGTGCCTCACAACACGCTTCACATTCAACAACCAAATATATGAACAAATCAACAGCACACCCATGGGCTCACCCATCTCTGGACTCATAGCAGAAGCGGTAATGCAAAGATTAGAACAAACCGTCTTACCGCAAATTCAACCCAAACTCTGGGTCAGATATGTGGATGACACCTTTGTAATCATTAAAAACACAGAAATAGAGAACACACACCGGATCATCAACGCCACACTCACAGGAATCCGATTCACTAGAGAGGAAGAAAAGGACAACCAACTCCCATTCCTAGACGTGATGATACAGAGAACACCGAACGGAGAATTCACCACAAAGGTTTACAGGAAAGCCCCACACACAGACCAAGTCCTGAACTACGAAAGCAACCACCCCAACACACACAAAAGAAGTTGCATCAAGACACTGTTCAAAAGAGCCACAACACACTACAGTACACCAGAACTGCAAAAAGAGGAAGAAGAACACCTATACAATGTATTCGCCAAAAACGGATACCCCCGCAATTTCACCAACAGATGCCTAAGGGAAAGACAACGGAACGAGGACATGCCACAACCCAAAAGACTAGCCACATTACCATACATCAAGAGCATTTCCGAACTGACAGCCAGACTACTGCGACCACTAGGACTCATAACAGTACACAAACCAACAGCCACTCTCAGACAACAACTCACCAGGACGAAGGACCCGATACCCAGAATGAGCAAAACCAATGTAGTGTACAAAATCCCATGCAAGGACTGCACAAAACACTACATAGGACAAACAGGAAGACAGTTAACGATCCGTATCCATGAGCACCAACTAGCCATGAAACGACACGACCATCTATCCTTAGTAGCCACACACTCAGATGACAAGCAACATGAATCCGACTGGGACAACACTACTATTATAGGACAAGCCAAACAGAGAACAATCAGGGAAGAAATTCCTAGAGGCATGGCACTCATCCACAGATTCAATCAATAAGCACATTGACCTGGACCCAATATATCGACCACTGCAGCGGACAGCTGGAACTGACAACCGGAAGCGGCAGATTCAAACCACAACAAATGCCGGAGGAAACATCACAGAAGCGCTTCACAGGAGGGTCCCAGGCACTGAGGATGTCACCTAGACAGGGGACGAAACGTCTGCAACACAAATTCCCAGCTCGGCGAACAGAACCACCACAATGAGCAACCGAGCTACAAATCTTCTCACAAACTTTGAATCCCTTTATAAACTCATGAGGGGCATGGATAGGGTAAATAGATAAGATCTACCTCCCAGGGTAGGGGAGTCCAAAACTAGCGGGCATAGGTTTAAGGCTCAAGGGAAAAGATTTAAAAGGGACCTAACAGTACCTTTCTCACACAGAGGGTGGCATGTGTATGGAATGGGCTGCCAGAGGAAGTGGTG
This sequence comes from Chiloscyllium punctatum, assembly GCF_047496795.1. Lineage (NCBI taxonomy): Eukaryota > Metazoa > Chordata > Chondrichthyes > Orectolobiformes > Hemiscylliidae > Chiloscyllium > Chiloscyllium punctatum. Next base: position 131,647,674 of record NC_092745.1, read on the forward strand.
GAGGCTGGTACAATTACAACATTTATTAGGCATCTGGATGGGTATATGAATAGGAAGGGTTTAGAGGGATTTTGGCCAAATGCTGACAAATGGGTCTAGGTTAATTTAGCATACCTGGTCGACATGAGTGAATTGGACGAAAGAGTCTGCTTCTGTATTGTACATCTCTATGGCTCTACGATCTCTGTCAGAGCGTGGGAGGCACTGTGGCACAGGTGGGCGCAGGTGGCACAGTGGTTGGCACTGCTGCCTCACAGCGCCAGAGACCCGAGTTCAATACCCGCCTCAGGCAACTGACTGTGTGGAGTTTGCACATTCTCCCTGTGTCTCCGGGTGCTCTGGTTTCCTCCCACAATCCAAAGATGTGCAGGTCAGGTGAACTGGTCATGCTAAATTGCCCGTAGTGTTAGGTGAAGGGGTAAATGTAGGGGAATGAGTCTGGGTGGATTGCGCTTCGGTGGGTCGGTGTGGACTTGTTGGGCCGAAGGGCCTGTTCCACACTGTAAGTAATCTTAAATATAATTTAACCCTTTCCCCTACTGTCCTGGACTAAACACACCATCAATTAGTGGTTATTGGGTGGGTTAAAGAAAACTAACTAGAAAGGAAGACTTTACCAGTAGTTTCAAATCAGGATTTTCCATATTTAAGTATTGCTGAAGAAAAGACACATGTAGTTGAAGTTATTCCTGCCAGTTGTCCTGACAAGTGCAAGACAAAAAGCCTCAAAACAGAATTAATTTCCTTCAGCAATGCCACATTCGACATTGTCAACAGACTAGTTCCAGCACCGTTCGGAGTGATAACAAACTGGACTGACATAAAAATGCCAAATTCTCCAACCAAAAGTCCAGGTAAAGCAGAAGTGCTCCAAATGATGGCAACATTACGGCACGGTGGCTCAGTGGTTAGCACTGCTGCCTCACAGCGCCAGGGATCTGGGTTCGATTCCAGCCTCTGGCAACTGTCTGCGTGGAGCTTGCACATTCTCCCTGTGTCTGTGTGAGTTTCCTCTGGGTGCTCCGGTTCCCTCCCACAATCCAAAGATGTGCAGTTTGGGTGGATTGGCCATGGAAAATTGCTCATGGTGTTCAGGGAAATGCAGGGATAGGGTTTAGGCAGGATGCTTTTTGGAGGGAGGTGTGAACTAGATGGGTCAAATGCCCATTTCCACATTGTAGAGATTCTGTGATCATACAGAGTTTATCAGCAAAAAAAATCACCACTTCACATCCAGTCACTTGCATATTCCATGATAAATAGTTACCTCTTCTCTGTGTACTCAGTGTGACTGTGAGGAAATCGCAGCTTCACATGCCAATAAAACATCTGCTCCCTAAGCACAGGAAAAAAAAAGCAGAGAGTTAGAATCAAGTAAATGTTTCCAAGTTAAGACTTGTTATGGACCAGGCCAGACTCCCTCAAAACATTTCAAGTGGCCCAGATCCCTAACTTTGCTAGTCATTTTCAGCAGGTGCACCGAATGAAACACAAACAAAAGAGAACAGAATAACTTAACCTACCCGAAAACGCAACTTAATGATGCTGTTCCAAATACATGCAACAATCCCCATAAACACCCCTTGGCACAAAAAGTCAAAGCAAACGCAGGCTCTGACAGGAGAGAGGACCAGCTTCTTTGGGTCCAGCAGCTTTGATACATGAATGCGAGAAATCCAAACCAAACCAGGGGCAAGCTGGGCTGGGAGAACTGGCCCCTCCCCTTTCATTCTATAAGGGCATTTTTTAAAACTTAGAAAAACTTTTTTCCTGAGGCAGTATCTGTCAGCTATAATCAAACTGGCCCTAAAACCCTTCAAATTTGACCTTTCGAAGTCTGTGTCTCTCGGAAAAATAACTGAAGGCCAACATCACCTTGTTAAAGGAGCAGCACTGTCACTGAATGTACAAGTGAAACCCCAACACCGTGTGCCTCATTATGCGCTCCCTATGACAGATCTAACTCTAACATTTCTTATAACCATTCTACATTTCCATAGTGCATGTCTTGTGCAATGTAATCTATACACCTCTGTCTAAGGCATTGTACAACCTCTGATCTGCACATCCCTGCTGACTGCGATCTGCTTGCGTTGTTCGTAAACAAAGCTTTTCACTGTACCTTGGTACACGTGACAATAAATAAATCAATCAATCAATCAATCAAATGGCAGGTGAGCATTTACTGAACCCCATCAAAGCTGCTCTTTATAGAACAAGTGAACAAAGAACAATACAGCACAGGAACAAACCCTTTGGCCCTCCAAGCCTGCACCAACACATGAATACAAAAACAGTCTTCACCTCCAAGATCCGTATCCCTTTATTGCCTCCCTAGATTGGTAAATCCAGGTTCATTTGGCTCTTTCTGATGTGAAGCTCCTTTGACACTATTTTGAAGATGAATGGGGAGTTCTGCCCAGGATTTGGGCCAATTCTTATTGACCAATAAACATCAAAAACTAGCTTTTCTGGTCATTGGCTCACTGCTGGTTATTGGAGCTGGCTGTGTGCAAATTGACTGTGGAGTTTCCTCCAGCAGTGATTGCACTTTAAAAACAGAGTGTACTGTTTCGATGTAGTCACTGCCTTTTCTCCTGACCCCTGCCTTCACCTTTTTCACATTAGCATTGCTCTCATCAGGCTTTGCTCGGCAATGTTTCACTAGCTAGAGGGATGCATTCATGGTGTTTTTGCACAATGGTGTCCTTTTTAGTGTATCATTACACATTCACACACAGCCCCAGGTGATTTAGGGAAAATATAAACACGGCTGCTGGACCCCCTCTCAATGCAGTGTGTGGGGGGTGGGTTGCGGAATGAAGAGAGAAAAAGAGAATATTTCACTGTCTCAAAATTACATTGAGATTTAATGAGTCGATGAAAGGCACATCAGCAACACGGGTTTTCTGTTCAGCTAACTGACGGAGGTGAAACAGACACTCTTCTCTGCATCCTCTTTCACGGGAACATTTTAGAACCTTGAGACAAATCAATTCTTGCCGGCCAGTTAACTGCCCGGGTTCCTCATAAATATTTTAGTAACAATACACCAATGACCACTTCTGACATTCTGGGTTTCTGGTTTGAGAAAGGCAGCAGCCGCTGCACTCCCCAATCCCTCGAGGTCATTTCTGCCCTCTTTATATTCATTTCTCCAGGAGCTAAGCCAATTCCACCTCAGTACGGTCTTCCCTCCATTTGCTAAACAATTTTCACCTCAATTTTCTCATCAGTTGATCTTATGTCAATTTGCTTACAACAAAATGCGTTTTTGGAACCAATAAACAGCAAATGTTATTTCACAAACAGCTGACCACAGGTACAGAGCTGCAACATATACCCGTTCTCTGTACATCAGCTCATTGAGAAAGTCATGCATTTGCCTCCAATACCCACAGCTCGGTCTGCACAGCCCCTCAACATTTACTTTTCCTTCTCAAGTACATTCCCAAATTCCCTTTCGGAAGGCGCTACTGAGTCTGCTTCCAAATGGAACATTCCTGATGCTAACAACTAAGAAAGTTAAAAGAAATATTCACCACATCTCACTTTCCATTCCTTGAAAACTCCAGTGTATTTTTTTTAATCTAAGCGATCCTGCCAAGTTACCACTGAAATAGGAAGCAACACGGCTGGGTCATGCCAGATGCACAGCACCAACTTTAAAACCATCAATCAGAAACTCGATATGGGGTCTGTTTAAAGAAACTTCTACCAGCAGAACCCGTTCCCAGAACACAGGGTGAAAAATGACCAACATTTCAAAGTAGCCAAATCATTGTTTTGACCGTCACACAGCAATCTGCATTTTTCAGTAAAATGTTAAACTATAGGCCTCCCACCTAAAATGCATTGTCTGACCTGAGGTGTCATCTTTATATTGATAAAACCTTAAGTTATCTTGGGGCAGTAACTTGAAAGAAATTATTGGATTTACATATTAATCAATCAAAACCTGCACCTCCATTCTAACTGATTAAAAACTTCATAGCCATCTAGATTTGTTCAATACATTCACATCACCTGTTTGACCCTTTAATCTTTTAATATAAACACTGTGTCCGATGTACTCGATCACAATAGCTGCCTGAGGAAGGAGCAGCGCTCCGAAAGCTTGCGATTTCAAATAAACTTGTTGGACTATAACCTGGTATCATGTGATTTTTGACACTAGCCTCTCAGAAAACCCAAGGCAACAATATTCACAGAAAGTCCAAAGCATTTCCTCCCAGTGTCCTGTGAGAATCATAGAATTTTACATGACAGAAGGAGGCCATTCGACCCATAGTGTCTGTACCAGCTCCCAAAAGAGCCATCCAGCCAGTCCCATCTCCATAGCCTTCTAAATTCATCACTTTCAACTTTTGACTCTTGACCTGCATCATTGAAAGATTATGCTTTCACCTCAGAGAAAGTGAGGACTGCAGATGCTGGAGATCAGAGCTGAAAAATGTGTTGCTGGAAAAGCGCAGCAGGTCAGGCAGCATCCAAGGAGCAGGAGAATCGACGTTTCGGGGATAAGCCCTTCTTCCTGAAGAAGGGCTTATGCCCGAAATGTCATTCTCCTGTTCCTTGGATGCTGCCTGACCTGCTGTGCTTTTCCAGCAGCACATTTTTCAGCTATGCTTTCACCTCTCCAACAACTGAAGATCATAATTACCAGGGTAAACTCTTCTACAGGATTGCTAGGCTGGTTACTAGGCAGAGGGGACAGCTTTCCAGGGAGCAGAATGGGTTGATATTTTCTCCAAGTTGGAATAAGAGGTGTTCTGACTGAAACAGTGTTGGACCACAACTGTGCACTTTATACATTAACGATCTAGATGAAGGAACTGAGGGCAATCTGGCTAAGTTTGCAGACGATACAAAGATAGGTGGAGGGACAGGTAGTATTGAGGAGGCGAGGAGGCTGCAGAAAGATTTGGACAGGTTAGAAGAATGGGCAAAGTAGCAGCAGATGGAACACAATGTGGGAAAATGTGAGGCCATGCACTTTGGTCGGAAGAATAGAGGCATGGACTGTTTTCTAAATGGGGAGAAAATTCAGAAGTCTGCAGTGCAAAGAGACTTAGGAATTCAAGTCCAGGATTCTCTCAAGTTAAACTTGCTGGTTGAGTCAGTAGTTAGGAAGGCAAATGCAGTGATGGCATTTATTTTGAGAGGACTTGAATATAAAAACAGGGATGTACTTCTGAGGCTCTATAAGGCTCTGGTCAGACCACATTTGGGGTATCGTGTGCAGTTTTGGGCCCCATATCTCAGGAAGGATGTACTGACCTTGGAGTGTGTTCAGAGGAGGTTCATGAGAATGGTCCCAGGAATGGACAGTTTAACATATGAGGAATTTTTGAGGACTCTGGGTTTATTCTCGATGGAGTTTAGAAGGATGAGGGGGGGATCTAATTGAAACATACAGAATACTGAATGGCCTGGGCACAGTAGATGTTGGAAAGAGGTTTCCGTTGGTAGGAGAGACTTGGACCTGAGGACCCAGCCTTAGAGTAAAGGGGAGACCTTTTAGAATGGAGATAAGGAGAAACTTCTTCAGCCAGAGAGTGGGGAATCTATGGAATTCACTGCCACAGAAGGCTGTGAGGGCCGGGTCACTAACTATATTTAAAACAGATGGGTTCTTGAGTATCAAGAGTTACAGGGAGAAAGCCGGGAGAATGGGGTTGAGAAACTTGTCAGCCATGACTGAATTGCAGTGCAGACCTGATGGGCTGAATGGCCTATTTTCTGCACCTATATCTTATGATTGAACAAGTAACATTCTGAAATGTTTCGATAGGTTTGAAGCAGACAGCCCGGCAGAAGGGGCTAAATCTTGGGTCACTGTCCCAAATTTGTAGGTCAGCCATTTTGGATTAAGCTGAGGAGATATTTCATCAAGTGAAAGGTTTGGAATTCTCTATCTCAGACGGTTGTGGGTGTTCAGACTTAGAGTAACCAGATGTCTGCAGACTGAGGACTCTCGCCACCGTGTCAAATTTGTGGAATGCCCTCCCTACAGCAGCGGAGGCAGCAAAGACTACAGGGGATCAAGGAAGGATGCACCATCACCTTGTTCAGGGCAATTAGAGATTGGTAATACATGCTGACCCTACCAGTATGATACACATCACTGTCATAAAGAAAAACAATTGGGAGAGGTGGATTTAGCCTGGAATATCAGCCACAATTCTGTTGGATAGGTTAGCTGCCACTGAAGGAACTAGTGGCCTACTCCTGTTCTTCAATGGATCAACTGATTATTTTCTCATTGCTATTTCTAGCGGCTTGCTGTGTAGGAACCCATTGCAGATTTCCCTCCATTTTAGCAGCAACTACATTCCAGAAACACCTCACTCAGTGTGAACTACTTTGAGGTAAAAACAATGACTGCAGATGCTGGAAACCAAATGCTGGATTAGTGGTGCTGGAAGAGCACAGCAGTTCAGGCAGCATCCAACGAGCAGCGAAATCGACGTTTTGGCCAAAAGCCCTTCATCAGGAATTCCAAACCTTCCAATTGACGAAATATCTCCTCAGCTTCATCCAAAATGGCTGACCTACAAATTTGGGACAGTGACCCAAGATTTAGCCCCTTCTGCCGGGCTGTCTGCCTCAAACCTATCGAAACATTTCAGAATGTTACTTGTTCAATCATAAGATATAGGTACAGAAAATAGGCCATTCAGCCCATCAGGTCTGCACTGCAATTCAGTCATGGCTGACAAGTTTCTCAACCCCACTCTCCCGGCTTTCTCCCTGTAACCCTTGATACTTAAGAACCCATCTATCTCTGTTTTAAATATACTTAGTGACCCGGCCCTCACAGCCTTCTGTGGCAGTGAATTCCATAGATTCCCCACTCTGCTTTTGCCCGAAACGTCGATTTCGCTGCTCGTTGGATGCTGCCTGAACTGCTGTGCTCTTCCAGCACCACTAATCCAGTATGTGAACTACTTTGGACTGTCCAGGGGCTTTGGAAAGGGGTCCAGAGAGAAGCAAATATTTCAATCAACCTAATCGCACACTCTCTGTCAGATCGCCTTCATGCTCCCGAAGTGCACTCAACCTCACTTTGAGAGTAAATAACAGCAATTATAAGACCAGATACAGGGCATTCAGCCCATCGGGTATACACTGCCATTCAAATCAAATTGCTGTAGTCTTACCAGTCCATAGGGCTACTCTGTCACTAGAGAGATTCGACTGCTGGGGGTTGAACCTGAGGGTCACCATGCCTCAGGTGAGGGGACACTTTGAGGACAGTCAATCAGGGTAACCTGAGCCAGTGATGGGAATTGAACCCAAGCTATTGGCATAACACTGCTTCCCAAACCAGCCCATCCTCCCAACCCCTGATCTGATAATCCACTTTCCTGCTTTTTTGCCATAATCTTGATCCTCTTAAAAATCTGTCTGCCTCAACCTCGAGTATACTCAACAAACCAGTCTCGACAGCCCTCTACAGTAACAGAATTCGACAGCTTCACCACCCTCTGAGAGAAAACATTCCTCACCTCGGTCTGAAATAGACTTTGCCGTCAATGAAAAATCTCTCTAACTCAGCTGCAGACATGTTCAATGAGCCAGACTCCACTCCCCCACGGAGAACAGAATTCCCAGACTAATGCCGGTCAGAGGGGAGAGAATCCCCCTTATTTCTGCGATAACTGTGAGACTCCTCATTTTCAAACGGTGTCCCCGCGTTCCAGATTGTTCCACAAGACAAAGCATCTTCTCAGTCCTGTCTGACCCAGCACCAGCTAATTTGCTTTCGGGAAGGGTTTTTCACAAAATCCTTTGGCTGCTCCAGGAAATTTACAGCATTCCTTTCCAGAGTTAGAAGAATCCTGGCTTTTTTCAGCCAAATCTCAAAGCGGTTTCCCAAGATGCATCATTGCGATCCAGGCTGACTTTCCTTTGGTAGGCCAGTGTTTCAAAAGGAGAAAGTGAGGACTGCAGATGCTGGAGATCAGAGCTGAAAAATGTGTTGCTGGAAAAGCGTAGCAGGTCAGGCAGCATCCAAGGAGCAGGAGAATCGACGTTTTGGGCATGAGTCCTTCTTCCTGAAGACGGGCTCATGCCTGAAATGTCGATTCTCCTGCTCCTTGGATGCTGCCTGACCTGCCGCGTTTTTCCAGCAACACATTTTCAGTAGTGTTTCAAAACCACATCACGGCTTCAGAGACATCATAGAACATTACAGCGCAGTACAGGCCCTTCGGCCCTCAACATTGCGCTGATCTGTGAAACCAATCTGAAGCCCATCAAACCTACACTATTCCATTATCATCCATATGCCTATTCAATGACCATTGAAATGCCCTTAATGTTGGCGCGTCTACTAATGTTGCAGGAAAGGCATTCCATGCCCCTACTACTCGATGAATAAAGAAACTACCTCTGACACCTGACCTATATCTGTCACCCCTCAATTTGAAGCTATATCCCCTCGTGTTAGCCATCACCATCCAAGGAAAAAGGTTTTCACTGTCCACCCTAACTAACCCTCTGATTATCTTATATGTCTCAATTAAGTCATCTCTCAAACTTCTCTCTAATGAAAACAGCCTCAAGTCCCTCAACCTTTCCTCGTAAGACTTTCCCTCCAAACCAGGCAACATCCTGGTAAATCTCCTCTGAACCCTTTCCAAAACTTCCACAACCTTCCTATAATGCAGTGACCATAACTGCACACAATATCAAAGCCCCACAGATTCTAAACAAATCTACATCAGTCTTGAGGTTTGTTGTCAGGAGGAGCGGATACCTTGCTGGTGCAAGCTTTCTGATCAGAGACGACACAGAAATAATCACAAAACTTGGCAGTCTCCACAGCAACAGGATGAACGGCAATGGGAAATGGAAAATGGAAAATCTCATACTGGCTCCCCCCACCCTCCCCTCCTCTCCCAGGAGGGGCTAGATGGTGTTAGATATTTGGAACCTTTCCCTTTGCAGCTGGATCTCCTCAGAGCAGCTGAACGTGTGCTCACACCATCAGCGTTGCACAGTGTCCAGTGCCCAGCTCCACAGCACACATGCAAGAATACCTTCCTTTGCGAGGAGGGTGGGAGACTGATGTCTGATGGCAGTACAGAAACATCCATGTGTCCCCCTGAGATAGGGAGTTTGAACAAGACAGTGACACTGCAGGACGGGCAGAAGGGGGCTATGATGACCAGCTGGCATGGTGCCCAAATCAGAACTTTGGAGAAGGAAGTCTAAAACCAGCCTCATTATGCCAAACACACAAACATTCTCACAGTGTCTCATTTGTCAGGTTAACTTCAGGAAGCACTCACTGTCCTCTCGGTCCACACTGCCAACCCCAGAGCAGACAAAACAAGCACAGTGTGACCGTCTGATAATGACATACTTTATGTTCATTCACGGGATGTGGGTACCATTTGCCAAGCCAGCACTTATTGTACTCCTTAATGACCCTGAGAGGTAGGTTGGTGCTGACCTGCCTCCTTGAACCACTGCCATCTTCGTGATATCTGTATCAGACTGTGTGGCTTTCCTGGACCATGCCACAGGACAGTTCAGAGTCACTCCCATTGCTATGGGTCTGGAGTCACGTGTAGGCCATACCAGATGAGGATTTCATTATCTACAGGAGGTTCGACTCCGCTTGAAGTACTGACCACCAACCTGGACATCACACCTTAGGAAAAAATGTTGGCCTGGGAGGGAGCATGTGATGTGGAGGTGCTGGTGTCAGACCGGGGTGGATAAGGTCAAACGTCGCACCACACCAAGTTATAGTCCAACAGGTTTATTTGAAATAACAAGCTTTCGGAGTGCTGCTCCTTCATCAGATGCAGTGCATTCGTCAGATTACCTGAAGAAGGTGCAGCGCTCTGAAAGTTTGTGATTTAAAATAAACCTGTTGGACTAAAACCTGGCATCATATGACATCTGACTTGGGAGGAAAGTCCAACATTGGATTTCTGGAATTAGTGCGACAAGCCTTCACCAGGTGGTTTCTGGATTTTAGGGATTGTCCGAAGGAGACCAGCTCTATATTCCCTGGAGTTAAACCAAATGGGAGATGATGCACTGGTTGACTGGGTGAATGGGCAGAAACATGGCAGATGGAGTCCAATGTCAGCAAATGTGATGTTACCCACTTTGGACCAAAAAAGGATAATTCAGAGAACTTTCCAGACAGTATGAAGTTAAATAAAATGTATGTCCAAAGAGACTTGGGAGTTCAGGGGCACTGATGTTTAAAACGTCACAAACATTGCAGTACAAGGATGTATAAGTTATGCTGCAGTTGCACAAAACCATGGGTAAACTCCACACAGAGTACTGAGCACAGATCTAGGCACCATAGCTGAGGAAGGACAGAATGACCTTAGAGGGAGCACAATGATATCTGGACTTCAGGGGTTACATTATTAGGAGAGATTATACAAATTAGGCCTGTTTCCTGGGTTGGGGAATCTTATCAAAGTATAGGAGTTGGGACGTTATGTTGAGGTTGTACAGGACAGTGGTGAGGCCTCTTCTGGAGTACAGTGTCCAGTTCTGGCCGCTATGCTGTAGTAAAGGATTTTATTAAACTGCAGAGGGTTCAGAAAGGGTTAACCAGGATGTTACCGGGAATGGAGGGTTTGATTTATAAGAACCTGGACAGACTGGAACACTTTTCTCATGGAGTGTAGGAGGTTGAGGGATGACCTTATAGAGGTTGATAAAACCATGAGGGACTATAGATAAGGTGAATGACTGGAGTCTTTTCCCTAAGGTAGGGGATTTCAAGACTGGGGGCATATGTGAGAAAGAATGAACAAGGATGAAAGAGGCAACTTTTCTTTTAAACACAGAGTGGTTCATGTGTAAAGTGACCTTCCAGAGGAAGTGGTGGATGTGGGTACAGTTACAATGTTTAAAAGACATTTGGATAGGTTCATGAATAAGAAATATTTGGAGGGATATGGGCCAAGTGCAGGCAGACAGAAGGAGTTTAGTTTGGGATTATATTCAGTGTGGACTGGTCTGGCTCTGTGTGAATATGACTCTATATTGACAAGAAGAAAGTGAGGACTGCAGATGCTGGAGATCAGAGTTGGGAGTGTGGTGCTGGAAAAGCAGAGCAGGTCAGGCAGCATCCGAGGAGCAGGAGAATCAACATTTCGGGCATAAGTCCTTCAACAGGAAATGTCACATTCCTGAAGAAGAGCTTATACTTGAAATGTCGATTCTTCTGCTCCTTGGATGCTGCCTGACCTGCTGTGCTTTTCCAGCACCACACTCTATATTAACAAGACAAGTCAGGATAGGCAAAGATAAACTATTTCCACTGGTTGGGGATTCTAGAACTCAGGGTATAGTCTGAGAATTATGGTCCAGAGCATTCAGGGGAGATGTTAGGAACTTTTCCATAAACAGCAGTGGATGCGAGATCAGTTGTTAATTTTAAATTGAGATAGATGTTTCTTCATTAAGGAAAGGTATGATGGGATATGGGCAAAGGGCAGGTATATGGGGTTAGGGGGGTATGAAGGTTATGGGCCCAGTAGGAGGGTATGAAGGATATGGATCCAGGGAGGTATATGGAGTAGGGAGGGTATGAAGTGTTCTGGGCCAAGATATATGGGGTTAGGAGGATATCAAGGGATATGGTCCCAGGGCAGGTATATGGGGTTAGGCCACAGATCAGTCATAATCATATTAAATGGTGGAACAGGCTCAAGGGGCTGAATGGCCTTCTCCAATTCCAGTGTTCCCAGTAATGAGATAGCTTTTTAGTGACAATTGATGATAATTTAATGCTCACAATTACTGACAGCAGCTTTCTAAACCATTCCCATTGGGTTTATGAAGTGAATTTAAATTCCATTCAAACTCATGTTCCCAACAGCATCAACTGGGGCCTCATGGATTATTAACCATTCTCACTATGGCACCACCTATTAACAAACTGTGTCTAAAATACCGTGCAACATAAACAGGACTACGTTTTATCTAAGCAGGTGAATTTCTGTCTTCCCCTGTCTTATCCAAAGGTGTCAGTTCAGAAAGGGTACACTCTCCTAGCACTCATGGGCAAGAGTGGAATTGCACAGATTTCCATCGTTCACTACCCTCACCTCACTATGAAAACTTACTTCTTATTGAAATACGTTGAATTCTCTCTTCTTTTTGTAAACCCAATGGGTAAAAGCTTCAGGTTGATGTTATGTTTCAGAGCTCTGTTTTTCATAATGTTTAGCTGCAAAGGAAGAGACACCATCACAAAAACACAGGAGAATATTCAAGAGAATCACTCACAGTAAAACTAACACTTTGCCCAAGGTGAAGGTTAATCCAGTGACTTCTAAAATTCGTAACCTTGCTTTCAAAATCCTCCAGCTCCTTCCTGATTGTGCCCTAACACTCGGATAGATGCAAGATTCTCTGATAATTCTGTACCTCCTCAATTTCAGATTTTCCAGATGATCTGAAAACTTGAGAGCACTCTGAACCAAAGAGGGTATAGTCTAGAACAGGGCTTCCACAGGTACGGGTCAATCATGGGGTCACAGGGGTCTAAGACTGTAATGGCTGCCACTGGGTTCCATCTTCCCTGTCTCTCTCCATCTCCCACCATTGTTTAAAAACATGAGGTTACTCTTTAGAATATAGAACAATATAACGCAGAACAGGCCCTTCGGCCCTCAATGTTGCACCGACCTGTGAACTATTCTCATCTTGTCCCCCTACACTATCCCATCATCATCCATGTGCTCATCCAAGGATTGTTTAAATGCCCCTAATGTGACAGGGTTGCCTACATTGGCAGGTAGGGCATTCCACTCCCTTACCTCTCTCTGAATAAGGAACCTGCCTCTGACATCTGTCTTAAATCTATCACCCCTCAATTTGTAGTTAAAACAGAGATGAAACAAATCTTTTCTTTTGGAAGGTGTTGATTCTTTGGAACTCTCTCCCTGAGAAAACAGTGGAACCATAGTCTTACAAAGTGCTGAGGGGGATCACATATGGAGTATTGGGAGCAATTTTGTTCCCCTTATTTCAGGAATGATATTATTTTTTTGGGGGTAGCTCACAGAGGGTCTCGGTAAGTCGACGTTTCAGGCAAGACTCTTCTTCAGGATCTGTTTTATGAACAGCTTATAGCCGAAACATTGACTCTCCTGCTCCTCAGACTCTGCCTGACCTGCTGTACTTTTTCCAGCGTCACGCTTTATCGATTCTGACTCTCCAACACTTGCAGTCCTCACTATCCCCTAACCTCCGTGGTGAGAGAAAAGCAGAGTTAACGTTGAGAATCCGGGATGACTCTTCCTAGAATGGAACAGCAGACAAACTGCTTGAACCGCATTGTGAGGCAGCAGTCATCCCTGAATGAAGTGAAACTCTCACGAAAAGCCCCGATCGGTACCAAGGTTGGAACGTACAAATTTGTTGGTGCTCGGCCGGTGAACGGTGTGGTCACGATTTGCGATGTCTGTCAATCTCCCAGTGTCCTCCAGAAACCTGTAATCTAAATCAGCAAGACCACATCAGCGCCCATCGTAAAAAGACCCACCCAACCCCCAGACCGAAAGACCCTTACCGCTGAGGAGGTGCATCTCGGTGAAGTGACTGAGGGGTGTAAAGGCTGTTTTATCTCGCACTCCGTTGCAGCCATTCACGGCTTTGTGTTTCTTCACACAGGGTAAGCTGCAAAACAAATCAACAGGAAATGATTCCAAGTGTGGAGAGGACTGGCAGCTTCTCCAGCTCCATGCCCACCACACACTGCCCAGAACTACCAACTGGGAGACAACAGACCCAAATGCAGACAGGTCACTCACCACTAGTGAATATCACCCACCTTCTGGTGTCCAAGCGCTTCCTAACACCTCTCCTGAACAGTGTGGCACTCATTCTCAAACTGTGTCCCTGGTTCTAGAACGCCTAAACATGGAAACAGTTTATCTGTATCTATCCTGTCTCTTCCTGTTAATATCTTGAAAACTTCTACTGGATCATCCCTTAATTTTCTGCATTTGAGAGAAAACAAGCCTCAGTTGTTAAAACAGACCAACGAGGATCTTGTTGAGTGACAGAGCAGGCTCAAGGGACCTAGGCATATGCTGATTTTACTATGATTTTCTAAACATTTTTGTTTTAATCATTTGGGCATCACTAGTTCAGAGGCATTTATTAGGATGGCTAGGCCCATCCTTAATTACCAGAGGGTCACTTGAGAGTAATCTACATTGCTGTGGGTCTGAAGTGGGTAATGGTGGCAGTTTCCTTCCCATTAGTGAACCAGATAGTGAACCATCTCTGGACTCTTAGCAGAAGCGGTAATGCAAAGATTAGAACAAACAGTCTTACCGCAAATTCGACCCAAACTCTGGGTCAGATATGTGGATGACACCTTTGTAATCATTAAAAACACAGAAATAGAGAACACACACCAGATCATCAACACCACACTCACAGGAATCCGATTCACTAGAGAGGAAGAAAAGGACAACCAACTTCTATTCCTAGACGTGATGATACAGAGAACACCGAACGGAGAATTCACCACAAAGGTTTACAGGAAAGTCACACACACAGACCAAGTTCTGAACTACGAAAGCAACCACCCCAACACACACAAAAGAAGTTGCATCAAGACACTGTTCAAAAGGGCCACAACACACTGCAGTACACCAGAACTGCAAAAAGAGGAAGAGGAACACCTATACAACGTATTGACCAAAAACGGATATCCCCGCAATTTCATCAACAGATGCCTAAGGGAAAGACAACGGAATGAGGACATGCCACGACCCAAAGGACTAGCCACACTACCATACATCAGGAGCATTTCCGAACTGACAGCCAGACTACTGTGAACACGAGGACTCATAACAGCACACAAACCAACAGCCACTCTCAGACAACTCACCAGAACGAAGGACCCGATACCCAGCATGAGCAAAACCAATGTAGTGTTCAAAATCACATGCAAGGACTGCACAAAACACTACACAGGACAAACAGGAAGACAGTTAACGATCCGCATACATGAACACCAACTAGTCACGAAACGACACGACCAGCTATCCTTAGTAGCCACACACTCAGATGACAAGCAACATGAATCCGACTGGGACAACACTACTATTATAGGACAAGCCAAACAGAGAACAGCCAGGGAGTTCCTAGAGGCATGGCACTCATCCACAGATTCAATCAATAAGCACATCGACCTGGACCCAATATACCGACCACTGCAGCGGACAGCTGGAACTGACAACCGGAAGCGGCAGATTCAAACCACAACAAATGCTGGAGGAAACATCACAGAAGCGCTTCACAGGAGGGTCCCAAGCACTGAGGAAGTCACCTAGACAGGGGACGAAACGTCTGCAACACAAATTCCCAGCTCGGCGAACAGAACCACAACAACAAGAACCAGATAGGTTTACAGATAATAACAGTTCCATGGTTTATTTGGCCTAATTCCAGACTTTTTTTCCTTCATTAGATTCAAATTCCACCATCTCCCATGGTGGGATTCGAACCCAGGTCCCCAGAACATTACTTGGGTCTCAGGATTAATACTGAAAATGTGTTGCTGGAAATGCGCAACAGGTCAGGCAGCATCCAAGGAGCAGGAGAATCGACGTTTCGGGCATGAGCCCTTCTTCAGGAATTGTTTATATACTGTTAACCTTGGACCTGAAGAAGGGCTCATGCCCGAAACGTCGATTCTCCTGCTCCTTGGATGCTGCCTGACCTGCTGTGCTTTTCCAGCAACACATTTTCAGCTCTGATCTCCAGCATCTGCAGTCCTCACTTTCTCTGGATTAATAGCCTAGTGATAATTACCACTAGGCCACTGGCTCTCCTTCGCAATACTTAGGCTGTGGTTGCATCAATGTTTTATAAAATTCACTAGAACTTGGTCTTCTACCTGCAAGAATAGGCCAGACAGCGAGGACACCTGTATTTTGCCTCTGCACCGCCACATGTTTCACACCTGTTTGGAGACAAAATGAAAAGGGAACAGCTTTAAATTGGGAATTCCAGAATCCTACACCAACCTCAAAGTACTCCCTCACCTCCAGAATAAACGGCCAAGGTCAGATTTGTGGCTGCGTCAACCACCGGACAGGTCCCTCCCTCAGAATGTGGCTGGGGCACCTGCCTTACCTCCTGTTGTGTAGATGATCTCTCTCCATCAGAGATGGCCACAGTCGCTCTTCCAATCAACTCATATTCTGGATTGATGTTAATCACTTCCTCAGTGGGGTCTGTGCCTTCAGCTGCCCGTGCCCAACAACATGGCGTTAATTCCCTGAATCTCTCAGACACTGTCTCTCTTTCTCCTCCTGTATCTATCTCTTTGCAGATGACACAGGGAGAGGTGGAGGGACAGGTGGCATTGAGGAACTGGGGAGGCTGCAGAAGGACTTGGACAGTTTGGGAGAGTGGACCAAGAAGTGGCAGATGGAATACAATGTGGGCAAGTGTGAGGTTGTGCACTTTGGTAGGAAGAATGGAGGCATATTTTCCCAATGGAAAAAGGTTTCAGAAATCGGAAAAACAGAGTGACTTGGGAATCCAGGTTCTGGATTCTCCTAAGGTTAACATGCAGGTTCAGTTGGCAGTAGGAAGGCAAATACAATGAACCCTGGGTAGACCTCAGTTGGAGCTCTGTGAGCAGCTTGGGGCATCTCTCCTTAGGAAGGGTAGATTGTCATTGGAGGGAGTACAACATGGGTTTACAAGAGAGAGCGCGAAATGAATATGTTTCTTCAGCATTCACACTGGAAAAAGACAACGTTGTCGAGGAGAATACGGAGACTAGACGAGATTGAGGTTCACAAGGAGGTGTTAGCAATTCTGGAAAGTGTGAAAATAGATAAATCCCCTGGGCCAGATCGGAGTTATCCTAGGATTCTCTGGGAAGCCAGGGAGGAGATTGCTGAGCCTTTGGCTTTGATCTTTACATCATCATCATCTACAGGAACAGTGCCAGAAAATTGGAGGATAGCAAATGTTGTTCCCTTGTTCAAGAACGGGAGTAGAGACAACCCTGGAAATTAATGACCTGTGAGCCTTACTTCGGTTGTGGGTAAAGTTATTGAGTCATAGAGACATAATAATGTACAGCACAGAAAAAGACCCCTTGGTCCAACCCGTCCATGCTGACCAGAATTCCCAACCCAATCTAGTCCCACCTGCCAGCACCCGGCCCATATCCCTCCAAACCCTTCCTATCATATATCCATCCAGATGCCTTTTAAATATTGCAATTGTACTAGCCTCCACCACTTCCTCTGGCAGCTCATTCCATACACGTACCACCCTCTGCATGAAAAAGTTGCCCGTTAGGTCTCTTTTATATCTTTCTCCTCTCACCCTAAACCTATGCCCTCTCGTTCTGGACTCCCCCACCCCAGGGAAGAGATTTTGTCTATTTATCCTATCCATGCCTCTCATAATTTTACAAACCTCTATAAGGTCACTCCTCAGCTTCTGACGCTCCAGGGAAAACAGCCCCAGCCTGTTCAGCCTCTCCCTTTAGCTCAAATCTTCCAACCCTGGCAACAACCTTATAAATCTTTTCTGAACCCTTTCAAGTTTCACAACATCCTAAAAAGGGTTTTAAGAGATAGGATTTATTATCATCTAGAGCGGAATAAGTTGATTAGGGATAGTCAACACGGTTTTGTGATGGGTAGGTCGTGCCTCCCAAACTTATTGAGTTCTTTGAGAAGGTGACCAAACAGGTGGATGAGGGTAAAGCCGTTGATGTGGTATATATGGATTTCAGTAAGGCATTTGGTAAGGTTCCCCACGGTAGGGAACTTGAGGCTGTTTTCGTTAAAGAGAAGGTTGAGAGGTGGCTTGAGACGTATAAGATAATTAGAGGGTTAGACAGGGTGGACAGGGAGAGCCTTTTTCCTCCGATGGTGATGGCTAGCACATGGGGTCTTGGTTTTAAATTGAGGGGTGATAGATATAGGGCAGATGTCAGAGGTAGTTTCTTTACTCAGAGTAGTAGGGGCATGGAATATACTGCCTGCAACAATAATAGACTCGCCAACTGTATGGGCATTTAAATGGTCATTGGATAAACATATGGATGAAAATGGAATAGTGTAGGATAGATGGGCTTCAGATTGGTTTCACAGGTCGGCACAACATCGAGAGCCTAAGGGCCTGTACTGCGCTGTAACATTCTATGTTTTCATGATACCTGGATTTCAGAGATTGTTATTAGGAGAGATTACACAAATGAGGCCTATTTTCTCTCGAATGTTAAAGGTTAAGGAGGGATCTGATTGAAGTCTTCAGGATATTAACATGAGAAGACAGGGTCGATTCATTGGTTAGGGATTCCAGAACTAGGGACATATCTGAGAATTAGGGCTGGACCATTTAGGAGAGATGTTAGGAAGCACTTCCACACACATAGGATGGGAGAAGTTTGGAACTCCTTTCATTAAGTTGCAATGGATGCTCGATCAGTTGTAAATTTTAAACCTGAGATAGATAATTTTTTGTTAAGCAAAAGCTATTAAGGGCTATGGGCCAAAGGTAGGGACGTGGAGTCAGGTAACAGATCAGGTATGATCTCGTTGAATGTCGAAAAAGCTCAACGGGCTGAATGACCTACTCCTATTCCTACATCACTGAGACACTCTAAGGGATTATGCAAGATCATTTTTAACCCTGGTTGGGAAGTTGAGAGTTGGGGGCCACGGTCTCAGAATAAGCAGGTCAATTATTTTGAACTGAGATGAAGAGTAATTCCTTCAGCTGAAGGGTTATGAATCCAAAAGACTGAATACTCAATCATTGAAAACATACAAGACAACAGGTATAGAGGAATATGGACCAAACGCAAGCAAATGCAGGTTAAAACTGTGAAAACTGGGCGGCATGGACAAGTTGGGCCGAAGAGCCTGTATCCATGTTGTAGACCTCTATGCCATTATGATAGATATTGGTATATTAAAGGAATGAAAGGTTTGGAGGAGACTGTGGTTGGTGGGAGCTGGTCAGTCTTGTGATCATGTTGATGGTGACTGCCTGAAAGGGCCAGCAGGAGGAGATATTCTGGAGATGAGCCTGCCGAGTTGCAATGTTAACTCTGCCTCCATGCAGACACTGCAAGGCCTATTGAGCTTTTCCAGCACTTTCTGCTTTTACTTCAGGAGTGATTGGGGCAGGTGACCAAACGTTTGGCCAAAAAGGTGGATCTCAAGCAGGGCTTAAAGAAAGAGAGAGTGAGAGAGAGAGAGAGAGAGTGAGCCAGAGACAGAGACAGAGACAGAGAGGGAGCGTGAGAGAGGGAGCGTGTGAGAGAGTGTGTGTGAGAGAGAGAGCAAGAGAGAGCGAGAGAAAGAGCGAGAGAGAGAGCGAGAGAGAGAGCGAGACAGAGAGCGAGACAGAGAGCGTGACAGAGAGCGTGACAGAGAGCGAGACAGAGAGACACAGTGTGAAAGAGAGAGAGACAGAGTGAGTGTGAGACAGAGACAGAGCGAGTGTGAGACAGAGACAGAGCGAAAGACACAGAGTGTGCGAGAGAGACAGGTGGAAAGGTTGAAGAAAGGAAACCGGGAGCTTGGTGTCCAGACGGCTGAAAATACAGCCACCGATGGTGAAGTGGTTGAAGTTGGGATGTTTGAGGGATTAGACTTCATGAGGGGAAGAAATCACGGAGAATTGTGGAGCTGTGGGAGGTTACATTGATAGCAAGGGGCAAGGCTGTAATTCCTCAGCCAAGCTAACAAAACACCAAACATTTTTTGGTTGCATCTCTCTCCCCACCTAGGCTGGAGGATGGTGGCATTCCCTGAGTGCCAGACCAATGAGTCTAATTGTTTGGTTGTATAGAAACTTATGCATTGCTGAAATAAAGGTTTTTTTTTTAATCAGGACATGTTGTAGGAAATACCAAAATAAACAACATCCATACAGTATGAGAGCTGAGTATTGGCTGGCTGGTGAATGGATGCTGACCTGTACAGGTGCTGCCATACTGAATTCACCACTTAATGACGACTGGCGGTTAACTACAATCCAGTTTTTGTGTCACATTTAAAAATAACTTGGCTATCAGGACACAGAATTTCAACATTTTCCAATGATACCAAACTGGGAGAAGATGCGAATAATGAGCAAGGTGAAACCCTTTGTCAGAGATGTAGCAGTGAGCCCAGACTCAGGGGTCACAGGCAAAGGAGACAAGGCAGGATATTTCGGGCTCAGTTGAAGAGACCTGTTTTCACGAAGGGTGGGAGCCTGTAGAATTCTCTACCACAGCAGTTGGCGCCAAAAGATTGAGTGTTTTCGAAAAGAGTTAGAAACAGGTCTTAGGGCTCAAGGGAGAAAGCAGGAACAGAGGACTGAGGTGGGTGTTCAGCCCTGATCATACTGAATGGTGCAGCAGGCTTGAAAGGCCATATGGCCTACTCCTGCTCTTGTTTTCTAAGTCGCATGTCTCAGCTGCATGTTTCCCTCTAAGCCACACATCCCTCACATGAAAATATATCACCGTGACTTCACCATCATTGGGTCAAAATCCTGGAACTCCCTCTCTAATGGCAGTCTGAGAGCCCCTACCCCACAGCGGTCCAAGAAAGGGTCTCAGCACCATCTTCTTCCAGGACAATTAGTAAGGACCCAGCCAATGATGTCCGCGTGAAAGAAGCAGAATAAATTGGGTCAACCAGAACTTAGTAAAAACCAAAAGGACTGCGGATACTGTAAATCAGAAACAAAAACAGAAATCGCTGGAAAAGCACAGCAAGTCTAGCAGTGTCTGTGGAGAGAAATCAGAGTTAATGTTTTGGGTCTGGTGACCCTTCCTCAGAACGAAGACCATAGGACCATTCGGTCCATCGAGTCTGCTCTGTCATTCGACCATAGCTGATGTGTTTCTCAATCCCATTCTCCTGCCTTCTCTGCTGCTATCGAGTCATAGACATGTACAGCACAGAAACAGACCCTTCGGTCCAACTCGTCCATGCCGACCAGATACATCTTCTCCACGTCCACCCCATCCAGGCCCCTCAATATTCGATTTCAATCAGATGCCCCCCCTAATCCTTCTAAACTCCATCAAGTGACAGATCGAGAGCCCTCAACCATTCCTCAACTGATACTTCATCCCCAGGATCATTCTTATATACCTGCTCCCCCACCAATACCAGTACATCCTTCCTGAGAGACAGGGCCCAATCCTGCTCACAAGGAGGGGGATTCCTGTATATATACAGGAGGTTCCTGTATATCCAGCTTTGAGAGCAACGGCACATTTTGAGGGAATGATTAGCAAAGCTAATGGGATCTTAGACTTCACAAATAGCAGAGATCGGTTTGAAGGTCCACTCAAGCCCCAACTAGAACTTGTGTCCACACCTTAGGAAGAATCCATTCCGCTTGGAGAGGATCAAGGGGCTGAATGGCCTCTTTGTGTACGGTCATGCCCCTTATCATTGACTCGTAGACCGTGAACTCTGCTCAGAGAAGCTGCATGGACAGGGAGTGGCTGTCCCTGCTTCCCTCGGACTGAGAGCCTCCTCTCTCCAGTGGCATTGTCACAGACACCAGCATCACCCTCTCACCCCTCACAATCAAACAGCTTGGAGTCAGCATCCTTACCCTGACAGGGAGATCTTCCGTTTCCCAGAGGAACATCGCTGCCTCTCCTCCAACACATCAGGGTCCACACTGTCGGCACTGGCTCCCAAGTACAGACCCTCAGCTCCCGCACTGGGAATGGGACTCTCGGCTTTGGTTCCTGGATTGGGAAAGACGGAATCTGCCCTGGCCCTGGGATTGGGATTGGGATTGGGATTGGGACTGGGGGAGTCTGCCTTGGGACTGGGATTGGGAATGGGAATGGGAATGGGAACGGGGGAGTCTACCCTGGGACTGGGAATAGGGGAATCTGCCCTGGGACTGGGACTGGGATTGGGATTGGGATTGGGAATGGGGGAGTCTGCCCTGGGACTGGGACTGGGATTGGGAATGGGAATGGGAATGTCTCCCCGAGAGCCCGGGCCCGGGCTGTGAGCGGCTGCAGGAAGCGGGGAGCCAGGGCCCAGAGCCCGGGCACTGACCCTGCCCCCACCCCCGGGCTCTCGGCCCCCACCCTGGGGAAGCGGCTCCATGCGGGTCTCGCTCTAAGCTCCGCCCACTCCCTCCTCCCGCTTCCGGGTTCGAGCCGGCGCTTCCGGATACAACAACAACTGACACTGAGACACCCCCCTCCCCCACCCCCACCCGACCCTGTCCCCCCCATCACCGTGAACCCCTTACCCCGACCACCCCTCACCCCAACCCTCCCTCACCCTGATCCCCCTCACCATGATCCCCCCTCACCCTGATCCCCCCTCACCCTGATCCCCCCTCACCCTGACCCCCCCCTCACCCTGATCCCCCTCACCCTGATCCCCCTCACCCCGATCCCCCTCCCCCTGACCCCCCCCTCACCCTGACCCCCCCACCCTGATCCCTCTCACCCCGACCCCCCTCACCCTGACCCCCCCCTCACCCCGACCCCCCTCACCCCGACCCCCCTCACCCCGACCCCTCTCACCCCGACCCCCCCCACCCTGACCCCCCCTCACCCCGACCCCCCTCACCCTGACCCCCCCTCACCCTGTCCCCCCCATCACCGTGAACCCCTTACCCCGACCCCCCTCACCCCGACCCCCCTCACCCTGACCCCCCCTCACCCTGACCCCCCTCACCCTGACCCCCCCCTCACCCTGACCCCCCTCACCCTGACCCCCCCCTCACCCTGACCCCCCCACCCTGATCCCCCTCACCCCGACCCCCCTCACCCCGACCCCCCTCACCCCGATCCCCCTCTCCCTGACCCCCCCCCTCACCCTGACCCCCCTCACCCCGACCCCCCTCACCCCGACCCCCCTCACCCCGACCCCCCCTCACCCCGATCCCCCCCTCACCCTGACCCCCCCTCACCCCGACCCCCCCTCACCCCGACCCCCCCTCACCCTTATCCCCCCTCACCCCGACCCCCCCTCACCCCAACCCCCCCTCACCCTGATCCCCCTTCACCCCGACCCCCCTTCACCCCGATCATCCCCACCCTGATCCCCCCTCACCCCGATCCCCCCTCACCATGACCCCCCTCACCCTGTTCCCCCCTCACCCTGATCTCCCTATCACCGTGAACCCTTCACCCTGACCCCCTCACCCCAACCCCCCCTCACCCTGATCCCCCTTCACCCTGATCCCCCTTCACCCTGATCCCCTCTCACCCTGATCCCCTCACCCTGACCCTCCCCACCCTGATCCCCCCTCACCCCGACCCCCCTCACCCTGATCCCCATCACCCTGAATCCCCCCCCCCACAGTCAATGGTTTGAGCATAAACTCTTCATCAGGAATTCCCAATGAAGGGCTTATGCTCAAAATGTCGATTCTCCTGCTCCTCGGATGCTGCCTGACCAGCTGTGCTTTTCCAGCACCAAACCGTTTGACTCTCATCTCCAGACCTCACTTTCTCCTGCAACACAAGAAGTCAGGTTGTAATTTAAAATAAAATTCACTTTGGGATGAGGGTGTCACTGGCTGGGCCCAGCCTGTCCCTAGTTGCCCCTTGAGAAGGTGGGGGTGAGCTCCCTTCTTGAACTGCTGCAGTGCATGTGCTATAGGTAGACCCACAATGTCTTTAGGGAGGGAATTCCAGGATTCTGACCCAGCAACAGTGAAAGAACGGGGATATATTTCTAAGGATGGTGAGTGGCTTGGAGGGGAATATGCAGGGGGTGGTGTTCCCATGTATCTGCTGCCCCTGTCCTTCCAGATGGAAATGGTCACGGGTTTGGAAGGTGCTGTCTGAGGATCTTGGTGAGTTTCTGCAGTGCATCTTGTAGATGATACACACTGCTGCTACTGAGAGATGGGGGTGGAGGGAGTGGATGTTTGTGGATACAGTGCCAGTCAAGCGGGGGCTGCTTTGTCCTGGATGGTGTCAAGCTTCTAGAGTGTTGTTGTAGCTGCCCCCATCCAGGCAAGTGGGGAGTATTCCATCACATTCCTGATTTGTCCCTTGTAGATGGTGGACAGGCTTTGGGGAGTCAGGAGGTGAGTTACTCGCTGCAGAATTCCCAGCCTCTGATCTGCTCTTGTCGCCACTGTGTTTATGTGGTGAGTCCAATTGAGTTTCTGGTCAACGATTGTCTCTTGGTGATGGTCATAGTCTGGCATTCATGTGGTATGAATGTTACTTGCCATTTGTCAGTCCAAGCCTGGACATTATCCAGAACTTGCTACATTTGAACATGGGCTGCTTCAGTATCTGAGGAGCGGTGAATGGTGCTGGACATTGTGTAATCATCGGCGATCATCTCCACTTCTGATGGAGGGAAGGTCATTGATGAAGCAGCTGAAGATGGTTGGGCCTCGGACACTATCCTGAGGAGCTCCTGCAGAGATGTCCTGGAGCTGAGGTGAGTATTTGTCTTAAACCATTTATAGTTTAAATTGTACAGATTAGAAATCCATTTTATTTTTCTTGCTGGTCCTGTTGATGTTGAGTGTGTTAGAATAAATGGAATTCTTTTTCTGGTCTTGATGAAATCTGGTGTGAATTGATTTGGTCTTGAGCAGCAGTTAATCACATACATTTATCTTCAAGTGTTCTCATCGGATTTTATAGATTTTGGAACAACCTGTGCAACAGAGTGACACAATTGGTTCAATCTTCTCAATTACGTCATGGCATATTCAATGATGTTTACACCCCTCTGTAATTTCATGCAGATTTGTCCCTCTATATCCTTCTGTTTTGATGGGGATCTATATGTCCTTATTTCAATTAAATTTCCAAACCTTCCTCAGTCTCCAGTTGTTGAGCCTTTAGCTCTGAGAATACTTTATGTTGATCTTGTTTCTGGTCATTGAGAAGTCCGTACCTCACTTTTATTCTTAGCAAAGATGAAACTCAAGTCAACCTATCCACTTCATTCTCCCACTGTTGTGAATTATAGTTCCACAGAAACAAAAACAGAAGTTGCTGGAAAAGATCAGCAGATCTGGCAGCATCTGTGGAGAGAAAACAGAGTTAAGAATGTTCCTGAAGTTGGGGTAGTCCAGAACAAGAGGGTCACAGTCCAAGAATAAGGGGTAATCCATTCGGGACTGAGATGAGGAAGAATTTCTTCACTCAGAGAGTTGTGAGCCTGTGGAATTCTCTCCCACAGGAAGCTGTTGGGACCAGTTCATTAGATAGATTCAAGAGGGAGCTGGATGTGGTCCTTGCAGCCAAAGGGATCAAGAGGTATGGGGAGAATAGGATACTGAGATTTCATGGTTTGGGCGGCACGGTGGCACAGTGGTTAGCACTACTGCCTCACAGCGCCAGAGACCCGGGTTCAATTCCCGGGCGACTCTCTGTGTGGAGTTTGTACATTCTCCCCGTGTCTGCGTGGGTTTCCTCCGGGTGCTCCAGTTTCCTCCCACACTCCAAAGATGTGCCGGTCAGGTGAATTGGCCATGCTAAATTGCCCGTAGTGTTAGGTTAGGGGTATGGGTGGGTTGCGCTTCAGCGGGGCGGTGTGGACTTGTTGGGCCGAAGGGCCTGTTTCCACACTGTAAGTAATCTAATGATCAGTCATGATCAGATTGAATGGTGGGGCAGGCTGGAAGGGCCGAATGGCCTAGTCCTGCATCGATTTTCTATGTTTCTATGTCAATGATTTGGGTCCAGTGACCCTTTCTCAGAGCTGATCGTAGCTAGAAAAATGTTTTTTTTATGCAGAAAATAGGGTGGGGGGAGGGGGAAGGAGTAAATGGTAAGTGGGGATAGAACCCAGAGAGAGAGAGAACAGTTGGACAAACAAAGGAGTGGAGAACAGTCAGCCTGGGAGAATGAATGGCTGCTAAAGGGGACCATTCGTGGCTAACAATGGATAGTGTATCATAGCAGGCCATGTGATAACAAGGCCTGGTGTATGGGGGTCAGGGTAAGGACATGGGAGAAGGTGTCTCCAGCCCTAAAATTATTGAATTTGATATTGAGTCCTGAAGGCTGCAGGGTCCCCAAGTGGAAAATGAGGTGCTGTTCTTCCAGTTTGTGCTAAGCTTCACTAGAGCACTGCAGCAACTCTGAGACAGAGATGTTGGCCAGGGAACAGGGTGGGGTGTTGACGTGGCAGGCGACTGGAAGCTCAGGGTCTTTCTTGCAGATGGAATGCAGGTGTCCTGCAAAGCAGTCACCCAGTTTACGCTTCATTACCCCAATGTAAAGGAGACCACATTGTGAGCAGCAAATGTGTTAGACTAGATTGTGAGAAGTGCAGGTAAAGTGCTGCTTCACCTGGAAGGTGTGGTTGGTCTCTTCCTTTACCTTCCCTCACTGTTACTGGGTCAAAGTCCTGGAATTCCCTCCCTAAGGGCATTGTGGGACTATCTGCAGCACATGGACTGCAGTGGTTCAGGAAGGCAACTCACCCCTGAGCTCCTGGCCCCCACCACCTCATCTCACCTCACCCCACCTCGCTCCTTACCCCTACCACTGCCCCCACCCTCCCTTTCACCACCACCACCCCCCCACCCCATCCCAGCGCCACCGCTGCCCCCCAATAATCCCACCTCCTTGGTTTGTTTGATGTTGTTTCCGTGGTAACCACTCTGATGGCTGTATGTGGCGAGCAGAATTACAGGAATAGTCACTCAGCCCTAGTGGTGTTTGTTCCTAAACAACCCTATGTTTAAATATGTCAAACTGAGTTGTGACATTTTACTGTTTTATTCTCCTTTTTGAGTTTCTATAATCGGCTTGTTTGTAATATCTGATTTGAAGGTTAAATGACCAAATTGTTTCAATCACTCCTTTGTTCAGCTGTCACAAGAGGTGTCTTTAATGGGATATAACCCCCCTCTAATATTATGTATGCAGAACCCACTCAGTTACACGACGAACAGTATTTATTTCTCATTCAGATGCACATAATGTGGATAAATATGTCTGTGGTTTATGTATTCCAGCTGAGAGTTTGTATTTTTATTGTCTGCTTTCTCGGGTTGCTGATGCACTTGAGTCATGTATGGCTTAGAATTGTGATCTCCAAACCCCACAACCACTTCCCATCCAGAAGGACAAGGGCAGCAGATACATGGGAACGCCACCCCCTGCAAGTTCCACTCAAAGCCCATCACCATTCTGACTTTGAAATATATCACTGTTCGTTGAAACCCACTGTATAAAATATTGCAAAAGTTCAAACACAGTTCCTTATCATAGAATCCTGACAGTATGGAAACAGGCCATTTGGCCCAACAAGTCCACAGCAGCCCTCCAAAGAGCATCCAACCCAAATCCATCCCCTTATACTTCCCATGGCTAATGCTACTAATCCACATGTCCCTGGACACTAGGGGAAATTGAGCATGGCCAGTCCACCCTAACTTGCACATCTTTAGTTTGTGGGAGGAAACCCACGCAGACACGGGGAGAATGGGCAAGCTCCACACAGATAGTCACCCAAGGCTGGAATTGAACCCAGGGAACTGATGAAGGGCTTTTGCCCGAAATATCGATTTCGCTGCTCGTTGGATGCTGCCTGAACTGCTGTGCTCTTCCAGCACCACTAATCCAGTATTTGGAATTGAACCCAGCTCCCTGGTGCTCTGAGATAGCAGTGCTAACCACTGAGCCAACGTGCCGCACACACCCACCATGCTCAGTATAGTTTGCCATTTAGGTAAAAACAATGACTGCAGATGCTGAAAACCAGATTCTGGATTAGTGGTGCTGGAAGAGCACAGCAGTTCAGGCAGCATCCAACGAGCAGCGAAATCAACGTTTCGGGCAAAAGCCCTTCATCAGGAATAAAGGCAATGAGCTTGAAGCATGGAGAGATAAGCTAGAGGAGGGTGGGGGTGGGGAGAGAGTAGCATAGAGTACAATGGGTGAGTGGGGGAGGAGATGAAGGTGATAGGTCAAGGAGGAGAGGGTGGAGTGGATAGGTGGAAAAGAAGATAGGTAGGTCGGACAAGTCAAGGAGACAGTAACTGAGCTGCAAGTTTGAAACTAGGATGAGGTGGGGGAAGGGGAAATGAGGAAGCTGTTGAAGTCCGCATTGATGCCCTGGGGTTGAAGTGTTCCGAGGCGGAAGATGAGGCGTTCTTCCTCCAGGCGTCTGGTGGTGAGGGAGCGGCGGTGAAGGAGGCCCAGGACCTCCATGTCCTCGGCAGAGTGGGAGGGGGAGTTGAAATGTTGGGCCACGGGGCGGTTTGGTTGATTGGTGCGGGTGTCTCGGAGATGTTCCCTAAAGCGCTCTGCTAGGAGGCCATTTAGCCATGCCAACACTATGCTGCACTCTACGCTTGTTGTGACCATTGCCATAGATTCATACAGTGCAGAAAAGGCCCTTCGGCCAATTGGGTCTGCACCAACATAACTACCACTAAAGGCACGCTAATCCTAATTTCCTGCACTTGCTCCATATCCTTGAATGTTATGATATTTGAAGTGCTCATCCAAATATTGTTTAAATGTTGCAAGGTTTCCGGCCTCCGCTACCTTCCCAGGCAATGTATTCCTGATTCCCACCACCTGCTGAGTGAAAAAGCTTTTCCCAAATCCCCTGTGAATCATCTGCTCCTTACTCTAAAACTATGCCCTCTCGTGATTAACCCGTCAACCAAGGGGAACAGTTGCTCTCTATTCACCCTGTCCATATCCCTCATAATCCTATACACCTCAATACATTCCCCCTCAGTCTTCTCAGCTCAAAAAACAATCCAGGCCTCTCTAGTTTCTCCTTATAGCTCAATTTCTCCATCCCAGGCAACGTCTTGATGAATCTCCTCTGTAACCCCTCCAGTACTATCACATCCTTCCTGTAGTGGGGTGACCGGAACTGCATGTACTCCAGCTGTGGACTGACCAACACTCTGTACAACTCCAACATTACTGCCTTGCTCTCATACTCTATGCCATGGACAGCGAGAGCCTTTTTCCTCAGATGGTGATGGCTAGCACGAGGGGACATCGCTTTAAATTGAGGGGTGATAGATATAGGACAGATGTCAGAGGTAGGAGAAAGTGAGGACTGCAGATGCTGGAGATCAGAGTCGAGAATGTGGTGCTGGAAAAGCACAGCAGGTCAGGCAGCATCCAAGAAGAAGGAGAACCAACGTTTCAGGCATAAGCCCGATGAAGGGCCTATGCCCGAAAGGTTGTTTTTCCTGCTCCTCTCATGTTGCCTGACTGGCTGTGCTTTTCCAGCACCACATTCTTCACTCAGATGTCAGAGGTAGTTTCTTTACTCAGAGTGTAATAGAAGCATGGACCGGCCTGCCTGCAACAGTAGTAGACTTGCCAACTTTAAGGGCATTTAAATGGTCATTGGATAGACATATGGATGATAATGGAATTGTGTAGGTTAGATGGGCTTCAGATTGGTTTCACAGATTGGCACAACATCGAGGGCCGAAGGGCCTGTACTGCGCCCGTAATGTTCCATGTTCTATGCTTGACAACTGATGAAAGCAAGCCCATATGCCTTTTTAACTATCCTATTCACATGTTCTGCTAACTTCAGGGATCTGTGAATAATTACCTAAGACCCATGTGTTCCTCTGAACTACCCAGTGTCCTGCCATTTATTGAATACTCCCTTATTTTCTTTCTTCTTCCAAAGTGCATCACCTCACACTTATCAGGGTTAAATACCATCTGCCACTAGTCTGTCCATCTGACCAACCCATCTATAGCTTTCTGTAACCTACAACCATCACCTTCACTATTAACCACTTTACCAACCTTGGTATCATCTGCAAACATTCCCCCAACATTTCCATCTGTATCATTAGTGTAAATGGCAAACAGTAGGGGTCCTGGTAATGATCCTTGTGGTACACTGGCCTCTGGTTGCTCCAACAGCCTTTTATCACCACCCTTTATGTCCTATTACTGAGCCAGTTTCTGATCCACCTCACCAAGTTTTCCCCAATTCCATGTGCTTTAACCTTCTCAATCAGTCTCCCACGTGGAACTTTGTCAAAAGATTTGCTAAAATCCAAATAAACTACATCATCTGAACTTCCCTCATCCACGCTCTTGATCACATTTTCAAAAAGATTCGAGCAAATTTGTCAAGCATGGCCTCCCTCTGACAAAGCCAAGCTGACTATCCCTAATTAACCCATGTCTTTCCAAGTGGGTATTAATTCGCTCCTTCAGAATTCTCTCTAATAGTTTCCCTCCCACTGATGTGAGAATCTCTGGTTTGTAATTTCCTGGCTCATTTCTACCAGCCCTCTTAAAAGGTAGAGCCACATGAGCCGTCCTCCCGCCCCCTGGCACTTGGCCAAAGAGGAATTAAAACGTTGTGTCAGAGCTGCTGCAATTCCCTGTCTCACCTCCCATAGCAGCCTGGGATGCAATTCATCTGGGCCATGGGATTTGTCTTTTTTAAAGCCCGACAGAGCCTTCAATATCTCCCCATTTCCTATGTCAAACCGTGCAAATTCCTGATAGTCCCTTTTCCTGAATTCCATACCTACATTCTCCTTTTCCAGAGTGAAGACTGAAGAGCAGTAATTATTCAACCCCCTTCCAATATTCTGTAACTTCACACACAGATTGTCCCTTTGGTTCCTAATGGGCCCTACACTTGTCCTGGTTAACCTCTTCTCTTTAATGGATTTATAAAATTGTAAGTTCCTCAGTAGTATAATGGTTAGTATCCCCACCTGTCACACTGGAGACCGGGGTTCAATTCCCTGCCGGGGAGAACATTTAGGATGGCATGGTGGCTCAGTGGCTCAGTGGTTAGCACTGCTGCCTCACAGCATCAGGGTCCCAGGTTCGATTCCAGCCTCAGGTGACTGTGTGGAGTTTGCACATTCTCCCCGTGTCTGCGTGGGTTTCCTCCGGGTGCTCCGGTTTCCTCCCTCTGTCCAAAGATGTGCTGGTCAAACGTACGGGTCCCTAGCTATCTCTTTGTTGGCTACGTAGAACAGTCAATCTTCCGTAATTACACCGGCACCATTCCCCACCTCTTCCTCCGCAGCATTGGCACCACCTCGTGCTCCCGCCAGTTCATCAACTTCACCAACACATTCCACCCTGACCTTAAATTCACCTGGACCATCTCTGACATCTCCCTCCCCTTCCTGGACCTCTCCATCTCCATTAATGACGACCAACTTGACACCAACATTTTTTACAAACCCACCGACTCCCACAGCAACCTGGATTACACCTCTTCCCACCCTACCTCCTGCAAAAATGCCATCCCGTATTCCCAATTCCTCTGCCGTATCTGCTCCCAGGAGGACCACTTCCACCACAGAACACACCAGATGGCCTCCTTCTTTAGAGACCGCAATTTCTCTTTCCACGTGGTTAAAGATGCCCTCCAACGCATCTCATCCACATCCCACACCTCCGCCCTCAAAGCCCACCCCTCCAACCGTAACAAGGACAGAACGCCCCGGTGTTCACCTTCCACCCTACCAACCTTCGCATAAACCAAATCATCCGCCGACATTTCCGCCACCTCCAAACAGATCCTACCACCAGGGATATATTTCTCTCCCCACCCCTTTCTGCCTTCCGCAAAGACCGGTCCCCCCGTGACTACCTGGTCAGGTCTACGCCCCCAAACAACCCATCCTCCCATCCTGGCACTTTCCCCTGCCACCGCAGGAATTGCAAAACCTGTGCCCACACCTCCTCCCTCACCTCCATCCAAGGCCCCAAAGGAGCCTTCCACATCCATCAAAGTTTCATCTGCACATCCACCAATGTCATTTATTGTGTCTGTTACTCCCGATGCGGTCTCCTCTACACTGGGGAGACTGGACACCTCCTAGCAGAGTGCTTTAAGGAACATCTCCAAGACACCCGTACCAATCAACCACACCGCCCTGTGGCCCAACATTTCAACTCCCCCTCCCACTCTGCTGAGGACATGGAGGTCCTGGGCTCCTCCACTGCCGCTCCCTCACCACCCAACGCCTGGAGGAAGAACGCCTCATCTTCCGCCTTGGAACACTTCAACCCCAGGGCACCAATGTGGATTTCAACAGTTTCCTCATTTCCCTTTCCCCCACCTCACCCCAGCTCCAAACTTCCAGCTCAGAACTGCCCCCATGACCTGTCCTACCGGCCTATCTTCTTTTCCACCTATCCATTCCACCCTCCTCTCTGACCTATCACCTCCATCCTCTCTCCCACTCACCTATTGTACTCTATGCTACTTTCTCCCCACCCCCACCCCCCTCTCATTGATCTCTCCACTCTGCAGGCTCCCTGCCTCTATTCTTGATGAAGTGCTTTTGCCCGAAATGTCAATTTTCCTGCTCCTCGGAAATTGCCTGACCTGCTGTGCTTTTCCAGCACCACTCTAATCTCGACTCTGGTTTCCAGCATCTGCAGTCCTTGTTTATACCTAGGTGAAGTGACAATGCTAAATTGCCCCATAATGTTAGGTCAATTAGTCAGAGGGAAATGGAACTGGGTGGGTTACTCCTCGGAGGGTCAGTGTGGACTGGTTGGGCTGAAGGGCCTGTTTCTACACTGTAGGGAATCTAATCTAATCTAATCAAAAATATCTATGGTATCCTGTTTGCAAGTCCTTTATCATGTCCCTTTCTTTACACTTCTAATTGCTTTCTTAACTTCTCTCCTGTGCTTCCTGTATTCCTCTAGGACTACAGTTGAATTGCTCCCTTTGGTCTTGCTAACAGCCCTACTCTTTTTCCTCATGCAGTCATAGAGTCATAGAGATGTACAGCATGGAAACAGACCCTTCGGTCCAACCCGTCCATGCCGACCAGATATCCCAACCCAATCTAGACCCATTTGCCAGCATCCGGCCCATATCCCTCCAAACCCTTCCTATTCATATACCCATCCAAATGCCTCTTAAATGTTGCAATTGTACCAGCCTCCACCACATCCTCTAGCAGCTCATTCCATACACGTACCACCCTCTGTGTGAAAAAGTTGCCCCTTAGGTGTCTTTTATATCTTTCCCCTCTCACCCTAAACCTATGCCCTCTAGTTCTGGACTCCCCCACCTCAAGGAAAAGACTTTGCCTATTTATCCTGTCCATGCCCCTCATGATTTTGTAAACCTCTAAATGGTCACCCCTCAGCCTCCGACGCTCCAGGGAAAACAGCCCCAGCCTGTTCAGCCTCTCCCTATAGCTCCAATCCTCCAACCCTGGCAACATCCTTGTAAATCTTTTCTGAGCCCTTTCAAGTTTCACAACATCTTTCCGATAGGAAGGAGACCAGAATTGCACGCAATATTCCAACAGTGGCCTAACCAATGTTCTGTACAGCCGCAACATGACCTCCCAACTCCTGTACTCAATACTCTGACCAATAAAAGAAAGCATTGCAACCGCCTTCTTCACTATCCTATCTACCTGTGACTCCACTTTCAAGGAGCTATGAACCTGCATTCCAAGGTTTCTTTGTTCAGCAACACTCCCTAGGACTTACCATTAAGTGTGGGGCAAGGGCAATTATAATGTGATTAGGCAGGAATTAGGAGGCATAGAATGGGGTAGCAAAATGCAGGGGATGCAGGCAGTGGAAATGTGGAGCTGGTTTAAGGAACAGAAATTGCATGTCCCTGTCAGGCAGGGAGGAAGTGATAAGGTAAGGGAACCATGGTTTACAACAGAAATTGCATCTCTTGCTACGAAGAAGAAGGAGGCTTAGGTGTTGATGAGGCAAAATGATTCAGATGAGGCGATGGAGAGTTACAGATCAGCTAGGAAGGATTTAAAGAGAAAGTTAAGCAGAGCAAAGAGAGGACATGAGCAGCCTTTAGCAAATAGAATAAAGGAGAATCCTAAAGCTTTCTATGGGTATGTGAGGAATAAAAGGATGATGAGGGTAAGAATAGGGCCAATCAAAGATAGAAGTGGGAAGTTGAGTGTGGACCCTGTGGAGATCGGAGAGGTGTTAAATGAACATTTCTTATCGGTTTTCACTCAGGAAAAAGAGAATATTGTAGAGGAGAAGAATGAGGTAAGAAATATTAGACTAGAAAGGATCAAGGTTAGTTACGAACATGTGTTATCAATTCTAGAAAGAGTGAAAGTAGACAAGTCCCTGGGCCGGTTGGGATTTATCCGAGGATTCTCTGGAAAGCTAGGGAGGAGATGGCCGAGCCTTTGGCTTTGATATTTGAGCCGTCATTGTCTACAGGTTTGGTACCAGAGGACTGGAGGGTTGCAAATGTTGTGCCCTTGTTCAAGAAGTGCAGTGGAGATGACCCAGGTAATTATAGACCAGTGAGCCTTATGTCTGTTGTAGGAAAGGTTTTGGAAAGGATTATAAGAGATAGGATTTATAATCATCTAGCAAGCAACAATTTGATTTCAGATAGTCAACTTGGTTTCATCAAGGGTAGGTCGTGTCTCACAAACCTCATTGAGTTTTTTGAGAAGGTGACCAAGCATGTAGATAAGGGTAGGGCAGTTGATATGGTATACATGGACTTCAGTAAAGCCTTTGATAAGGTTCCACATGGCAGGCTGTTGCAGAAAATGCAGAGGCATGGAATTGAGGGTGATTTAGCAGTTTGGATTAGAAACTGGCTTTCTGAAAGAAGGCAGCGAGTGGTGGTTGATGGAAAATATTCAGCCTGGAGTCTGGTTACTAGTGGTGTGCCACAAGGATCTGTTTTGGGACCACTGCTGTTTGTCATTTTTATAAATGACTTAGACACAGGCATAGGTGGATGGATTAGTAAATTTGCAGATGACACTAAAGTTGGTGGAGTGGTGGACAGTGTGGAAGAATGTTACAGGTTGCAGGGGGACTTGGATAAACTGCAGAATTGGGCTGAGAGGTGGTAAATGGAGTTCAATGCAGCTAAATGTGAGGTGATGCACTTTGGGAAGAATAATGGGAAGGCAGAGTACTGGGTCAATGGAAAGATTCTTGGTAGTGTGGATGTGCAGAGGGATCTTGGGAGTCCATGTACATCGATCCCTGAAAGTTGCTGTTAAGTGCTGTTAAGAAGGCATACTGTGTGTTAGGTTTCATTGGTAGAGGGATTGAGTTCCGGAGTCGCAATATCATGCTGCAACATACAAAACGCTGATGCGGCCACACTCAGAATATTGTGTACAGTTCTGGTCCCCATATTTTGGGAAGGATGTGGAAGCATTGGAAAAGGTGCAGAGGAGATTTACCAGGATGTTGCCTGGTCTGGAGGGAAGGTCTTGTGACGAAAGGCTGAGAGACTTGAACCTGTTCTCATTGGCAAGAAGAAGGCTAAGAGGGGATTTGATGGAGACATACAAGATGATCAGAGGATTAGATGGGTAGACAGTGAAAGTCTTTTTCCTAGGATGATGACGTCAGCGTGTACAAGAGGGCATAACTACAAATTGAGGGGTGATAGATTTAAGACAGATATCAGAGGCGGGTTCTTTACTCAGAGAGTGGTAAGGGCATGGAATGCCCTACCTGCTAATGTAGTTAACTCAGCCACATTAGGGAGATTTAAACAATCCTCAGATGAGCACATGGATGATCTTGGGGTAGTATAAGGGGACGAGCTGAGAATAGTTCACAGGTCGGCGCAACATCGAGGGCCGAAGGGCCTATTCTGCGCTGTATTGTTCTATGTTCTATGTATAAGTCCTGCTAAGATTTGCTTTCCCAAAGTGCAGCACCTCGCATTTATCTGAATTAAACTCCGTCTGCCACTTCTCAGCCCATTGGCCCATCTAGTCCAGATCCTGTTGTAATCTAAGGTAACCCTCTTCACTGTCCACTACACCTCCAATTTTGGTGTCATCTGCAAACTTACTAACTGTACCTGTAATGCTCACATCCAAATCATTTGTGTAAATGACAAAAAGTAGAGGACCCAGCACCGATCCTTGTGGCACTCCACTGGTCACAGGCCTCCAGCCTGAATTGTCCTGGACATCCAGGTTTCTATGAACGTATTGCTCCTACATCTCACTCCCAGGGTGTATGTTGAGGCTGTACTTTCCCCCCGCTCCTTTTTGAATGCCCCTCCATTTGTTCTGCTGTAGACTTACCCACAAGGAGCTGTTCCCAATCCACTGTGGCCAGGTCCTGTTGTATTTTATTAAAATCTGCCCCCCACCCCCCAATCCCCCAATTCAAAGCCATCTTTTTTTCTTATCTAGAACAAATTTGAATCATACTGTGTTGTGGAAACTGTTGCCTAAATGCTCCCCCTTTGCCACATTGAACACTTGTCTGGCTTCTTTCCCCAGTATCTGATCCCACACTGTGCTGTTCCTTGTTGGACTTTCTATATATTGAGACAGAAAACTCCCCTGGACACATTTCAAGAAATCCACCCCCTCTAAACCCATAACACTTTCACTATCCCAATTTATGTTGGGAAAGTTGAAATCTCCTGGTATAATTACCTGATTGTTACTCTTACACACCTCTGTGAACTGTCTATATACCTGCTCCTCTATTTCCCATTGACTCTTTAGGGGCCTATAATACACTCCCAGTAAAGTAGCTGTCCCCTTAATATTCCTAAATTCTACCCATAAAGCCTCGTTTGATTACCCTTCCAGGATATCATCTCTCCTTGTTGCAGTAATTGACTCTTTCATTAATAATGCTTCATCACCACCCTAATTACACCCTCCTGTGTCTCCCCTAAAGATCCTCCACCCCAGAATGTTGAGTTGCCAGTCCTGCCCTTCCCTCAATCTTGTTTCTGTGATGGCAACATTATCATACTTCCATGTGTCAATTCACACCATTGACTCATCAGTCTTACCAATTACAGGTACACTCCTAGCGTCAGAGTAAAGACCATCCAGCCTTGTCTTACTCTCTGAACTCACCGTGAACTCCTCCCGACAGTACTAACAAACCTAGCTGCAAGGATGTTGGTCCCAGTGTAGTCTGGGTGCAGACCACCCCCTTTGTACATGTCCCACCCTCTCCAAAAATGGTCCCGGTGGATCTAGGAATGTAAATCCCTCCCTCTTGTTCTGACTCTTCAGTCATGCATTCATCTGTCTTATTTTCCTATTTCTAAACTCGCTAGCACATGGCTCTGGTAGTAATCCAGAGATTACATCTATTGAAGTACTACTTTTTAATCTACTGCCTAGCTCCCTGAATTCTTGATGTGAGACCTCAATCCTCACTTTACTCATATCCTTGGTACCACCGTGTACCAACGACCTCTAACCCATCACCCTCCCCTTACAAGATGCCCTGCAGCCATTCAGTAACATCCCTGACCCTAGCACCAGGGAGGCAACACACTATCCTGGAGTCACGTCTTTGTGCACAGAGACCCCTGTCTGCTCCCCTGATCATTGTTGCGCTTCTTTCTTCCTCCCCCACCACCCCAATCCCGTACAGACAAACTGCATGTGGTGTCAGGAGCTGGGCTCTGACAGTAATCCTCCTAAGGTACCAGCGCTCTCATCAGCTACCAAACTGGAATCCCAGTTAGTGAGTGGAACCCCAGGGAACTCCTGCACTACCTGCCTGTTCTTTCTGGTCTGTCTGATAATCACTCATTCCCTTCTGACCTCTTGTCCCTTGAGTTGTGGTGTGACCACCATTGTCGACACAGCTCCCCCTCATCATAGTAACCCATGTCCTCCAATGCTCTATCATCTCCCTCACCCAAGTTAAAGGTTAAGCCACTCCCACCTTCATTATAATTGACCCATCTCCCTCCCTCCCACTGACTACAATCTTCAGCAGCAACCTCCCCAGCACAGAGTGCCCCCTGTTGACTTTCATTGATCTGACCACTCCAGACTGACCATGGCCCACCCACCAACCCCGAGTGACCTGGACAGACAGTTTCAATAGATAAATGAGCAGAGCCCCTGACTGTTCCACAACTGAAGCATCACAAAACCCAGATGGATTGCTCTACTCCTGCAGTAGTGACCACTGCACGGACTGTAAGGTATTCCCCCGACCATCTCAAGCATCAACCACCGGTGTCCAAGGCTCTGGTCTGATCGAGGGCGGTGCCCATACCTGACTCTGTTGGGAGCCCCTGACTGAGGAATACCCACCCTCCAAACAGAATGTGCAGTGTGGGTGGTGTATAGGGCATTGGCAAAGCGGATAATTCCAATTTTCTGTCGAAAGAGGTCAAACATGTTCAGAAATGGTGAAAAACAAAATTGAAAATGCCTCCCTGGTGCTGGCATCGAGGATGTTACTGAATGGCTGCAGGGCATCCTGTAAGGGGAGGGTGATGGGTTAGAGGTCGTTGGTACACGGTGGTACCAAGGATATGGGCATTTCCTAAAGAAAGGAAAATGATTGAGGAACCAAATGGAGTTTAATGTGGAAAAGTGTGAGGTGATTCACTTTGGCAGGAGGAGCAGGAATACAGAATACTGGGCTCATGGTAAGATTCTTTGGAGTGTAGGTGAGCAGGGAGATCTTGGTGTCCATGTAGATAAATCCCTGAAAGTTTCCACCCAGATTGATTAGGGTTGTTAGGAAGGCATATGGTGTGTTCGCTTTTATTGGGAGAGGGATTGAGTTTTGGAACCATAACGTCATGTTGCAGCTGTACGAAACTTTGGTGCAGCTGCACTTGGAGTACTGCGTACAGTTCTGGTCACCGCTTTATAGGAAGGATGTGGAAGCTTTGGAAAGGGTTCAGAGGAGATTTGCCAGGATGTTGCCTGGTATGGAGGGAAGGTCTTTTGAGAAAAAGCTGAGGGACTTGAAGCTGTTGTCATTAGAGAGAAGGTTGAGAGACGACTTCATTGAGACACACAAGATAATCAGAGGCTTAGTGGGATCGTGAGAGCCTTTTTCCTCAGATGGTGATGGCTAACACAAGGAGACATAGCTTCTAATTGAGGGGTGATAGATACAGGATAGATGTCAGAGGTAGTTCCTTTACTCAGAGAGTAGTAGGGGCATGGAACGCCCTGCCTGCAAAGTAATAGACTTGCCAACTTTAAAGGCATTTAAATGGACATTGGATAGACATATGGATGAAAATGAAATAGTGTAGGTTAGATAGGCTTCAGATTGGTTTCACAGGGTGGTGCAACATCAAAGGCTGAAGGGTCTGTACTGAGTTGTAATGTTCTATATTCTGTGTTCAATGTATCTAATTTTGAGAGTTCGGTTTGAGAATTCGTTTCCTCTGACTTTTCTTACTCCCGCCACTCATAACCCCTTGTTTCATGTGTTTGCATAAATGTGTGTATGTGAGCAAGTCCATATGCATAAGTGAGTATGCATGTATATCTCTGTGTATGTGTATTGTTTTTGCATGTGCGTGTGAGAGAGTATGTGTGCAAGAGTACATGTGCATATACGTGTGAGTGCATATATGCATGTGTGTGAAAGCGTATGTGAGTGAATGAGTGCATGTGTGTTCGTACTTGAGTGCGAGCGTGTGAACGTTTGTGTGCGTATGTCAAAAAGGGTAAAGTTTAAGTTACATATGTTAGAAATCCGAGATTTTTATTGTTGTTAAATTCAGTGTGTTACATACATACAACATACAATACAGCGCGAACAGGCCCTTCAGCCCTTGATGTTGCGCCGACCTGTGAACTAATCTAAGTCCACCCCCCTACACTATCCCATCATTATCCACGTGCGTATCCAAGGATTGATTAAATGGCCCTAATGTGGCTGAGTTAACTACACTGGCAGGTAGGGCATTCCACGCCCTTACCATTCCCTGAATAAAGAACCTGCCTCTGACATCCTATCTTAAATCTATCACCCCTCAATTTGCAGCAATTTCCCCTCATACAAGCAGATGTCATCATCTTCAGAAAAAGACTTTCACTGTCTACCCTATCTAATCCTCTGATCATCTTGTATGTCTCTATCAAATCCCCTCTGAGCCTTCTTCTTTCCAATGAGAAGAGACCCAGGTCTCTTAGCCTATTCTCATAAGACCTTCCATCCAGACCAGGCAACATCCTGGTAAATCTCCCCTGCACCTTTTCTAATGCTTCCACATCCTTCCTGTAATGGAGCGACCAGAACTGTACACAATATTCCAAGTGTGGCCACACTAGCGTTTTGTATATTTGCAGCATGACATCATGGCTCCGGAATTCAATCCCTCTACGAATGAAACCTAACACACCGTATGCTGTCTTAACAGCACTATCCACCTGGGTGGCAACTTTCAGGGATCTACGTACGTGGACACCAAGATTCTCTGCACATCCATGATACCAAGAATCTTTCCATTGACCCAGTACTCTGCCTTCCCATTATTCTTCCCAAAGTGAACCACCTCACATTTATCGACAATGAACTCCATTTGCCACCTCTCAGCCCAATTCTGCAGTTTATTCAAGTCCTCCTGCAACCTGCAACTTTCTTCCACACTATCCACTATTCCACCAACTTTAATATCATCTGCAAAGTAACTAACCCATCCACCTATGTCTGCGTCTAAGTCGTTTATAAAAATGACAAACAGCAGTGGTCCCAAAACAGATCCTTATGGCACACCACTAGTAACCGGACTCCAGGCTGAATATTTTCCATTGCTGCCTTCTTTCAGAAAGCCAGTTTCTAATCCAAACTGCTAAATCACCTTCAATCCCATGCCTCTGCCTTTCCTCCAATAACCTACCATGTGGAACCTTATCAAAGGCTTTGCTGAAGTCCACGTATACCACGTCAACTGCCCTACCCTCATTTACAAGCTTGATCACCTTCTCAAAAAACTGAATGAGGTTTGTGAGACATGACCTGCCCTTGACGAAACCAAGTTGACTATCTGAAATCAAATTGTTGCTTGCTAGATGATTATAAATCCTATCTCTTATAATCCTTTCCAAAAACTTTCCTACAACAGACGTAAGGCTCACTGGTCTATAATTACCTGGATCATCTCTACTGCCCTTCTTGAACAAGGGCACAACATTTACAATCCTCCAGTCCTCTGATACTAAACCTGTAGACAATGACAACACAGAGGTCAAGGCCAAAGGCTCGGCCATCTCCTCCCTAGCTTCCCAGAGATTTCTCGGAAAATTCCCATCCGGCCCAGGGGACTTATCTACTTTCACACCTTCTAGAATTGATAACACCTCCTCCTTACTAACCTCAATCCTTTCAAGTCTAATAGCCCGTATCTCAGTCTTCTCCTCTACAATATTCTCTATTTCCTGAGTGAAAACAGATGGGAAATATTCTTTGAGCACCTCTCCAATCTCCACAGGGTCCACACTCAACTTCCCACTTCTGTCTTTGGCCCTATTCCTACCCTCGTCATCCTTTTATTCCTCACATACCTTTAGAAAACTTTAGGATTCTCCTTTATTCTACCAGCTAAAGACTGCTCGTGTCCCCTCCTTGCTCTTCTTAACTCTCTCTTTAAATCCTTCCTAGCTACTCTGTACCTCTCCATCATGCCTCAACGTCACCTAAGCCTCCTTCTTCCGCTTAACAAGTGATACAATTTCTGTAGTAAACCCAGTTCTCTTACCTTATCACTTCCTCCCTGCCTGTCAGGGACATATCTATCAAGGACATGCAATATCTGTACCTTAAACCAGCTCCACATTTCAATTGTCCCCATCCCCTACATTTTGCTGCCCCATTTTATGCCTCCTAAGTCTTGCCTAATCATATTATAATTGCCCTTTCCCCATCTATAACTCTTGCCCTGTGGCATTTACCTGTCCACTTCCATCACTAAATTAAATGTAACCGAATTATGCTCACTCTCTCTAAACTGAATAAGGTTACATAAATAAGGTTACATTTTTATTGCCGATAAAGGAAGCTGGTGTGGTTCTCTTCTATCCTGGGTCGCTTTGAGTCAGAGAGTAATTGGAAATCCCAGTAAACCTTCTCATTTTCCACATTCCAGAAACAGTGGAGCTGAATGTCCCTACACTAGCCCAGTGAATTGTGACAAATCCTGCCTTCATGTCAACGGTAGTCACACTCACCTCACCTGAGGCATGTGCAATTGATTCAGATAAAAACGTGCCAAAGAGCTGAGGCCAGTACATTATTCTTTGAATGAATATCTATTTACCTGAGCTCATTATTCTGATGTGAGAGATAGCTCTCTCTAAGGAAT
Organism: Chiloscyllium punctatum; assembly: GCF_047496795.1. Taxonomy (NCBI): domain Eukaryota; kingdom Metazoa; phylum Chordata; class Chondrichthyes; order Orectolobiformes; family Hemiscylliidae; genus Chiloscyllium; species Chiloscyllium punctatum. The sequence goes on from NC_092745.1 coordinate 131,689,712, forward strand.
GGGAACATATACAGATTTACTCTTATTATTGAGCTTTATTTGGTCAGAAAGTGGACATGCCACAAGATAAGGTTGTGATTATAAATTTCTGTAAATATTGCTTTAATACATGTTTTGACATATTTCATTTACCTTTGATTTTAAAAAAGTCTCCTTTACATACATCTTGGCTAAAACCAGAAACAAAAACAGAAATTGCTGGAAAAGCTCAGCAGGTTTTTGTAGCATCTGTGGAGAGAAATCAGAGTTAATGTTTCGGGTCTGGAGACCCTTCCTCAGACCCAACTGTTTTTTCCAATTTAACCATGTGACTGTAACTCATAAAAACTACAAACATTTAAGGAGTGGCTGAATGCACTTTACTTTTTAAGGGCGGAAACAATATCAATTAATTCTTCTTAGAAACCTGATCTTGCAATCACAACAAGCAAGATTTTATTTCAAATTAAAGTTGCCTCTCTGAGGCAGTTATCTTTACACCAGTTCTGTTCAATTCCATAATAATCAGATGGTGCAGAGTGGAATCGGATGGTGCACAGCATTCTTTTGAAAAGCCAAGGAATTTGAAAATGAAATAAAAGGTTTATTCAGATGATATGAATTGTCTCTCTTACTGGGAGGTGATTGCCGGTGGTATTATCACTAGAATATTCTTCCAGAAGTTCAGCTCATGTTCTGGGGACCTGGGATCAACTTCTGTCACAACAGATAATGGAATTTGAATTTAATAAAGAAACTGGAATTATGAGTCTATTGATGATGTGGAGGAGCCAGTGTTGGACACAATGTGTGATTTTTAACTGAGTCTAATGATGACCATGTCAATTGTTGGAAAAACCCATCTGGGTCACTAATGTCCTTTAGGGATGGAAACTGCCATCCTTACCTGGCCTGGTTTACATGTGAGTCCAGTCCCACAGCAATGAGGTTGACTCCTAACTGCCCTCTGGGTAATTAGGGATGGGCAATAAATGCTGGCCTAGCCCGATACATCCCATAAGTGAATAAAATAGAAGATAAATCCATAATAGAAGATAGACCCATCCCCACCCTTGAGTCTTGTGAGGAGGGGATATTTCCACAGGGTGTATGCAGTAGGGGTTCTCAGCATCATGTTTGACGTACTGCTGGAATGCTGAGCACACATTCAATGGGCCTGCATTAGCTGGTGTCAATTTTCTTCCACTTGACGTGGGATTTTCTGTAACTGAGAGGCCAGGACATTTAGTTCGGGCCTTCTGTCTGGGATTCAGTGGATGTTTGCTGGTATGAAATGAAGTGTTTTCCTATATATGAGCTGGCTTTTGGATATCCAGTTCGTAGTTTGTATTTCCGATAGCTCTGGCTTGTTGTGTCGAAGCGTTTGAAGTCAATAGTTTGAAGCAGTTAATTCAAGACTTTCAGTCAGGCAGGCTCAACCAAACTGAATACTTCAAAACTTCATCAACTCCTTTCAAAATCTCATATCAACCTAAGTCTCCCCAGTGGCAGCAAGGAAGGATTATTATTGATTGGCTGTAAACTGAGAGAGGGGAACGTAAAACAAGGCGTGGCCATCGTCATGCACCAGTCGCTGAAGGTAAGTGTGTCGGTGCAGCAGGTGGTGAAGAAGATAAACTCTATGTTGGTCTCCTTAGTGAGAGGGTTCGAGTACAGGAGCAGGGGTGTCTTGCTGCAATTGTACCGGGTCTTGGTGAGGGCGCTCCTGGAGGATTGTGTGCTGTTTTGATCTCCGTATCTGAGGAAGGATGTTCTGGCTATTGCGGGAGTACAGTGAAGGTTTCCCAAATTGATTCCTGGGATGACAGGACTAACATATGAGGAGACATTGAGTCAGTTAGGATTGTATTCACTGGAGTTTAGAGTAATGAGGGGGAATCCCATAGAAATGGACTACATAGGGTAGAGGTAGGAAGGATGCTCCTGATGGTGTGGAGCCCAGAATCAAGGGTCACAGTTTAGGGAAAAGGGGTAAACTTTTTTGGATAGAGATGAGGAGAAATGTCTTCACCCAGAGAGTGGGCAGGCTGTGGAATTCACTGCCACAGACAGTGGTTGAGGCCAAAGCATTATCAAGGACTAGGTAAATATAACTCCAGTGGCTAAAGGGATGAAGTGATATGGAGGGAGAGGGGGGTGAGGATTAGGGTATTGAGCTTGAAGATCAGCCATGATTATATCGAATGGTAGAGCAGGCTCGACGGGCCGAATGGCTTACTCCTGCTCCTAGCTTCTCTGTTTCTATGTATAGTTTTTCAGACTGAAAATAATAAGTGATGAATTGGATTTAGGTAGAAGTTAAAATGTCAATATCACCAAACCTTTATTAATTATATGATTTTTAATATCTTTGAGAAATTTGCCTTCCCACAAATATAAAATTAGCCTTTGAGGAATAGTAATTTAGCAGTAATTATATTCAGACCTGTGGAACCAATCTGAAGCCCATCTAACCTACACTATTCCATGTCATCCATTTGTTTATCCAATGTCCATTTAAATCCCCTTAATGTTGGCAAGGCTACTACTGTTACAGGCAGTGCGTTCCACACCCCTTCTACTCTCTGAGTAAAGAAACTACCTCTGACATCTGTCCTATATCTATCACCCCTCAATTTGAAGCTTTGTCTCCTCGTGCTAGCCATCACCATCTGAGGAAAAAGACTCTCACTGCCCACCCTATCTAACCCTCTGATTATCTTGTATGTCTCTATCAAGTCATCTCTTACCCTTCTTCTCTCTAACGAAAACAACCTCAAGTCCCTCAGCCTTTCCTCATAAGATCTTCCCTCCATATCAGGCAACATCCTGGTAAATCTCCTCTGAAGCCTTGTATAGCTGCAACATGTCCTCATGGTTCCAAAACTCAATTCCTCAATCAATAAAAGCTAACACACTCTATACCTTCTTAACAACCCTATCAACCTTGGTGTCAACTTTCAGGGATCTATGTACATGCAGTCCGAGATCTCTCTGCTCAGCTACACTACCAAGAATCTTACCATTAGCCTAGTACTCTGCATTCCTGTTGCTCTTTCCAAAGCGAATCACCTCACACTTTTCCACATTAAACTCCATTTGCCACCTCTCAGCCCAGCTCTGCATCTTATCTATGTCCCTCTGTAACCTGCAACATCCTTCGGCACTGACCACAACTCTATTGACCTTAGTGTCATCAGCAAATTTATTAACCCATCTTTCTATGCCCTCATCCAGGTCATTTGTAAAAATGACACACAGCAGTGGCCCCAAAATACATCCTACCCTTCACAAAACCATGTTGACTATCCCTAATCAATTTATTTCTCTCTAGATGATTATAAATCATATCTCTTATAATCTTTTCCAAATCTTTGCCCACAATGAAAGTAAGGCTCATTGGTCTATAATTACCAGGGTTGTCTCTATTCCCCTTCTTGAACAAGGGGACATTTGCTATCCTCCAGCCTTCCAGCACTATTCCTGTGGACAATGATGACATAAAGATCAAAGCTAAAGGCTCTGAAAGTTCCTCCTTGACTTCCCAGAGAATCATAGAATAAATCCCATCTGGCCCAGGGGACTTCACTATTTTCACTCTTTCCAAAATTGCTAATACCTCCTCCTTATGAACCTCAATCCTGTCTAGTCTAATAGCCTATATCTCAGTATTCTCCTCAACAACATTTTCTTTTTCCTGTGTGAATGCTGATGAAAAACATTCATTTCATGCTTCTCCTATCTCTGCTAACTCCATGCACAACTCCCCACTACTATCCTTGACTGGTCCTAATCTTACTTTAGTCATTGTTTTATTCCTTATATTCCGATAGAAAGCTTTAGGGTTTTCTTTGATCCTATCTGCCAATGACTTCTCATGTCCTCTCCTGCCTCTTCTTAGCTTTCTCTTTAGGTCCTTCCTGGCTAACTTGTAACTCTCAAGCGCCCTAACTGATCCATCACGTCTAATCCTTACATAAGCCTTCTTCTTCCTCTTGACAAGAGATTCAACTCCTTTAGTAAACCATGGCTACCTCGCTCGACAATTTCCTCCCTGCCTGACAGGTACATACTTATCAAGGACAGACAGGAGCTGTAGCTTGAGTAAGCTCCAAATTTCAATTGTTCCCATCTCCTGCAGTTTCCTTTCCCATCCTACACATCCTAATTCGTGCCTAATCATATCATATTTGCCTTTCCCCCAGCTATAACTCTTGCCTGTATTACTTACCTATCCCATTCCATCGCTAAATTAAACATAACCAAATTGTAGTCACTATCACCAAAGTGCTCACCTACCTCCAAATCTAACACCTGGCCTGGTTCATTACCCAGTACCGAATCCAATGTAGCCTTGCCTCTTGTTGGCCTGTCTACATACTGTGTCAGGAAACCCTCCTGCACACATTGGACAAAAACTGACCTTTCTAAAGTACTTGAACTATAGTATTCCCAGTCAATATTTGGAAAGTTAAAATCCCCTGTAACAACTACCCTGTTAATCTTGCTCCTATCCAGAATCATCTTTGCCATTCTTAACCTTTACATCTCTGGAACTTTTCGGAGGCCTATAGAAAACCCCCAACAGGGTAACCTCTCCTTTCCTATTTCTAACCTCAGCCCATACTACCTCAGTGGCTGAGTCCTCAAATGCCCTTTCTGCCACCGTAATACTGTCCTTGACTAACAATGCCACACCTCCCCTCTTTTACCATCTTCTCTGTTCTTACTGAAACATCTAAATCCCAGAACCTGCAATAACCATTCCTGTCCCTGCTCTACCCATGTCTCTGAAAGGGCCACAACATCGAAGTCCCAGGTACCAACCCATGCCGCAAGTTCACCCACCTTATTCCGGATGCTCAAACCAACTTCAAACCAACTTCTTGCCTGCCAGTGCATTCTTGTAACCTTGAATCCTTATTTATAACCTCACTACTCTCAATCTCCTGGACATTGGAGCTACAATTCAGATACCCATCCCCTGCTGAATTAGTTTAAACCCTCCCGAAGAACATTAGCAAATTTCTCCCCCAGGATATTGGTATCCCTGTGGGTCAGGTGAAGACCATCCTGTTTGTAGAGGTCCCACCTACCCCAGAATGAGCTCCAATTATCCAGGAACTCAAAACCCTCCCTCCTGCACCATCCACGTAGCCATGTGTTCAACTCCTCTCTCTCCCTATTCCTCACCTCGCTAGCACATGGCACAAGCAACAAACCAGAGATAACAACTCTGTTTGTTCTAGCTCCTAGCTTCCACCTTAGCTCCCTGAATTTCTGCCTTAAATCCCCATCCCTTTTTCTAACTATGTCGTTGGTGCCTATGTGAACCATGACTTGGGGCTGCTACTCTTCCCCCTTAAAGATCCCGAAAACATGATCAGGGACATCACGAACCCTGGCACCTGGGAGGCAACACACCAACCGTGAGTGTCTCTCGTTTCCACAGAACCTATCTGTCCCTCTAACTATGGAGGCTCCAGTGACTAATACTCTACTCCTTTCCCCTCCCCCCCTTCCCTTCTGAGCAACTGGGACAGGCTCTGTGCCAGAGACCTATACCATATGGCTTACCCCTGGTCCCATCCAACAGTGTCCAACACGGAATACTTGCTATGAATGGCCACAGGGGATCCCTGCACTGTTTGCTTCTTACCTCTTCTGACAATCACTCAACTATCTTCATTTCTAGGAGTAACTACCTCCCTGTAGCTTTTATCTCTAACTGTCTCTGCCTCCTGAATAATCCAGAGTTCATCCAGTTGTCCTTCCAGTTCCCTAACATGGTCTTCAAGGAGCTGGAGTTGGGTGCACTCCCTGCAGGTGTCCTTCACATCAAACATCCCACACGAGGAACACTGCACTGCCTGCGCTACCGTCCCTGCTCACCTCCCTTCCAAAGAAATGAAAGAGAAAAAAGTAACAAAACTTCTGAAATGAGACAGTCCAAAAGTCCCAGACAGGGAGAAATCCTATCAGCAATTCTGGAGAAATGTATTTACTCAGAGGCTGAGGAGAATAAGGAGCCTATTCCCATGGGAACAGATCAAGGCAAATCTGATTGGGATATTTCAGGGGGAGGTGAGTGAGTGCACGAGGGAGAGAGAAATAGAAAGATATAGGTAAAGATAGGTTGGAATGAGGGAGGCAGGTGGAGAAACACTGATATGGGCGAATTTACAGAAGGGGCTGTTTCTGTGCTGGAAATATCGTGTAGTTCTGTAGGTTTAACATTCTGGACTTGCCCTGGCAGTGAGTCATAGCCACAGTCAACAATCAACTGGAATCTCAGGATTCCAACCAGGTGATCATTTCCAGTGGAAGGCTATGAATGGTCAGACAATAGGATTAGATAGCTTTTGTTCAGGAACTACATCTGGTACTGTTGCAAAGTTTCTTTACCTGTACTTTAAACTCAAATGTTCTGCTTTTGTATTTCCTATCCTTTTAACAATCCTTTTTCTAAAATATCAGATAGGAACATAGGACCATTTATCAAGAAACAAATGTATCTCACTCAGATTTAAAATTAATAATGGATCTAGCATCTGTTTGTGGAAGAGAATTCCAAACCTCTCCCACCCTGTGTGTGCGGAAGTGCTTCCTAATGTCTCTCCTGAATGGTCTGGCCCTAATTCTCAGAGTATGCCCCTCATTCTAGAATCTCCAACCAGTGAAAATAGTTCAACTTTATCTACTCTGTTTTTTCCCTGTTAATACATTGTAGACTTCGATCAGATCACTCCTTAACCCTCTGAGTTCTAGATGGTTTAATTCTGGTTAGAATAGGAGATAGGGTATAAGTACTTACATGCTAATATTCATAAGTTAAAGACCTTGTTCCTCAAAGTCACTAAACTATGAAGTATAATGACCAAAAGATTTATCCTGGAGAATGTAAAGTACAACTAAAACATTGTAAATTACAAATTCAAAGAAACACCCTTCTATTGTATCAGAACTTGCAAAATCACCTTCCTGATGGAATGAGCAAGTTGTTGATAAGTAGAATTTAATAGCAACAGTTCAAAGAGATTTGTTGTATTCTGACTAAATGAATTTGGATCCCTGCTGTTACTTTGGAACTTCTATATTGTACTGAACAGTAACCTGCTTACAGTTCTGGAGAACTTGCAACATAATCAGAATAGCAATCAGCACAACATCTTATGGCAAGTTAGATAGAACAGCTAGGGGTTATATTGGTTAGCTCAGTTGGTTGGATGGCTGGTTTACAGTGTACAGTGACACCAACAGTGTGGGTTCCAGTCTCACATCAGCTGAGGGTCACCGTGCAGGGCTGTCTTCTCAACCTCGCCCTTTGTCTGGGGCATGGTGACCCTCAGGTTAAAACACCACCACTCATTTTAAAAAATGTATTCATTTTGTGGAATGTGGGTGTTGCTGGCTGGGTCAGCATTTATTGCTCATCCCTAGTTGCCCCTTGAGAAGGTGGGGGTGAGCTGCCTTCTTGAACCGCTGCAGTTCATGTGCTGTGGAGTGACCCACAATGTCCTTAGGGAAGGAATTCCAGGATTTTGACTCAATGACAGTGAAGGAATGGGCGATATATTTTCAAGTCAGGATGGTGGGTGGCTTGGAGGGGAACTCATGGGGATGGCGTTCCCATGTATCTGCTGCCCTTGTCCTTCTAGATGAAAGTGCTTGTGGGTCTGAGGATCTTTGGTGAATTTCTGCAGTGCATCTTGTGGTTAGTATACACTGCTGCTACTGAGCGTTGATGGTGGAGGGAATGGATGCTTGTGGATACAGTGCCAGTCAAGTGGGCTGTTTTGTCCTGGATGATGTCAAACTTCTTGAATGTTGTTGGAGCTGCCCACATCCAGGCAAGTGGGGAGTATTCCATCATCCTCCTGGCCACAGTGACTTTACCTTTTATATTGAGTGAAGTCAGTTTGTTAAATTAGTTTCAGTAAACAAGCAATAAAAGCTATAAATTAATAACATTTTTATAGTTGTCCTGGTGATAATGGCATGCTGATGTGGAATGGGAATTCAGTAACTCAGGATGAAATAGACTTTCACAATTCTAATAATAACAGGTTAAATAAAACCTTTAATTGATGAACTGACTATAAATTGTTTGATTCTGGATTAGTGGTGCTTGAAGAGCACAGCAGTTCAGACAACATCCAAGGAGCAGTATTTTACTGTGCTCTTCCAGCACCGCTAATCCAGAATCTGGTTTCCAGCATCTGCAGTCATTGTTTTTACCTATAAATTGTTTGACCCAGTCCTAAATCAACTATACAAAATATACACAAATAACATAAAATTGCATGTCATTGAGTGAGAGATCAAAATTTAATATATAAAAGCAAGGTACAACCTTAAAGCTGAACAGAAAGCATGTAGTTGTTCTACAACATTCCTCTAACTAGCAAAGCATTTTCATCTATCTACAGTCACCACACACACACTGTGCCAATCTGTACAGCACTTCCATACAATGTAAGACACAATTGGTATAATTACACAGTTCATATAAATAATGTTTCTGATAGAAATAAATGACCAAATAAGTACTTTTGAAACAGAAAAATACTGAATGTAGCCAGTACATACATTTCAAAAAACAACATAATATCAAAACCGTAGCACCTTATTAATATTAGCACCTAGGACACCCAGGAGGCAGATGTGGTGTGCAGTTATAGCGTGCAGTTCCTTCTATCTGTATCTGTTGAAATGAGATGTTCATCGCATGAGCAAACATTGAGGTTCAGGAATGACAGGGAAAGGGGCATCACCTGAGAATGCCAATGTGTAAGTCAGTACCCACCTTGGTCTTGGTGGACCCAAAGAACCTCACCTGTTGAACTACTACCAGATGTGGGATTGGTAGGTGCCTGGCTTTGTGTCTGTGCTTGGTGCTCCACGACAGAATGCCTTCTGCTGAGTGTTGGCACCAGGATTTCTTATGCTCTTTTCAAACCTGTCCAACAACTTGCACTTTGGAAAGTTGGGGTTTGGGAATTGGGGTGGTGTTGGGGGGACAGGGAAGGAAGTGGAGGGTTGAGTTGGTGCCAAGGGGGCATGCCTATCAGTGGAGAGTGAGTCCTCACTGGCAACTCTGTCACCCAATATCCAAACAAGGGCGTTGTTCCAAAATGCACTGGGGACAAGCTTTTTACCATCAAGTGGTGTCTATAATCAACCTGGCTCCGGATAAATTAGACCCTTCTCAGCTGAGGACCAATATTTACCTGCACAGACAGCAGAAAGATCATTGCTGAGCCAGTATCAAACACCAACAATGGCCTGAATCTGATTGGGAATCACCCTGACCTAACCCTGTGTCCCTTCAGGAAGTGGGCAAGACAGGTCTCTCAACAAACAGGCCTGTTGAACATGAGAAACTTCCAGACCTGTCAAAATCAGAGTCCGGATGGAAACAGGCAATGAATCAGAGGTAGAGGACTCTTCCACATTTGGACAAGATTAGATAAAACTGCGCACTTGTTCCGAGCTGTCTTCCACCTCTCATCGGAAGACATTGCACATTTCTGCAACAAGTAGTCTTCAGTGCTATTAAGGGTCTTTCTTTCTCAGTCTTGACTAAGTGACTGGAGCTGAAATCACAACTGATACATTACTGAAAGATTCCATGACCATTGGAGTCAGAACTATGACTTGGAGCACAGAATATTGTGCCTGATACATCAAATGCCTTCATTTCCAGCTAACCGCAGTGACTGAGACAGAGAGGCATCAATTCACTCTTCCTGAGGAGTCAGTTTGAATCAAAAATGTTCCTGAACGCTCTGCAGCGAACAGAGATAATCTCTCCAAAAGCTGACAGCTCCAGGGAGGCTGGCTTCCTGACCGAGTTAATGAGGGTAACTCAGTTCCGGTGTCCTCCTACAGAAAGCACACTGGACCAATTTCTACCCGGTACTGTCTCGCTGACGTGACATGAGGGAGCTCGTGAATTTCAATGATCGGAAGTTGACTAACAACCTGAGTGTCGAAAACAAATTGTGTCTGTCGCCATGTCCCATCTTGAATCTGTAATGAACAAACAAATCAGAGTCAAAGCAGAGTCGAGGAGCAGAGGGATTTTGGGGGGCACTGTTGAGTTGGTGGCCCCGCTGAATTGACGATGGACCTGTAAACCAGAGGATCCAAACAAATACCGGTTCAAATTGCACCCAGGCAGCTGGTGAAATGGAATTGATGGTGATGAAGTTAGGGGGTGACAGAGATAAGGCTGAGAATGGGACTAGCTGGGTAGCTCTTTCAGGAGCCTACAGTTAGTATGTTCTGTAAAATTCGATGATTAACTGACACATAGATCACTCGAGTGGCACAATCTAGCAAGGCTAATCCACTAGTATATGGGTATATTGACTAGGTTACCAATATGTGATTCAGATGTCTGGTTTATCACCAAATCATACAATACAGGCCCTTCCAGACCATACCACTAAATCTACACTAGTCCCACTTACCAGCATTAGACCCATAGCCTCAAATGTTATGACATCTCATGTGCTCATCCAAGTACTTTTTAAAGGTTGTGAAATTGCAGCAGGACCTTGATCAGCTGGGGAAATGGGCCAAGAAATGGCAAATGGAGTTGAATATAGATACGTTTAAGTTAGTTCAAGTTGGAAAATTGCGTGCAATTCTGGTCTCCTTCCTGTCAGAAAGATGTTGTGAAACTTGAAAGGGTTCAGAAAAGATTTACAAGGATGTTGCCAGGGTTGGAGGATTTGAGCTATAGGGAGAGGTTGAATAGGCTAGGGCTGTTTTCCCTAGAATGATGGAGGCTGAGGGGTGACCTTATAGAGGTTTATAAAATCATGAGGGGCATGGAGAGGATAAATACTCAAGGTTTTTTCCTGGGGTCGGGGAGTCCAAAACTAGAGGGCATTGTTTAGGGTGAGAGGGGAAAAATATAAAAGAGACCTACAGGGCAAAGCTTTCACATAGAGGGTGGTATGTGCATGGAATGAGCTGCCAGAGGAAGTGGTGGAGGCTGGTACAATTGCAACATTTAAAAGGCATCTGGATGGGTATATGAATAGGAAGGGTTTGGAGGGATATAGGCCGGGTGCTGGCAGATGGGACTAGATTGGGTTGGGATATCTGGTCGGCCTGGACGGTTTGGACTGAAGGGTCTGTTTCCATGCTGTACATCTCTATGACTGTGTGAGATCGTGCATTTTGGAAAGTCAAATCAAGGTAGGAGTTTCATGGAGAATGGCGGGGCCTTTAGGAGTGTAGTAGAACAGAGGGACCTTGGAGTTCAGGTGCATGGTTCTCTGAAAGTAGAGTCCCAGGTAGGCAGGGCAGTGAAGAAGGCTTTTGGCACACTAGCCTTCATCAGTCAGGGCACTGAGCATAGAAGTTAGGCAGTTATGTTGCAGTTGTGCAGGATGTTCGTGAGGCCACACTTGGAGTATTGTGTTCAGTTTCAGTCACCTTGCTACAGGAAGGATGTTATTAAACTGGAAGTGCAGAAGAAATTTCCGAAGATTGCCAGGACTCAAGGGTCTAAGTTATAGGGAGAGGTTGGACAAGCGTGGACCTTTTTCTTTAGAGCGTAGGAGACTGAGGGGGGACCTAATAAATGTGTATAACATCATGAGAGGCAGGGATAGTGTAGATGTGGTCAGTCTTTTTCCCAGGAATGGGGAATCGAGAGCTAGAGGGCATTGGTTTAAGGTTAGAGGGGAAAGAATAAAAGGGAACCTGAGGGGCAACTATTTTACACAGAAGGTGGTATGCATATGGAATGAGCTGCCAGTGGAAGTGGTTGAGGCAGGTACGTTAGCAACATTTAAAAGGCATTTGGACAAATACATGGATAGGAAAGATTTAGAAGGATATGGGCCAAGTGTAAGGAAATGGGGTTAGTGTGGATGGACATTTTGGTCGGCATGGACCAGTTTGGGCGAAAGGGCCTGTCTGTGTGCTGTCGGACTCTATGACTCTGTGATCCTCCCAGACAGTGCGTTGCAGAGTTAATGGTTAATGAGGTGGAGACACAAGTTCAAATCCCAACACTGCTACCACAGAATTTAAATTCAGCTCAGTGAAGCAATCTAAAAGTAATCAGCAGGAGCAAATCACTGCAGATGCTGGAATCTGTACTGAAAATAATAAAAGCCGGAGATCCCAGCAGGTCAGACAGCACTCATGGGGAGAGAGCAAGCTAACATTTTGAGTCTAGATGACTCTCCATCAGAGCTGAAGTAAAGTGTGGACAGGACAGCGTTTATTCAATAGTTTGGGGGTGGGGAGGATGTTGGAGTGCTGGGATAGGAAGGCTGCTGATAGAGCCGATTAAGTGATTGGAATGTGAGAATGGCAGAACAATGGTGTGTCTAACTGTCACACAGATTTTCCTGCTCCTCAGATGCTGCCTGAACTGCTGTGCTTTTCCAGCACCACACTGATCTAAACACCAGAACAATGGTGTATCTAACTGTCAGTCTGGAAAGGACAGACAGTCCCATTGGGGTGGGGGGGGAGGGGAGACAGAGGACATGGTGACAGAGAATGTAACAAGTAAAGCTCAAAGAAAGGGAAGGAGTGGGAGTGGGTCCACAGTTTAAAGGCGTTGAACTCAATATTAAGTCCAGAAAGCTGTAAAGTTCCGAGCCTGGAGATGAGATATTGTTCCTCCAGGTTGCGCTGTGATTCACTGGAACACTGCAGCATGCTGAGGACAGACACGTGGGCATGTGAGCAGGGTGCTGTGTGAAAATGACCAGCTCCAGGAAGGTCGGGGTCATGTTTGAGCACAGCCCAGAGGGGTTGTGCAAAGTGGTCACCCAGTCTGCATTTGGTTTCTGTAATCAGTAGTAGTGACAGCGCAACTTCCAAACTGTTGTGGTAATCCATCTGCTTCACAAAGGAAAGCTGCCTGTGTGCATCCAGTCTGTGAGTCAGATCCACAGCAACATGGCTCAGTCTTACTAACCTTTGTGAAATGGATTAGAGAGGCACTGTGTCATCTCAAGGGTCATTCAAGATGGACAATAAATGCTGGTTTTGCCAGCAATGCCATCAGCCTGGGAATGAATAAAAATGTGTTCTAGATTAGAGTGGTGCTGGTAAAGCACAGCAGTTCAGGCAGCATCCGAGGAGCAGGAAAATCAACGTTTCGGGCAAAAGCCCTTCATCAGGAATGAAGGACTTTTGCCCGAAATGTTGATTTCCCTGCTCCTCAGATGCTGCCTGAATTGCTGTGGTTTTCCAGCACCACTCTAATCTAGAATCTGGTTCCAGCACCTGCAGTCCGTGTTTTTACCTACATGAATAAAAATGTGTACAAGCCAAGCAGTAGAGCAGTGGAGGTATCGTGACATAATTGTATTTGAATTGATTGCAGGTTGTGAATATGAACTGGTCCTATAAGTAGACACAGACTAATCAGTGGGTGTGGGTGTTTAATCTAGAATTCCTACAGTGTGGAAGCAGGCCATTCGGCCCATGGAGTCCACACTGACCGTCCAAAGAGCATCCCACCCTGACCCACTCCCCCTACCCTATCCCTGTAACCCTGCATTTCCTGTGGCTAATCCATTGAGCCTGCATATCCCCAGACACTATGGGCAATTTAGCTTGGCCAATTCATCTAATGCGCACATCTTTGGATTGTGGGAAACTGGAGCACCTGGAGGAAGTCCATGCAGACACGGGGAGAATGTTAAAATATTAAAAAACTACACAAAGCTTGGTTCCCGTTCTATCATTCACCAGCTGACCTTTTGGAATGGAGGGAATACAATGAGAAGTGGAGCGATAATGTTAAAGTTTTCTCGAACCTGTGAATATGACATTATATATTTGGTGCTACTATTACAGCACTTGCATGGCAGAAAGATATTTTGCCTGTATGTTCATTGGCTATTTGACAACTGAAAGTGCGTTGATAGTTCACTGATGTGCTGAGGTGAATGTCGTGTATGGTATAATTTTGATTCATTCTGCAAACTCATGTAATTTGAAACCTGGGATCTGGTTCCAGGTCATGCTTTCTGCAGAACATTGCACCCCTCAAGTGTGAAATCAAGCTGATGCATTAATCAGTGCTTTGCTGAATTCATGTACAGTACCATTCTGTTTAACAATAATTGAATAAAATCATGAGGGGCATGGATAGGGGAAGTAGACAAGGTCTCTTCCTCAGGATGGGGGAGTCCAGAACTAGGGGGCATAAGTTTAGGGTGAGAAGGTAAAGATTTAAAAGAGACCCTAAGGTGCAACTTTTTCACACAAAGGTGGTGCATGTACGGAATGAGATGCCAGAGGAAGTGGTGGAGGCTGATTCAATTACAGCATCTGGATGGGTGTATGAATAGGAAGGGTTCAGAGGGATACGGGCCAAGTGCTGGCAAATAGGACTAGATGAATTCAGGATATGTGGTCGGCGTGGACAAGTTGGACCGAAGGGTCTGTTTCAGTACTATACATCTCTATGACTGTAACTCTGGACTTGACATTATAGAATCGGGACAGATCAGGTACTGGGTGAGTGCAAGAACAGATTTAAAATAATAAAGCCAGAAATGAGAGGTTACATCCTTCAGGAAAATCATTTTTAAATTCCTTCATAGGACTGACTAGGTCAGTGTTTATTACCCATTCCAAATTGCCCAGAGGGTAGTCAAGAGTCAACCACATTGCTGTGGGTCTGGAGTCACATGTAGGCCAGACCAGGTAAGGATGGCAATTTCCTTCCCTAAAGGATATTAGTGACCCAGATGAAGTTTTCCCCCAACACTTGTCAATGGATTCATGGTCATGATCAGATTCCTAATTCCAGATGTTCACTGAATTCAAATTCAATACCATGGCAGGATTTGAACCTGGGTTCCCAGAACATTTGCTGTGTTTCTAGAACAACAGTTTGAGTGATAGTGTCATGAGACCATCATCTCCCCAATCTGAAATCTGAACAGATTGGAAACGTTTATTTCAGAAAACAGAAGACTGGGCTTTGAATTTCTTTGCAATATCAAAAGGGTAGTGAGGGAAGAGGTGTTGGTTCTATGAGGGGTTAAATCGAGAGACCATCATTATAAGAGATACGTTAATAAATCCAATCAGGATTCAGGAGAAATTTCCTTCTCGAGAGAATTGTGGGAATGTGGAACCAGCTCCCACAGGGAGTGGTTGGCATGAACAAAATTGATATATTTAAGGGGAAACTGGATTAGCACAGGAGAGAGAAAGGAGTGGAAGGATATGGTGATAACAAAGGGGGAGGAAATGTCTGTGTCTTAGATTCTGTGTTATGTTACTCTCAACATTTTCTGAGTAGCTCAATAAGGTATCTGTGATCATGGAACCCTTCAGTGTGGAAGTAGGCCATTTGGCCCATCCTGATCCTCCAAAGAGGATCACATCCAGATCCATTCCCCTATCCTATCCCTATAAACCTGCTTTTCCCAGGACCAATCCACATAGCCCTCACATCTTTGGACTGTGGGAGGAAACTGGAGTACCCGGAGGAAACCCACGCAGACATGGGGAGAACATGGAAACTCCATGTTCGGGGTAGCACAATGGCTCACAGCGCCAGGGACACGGGTTCAATTCCTGCCTCGGGTGACCGTCTGTGTGGAGTTTGCACATTCTTCCCGTGACTGCGTGGGTTTCCTTTGGGTGCTTCGGTTTCCTCCCACAATCCAAAAGATGTGCAGTTTAGGCAGTGCAGGGATCCCCTGTGGCCATTGCCCTCAACAATAAGTATACCGTTTTGGATACTGTTGGGGGGCGGGGGTGGGGGGAACCTACCAGGGGAAAGCAGTGGGGCACAGGGCTCTGGCACAGAGTCTGTCCCTGCTGCTCAGAAGGGAAGAGAGATGAAGAGCAGAGCAGTAGTCATTGGGGACTCCATAGTTAGGGGGACAGATAGGAGGTTCTGTGAGGACGAGAGAGACTCACGGTTGGTGTGTTGCCTCCCAGGTGCTAGGGTCTGTGATGTCTCCGATCATGTTTTTGGGATCCTTAAGCGGGAGGGGGAGCAGGCCCAAGTTGTGGCCCACATAGGCACCAATGACATAGGTAGGAAGAGAGATGGGGATTTAAGGCAGAAATTCAGGGAGCTAGGATGGAAGCTTACAGCTAGGATGAACAGAGTTGTTGTCTCTGGTTTGTTGCCCGTGCCACGTTCTAGTGAGGCAAGGAATAGGGAGAGAGAGGAGTTGAACATGTGGCTACAAGGATTGTGCAGGAGAGAGAGCTTTGGATTCTTGGATAATTGGGGCTCTTTCTGGGGTAGGTGGGACCTCTACAAGCAGGATGGTCTTCATCTGAACCAGAGGGGTACAAATATCCTGGGGGGGGACATTCGCTAAGGCTATTGGGGTGGGTTTAAACTAATCCAGCAGGGGGATGGAAACCAAAGTTGTAGTTCAAGCATAGAAAAGGTTGAGAGTAGGGAGGTCTGAAATCAAATTTCAGGGACACAAGATGGCACCGGCAAGCAAGTTGGTTTGAAGTGTGTCTACCTCAACGCCAGGAGCATCTGAAATAAGGTGGGTGAACTTACAGCATGGGTTGGTACCTGGAACTTCGATGTTGTGGCCATTTCGGAGACATGGATAGAGCAGGGACAGGAATAGTTATTGCAGGTTCCAGGATTTAGGTGTTTCAGTAAGAACAGAGAAGATGGTAAAAAGAGGGGGGAGGTGTGGCATTGTTGGTCAAGGACAGTATTACAGTTGCAGAAAGGATGTTTGGGGACTCGTCAACTGAGGTAGTATGGGCTGAGGTTAGAAACAGGAAAGGAGAGGTCACTCTGTTGGGAGTTTTCTATACGCCTCCGGTGTAGAGGAAAGGATAGCAAAGATGAGTCTCGATTGGAGTGAGAGAGACAGGGTAGTTGTCATGGGGACTTCAACCTTCCAAATATTGACTGGCAACACTATAGTACGAGTACTATAGATGGGTCAGTGTTTGTCCAGTGTGTGCAGAAGGGTTTCCTGACACAGTATGTAGACAGGCCAACAAGGGGCGAAGCCACTTTAGATTTGGTACTGGGTAATGAGCCCGGCCAGGTGTTAGACTTGGAAGTAGTTGAGCACTTTGATGATAGCAATCACAATTCTGTTATCTTTACTTTAGTGATAGAAAGGGATAGGTGTATACCACTGGGCAAGAGTTACACCTGGGGGAAAGGTAATTACGATGCGATTAGGCAAGATTTAGGAAGCATAGGATGGGGAAGGAAACTGCAGGGGATGGGCACATTAGAAATGTGGAGCTTATTCAAGGAAAAGCTACTGTGTGTCCTAGATAAGTATGTACCTGTCAGGCAGGGAGGGAGCTGTAGAGCGCGGGAACCGTGGTTTATGAAGGAAGGGGGATCTCTGGTCAAGAGAAAAAAGAAGGCTTATGTTAGGATGAGATGTGAAGGCTCAGTTCGGGCGCTTGAGGGTTACAAGGTAGCCAGGAAAGACCTGAAGAGAGAGCTCAGAAGAGCCAGGAGGAGACATGAGAAGTTGTTGGCCGATAGGATCAGGGTAAACCCTAAGG
Source organism: Chiloscyllium punctatum (assembly GCF_047496795.1). Taxonomy (NCBI): domain Eukaryota; kingdom Metazoa; phylum Chordata; class Chondrichthyes; order Orectolobiformes; family Hemiscylliidae; genus Chiloscyllium; species Chiloscyllium punctatum. Next base: position 131,707,211 of record NC_092745.1, read on the forward strand.
CTTTCTATAGGTATTTAAGGAATAAAAGAATGACGAGAGTAAGATTAGGGCCAATCAAGGATCGTAGTGGGAAGTTGTGTGTGGAGTCAGAGGAGATGGGGAAGCACTAAATAAATATTTTTTGACAGTATTCACTCTAGAAAACGACAACGTTGTCGAGGAGAATACTGAGATACGGGCTACTAGACTAGGTGTGATTGAGGTTTTGAAGAGGTATTAGAAATCCTGCAGTGAGTGTGAAAATAGATAAGTCCCCTGGGCCAGATGGGATTTATCCTAGGATCCTCTGGGTGATTGCCGAGCCTTTGGCATTGATCTTTAAATTGTCATTGTCTACAGGAATAGTGCCAGAAAACTGGAGGATAGGAAATGTGGTACCCTGTTCAAGAAGGGAAGTAGAGACAACCCTGGTAATTATAGACCAGTTGAGCCTTACTTCAATTGTTGGTAAAGTATTGGAAGAGGTTATAATAGACAGGATTTATAATCATCCAGAAAAGAATAATTTGATTAGAGATAGTCAGCACGGTTTTGTGAAGGGTAGGTTGTGCCTCACAAACCTTATTGAGTTCTTTGAGAAGGTGACCAAACAGGTAGAGGAGAGTAAACCGGTTGATGTGATGTATATGGATTTCAGCAAAGCGTTCAATAAGGTTCCCCACAGTTGGCTATTGTAGATAATGTGGTGGAATTGGATTGTGGGAGACATAGCAGTTTGGATCATAATTGGCTTGCTGAAAGAAGACAGAGGGTGGTGGTTGATGGGAAATGTTCATCCTCGAGTCCAGTTACCAGTGGTGTACCGCAAGGGTAGGTGTTGGGTCCACTGCTGTTCGTCATTTTTATAAACGACCTGGATGAGGGCTTAGAAGTGGGGGTTAGTAAATTTGCAGACGACACTAAGGTCGGTGGAGTTGTGGATAGTGATGAAGGATGTTATAGATTACAGACAGACATAGATAAGCTGCAGAGCTGGGCTGAGAGGTGGCAAATGGAGTTTAATGCGGACAAGTGTGAGGTGATTCACTTTGGTCAGAGTAAACGGAATGCAAAGTACTGGGCTAATGGTAAGATTCTTGGTAGTGTAGATGAGCAGAGAGATCTCGATGTCCATGTACACAGATCCTTGAAAGTTGCCACCCAGGTCGACAAGGTTGTTAAGAAGGCATACAGTGTTTTAGCTTTTATTAATAGAGGGATCGAGTTCCGGAACCATGAGGTTATGCAACAGCTGTACAAAACTCTGGTGCGGCCGCACTTGGAGTATTGTGTCCAGTTCTGGTCACCGCATTATAAGAAGGATGTGGAAGCTTTGGAAAGGATGCAGAGGAGATTTACTAGGATGTTGCCTGGTATGGAGGGAAGGTCTTATATGGAAAGGCTGAGGGACTTGAGGCTGTTTTCGTTAGAGAGAAGAAGGTTGAGAGGTGACTTAATAGAGACATATAAGATAATCAGAGGGTTAGATAGGGTGGATAGGGAGAGCCTTTTTCCAAATATGTTGACAGTGAGCATGAGGGGGCATAGCTTTAAATTGAGGGGTGATAGATATAGGACAGATGTCAGAGGTAGTTTCTTTACTCAGAGAGTAGTAAGGGTATGGAATGCTTTGCCTGCAACGGTAGTAGATTTGCCAACTTTAAGTACATTTAAGTCGTCATAGGACAAGCATATGGACATACATGGAATAGTGTAGGTTAGATGGGCTTCAGATTGGTATGACAGGTTGGTGCAACATCGAGGGCCGAAGGGCCTGTACTGTGCTGTAATGTTCTATGTTCTCTGAATTGGCCATCCTAAACTGCCCATAGTGTTAGGTGCATCATGTAGTGGGGTGGGTTACTCTTCGGAGGGTCGGTGTGGACATATTGGCTTAAGGGCCTGCTTCCTGTAGGGAATCTAATCTAATCCACACAGACAGTTTCCCTGAGGCTAAAATTGAACCTGGGTCCCTGGCTCTGTGAGGCAGCAGAGCTAATCACTGAGCCACCGTGTTGCCCAAACTAAATTCGCCACAAGCAATTAACTTACAGTAAAAACAAAGTGCTCAAATGTCGGAAATCTGAAATAAAAAGAGAAAGTTGCTGGAGAAACTCAGCAGGTCTGGCAGCACCTAAGGAGAAAAAGTAGAATTTAACATTTTGAGTCCAACATGACTCTTCTTTGGTTTTGTTTTCCAAAATTTTCCGTTTTAATTTCAGAAACTGATCCAAATTGTTAATTACAAAATTCACAGGAAGTTACCTTGCACCCATCTCTTATAACTTTGGGTTGAAACACTGTATTTGATTTAAATATTTGGCCATTCCATCCTCTGAAGTGTATGGAATTAGCGTAGGGATCCTTGTTGGTAGTGTTCTTCCAAACTGGGAAGTTGAGACAGTGAATTGTAATGGTCTGTGTGGCTTCAGAACTGAGCAAATGTAAAAAATTCATCTGTACTTTTCCAATTCCAAAATCCAGCTGCAAAGAAAAATCATTGGTTAAAAACAAGATCAATGCAAAATTCATGAAATTCAAACAGTGATCCACAAAAGGCTTTTAATGAAATGTGAAACAAACAATGTGAATATCAGTGTTACAAAGAAATTGGAGAAGCTGGAGCTGTTTCTCTTTTGAGTTGGGAAGGTTATGAGAAGATTTAGGAGACAGCGGGGACTGCAGATGCTGGAGATCAGAGTTGAGAGTGTGGTGCTGGAAAAGCACAGCCGGACAGGCAGCACTCGAGTAGCAGGAGAATCGACGCTTCGGGCCGGAGCCCTTCATCAGCAATGAGGAGATTTAATCAATGCTCCATATTTCCGGATGGGATTTGTAAAGGAAGTCAGGGATCAGATGGATCAGATCAGTGATTGTGGAGTACCGTGATTGCAGCTACACTCTGATAAACACCGGCAAGTCCCAGTATTACCCCGTGGTCTGTATCAGTCTCAGTATTACGCCGTGGTCTGTATCAGTCCCAGTATTACCCTGTGGTCTGTATCAGTCCCAGTATTACCCCGTGGTCTGTATCAGTCCCAGTATTACCCCGTGGGTTGTATCAGTCTCAGTATTACCACGTGGGCTGTATCAGTCCCAGTATTACCCCGTGGTCTGTATCAGTCCCAGTATTACCACATGGTCTGTATCAGTCCCAGTATTACCCCATGGTCTGTATCAGTCCCAGTATTACCCCGTGGGTTGTATCAGTCTCAGTATTACACCGTGGTCTGTATCAGTCCCAGTATTACCCCGTGGGCTGTATCAGTCTAAGTATTACCCCGTGGGTTGTATCAGTCTCAGTATTACCCCATGGTCTGTATCAGTCCCAGTATTACCCCATGGTCTGTATCAGTCCCAGTATTACCCCGTGGTCTGTATCAGTCCCAATATTACCCCATGGTCTGTATCAGTCCCAGTATTACCCCATGGTCTGTATCAGTCACAGTATTATCCTGTGGGATGTATCAGTCCCAGTATTACCCCGTGGGTTGTATCAGTCTCAGTATTATCCCATGGTCTGTATCAGTCCCAGTATTACCCCGTGGGCTGTATCAGTCGCAGTATTACCCTGTGGTCTGTATCAGTCGCAGTATTACCCTGTGGTCTGTATCAGTCGCAGTATTACCCCATGGTCTGTATCAGTCTCAGTATTACCCCATGGTCTGTATCAGTCCCAGTATTACCCTGTGGGCTGTATCAGTCCCAGTATTACCATGTGGTCTGTATCAGTCCCAGTATTAACCCGTGGGTTGTATCAGTCTCAGTATTAACCCGTGGGTTGTATCAGTCTCAGTATTACCCCATGGTCTGTATCAGTCGCAGTATTACCATGTGGGCTGTATCAGTCCCATTATTACCCTGTGGGCTGTATCAGTCCCAGTATTACCATGTGGTCTGTATCAGTCCCAGTATTACCGCGTGGGTTGTATCAGTCTCAGTATTACCCCATGGTCTGTATCAGTCCCGGTATTAACCCGTGGGTTGTATCAGTCTCAGTATTACCCCATGGTCTGTATCAGTCCCAGTATTACCATGTGGGCTGTATCAGTCCCAGTATTACCGTGTGGGCTGTATCAGTCCCAGTATTATCCTATGGTCTGTATCAGTCCCAGTATTACCCTGTGGGCTGTATCAGTCCCAGTATTACCATGTGGTCTGTATCAGTCCCAGTATTAACACGTGGGTTGTATCAGTCTCAGTATTACCCCATGGTCTGTATCAGTCGCAGTATTACCATGTGGGCTGTATCAGTACCAGTATTACCCTGTGGGCTGTATCAGTCCCAGTATTACCATGTGGTCTGTATCAGTCCCAGTATTACCATGTGGGCTGTAACTGTCCCAGTATTACCCCGTGGGTTGTATCAGTCTCAGTATTATCCCATGGTCTATATCAGTCCCAGTATTACCCCGTGGTCTGTATCAGTCTCAGTATTATCCCATGGTCTATATCAGTTCCAGTATTACCCCGTGGGTTGTATCAGTCTCAGTATTACCCCGTGGTCTGTATCAGTTCCAGTATTACCCCGTGGGTTGGATCAGTCCCAGTATTACCCCGTGGTCTGTATCAGTCTCAGTATTACCCCGTGGTCTGTGTCAGTCCCAGTATTACCCCATGTTCTGTATCTGTCCCTGTATTACCCTGTGGGCTGTATCAGTCCCAGTATTACCGTGTGGGTTGTATCAGTCCCAGTATTACCCCGTGGTCTATATCAGTCCCAGTATTACCCCGTGGTCTGTATCAGTCCCAGTATTACCCCGTGGTCGGTATCAGTCCCAGTATTACCCCGTGGGCTGTATCAGTCCCAGTATTACACTGTGGTCTGTATCAGTCCCAGTATTACCCCGTGGGCTGTATCAGTCCCAGTATTACACTGTGGTCTGTATCAGTCCCAGTATTACCGTGTGGGTAAATGCTGAATGTGGCAATGACTTTCACTTCCCATGAGAGAGAATAAAAAACAAACCAAAACAGGAATTGGTGGATCAGCTCAATGGAGCTGTCAGTGTCTGTGGGGAGAAATCCGAGCTAACGCTTCAGATTGAGTCAAATCAGAGTTAACATTTCCCGAGTTTCTGATTTACAGCATCCACAGTTCTTAATAAGTTGGTTCTGTACCTTTTATTGATTTAATTTCCCCTGCCCTTAAGAGAAATAAGTTCCAGATCCCAACAACTTTACAACCTTCATATTGCCTTGATTTGCTTTACCAACTTGTTTGAAATGTATGTCCTTTTGTGGGTGATTCCCCTCTACTGACTCTCTCAATACCCTTCATGATTTTGAACATCTCTGTGAAATCACCAGTGAACCTTCTCTGTCTGAGGTGATCAATCCCAGCTCCCCCCCGTCTCTCCACATTCACTGGAACCTCGCGTTACCTTGGATGTAGTGACAGGGTGTAAACACGTCTGGCCGCCTGTGTTAAAATTACAGAATACTTCGATAGTATCCGAAGAGCAGCCCAAGTTGGGGTCGATCCAGTATTTATCTGCAGGGGTGAGGAAGGATTTGTATTAGAAACCTGAAGCTGAGCAGTTGCTGTTTTCAGGAGACAGTCTACAGGTACAAAGTTCCTCTCACCATTAGATAATTGACTTTCACAGTTCAGCAAGTCCCGGCAAACCCGAACAGGATGTTCCTTGGTTCCCAGGGGGTTCTTGATATTTTGCATCAGACTGCTGAGATAGTGTAAAGTTTTCAATATCTCCATTCCTTGCTCCACGTGTGGGATTTCAGTGTTCTGGTAACTCTAGGAACACATTAATTTCACGTGTGAGATAAATGGGCACAGACTGGAGAGTTAGGAGCAACTATCCAGGTCCAAACACTAAACAATACACACTCAGAATCTAAAATCAACAATTGCTGGAAAAACTCAGCAGGTCTGGCAGCATTCGTGGAGAGAGAAAGCAAAGTTAATGTTTCGAGTCGAGTGACTCTTCTTCAGAAATGATTCTTCAGAAATGGTTGTAGCTGGGAAAAGGTGGTATATTTGGTGCAGATGGGGTCGGGGGTGAGGTGGAGATGGAATCCAGAGAGAGAGAGAGAGAGAGAAAAAAAAATTGTTGGGCAGACCGGGAGCCTGGGGGAGTCAATAGCTGCTGACTGGCACCATGTTACTGCTGACAGTGGGTTGTTTGATTGGATGACAAGGCCCGGTGTGTGGGGGTGGGTGGGTGATAAGGACATGGGAGAAGGTGCACATCCCTTGGAATTATTGAACTCGATATTGAGTCCCGAAGGCTGTACTGTTCCCAAGCGGAAAATGAGATGTGGTTCTTTCAGCTTGTGCTGAGCTTTGTTGGAGCACTACAGCAAGGCTGAGACAGAGACACTGGCCGGGAATGGGGGAAGGTGTGTTAAAATGGCGGGTAACTGGAAGCTCAGGGTCATTCCTGAGGAAAGAAGGGAGGTGTTCGATAAAGTGGTCAACTAAGACATATCTTTTAAAGATGCATTTCCAGGCATGGTGGATGCAAGCAATGAAATGTTAAAACAGGAAACAATTAATAGTGGGTGGCATGGTGGCTCAGTGGTTAGCTCTGCTACCTCAGAATGCCAGGGACCTGGGCTTGATTCCATCCTTGAGTGCTCTGGTTTCTTCCCACAATCCAAAGATGTGCCGGTTAGGGTGAATTGGCCATGTGAAATTGCCGTCAGTGTTCAGGGATGTGCGGGTGAGGTACATTTGTCAGGGGTAAATGTAGGGGAATGGGTCTGCGTGGGTTACTCTTTGTTGGGTCAGTGTGGACTTAGAGTCATAAAGATCTACAGCTTGGAAACAGACCCTTCGGTCCAACCGTCCATGCTGACCAGATATCTCAACCCAATCTAGTCCCACCTGCCAGCACCCGGCCCATATCCCTCCAAACCCTTCCTATTCATATACCCATCCAAATGCCTCTTAAATGTTGCAATTGTACCAGCCTCCACCACTTCCTCTGGCAGCTCATTCCATACACACAACACCCTCTGCGTGAAAAAGTTGCCCCTTAGGTCTCTTTTATATCTTTCCCCTCTCACCCTAAACCTATGCCCTCTTGTTCTGGACTCCCTGACCCCAGAAAAAAAGACTTTGTCTATTTACCCTATCTATTCCCCTCATAATTTTGTAAACCTCTATAAGGTCACCCCTCAGCCTCCGACACTCCAGGGAAAACATCCCCAGCCTGTTCAGCATCTCCCTATAGCTCAAATCTTCCAAACCTGGCAACATCCTTGTAAATCTTTTCTGAACCCTTTCAAGTTTTACAACATCATTCCGATAGGAAGGAGACCAGAATTGCACGCAATATTCCAACAGTGGCCTAACCAATGTCCTGTACAGCCGCAACATGACCTCCCAACTCCTGTACTCAATGCTCTGACCAATAAAGGAAAGCATACCAAACACCTTCTTCACTATCCTATCTACCTGGACTTATTGGGACGAAGAGCCTTTTCCCACACTGTGGGGATTCTATGATTAACAATGTATTTTTCTTTATGGGATGTCTCTGGTAGTTCTTACTGTCCCTAACTGCCCTGGAACAGAGTGGCTCACTTGGCCATTTCAGAGGAAATAGCTTATTTCTTTCCCACATGGACCAGATTAGCTTCAAATGTTACAGACAGCAAACATTCAGAGCTGGTTATCCCCGGTTAAATCGCCTCAACTGTCCCCATGTGATGTGAATCCACAATTACTGCTGGATGAGGAGGGCACAGGTATCACTACCACGGCACCATCGCCCCCTGCAGGCCACTGTTATGATGATGCTGAAGGAAACAGTTGAGTCAAGGATGGGATTGGATACTCACCTCAAACTGCAGGGCTTCACTGGATGCAATCAAGGTACGGATCGCGGTATTAATATCCGAATGTCTCTACATTACAAACCATGAAGGACAAAGAGAGAAACAGAAACCATCAGTCAGAATTGCCCTGTTGCTGCACTTTCTGCTCAGCAAGATTCACGGATGTTAGTGTTGTGAAATGGAACACCTCAAACATTCAGAATCAACATCAAAACACTTCAGTGCAGGTTAGACACCAAGTCCCATCAACTCCACAAGAGGACTTAGGCTCAGTCTAAGATAGTCACTAATACAAACATCCCCATTACCCAGGGAGAGGGAAGAATGTGGGACCCACTATCACAGGGAGTGCTTGAAGTGAACTTCATTGATATGTTTCAGCTGGATGAACACATGAGAGAGAATGGTGCAGAACGCCTGTTAGGGTGAGATGACGGATATGTGGGAGGAGGCTTGGGTGAGGAGGAACACTGACACAGACTGGTCACAGTATATGTTCTGTGCAATTCCAAGTAAAAACACAAAACAATGAACATAAAAACCTGACAGTTTCCGTGTAACCAGGCCAACCTCATATCTGTCCTGTCAATGATTCCTTTCAGTTTCATTGGCACTTCACTGACACAAAACCAAATATTTCAACCAGAGTGAATCCATTGCTTACTGTCCATTCCCATAGCTTCAAGTTTCTGACATTGCTGACCCAGTACGTCCTCCTCAAATCTTCACCCAGAATCTTCGCACCTTCACTTGGAGAAGAATTACGTGTGCACTAGCTGGGCACTACTGAATATTTCAGTCATAGACCAAGTAAGAGCCAATCCTTTCTCAACGCGTTTCCATTGGACAGTCAGAGTATCCCTTTGGAAAGCTGAGGTATTACCCCAGCACACTGCAGGGGTGGGGGGGGGGGGGGTCAGGGCTTCTTATGTTGGGGCAGGGAACATGAGGTATCCTTTGGGGGAGGAGGTGCCTTAAAGGTTACGAACTGTGGAGGGTTGAACATAGAAAGTGGTTGAACATAGAAAGTGCAAAAACCCATTGGAATTAGCAAAGGTGTCAAGGAATTATCCAAATAACAATGTCTGGGGTGGCATAGTGGCTCAGTGGTCAGCACTGCTGCCTCACAGCACCAGAGACCCGGGTTCAATTCCAGGCTCGGGCGACTGTCTGTGTGAACTTTGCACATTCTCCCTGTGTCTGCGTGGGTTTCCTCCCAGAGTCCAAAGATGTGCAGGTCATGTGAATTGGCCATGCTAAATTGTCCATAGTGTTCGGTGCATTAGTCAGAGGGAAATTAGTCTGGAAGGGTCGCTCTTTGGCGTGGACTTGTTGGGCCAAATGGCCTGTTTCCACACTGTAGGGAATCTAATCCCGTAGGGAGTTCAACCCTGTCAAGTGTGAGGTTGTCCATTTTGGAAGGACAAATAAGAATGCGGAATACAGGGTTAACGGTAGGGTTCTTAGTAAGGTGGAGGAGCAGAGGGATCTTGGGGTCTATGTTCATAGATCTTTGAAAGTTGCCACTCAGGTGGATAGAGCTTGTAAGAAGGCCTATGGTGTATCAGTGTTCATTAGCAGAGGGATTGAATTCAAGAGTTGTGAGGTGATGTTGCAGCTGTACAGGACCTTGGTAAGGCCACATTTGGAGTACTGTCTTTCCATCAGACTCTAGTAAACAGTCCAGGAATGTGGGTGGAAAGGGACCTGGGAAATCTATTGGGCATTTTCCTAATGGTCTATAGTTGGTCATGATTCAAGTCTACAATCGTGTGTAAAATGATGTTTGGTACAGTCTTCAAATTCAGGAAAATAGTTGCTCTTTTTTCCCCCTCAAAGAGTATACAGAGATTTCCAAGATGCAGGTATGAAAAGAGAGAACATGAAGACTTTGACCGAAAGAGGGGGAGTAAGTGTTCGTTAGATATTACTTACCAATGGACCAGGTGATCCAGGAGGACCCTACAATGAAAGAGTTCACTTTATTGTAGCCATACGGGTAAAAAAACTGAAACAAAAAACATGATGAAAAGATCTACTCACAGGTGGTCCAGGCTGCCCACGTGGTCCTTCAGGTCCCTGACAAAGAACAAAGGCATTAATAATCACTGCATAATGAAACCAAACTTCCTTTCTCGATACAGTGGCTCAGTGGTTAGCACTGCTGCCTCACAGCGCAAGGGACCCAGGTTCGATTCCAGCCTCAGGTGACTGTCTGTGTGGACTTTACACATTTTCCCCGTGTCTGTGTGGGTTTCCTCCCAACGCTCCGGTTTCCTCCCACAGTCCAAAAATGTGCAGGTTAGGTAGTTTGGTCATGCTAAATTGCCCATAGTGTCTAAGAATGTGTAGGTTAGGTGTGTTAGCCCTGGGAGATACAGGATAATGGGGATAGGGTGTTGGGTCTGGATGGAATGCTCTTCAGAGGGTTGGTGTGGACTTGTTGGGCTGAATAGCCTTTTTTAATACTATAGGGATTATATTCTAATCTCATTCAGGACTGCATACCGAGGAAGTCAATTCAGGTGTCCCCCACCAGAACCTGCTAAAAACCAGGTGTGAGGCCTTCAGATCAGGAGACCCACTCAAATATAAGGAATCCAAGTATGACCTTCGCAGAGCCATTAAGTCAGCGATGGACCAATACTGATCCAAACTAGAGACCCAGACAGACACCCAGAGACTATGGCAAGGATTGAATGACATCACAGGTTCTAAAAAGAGACAGTGCAAGATAGCAGACAATGACACATCCAGATCATCTCAACGCCTTCTATGCTTGCTTTGAGCAGAATTTTGGCGGAGAGGTAACACCTATTCCGACAAGTCCTAACGAACCTATCCCAACAGTCACTGCATCAGAGGTCTGATCAGTTTTCCTTCTTGTGAATCCAAGGAAAGCGATGGGACCAGACGGAGTACCAGGCCGTGCACTTAGAGCATGTGCAGATCAACTGGCAGAAGTCTTCTCAGACATCTCCAACCTCTCCCTGCAGCAGGCCACTGTCCCTGCCTGTTTCAAGAGGCCAACATCATCCCTGTGCCTAAGAAGGTTCATGCAGCATGTGGGAAAAAGTGAGGACTGCAGATGCTGGAGATCAGAGCTTAAATATGTGTTGCTGGAAAATCGCAGCAGGTCAGGCAGCATCAAAGGAACAGGAGAATCGACGTGTCGGGCATAAGCTCTTCTTCAGGAAGGGCTGATGCCCGAAACATCGATTCTCCTGTTCCTTTGATGCTGCCTGACCTGCTGCGCTTTTCCAGCAACACATTTTTAAGCTCATGCAGCATGTCTCAATGACGACCGTCCAGTGGCCCTAACTGTAGTGGTCATGAAGTGCTTTGAAAGGCTGGTCATGGCATTAATCAAATACTGGATTAGTGGTGCTGGAAGAGCACAGCAGTTCAGGCAGCATCCAACGAGCAGCGAAATCGACGTTTCGGGCAAAAGCCCTTCATCAGGAATAAAGGCAGAGAGCCTGAAGCGTGGAGAGATAAGCTAGAGGAGGGTGTTGATTTTAACCCTACTGCGAATCCTCTTGCAAGGATGCCTGCCTTGAAGAAGTTTTCCTCCTCTCTCTACAAGAATCTCAGGGAGTCCCTCTCCCACTGCAACTCCCAGGTCATTTCCTCTGCCCTGAAGCTCTTCAACCATGTTGTGAAACAAACTCGGTACCACAGCCACATTCGCTTCCTCAGTGCCTGCCTCCATAACCAACTCATCCCACACGGACTCCAGACCACCTTTTAAACCAGCAGAGTTCGGACCCGAACAGGACAAACAGTACAGACTACAGATTCAAAAACACCAGCAACAGTTCTCCTTCAAGATCCTCCGCTCCACGCTTGCAGCAGTGCGCCGTCACCTAACCTCTCTCCAGTCAGCCCTGCCTCAGCTGAGGGCCACACTCTCTCAGAATTGCAAAGGACCCACTCTGTACTACATCCTCAGGAGAATTCATACTCTCAACAAACAGTATTTCAATTCCATCTCAAACATCAAAAACTGTAAGTACAACAAACTTTTATCCACCCACCTCCATAACCAGCGCTCCTCAAACATTCCAGAAGATTCCCCTAGCCTCGGAAACGCCATTAGCCATGCGGCTGATGCAGCTACCATCCCCACGCTGAGTCATGATGTCACTTCCACCCCCATCATGGCCACTCCCACAGCCACTTCTGGCCCTCACATCATCGCTGATGCCACACGCTCAGTGACTTCCGCCTCCCCTACTGCCATGATCACCACCACTTCCGCCCCCACCAGCGCCACTCACCTGCATTCTGCTGACACGCCCCCCACAGACCCCACTGTCACTATCCCCACACCCCAGAACCCTGAGGGCAACATTACCCCAGCTCATGCCTCCACCCCCATTCCCCCCACCATCACACCCACTCCAGGTACTGGCTCCGACCCCACTCCCAGCTCCACACCCACACCAGATCCCAGCTCCCGGCCCTGCCGAGTTTTCACCATCCCTCCAGATCTCCCACTCACTGAGGACGAACGATCAGTCCTCAGCAAAGGACTCACCTTCATCCCCCTCCGTCCACGCATCAATGAATTTAATACACGACGTGACATCGAACAATTCTTCCGTCGCCTCCGCCTCCGAGCTTACTTTCATAATCAGGACTCCCGCCCACCTTCCGAGGACCCCTTCGCCCACCTCCAACACACTGCATCCACCTGGACACCCCGCACTGGCCTATTACCTGCCCTCGATCTCTTCATTTCCAACTGCCGCCGGGACATTAACCGCCTCAACCTGTCGTTCCCCCCTCCCCCACTCCAACCTCTCACCCTCACAACGCGTAGCCCTCCAATCCCTCTGCTCCAATCCCAACCTCACCATTGAGCCAGCGGATAAAGGGGGTGCAGTGGTAGTCTGGCGCACTGACCTCTACACCGCTGAAGCCAAACGCCAACTCGAGGACACCTCTTCCTACTGCTCCCTCGACCATGACCCCACCCCCCATCACCAAACCATCATCTCCCAGACCATGCAGAATCTCATCACCTCAGGAGATCTCCCACCCACCGCTTCCAACCTCATAGTCCGGGAACCCCGCACTGCCCGGTTCTACCTCCTTCCCAAGATCCACAAGCCTGACCACCCTGGCCGACCCATTGTCTCAGCATGCTCCTGCCCCACTGAACTCATCTCTACCTACCTCGACACTGTCCTATCTCCCCTAGTCCAGGAACTCCCCACATACGTTCGAGACACCACCCACGCCCTCCACCTCCTCCAAGACTTCCGTTTCCCCGGCCCCCAACGCCTTATCTTCACCATGGATATCCAATCCCTCTACACCTCCATTTGCCATGACCAGGGCCTCCAAAGCCCTCCGTTTTTTCCTCTCCAGACGTCCCCAACAGTACCCTTCCACTGACACTCTCATTCGTTTGGCCGAACTGGTCCTCACCCTTAACAATTTCTCCTTTGAATCCTCCCACTTCCTCCAGTCCAAAGGCGTAGCCATGGGCACACGTATGGGCCCCAGCTATGCCTGTCTCTTTGTTGGCTATGTAGACCAGTTGATCTTCCGTAATTACACCGGCACCATTCCCCACCTCTTCTTCCGCTACATTGATGACTGCATTGGCGCCACCTCGTGCTCCCGCGAGGAGGTTGAGCAATTCATCAACTTCACCAACACATTCCACCCTGACCTTAAATTTACCTGGACTATCTCTGACACCTTGCTCCCCTTCCTGGACCTCTGACATTTTTTACAAACCCACCGACTCCCATAGCTACCTGGATTACACCTCTTCCCACCTTATCTCTTGCAAAAATGCCATCCCGTATTCCCAATTTCTCCGCCTCCGCCGTATCTGCTCCCAGGAGGACCAGTTCCACCACAGAACACTCCAGATGGCCTCCTTCTTTAGAGACCGCAATTTCCCTTCCCACGTGGTTAAAGATGCCCTCCAACGCATCTCGTCCACATCCTGCACCTCCGCCCTCAGACCCCACCCCTCCAACCGTAACAAGGACAGAACGCCCCTGGTGCTCACCTTCCACCCTACAAACCTTCGCATCAACCAAATCATCCGCCGACATTTCCGCCACCTCCAAAAAGACCCCACCACCAGGGATATATTTCCCTCCCCACCCCTTTCCACCTTCCGCAAAGACCGTTCCCTCCGTGACTACCTGGTCAGGTCCACACCCCCCTACGACCCACCCTCCCATTCTGGCACTTTCCCCTGCCACCGCAGGAACTGTAAAACCTGTGCCCACACCTCCTCCCTCACCTCTATCCAAGGCCCTAAAGGAGCCTTCCACATCTATCAAAGTTTCACCTGCACATCCACTAATATCATTTATTGTATCCGTTGCTCCAGATGTGGTCTCCTCTACATTGGGGAGAATGGGTGCCTCTTAGCAGAGCGCTTTAGGGAACATCTCCGAGACACCCACACCAATCAACCAAACCGCCCCGTGGCCCAACATTTCAACTCCCCCTCCCACTCTGCCGAGGACATGGAGGTCCTGGGCCTCCTTCACCGCCGCTCCCTCACCACCAGACGCCTGGAGGAAGAACGCCTCATCTTCCGCCTCGGAACACTTCAACCCCAGGGCATCAATGTGGACTTCAACAGCTTCCTCATTTCCCCTTCCCCCACCTCATCCTAGTTTCAAACTTCTCAGTTACTGTCTCCTTGACTTGTCCGACCTGCCTATCTTCTTTTCCACCTATCCACTCCACCCTCTCCTCCTTGACCTATCACCTTCATCTCCTCCCCCACTCACCCATTGTACTCTATGCTACTCTCTCCCCACCCCCACCCTCCTCTAGCTTATCTCCACGCTTCAGGCTCAGTGCCTTTATTCCTGATGAAGGGCTTTTGCCCGAAACGTCGATTTCGCTGCTCGTTGGATGCTGCCTGAACTGCTGTGCTCTTCCAGCACCACTAATCCAGTATTTGGTTTTCAGCATCTGCAGTCATTATTTTTACCTTGGCATTAATCAACTCCAGCCTCCCCACCACACTTGACCTACTCCAATTTGCCTATCGGACCAACAGATCCATGTCAGATGCCCTATTATTTGCCCTTCACTCCTCCCTAGAACATCTTGACACCAAGAACAGCTACGTAAGAATCCTAATCATTGACTACCGTTCAGCCTTCAACACTATTATCCCCTCGAGACTGATCACTAAACTTAGTGATCTCGGACTAAGCCCCACTCTCTGCAACTGGATCCTCAGTTTCCTGACCCACAGGCCACAATCAGTGAAGATTGGGGACAATATTTCATCCTTACTAACACTCAACACTGGAGCCCCCCCAGGGGTGTGTACTTAGCCTCCTACTGTACCGACTGTATACCCATGGCTGCGTCACTAAATACCAGACTAATGCCATTTACAAGTTCGCTGATGACACCACCATAGTCAGTCGAATCTCAGATGGCGATGAAACAGACTATAGACGGGAGGTGGAAGACCTGGAAAAATGGTGCACTGAGAACAACCTAGCTCTCAATGCCAGCAAAACCAAGGAACTCATTATTGACGTTCGGTGGGATGTTACTCATGACTCCCTGCACATCAACAGCACAGAGGTTGAACGAGTGGAGTGTGTCAAGGTCCTGGGAGTGGTCATCCACAACAAGCTTTCTTAAACTCTTCATGTGGACGCACTGGTTACAAAGGCCCAACAATATCTCCTCTTCCTCAGGCAGCTGAGGAAATTTGGCATGACGGCAAATCCCCTTGCCAACTTTTATTGGTGTGCCATCAAGAGCATTCTGTCTGGATGTATCACTGCTTAAAAATGTGTTGCTGGAAAAGCGCAGCAGATCAGGCAGCATCAAAGGAGAAGGAGAATCAACGTTTCGGGCATAAGCCCTTCTTCAGGAAGGGCTTATGCCCGAAACATCGATTCTCCTTCTCCTTTGATGCTGCCTGACCTGCTGCGCTTTTCCAGCAACGCATTTTTAAGCTCTGATCTCCAGCATCTGCAGTCCTCACTTTCTCCTGGATGTAGCACGACCTGGTATGGCAACTGTACCATTCCAGATCGGAGACGGTTACAGAGAGTGGTGAACCCGGCCCAGACAATCACAAAGGCCAACCTCCCATCTATAGAATCCATCTCGCAGGCCCACTGTCAAGGAAAGGCCACCAGCATTCTCAAAGCTCCATCCCACCCTGGCAATATTTTTCTACAACCTCTACCGCCAGCAAGAAGGTACAGAAGCCTCAACACATGCACCAGCTGGTTTCGAAACAGTTTCTATTCTGCTGTTGTTAGATTACTGAATGGACTCTCAAACTCTTAACATTCGCCTGTACCTGTGTTTTTGTTTTTGCCATTGTTTACCTACTATTTACTATCTATGCTTCCACTCCTATTTCTTATGGTCTTAACTCTTAACTCTGTGATCTGCCTGTATTGCTCGCAAGACAAAGCTTTTCACTGAGCCTCAGTACACGTGACAACTAATTCAATTCAATTCCAAGACACGTGGGGCAATTACAGTACAGAAAGAGGCCCTTCAGCCCTGCTTGTCTGCTTGTATTCATTCCCCACATACGCCTACTCCCACCCCTTTCCATTTCACTTCATCACCATATCCATCCTTTCATTTTTCCCTTCTGTCTTTATTTATCTTCTCCTTAACTATGGAAACAGCATTCATGAGTTCCACCTCACCGCACCCCCTACCCCACCCCCATCTCTACTCTCTTCCTAAATTCCTGTTTGGTGGAAACTTTGTAGTGATGATCTCTAGATGTTTTCCTATTTGATCCATTCGGAGGTGTTATGACATGCCATCTGGAACAGGTGGAACTTGAGCCTTGTCTCCTGGCTCAGAGGTGGGGACACTACCATTGTACCACAAGTGGCCTGATAATGATCTCTCTGTAATGAATAAATATTTTATTCTGCTGTCCATTAAGGACTTTGCATTTAGCTGTTTCCATTGACCAACGACGTTGAAATTGTGGATCAATCCTCTCAACAGTGACACTTGCTGAAATCTTGCCCCAACAGGAACTTTTGAAAAGGGCAGTGGGTTATTTGCATATAGAAGTCTAAGAAAACACATAACTCGACATGTGAGATTTGTTGATCCTGGCACAGAATCTCCAGGGTCTAAAACGAAATGTGTTTCGTTGCACCTTGTTTATTAATCAGACTTCAGCACTGAGCCACGTAGAGAAATAAACATATAAACCAGGAGCGAGGATAGGCCATCAAACCTGTCCTTCCATTCAATGAGATGATTGCTCTCTGTTTGTGTTTCCAGTTACACATGTACTAGGTATTCCTGATGAAGGGCTTTTGCCCGAAATGTCGATTTTACTGCTCCTCGGATGCTGCCTGAACTGCTACGCTTTTCCAGCACCTCTAATCCAGTTACACATCTACTCCCAATAATACTTGACCCACTGCCCAAACCCCGGCTGCTGCTTTCTGAAGCAGAATTCCAAAGTCACACAACCCTCTGAGAAACAGCTTCTCCTTGTCTCTGACCCAAAAGGGCAATCTTGAA
The DNA here is from genome assembly GCF_047496795.1 of Chiloscyllium punctatum. Classification (NCBI taxonomy): domain Eukaryota; kingdom Metazoa; phylum Chordata; class Chondrichthyes; order Orectolobiformes; family Hemiscylliidae; genus Chiloscyllium; species Chiloscyllium punctatum. The sequence continues at coordinate 131,724,518 of NC_092745.1, forward strand.
TGGCCTCTAGTTCTGGACTGACCTACACAAGGAAACATCCTTTCCACATCTATCTTGTCATGACCATTCAAAATCTTAGACACTTCAAACAACTCTGCTCTGCTTCCAAACTCCAGTAGGAACAAGCCCAATCTAAGCCAACCTCTCTTCATAAGACAACCCACTCATTCGAGGTAAATATCCTCTCAATCACCTTCAACACATTTCTTTCTTCAGTAAGAAGGTAAATACTGTGCAGAGTGTCTGTGATGTGGTCTCACTAATGACCTGCCAACTGATGTGTACCATTGTTACTTCTATGGAGACAGTATAGTTATTGGATTCTAGGAGAAAGTGAGGACTGCAGATGCTGGAGATCAAAGAATGTGGTGCTGGAAAAGCACAGCCAGTCAGGCAACATCTGTGGAGCGGGAGATTCTTGATGTTTTGAACATAAGCTCTTCATCAGGAATGAGGTTTGTGAGCCAAGGAGGCTTTTGGATGCTCCCTTGAATTGGTATTCTTGTGAATGGTCCTGATGAGTATCAGATGAAAAAAACATGGATAAAATGTATCACTTTTCATCTGTACTCAAGCTCCCTATCAGCTGTCACATTCAGATACCTTTCCATTTGTCTCCTTAATTACATGCAGCAGTTGCACTCTTAACATACCATGACTCACGCACCAAGAATCTTCCGCAGCAGGGAATTCCACAGTCATTCTTCATTTAAGTAATACTCTGCTTTTTTATTATTCCTGAAGAAGAGTTACACCTGAAACATCGACTTCTCCACCTCCTGATGCTGCGTTTTCCCAGCCTCCTGCCTGTCCGTCCTGATGCTGCCTGCCTTGCTGTGTTCTCCCAGCCTCCTGCCTGTCCCTCCTGATGCTGCCTGACTTGCTGTGTTCCCTCAGCCTCCTGCCTGTCCGTCCTGATGCTGCCTGCCTTGCTGTGTTCTCCCAGCCTCCTGCCTGTCCCTCCTGATGCTGCCTGACTTGCTGTGTTCCCTCAGCCTCCTGCCTGTCCGTCCTGATGCTCCCTGCCTTGCTGTGTTCTCCCAGCCTCCTGCCTGTCCCTCCTGATGCTGCCTGACTTGCTGTGTTCCCTCAGCCTCCTGCCTGTCCCTCCTGATGCTGCCTGCCTTGCTATGTTCTCCCAGCCTCCTGCCTATCCCTCCTGATGCTGCCTGACTTGCTGTGTTCCCTCAGCCTCCTGCCTGTCCCTCCTGATGCTGCCTGCCTTGCTGTGTTCTCCCAGCCTCCTGCCTGTCCCTCCTGATGCTGCCTGCCTTGCTGTGTTCCCCCAGCCTCCTCCCTGTCCCTCCTGATGCTGCCAGCCTTGCTGTGTTCTCCCAGCCTCCTGCCTGTCCCTCCTGATGCTCCCTGCCTTGCTGTGTTCTCCCAGCCTCCTGCCTGTCCCTCCTGATGCTGCCTGCCTTGCTGTGTTCTCCCAGCCTCCTGCCTGTCCCTCCTGATGCTGCCTGCCTTGCTGTGTTCTCCCAGCCTCCTGCCTGTCCCTCCTGATGCTGCCTGCCTTTCTGTGTTCTCCCAGCCTCCTGCCTGTCCCTCCTGATGCTGCCTGCCTTCCTGTGTTCTCCCAGCCTCCTGCCTGTCCCTCCTGATGCTGCCTGCCTTGCTGTGTTCTCCCAGCCTCCTGCCTGTCCCTCCTGATGCTGCCTGACTTGCTGTGTTCCCCCAGCCTCCTGCCTGTCCCTCCTGATGCTGCCTGCCTTGCTGTGTTCTCCAAGCCTCCCGCTTGCCTACCTTTTTATTATTCCTATCAAAATGAAACAACTTCACATTTTCTCACATAATGCTCTGTCTGCCAGATATTTGCCAAGTATATACCATTCTGTGACCTAATTTTATCCTCTTCACAACATACCTGTATTTTCAATGTTTGCAAATCTAGCTGCCATGCCCTGGATTGTGATATTGATTTATTTATTGTCACTTGTAGCTTGTTACAAAATACAGTGAAAAGTGTTGGATAGTGTTAAACCTTGCTCCCCTCATGTAAGTCATCGTTCTAAATTGTAAAAGTCAAGGGGTTAGCACAATCCCCTGAGAAATCTCACTCAATGCCTGGAGCAATCAGAAGATATTACCGGTTATCTGCCAACCAGCCAGTCTTCTATCCAGTCTGTCACCGTATGATTCTACTTTGTACTCTAACCTTTTACTAAGACATTAGATCAAAGCAAAAACTTGGTAAAAGAGATTTTTTAAATAAAGAGAGGCAACGAACTTTATGGGGGGATTTCCAAAGCTTCGGGTCCCCTCAGTCAAGGAGTAATGAAAACTGGAGACATGTAAGAATCTAAACTTCGCTGAGATTGCAAAGGGCTATATGGTTGCAAGAGATGCCAAAAACCTGGAGGGCTCCAGGCATGGATGGATTGGAAAACAAGGACGAGGAATTTAAGCTGGAATGTGACCGTAAGGACAGTAGGAATGTTTCAAAAATCATTTTGGTGGGAGTGGATATTTTGAGTATATTTAAGACTGAGATAGATAGGATCTTGTGTATCAAGGGGAGAATGGGGTTGAGAAACCTATCAGCCATGATTGAATGGCAGAGCAGACTTGATGGGCTGAATGGCCTAACTTCTGCTCCTATGTCTCATGGAATGAACCCTTTCTCTTCAGGTACAGCTTCTGATCATCTTGGCAAGGCCCGGAAGGTTAGGCTAAGATTTGTCGGTGAAGTCAGTCCAACTACAGATTGTCCTCACCGAGCCTAGGAGCTCAGAACTCTCCAGACAGGAACATGAGGACCCAGAAATAAAAACATTAACTGCTGGAGAGACAGAGTGATCATTTCGAGTCCTGTCTGATTCTTCTTCTGAAATACGAGCTAGCAGTAAGAACAAGCCACTCAGCCCCCCAATCCTCTTCCTAAGCTTATGGCAGATCTGATTACTCCATGTCCCACCCAACCCCCCACCATCACCTTATCCCCAAGAATCTATTCACCTCAATCTTTAAAATTTTCACAGATTCTCAGCGTCATCCTTATGATTGGCTATTCTCCCTAGTTTAGTATCGTCAGTTGCAAGAAACATAGTCATTACCCCACTCTCTGATTAGGGAAGGAGAGAACGATGACTGCTGGGGGTTTAACCTGACCTTCACTGGAACCTCAGCTGGTGCAGAAATTGAATCCACGCTGTTGGGGTCACTTAACATTACAAACCAGCCATCCAACCAACTGAGCTAACTGGTCCCCTTGTTTCAGGGTGCCAGTGACTCCCCAGTCACCTGAATACAATTAAACACTTAACCAATTGACAATTAAGACGAGATAATCTTCTGGTGCAGTGGTATTGTCCCTATCTCTGAGCCAGGAGACTCAGATTCAAGTCCCACTGGCTTCAGAGGTATGTAACAACATTTTGGAGCAGGGTGCTTAGAAAACATCTCCCCCTTGGACCACAGTTCAGGTTCCATCCCCTTTTTGAGGTATGTCTGATTGAAAATCACCTTTTTTGACAATTAGCACAAAAATAAATTACTGCAGATGCTGGAAATCTGAAATGAAAACATAACTGCAGGAGAAACTCAGCAGGGTCTGTGAGAGAGACACAGAGTCCATGTCTCCAGTCCGATATGACTCCACTTCAGAACCTGCAAGAAACAACAATCTCTCTATTATTCCTCATTTCATTCCACATTCAGAACAGTTTGATAATGAACTGCCCACAGGGTGTAATGGAATCTGTCCCTTCCCTGATCTGCCTAAGCTCTTCAATGATCATTATCCCTGAAACACTTTGACTAAGACCTACTCCTGCTAGATCAAAATATACAAACTAAAACAATTGGCATAACATTTTATTTGTTTATGGCGAACGGCATGTAGCTCAGTGGTTAGCACTGTTATCTCACAGCGCCAGGGACCCGGGTTCGATTCCACTCTCAAGCGACTGTCTGTGTGGAGTTTGCACATTCTCCCTATGTCTGCGTGGGTTTCCTCCCACAGTCCAAAGATGTGCAGGTTGGGTGAATTGGCCATGCTAAATTGCCCATAGTGTAGGTTAGGTACATTAGTGAGGGGTAAATATAGGGGAGGGGAATGGGTCTGGGTGGGTTACTCTGCGGGAGGGGTCAGTGTGGACTTGTTGGGCTGAAGGGCCTGTTTCAACACTGTAGGGATTCCATGATGATTATAGAAGAATCTTGTTCATGGCTGAGTGATTCATGAAGAAGCCATTAGTATTTTATAAACAGGTCAATATCTTTCATCCTGTAAGCAACGGCTTTCGTTGGAACTGTTTGAAGTCCCCGTCCATTTCTAGTCAATCCTGTAGAGTCTTAAATATCCTCCAGTTAAACACTGCCATCAGAAAGCAGCAGAATACTCTTTGCATTGTCTCAAAATAGAACTCGCTACCACTGGGAGAGGGTAAGGTGCACTGTAATAGGTACACTCTGCAGAGTAGCTTTGATGAGCTGAATGGCTTTCTCTTTTCCTAATGAATGCTTAGAGACCATAAGACTAGGAGCAGGCCACTCAGCCCATCGAGCCTGCTTTGCCATTCAATGGGTTCAAGGCTGATCCAATCATCTTCAGCTCAACACTTGCCTTTTCCCCACAACCCTCAATCCCCCTTACTAATTAAAAATCTGTCTCTTTCAGCCTCAAATATATTTAACAACCCAGCCTCGACAGACCTCTATGTTGAAGGATTCTGGATTAGTGGTGCTGGAAAAGCACAGCAGTTCAGGCAGCATCCAAGTAGCTTCTTGGATGCTGCCTGAACTGCTGTGCTCTTCCAGCACCACTAATCCAGAATCTGGTTTCCAGCATCTGCAGTCATTGTTTTTACCTCTGTGTTGAAGGACTCCACTGATTCATTCCACCCCTAGAGAGAATAAATTCCTCCTCATCACTATCTTAAATGGGTGTTCCCTTATTCTGAGATTAATCTCTCTGGTACTAGACTCCCCTACAAAGGAGAGCATGGACAAACCTCTTCTCGTTCCCACATCTACATTGTCAAGCCCCCTAAGAACATTTTATGCTTCAATAAGGTCATCTCTCACTCTTCTGTATTCCAATCTCACCAAACTCTCCTCATCAGACAGTCCCTTGGTACCTGGTATCAGCCGAGCGAACCTGCTCTGAACTGCCTTTGACACCAGAATATCTCTCCTTGAATAAGGTGCCCAGAACTGTTTACAGTATTGCAGCTGTGGTCTGACTCGTGTTTGTATAGTTTTGGACAGACTTCAGCACATGAGGATGGAATAGCAGACATGTTGACAGGGTGAGACAAAAATCAGAAGGAGGAGGGTCATACAGAAATGACTGAATTGTTGTAAAAACCCATCTGGTTCACTCATGTGGTCTAAGGAAGGAATCTGCCAACCCCACCCCGGTCTGGCCTACACATGACTCCACACCTGACTCTTACCTGCCCTCTGGAATGGCCGAGCAAGCTACAAAGATGAATTCAAGGCTGTTCAGCAGCAGCTTTGCTGGGGCAATTAGGGATAGGCAATAAAAACTGCACTTAGCAATGACATTCACATCCTCATGGGCAGCACGGTGGCACAGTGGTTAGCACTGCTGCCTCACAGCGCCGGGTTCAATTCCTGCCTTGGGCAACTGTCTGTGTGAAGTTTGCACATTCTCCCCGTGTCTGCGTGGGTTTCCTCTGGGTGCTGCGATTTCCTCCCACAGTCCAAGAATGTGCAGGTTAGGTGAATTGGCCATGCTAAATTGCCCGTAGTGTTAGGTGAAGGGGTAAATGTAAGGGTCTGGGTGGGTTGCTCTTCAGAGGGTCGGTGTGAACTTGTTGGGCCGAATTGTAAGTAATCTAATCTAATCAATAGGTTCAGAGAGTTTGCTACACATTCCCGATTTGATATGTTCTGCTATTAACCTCAAAGATTCAGGAAGACCTCGAAGACAGAGGTGGGCTGTTTGGCCCAACTGCGCTCTGCTGAGATGTTCCCTTCTACATAAAGGTCAGTCCACCCACCTTACCCTTCACCTTATCTGTGTTATTACATAGAGTTACAGCAAATGTACAGCACTGCAACAGGCCATTCAGTCCACCTGCTGTTTAAACTCCAGGTGACTGTCACACCAACCTGCTTGATGTATACCAAACCTGTTGACCTATTGAAATATTGAGATCTATCAAACTGGAAATTTAGAAAACATGCAACTTAGTGACATCTCAATTATCTTGTAAACATGAGGAAAGGTGGTTTCACAACTGGTGATTTCTGATAGAACCTTACCATTTCCCCTCTGGCTCCTTTCACTCCCTTTGGTCCCTATGATGGAAAAGAAAAAGAGCAGACATTAATTGAAAAGTAATGATGCAATAATCAATAACATACTGGATCAATAACTTTAAACCTGAGGTAGATGAGGCAAAGACATTAAGGGGTATGGGTCAAGGGCAGATATATGGAGTTAGGCCACAGATCAGCCGTGATCTGATTGAATGGTGGAACAGACTTGAGGGGCGGAATGGCCTACTTCTAATCCAATGATTAAATAATTACATCAATTAATTAAATAGTTATGAAATAATGAGGTAAATAATTTTCTTAAGCTATTTTAGATGCTTGTCACGCGGTGGTTTAGTGGCTCTGATATCATCAAGCAATATACAGGAGGCCGTTCAGCTTGGAGCAGCTCTTCGAACATTAACCTCGTGCCCTGCTCTACTCCAGGAGCCTGCTCACTCTGGTCTCCCTCCTGTGTTGCTCCAATTCCCTTTTGAATCTGCTTCCACCATATTTCAGGGGCCGTGTTCCAGATCACAATTAGTCAGCGTCAAATAAATTCCCCTCAGGTCCCCTACTCTGTTTTCCCCTCAATCTGTCTCCTTCTGGACATCAACCTTCCTGCCCCTAGACACAGTTTCTCTTTAGTTACTCTGTCAAAACTCTCTTCCTCCAATCACCTTGATCGCTTTCTCTCTCTCTCAGCTCTATGGAAAAGAATCCCACCGGCACTTCCACATCAGACAGCTTGTCTTTGTGACATCCTTGCTGTCATGATACTTGGGGTATTTTGCCAATTACCCCCATGTGCGCTTTAAAATGAGGTAAGATGAAAGAAACAGGTTTGAAATAAAGAAAGGAAAAAAAATCAAACCAGCATCAATGAGTTCTTCATACAGAGATCCAATTGGAATTAAGGAACAAATCCCAAATGGAGCTTTGGAGGATGGAATTACTGAAGGAATAATTGGATAATTTAGGAATTTATTCAGTATTTATTATCCATCCCGAATTGATCAGAATCAAATACATTGCTGTGGGTGTGGAGTCACATGGAGGCCAGACCAGCTAAGGATGGGTTTCCTTCCTGAAAGGACGTTAGTGAACCAGATGGGTTTTTACAACAATTAGCAGTGGTTAAATGACGGCCATTACACTTGCTTTCAATTCCAAAATTTCCACTGAACTCAAACTTCACCGGCTGTCATGGCAGGATTTGAAATGGTGTTCACAGAAGATTAACCTGGGATTTGAGACTACCAGGCTAGTGACATGACCACTACACTATTGCAGTAGCCAGAGGATGGACCTAATGGTCTTGTTTAGACAGTCAATATGAGAGATGTTCTCTTTAGACTTTCTTTAATACTTCATTCACATGATGTGGGCATTATTGCCTATTCCTACTTGCCCTCTGGCAGTTAGAAGTCAGCCCAGTCACTGTGGGTCTGGGGTCACATGTAGGCCAGACTGGGGAAGGATAGTAGTTTCCTTCTCTAAAGGACATTAGTGAACCAGATGCATTTCCCCCAACAATGGTTACAAAATCATCATTCCTTTACTATTATCCCCTCGAGACTGATTACTAAACTTAGTGATCTCGGACTAAGCCCCACTCTCTGCAACTGGATCCTCAGTTTCCTGACCCACAGGCCACAATCAGTGAAGATTGGGGACAATATTTCCTCCTCACTAACACTCAACACTGGGTGTGTACTCAGCCCCCTACTGTACTGATTGTATACCCATGACTGCGTCACCAAATACCAGACTTATGCTATTTACAAGTTCGCTGATGCCACCACCATAGTCGGTTGAATCTCAGATGGCGATGAAACAGACTACAGATGGGAGGTGGAAGACCTGGATAAATGGTGCACTGAGAACAACCTAGCTCTCAATGCTGGCAAAACCAAGGAATTCATTATTGACTTTCGGCAGGATGTTACTCATGCCCCCCGCACCCCCCACGGCCCCCCACACATTAACAGCACGGAGGTGGAACGAGTGGAAAGTGTCAAGGTCCTGGGAGTGGTCATCCACAACAAGCTTTCTTGGACTCTCCATGTGGACGCACTGGTTACAAAGGCCCAACAACGTCTCTTCTTCCTCAGGCAGCTGAGGAAATTTGGTATGACGGCAAATCCCCTTGCCAACTTTTATAGGTGTGCTATCGAGAGCATTCTGTCTGGATGTATCACTACCTGGTATGGCAACTGTACCATTCAAGATCGGAGACAGTTACAGAGAGTGGTGAACCCGGCCTGGACAATCAGAAAGGCCAACCTCCCATCTATAGAATCCACCTACCAGCCCACTGTCAAGGAAAGGCAGCCAGCATTCTCAAAGATCCATCCCACCCTGGTAATGTTTTCCTACAACCTCTACCATCGGGGAGAAGGTACAGAAGCCTGAACACATGCACCAGCCGGTTTTGAAACAGTTTCTAACCTACTGTTGTTACAATACTGAATGGACTCACAAACTCTTACAATTCGCCTGTACCTGTGTTTTTGTTTTTGCCGCTGTTTCCCTATTATTTGCTTATCTATGCTACTTAACTCTGTGATCTGTCTGTACTGCTTGCAAGACAAAGCTTTTCACTGTGCTTTGGTACACATGACATTAAATTCAATTCAATTCCAGATTTTATTTTGTTGTTGAATTCCAATTTCACCTTCTCCCATAGGAATTAAACCCAGGTCCCTGAGACATTACCTGGGTACCTGGATTAAAAGTTCTGGTGATGATACCACTAATCCATCACCTCCCCTGATGGGGTTGACAAGGTTAAAGGGCAATCATCGTGGGACACTCGCTGTTGGAGATGTTGTATGACAGATCCAGACACTTACTGGTTTCCCAGCAGGACCGATAATTCCAGTGGGTCCAAATGGTCCAGTGTTTCCCTATTCGGACAAAAAATATTGGAAAGTTGAGTAAACACAGGGTAGTCATAAAGATGTATAGCATAGAAACAGACCCTTCGGTCCAACTCGTCCATGCCAACTAGATATCCTAAATTAATCTAGTCCCATTGGCCAATTTCCCTCTAAACCCTTCCTATTCATATACCCATCCAGATCCCTTTTAAATGTTGCAATTGTACCAACCTCCACCACTTCCTTTGGCAGTTCATTCCATACACATACCACCCTCTGTGTGAAAACGTTGCCCCTTAAGTCCCTTTTAAATCTTTCCCCTCTCACCCTAAACCTATGCCATCTAGATTTGGACTCCCCCACCCCAGGGAAAAGACCATAAGACATAGGAGTGGAAGAAAGGCCATTCGGCCCATCGAATCCACTCCGCCATTCAATCATGGCTGAAGGGCATTTCAACTCCACTTACCCGCATTCTCCCCGTAGCCCTTAATTCCTTGTGACTTCAAGAATTTATCAAGACCTTGTCTATTTACCCTATCCATGCCCCTCATGATTTTATAAACCTCTATAAGGTCACCCCTCAGTCTCTGATGCTCTGGGGAAAACAGTCCCAGCCTGTTCAGCTTCTCCTTATAGCTCAAATCCTCCAACCCTGGCAACATCCTTGTAAATCTTTTCTGAACCCTTTAAAGTTTCACAACAACCTTCCTCTAGCAAGGAGACCAGAATTGCATGCAGTATTCCAAAAGTGGCCTAATCAATGTCCTGTACAGCCGCAACATGACCTCCCAATTCCTATACTCAATGCATTGACCAATAAACGAAAGCATACCAAACGCCTTCTTTACTATGAGATCTACCTGCGAGTCCACTTTCAAGGAGCTATGAACCTGCACAACTTCCAGTTTTCTATCTGTACCTGAATTATTTATTGACTGTTAGGCTGTGACCTGCTCTCGAATTTGGGGATGCTTTGACACAATATTTAACAATGATTCGGTTATCAAAAGAGAAAGTGCTGGAAAATCTCAGCAGGTCTGGCAGCATCTGTAAGGAGAGAAAAGAGCTGATGCTTTGAGTCTAACTGACCCTTTATCAAAGCTGCTTTGACAAAGGGTCAGTTAGACTCGAAACGTCAGCTCTTTTCTCTCCTTACAGATGCTGCCAGACCTGCTGAGATTTTCCAGCAATCTCTCTTTTGGTTTCAGATTCCAGCATCTGCAGTAATTTGCTTTTATATAATGATTCAGTTATATTGGGTTTCTCTTGCTGAGTGGGTGGCAGGTGGCAGGAAGCTCCTTGTCCTTGTCTTGCTTTCCCTCAGTCACATGTCAAGACGAGATAGTCCCTGGATGAGCCATTGATTCCAAGAACACTTCCTATTGCAGCTCTTACGTTAGCTTACAGGAGGGAGCTTGAATGAATTACTATGGATTTACATAAAGACATAACAACCACTCCGCCCCTTCACTTCCTCACACCTATCAATTCCCTTTGTATACAGAAGTCTACACACTTAATAATCTTTATTAACCATGTATAGAATTCAACATTAAATCGGTTCAATGATGGAACATCGCTCTCTGGAGTACAGAAATCCAAAATAATCATAAACCTCTGAATGAAGGAATTTCACCTCATGTCAGTCTTCAATGGCCAACCCATAGGGTGACATGGTGGCTCAGTGGTCAGCACTACTGCCTCACAGCATCAGGGACGTGGGTTTAATTCCAGCCTCGGGCGACTGTCCCTCTGTCTTTGCATTTTCTCCCTGTGCCTGCGTGAATTTCCTCTCACAGTCCAAAGATGTGCAAGTTAGGGTGGACTGGCCATGCTAAATTGCTCAGGGATGTGCAGACTGGGTGGGTTAGTCATGGGAAATGCAGGGTGATAGGGTAGGTCTGGGTGGGATGCTGTTCAGAGGGTCAATGTGACCTGATGGGCCGAATGGCCTGCTTCCACATTGTTGGGATTCTATGACTCCTTAGCCAGAGACTGTCATCCTTAATGTTACATTTCCCAGTCAGAGGAAAACAGCCTCTTCGCCCCTTCCCTGCCAAGCTTTCCAAACATCTCACACATTTCTGTTGGATTGCCTCTCATTCTTCAAAGCTGCAGAGACTGAGTCTCTCCACAAAGTGAAACTGTCCCGTTGTTGAGGTAGGTACCGATGGGGGTTTGGTCCTTTTGGTAGTGATACCAGCAGATTTGACAGAATCCTTACAGTGTGGGAGAAGGCCATTTGGCCCAGCAAGTTCATACCGACCCTTCGAAGAGTATCCCTCCCAGATCTATTCCCCTTCCCTATTTCCTCTACATTTACCCCTGACTAATACATCTAATCTTCACATCCCTGGACACTATGGGCAATTTAGCATGGCCAATTCACCCTAACCTGCACATCTTTGGATTGTGGGAGGAAACGCACTCAGACATGGGGAAAATGTGCAAATTCCACGCACAGTTGTCCGAGGCTGGAATTGAACCTGGGTCCCTGGCGCCGTGAGGCAGCAGTGCTGACCACTGAGCCACCGTGCCACCCAGATTGCCCAAGTGTCCTGTTGAAAGCTGCCCCCTAGCCCCTGCTGCAGCTGGGAATCAGTGCCCAAAAGCCACCTACCGGTGGATCCCTCTTTGATTGCCTGCCTGGGTTCTCAATCCTCAGGCAAGCTGGCCAGCAGCCATTTCAAATCTGAGTATGTTATTGGAGAGGTACATGGCATGGTACCTTAGTCCCAGTGAGCTCTTGGACGAATCAGGGCAGGTTGCTCCCTCCACCACTCCCCTCCACCCCACTCTTTATGTCCGTCCACTAAACCCACCTGCTGCGATCCTTCTGCCTTTTGTATCCATTTTAAATCCCTTCGCCTTTTGAACTTAAAATCCTCCCCAGTGTCTGCTGTCAATGGTGGGTTAATGCAGTTGTTACTGAAAGCTTACAGTAAGTACTAATGGAACTTACAAAGGGAGGCTGCTGTGATGAGACCTACAGATATCTGTAGTGCTGCACTCTGGGAGTGAGCCTGTGGAAGGGTTTGGGATTGAAACAGCTCCTGCATCTTGGATGCACTCATCCGGGTTTTCCAGGGAATTGGATACTGGTTGTCCCTGGAGTCAGTGTTTGTGACAAGAACTGTTTCTGATGGGATTCCCACTGCTTGAGTCCTGATGACCCACTAACAGAGAGCAGTCACCGTGACTCGCTGTAACGTGGGCTCATTGGAGCAGAAAGCAAACTTCGTCTTCAACAAACAAGACAAAATGTTTCACTTACAAACAATCCCATTGGACCCTTTGGACCTTGAATTCCTTTATAACCAATATCTCCAACTGGACCCTGCCAAAATGAAACAAACACGGACTTTAATTGGCTACATACCTAAAACTGAACACACAATTCATGGCTGCGTTATGGAATGTTACTCAAAAATCAAGCATTGCTGAAAGCATTTACAGCAACTTGAACTCAATGGTTTAGTATTTCTCATTTATTCTATGTCTCTATCTTAAACATGTTTTATCTTCGTTCAGGGAAGAAAACACAAGCATGTAATATCTAGGAGCAGGAGGAGGCCATTCAGCCCCTTAGAGTCATAGAGTCATAGAGATGTACAGCATAGAAACAGACCCTTCGGTCGAACCCGTCCATGCCGACCAGATATCCCAACCCAATCTAGTCCCACCTGCCAGCACCCGGCCCATATCCCTCCAAACCCTTCCTATTCATATACCCATCCAGATGCCTTTTAAATGTTGCAATTGTACCAGCCTCCACCACTTCCTCTGGCAGCTCATTCCATACATGTACCACTCTCTGTGTGACAAAGTTGCCCCTTAGGTCTCTTTTATATTTTCCCCCTCTCACCCTAAACCTATGCCCTCTAATTCTGGATTTTTCTTATTTATCCTATCCATGCCCCCTTGATTTATTACCATCATGACTGAGCTCACGTCAGCTTCAACTCCACTTTCCTGCCCAATCTCTAGAATCCTTCAGCTTGATACTAATTACAAACCTTAAATTTACACAGTGTCCCAGCATCCACCAAACTCTCGGGGAGTGAATTCCTCGTCAGTTCAGTAAGAAATTTTAAAGTGAAGTGAAGAGTGATGTTTCACTGGGATTGCGTATCCGTAAAGGAGATCGCTGGGAAATACCATATTGTTGTTCATAATAAGATCTTCCTATATTGCCTTTCACATGTGTATAGTTTTGAAACGATTTGCCATTGGCCAGTATACCCAATAAAGACGGTATAAAGTAAATACTTAAGAGTGTTCCAATAGCAGAGGAGTTTCTAAGAGAGGAAGATGTTGCATGAAGGTGAGTTGAATTTTATCGCACTTTTTGGAATATTCAAATCGCAATATTTTAAAATGTGGCTTTACAAATTTTGCACGTCAAGTATATTTTAAGGGAAAATAATTGGATCCACGTACTTTTGGACCTTGAAAGCCAGGAAATCCCATCAAACCTCGATCACCACCATCTCCCTGAAAACAAACAAACATTGTACTGATTTCAAATCAGAAAGGTTAGATATCCATAGTGACAACTTCAATAATGACACACGGATTGACAAAATATGCTCTTCAGTGAATGTCTGCTACCCAGAGGACACAGAGTTTGCAATGATTGACAGAAATAAACTCAAATAATTTGAGGAGAATTATCTTTGTACAATGAGTGACACAGCTGTAGAATGTGCTGCTGGGTGGAGTGATAGACTCAATGGTAATCCTCGGGGAATTTGAAAGAGATCGAATTGCAAGGATAGGTGGAAAGAGCAGGGCAGTGGGGACAACCAGATATCTGTTCAAAGGATTCAGCCCTGAACTGCTGGGTTGAATGGCCTCTTCTGTGCTGACCACATGAAAGATTTTATGTGTGGACACAACTGCGCGTTGGCCACCTTAAACACCTGAGAGAAACATCTTCCAGCCACCAAAACCAACCGCTGCTGCTTTTCCTTCATTTCCTTTGAGCAAATTTGCTTCTCGATTCTAAAGGCCCCAGAGGGATGCGGGAGAAAAGACTGACTCAGTTAATCGTTACCCAATCAGGAGGATCTTTTCGTTTCACTCTTACTCATAGAACTATCAGAATGGCACGGTATCGTGGTGATGATTGAAAGCTTTTCACTGTATTTTATTGTAAGTTGCACTGTCAAATACACATGACAATAAAATTATTAATTCAGGCAACAGAACGCCAGTACCCCTTCCCGGGAAAGGAGGTCAAGCATAGAGATGGTGACTGGCTAATAGTGAGTTGGATGGCACAGGAATGAACCTCCGGCACTAAGTCCAACCCTGGGTTGGCAATTTTAGACCACACAGTCAAATTGATTTTATGTTAGTTAACATGCACAGGCACCTCTGAGTCACAAGGTTCAAGTCCCACTCTTGATCTTTTCTGATAAGGTAGGGTGACACTAAGGGAGATTAGAACCATCCAAATTTAAAGCAAAGCAATTTTACCCCAATAATATAGAGCTGAAAGAATTCCTTGATGATATTCCTTCAGAATTATATGAACAAGGAATAATAGTCGACCACTCAGCCCTTTAATCCTCCTCCACCATTTAATAACATCAGGGCTGATCTGAATTTAATCTTACTCTATGATACTGCATATTCCCAACAATCTTTCATCTTTCAAAGACATGGTAATCAAGTATCTGCCTTAAACTCTGTCCTCTCTGAGCTTTGCCTCGGGTTCCACACCAAAAGAAGCATTATTTGCTGGAGGGTCAAATGTTCTTTAGTCTGTCCATGTCTTTCCAGTGTAAAGAGCCACTGAGTGTTGCAAACTGACAGGACTATGTGTTGAGGGGCACACTAAAGATTTAGGCGACAGTGGGAATGCCCACTATCCAAGGCCCTCCTGCTGTGATACATCAAGGGATGAGAACCCATGTTCACCTGACGCACAGCCTCCCCCATACCCTCAGACCATGTACAACAGAGAGCAGTGGAAATGAAACATAAATGGACATGGTCACCACAGTCACCCACGGACACAGAGTGAGACATTTTGTTCCTTGTATTGAAGGAACCGATCTGTATCACACTTTATCTGATGTCAAAGCCAAGCCGATCAGCACTTTAATGTTACTAATCTTAGGAATAAAATGTATTTTGGGAAATACGTTTTTTCTTCACATTGTTCAATTTGAAACCCATGATTCATTTAGTTTTAATGTGCATACATCAGCTGCTTTGTTTATCAATGTAACTACCTCACTGGCTGCAAAGTTCTTCAGCATGTACTCATGGTGGTGAAAGGCACTACATAAATGTACATCTCCCTTCCTATTCCCAATCTGAAAGAGTAACTCTCACTGAGTGTTTAAGATGGAAAGGGATTTGGAAGTCAATAGCAACTCTTCTGGTGTTTTCGTTCACTCGAGACACGTCAAGAAACAGGAAACCTCCAATTAGGGAGAGATACTTGGAGGATTGTGTTCAGTTTCGGTCATCTTACTGTAGGAAGGATGTTATTAAACTGGAAAGAGTACAGAAGAAATTTACAAGGATGTTGCCAGGACTCAAAGATCTGAGCTATCGGGAGGGTTTGGACAAGCTAGAACTTTCTTCTTTAGAGCGTTGGAGACTGAGAGGGGGCGGCCCTCATAGAAGTATGTAAGATCATGAGAGGCATGGATAGGGTGGGGGAATCGAGGACGAGAGGGCATCATTTTAGATCAGATTACCTACAGCAGGGAAACAAGCCCTTCAGCCCATCAAATCCATATTGGCCCTCCAAAGAGTAACCCATCCAGACTCATTTTTCTACATTTACCCTTGACTAATGCACTTAACACCAAGGGCAATTTAGCCTGGCCAATTCACCTAACCTGCACATCTTTGGACTGTGGGAGGAGACCCACGCAGACACTGGGAGAATGTGCAAACTCCACACAGACAGTCGCTCAAGGTTGGAATCGAACCCGAGTCCCTGGCGCTGTGAGGCTGCAGTGCTAACCACTGAGCCACCGTGCCACCCTGAAGGTTTAAGGTTAGAGAGGAAAGCATAAAAGGGAACCAGATGGGCAACTTTTTTTTACACAGAGGGTGGTACGCATACGGAATGAGTTGCCAGCTGAACTGGTTGAGGCGGGTACATTCACATTTAAAACGGCATTTTGGACAAATACATGGATAGGAAAGGTTTAGAAGGATATGGGCCAAGTGCAGGGAAATGGGGTTAGAGTGGATGGACTCTTTGGTCAGCATAGACCAGTTTGGGCTGAAGGGCTTAACTCCCTGATGTTGGACTCTATGAGTCTGGAAGAGCAGGAGTAGGTTACTGAGCCCTTTGAACCTGCTCTGCATTCCAATTTCGTAGCCTGTTTCTGCTTCCATTCCATACCCTTGGATCCCCTTTTGCCCTACAAACTATATCTAATATATTCTGTGTGGCTTAGCTGGAGGTGTTCAGACACAATTGCGTTTGTCAAATATCAGGAACGCCGCGTGAACACGTACCTTTCGTCCTTTCGGACCAGGCTCCCCAAAGGCTCCCTGATCGCCCTGCACTCCAGTGCGTCCTCTTTGGTTTCCTTGGAGTCCAGGTTGACCTGGTAACCCTTTCTCACCCTGCCGAGACACAAATGGAGTGAGATGAAAAACAGAAGTTGCTGGAAAAGCTCAACAGGTCTGGCAGCATCTGTGATGCTGCCAGACCTGTTGAGCTTTTCCAGCAACTTCTGTTTTTGTTTCTGATTTATAGCACCTGCAGTTCTTCTGGTTGTTAATAACATGAGATGGGATGGTGCAGAGGGAATCCTGGGAATGGAGAACACTTGCCAGACCACAGATGGAAGTTCAATCCTGGTGTCTATGTTATAGAATGAATACAAATAGTCCCCATCTAAAGATGCAGCTTCATGCCTGAAAATGACATCTTTAATTGGAATGACTTTAGTGAAGCACAGTTTCCCAGAGGAATCAATGTTAAAGCCAGAGTTAGATTCCTGCAGGTGGGTTTTGCTGGGAAAGAGAAATGGGACAAGTTGAAACAGAGGTTGGTATGTGTGCAGCGCTGTGCGTTTCTGGCTGAAATAACTTGCAAAATAAAATGAATCATTAAATATAAACAAAATACTGTACACTTTATGAGCTAGTGATTAAAAGAATTGCTCAGAACAAGTTACTTTTGGAACGTCTGGATTATAAAAGACTTCGGTCTGTGTGGGTGGTCAAGCTGGCCAACAGTAAGTTTAGGAGGTTACCTTTGGTCCCCGTCTTCCTCTGTCACCCACCAGACCTGGTTCTCCAGGAGCGCCCCTTGGTCCAGGGGCACCAGCCAGTCCAACCATCCCAAGGTCACCCAGATCACCCTGCACAAACCATATTAACTCATGAAACAGCCATTCAAACAAAAAGAGCAACCGTTATCCAAGAAAATAAAAACAGTTAACCACTGGGAGCATGTAATTCTGAACATCAAATATATCCTGGTCTGGAGATGAAAGGACATTTTATTATTTGTCCTTGGGAGATGGGTGGCTCTGGACCAACATTTATTGTCCATTCCTTATTACCCTTTAGCCATTGTTGGAGAACTGCCTCCTTGAACCACTGCAGTCCATGTGCTGTACAATGCCCTGAGGAAAGGAATTCCAGGATTGGCGAGATATTTCCAAGTCAGGATGGTGAGTGGCTTGAAGACCGCAATTTCCCTTCCCACATGGTTAAAGATGCCCTCCAATGCATCTCGTCCACATCCCGCACCTCCGCCCTCAGACCCCACCCCTCCAACCGTAACAAGGACAGAACGTCCCTGGTGCTCACCTTCCACCCTATCAACCTTCGCAGAAACCAAATCGTCCACCAACATTTCCTCCAACTCCAAATGGACTCCACCACCAGGGATGTATTTCCCTCCCCACCCCTTTCCACCTTCCGCAAAGACTGTTCCCTCCACGACTACCTGGTCAGGTCCACGCCCCCCTACAACCCACCCTCCCGTCCTGGCACTTTCCCCCACCACCGTAGAAATTGCAAAACCTGCGCCCACACCTCCTCCCTCACCTCCATCCAAGGCCCTAAAGGAGCCTTCCACACCCATCAAAGTTTTACCTACACATCCATCAATATCATTTATTGTATCCGTTGCTCCTGATGCGGTCTCCTCTACATTGGGAGACTGGGCGCCTCCTAGCAGAGCGCTTTAGGGAACATCTCTGGGACACCACACCAATCAACCACACTGCCCTGTGGCCTAACATTTCAACTCCCCCTCCCACTCTGCCAAGGACATGGAGGTCCTGGGCCTCCTTCACCACCGCTCCCTCACCACCCGACGCCTGGAGGAAGAACGCCTCATCTTCTGCCTTGGAACATTTCAACCCCAGGGCATCAATGTGGACTTCAACAGTTTCCTCATTTCCCCTTCCCCCACCTCACCCTAGTTTCAAACTTCCAGCTCAGCATTGTCCTTATGACTTGTCCTACCTGCCTATCTTCCTTCCCACCTATCCACTCCCCCCTCCCCCCATGACCTATCACCTTCATCCCTCCCCCACTCACCTATTGTACTCTATGCTACTTTCTCCTCACCCCCACCCTCCTCTCATTTATTTCTCCACCCTTCAGGCTCCCTGCCTCTATTCCTGATGAAGGGCTTTTGCCCGAAACATCGATTTTCCTGCTCTCAGATGCTGCCTGAACTGCTGTGCTTTTCCAGCACCACTCTAATCTAGACTTTGGAGGGAAACTTGCAGGGGGAGGTGCTCCCAAGTATCTGCTGCCCTTGTTCTTCCAGATGGAAGTGGTTGTGGGTTTGGAAGGTGCTGTCTGAGGATCTTTGGTGAATTTCTGCAGTGCATCTTGTAGACAATACACACTGCTGCTGCTGAGCGTGGGTGGTGGAGGGACTGGATGTTTGTGGATGTGGTGCCAATCAAGTGGGCTGCTTTGACTTGGATGGTGTCAAGCTTCTTGAATGTCGTTGTAGCTGCACCCATCCAGGCTAGTGGGGAGTATCCCATCATACTCCTGACTTGTGCCTTGTAGATGGTGGACAGGATTTGGGGAGTCAGGAGGTGAGTTACTCACTGCAGTATCCCTAGTCTCTGATCTTCTCTTGCAGCCACTGTGCTAATGTGGTGAGTCCAGTTGAGTTTCTGGTTAATGATAACCCTCCAGGATATTGATAGTGGGGGATTCAGTGATGGTAACACCACTGAATGTTAAGGGGAAGTGGTTAAATTGTCTCTTATTGGTGATGGTCATAGCCTGGCATTTGTGTGGCACCAATGTTACTTGCCATTGTCAGCCGAAGTCTGGATATTGTCCTGATCTTGTTGCATTTGAACATGGACTGTTTCATTATCTGAGGAGTTGTGAAAGATGCTTAAAATTGTGCACTCATTGGCGAACATCTCCACTTCTGACCTTATGAGGGAGGGAAGGTCATTGACGAAGCAGCTGAAGATGATTGGATCTTGAACACTGCATTTTTCAAGTGATGTTTGCCTACTCCAAATCTCCATTTCCCTCCCACCAATAATCTACACATAGAAGCCATCATAGTCCTCCCAGACCATAGGGCAGCTCTCTCATTGGAAAGAGAGAGGACTGGTGGTGGTTTAACCTGAGTGCCACCATGCTACAGGCGAGGGGAGAGGTCGAGAAGGAGATTCTGTTGTGGTTACACAGCCAGTGTGGGAATTGAACCTATGCTGTTCGCATCACAAGCCAGCCAACTGAGCTAACTGGCCACAATCCGTTATAAATTGGCAGTGTGGTGGCTCAGTGGTTAGCACTGTTGCCTTACAGCACTAGGGTTCCAGGCTCCACTCCAGCCTCGGACGACTGTCTGTGTGGAGTTTGCACGTTCTCCCAGTGTCTGCATGGATTTCCTCCGGGGTTTCCTCCCACATTCCAAAGATGTGCAGGTCAGGTGAATTGGCCAAGCTAAATTTCCCATCGTGTTAGGTGCATTAGTCAGAGGAAAATGGGTCTGGGTGGGTTACTCTTCTTAGGATCGGTGGGGCCGAAGGGCCTGTTTCCACACTGTAGGGAATCGAATCTAATCATCCAATTTAAACAAAACCAAAGAGTGATAAATGAATTGAATTTACCCTCGGTTGTTAGGAGATACCTAACTGCCCGAGTGCTATTCAAAAAATTGATTGTTACCCGCATTCCCTACCCTGCCCCTTTTTCCCTTAGTCTCTGCTCAATGGTTAAGGAATGGCTGCTGGCTTTAAGACAAAGTCGTAAGAGTTGGCTGAGACATTTGGAGAACTCTGCAATAGTAGTTCAGCCCTGCAGGAATGAGATTACATTTGCAAAGCAAAACTTTCAGAGTCAGGAAGTGTATTTGCCATTAATCCTCACTTATCATGTCATTAAAATAAAGTCACTTACTGATTAAGGCACCCAGTTATAACCTGTTCAGGCATTTTTCAAGGGGAAGTCATGAATAAGTATTCCACTTCATGTAGTTGCACGCATTGTATTGTGAACTAACAAAGTGAATTGAGAAGTTCCAGATTTCTGCTCTTTTAGATTCCCTACAGTGTGGAAACAGGCTCTTTGGCCCAACAAGTCCATACTGACCCTCCGAAGAGTAACCCACTCAGACTCATTTCTCTCTGACTAATGCACCTAACACTACGGGCAATTTAGAACTGCCATTCACCTGACCTGCACATCTTTGGACTGTGGGAGGAAACCCACGCAGAAACAGGGAGAACGTGAAAACTCCACACAGACAGTCACCTGAGGCTGGAATCGAACCTGGGACCCTGGCGCTGTGAGGCAGCAGTGCTAACCACTGAGCCACCGTGCCACCACGGTGAAATCTTGTACAGATTTCAGCAGTTAATATCTGACTTGCCCCATGATAACTGCTCACCTCACAGTAATGTCCTGCCTGCACCAGGTACCTACTTTCTGTGCCCGAGTTGATGCCAGGTGGTCTGCCCATTTTAATTCCTTTTTATCAGCTCTTTCAACTGGGTCATTTCAGATGGCAGATTGGAGTCAACCATCTTCCTTTAAAAGATATTGGTCAACTAGATGTTTTTTTTTGACAATCAGCAATGGCTATCATTAGACTCTTAATTCCAGATTTCTAAACAAATTAAATGCATTTAAAAAAAAAACTATTTGTGGTATGTGGGCAGCATTTATTACCTGTCCTTAATTGCTAAGAGTCAACCACATTGCTGTGGTTCTGGAGTCACATGTAGGCAAGACCAAGTAAAGATGGCAGATTTCCTTCCCTGAATGACACTGGTGACACAGATGGGTTTTTACAACAATATCTTTGGAACAACATGTAAACTGTCCAATCAGGGAAGGGGCCATTCTAGACCTGGAATTGAGGAATGGGCCCTGTTGGGTGATCAAAGTTTCAGTGGGGGAGCATTTTGGGAACAGTGACTATAATTCTGTACATTTTAAGTTACTGCTGGTTAAGGATAAGAGTAGCCCTTAGGTGTAATTATTGATAGAAACCAAACTACCACAATATCAGGGAGGAACTGAGGAATGCAGGTCGGGAGTAGCTGTTTGAGGGAAAATCCACATCTGGGCATTTGGGAATCTTTT
Source organism: Chiloscyllium punctatum (assembly GCF_047496795.1). Taxonomy (NCBI): domain Eukaryota; kingdom Metazoa; phylum Chordata; class Chondrichthyes; order Orectolobiformes; family Hemiscylliidae; genus Chiloscyllium; species Chiloscyllium punctatum. The sequence goes on from NC_092745.1 coordinate 131,746,201, forward strand.
AAAGGCCAGTTGATTGGAGTTTAGGATCAGCGCATTCCTGTGCAAATGAAGGATAAGGAGGGCAAGATTTGGGAACCTTGGGTGACAAGAGTAATTGAGAGTTTAGTCAAAAAGAAAAAGGATGCATACATAAGGTTTAGAAACTGAAGACAGACAGTGCACTTGCTGATAGGGCTGGATGGGTTTGTCCCACTGAGGCAAGGAAGGGATGGTAGGGTAAGGGAACCTTGGGTGACAAGGGATGTGGAACATCTAGTCAAGAGGAAGAAGGAAGCTTACTTAAGGTTGAGGAGGCAAGGGTTAGACAGGGCTCTAGAGGGTTACAAGGTAGCCAGGAAGGAATGATAGAATGGACTTAGGAGAGCTAGAAGGGGGCATGAAAAAGCTTTAATGGGTAGGATTAGGGAAAATCCCAAGGCATTCTACACTTATGCGAGGAACAAGAGGATGGCCAGAGTAAGGGTGGGGCTTATCAGGGATAGTGGAGGGAACTTGTACCTGAAGTCGGAGGAGGTAGGGGAGATCCTTAATGAATTTTTTGCTTCAGTATTCACTACTGAGAGGGACCTTGACATTTCTGAGGACAGCCTGAAACAGACTGATATGCTTGAATAGATTGATGATAGGAAGGAGGATGTGCTGAAAATTTTGAAAAGCATAAGGATAGATAAATCCCCTGGGCCAGACGGGATGTACCCTAAGTTAATGGAAGAAAGTGAGGACTGCAGATGCTAGAGATCAGAGTCAAGAATGTGGTGCTGAAAAAGCACAGCAAGTCAGACAGCATCTGAGGAGCAGGAGAATCGATGTTTCAGGCATAAGTCCTTCTTCAGGACTGAGTTCATAGATGGTGGATGGAAAGTATTCCTGATAAAGGGCTTTTGCCCGAAATGTTGATTCTCCTGCTCCTCGGATGCTGCCTGACCTGCTATGCTTTTCCACACTCTCGACTCTGTATCCTAAGTTACTACAGGAAGTGAGGAAAGAGATTGCTGCACATTTGGCAGCAATCTTTGCATCCTCACTGTCCACTGGAATAGTACAGGATGATTGGAGGATGGCAAATATTTTTCCCCTGTTCAGAAAAGAGAATAGGGATAACCCTGGGAATTACAGAAAGTCTTATGTCAGTGGTGGACAAAATATTGGAGAGGATTTTGAGGGACAGGATTTATCATTATTTGGAAAACCATAATTTGATTAGAGATAATCAGCATGGCTTTGAGAGGATCAGGTCATGCCTCACAAACCTTACTGAATTCTTTGAGGATGTGACAAAACATGTTGATGAAGGTAAAGCATTTTATACATTTTAGCCAGGTGTTTGATACGGTTCCCCAAGGTAGGCTCATTCAGAGAGAAAGGAAGCATGGACTAAAGGGAAATCTGGCTGTCTGGATACAGAATTGGCAGGCCCATAGAAGACAGAGGGTGGTAATCAATGGAAAGTATTCAGCCTGGAGCTCGGTGACCAGTGGTGTTCTGCAGGGATCTGTTCTGGGAACTCTGCTCTTTATGATTTTTATAAATGACTTGGATGATGATGTGGAAGGGTGGTTTAGTAAGTTTGTCAATGACACGAAGGTTGGTGGAGTTGTGGATAGTGTGGAGGGCTGTTGTAGGTTACAACGGGACATTGACAGGATGCAGAACTGGGCTGAGAAATGGCAGATGGAGTTCAATCTGGAAAAGTGTGAAGCCACTCATTTTGGAAGGTGGTATTTGAATGCCGAATACAGGGTTAAAGGCAGGATTCTGGGCAGTGTGGAGGAACAGAGGGATCTTGGGGTCCATGTCCACAGATCCCTCAAAGTTGCCACCCAATTTGATAGGGTTGTTAAGAAGGCGTATGGTGTGTTTCATTAGCAGGGGGGATTAAGTTTAAGAGCCGCAAGGTTACGCTACAACTAGATAGAGCCCTGGTGAGACCACACTTGGAATATTGTGTTTGGTTCTGGTCGCCTCATTATAGGAAGGATGTGAAAGCTTTAGAGAGGGTGCAGCCCGGACTGGAGGGCGTGTCTTATGAAGAAAGGTTACGGGAGCTAGGGCTTTTCTCATTGGAGTGAAGAAAGATGAGAGGTGGCTTGATAGAGGGGTACAGGATGATGAGAGGCTTAGATTGAGTGGATAGCCAGGGAGTTTTTCACAGGTGGAAATGTCTGTCACAAGGAGGCACAATTTTAAGGTGATTGGAGGAAGGTTTAGGGGAGATGTCAGAGGGAGGGTCTTTACACAGAGAGGGGTGCATGAAATACATTGCCAGCAGTGGGAGTAGAGTCAGATACATTAGGGACATTTAAGAGACTCTTAGATAGGCACATGGATGGTAGTAAAATAAAAGGTATGTAGGTTAATCTGATCTTACAGTAGGATAGAAAGACGGCACAACATTGAGGGCTGAAGGGCATGTTCTATTTCTATGTTTCTGTGTAATCTAGTCCCATTTGCCAGCATTTGGCCCATACCCCTTAAAACCCTTCCTATTTATGTACCCACACAGGTGCCTATTAAATGCTGTAATTGTACCAGCCTCCACCACTTCCTCTGGCAGCTCATTCCATACACGTACCACACTCTGTGTGAAAAAGTTGCCCTTTAGGTCCCTTCTATATCCTTCCCCTCTCACCCTAAACCTGTCCCCTCGAGTTAAGACTTCTCCACCCCAGGAAAAAGACCTTTGCCACTCACCTATTCTTGCCCCTCATGGCAATATGGGCCATTTCAATGCTAGAAATACTCTACAAGCATTTTGCAAAATCACATTCATATAAAAAAGCCTAATAAAAGTTGAATTACAGTGATAACGCTTTCTATTTGAGAAACATTGCTATGCATTTTTTAACCAGCAGAGGTCATGAAACTAGCAAGATTTGGGCTGTGTAACTTGCCGCACAGTGCACAGAATGTGGACATTTAACAATTTCTTTCCAGGAGATTAGTAAATGCAGCCCTTTCCCATTCAAAAGAGTATGTTTTATTTTTACGCACAAAGGGATGTAGTTGCATGTAGAAAGAGTTGAATTTCTGCCGATCCCTTGTTGCTGTGGTCCAGGGTGTGTAACATGTTGGTGTAGCGTGTTTTGACAAAGCAATGCTGAAGGTCACTGCACATTCTGAAATTGATTCACAAATTGGACAGCAACTTTAGGAGAGGAGCCCACATCCACTTCAACTCAACTAACCAGCAACTGCTTTCCCCATTATAATGCTCTGTCATTAGTTCCACAATTAGCCCATTTGGCCTACTGAGTCTGCTCTGTCATTTAATCACGGCTGATATGTTTCTCGACCCCATTCTCCTCCCTTCTCCCAGTAACCCTTGATCCACTTACTAATCAGAAACCTATCTATCTTTGTCTTAAATACACTCAATGACTTGACTTCCACAGCTCTCTAAGGCAATGAGTTCCACAGATTCCTCACCCCCTGGCTGAAGAAATTCCTCCTCATTTCAGTTCTAAAGGATTGCCCCTTCACTCTGAGGCTGTGCCCTCAAGTCCTAGTTTCTCCTGCTAGTGGAAACATCATCTTCACGTCCACTCTGTCCGGGCCTCTCAGTATTCTATAAGTTTCAATCAGATTCCCCTCATCCCTCTAAACTCCATCAAGTACAGACCCAGAGTCCTCAACCACCTTCATTTTTATTCATATTCATTTTTATTTATTCATGAAATAAGGGTGTCACTGGCTGGGCCAGCATTTATTGCCCTATCCCTAATTTAGACAGACGTATGAACCAGCAGGGAATAGAGGGATGGGGGTGTGCAGTCAGATGGGATTAGTTTAGAATGGCATCATGGTCAGCACAGACAGGGTGGGCCGAAGGGCCTGTTCCTATGCTGTACTGTGTTCTGGAAGTGCCTGGTGTTGTAATGGATTCCGGGACTGGGAAGTGTTTACTTCTCCCATCTCTCATCATGTCCAGCACATCGTTCCCAAACAAAATGTGTTAAAGGGAAATGAAAGGTGAGGCATACTTACAGGTCGCCCAGGATTTCCAGGAATTCCTGTCTTTCCGACATTCCCAGGCTTTCCCCTCAATCCTGGCTGCCCCACTGCTCCTCTTTTCCCAGGCGGTCCTGTGATTCCCTGGAAAATGAGGGAAAGAAACAGTTCCTGAGGAATGTCACTGAACATGTCCATGGCCTTTGGATGGGAGGCTGGAAAAGCTGGGATAATTCCTCTTCCGTCTCGAATTCCCTTAAGAAGGGATGAGTGCAATTTCTCTTCAAGTGTCTGCAGGTATTGTTTACAATGTCACCTCTTTTCTGACACAGAGTCAGCTACAGAATGGCAGAGACATTGCCACTGCACGATACCCTGCAGTGTCTAAATTTGAACATTTCCCTCACCGCTCTAGCCCCAGTAATTATTGTGTGTTAACCTTCTTGGAGCTGAGAGTGGATCTATCAACCTTACCATTTCTTCATTGCCACTTCCTTTCTGTTATTATGTTCCTTTGCATCCCACATTTCATCTTCCATTTCCACGTATCAGCAATCATTGACTTTAATCAGCTTGGGAAGTGGCTGGGTCAATGTTTTTTTGTCCATCTGGAGAGATACGCTGAGCTGCCTTCCAGAACCATCCCAGTCCAGAAGGACATACAGTTTAAGACTAGGAATAGACCACTCGGCACCTTGAGCCTGCTACCCATTCAATACGGTCTGATTATTTCCTATTTCCGCCACAATGCCCTTCAGGAAAGAATTCCAGGATTTGGACCCAGCAATATTGAGGGAACAGCGATACATTTCCAAGTCAGACTGGGGAGGGGCTTGGAGGGGAACTTGACAGTGGTGATATTCCCATGTATCTGCTGCCCTTTTTTCTACTCATTCATGGGATGGATAAATAGCCAGCATTTCTTGCCCATCCTGATTATCCAGAGGTCCCCATATGGGATGGACCACATTCCTCACCTCCAACCCCATCCCCACCCCACACTCCCCACCCCCCCCCAGCCCTGTTATGGGGTAAATCCCAGTGCTAATGGTTTCAATCAGCCCATGGAGGGGTGGGTCATCTGATGCCTCCCCTGGACCCTGCTCCATTTGGGACTGAGATATGGAGAAATGTCTTCACCCAGAGAGTGGGGAGTCTGTGGAAATCACTGTCACAGAAAGCATTTGAGGCCAAAACATTGAATGCTTTCAAGAAGGAATTAGTTATAGTTCTTCGGGCTAAAGGGGTAAAAGGGTTTGGAGGATAGAGTGAGAACAGGGGACGGAGTTGGATGGGTCAGCTGTGAGCAGATTGAATGGTTGAGCAGGGTCGAAGGGCTGAATGGCCTACTCCTGCTCCAGATTTCTATGCACCTCCCCAAACCGTAAGAGTTCAGGAAGCTGAGGGACCACCTCTGGGATTTTACTGCTCCCTCTGTCTTCAAACCTGCCAATGGGGAGTGGGAGGGGGGGGGTGTAAATCTAACCCCCACTTATTACTTCATATCCATTGAACTAATTGGAGTTTAATTCTGAAGCTGTTGGGATTTGATCTAGTGTTCCCTGATCATTAACCCAGGCCTCTGGAATTGAGTCCAGTAATGTCACTCTGTTAGTACTACTCTCTTGTTGAGAAAGTGCCTGAGCACCAGCTTCACAAGGGCTTTTGGCCTGCTTCCTGATGCTTACATCCATGAATTAGCTTTTAGTGAAGAGGTCCTTCGCCCTCCATGGATCTTGAGTGAGATTGCCAAGTTAGTAACAGTGACAACACAAAGGCATCCTTCACTGTGGGTCCTTTGGTGTTGAGATACAGCATTGAGTGATGTGAGAGCTGGGCGTGTTACTCAACTCTGCACTTTTATACATGACAACTTGGAGAGCATTAATGGTTTAAATCCCTCCCTAAGGGTATTGTGGGTCTACCTAAAGCACATGGACTGCAGCGGTTCAGGAAGGCAGCTCACCCCTACCTTCTCAAGGGGCAACTAGGGACAGACAATAATTACTGGTCCAGCCAGTGACACTCACCTCCCACAAATAATTTTTTTTAAATTGTAAAAGTTAGGTTAGATGTGGGCCATTGGGTATAAATTTGGGTCTGGAAATCACTGAGATCATTTGAGAAATTAAGCCACGTTCTTCGCTCCAATCCAACCTTGAGTGGTGAAAAGGAAGGTTTCTCGGCTGTGAAGGGGATACTCACTGATAGTCCTGGTTTCCCCGGCTCTCCAGGTGATCCTTTCGCCCCTTTTTGGCCCTGAAAGCAGTGCAGACACCTCAGCGTTAACGTTATTTCACCGTATTTTCATCAATGTTCCCCCTGCCTCCATTACCGACACAATCAGAGAATCGCAATGGCCAGGAGGAGGCCATTCGGCCCACTGCTCCTGTACTGGCTCTGTGAAAAGCGTCTTGGATCTATTCTATTGTGTCACTGTTCTTTCCCCAGAACCCTGACCTGTTCAATAATTTCTCCAACCCGCTGTATAAAGCTAATGGTTCTGAAAGGGTTAAGGCTGTTGACTGTATTAAGTTCCACCCAATTTCTCGATGCCGTACTGATGGGGTGGGGATGAGACACAGCTGTTTTGGATCTTGCTTAAACCAGTGTGATATCCGAGTCTCCTCATATAGCCTCGCTAACACTACTTGATGAATGAATGTGAGTTGTGCTGCATATCTATCTTACAATAAAGACCATCTTGTTTAAGATAGGGTTCTTTCCCTAAAGATTCAGTTGATGTTGTGAGCTCCCCACTCAGCTGCATTGTGGCTGTAGCTCCAATGAAAGCTCACTAACCGATTTCTCCCCTCATGGTGTCAATAAGCATTTTCAGCTCTCATAAAATCCCTACAGTGTGGAAGTAGGCCATTCGGCCCATTGAGTCCACACAGACCCTCCAAACAGCAGCCCACACCCTTGTGACCCTGCATTCCCCATGGCCAATCCACCCTGACCTGCACGTCTTTGGACTGTGGGAGGAAACCGGAGCACCCGGAGGAAACCCACGCAGACACGGGGAGAACGTCCACACAGTCAGTCACCTGAGGCTAGAATCGAACCAGGGTTCCTGGCGCTGTGAGGCAACAGTGCTAACTACCTAGCCACCATGCTGCCCCAAAGTTCCAACATTTCTGTCAATAATTTCACACAGCGCATCCCAGATCATAGCAATTCACTGATCTTCCTCTCCCGTTTTTGTACCAATCGCCTTAATTGCTGGAGTGGACTCTGTCTGCTGACCATAGCTGAATACAGACACAGTTTGTTGAAGCTGGTCATTTTGCCTTCATCAGTCAAAGTCACATGACACCAGGTTACAGTCCAACAGGTTTATTTGAAATCACAAGCTTTCGGAGCGCTGCTCCTTCATAAGTCCTCAGCATTTCACCTGACGAAGGGGCAGAGCTCTGGAAGGTTGTAATTTCAAATAAACTTGCTGGACTATAGCCTGGTGTTGTGTGACCTCAGACCTTGTCCACCCCAGTCCAACACCGGCCCCTCCACATCTTGACCTCATCACGGCATGTCTCGAGAATAGCAATTCAAGGGGAAACTAACACCGATGCTGAATGAGAGGAGAGTGCTGAGAATTCTTATTAGTTTACAAACCTGGGCTGTGTACTGTAAATCAGCCTTAACTCCTCTGCCGGCCAACTAACCAGCCCTTCCATGTCGCAGAGATAATGGTATTCATAAGAACATAAGAACTAGGAGCAGGAGTAGACCATCCAGCCCTTTGAGCCTGCCCCCCCCCCCCCCATTTAATAAGATCATGGACTCAGCTTCACTTACCCGTCTTCTCACTGTATCCCTTAATTCCCTTATTGTTCAAATAATATCAACCTTAGCTTTAAAAGCAAATTACTGAAGTTACGACAACTACTGGGTAAGGAATTCCACAGATTCACAACCCTCTGGGTGAAGAAGTTCCTTCTCAGTTCAGTCCTAAATCTGCTCCCTCTAATTTTGAGGCTGTGCCCTCCTGTCCTAGCTTCAGCCGCCAGGGGAAACATCCTCTCTACTTCTACCTTATCTATTCCCTTCATAATTTTATATGTTCCTACAAGATTCCAGTCTCTGCACCCCCCTATTCTTCTAAATTCCAGTGAATATAATCCCAGTCTCCTCAGTCTCTCCTCATAAACCAACCCCCTCAACTCCGGAATCAACCCAGTGACCCTCCTCTGCACCCCCTCCAGTGCCAGTCCATCCTTTCTCAAGTAAGGAGACCAAAACTGCACACAGTACCCCAGGTGTGGCCTTACCAGCTCCTTGTACAGCTGTAACGTAACTTCCCTGCTTTTAAACTCAATCCCTTTAGCAATGAAGGACAAAATTCCATTGGCCTTCCTAATGACCTGTTGTACCTGTAGACCAACCTTGTGTGATTCATGCACAAGGACACCCAGGTCCCTCTGCACAACAGCATGCTGCAACTTTTTACCGTTCAAGTAATAATCCTTTTTACTGTTACTCTGACCAAAATGGATGACTTCACATTTACTAACATTGTATTCCATCTGCCAGACCTTTACCCACTCACTCAGTGTATCTATGTCCCTCTGCAAAGCTTCACATCCTCTGCACACTTTGCGGTGTCACTCTTCTTAGTGTCATCAGCACATTTTGACACCATACACGTGGTCCCCAACTCCAAATCATTTCTATAAATTGTAAATAATTGCAGACCCAACATCAATACCTGAGGCACACCATTAGTCACTGGTTGCTAGCCAGAATAGCACTCAGTTATCTCCACGCTTTGCTTCCTGTCAGTCAACCAATTCTCTATCAGCGCTAATGCTCTACTCCTAACACCATGTGTCCGTATCTTATGCAGCAGCCTCTTGTGTGGCACCTTGTCAAAGGCCTTTTGGAAATCTAGGTACACCACATCCACTGGGTCCCCATTGTCCACCTTGCTTGAAATGCCTTCAGAGAATTCCAAAAGATTTGTGAAGCATAACCTGCCCGTCATAAACCCATGCTACAACTGTCCAATGGGGCAACTTCTTTCAAGATGCCCTGCTATTTCTTCCTTGATAATAGATTCACCCATCTACCCCACTACAGAGGTTAAGCTCACTGGTACTGAATTGGTATTCTTGTGAAATATTCTGATGCGTGCAAACTGAATAGCTTCAATAAAACGTGTCTTTTTCAGTGAATACAAGGCTGTGCACGTCCAAAAGGTCATTTTCATTGACAAATTTAGAATCAATTTCTCATAATTCAACAATAGCCAAGAAATACTATTTAAGGCTGTTTATTTTTTGTTAAAACAAGTTTGGAACACTGTGGATTATATAAAATAACATCGTACTTTGTGTTCTTTGGCACCAGACATGAAGATAAGTGGAGCACCTTAACTGCTATGGTCAATGTATGACCATTATTCGAGAATTTACAGACTGCAGATGCTGACGTTATTGTTTTTCTAGCAGTGAAAGCTAAGGGGAGATTTAATGAAAGTGTTTAAAACTGGGAAGATTTTTGATCGGGTAAAAAGGGAGAAACTCACTACCTTAAGGATCAAGAGTGCAAAGATTAAGCTAATTGGCAAAGAAACTGCAGGGGGTGGAGGAGATGAGAATGGTTTTAAAACACAGTGAGTTGTTGTGATCTGATACACATTGTCTATGAGGACAATGGAAGCAAATCCAATAATAACTTGCAAGAAGGAACTGGATAACTACTCAGAGAAGAATATTTCCCCACAGCGCTGTGGGGAAAACGTAGGGGGAGATGTGATAGTTGTCACAAACTACCAGGACAGGCACAATGGGTGAATGATCTCTCTCAGTGCCCTCTCTGATTCTGTAAAGACTAGTCTCTGAATTTTCTGGGCAGACATAGCTTATAGTGTAAACAGCTTGTGAGGCCTTGCTTTTTTATAAAAATTGAAACAATAAAAGCAGCCTGGTTGGATGTGGCCAGCTCCTACAGTACAGGATTTCTAGTTTTTTAGCTTTGAGATTCAGTTGCTATTGGAGTCTCAACAGGGCTGGAAGCTGCAGTAAATGTCTCCAGGCTGCAACTCCCTCTCTAACCGCGTAACTTCTTTCCTTTAGGCCTTTGCTCTGAGTTTTTGCTTGATATATTGTCTTTCTCCGCTGCTCAGTTGCACATGAGAACATCAGATTTCTGAATTTGTGGGTTTATAGGATGTTACTATATTGGAACAGTTAATTATTAATAGTTACTGTATCTATTATTCTGTTAAGTTTTCCAATAGAGTAGATATTCTAAACTCAACTTTCTTTTGTTGTATTTTAACTGCAGTGTTTATACGTAAATGAACTGGAGGAAGGTATAGATGGTCTGATTAGCAGGTTTGCAGATGACACTAAGATTGGTGGAGTAGCAGATAATGAAGGGGACTGTCAGAGAATGCAGCAGAATATTGGAGAGTTGGGCAGGGAAATGGCAGATAGAGTTCAATCCGGGCAAATGCGAAGTGACGCATTTTGGAAGATCTAATTCTACACAAAGCTATATGGTAAAGGGAAAAACCCTGGGGAAAACCGTTGTACAGATAGATCTTGTTGTTTAGGTCCACTGTACCCTGAATGTGGCAACGCAGGTCAATAGAGTGATCAAGAAGGCCTGCTTTCCTTCATCAGACAGGGTATTGAGTACAAGAGTTGACAGGTCATGTTACAGTAATATGGGACTTTGGTTCAGCCTCATCTGGAATAGTGTGTACAGTTCTAGCCGCCACATTACCAAAAGAATGTGGATGCTTTGGAGACCGTGCAGAGGAAGTTCACCAGGATGTTTCCTGGTATGGAAGGTGCTAGCTATGAAGACAGGTTGAGTAAATTAGAATTATTTTCATTAGAAAGATGGAGTTTGAGGGGGAGGACCTGACTGAGGTCTTCAAAATTATGAGGTGTATAGACAGGGTGGATAGCAAGCAGCTTTTTCCCAGAGTGGGGGATTCAATTACAGGGGTCATGAGGGGTCATGAAGGGTGGGTTAGTAAATTTGCAGACGACACTAAGGTTGGTGGAGTTGTGGATAGTGACGAAGGATGTAGTAGGTTACAGAGAGACATAGATAGGATGCAGAGCTGGGCTGAGAGGTGGCAAATGGAGTTTAATGTGGATAAGTGTGAAGTGGTTCACTTTGGTCGGAGTAACTGGAATGCAAAGTACTGGGCTAATGGTAAGATTCTTGGTAGTGTAGATGAGCAGAGAGATCTCAACATCCAGGTACACAGATCCTTGAAAGTTGCCACCCAGGTCGACTGGGTTGTTAAGAAGGCATACAGTGTTTTAGCTTTTATTAATAGAGGGATCAAGTTCCAGAACCATGAGGTTATGTTGCAGCTGTACAAAACTCTGGTGTGGCCACACTTGGAGTATTGTGTACAGTTCTGGTCACCGCATTATAGGGAGGATGTGGAAGCTTTGGAAAGGGTGCAGAGGAGATTTACTAGGATGTTGCCAGGTATGGAGGGAAGGTCTTACGAGGAAAGGCTGAGGGACTTGAGGCTGTTTTAGTTAGAGAGAAGGTTGAGAGGTGACTTAAATAGAGACATATAAGATCATCAGAGGGTTAGATAGGGTGGACAGGGAGAGCCTTTTTCCAAGTATGGTGATAGTGAGCACGAGGGGGCATAGCTTTAAATTGAGGGGTGATAGATGTAGGACAGATGTCAGAGGTAGCTTCTTTACTCAGAGAGTAGTAAGGGTATGGAATGCTTTGCCTGCAACGGTAGTAGATTCGCCAACTTTAAGTACATTCAAGTTGTCATTAGACAAGCATATGGACAGACATGGAATAGTGTAGGTTAGATGGGCTTCAGGTTGGTATGACAGGTCGGCGCAACATCGAGGACCGAAGGGCATGTACTGCGCTGTAATGTTCTATGTTCTATATGAGTTCAAGATGAGAGGGGAAAAGATTAGGGGAGATATGCGTGGCAAGTTCTTTATGCAGAGGGTAGTGGATGCCTGGAACGCGATGCCAGCGGAGTTGGTAGAGGTGGGGATGATAGCGTCATCTAAAATGTATCTCAGACAGATACATGAATGGGCAGGGAGCAGAGGGATACAGATCCTTATAAAATAGGCGACAGGTTTAGATAGGGGATCTGGATCGGCACAGGCTTGGAGGGCTGAAGGGCCTGTTCCTATGCTGGAATGTTCTTTGTTTAATGTTGAGTAGTTTGACCAGTTGCATTGCATCTAGAACACAGCATTTTACATCTGAATTAAAATAAGTAACAGTTAGGGTCGAGACTACTCTCTTAAAATATTTTGAGGGGGTCTGGTCTGGTCTGGTCCATAACATGTACCAACCACCTTAACACCAATTAGTCAGGACACTCCTTCAGAAATTTGTGGGGTATTGCAGCTGCTCCACTTCCGGGATTTATGAAACATGGAGATTTAGCTCAAAGGGCTGAGCTGGAGGGTTTGTATTGAGATGTTTCATCACCTGGGGTGGTGAGTTCACTGATGATGTCACCTGGTGTGGTGAGTTATCTGATGATGTCACCTGGTGTGGCGACGAACCTTCCAGCTCAATGAGCAAACCTACATCCAGAACCTCAACCTGAGCTACAAATCTTTTCAACACTGACTCACAATACTTTCAGTGTGGCTGCAGATAAGACGGGAACACTGGTCTAAAGATGATTACACATGAAAGGATAAGGGAGCGCAGACTTTCTTACAGGCAAAGGTCAGAGTCTGGGAGCCCTCTGTCCCACATACTCCCTGTGACAGAGGAGTCCTGACCAGCTACCACACAGCAACACCCTGAAATGGGTTGTATCACCACAGCCCACACATTGCTCACAGCTGATGTGTCAAGGAAGGATTTCTACAGAAAATAAACCGGCGATGTCCCTCCTCACACCCGGTTTTCAAGTTTTCCTTTCCAAGGTCTAATTTTGGGACTTGACCTCGCCCAATATCTAGCCCCATAACCATATCCCCATAGCCAGCACTGGGCCAGGAGTCAGAGGCTTTCCTATAGCGAGGGGTCATGCCTGATGCTGATACTAACTGCCTTCAGTGCTGTAAGTCAGGATCTCTGCAGCTTGGCACCATCCCTCCCATTGGGGGTGGGGGGTGGAGCAGGGGGGCTGCTGGGAACGGAGGGAGCTGTGATCCATATGGAGCAGTGAGTGGGAATCCACTTTAGGAATTCCCTCGCTAAACCACTTTCTGCTTCTTCAAATCTTCAGCTTGTTCAAGTTTGGAACCACTTGTCGCAGTATGGTTCGCTGTCAATGTTTACACAGTCCCACTGAATGTACAGCATAGCCACAGGCCATTCGGCCTGGATGGACCAAGCCAGTGCTATACTCCAAAAGGAGTTTCCCATTTAACCTGGCGGCACGGTGGCACAGTGGTTAGCACTGCTGCCTCACAGCGCCAGAGACCCTGGTTCAATTCCCGACTCAGGCGACCGACTGACTGTGTAGAGTTTGCACGTTCTCCCCGTGTCTGCGTGGGTTTCCTCCGGGTGCTCCAGTTTCCTCCCACAGTCCAAAAATGTGCAGGTCAGGTGAATTGGCCACGCTAAATTGCCCATAGTGTTAGGTGAATGGATGAATGGGTGGCAGGTCGGTGTGGACTGGTTGGGCCGAATGGCCTGTTTCCACACTGTAGGTAATCTAATTTAATCTTCACTTTCCACATGCTCCTCCCTCTCTTCGTCCCTCACACGCGATTTAAACACACTGACACAATTCACCTCATCGAGTTCCACGTTCTCATCAATCCCTGATCTTCTCTGATAACATGCCTGTGAAGCACCTGGGCTGGTTGTGTGGCAATAAAGGTGCTATCTAAATGCAGGCTGTTGTGTGCAAGGTTCTGGCTGCTGCTGGCTAAGCCATGTGGCTGTTGTTGTAAGTTTGAATGTCTTTTCCTAAAAAGGTTATTGGCACATGCATAGATTGCAACAAATATCACAGGAATACACCTCCTCACTGAACTGAAGCACTGTCTCAGGAAGAGTCTCATTGTAGCTGAGAAACCCCAAGCAGTGCCTTCCACATGGAGGATTCATTCTTCACCCAGAACCTCCTGAGTGATTGGCAGGAGTTCTACCCATTAGCCACAGCCAACACTGGACTTGATCTGAGCACTTGGCCAACTGGGCACATGTGGAGGGCGTTAACTTTGTCTGCACCTCATACCTGCTTTCCTTTTTCTCCTTTCAGCCCTTGCTCTCCAGGATCACCTGAATCTCCCTGAATGGAGGAGAAAGAAACATAACATGGAGATAAATTCACAATATCAACGAGAGAGAGACAGAGACACTGAGACACAGAGACACAGAATTCCACAAAAAGATCTTCACAGCCAGAAACTACATTACAGGAACAGGAGGAAGAGGACAGGTGGGGAAGTGAGGTCATGTACTTTCAGAGGAAGAAGATAGGGATGGACTGTTTTCTAAATGGAGAGAAAATTCAGAAGTCTGAATTGCAAAGCGACGTGGGAGTCCTACTCCAGGAGTTTCTGAAGGTACGCTTGCAGGTGGAGCCAAGCTTCAGCTCCAAGGTCACATGCTGTTTGGCTGGGACACAGCAGAGAATGTCCCAGATCACCCTCAAACCAGTGGCTACGAGAAGGGACCATGGTTTAGAGTCTCATTCAAAACATAACACAACTGACAGTGCGGCACTCCCTCAGCACTGACCCTCTGACAGTGCGGCACTCCCTCAGCACTGACCCTCTGACAGTGCAGCACTCCCTCAGCACTGACCCTCTGACAGTGCGGCACTTCCTCAGCACAACATTTGGTTGCTCATGTTGCATATTGTTGTTCATGTCAAACAGATAGCTGTGTAGAATGTCATACCGGCAATCCTTGCTGTCCTGCAGCTCCCCTCAGTCCTGGCAAGCCTGCGTAACCCTGCAGAAATCAGGCAGAATGGTCAAACTGGGTGAACCTGTTGTGTGTGGTGTTTGAGAATGCAGTCAGGTCCAGAATCAATCTTCAAATCATTCCCATCACCCCCACAACGACCACCCCCCTCCCCCACCCGACACCCAACCATTCTGCTCAGCTTTACAGAGAATGTGTCAAAGGAGGATTCCACATGTGTAGCTAAACTCCAGGGGAATTCTGCAGGGGAATACCAGCTTTTGATTGATTCCCTCTCTCTCAGATTACTCCCTAACACATTGTTTCCATGTTGATATTGATGGTCAGCGATTGCACAGAATTACGGAGAACCTCCCTTTCACTTCATTAGGTCCCTAAAAGATACATTGAGCCTGCCACTTGGTGAATCTGTAACACACCCCAGGCTCAATCCCCCTGGTCACCAGCTCGATATTTTCACCACTTTTTGAGTCATGTCCATTGCGCTGGTCAGTGATAGACCTTATCTTTATGGACCTGAACATGTCCTTCCTGGTCATTGTAACTCACAGTCCTTCTACACACAACTTCTCCACTGCCACCCACTGCAGGATGTGCAGTGGGTGAGCTTGGGGATGGGCCGTTGGCAAGGTGGGTCAGGAGGAGTGGTCAGACTGGGGGGAGGGAGGGGGTAATGGAAGGTGTGGGGTTAGTCAGGTCATTCCAAGAGGTCAATGGTCATCAAGTGGTGAGGGTCCACCAGGGAAGGGTCATGGGTTTAGGAAGGCTAGTCATATCGACTCAATGGGTGATTGGGTAGGGGGTTGTTGGGTTGGATCCTGGGGGTATTCATGGGGGAAGGGGATGGGGAGTGCATAGAGAGTGACTGTCAGGGCTAACATCAGTTCTATAGCCACTCAGTAATTAGACTTGGAGTTTTCTGTCTAACATTTTCTGTTGAACTTAGTCCCACAGAAATGTCCAACAACTCCAGATCCAACTCAGAGCGAGAGACGTTCTCAGAGCAGGGAATTTCCTGTCAGATGTTCAGACTTCCCGAGTAATTCCCATGGTGATGGGTGGGTCAGGACTATCCTGAGGTTATTCCCATGGTGATGGGTGGGTCAGAACTATCCCGGGGTAATTCCCACCGTGATGGGTGGGTCAGGACTATCCAGATGTAATTCCCATGCTGATGGGGGGGAGGTGGTGTCAGGACTATCCCAAGGTTCTGATGTACAGCTTGGGAAAGAAGTCCTGCCACCCATCGTTTCGAGTCTGAAAGATCTGGGACAATGTCATCTTTTGTTTCATTGCAATCCTCATCTGAATGACCAACACCCCTTCCCCCACCAGACAAACTGTATTCTAGCTCCAGTTAACAAGTAGCACCTACCAGCATCATGTGTGGGACAGTCTGACCTTAGCTTGTAGAATGTGGAATAATATGAAGAAATTACCTTAAACCCTTCATCTCCTGGTTCACCACTATCTCCACGAGGACCGACAGGACCCTGAAACAGAGAGCAGTCTGTCATATATCCATAAAGACCCAAGTTTCACTCAGTCACTTGAGATTAAATCACTTTCAATACACCATAGTACTGAAGACGTGTCCTCCAGAACTTGCTGCTCCCCGAGCCAAGCTGTTCCAGCACAGTTACAACACTGGTATCTATGTGGAAAGTTGCCCAGGTATGCCCTGAACATAAAAAGCAGGACAAATTCACCCTGCCAATTACCACGTCATCAGTCTACTCTCCATCCTCAGTAAAGTGATGGACGGTGTCAGTAACAGAGCTATCAAGCAGCACCTACTCAGCAATAACCTGCTCAGTGACGCCCAGTTTGGGTTCCACCAGGGTCACTCAGCTCCTGACCTCATTCCAGCCTTGGGTCAAACATGGACAAAAGAGCTGAATTCCAGAGGGGAGGGGAGAGAGACAGCCCTTGACATTGAGGAGATGAGCAAAAATTGGAGTCAAAAAGAAATAGATGGTACAAAAGAAAGCAAAATAGTAAAGTAAAATCCTGTGGATTCTAGAAATGTGAAATAAATCTGGAGAAGCTCAGCAGATCTGGCAGCACCTGTGGAAACAGAAACGGCGTTAATGTTTTGGATCGAGTACAGTTTTTCATCAGAAGTGAAAGGATGTGGAAAATAGTGCTTTGATGTTGCAGACAAAGGGGGAAGGAGAAGTGAGTGAAACTGGATTATAACGGGGCTCTGAGCCAGTAACAAAGGCAGCACATTCCAGAGATGTTCCAGGGGTGAAAGGAGGAGAGGAAAATCAATACAATATCCATCACACCAGGAAAAGTGCCGGGAAATCAATAAGACTAAAGCCTGATAGGTGGGCAATTCTTAGGATCTTAAAGCAAGTGGCTACAGAGATGCACTGGTAGTAATCTTCCAGAAATTCTTACATTCTGGAAAAGTCCCAGAGGATTGAAAAAGTGAAGGAGACAAAAATAGCTAACTGTAGGCCAGTTAGTTTAATCGCCGTTATACAGTCCTACAGTACAGAGAGAGTGTCTGTGGACAGTCAGTCCTACAGCACGGAGACAGGCCCTTGGCCCAAACTGGTCCATGCCGACCAAAATATCCATCCACACTAACCCCATTTCCCTGCACTTGGTTCATATCCTTCCAGACCTTTCCTATCCACGTATTTGTCCAACTGCCTTTTAAATGTTGTTAATGTACCCGCCTCAACCACTTCCGCTGGCAGCTCATTCCATATGCGAACCACCCTCTGGTTAAATAATGTTGCCCCTCGGATTCCCTTTTATTCTTTCCCATGTGACTCCAGACCCACAGTAATGTAGCTGACACCTCACTGACCCCAGAAAGACTGAGGCAACTGCTCCGTCCATGGGCAATTAAGGATGAACAGCAAACACTGGCCTTTCCAGTGATGCCCATATTCCAAAGAGAAAAAGGAACTAGAAGCTGATTCAAGTAAGGACGTTCTGAGATCTGGGTGTTGCTCCAGCTCTGGTTTTCATTCACATTAACTTTGATAAAAGAAGACGATGCATTCACAAAGCAAGAAAAACTGGAATCGTGTGAATTGACAAGGTTAACCCACAAGCCAAACTTTTTAATAGATTTACCTTGAGGAGCTAAGCTGATACAAAGTGAACTTGATATGTAACCTCCAAATTCCCTTTTATTATCTCTCAAAAGAAAGTATGCAAACAGATTAATATTCAATAAGACACTGACAAAGATGAAAGGGCACTTGACATAGGGTCCCTGTCTCTGAACCACAAGACCCAGGTTCAAATCCCATTCACTCCAGATGTGTGTATATAACACCTCTGAATGGGTTAATGAGAAAATATCTACCTTGAGAAGATGGGTGTTGAAAGATTTTTATCGTTAATTATTGCCAATTACAACACCACAATCACTTTCCAACTGAGCCCTCAGTGTAATGTTCCTTTGCATGACTTTCAGGTGAGGAATAATCGTTACCAAAGTCATTCTGTTGGAACTGAATCAGCAGGAAATGTGACCTCTTTTCCTCAATCTAAAAGGGTAATAGTGGAAGGATGCTTGTTGGACTGGCGGCCTGTGACTGGTGGAGTGCCTCAGGAGTCAGTGCTGGGCTCATTACCGTTTGTTATCTATACCAATGATTTGGATGAGAATGTACAAGGTATGATTAGTAAGTTTACAGATGACACTAAAATAAGTGGTGTCGTGGACAGTGAGGAAGGTTCTCAGAAATTGCAGCAGGACCTTGATCAGCTGGGGGAGTGGGCCGAGAAACGGCAAATAGTTTAATATAGATAAGTGCGAGATCTTGCTCCTTGGAAAATCAAATCAAGGTAAACGTGTCACGATGAATGGTAGGGGCTTAAGGAGTGTAGTACAACAGAGAGACCTTGGAGTTCAGGTGCACAGTTCTCTGAAAGTGGAGTCCCAGGTAGACAGGGCAGTGAAGGTGGCTTTTGGCACACTGCCCTTTATCAGGCAGGGCATTGAGTATAGAAGTTGGGAAGTTATGTTGCAGTTGTACAGGACATTGGTGAGGCTGCACTTGGAACATTGTGTTCAGGTTTGGTCGCCTTGCTATAGGATGTTGCCTGGACTCAATGGTCTGAGCTACATGGAGTGGTTGGAAAAGCATGGACATTTTTCCTTAGAGCGTAGGAGACTGAGGGGGGATCCTTATAGAGATGTATAAGATCATGAGAGGCATGGATAGGGTGGATGCACTCAGTCTTTTTCCCAGGGTTGGGAATCGAGGACTAGAGGACATCAGTTTAAGGTTAGAGGGGAAAGAATAAAAGGGAACCTGAGGGGCAACTTTTGTTTTTTACAGAGGGTGGTATGCATATGCAATGATGAAGGGCTATGTCTGACAAAGGGCTTTTGCCCGAAGCGTCGATTTTCCTGCTCCTCGGATGCTGCCTGACCTGCTGTGCTTTTCCTACACCACTCTGATTTCCAGCACCTGCAGTGCCCACTTCTTCATACATGGAGTGAGCTGCCAGTGGAAGTGGTTGAGGCGGGTACATTAACAACATTTAAAAGGCATTTGGACAAATACATGGACAAGAAAGGTTTAGAAGAACATGGGCCAAGTGTGGGGAAAAGGGGTTAGACTGGATTTTGCTTGGCGTGGACCAGTTTGGGTCAAAGGACTTGTCTCCGTGCTGTAGGACTCTATGACTCTCCACAGACACTGATATGGAGGAGTCGGTGTTGGACTGGAATGGACAAGGTCAGAAATCACATGACACCAGATTATAGTCCAACAGGTTTATTTGTAATCAGGTGAAGGAGCTGATGAAGGAGCAGCGCTCCAAAAGCTTGTGATTTCAAATAAACCTGTTGGACTATAATCTGGTGTCATGCGATTTCTGACCTTGCCCACACAGACGGTCTGACTTGCTGAGCACTTCCAACACTTTCTGATCTGACTGGGCACACTCTGATTCAGAAAGTTTCTTTTTTGTGAATTATCTTTTTTCCTCCTTGGCCTGCATTTATTCACTCGCTCACTCATACCACAACAATTATAATAAACAGTTTGAATATATCCCAGTGAAGACAGAGGGAATACAAGGTCAATGTGATGCACAGAGTTGTGAACAGGAAGATGAAGGGAATGTTATTTTGATCAGAAAAATGTTGCCTAAAGGAGCGATAGAAACAGACTCAGTGATAACTTTCAGAGTAGAACTGAAGAGAAGTGTGAAGGGGATGGAATTATAAGGCTGAGGGATTCATTGGAGAGCTCTTTCAAACAGCTAACACAGGCATGATGGTTGAATGGCCTCTTTTGTGCTGTATTGTTCTGTGGTTCCATAAACATTGACTATATCTCTCTTTCCCTGTGCGAGACCACCAATGATTGCCTAGCCCATGAGTGCACAGGGATTTTACTGTGAACAATAGGGAGAGTCCATCTTCGATTGAATTCTGCTCTCCACCACCCTCCGCTCTGGAAATCTCTCATTCCCAAGCAGCACCACTGGCCGAGAACTCACTGTACTCAGGGTCACAATCCATACCTTACTACTGTCGAGAATCTGACAAGGCAGGCCCGATGAAGGGTTAAGCCTGAAACATTGACTCTCCTGCTCCTCAAGACACTGCCTGACCTGCTGTGCTTTGCCCAGTGCCACACTTTATCGAATCTGACTCTCCAGCATCTGCAGTCCTCACTGTCTCCAAGTGTCCACATTGACAAATCTGTTAAATCCCTCAACTGAAACTCAGGGACAGAGAAGGAACAGGCAGCAAGATAACACTGAGGCCAGGTTTTAAAGAATTAACGTGATTTGCTATGAAAAGCATGACCTACTGGTTCACCTAGAGGCCCAGGGAGTCCGATCTCAGCACTGTCATCTCCTGGATAACCCTAGCAGTGGGAGAGAAAAAGGGACACAGATCAAAGTTAGTGATAACTCAAAACAAACAGGGAGGCTCTGTGCTGCACAGATAAAAAACACCTTTGCATTTCTGTTAAATGTTACTCCGATGTTGACTGAGAATATCAGGCCAAGTTAGGAACAGCTCCAGTCAGTTCATAAAGCTGCAGTGTAGGTAATAGTCCAAGGCACTTAGTACCTGAAAGATTTAATTAACAACATGAGATAGTCTCAGTCCCTTCAGGCTGAGAAAGGACTGTTCCTGGGAAGGGCTTATCAGTTCTCATGTGCTGTTCCTGTAGTAATGTGTACTTTCTTCAATTCACTTGTGGGATGTGGGCATCACTGGGTGGGCCCAACATTTATTACCTGCCCCTAGCTACACCTTGAGAAGGTGGGGGTGAGCTGCCTTCTTTAACCGCTGCAGTCCATGTGCTGTAGGTTGACCCACAATGCCCTTAGGGAGGGAATTCCAGGATTTTGACCCAGTGACAGTGAGGGAAGAGCGATATATTTCTAAGTCAGGATGGTGAGTGGCTTGAAGGGGAACATGCAGGGGGTGGTGTTCTTAAGTGAAATCTGATGAAGACTATCATGTATCTATTGCAATGTAATGTAACTAGCCCTGAATTCCAAACATATTAAGCATTTACTGTTTATCAAGATTAAGCCTGTCTTCGGCCAGAGGCTTTTTGTGGGATCTGTCACCACAGTCACTGAGACCAATAGCAAGATGAAAGACTGCTGCCAGGAAATCTCACCAAGGTTTCTCTGCCATGCTAATACAGCAGGCTGGCAGCTAACATCAGAGCATCAGCCAGCTCAGGGTAAGAGCTTGGCAACATCTCTGGGTTCTTGAAATTGGACAATCCCATGGCAGCCGTACCATGAATTTCAAAAGCTCCTTCCCCTCGGAGGGTGGAGTGTCTGTGGAATTCCTCGGCACAGAGAGCTGTGAGATAGAGTATTCATGTATACTTAAGGCTGAAGGAGAGATTCCTGTTCAGTCGGGGAATCAAGGGTTATAGGGAAAGTGCAGGAAAGTGGACCTGCAGAGTATCTAAGCAGCCATGATCCATTGAATGGCAGAGCAGACTCTAAGCGGCCAAATGGCCTACTCCTGCTCCTGTTTCTTATGGCCTTATGTTTCTCCAAGCTCTTGAAACCTCTCATTCATCCTTTACGATCCTTCATGAAGCCAATCTATTTGATCTTGTTTTGGCTCATCACTGTTATCTCTCCTGACATGATCCAGTGTTAAAGTTCATTTCATTTCCACTCCTGAGTAGGGATTTATGATGTCCCTCTACATTAACAGCCATCGATAAAGGAGAGTTGTGTCATGATCCCAGCTGTTCCAGAATGAAACCTGGGCTCAATAGAACAGATGCTTAACTCTTCTGATGTTTACCATTGGGGAGGGAGGGTCAGGCACTCATCAAATTCACAAGAGAATGCCAATGTACCTTCAACAAAAGGATAACAATGCCTTTTTAAAATAAAAATACGTGAACTGTATTACAGCAGACGATACAACAGCTATTGGAATGAACTCATGCCAAGTATCAGAAAGAAAGCGTCAACTGTTTTAACCCCAAAATGATTTCAGTTGCCATAGGGAAGAGTCACACTCTCTCCACACTTCCTGTTCCAGCTGGTTTCTGCAAATTTTCAGTATTTGCTTGGTGCTATTTTCTTTAATCAATGCCTCTCCCTGAGACTTTTAGCCAAGCTGCTAACTCAGCCTATTATTACTGTCAAGCAGGGGTTTCTTAACCTCACATCCTCAACAACATTGTAGGACATTCTTCCCTTCTGACACCTCAACACCATTCCGCTTTTGAAGTCATCTTCTAAGAAAGTTAGGACCTCTCTCTTTCTGCCCTGACTGCTGAACTAACAGCACCTCTGCTGTTTGAAACCTTTTCACTGAACAAACTTGTGAATGAGCCCCTGTCCCTTTCCGTCTGATTTTTAAAATTCAAGTTAGCAAACACAGCCTCCCCGGGTGCCTGGTTTTCATTTATTGATAGTCATAGGATTTCTTGAAAATGTTTTTTTCAACTCACTGTTCAAAATTACTTTCTGACCTTGTTAAATTAAAAGAACAAGCCAGACTTAATTATAACCAAAAATGAAATTTCATTTTGTCCTCCATGTTACAACTTGTTTCCAGCTAACAAAATATTACAATCCTTTACCATATTTGTTGTTGGAGATGAAATATTTTGGTCAGCTATTGAATTTTTGAGGTTAACTTCCTAATTTTCATTATTTTTTCCCCAGAAATCCTTTCAGAGTACAAATGTCCAGCAGGTGGGACACAATCTTGACAATGCTGACTGCTAACACAATGCAAGAGTTACCTTCTCTCCCTTTGGTCCTGGGGGTCCTTGAGGTCCTGATGGCCCTTGATGACCCTGGAAGAAAAACACATTGTCCATTTCGAGGATTCCCATGACCAGGCGAAATGAAAACTAACTGAGTGTCCACTATGACTCATGGCTCATGAATCCCCAATGGTCAATGGACAATACTTTTTATAAATATTTAAAGACCAATCAATTTTTATCCTTGACCATAACTATACTATCCATGTGATGTTAATAATCCCTGGCAACGTCCTGATAAAGTTTAATACAATCTCCAAAGTGTTGGTTTTTGAAAATTCATTCACGGGATGTGGATGTGTCTGGCTAGGCCAGCATTTATTACCCATCCCTAATTGCCCAGAGGGCAGTTAAGAGTCAACCACATTGCTGTGGATCTGTCTATTCTATAAATCCTTCCATAAATGAGGAGACCAAAACTGCACAGTAATCGAGTCATGGTCTCACTAATGCCCTGTCTCATTGAAGATTAACATCCTCACTTGTATGTTCAATTCCTCACATAACAGAGGATAACAATCCTTCAGCCTCCTGATCGCATGCTGTTTCCGCATACTATCAATTTGTGACCACTGCACCCAAATACCCAGATCCCTCAGGAACATTCTTATGTTTCTGCTTTTATGGACCATCAAATCAGAGAATCTTATCACATGTCAGATGGCCATGTGGGCCATTAGGCTGTGCTGTATTGTTTGAACAGACAACTAGCTGGTCCCATTCGCCCAGCTCTTCCCTCATCTCCCTCTACATTTACCTTTGGGTGCCTGTCCAATCCCCTTGTGAAATAGATCCCTGAACCTGTATCTATCAGGCCCTTAGAGAGGGACCAATCACTGATTGAATACTCACCAAATATCCAAATACTAACTGTTCACTGTACAATCGCTTTCCACATGTGATCTGTTACTTTAGTTGACTGTCTTAAATGTGACTTCATGCTTCAGAACAATTCGACCAAGTCTCCTCTCAGCCTTCACTGTCCTGATGTCCAAACTCTGAATAAAGCCTCTGGAATTCTCTGCCACAGGAAGTGGTCAAGGCCAAAATGTTGGATATTTTCAAGTAAAGTTAAATATAATTGTTAGGTATAAAGGGATCAAAGAGTATTGGGGAGAAGGCAGGAACAGAGGACTGAATTGGATGATCAGCCACAATCCTATTGAATGGTGGAACAGTCTTGAAGGGCCGAATGGCCTACTCCTGGTCTTCTTTCCTATGTTTCTCTCCTTTTTGATTTAAAAGACCAAGTATTAAAGCCAGGTGTGTCAAAAAAGTGCATTTCTGTCCTACATCACACCAATCCTCCCACCCTCACTGTCAAAATCAACAGTAGGGATATGTAAATCTAAGGAATGGAATGAGAAATTAATTAAACTTGAATTGGAACAAACAGCAACTCCTGGTTACCGAATGTGGAATGCACCATGTTAATCTTCACTGATCATATCAAATTTTACTGAGTTAAATACATTATTTGTTTAAATTCATGGATGCAAAATCTCTAAAAGTGCATGGAGGATATTTCTGGAATTGTGAATTTGGATTTTTAGTTCAAATTGCAGGAGTCAGACACTGATTATCTCGTTCCCACAGTTTATTTTATAAACTCCTGTGTTCCATAGACTTGCAATGGATCTTGATAAAACAGGATAAAAGCCTGGGGATCTGTAATGCAAATAAAGGACCACTCCAAACAACCAAATGATGCAGAACAAGGCCAGTCTGCCCCTCTAGTCTATCCCACCATTCAATGAGATGATGGATGATCTTTTTCTCACGCCCCATCCCTTTGGCTCTGAATTGTATTAAGCCTTGGTCCCAGCAGCAGAAGAAAACTTCTTCCACCCTTTGGGACAAAATGTTTTTGTATTCATTTCTGGGATGTGGGTGTCAATGGCATTTATTGCCTGTCCCTAGTTGCCCCTTGAGAAGGTGGGGGTGAGCTGCCCTCTTGAACCACTGCAGTCCATGTGCAGGAAGTAGACCCACAATGCACTTAGGGAGTGAATTCTGGGATTTTGACTCAGCGCAGTCAGGATGGGGAGTGGCTTTGGGGGGAGGGGAGGAGCTTGCAGGGGGTGGTGCTTCCAATTTCTGTTCTAAATGGCCTGGTTTGATTTTAACCCAAGTCATCTGTTCCTGAGAGCCCTTCACCCTCATCCACCAGCAAGAAACATTCTCTCCATCCACCTTTTTCTTCTCAAGGTCCTACAAACCTTGCTCTAATCATCTTTTGCCCTTCCAAATTCCAAGGAATCCAGGCCTACTTAATGTAATGCACCATTGAGAAGCTAACTCCTAGTGTCCCTGATATCTGGGGTGTTGGTACTGCACTCTCTGCAAGGGTGAACTTTCCAAATGGGGTTTGGTCAAGATCAATGAAGGATGTTTTTAGCTCGGATCATTACTCACGTACCGGATATCCCACAAGTCCTGGCTCCCCTATTGGTCCCATTAAACCAGGAGGCCCCTGTATAGATAGAAATAATTACTCTGCAGGAATAAAGACTTTGGATCAATGCACAATAGAAATCATGACTTCCAAGCCAGTGCAATTTGATGGCATTCAGTGTAACAGTGCTCAAACATCAATTCTAATCATTCCCACCACCACACGCAGAATCACCAGAACTTCACTCCATAATGAAAATCGAGAGGAAACAGTTCAGGTTTAGAAATAATGTGAAAACATCAAGAATTAAATGTTATACTTTATTGAGCTCCGGGGAAAATTGCTCGACGATGAGTCAATGCAGTCTGACAGTTTAGTAAAATCTTAGTTTATGATGCTTTCCAAATTCTGTATCCAAAGCCAGGCTAATTACATGAAAAACGTATTCACACCACCTTTATAATCTGGAATGTCTTGACTGAATGGTTAAAAGCATAAACTTAAGTTGTTCCAATCAAATTCTTCAAAAGATGTTGGGTACAGCCAATATCGATGATGAAATATCATAAAGGATGAAATCTCATCTAGACTGTGAGACACATTAAAGCAATAATTGATGCATACAATGTGGGTGTCGCTGGCTGGGCCCAGCATTTATTGCCCATCCCTAGTTGCCCCTTGAGAAGGTGGGGGTGAGCTGCCTTCTTGAACCACTGCAGTCCACCTGCTGTGGATAGACCCACAATGCCCTTAGGAAGGGAATTCCAGGATTTTGACCAAGCGACATTGAAGGAACAGCGATATATTTCCAAGTCAGGTTGGTCTGAGAGCTCCAAGGGGGCATTTAGAGGATGAAATGCTGTATTCACATGTTGGTTTATTATAGACAACTCCTTACCCTGTTTTCCCAGCCCCTCTGTGACCTCCCACTGAAACTGTAGCTGCGCTCATCAGGCTGATACTGGAGCAGGAGGCAGGGCTGTGCTTTTGGCAGTGTTTTAGCTTGGGTGAGAAATTAAAACCAACCCCCGCCTGCCCTCGCAATTAGATATAACAAGCCCCATAGGATCTCCCCTGGGCCCTGTACAACACTGACCCCACAGGATCTCCCCTGGGCCCTGTACAACACTGACCCCACAGGATCTCCCCTGGGCCCTGTACAACACTGACCCCACAGGATCTCCCCTGGGCCCTGTACAACACTGACCCCTCAGCAACCGAAGCCAGCTAAGATCTGGTCTTTCACATGAAAGTTTTCTGTGGAATCTTGCTGAGCTGCCCATTGAGTGTTGAGTTACTACCATGCAGCAGCGACTGCATTTCCATAGCACCTTGTGGAGTACAGTGTGTTTTGGGACATCCTAATGTTGTCAGAGCCACTCTATAAACAGCTTGAAAATTCAGATTATAGGTTGCAGTCCAATAGGTTTATTTGGAATCACAAGCTTTCGGAGCTCTGCTCCTTCGTCAGGTAAAGTGCTGATGACTGATGAAGGGGCAGCGCTATGAAAGCTTGTGATTCCAAATAAACCTGTTGGTCTATAAGCTGGTGTGTGTCTTCCGACCTTGTCCACCCCAGTCCAACACCAGCCCCTCCACATCATGGTATAAATTACCATTGATCCTCGGGAGCCCCTCACTCCTTTGGGTCCTGCCTCTCCTCGTGGTCCTTGTTCACCTCGATCTCCCTGTTCCCCAGGAGGTGCTCGGTGTCCCTTCTCCCCCTTGAAAACAAAGTGCAGAATGATATATTCTTAGTTTTCCAATCACTTTATATTCATGATAGACATAGACAATAAACAAGGAAATCGGTGAGGGATGATAAGTTAGTTTGCAATGGTATGGAGACTGGCCGAGTGTTTGACAGTGAGGAGGAAGGTGTTGGGTTCAGGAAGATATGGATGGGTTGATAAGGTGGGCAGATCAGTGGCAGGTGGAGTTTAACCCAGATAAATGTGAGGGGATGTACTTTGGAAGAAGGAAAAAGATAAGGGAGTACTCAATGGATGGCAAGACACTCGGAAGCTCAGAGGGACAGAGAGATCTTGGGGAGCGTGTTCACAGATCCCTGAAGCTGGAAGGACAGGTTAATGAAATGGTTAAGGCAGCATATGGTACACTTGCCTTTATGGCACAGATGATAAGAGCAGGGAGGTTGTGGTCAACTTGTACAGGGACCTTATAGAGGTTTACAAAATTATGAGGGGCATGGATAGGGTAAATAGGCAAAGTCTTTTCCCTGGGGTCGGGGAGTCCAGAATTAGAGGGGCATAGGTTTAGGGTGAGAGGGGAAAGATATAAAAGAGACCTAAGGGGAAACTTTTTCACGCAGAGGGTGGTACGTATATGGAATGAGCTGCCAGAGGATGTGGAGGAGGCTGGTACAATTGCAACATTTAAGAGGCATTTGGATGGGTATATGAATAGGAAGAGTTTGGAGGGATATGGGCCAGGCGCTGGCAAGTGGGACTAGATTGGGTTGGGGGACCGAAGGGTCTGTTTACATGCTGTCCATTTCTATGACTCTATGACTTTAGTGAGGCTACAGTTGGAGTACTGTGTGCACCTCTGGTCCCCACACAATAGGAAGGATGGGATTGCACTGGAGATTCCTTCACCAGGATGATCCTCCAGCAACAAGGTACCTCTGAGGCTGTAAATCACTCCCGACTGGGGCATTTATGAGCGTACTTTTCCTGCCCACCTCACTAGGCTAGCAATCTGATTCCTGATCCTGATTGGATCTTTCCTGGCAGCGGGAATGTCACAGGGATCAGTGCTGGGGCCACTGTTGTTTGTAATATACATCAATGATCTGGAAGAGGGCACTGTTGGTATGATCAGCAAGTTTGAAGATGACATGAAGATTGGTGGAGTAGCAGAAAGCATAAGGGACTGTCAGAGAATACAGGAGGATATAGATAGACTGGAGAGTTGGGCGGAAAGGTGGCAAATGGCTTTCGATCCAGACAAATGTGAGGTGATGCATTTAGGGAAGACTAATTCCAGAGTGAATTATACAATGAACAGAAGAGCCTTGGGAAAAGTTGCTGGGCAGAGAGATCTGGGAGTGCAGGTCCATTGTACCCTGAAGGTTGCTGCACCCAGGTGTATGCCTGCCTTCATCGGACGGGGTATTGAGTATAAGAGCTGGCAAGTCATGTTAAAATTATACAAGACATTGGTTCGGCCACATTTAGAATATTGCGTACAGTTCTGGTCGCCACATTACCAAAAGGATGTGGACGCTTTGGAGAGGGTGCAGAGAAGGTTTACGAGGATGTTGCCTGGTATGGAAGGAAGGTGCTAGCTATGAAGAGAGGTTGAGTAGGTTAAGTTTATTTTCATTAGCAAAAAGGAGATTGAGGGGGACCTGAATGAGGTTTACAAAATCATGAAGGGTATAGACAGGGTGAATAGAGACAAGCTTTTGCCCAAGGTGAGGGATTCAATCGCAAGAGGTCATGCTTTCAAGGTGAGAGGTGGAAAGTTTAAGGGGGATACACGCAGCAAGTATTCACACAGAGGGTGGTGGGCATTTGGAACACATTGCTAGTAGAGGTGGTAGAGGCAGGCACGGTAGATTCATTTAAGATTCATCTGGGCAGATGCATGAGTAGGTGGGAAGCAGAGGGATACAGATACTTAGGAATTGACTGACAGGTTTAGACAGTAGATTTGGATCGGCTCAGGCTTGGAAGGTTGAAGGGCCTGGTCTTGGGCTGCAAATTTTCTTTGTTCTTTGAGCAATCAAACCAGTCAATTATAACCTCTCTGCTCCCAACCTCGAGGCCTGAGTCAGGCCACTGATTTCAGACTTTGTCGATAAAACTAAATGACCCGAATGTTTTGCCAATTCTCCGACATAAAAATGTGAGGAAACCTTTTTCCCTGAGCGCCCTCGCTGTCCTGGTTTTCCCCGTTTCCCTTCAGGTCCCTGTGGAGACAAAAACAAAACAGTTTGGGTTGAGGCGTATGAAAACCCCTACCTGGTAGCAATTCATGGCCCATTCATTTCACCATCTTCATTCCTGATGTTCCAGTAGCTCCGAGGACACTCGCTGTATATACCCTCTTCACCTGTAAGCATTTAAGGGGCTGTGTGCTTTCTTACCTTCAATTACTACTCTGAGACCACAGAAGTGAGGCAGACTGACTTGTGACAGTGATGTTGGAAGCACATGGGACTGGGGACTGAGAAAGCCCGGGAGCCAGCAAGCAAAGGACAGGAAGAAATGGGTCTTTTTCCAAGGCACATTCAGTGGCTATTTGGGGAGCTCAGGCACCAGCGCTTGAACCTCAATGTTCACATTATATAGTGATGATGTAGATGGGGGAAGTAAATGCAATCTCTCCAGGTTGGCAGATGACATAAGTTGGATGGGAGGGTGAGCTGAGAGGTGGATAGAGAGATGTTTCAGGGTGATTTTCACAAGCTAAGTGAGTGGCAGATGAGGAATGCTGTGAATGAATGTGAGGTTATCCGCTTTGCTGGCGAAAACAGGAAGCGGATTATGATCTGAATGGTGATAGGCTGGAAAGGGGCAGGTGCAACAAACCTGGGAGGGGTGGGGGGTGCGAGGGGGTGGTCCTTGAACACCAGTTGCTGAAAATAAACACGCAGTGGCAGCAGGTGATGAGGAAGGCACAGGACAAAGAACATTCCAGCACAGGCACAGGCCCTTCGGCCCTCCAAGCCTACACCAAACCAGATCTTCGATCTAAACCTGTCACCTACTTTCTAACGATCTGTATCCCTCTGCTCCCTGCCCATTCATGTATCTGTCTAGATACATCTTAAATCACGCTGTCATGCCCGCCTCTACCACCTCAGCTGCAACATGTTCCAGGCCCCCACCACCCTCTGCATAAAGAATTTTCCACCATACCTCCCCTAAACCTTTCCCCTGTCACTTTGAACTCGTGACCCCTAGTAATTGAGTCCCCCACTCTGGGAAAAAGCTTGCTGCTATCCATCCTGTCTACACCTCTCACGATTTTGTAGATCTCAATCAGGTCGCACCTCAACCTCCATCTTTCTAATGAAAATAATCCTAATTTACTCAACCTCTCCTCATAGTTAGCGCCCTCCATACCAGGCAACATCCTGGTGAACTTCCTCTGCCGCCTCTCCAAAGCACCCAAACCCTTTTTGTAATGTGGCGACCAGAACTGTACACAGTATTCCAAAAATTGCTGAACCAATGTCCTATACAACTGTAACATGACCTGCCAACTCTTGTATTCAATACCCCGTCTGATGCCATATGCTTTCTTGACCACTCTACAGACCTGCATTGCCACCTTCAGGGAACAATGGACCTGAACACCCAGATCTCTCTGTACATCAATTTTCCCCTGGACTTTTCCATTTATTGTATAGTTCACTCTTGAATTGGATCTTCTAAAATGCGTCACCTTGTATTTGCCCAGATTGAACTCCATCTGCCATTTCTCTGCCCAACTCACCAGTCTATCTATATTCTGCTGTATTCTCTGATATTGCCCTTCACTTTCTGCTACTCCATCAATCTTAGTGTTATCTGCTAATCAGACTACCTATACCTTCCTGTAAATCATTTACGTATATCACGAACAACAGTGGTCCCAACATGGATTCCTGTGGGATGTCACAGGCCTCCATTTTGAGAAACTCCCTTCCACTACTACTCTGTGTCTCCTGTTGCCCAGCCAGTTCTCTATCCATCTAGCGATTACACCCTGGCCCCATGTGACTTCACTTTCTCCATCAGCCTACCATGGGGAACCTTATCAAATGCCTTATTGAAATCCATGTATATCACATCTACAGCCTTTCCCTCAATCAACCAACTTTGTCACTTCCTCAAATAATTCTATTCGGTTTGTAAGACATGAACTTCCCATGTTGCCTATCACTGATAAGCCCATTTTCTTCCAAATGGGAATAGGTCCTATTCCTTAAAATCTTCTCCAGCAGCTTGTGAATAGTGTGTTGGCCTTCACAGTGAGAGGATTTGAGTACCAAGAGCAGGCATCTCTATATTGCTGCAATTACACAGGGCCTTGGTGAGACTACACCTGGAGTATTGTGTTCAGTTTTGATCTCTTTACCTGAGAAAAAGTGTTCTGGGTAAGGAGGGACAGCAACAAATGTTTACCAGACTGATTCCTGGGTTGGCTGCACTGGATGGATGAAGAGGGACTGGATTAGTTAGGACTATATTCACTGGAGTTTAGCAGAAATAGGGGTGTTGGGTCTCACAGTTCATGATCACAAACCAACTTAAAAAAAAACAAGCAAATGTTAGTTCTTGGTTGACTCACATGAGTAACAGCACAGTGTTTAACAATGGAAGTTGAATGGTTTCCTTTGTTTGAGACCTATTTGTGAATTATGTAATCGATATCCAGACTTTGCTGAAGCTGTTTATCTTGCACTCTTCAAGACAAATACAAGAATACCAAATTTCCGAAGGATAACAACAATTTATACTGCAGGGGAAAAAAGGCACTGGCTCCTAAAATGTGTTGAAGAAATGTTGGTGTTGTTGCTCATCCCATATGGCCCTTGAGGAGGCGGGAATGAGCTGCCTTCTCAAACTCCTGCATTACTTGGGGTGTAAGGACACACTGAGTGCTGTTAGGAAAGGACTTACAGGCATGGGGTCATCGAGATGTACGGCACGGAAACAGACCCTTTGGTCCAATTCGTCCATGCTGTTCAGATATCCTAAATTAATGCCGTCCCATTTGCCAGCACTTGACTCATATCCCTCTAAACCTTTCCTATTCATATACCAATCCATATGTCTTTTAAATGTTGCAATGTACCATCCTCCACCACATCCTCTGGCAGCTTGTTCCATACACATACCACCCTCTGTGTGAAAAAGTTGCCCCTTAGGTCTCTTTTAAATCTTTCCCCTCTCGCCCTAAACCTATGCCCTCTAGTTCTAATATAAACCTCTATAAGGTCACCCCTGAGGCAGGAGTTTGACCTGATGACACTGACAGAATGACAATATAGCTCCATGTCAGGATGGCGTGACACAATCTTACCCTGATTGGCCAAGGTGTTGCCTTGGAGAAAGCAGTGGGAACCTTTTCATTCATTTATACTCACTAGAAATGACATACATTCACCTCTGCAAACAATAGGGATAGGGCCAAACCTTTCTGGAATTATTGAGGGGCTTACACAAAGGAGACAGAGAGGGAACATTGAATCTTGTAGCACACAAACAGGCCATTCGTTCCTTTATCACTGAAACAGCAGCTCAATTAGTTAAACAGTCTCCTGCTCTTTCCTCTACCTTTGTGAGCTTTGCTTCCAATTTCTTGGTAGTTGATTCTAACCCCCTGCCTTTAGCTCCCCATTGGTTTCTCTGTAGCAAGAGCTTGTTCAAAAAGAGGCAATCTGCCCACCGAGATAAAGAGCTTCCATGAGTTCAGTGAGAGATATTTTCCAGGTTCTGGACTTACTGGCATTCCATTAATTCCAGAGGCTCCAACTGGACCAGCAACTCCTCGAGCTCCAGTGTCCCCCTTCTCCCCCATCTCCCCCTTGGGACCTGGATAACCCAGTTCGCCCTGCAATGAGAGCAAACACCAGTCTTCATTAGCATTAGTAATCATTACCATCGGTCGAAGAGTGTGATGCTGGAAACACACTGATGAAGGGCTTATGCCCAGAATGCCGATTCTCCTGCTCCTCGGATGCTGCCTGACCTGCTGTGCTTTTCCAGCACCACTCTCATGACTCTGAACTCCTGCAAATGCAGTCCCTACATTCTCCTAATCATTATCGTGAGTTTGTTTAATCATGATGGTATCTACCGTACCATTACTA
Organism: Chiloscyllium punctatum; assembly: GCF_047496795.1. Lineage (NCBI taxonomy): Eukaryota > Metazoa > Chordata > Chondrichthyes > Orectolobiformes > Hemiscylliidae > Chiloscyllium > Chiloscyllium punctatum. Next base: position 131,779,493 of record NC_092745.1, read on the forward strand.
TTCAAACTTGAGGAATCATTAAGATCAGCAATCATTGCCATTAATTTGATTAACCATTACCATTACCAGTCAAACTCAAGCCATTATTATTATTGAACAGTTCTATAAAAGTTTTAGGGTGGTCAGATCATTCAGTCAGTTTCTTGCACAAAGGAGACAGAAAGGGAACATTGATCCTTGTAGCTCATAAACAGGCCATTTGTTCCATTATCACTGAAACAACAGCTCAGTTAGTCACTTGCTCTTTCCTCTGTCTCTGTAAATGCTTCCTTTGTAACCATTGATTTAACTCCCTTTTGAAAATTATTATCAGAGACAAAAACAGAAATTGCTGGAAAAGCTCAGCTGGTCTGGCAGCATCTGTGGAGAGAAATCAGAGTTAACGTTTCGAGTTGAGTGACCCTTCCTCAGTTCTTCTTAGAACTTCTTCCACTGCTCTTCCAGGTCATAACTTGCTGTTTAAAATAAATTCCCGTTTGTAATTCCCATTTGCTTGGTGTTTTTAGGCAGTCATGTTAGTCTGGGTCCCTCTATTACCCTCCTGACTCTGGAAGCACTGCAGTCATACAGTATTACAGCACAGAAAGAGGCCCTTTGGCCCATTGCCACTTGATGACCAACATGGAGGCAATCAGCTCTCCTCCATTTTCTAGCACTTGACCACGTACATCATGGTGCTTTAAGTCGGAGAAAGTGGGGACTGCAGCTGCTGGAGATCAGAGTCGAGAATGTGGTGTCGGAAAAGCACAGCCGATCAGGCAGCATCCAAGGAGCAGGAGAGTCGACGTTTCGAGTATAGGCCTGATAATTCCTGATGAAGGGCTTATGCCCGAAAGGTCGACTTTCCTGCTCCTCGGATGCTGCCTGACCGATGGTGCTTCAAGTCATCTAAATACTTCTTAAACGCTGTGATGGTTTCTCCATCTCCCATCCTTTCAAAGATAGAAGTCACACGACACCAGGTTACAGTCCAACAGGTGTATTGGAAATCACAAACTTTCTTGTGAATTTCAAATAAACTTGTTGGACTATAACCTTGTGTTGTGTGACTTCTGATCTCGTCCACCCCAGTCCAACACCGGCCCTGCTACACAAGTGAGTTTCACATAGCCACTACCCTCTGGGAGAAAATAATATTCCATAAACTCATCTAAACCGCTTCCTCTGAACTAAAGTCTATGCTCTCAGTTCCAAACCCCTTTACAAGGAGGTAAAATAAGGGGAGTGGTATTAACACTGGACTGTTAATCCAGAGACCCAGGCAATGTTCTGGGGATCCGGATTCAAATCCTATCATGGCAGATGGGGGAAAGTGAATTCAGTAAAATCTGGAAGGACCAGTCTAATGATGACCATGAACACATTGCCAATTATTGGGGAAAGCTCATCTGATTCACTCATGTCCTCCAAGGAAGGAATCTACAATCCTTACCCGGTCTGGCCTACACCTAACTCCAGACTCACAACAATGTGTGGTTGACTCTTAATTACCCTCTGGGCTTGACAAATGATGCCCTCTCCTGTGCATGAATAATAAAGAAAAATTCTCGCTATCTCTGCCTCGAAAGCTGTGTGCACCACAATGAGAGTTCCCTCAGCCTTCCCCGTTCTAGGGAAAACTACAGCAGCTTGCCAGGCCTCTCACCCTAGCTGCATCGCCCCAGCCTGGGCAAACTCCTGGCTTTGGATCGAACATCACCATTTTCAACCACCTTCCCTAAAGACTCCTCTTGAACAAGGTTATGAGTTAGCCTTTTCTCACTGTATGATGCTAGATTTAAAGTGACCTGTTCCCTGTTGGTTCCTCAGCTCACTGCTCTAGAAAACAATCTTATTGCACATTCCAAAAATTCGTCCCCCACAGCCTGGTGCCTATTATTTCTATCCAGACTGTCTGCAGATTGAAGTAAGTGATGATTACTGCATTCCCTTTGCTACCAACACCTTCACTTTACAGTTTTAGACAGTGCCTTATACTGATTGGCAGCTGTCCAATGCTTACTATCCCTTGCTTTTTCTTAGCTTCATGCAAACAGGTAGGATATTCATTGTCTAGCACACAATGAGTTGTTGTAATCTGAAATGGCATGTGTATGTGCCCGTGCCTATGTGAGACTGTGCATGCCTGTATGGGTGTTTGTGTTTATCTGTGTGAGGCTGTGTGCATGTATGTGCGTATGTGGGGACTGGGTGCTTGGGGGGATTGTGTGTGAGAGAGAGTGTGTGTCTCTGTGTGTGGACTGTATGAGTGTGTGTGTGAGAGACAGAGAGAGAGAGAGTGTGAGTGACATAGAGAGAGAGAGAGAGAGAGTGTGAGTGACATAGAGAGAGAGAGAGAGAGAGTGTGTGAGTGAGAGACAGAAAGAGTATGAGTGAATGAGTGAGGATGGATGTGTATGAAAGAAGATTGTCTGAAAGGGAATTTAATAAATACTTGCAAAGGAAAACAATTTTTACTGATGATGTAAAAACAACAAACCAGACTAACAGGATAAGCTCACCAAAGTGTGCACAGCCACAATGCGCAAAAGCCTCTTATTCTGTGGTGACTGATCCTAGCATTTTCGGATTAAGCTGCTTTATTTTGATCTCAGTAATATTCTACTGCTGGGATGTGGGAGCCCCTGGCAAGAACAGCCTTCATTACTAGTGAGCTTATTAAACCCCAGACTCCTGTTTGAAACAAAGTGCCTTGCCAAGCCACTGAAAGGACAATCACACATTTGCAAACAGATGAAATATGGGCCAGACCCAGGAGCAAACAGCAGAGTTCCTTTCGTAAAAGGCAGAAACAATGGATTTTACAATAATTTGAAGTTTCATGGTCACTACTAGTAATGCTTTTACTTATCTAGCTTTATTTAGTTAAAGAAATTTTAATTCTCTTGAAGTTAAATAAACTCTCCCTATCAATGAGATGATTAATGTTATTGTTTGGCCAGTACGATTATTGAATCATTCTAAGGCTTATTTACAAATATATGAAGGAGTTGCCCAGTTGCCCCATAAATCTGCTTCACCATTCAATAAGATCCCTCCACATTTCCACCGCCCCCCAATAACTTTTCTTATCATGAATATTCATATGTCTGTCTTAACACAAGGATTTTGTTCTACTACCCTTTGATGATGACATATGCCCCTCTGTGAGAAATATTTTTAAAGATTTATTCATGGATTACGGGCATTGCTGGCTGGGTGAGCATGTATTGGCTGTCCCTAATTGCTCAGAGGATAGTTAACAGTCAACCACATTGCCATGGGTCTGGAGTCACATGCAGGCCAGATTTAAGATGGAGGTAGATTGTTCCTTGATTGTCAAAGGGACCAAGGTTTATACGGACAAAGCGGGAGAATGGGGTTGAGAAATCTATCAGCCCTGATTGAATGGTGGACGAGCAGGAGGCTGGAAGAACACAGCAAGGCAGGCAGCATCAGGTGGGACAGGCTGGAGGCTGGGAGAACACAGCAAGGCAGGCAGCATCAGGAGGGACAGGCAGGAGGCTGGGAGAACACAGCATGGCAGGCAGCATCAGGAGGGACAGGCAGGAGGCTGGGGGAACACAGCAAGGCAGGCAGCATCATAAGGTGGAAAAGTCAACATTTCGGATGTAACCTTTCTTGAGGACTGCAGGTGGATGTAAGGGGAACTCAGATAAAAGATGGGGGGTGGGGGAAGGTTTTAGGTGGGGTTGGTGTGTGGCATGGTGAGGTAAGGATAGGAGAACACAGGTAGAATAAAGACCAAAGAACATTCCAGTACAGGAACAGGCCCTTCGACCCTCCAAGCCTGCGCTGATCCAGATCCTCGATCTAAACCTGTCACCTATTTTCTAAGGATCTGTATCCCTCTGCTCCCTGCCCATTCATGGATCTGTCTAGATACATCTTAAATTACGCTATCGTTCCCACTTCTACCACCTCAGCTGGCAACACGTTCCAGGCCCCCACCACCCTCTGCATAAAGAACTTTCCACCATACCTCCCCTAAACCTTTCCCCTGACACTTTGAACTCGTGACCCCTAGTAATTGAGATCCTCACTCAGAGGAAAAGGCTTCTTGCTATCCACCCTGTCTATACCCCTCATGATTTTGTAGACCTCAATCAGGTCCCCCCTCAACCTCCATCTTTCTAATGAAAATAATCCTAATCTATTCAACCTCTCTTCATAGCTAGTATCCTCCATACCAGGCAACATCCTGGTGAACCTCCTCTGCACCCTCTCCAAAGCATCCACATCCTTTTGGTAATGTGGCAACCAGAACTGTACACCATATTGCAAATGTGGCCAAACCAAAGTCCCATACAACTATAACACGACCTGCCAATTCTTCTACTCAAGACCCCGTCCGATAAAGGAAAGCATGCCGTATGCCTTCTTGACCACTCTATTGATGTATGTTGCCATCTACAGAGAATAGTGGACCCTGAGCACCCAGATCTCTCTGTACATCAATTTTCCCCAGGGCTTTTCCATTTACTGTAGCGTTTGCTCTTGAATTGGATCTTCCAAAATGTATCACCTCGCATTTGCCAGGATTAAACTCCATCTGCCATATCTCTGCCCAATCTCCAGTCTATCTATATTCTGCTGTATTCTCTGATATTCCCCTTAACTATCTGTTACTCCACCAATCTTAGTGTTATCTGCAATCCTACTAATCAGACCACTAATACCTTCCTGCAAATCATTTATATATATCACAAACAACAGTGGTCCCAGCACGGATCCCTGTGGGACACCACTGGTCACAGGTCTCCATTTTGAGAAACTCCCTTCCACTACTACTCCCTGTCTCCTGTTGCCCAGCCAGTTCTCTGTCCATCGAGCGAGTACACCCTGGCCCCATGTGACTTCACTTTCTCCATCAGCCTACCATAGGGAACCTTATCAAATGCCTTACTGAAATCCATGCATATCACATCTACAGCTCTCCCTCATCAATCAACTTTGTCACCTCCTCAAAAAATTCTATGAAGTTGGTAAAACATGACCTTCCCCAGAAAAAAACATGCTGCCTATTACTGATCAGCCCATTTTCTTCCAAATGGGTATAGATCCTATCCCTCAGTATCTTCTCCAGCAGCTTCTCTTCCACTGACGTCAGGCTCACTGGTCTATAATTGCTTGGATTATCCCTGCTACCCTTAAACAATGGGACAACATTAGCAATTCTCCAGTCCTCTGGACCTCACTCGTATTTGAGGATGCTGCAAACATATCTTTTAAAGCCCCAGCTATTTTCTCTCTTGCTTCCCTCAGTAACCTGAGATAGATCCTATTCAGACCTGGGGACTTGGGACTAGATTAGGTTAGGATATCTGGTTGGCATTGAGTTGGACTAAAGGGTCTGTTTCTGTGCTGTACATCTCTATGACTAGGACTTGTCCACCTTAATGCCTTTTAGAATACCCAACATTTCATCCCTTCTTATGCCAATATGACCTAGAGTACTCAAACATCTATCCCGAACCTCAATATCCATAATGCCCCTCTCCTCGGTGAATACCAATACAAAGTACTCATTAAGAATATCACCCATTTTCTCTGACTCCATGCATAACTTCTCTCCTTTGTCCTTGAGTGGGCCAATCCTTTCCCTCGTTACCCTCTTGCTCCTTATATATGAATAAAATTTGGGATTTTCCTTAATTCTGTTTGCTAAACATATTTCATAGAGTCATAGAGATGTACAGCATGGAAACAGACCCTTCGGTCCAAACCCAATCTAGTCCCAACTGCCAGCACCCGGCCCATATCCCTCCAAACCCTTCCTATTCATATACCCAACCAGATGCCCCTTAAATGTTGCAATTGTACCAGCCTCCACCACATCCTCTGGCAGCTCATCCCATACACATACCACCCTCTGCGTGAAAACGTTGCCCCTTAGGTCTCTTTTATATCTTTCCCCTCTCACCCATGCCCTCTAGTTCTGGACTCCCTGACCCCAGGGGAAAGATTTTGCCTATTTACCCTATCCATGCCCCTCAATTTTGTAAACCTCTACAAGGTCACCCCTCAGCCTCTGACGCTCCAGGGAAAACAGCCCCAGCCTATTCAACCTCTCCCTGTAGCTCAGATCCTCCAACCTTGGCAACATCCTTGTAAATCTTTTCTGAACCCTTTCAAGTTTCACAACATCTTTCCAATAGGAAGGAGACCAGAATTGCATGCAATATCCCAACAGTGGCCTAACCAATGTCCTGTACAGCCGCAACATGACCTTCCAACTCCTGTACTCAATACTCTGACCAATAAAGGAAAGCATACCAAATGCCTACTTCACTATCCTATCTACCTGCGACTCCACTTTCAAGGATCTATGAACCTGCACTCCAAGGTCTCTTTGTTCAGCAACACTCCCTAGGACCTTACCATTAAGTGTATAAGTCCAGCACTGCACATTTATCTGAATTAAACTCCATCTGCCACTTCTCAGCCCATTGGCCCATCTGCTCCAGATCCTGTTGTAATCTGAGGTAACCCTCTTCGCTGTCCACTACACCTCCAATTTTGGTGTCATCTGCAAACTTACTAACTGTACCTCTTATGCTCACATCCAAATCATTTGTGTAAATGACAAAAAGTAGAGGACCCAGCACCGATCCTTGTGGTACTCCACTGGTCACAGGCCTCCAGTCTGAAAAACAACCCTCCACCACCACCCTTTGTCTTCTACCTTTGATCCAGTTCTGTATCCAAATGGCTAGTTCTCCCTGTATTCCATGAGATCCTACCTTGCTAATCAGTCTCCCATGGGGAACCTTGTTGAACGCCTTACCGAAGTCCATATAGATCACATCTACTGCTCTGCCCTCTTCAATCTTCTTTATTACATTTTCAAAAAACTCAATCAACTTTTTGAGACATGATTTCCCACGCACAAAGCCATGTTGACTATCCTGAATCAGTCACTGCCTTTCCAAATACATGTACATCCTGTCCCTCGGGATTCCCTCGAACAACTTGCCCACCACTGAGGTCAGGCTCACTGGTCTATAGTTCCCTGGGTTGTCTTTGCCGCCCTTCTTAAACAGTGGCACCACGTTAGCCAACCTCCAGTCTTCCGGCACCTCACCTGTGACTATCAATGATACAAATATCTCAGCAAGAGGCCAGTAATCACTTCTCGAGCTTCCCACAGAGTTCTTGGGTACACCTGATTAGGTCCTGGGGATTTATCCCACTTTTAACTGTTTCAAGACAGCCAGCACTTCCTCCTCTGTAATCTGGACATTTTGCAAGATGTCACCATCTATTTCCCTACAGTCTATATCTTCCATATCCTTTTCACAGTAAATACTGATGCAAAATATTCATTTAGTATCTCCCCCATTTTCTGTGGGTCCACACAAAGGCCACCTTACTGATCTTTGAGGGGCCCTATTCTCTCCTTAGTTACCCTTTTGTCCTTAATGTATTTGTAAAAACCCTTTGGATTCTCCTTAATTCTATTTGCCAAAGCTATAACATGTCCCCATTTTGCCCTCTTGATTTCCCTCTTAAATACACTTCTACTTCCTTTATACTCTTCTAAGGATTCACTCGATCTATCCTGTCTATACCTGACATGTGCTTCCTTCTTTTTCTTAACCAAACCCTCAATTTCTTTAGTCATCCAGCATTCCCTATACCTACCAGCCTCCCCTTTCACCCTGACAGGGATATACTTTCTCTGGATTCTCGTTATCTCATTTCTGAAAGCTTCCCATTTTCCAGCCGTCCCTTTACCTACGAATATCTGCCTCCAATCAGCTTTCGAAAGTTCTTGCCTAATACCGTCAAAATTGGCCTTTCTCCAATTAGAACTTCAACTTTTCGATCTGGTCTATCCTTTTCTATCACTATGTGAAAACGAATCGAATTATGGTCACTGGCCCCAAAGTGCTCCCCCACTGACACCTCAGTTCCCTGCCCTGCCTTATCTCCCAGGACCAGCAATTACTGTTTTAGATGCTGTTGCATTGTTTTGGAATTTTGGAAAAAAAAGTCAAACAACAGCAGTTTAAAAGGGAGAAGAGCAGACAAAGGAAGCACATAGTGAGGACAGTGTGGGAAGGAGAGGGAGAGAGAGAGAGAACCTGCACAGTTACCACCTTTGCTGTTTGAATTTGTGTATTGCTGGACATTGGAGTGCATCTGGGAAAATTAACAAACAGTGAATTTCACAACTAATCTTGGAGGAACCTGTTTGGGCGAAGTTCACAGCACAGAATCAGATAAGTTAATCGTCATTTTAAGTCTGTCCAAGAGAAAGGCTGCAGTAGTGAGTATAGTGGATTCTTTCTTGATTATATGTTTTTGGAGATATGTCTCTTGATTAAACTTAAAAAAAAGGCCATAGCTATTAATTTAACCTGGGGCAGTGTTTGTAGAGTAATAAGACGGTGTTATTTTCTAGGTCTGTAGATTGTGAAGGAGCAAAAATGGTCTTCAATAGAGTGATATGTACTTCTTGTCAGATGTGGGAGTTTAAAGAGAGTTTAAGGGTTACTGCGGATTATATCTGCCATAAATGCTGTTGGATGCAAATCTTATCAGATCAAGTGGATCGGTTAGAGAGACAGATAGAAGCGATGAGGAATTTGCAACAGCAACAGTATGTGATAAGAGTAGGTCAAGTTTTTCACCTTCTGTAGTAGGTATATCCACATACTGAATCAGAAAATGTGTCTTGTACACCCTTAAGAAGTTCCTCTCCATCTAAACCTTTAACACTCTGGCAGTCCCAGTCAATGTTTGGAAAGTTAAAATCCCCTACCATAACCACCCTATTATTCTTACAGATAGCTGAGATCTCCTTACAAGTTTGTTTCTCAATTTCCCTCTGACTATTAGGGGGTGTATAATACAATCCAAATAAGGTGATCATCCCTTTCTTATTTCTCAGTTCCACCCAAATAACTTCCCTGGATGTATTTCCGGGAATATCCTCCCTTAGAACAGCTGTAATGCTATCCCTGATCAAAAATGCCACTCCCTCTCCTCTCTTGCCTCCCTTTCTATCCTTCCTGTAGCATTTGTATCCTGGAACATTAAGCTGCCAGTCCTGCCCATCCCTGAGCCATGTTTCTGTAATTGCTATGATATCCCAGTCACATATCCCTAACCATGCCCTGAGTTCATCTGCCTTCCCTGTTAGGCCCCTTGCACTGAAGTAAATGCAGTTTAATTTATTAGTCCTACCTTGTCCCTGCCTGCCCTGACTGTTTGACTCTCTTCTGTTCTCAGCTGTACCCGTCTCAGATCGATCTCTTTCCTCACTATCTCCCTGGGTCCCACCCCCCCACCTTACTAGTTTAAATCCTCCCAAACAGTTCTAGCAAATTTCCCTGCCATTATATTAGTCCCCTTCCAATTTAGGTGCAATCCATCCTTCTTGTACAGGTCACTTCTACCCCAAAAAAGATTCCAATGATCCAAAAATGTGAATCCTTCTCTCATACACCAGCTCCTCAGCCATGCATTCATCTGCTCTATCCTCCTATTCCTGCCCTCACTAGCCCGTAGCACTGGGAGTAATCCAGATATTACTACCCTTGAAGACCTCCTTTTTAAATTCCTGCCTAACTCTCTGTAATCTCCCTTCAGAGTCTCAACCTTTTCCCTTCCAATGTCATTGGTTCCAATGTGGACAATGACCTCCTGCTGGCCCTTCTCCCCCGTGAGAACATTCTGCACCCTCTCTGAGACATCCTTGATCCTGGCACCAGGGAAACAACACACCATTCTGCTTTTTCTCTGCTGGCCACAGAAACATCTGTCTGTACCTCTGACGACAGAATTCCCTAACACAATTGATCTCTTGGAAGCCGATGTACCCCTCGTTGCATTACAGCCAGTCTCAATACCAGAAACTTGCCTGTCCGTGCTACGTTCCCCTGAGGATCCATCACCCCCTACATTTTCCAAAACAGCATACCTGTTTGAAATGGGCATATCGACAAAAGAGTCCTGCCCTAGGTGCCGACCTCTCTCACCCTTCCTAGAGTTAACCCATCTAGGTGACTGTATCCCTCATGATTCCTTTTAATTCCTTGTTTCAGATTGGTCCTGCATTTCCAATTCTCCTCCAAAGCTTTGTCTGTTTTCAATCTCCTAGATCTCATTTACG